>NC_063178.1:13779794-15003005 GCF_023159225.1 Perognathus longimembris pacificus
TTTTGTCACCTGAGGACCTACCTGTTAGGGAAAGCAATTTACAAGGATGGCAGAGAAGAGTGTCACTTTCTCCTTTGGTTGGCTCCAGAAAGCTCAGTCTACACCACTTTCTTTGTGAGTTTCCACACTGCGCCCCCGATGCCACAAATTACTGCCCAGTCATACTAATCTCCAAGGGACAGTTCTCAATCCTGACCTCCACCCACCTCTTCGGTAATGTCAGCAGGCTGATTGCTGACCTCTGCCATTATTCTCATTTTTCTTGGCTTCCACACAAGATGCAATCACTTATGAGTGCTTCTCCCTGGTCTTGTCTACACATTCGCTCCCTGTTGACTTATTGTCCTACACCTCATTGCTGACTTCTCCCTGATTAACCACTTCCTGTTTGTGTCTTCAGTCACCTATGAGAAATCATCTCTTCAACATGCAACCAAGGATCAGAGTAAAAGCCAAATCAAGTTGCAAAATACAGACTGAATCTTTAAAATGTTCTTTCCAAGGGTTAGGAAAGCAGATTACTGGTAGAGTGCTTGCCTAGCTTGCATGAAGCCCTGGGTTTGATTCCTCAGTAGCACATAAACAGAAAATGCCAGAAGTGGCGCTGTGGCTCAAGTGGTAGAGTGCTAGCCTTGAGCAAAAGCAGTTCAGGAACAGTGTCCAGGCCCTGAGTTCAAGCTCCAGGACTGGCAAAAATAAATTTTAAAAAATATATTTACATTCCATAAATATATATATATACATATATATATCCTTACTCCTTTAGGAAAGTAACCCTTCATTGGACTAAATTTTTTGTAAAAAGAGATTTATATGATCTGAAGAGAAATCAGAGTATCAGACTAAATTTTTTGTTTTCAAATATGGTACATTTGCATATATTTGTTTCCCAATGAAATCTTTACCCATCCACACTTCTCAGAAAGGTGTGGTACAGTGTCTGACCAGGACCTAATCAGTTCTTTTCATAGTTTCAGTTTTATTAATTCATTAATAACCAAATTCTCGGAGCCGGGGATATGGCCTAGTGGCGAGAGAGCTTGCCTCGTATACATGAGGCCCTGGGTTCGATTCCCCAGCACCACATATACAGAAAACGGCCAGAAGTGGCACTGTGGCTCAAGTGGCAGAGTGCTAGCCTTGAGCAAAAAGGAAGCCAGGGACAGTGCTCAGGCCCTGAGTCCAAGGCCCAGGACTAGCCAAAAAAAACAAAAACAAAAAACAAATTCTGGCTCTGGTAACAATCACTCAATTGGGAACTGGGTAAGTCACTTAGGAGAAGAAAAAAAAACTTTTACCAGAAGTTATTAAAATATCTGAAGCTTGATTTTTGTGCTAGTGACTTTTTCTCTCCTTAAATGATTACTTATGCATTTAACATTTCTATCATGCACCAACTGCTGTAGTTATTGCTATCGGCGTGCCCCTTGGCTTGCAGAAATGGAAAAAATCCCTTCCCTCTAGGCAGCACTGTCATTCTTTGGAAGGCTTTTCTGAACTTCTGGCTCTCATTCTGTATTTTTGCTGCTTTCACCATAAAAGTTGCACCAGAGAAAGGGCATGGCTTTAACACAACCGACCCAGGCCTCTAACTAGCTGCTCCGCAGTGGTTAGAACAAGTATTTCTCACTTTTCAGCCTTCAAACACCACCCAAAACTACCTGTGAGACTTTTTGTTACCATTCCATCCTCAAATGAGTCCAAAGAAACGGGGTCCAGTTCTTGCCAAAGCTCTGTTTACTCCCCACTCTTTCTACTTAGAGTGGAGCCCATTTTAAAGTTCAGGTCAAAAGCTTCTTTCTCTCTTCAGCATTTCCCACTCAACCTTTTCAGGCCATGTGTTCCGAAGCATAAAATATAGTTCTACTTTGCAAATTTATGTTTTTGACTTTTGGCCTGAGCTCAAAAATTCTAAGATTGCATTGGATATTTACATATTTTCTTCAAACATTGGTAAATAGTACTTTCTATTATATCCATAATGGTGTTCTTTTGTAAATATAAATAAAGCAAGAGGCTGTGTGTGTGTATGTGTGTACGCGCGCATGTTTGCGCGCGTGCGTGCGTGCGTGCGTGTGTGTGTGTGTGTGTGTGTATGTTTTGGTTTCTTGTGGGGTTTTGTTTGCTATTGCTTTTGAGAGAGGGCCTCAAAGGAGCCCAGGCTAGTACTGAACTCATGAAGGAGCTAATTTTAGCATTGCACTCACTCCAGCTTCCTCAGCCTCCTGAGCAGCTGAGAGCTAAGATTAAAGGCAAGCTTTACACCATACTGATTCAATATCCTTTTGTTTTTTGTTTTGTTTTGTCTTGTTGCCAGTCCTGGGCCTTGGACTCAGGGCCCGAGCACTGTCCCTGGCTTCTTTTTGCTCAAGGCTAGCACTCTGCCACTTGAGCCACAGCGCCACTTCTGGCCATTTTCTGTCTATGTGGTGCTGAGGAATCAAACCCAGGGCTTTATGCATGCTAGGCAAACACTCTACCACCAGGCCACATACTCAGCCCTTTTGTTGTTTTTTTACTCAAATTTACCCCCTGCAAAACAAGAGAATCTCCTTATAATTATCTCAATGTAAGTATGTAATTCCTTCTTTGTTTCGATAAGCAAAAATGCTATTGGGAAGAGATGTAGTAACCCCAAACAACCTCAGCCATGCTGGTTTTGTGTTAAATAAAACTGTGAGAGGATGGTAACATTTTATAAAGATTCCTGACCATACCCTCCCCCCCACAAAAAATTATTTCAGATTTCTAGGGGCAAAACATTGGAAGTCTTTGCAAGCAAGATGTCTGTAAATCACTGCTTACCTTTAAAAGAAAGTCACTAAAGAAAGTCACACTAAGTCACTGTGACATGGGTAACTGAGAAAGGTAGAAAAATGTTTTAATGTCATCACAGTGAGAAGGTGTCATCTTAGAAAACAGTCATAGGGAAAGCATGATATGTGAATTAAGTCTTACATATTAATAATATAGAGGTAAACAAAGATTATGTGTTTGATGGCTCACACAGTGATGTTATTAATAAAAATCAGATGTAAAATGGAAGAAAATAGCTATGATATGGGAGAAAATAAACCCATATCTCAATTTTAATGTATGTTTACAAATACGCCCTTTTATATATCAACAGATCATTACAATATTGAAATAAGTTAACTATGTAGCTGCCTAAAATTTCAATCTACTATCCTGAAACTTACACAAGTTAGAATGAAAATTTTTTTAAATAAAAATAGCAGATTGAGGCTGGGAATATGGCCTAGTGGTAAAGTGCTTGCCTCATATACATAAAGCCCTGAGTTCGATTCCTCAGCACCACATACATAGAAAAAGCCAGAAGTGGAGCAGTGGCTCAAGTGGTAGAGTGCTAGCCTTGAGCAAAAAGATGCCAGGGACAGTGCTCAGGCCCTGAGTGCTCAGGCCCTCAGCCCCAGGACTGGGAAAAACAAAACAAAACAAAACAAAACAAAACAAAAAAATAGCAGATTGTAGACTGTTTCCTACACTAGGTTGCCTGGTACTCAAGCAATGTTGATTGTATAACATTGCATGTAGAGAGGAATAAATGTTACTCCAGGTCATTTTTCTAACAAACAAAAGCTTCCACTTTGCAAAAAGAGAAACTG
The DNA here is from genome assembly GCF_023159225.1 of Perognathus longimembris pacificus. NCBI lineage: Eukaryota > Metazoa > Chordata > Mammalia > Rodentia > Heteromyidae > Perognathus > Perognathus longimembris. Next base: position 13,783,421 of record NC_063178.1, read on the forward strand.
AAATGATCTTAAAATAAAGAATTGAAGTCATGATTCATAGTGCCAGGCAAATGTGGCATGAAATAAATCCTGCTACTCAGACATTTTCTAATCTCCTACTTATTTGAAAAAACACACACCATAAAAACAACCATAAAAGTACAGACATTATCATTCTACCTCTAAAATTTAAATAAGATTGACCTGTCTAAGTTACACTGAAATCTAAAATCTGAGCATCCTTTTTATTAGTTAGTAGATTAAATATCCGAATATTAAGATGATGCAACGGAAGAAACATGAAAGAGACCTGCTCCAGTCATTATACTGAATGTGCATATGTGAAAACACATCCATATCACTTGAAGGTATAAGTGGGGTTGAGAAAGGTGAAAGGGGTGTCTTTGACTGAGATGTGTTGTACCTATAAATAGATTGATTGAATTGAAAAGCCTTTGTACAACTACATGAATGTAAGAAATATACCTTTGCAACATCGCAAGTGTTGTGGGTGATTGGTACATTATACCCACATAGGAAAGGGCCAGGGACGTGTCTGTGAAAAGTCTGAAGGAGTTCTACCTTGCTTTGTGTCACCTGAGCAGAACATAAGCAATCTGCTGAGTTTTGGCCTACCTCCAAGTAGTCCACTGAGCAGTTTACATGGCTCTCGATATCCATGGCTAAAAATGTGTAGTTCACTGAGTTGCCCTTGGTCGCTTCGATGGTCCATTTGCAGCGCTGATTCGGAAAATAGGAGTTTGGGTAATTTATACTCTCCAAGATACCATAGGTTTGGTTGGTTATTACCACATTGTCACATGCTGGAAAAATAACATAAGATCATGGTAGTTAAGACCCACTGTTATACCTGCCATAATTAGTCCACGCTATTTGTGAGATTGATATTTAAGGAAACATTTAGATTAAGAAAAACCCATATATATTCTTATTATTGTGTGTGAGTATGTGTGTGAGTATGTGTATGTGTGTGTGTATGTGTTTTCCTGGGAATTGAACTCTGGCCTTACACGTTAAACAGGTGCTCTACCACTGAGCTACAGCCTTCAGTTGTAAGTGTGAAATAATACTTAAATAATTCAAACGTTCATGGGTCAGGAAGGTAGAACAGTCATTTCAAATAGGTATCGCATTTCCTCTGAGTGGTTGGACATCAGAATAGCCAGGCTCTACTAAGGGGATTTGTTTGTTTAAAAATATATATTAAGGGCTGCGGATGTGGCCTAGTGGCAAGAGTGCTTGCCTCCCATACATGAAGCCCTGGGTTCAATTCCCCAACACTACATATACAGAAAATGGCCAGAAGTGGCGCTGTGGCTCAAGTGGCAGAGTGCTAGCCTTGAACAAAAAGAAGCCAGGGACAGTGCTCAGGCCCTGAGTCCAAAAAGCCCCATAACTGGCAAAAAAAAAAAAAAGAAAACATATATATATATAAATATATATTAAACAAATATACTACGATTCTAGTTTTATATCCTCATTATGAAAAAATAAAAGAATGGAAACCTGTTGGGGAAAATAAGCAACTCCAGTAGGTTGCTAGGAGCTATACCATATGCCTAAGGACCATGGATGTGTGGATATTTTGTTCAGTAAATCTTTAATACTGTCGTGCTGTCTTCTGGAGTAAGAGGATTTCATGGTTTCCTTCCACAGGGAGGAACACTCCCACTCCACACTTGACTCCCACGTACCACAGCTCCCTCTTCATCTTGTATGAGGTACCTTTTATACATTTGAAGGTAAATAACAAAATTCGACCAGTGATTTATTGGGAGATGAGAATGTGTGATGTGAATTGAAAAACTACGAGTCATTAAGCCACGGCACTGATCTTGCTGAACTGCCACGGTCGCATCCCTGGAAATACTCTTCTAAGTTTCTACCACTTGCCAGGTGTTAGTAATGGGAGGTTAAGTGGGAGAAATGTTCATTCCTCCCTCAAATGAAATGAAATCCTTTTGACATCAGAAACTGAGATTTCATTTCACGGGCTGAAACCAGTGGGCGCGGCTTCTTTCTGTTTCTCCACTCCAGTGACTAGGCCGCTGCATGGACATACTTACTTTGTCTATACCAGATCAGGAAGCCACTTCCTTGCTGACCCTCATTAGTCCGCAGCTTCAGGAACAGATTGTCTCCCCTGGAGTGAATGGGAGTAGGCTTCTCATCCCCACAGAGCTGAGCTATCAGGTGAGAATTCATACTTGGGCCATCATACACCTTGAGGAAAACATGTTCACGTCAGATGGTTGTGACTATAAAGGTGCTCTAGAGGACTGTGCAGAAGTGGGGAAAGGTGGGCATATGCTACCACAGAATGAAATATTTCTGAAAATTACACAGGAATCGAACAGCAATGATAGGGGTAAAATGATGTGTGCCACAAGGTTGAAGTTTAATACCCATTTTGAGACCAGAACTTGTCTCTTGATTTATCAAAATGAACTCCAGGAGATAGAAAAGGAAACGTTTTGTTATTGTTGCTGGTGGTGGTGTCAGTGGATGGTGTTTGGTTTTGCTTGTTGTTGTTGTTGTTGTTTAGGGAGGATAAGGCAGAGCTAGTAGTGGAGGAAGATAAATGCAAGCATGCTATTCAGTATACACTATGTGGAAAATGACCTATGTACCTGGTGGGCAGGGACAGGAGGGGGAAGCTGGGGGAAAGTGAGGAGGGGTGACATTGCCCCCCAAAAGAAATGTACTTGCAGCATGCCCATGGCTCATGCCTGTAATCTTAGCTACTCAGGAGGCTGAGATCTGAGGATCAAGGTTTGAAGCTAGCCCAGGCAGGAAAGTCTGGGTGTCTCTTATCTTCAATTAAACACCAGAAAACAAGAAATAGAGCTGTGGCTCAAAGAGGTAGAGTGTTAGCCTTAGCCTTCAGCAAAAAGAGTTCAGAGACAGAGCCCAAACCCTGGGTTCAAGCCACTCAACCAATCAAAAAAAAAAAAAAAGAAAGAAAGAAAACAACAAAAACCTTTTAACCTGACTTATTAACTGGTCACATGTCTGTACAACAACCTTAACATGAAATGAAATTATGAAAAAAGGAATATCTCTAAATGGCCAAAACAATCCTCTGAATTGTCAACATTTTTTTTTTTTTGGTGGTAGTACTGGGACTTGAGATTGGGGCTTAGCCCACTTGCCACAGATGCCTTCTGCCGTTTGAGCCATGCCTCTACCCCTTCAATTATTATCTTCCAAAGACTATGTAGAAACTATGTAGATTATGGTCATAAATTCTATAATCGCTCTTAAGATATTTTAACTGTATCTTAGACTTTATATACAAAATATGGTAATGTTAGCAGTTCTTTGCCTAAGGTGCTTAGAAAACTCTCACTAACATCAAATTTCTTTGGCATTTCTTTAACTTTGTGTGCAACTTTCATTTGACATGTTTGTGATGACATGGATTGAGATGCATTGTGCTGATAAACGTATACATTGAATTGAAACCCCTCTGTGCAACTAAAATGAAGGAATGAATGAATAAAGTAATTAATAAATACTACTCATCTTTCCTGAATCTCAAAACAAAAGTAAAAATATTTTCTGTGTTAGGTGAGATGAAGTCCAGGATGACATAATTTATACATACAGCAAGATAATCCAAAGAGCAGTTCGGATGATACTCCAAGTGGAACTCTTCAAATGTTAGTTCAAACGGGCTACCTTGGCTTGCTTTTAACCACCAGTAGCACTCGGAGCTGTGGTAATAAGGCATTGGGAAGTTGGGAGATGTGAATTCGCCGGAAGAAGTGGTAAGGTTGCCTCCACAACCTAGGGAAAGAAGAAGTGAATGATGCGTGTGATCTCAGCAACTTATCCATATCCTTAAATCAAGGTGCAGAGCACCACTTCATCAGAGAGTAGCCCATTTCATATCTGTGTACTGTCCTTTTTTTTTTCTAATCAAGATGATCAATCAGCTTCATGAAATATGCCAGAGACCTGAGTATTTTGCCGTTTCATTCTTCAAAATAGATAGGTGCTGTTAATTTAAAACTAGTAATTGTGATATTGAAGGTGTGTGAGCAAGTAATAACTAAACACAAGTGGGGAAAAAGGGCAATTCAACAATCTTTTATTGGCTCTTTACCTGTTGCTGTTCCATCCCAGTAAGCTGAAAATCCAGAACGTGAGACTGACATGTCACTGTGAAATTTTAACCAGAATTTGTTACTGTGAGAAATGAATGACGGAGGGAGAGTCGATCCACAAAATATTCCCAGGAGTGGTGAATTTTCATAGCCTCCGTCTCTGCACAAGAACACAGAAGTGAACACATATTAGGTTACTAATACTACTGGACAGACATTGAGACTAACTTAAACTGACCAGTTTGGCACATCACTTGTGTCAAATTTCCTTCCAAAAAATAAATCATAATGTCAAGTTCTCAACTTTTTTGTTTGCTTCATTCTAGAATATTTGATGACAGTAAAGAACTCCATGCAGGCATTGCTTCCTCCTATCATCAGTGGAAAGTTGAGAGAAGGTGTTTCACCACCTTCTCAAAGCAAATATTTCAAAGAATAAGGAATATAGAAACTACAATTTGCAGGCTGGGGATATGGCCTAGTGGTAGAGTGCTCGCCTCGTATACATGAAGCCCTGGGTTTGATTCCTCAGCACCACATGTATAGAAAATGGCCAGAAGTGGCGCTGTGGCTCAAGTGGCAGAGTGCTAGCCTTGAGCAAAAAGACGCCAGGGACAGTGCTCAGGCCCTGAGTCCAAGCCCCAGGACTAGCAAAAAAAACCCTACAATTTTCAACAGTATAAACAAATATTGCCTATTACTGGGCAGTATTAAATGTATCTACTTTGGAAATTTTTACAACTTAGTGTACTATATTTGGTATATTTAATACAATCCTGGAAGTCATATTTCCCTAAGAAATTTTGAGGTCTTAAACATAGATAAATATACATGTTTTTTAGACAAAATAATTCTACACTCAACATTAAATCCCAGTGATTAGTCACTATAAATTAAAATTTTAAAGAATTGCAACATAAAGCAACCATCAGCTGTGTAGAACCTCACAAAATTATCTTGTAGGAAATCTTTGGTTGAGAAGGTAGAACAGAGGTTTTGAGAATTATGTGTCATTTTAGCAAGATACGGTTTGACTATAATTTGCTATTTTAATATCTTCCTACCCGAGAGTAACATTTATTTTAAGATAAGTTCCCAGATGTAAAATGATCAAAATAAGATTAATAGAGATGCCAAAATGATGCATCCTACTTGTTTTTCTGTGTTATTCTGCAAAATAAAGATGTCAAAAAGTGGTAATATACCGTCACTGCTTATGTAATGTTTAATGTTTAAAAGAATTATAAATGAAGGAAGTGAAGGTTCTTACCTGATTTCCACGTAGTCCACACAGCCTCCGAAAATGGGTGACTCCAAAGAGAAGTTAGTAAAGTGCAATGCAATCTGCTTGTTGGTTCCCACTGTGATCCTATAAGTGCAGTCTAAATCATTGGGATAGTCATTGGGGTGGTTAGGGGAAGTGATTATCCCATACTCATCTGTGTAGTCGTATGAACATGCTATGAAAAGAAACAGAGCACAAGAGACAAAACTGAAGACGTTATGCTCGGATTATAGTACATGTACTCAAATACATGGCTTTAATCAGTGCCAATGAACTGGATTTCCAGTAAGTCCCTAACATATCCCCAATATGGCTTCATTTTGAAAGAGTTTTTGAAATCTCAAAGGCAATATAATTAGCATACCTCAGTTATGTGATGGCAATATTTACACACCATAAAAGTACTGTGATTTTGGAATTGGAAATAAAAAAAATTCCCATGTAAACTCTTGTGTTAAAAAATAGACTTTATTACAAAAATTTTAGAAGGAACTAGAAAATAATTCAATTCTTCTCTTTTCAGAATTTTTCTTTAAAATGCTTTTTCTCCAAGGTATGTATTTATGTTGGATAACAAAGTGGATACCAACACAAGAAGGTGAATAATAATAAGCCAGGCTTGGTGATCAAAGCTTATCTAAATACTGACAAGCTATGCAAACTCCTACTTCCTTATCTCTAAAATAAAGATGGCTACTCTGTCCTGAAGTGACTTTTGTAGCTATTCCTGTCTAATTTGCGCTGTAGTTTTTACTTTTTTGGTGCATAATATGTAAAAACACGCAGTAGAGAAGGTATTATGAAACCTCCTGCCATTTAAAACAGTGCATCCTGAAGGGACCTCCAATCCCATCTGCAACTCACTTGAATCATCCCAGACATCATGGGTTGGGGCCTTGTGCTCTCTTGCTTGGCGTACTTCAATGCTATTTTCACTTTAATAAATTTGTGCTTCTCTCATTAAAAAGAGAGTCAATAAAGGGCTGAGAATGTGGCTTAGTGGTTGATTGCTTCCCTAGTACGCATGAAGCTCTAGGTTTGTGATTCCTCAGTTTCACATAAACAGAAGACAAAAATGGCAGTGGTTCAAGTGCTAGAGTGGCTAGCCTTGAGCAAAAGCAGCTCAGGGGCAATGCACAGACCCTGAGTTCAAGGACATGACTGGCAAAAAGAAATAATAATAAACCTTGACAGGTGGGAGTCCTGATTTCCTTGGCATTTGATACCAGCAAAAGTTCCTGATCAAAGAGAGAAGACAGCTAAAGTCTAAGCAGTAAATGACAGTGATATGCAGCTGAGGAAGCACAGACCAGACTGAAGGCTGCTAAAATATCTGGAACATATAGAGAGCAGAGCTAAATGTTTGGTTAGGGTTCCCCATGGGTTCTTGACTGAATATGGGCGGGGTATACAGAGAATGAGACTTCGGTGGGCATAAAGAAAGCAGATGCTACTGAATTAGAAGCCAAAACAGGATGTAGTGGTCAAAACAACTCTGAGACTGTAGAGTTCTCTACCAACTAGAACAGAGATCTCTTATTTCCATTTCAGGTACCCAGTTGAAACAAGAAGACTATACTTCAAGACTGTACTTCAGGGGCTGGGAATGTGGCCTAGTGGTAAAGTGCTTGTCTCACATACATAAAGCCCTGGGTTTAATTCCTCAGTACCACATATATAGAAAAAGCCAGAGGTGGCGCTTTGGCTCAAGTGGCAGAGTGCTAGCCTTGAGCATAAAGAAGCCATGGACAGTGCTCAGGCCCTGTGTTCAAACCTTAGGACTTGCCAAAAATAAAAATAAAAAAAGACTATACTTTATAAACTGAAGACCACAGCCTCAACTTCTCTAAATGCTTCTCTACAAAAGAAAAAAGCAGGGCTGGGGATATGGCCTAATGGCAAGAGTGCTTGCCTCGTATACATGAGGCCCTGGGTTTGAGTCCTCAGCACCACATATACAGAAAATGGCCAGAAGTGGTGCTGTGGCTCAAGTGGCAGAGTGCTAGCCTTGAGCAAAAAAGAAGCCAGGGACAGTGCTCAGGCCCTGAGTTCACGGCCTAGGACTGGCCAAAAAAACAAAACAAAACAAAACAAAAAAACAAAAGAAAAAAGCAACTGTATGTCTGAGCAAGGCCTGGAAAGATGATTAGGACTGGGAAGTTGAGAAATAGTAAGTTATTAGAAAGTCATAGGAAACATCTAGGGATCTCCACAAATGCACCTTAAAGAAAAAGTCCCCCATAAACACAAGGCAATAATTAGCCAGATATTAACCAGAGAAGAAAATCAAGGCCTACAACATATCATCCACAAGTTCTAGTGTAAAACTCAGAAACGACTGCTACTACTTAAAAATAAAGTACTGTGAACCCAACATTCAAGGAAAAACAGTCATTTATCAAGGAAAATGTGGTCACATAATGCAAGTGGCCTAAATATTAGATTAAAAAAAACAAGTGTTTTAATGGAAATATCAGACTATGTCCCAATAATTAAACAAGTCTTAAGAGTAAACAGAATGTTAGTAGAGGAAAAAAAATAGAAAGTTACAAAAGTAAGAGCAATAAGGAAATTCTACAATTTAAATGTATACTAACTGAAATAAAACTCATGATGGGGGCTGGGGATATGGCCTAGTGGCAAGAGTGCCTGCCTCATATACATGAGGCCCTGGGTTCGATTCCCAAGCACCACATATACAGAAAATGGCCAGAAGTGGCGCTGTGGCTCAAGTGGCAGAGTGCTAGCCTTGAGCAAAAAGAAGCCAGTGACAGTGCTCAGGCCCTGAGTCCAAGCCCCAGGACTGGCCAAAAAAAAAAAAAAAAACAAAACTCATGATGGCTTTATTAGCAGAGTAGACTCTGAAGAAAAAGAGATCAGAGTAATGAAAGGTGTTTCTATAGAAATGATTTATGCTGAATGTAATGCTTTTCAAGAGGAAAGAATTACAGAAAATGCACAGTGAGAATCGTGGAATGGGATGACACAGACTTTTGCAACAAGTCAAAATAAGTGAGAATAGGAAGATGATATACGAGACTATGATTCTTCAAAATTTGATGAAGTATGTTTACTTAGGTACAATGGGTTGAGTCACTTCTGAATCAGACAAGTCACACTAGTCAAACTAATGAAATATTAGTTTAACTAACAGCTATTTTCTAATAAAATAAAAACAAGGAACGATAAGTTAATGACAACAGAGAAAAACACTCATCACATGCAAAGAAGCCAAGATATGAATGACGGCTGCCTTCTAATCAGAAACAATGGTGGCAGGAAAAAAATTGAATGCATAGTTTATTTGAAACTGTAAATATCTCGCAAAAGCATGTTAATGAGGATAAAATTTTAAACAGACATAATCTCAGAGTATTCATCGCTAGAAGGCCTGTATTATGTGAAATACTAACAATGTACCTTAGGTGAAAGGGAAATGATACTAAGTAGAAATTTATATCTACAAGAATGAATAGAGGATACTAAAAATAATAAATGAGTGACTAAACGTGTAGAATAAATTTTCTTTAAAAGATTTAGTGGGGCTGGGAATATTGCCTAGTGGCAAAAGTGCTTGCCTCGTATACATGAAGCCCTGGGTTCTATTCCTCAGCACCACAAACATAGAAAACGGCCAGAAGTGGCGCTGTAGCTCAAGTGGCAGAGTGCTAGCCTTGAGCAAAAATGAAGCCAGGGACAGTGCTCAGGCCCGAGTCCAAGGCCCAGGACTGGCAAAAAAAAAAAAAAAAAGATTTAGTGATTTAAAGCAAAAAAAAAAGTATCAAGATACATTTTATAAATCACAGAAGCTAAAGATGTAACTGAAGGGGCTGGGAATATGGCCTAGTGGCAAGAGTGCTGGCCTCTTACACATGAAGCTCTTGGTTCGATTCCCAAGCACCACATATTTGGGAAACGGCCAGAAGGGGCGCTGTGGCTCAGGTGGCAGAGTGCTAGCCTTGAGCCAAAAAGAAGCCAGGGAAGGTGCTCAGGCCCTGAGTCCAAGGCCCAGGACTGGCCAAAAAAAAAAAAAAAAAAGATGTAACTGAGGTAGCACTGACAAGAGTCAGGGAGGTAGATATATAGTTTGCTACATTCATACAGGGTGCAGTGTCGGGTATGAAGTCAATGAGGTAAGGTATAAGTGTATTATGCTAACACTAAGCAGACTGCTGGTAAGTTAAGGATACAACTTTTTAGCACTGAAGTAAACAATGAGATATTTAAAAGCCAATGAAGGAAAAGGAAAATAGTAACAGAAAATGAAATACATGGAAATCAAAGATGATGTTAGTATGCTAGATGTGATCACATCAATAATTACATTAGCTACCAATAATCTGAACACATCTGTTAAAACATTTATAAGGCTGAATGAAAAGGCTGGAGACAATCACATGCTTTTTGTTATCTGTGCACATTAATGATTTTTACTTATTTATTTTTTTATTTATTTTTATTTTTTTATTTTTTTGGCCAGTCCTGGGCCATGAACTCAGGGCCTGAGCACTGTCCCTGGCTTCCTTTTGCTCAAGGCTAGCACTCTGCCACTTGAGCCACAGCGCCACTTCTGGCCGTTTTCTACATATGTGGTGCTGGGGAATCGAACCCAGGGCTTCTTGTATAGGAGGCAAGCACTCTTGCCACTAGGCCATATTCCCAGCCCCTATGCACATTAATGATGACACCAATATGCTGAAGTGAAAGAAAAGAACCATAAAATAACAAACTTAAATGATTGAAATAAAACCAAAGAAAACTATTGGGCACTGTTGGGCCATGCCTGCAATCCTACAATTCAGAAGGATGAAATCTGAAGATTGTGGTTCAAAGCCAGCCCAGGCAAAAATCTGTGAGGCTCTTATCTCTAATTACCTGGCAAAAAAAAGAGGACAATGATCGTGCTGGACTCTGGAAGATTTCTACCTGAACCCAACCCCAGACAAAAACTCTAGAGCCTACCTGAAAAATAACTAAAATATGGGGCTGGGAATATGGCCTAATGGTAAGAGTGATTGCCTCCTATACATGAAGCCCTAGGTTCGATTCCTCAGCACCACATACACAGAAAAAAACGGCCAGAAGTGGCGCTGTGGCTCAAGAGGCAGAGTGTGAGCCTTGAGCAAAAGGAAGCCAGGGACAGTGCTCAGGCCCTGAGTCCAAGCTCCAGGACTGGCAAAAAAAAAAAAAAAAAAAACAACAACAAAAACAAAACAAAAAAAACCTAAAGTAACGAAGAACGGAGGTCAAATGTAGAATAACTGCCTTGCAGTCCTGAAATCAAACTCCAGTACTGCCCTTCCCAGAAAAACAAAGAAAGAAAGGAGGGAAGAGGTGACATTGTCCAAAAAGAAATGTACTCTTATGTAACTATGACCCCTTTGTATATCATCTTTGTAATAACAATTTCAATTTTTTTAATTAAAAAATTTAAAAAGCTCAAAAAAGTCAACAACAAAAATTTATCTAACACAAAGTATGTAAAAGGTTCACTTTTCTTTTGACAGTATAAATGGCTCAATGCTTTCTAACAAAATACAAATAAATACATTTGAGCGTGTTTTTACAAGAGAATATGTGTTTTTATGAACCTATCACATCAATATAAGATGCAGACATAAAAATGTCTGTGGCTTTTGTTTTATCTTCTGCTGACAAAGAAAAAATTTGTATTTGTAGCAGCTAGATAGCTAGTCTAGTCTAAAAGCATTACAAAGTGACAAAGATGAAAAGCACATTGCTTTATCATGTGTGTTCTACTGAATTGGTAATGGAAAAGCCAATCTCTGAAGATCAAAGCCAACTTCTAGCAGAACCATCCTATATTTCTTTCTGAACAACCTCAAGTGAAAAGAAAGCAAATGGAGAGAACATATGCAAATGTCCTTTGTGGACCATTACAAAATTCACAGAGCTGGACTTTCCTAAAAAGGATCATGTTTGTATGCACGCAGCGTACATTTTCAAAGAAGTGTTTGGACCATAGCATTTGGACCACAGTAATAAGCTCATGATCAAAGAAGGAAACCAGAAGCATAATATCCAACCCATAATGATGTGTCAACCCCACAAGCTCTGTGCCACAGGAACAGGATAAATTTATCCAGGAGCTGGAGGAAATCATTATATAAAAGAAGAAGGCCCTTATGTGTGGTAACGCTTCATCTTATCCTGGAATACATTATGTCATTGTTTAATCATATTAAATTGAGGATTACTCTGCATATCATAGCTTCTAACAGTACTTATGAGATGTGGTCTCTGATAAATCCATATGATCTCAGATCTTATAGATAAATAAAATAATAAAAAGCCAAGCTACCATGAACTACCAAGAACTTCACTATGGGATGATGTAACTGTTACACCTGTGAGTTTATCCAGCAAAACAGGCAGGCATACACAGACCGGCCAAGAAAATATGCACTTTCTGGTCTGTGAAGGTAAAATAATGATCAATTCATAACCAGTGTGATGTGATATTCTCTCTCTCTCTCTCATGTTGGGATTATTAAATTGGGGTTTCATACATAACAAGCTACCACCTCAATCTCCTCCCTTTCATCAGTTTCCTTTCTGTCCAGCTCACTTCTTCACTTTGCTTCAATTTACATCCATTTGAATTGTCACTCATCTACCTGCAAACTTGTTTTAATTCAACATCAACATGCTCTTTTCCCCACAATTTCAATTTCTCTTAATTGTTTCTGCACAAAACACTGCCTCACACACGAGTAGAGTATTAAGAGTCATTTCCCTCCTTGCAGAGCTGTGTCTTACTTTGCATGTTTTTACCAAGACCTCCATGAGGCCCTGTCTAAAGTATATGTTATTTGAGAGACAGTTTATTCATGCAGCAAATTAAAATTAGGTACATAGATGATTAGAACTAGGAGATATTTCAAAGACCATCAAATCCAATCCTTTAATTACACAGATGAGAAAACTGGAGCCCAAAGAGTTCAAGTGAGTTACTCCAAATTTAATATTCAGTGTGATTCAGGGCCAAACATATGGGATAGATAAAACTACAGAAGTATGGAAAATTGTGTATACACTATAATTTCTTGAGAAACCAAGTTAGGCTATTGGATGTTAACCACCTGAAAGAAATCCAGGGAACACATCAATCACATAACCGATTATAAATCCTCAGGATTTCATTTCGCATGTGCTACAACTGAATCATGAATAATCTCCTCCACAGGGTTTCACCACTTATAAAAATAGATATGCTGTTGCACGCAGGATATCTAAACTCATGCATCGAAAACAGAATTTGAACTACTGCAGAGAATAGTAATTTTTCTGTGGCACGGAAGAGTGGCCAGACCCTCCAAAGAGAAATAAATGAGAGATTGGATAATGGTAAATGGGTGGTTTATCACACAGAATAGACTTTAAAACAATGCCCAGGGCTGGGTGGTGAAGGCTCCTACTTGCAATCCTAGCTACTCAGAAGGTTGAGAGCTGAGGATCACAGTTCAAGGCCAGCCAGGGAAGGAAGGCTTGGGATACTCTTTTCAATTAGCCACCTGAAAACTGGAGGTAAAGCTGTGGCTCAAATGATACAGGGGTAGCCATGAGCAAAAAGAAGTTCAGTGGCAGTGTCCAGGACTTGAGTTCAAGCCCAATGGCTGGCTGGCAAACACACATACACAAAAGTATGTCTAGAGATCTCTGGACACAAAACTGTGTTGAAGGAGCATGTCTACACACAGGAAAAGCTCCCAAAGGAACTCATTAAATGGCACCATTTTTTTCTGGAGCAATGCAAAGACTGTGAGATGCTTAGTAAGCACGGTTCCCTTAGGTCTACTACAGAGCTTCATTGAATGATTATTAGGGTCCATTAAATACCATTCTTAACGATGCACCCAGACTCACTAAAATAGCACACATCCCAAGAGGGACCCTGGGCCTAGCAGGGATCCTGATGGACCCCTAGGGACCCTGATGCCCTTCTAAGTCCCATAGGCTCTGGGTGAAAGGCATCTGTACTCACCTAGCTCGCACTTGGGCTACAAAGGTCTTCTTACCACACTGTTTTCAAGTAGCACAATAATGATGGAGGGGCTGGGAATGTGGCTTAGTGGCAAGAGTGCTTGCCTAGCATGCATGAAGCCCAAGGCTCTATTCCTCAGTGCCACAAACACAGTAAAAGCCAGAAGTGATGCTATCGCTCAAAGTGGTAGCCTTGAGCAAAAGATGCTCAGAAATAGTGCCCAGGCCCTGAGTTCAAACCCCAGGATTGGCAAAGAAAAAAAAATTTTTAATGATGGAAAGCAAATAATAGAAAAAGGAGAATATAAAGGAAAACATACAGAAAAGGCTCAATTCCATTAGGTCAAATTTCAAAAAAGACATTTTGCCAAGAAAGCTTTGGTCTGCTGCTGTAGAATTTGTGGCAACTATCTCTTATTTTCTTCCATTCTGTCCTGTTGCTAATTATATAAAATAGGGGTGTCTAATTGGTAACTTGTTATTTGGATAGAATTTTCAATTTGATTAAAAAAATTACAAAAGTGATTATCACTTTGTATCATTGTCTCTGTATTATGCTTGCACCCTTATTCCTTACCTCTTTCTGCCTCTGTGACTCAATGATCAACTGAGCCATTCAAAGTAACTTATAGGCATTGTGTGTTTTTATCCCTCAAAACTTCAGAATACATTTCTTGTACATATAGGAGGAGGTAAAGGGGGATCATTGTGTAGCCCTGGCTGGCTTTGAAATTCTATCCCCCTGCCCCAGTCTCCAGAGTAGCTGGGATTACAGGCATGCACTACCATGACTAACCAGTGTACTATCCCTAAGAACTATACTACCTTACAGAAAAAAACAATACAGTTATTAAATTAAGAAAGCAACTTTGAGGAAAATTGAAAACTCACTAATTTTTTTTTTTTTTTGTCAGTCCTGGGGCTTGGACTCAGGACCTGAGCACTGTCCCTGACTTCTTTTTGCTCAAGGCTAGCTAGCACTCTGCCACGTAAGCCACAGCGCCTCTTCTGGCCATTTTCTATATGCGGTGCTGGGGAATTGAACCCAGGGCCTCATGTATAGGAGGCGAGCACTCTTGCCACTAGGCCATATCTCCAGCCCCAAAACTCACTAATATTGATATAATTGATTCTATAAAATGAACACAATACATTAATATCTATTTGTATGAATTTTAGTAGGAGTATCAAATTAGTACTTTATTACCCTAATATTGATACAATAACCCTGTCTAATCATTACACTCTTTGACCTACTATACCTTCTCCAAAACACAGCTCTCCTTGTGTGGTACAGTTTTGTGGATGACATATTCAGTAATGTTTTCAGTGGAACCAAATGAGACCAAGCGTGTAATGTTGTTTTGTTACCTTCTGATTCAGCGAGTGTGGTATAATGTATTGCAAAGCCTTCATGAGCAAGGTCAGAATCAGCCACAAACATCAGCATCACTGAGTTGCTACTGCTGGTAAGAATTGGTGGGATGGATTTTCCACAGTATCTATTTCAAAGAAAGAAGAGACACATGTGTTTTAGTGTATTTGAAACACCATAACAAAACTTAGGACATGTAATTATGATAATGTGTTTTGTTATCCACCTTCAATCACATTTAAAAATTATATCTCACTAAAAATAATTTGCACACCTACTACAGATCATGATTACTTTGGCAAAAGTGGTCTTGTGTATGTGGCTGTATCGCTTTATACACATATGAGAATTTTAATAAAATTAGAAAGCACGAGCTATAATAAACCACCACATAGCTAGCACAATAATAAACTTGTTCATCAATATGTAATAAAGGAAAAGAAGATAACATAAATTCAAAAAGCACTAATCCAGAGACAACTCTATCCACCGGAGTCATGGTGGTTTGAGGAAGACTTTATGACTTGTTTTCTTCATCTGTAAAATGGACGTGTCCATACACCTAACATCAAACAGTTGTTCCTGAGAATCTGGCCAGTGAATAAACTGGTGAGAATAGTACATGCAGTAGTAATTCCCACAAAAATGCAATCTACTACTTTCAATCAGCTGTCTAAAGGAGAGAAAAGAATTTAATTAATAAGCTAGGTCACAGTTTTGCTCAAAAGAAAGGATAATTTTGACACAGACAAAAAGATGCTAACAATTCCTATAATTCTAGCTATTCAGAAGGCTGAGATCTGAGGAACAAAGGCAGCCAGGAAAACAAAAGTCTGTGAAACTCTAATTTCCAATTAAGCAACCCCAAACAGGAAGTAGAGTTGTGGCTCCAAGTGCTACAGCACTATCCTTGAGCATAAATGTTCAGGGACAGTACACAAGCCCTGAGTTCAAGCCCTATAACCAACACACATAAGATGCTTTGGTAGTAGTGTAACTAATAGGCCTTACATCAGTGCTTGTTAGATAAGGAGCAACTGAGGATGGGGAGGTGTTGGTTAAAAGATCTACAATTACAATCAGAAAGCAGAAATAAGTTTCACAAAATCTACTTCAGAGCAGAGTAACTCTAATTGAGGATATATTGTATTTTTGTAAAGATGTTTTATGCTATTACCACTAAAATGATAATAGTATGACATAATATATTTGTTAATGGTATAGATTTAACCATTCCATGGAGTATGATATGTAATTCAAAATGCCTTGGTACACAAGATAAAAACTTGCCATTAGCTTAAAATAAATAAGAGAAAATGATGCTAAGTGTAATCATGGTTTTATTCCTCTATGATAAACAATCTATGAAGCAACAAAAAAGGCAAATTACACACCTACACACACACACACGCACATGCGTGCAACAAATGAAATAAACTCACCTGCCAAGAGATTTCCCTGAGCCAGTGTCATAAACTTCTAGGTAGTCCTTGGTGCAATTGTAATGGAACTCCAGATAGAATGGCTTAAACTCGAGGCGAATCAGGTGCCCTGGCTGGACTAATATATGCCAGGTGCAGTTGATACCATTGGGATAGACATTCGGATAGCCGGGACTTAAAATAGTTCCTGTTGACCCAGTAAGAACTTCTCCACATGCTATTAAGATAGATAGATAGATAGATAGATAAATTACCAGTAATAATGACCACAGCAGAGAACCAACAACTACCTGGATTCCAAAGTCAAATATGCTGCTTTTCACATGTCACTTAAGATAACTTAGGTGTTTCTTTCCTCTTATTAATAAACATCAAATAACTGTTGATATGTGTTGACTGAAATATCTATTGTCTTTATGTGTACTTTTTACTTTTTCATTGTATGAATAATGTTTACATAATTGATTTCTATTGCAGCTCTGGGCCTAAAGTTGAACCCAGGACTTTTGCCACTCTATCACTAAATTATACTTCCAGCTCTAGTGTTAATTCATCAGCCTAAAAAGAGATGATGCCTTACCCAGCTTCTCAGAACTGAACTTAGCCATGAAACCATGATTTTCAGGAGAAGAACTTTTCACAAAGGTGACATAGAGAATGTTGTACACTGAAGTTACAACGGAAAGTCTATCGGAGTCACAATACTTTTTATTCTCAGGAGAACCCATAATAGGATCGGGGCCAATCTAAAGTAAAACAGACACATCCAAATTTATTTGGTAAGATAAAATACTCCAGAAAATTATCTTGAGAATAAACATTTTTAAATGCTATTGTTGACACAGTTAAAATCAATTTGAAAACACAATCAATTTCAGAATATTCTAAATACCCTATATTTACTAACTGTCAATTTCTAGTCTGCCAGAGGTCTAGGCAGGTACTAAGATACTCTTTGTCTCTACAAACTATTCCAGGCCTTCCTTAAAACAACTTTAATTATATATTTGATCCTTTGTGACTAAGGAGTAGTGTGTTTTCAAAATTAACTCATGTCCTTGCATTATCATTAGTCAATTTCTTTTTAATACCATATGATATTCTGCTGAATGTGCATGTTATTTTCCTTATCCATTCACTGGTTGATGGATATTTAAGTTAATTCTACTTTTATTTTTTTAAATTTTTTGGCCAGTCCTGGAGCTTGGACTGAGGGCCTGAGCACTGTCCCTGGCTTCTTTTTGCTCAAGGCTACCACTCTGCCACTTGAGCCATAGCGCCACTTCTGGCCATTTTCCATATATGTGGTGCTGGGGAATCGAACCCAGGGCTTCATGTATACGAGGCAAATACTTTACCACTAGGCCATATCCCCAGCCCCTAATTCTACTTTTAAAATTCTAAATAATTATTGCATGTACTATTTTTCTACGCTTTGATAAATGCCCTTTTCATGTAACTCTGTAACTTACCACCCTTGTTTGGTGGGGAATTGCTGAATCAAATAGTAACACTATGTTTACCATTGTGAGGAGCTGCCAACTGTTCCCCAAAGTGCCTACATGACTTCACAGTCCCAGTAGCAAGGTGAAAAGGTTCAGTTTTTTCACCCTCTGGTCATCCTTGTTGCTATCTGAGTTTTGGGTTTTAGCCATCCTAGTAGGTAAGAAGTACCACCTCATTGTGTTTTTTTTTTTGTTGTTGTTGTTTTTATCTTTTTTTTTCCCAAAATTTTATTATCAAACTGATGTACTCATTGTGGTTTTGACTTGCACTTCCCTGGGAAATAATGGTGTTGTTATCAAATGCTAACTCTCCATTTATATTTTTAAAGACATATCTATTCATATCCTTTGTTTATTTTAAAAACCAATTTACTTTCAATTTTCAGGAAGTCTGGCAACTTTTTCCACCTTTTGTTTGTCTGTACGTTTTTGTGTCATAGCTAAGAAGAATTCAAGGCTATAGAACCTACATTGGAAAGCATATATGGAAGGGGTCCAACTTCATACTTAGGAATGTGGATGTTTAGCACATTTGCTGAAAAAAATTACTTTTTTATTCTTGGTGTCATTTCACTACATCAATTGTCCTTAAAATATAAGTTCATTTTTGGGCTTCACAATCTTTCCCATGGATCCATATTTATATTGCAGTTCCTATAGTTAGTTCACTGTACTGTGTTGGTTTGTTCTCAGTTTTCATCTCGGAAACTGTGAGACCTCCAACTTTGCTCAAGAATACTTTAGTTATTCTGGTTTCCCGGTATTTTATAGGGATTTTACAAGTAGCTTATCGAATTTCTTCAAAGAACCACTGAGATTTTGATAGGCATTGAATGGAATCTTTTGATCAATTTGGGGCATGTTGCCATTTCTATACAAGCTCCAGTTATCTATGAAAAAATAATATTTTCCTCCTTCTTTTACATTGAAGGTACTTCTTATTACTTTTTCTTGTTCCATGGAGCTAGTGAGAAATTTCATATGACATGAACAGTAGTGAAAAGAACAGAATCCTTGTTTGTTTTTAACTGATACAAGGCAAAGCATTTCACTAGAACATCCAATGAAGTTCCAAACTATTTCATACATGTCCTTAAAGATGATGTTATCTGTTGTTGGCTAGGTCCCAGTAGCTCCTGCCTGTACCCCTAACTTTTTAGGAGGCTGAGATCTGAGGATCACAGGTCAAAGCTAACCCAGGCATAAAAGTCTCTATGAGAGGCTTATCTCCAATAAACTATTCAAAAAAATTCAGAAGTGGTGTTGTGGCCCAAGTAGTAGAGTGCCAACCTTGAGAACAAAGGCGCTCAGGGACACTGCCCATGCCTGAGTACAAGCCCCAGGACCAGCAAACAAATAAATAAGTTCTTTTTCAGATTAAGGAAGTTTTTTTCTTAGATTTTTTTTTTTTTTTTTTTTTTTTTTGGCCAGTCCTGGGCCTTGGACTCAGGGCCTGAGCACTGTCCCTGGCTTCTTCCCGCTCAAGGCTAGCACTCTGCCACTTGAGCCACAGCGCCGCTTCTGGCCGTTTTCTGTATATGTGGTGCTGGGGAATCGAACCGAGGGCCTCGTGTATCCGAGGCAGGCACTCTTGCCACTAGGCTATATCCCCAGCCCTTTTCTTAGATTTTTGTCATGAAAAGGTGTTGGGTTTTGCCAACTGCCTTTTTTCTGCTGCATCTAGTAACATCATCATCATATATTCACTAATGTGGGGATGTTAGAACAACTTAGACTTCCTAGTTACAAAGGATGTTATTAGCAATTCTTGTATGTATAGCCATAGGAGATATTACAGTAAGTGTAGTAATATAAAAGGGATTTCTCTTTTGTTACTCTTACCTCAACATAATCTGTACTACAGTTGTCAGAACTTCCGATGTGGAAGTCAGTGAAGTTGAGAATAACGATTTGGCCTTGAGGTTGGTAGAGAGTCCATCTACAGGTCCTTTCTCCAGGATACACATTTGGGTAAAAAGGCGAGTGGATGATTCCTTCTCCAGTAAATTCTCCTCCACAAACTGTAAATATAAAAATGATAGTAGTGTTTGCCCTCAATTAAGTAATCCATTGCCCTGAATTTTCTTACAAAGTCTAATTTTGTATCTAGCAGAATATGACATTTTCTTATCTTTTCCATTTGTGGGGCTCTTTTGCTCAAGGCTAGCACTCTACCACCTGAGCTACAGTGCCACTTCTGGTTTTCCAGTGATTAATTGGAAATAAGAGACTTTCCTGCCAGGCTGGCTTCAAAAAGCAATGCTCAGATGTTTCCCATCTGATTAACTAGGATTTCAGGTGTGAGCCACCCAAACACATCTTAAGAATGATATTTTCTAAGAATATTTTGCTTACAACTTGAGGACATAAAATGACTAAGTTATGTCAACAAATGGAAATGCTACTGTCAGTGAAACTAGGCACATTAAAATAAAGCAGCCTTACCGATTTGATAATGAGCCCTGAAACTGGCCCTTTGGATGGAAGTATCTGTTTTAAACCTGATCCAGACCTTATTAGTAACAGATCTAAGGGGAGCCAGGGCTTCGTTGCTACACACTTTTCCAAGTAAGGTTTCGTCGTCTCGCACCTAAACAGAAAAAGAAAACCACTGTAAACCTGATCAATAAAGTTACATTAATAATGGTGCTTTTGTTTGCTGATGAGACAAAACTGCATTCAAAATGCCCCAAAGTTTAAGTAGGTAGGTAGATAGATATAGATATGATAGATATAGATGAGTTGAAACCAGCTAGTCAGTTTTGTTAGACCAATACAACCACACTAAGTATTTATAAATATGTTAATCCAATTAAGTTCCACAGAATGAGAATTCTGGAAGATGTCCAAAATCAATGCACAATTTCAGATTAGTTTGCAAACAACAAAAGCCCACAAATATGGTGTAGCAAAACATAGAGGTTTCCACAAAACAATCAAAAGAAGACATGGAATTAACTGTTATGAGTAATGAAAAGAAAAAATCAGTAGATGAGAGAGAGAGAAAGAGGGAGAGACAGAGACAGAGAAACAGAGGGAATATGCCAGAAAATCATGAACAAGGATAAGGTAAAAATATTAGAAAAATTAATTAAATATGAATGAAAGTAGAATAAAGACATGAGTAACTATTTTTGAAGGGAGTTTAGGGAGTACAGATACAAATAACAAGTCTCCGGCAAGTCTATGAAGGACAAAATAAGCAGAAACACACAAAATTAAAAATGACACGAGTGTCACAAACATATAGAGCTTAAGTATTTAAAATAGAATTAAAGGTGCAGTTCTGGGACAATATATTTGAAAGTTTCAAGTAGGTTACTTACAGTAAAATAAAAATTAGTAAAGTTATCTAACGATGAAAAAGATAGAATCTGAATAGACGTAATCCATGAATAAGACTGAAAACATTACCAAACATTACCAAATAATTACTACACACACACACACACACACACACACACACACACACACACGCACACGGAAAAACTCCCAGCAAATACTCTGTTTGATTAAGTTCTTTAAAGTTTTTAAGGAATAGATAATTACCATATGTAATTTATTCTAAGTTATTCTCAAACATGAAACAATTTCCAATTTTTCTCAGAATGCCCTTACCAAATCTCAACATAGATTTAAAAACAGAAACCATGGAATTATTTCACCCAATATAGAAAACATATAGGAAAATTCTAAGCATAGTTCTAGAAAAACAAATTCATAATTGATAGTTAGCATCGTATACCAAATCAAGAATTGGAACAAAAGTACTGAGAGGGTTGTCTGAAATGCTAAACTATATATAGCTTCATTAATAGATGCAGTAAGGTAAGCCAATGATAGATCCACAATTGCCAAAAAGTGTGCTTGCATTCCTGAGAATGACTGCATGTGTGTACACACTACTCCTATCGTGCACAGTAATTCTGGCGTTTCTAGAGACACTATGATTATCTCGCTCACCTAATTAACATCACTAAGGTGTCAGTCAGAACCAGGACCTGAGCTGAAATGGCACTGTAAAGGCAGAGCTACTACGCATGAACTGAGCAACTGGTGAAGAACTTCTCCTAAAGCATAGAATGTCCAGGAAAATGCAAGGCACTGAGTTATTACATAAGACTTGATAATTCGGGGTCTGGGAATATGGCCTAGTGGTAAAGTGCTCGCCTCGTATACATGAAGCCCTGGGTTCGATTCCTCAGCACCACATATATAGAAAAAGCCAGAAGTGGCGCTGTGACTCAAGTGGTAGAGTGCTAGCCTTGAGGGGGGGAAAAAAAAAAACCTTTGGGAAGTCTGTGAGGGCATTTTCTTGTTTTTAATTATTACCACAGTGGGGATGGGGCACTATGCACAGAGGCTAATGATCAGGGCATCAAATCACCAAGCACAGATCTTCTCCCAAGTCCTGAGTGGTTGGCAAGCACACAGGTAAAAGCTTTGTTATTAAGCACAAACTCTAGGCTCTACTCTAGTAAACACAGAGAATTGGACACAATTTAAATGAAACACTGGATTTCAGGTGGTGACTAGTAGAATGCAGGTGGAAAGAGCACTTCTTCCCTCTCTTCCTGATTATCTGCCACGGGTTGCTCTCCATTTCAGCATATTTAGTCCCCAACCCACATAGCTGTGTCTTCCTGCATGAATGAACCTCATAGACTTTCCTGCCCAGGCTGGCTTTGAACCACAATCCTCAGATCTCAGCCTCCTGGATAGCTAGGATTACAGGCATGAGCCACTGGCAACTGGCTCCTATTACAAATTTATATTTTTATCATAGTGTATAGAAAGGTTATATCAGTGAATTTCATTTTAGAACATTAAGACAATGATATTTAAAAAAAAAAAGATCTTCAAGTAGACAGCTACCAATTTAATGAAGACCATTAGCTTATCAAAGTGATGGTGGGATATTTCTCAGCAGAAATAACCTTGACATTGAGACCTGGAAATGCCTAGGCCAAATGAAGGAAAAAAGAAACCAGGGAAGATTTGAAACACAAACATTTGTCACTCATGACAGGGAGAAGTGTAGAGTGCTACAGATTACATGGCAATATGTATCATGAATCCTACACCTCCAATATTCCATTGATAGGATTCCAAAATGCTCATGGAGTCATCATCAAAGTCTTCTCTACACTGCCAAGAATGGAAACTTTTCTAGAGACCTAAAAATAGACAGTGATTAAATAACTTATGGCTCTGGCATATGATCCAGTGTTACACAGATAGCAAGAGTCACATGTCTTTCCAATGACAACATTTGCCACCCAAACTTCACTTACTGAGTAAAGTCATGCTACACTGAGAAAATCTCAAAGGAAAGAGACAATTTCTGCACCGCCCCCCCATACCTAGAAGTATCTACCAAAGAGAATACTGCTTTGCAAACAGGTATTTCACAAAGTCTTCTTGTCTCTTTCATGGAAGGGTAGGTACAAGGTGCCTAGATCGACCTGGATCTCACAATAGCAAAGACACAGGAAACAGCAGTAGGAAACCGTTTGTTAAGAAATGTCCTACTGCTGTTCTTGAAAATCAGCAAGCATGAAACACAGAGTAAGATATCTTCCTGTTCCTCAGTCCCCCTGGGAATGTATTTGCTTCTTCTAAGATTATAGTCTCTCTTTTCTGGTGCCCATTAGAAGATGACAAGGAGGAAGAAAATGAGCAAACAGCATCTGAGCAATCTAAAGTGAGCCGTTCCCCTGGGCCTTGACTAATGAAACCCAAGGACTTTAGCAAGGAGAGGCAGCTGTAGTCCAAATGTTTTAAAAAGAATTTATAGGGCTCCAGGGCCCAAAACCCAGGAGGTGCAATTGATTTTTGGCTATGTTTCTCTTTCTCTGTGGAAAGGAAACCTTATTAATTCTGAAAGCCTGTATTCTCCTAGGATCTCAGCCATGGCCAATACTTTAACCATGAAGCTTTTGAAAGAGATGCTGAAATAAAATGTATCAAATGCTCTAAAGTGACCCCCAGTATTTTCCCAGCACAACTTGCAGGAGCTATTTTAGGACTATTGAATTAGTATTCTTCTCCAAGAAAAGTCTTTTTCCTTTGTGTTTGTGAACTAGGATAAACTGCATTATTATTATTTTTTTAATAAGAATACACTTCTCTCCTAGGAGAGATTTGCATATGCCCTTTGCCATGTAACTTTGCTTTATCTCCCTATGGAGAATCATCTCTAACCCATTCTATTGGTTGTGTGCTTAGGCGCAGGAATTGTTGGGCCTCACGGAATGAGTGGAAGAGATGGGCAGATTTCCAGGTAGAATATTGTGGGCTTCGACTATTATTATTATTATTATTATTATTATTATTATTATTATTATTATCTTCCCCTCTTGATAGACCAGAAACCTGGATCTCACAATAGCAAAGACACAGGAAACAGCAGCAGAGCCCTGAGCTGACTGGATCTAAAGCTAATTATGTGTTGACATGAGCAAAAGGGAAACACAGGTTGTAAGCCACAGAATTCTTTTGTTTGCTGTCATTTTTTTGCTTGCTTTTTTTTTTTTTTGGCCAGTCCTGGGGCTTGGACTCAGGGCCTGGGCACTGTCCTTGAACCTCTGTGTTCAAGTCTAGCACTCTATTGCTTGAGCCACAGCACCACTTCCTGCCTTTTCTGTTTATATGGAACTGAGGAATTGAACTCAGGGCTTCATGAATGCCTCAAGTACTTCAAGCAAGCACTCTACCACTAAGCCACATTCCCAGACCTTGTTACTACCTCTTACTGCAGCAAAACTTAGATACAGATGAGTGGAGCTGAGTGCTGGTGGCTGATGCTTGTAATCCTAGTTACTCAGGAGGC
This sequence comes from Perognathus longimembris pacificus, assembly GCF_023159225.1. Lineage (NCBI taxonomy): Eukaryota > Metazoa > Chordata > Mammalia > Rodentia > Heteromyidae > Perognathus > Perognathus longimembris. The sequence continues at coordinate 13,807,973 of NC_063178.1, forward strand.
TGAGATCTGAGGATCACAGTTCATGGCCAGCCCAGCCAGGAAAGTCCAATTAACCACCAGAAAACCAGAAGTGGAGCTGTGGCTCAAAGTGGTCAAGGACCAATGCTCAGGCCCTGAGTTCAAGCCCTTTTACTTACCAAAAAAAAAAAAAAAAAAAAGACTAGGGGCTGAGAATGTGTCTTAGTGGCAAAATGCTCCCCTAGCATGCATGAAGCCCTGGGTTTCAATTGCTCAGTACCACATAAATAGAAAAAAGCTGGAAGTTGTGCTGTGGCTCAAGTGCAGCCTAAGCAAAAGAAGCTCAGTGGCAGTGCCCAAGCCCTGATTTCAAGCCCCAGGACTGGCATCAAAAACAAAAGACTAATACATGAACCATTTTATAGTAAAGTTGCTCACTACTGTTTTTGTTTTTTTTTTTTTTGGCCAGTCCTGGGCCTTGGACTCAGGGCCTGAGCACTGTCCCTGGCTTCTTCCCGCTCAAGGCTAGCACTCTGCCACTTGAGCCACAGTGCCGCTTCTGGCCGTTTTCTGTATATGTGGTGCTGGGGAATCGAACCCAGGGCCTCGTGTATCCGAGGCAGGCACTCTTGCCACTAGGCCATATCCCCAGCCCGTTTTTTTTTTTTTTTTTTTTTTTATGTCAGGTGAAGCCACGCAGAGATCCTTTGTAGAGAGATGACAATAAATCCATTCTGCAAAGGATTACACTTGCAAAAGAACCTAAGGGAACCCACAAATTGCTCGTGTTCTGCAGAATAGGCCCATTTTTTTTTTTTTTTACTGATTTCTTTATCCATCTAATATATATTGACTACTCAGTCATAAAGCCCAGGAGATTGTCTATGACCTAGAAATTTTTGCCCTATGGACTATTCCAAACGGTTTCTGATTTTTATATCCAAATTTTCTGAAGAGAAACTACTTATAAAAACCTGGTTCTTGTTAAGGAATGATTTCCTGTTTGGAGAGCTAAAATTAACTGGGCTGAAGACATAATTTAAATGAAAATTGAGGCGCAAGATCGAGAGGCTAGGGAGCGGTGAGCTTGAACATCTGGAATGAATCAGCATTCGAAGCCATGCCTTAACGCATGTGTTCATGTGTTTGTTGCTGTAACTCCAGGTTTGTTTGTGTTTTGTTTATCGCGATTGCTAAAATTCATTTAAGCATTAACTCCAAGCAAACAAACGGAATATGCTGACAATAATCCTGAACGAATCCAAAAGCTGAAACAGAAGCTCATGTGGTAGTGCTTAACACATGGCGGCCTGCCACGTGAGCTCTGGGGTGACACACCCCTCAGTGAAGCAAAGACGTGACACTGGAAACTGGAAACTCATCTTTGGCTACTCAGAGTGAGTGGGAGAGAAATGTAATCTCATCCTTCATGGGAAAATGAGGGGTATGGAATAGAAAACGAGAGAAACTCCACAGAATCTCAAAGTTATGGTTTTTGATTCTTTCCCTTTGCTTTTTTATGAAGTAGTGTAGCTTGAACGCAGGGTCTCTACATAGTAGCATGACCACACCCACACCCCAATTCATTCTGTCTGTTGTAGTTTTGAGAAATGATCTCCTGCTGTTGCCAAGCCCACCCTAAAAGTGATCCCATTACCCTCATTTCCTGAGTAGTAGGGACCACAAGCATACACCACCATGCCCTTTGCTCTTCAATAGTATGTTTTACAATTTAGGTCTTGTGAAAATGGATGTCCTAATATCTGCCCCAATCAAGTTATCCTTCACCTTCTAAAATCAAGGTGATTTAGGAGTGTCTTCCTTCATGATTGCAAACTTCAATTTGTCATCTTCATGCTAATTTAGGACACAGTCCAAACTCTTCATCTTGGCCTATCCAATCACACAGAATATAGCTCCTGCTTCATTCGTCTCTTTGTGAATCTGCCACTGTAGTGTACGTTCAGTTCTTTTGAGTTTATCAGATTTTTATTTCCATTCTCTCTCTGGCATCCTTTCCCTTGGATCTTTGTATTGCTAAGTCCTCACATGCAGACGCAATACATAACATCCTTACTGATCCTATCTCAGACCACAAATGACAGGGCTTTTAACGGCAATATAGCTGGCTGGGAATATGGCTTAGTGGTAGAGTAAGCTCTGGGTTCGATTCCTCAGTGCCACATACACAGAGAAAGTCAGAAGTGGTGCTGTGGCTCAAGGGGTAGCCTTGAGCAAAAGAAGCTCAGGGACAGTGCCCAGACCTTGAGTTCAAGCACCAGCACTGGCCAAAAAAAAAAAAAAAAAAAAAAAACAACCTTCAATCTTGAAGAATAAACCAGTTGTGGCCGTCATGCCTACGATTTTTCTAGTTATTCAGTGTGCGTAGGATTGTGGCCTGAGCCTGGCCTGGCCCTAGGCAAGAGAAAGAAGTCTTATCTGGGGAAAAAAAGGAAGTAGCTCTATGGTTTCCTAAATTCTCCTTCTTTTCTGCCTGATACTATCCTCCCTGAAAATTATAAGACAATGCCATGATCAAACCCACAGAATTATGGGTGTATGTCATGTTTCAAGTAAATTATCTCTATTTCATATACAAACCGTCTTTCAGAAGTATGGTGTTACTATTCCCACTTCCGATGAGGAAACAGGCTTCTATATGTCACTAGGTTAACTTCAGTAACACAGAATAGGTAAATTCCCCAGAGTGCAGAAACATCTGTGATATAACTAAACTCCTATCTTACTATATCTTTTTTCTCCAGTCTCTGTGCTTGAACTCATGACCTGGGCACTGTCCCTGAGCTTCTTTTTGCTCAAGGCTAGCACTCTACGACTGAGCCACAGCACCACTTCTGGCCTTTTCTGTTTATGTGGTGCTGAGCAATTGAACCCAGGGCTTTGTGCATACTATGTGAGCACTCTACCACTAAGCCATAGTCCCAGCCCCTGTCTTACTATATCTTAAAAGTTTTCTGCCATATATTTTGTTGTTTTTCATGTAAGAAGAGAAGCAACTTTTGCAGAAGTCAGCTTATTTCTCCATAGAGTATGCCAGGTCCCCATTGGCCTCTCCTGTGGTTTTCCCTTCCCAGGTCCTTGCATTGGACGGAGCAAGAGGTATATGGCTGATAAGATAGCCAGTGCATCTTACCCCTGGCCTTATAATAGAGACTCCTGACTTTATTGTGTAGCTTACATTTTGAATGTTCAAGAAAGAAAAATAGGGGCTGGGGATATGGCCTAGTGGCAAGAGTGCCTGTCTCATATACATAAGGCCCTGGGTTCGACTCCCCAGCACCACATATACAGAAAATGGCCAGAAGTGGCGCTGTGGCTCAAGTGGCAGAGTGCTAGCCTTGAGCAAAAAGAAGCCAGGGACAGTGCTCAGGCCATGAGTCCAAGCCCCAGGACTCGCAAAAACAAAACAAAACAAAACAAAAAAGAAAGAAAAATAAAGCTCCCATTACAGTCTAATGTATGTCCTTCACTTGGAGTCCAGGTGGCTTAAATAACTTATGAAGATTTAATGAGGAGGCACTGCTTTTTTTCTGGAAAGACAATCCTGCTACATTCAGCGAACTGTTCCAAGCAATTCATAAACTCTTGGATAAAACAGATGAATGAGGAGTTGATCTCTTTTCATATTCATTCTTATATAGCCATATCATATGCTCCATAAGCAATACGTGCTTTTAAAAGTAGAACTTGAGTAGGAAAAGATAAATACTATATAAATGTGTTTTCTGTCTGCTGTGGGGATTTTCTTTTAAAAATATGGGTCTCAAAACCTCCAAACCCATCATTTTTCATACTTAAATTTTATTTTCAAATGTACATTTAAGAGTTTTCTCTTTTAACTGAGCTAAAGGAATATCTTTCAAACTACACTGTATATATGAAAGCTACAGATTAGGCAGTAGCATTTTAACTTTCCTCTGAAAGATATGCTTGTCTGTCAAGAAAGTCTCTCCAAAAGCAAAATGAGAACCAGGATTCTTTGGAGTGCATCTCTTCATCCTCAGAAGAAAATTTCTTACTATGGGTCTTCCGTATTGCTCTGAGTTCCTTATTCTTTCAAGTTTTGCATGAGAAAGCAGACTACATCTTGTAAAATTGCCTATTCCATTGACTTCTTTCTCTAGCTTTTATCCAGAAATTCATATAGAACAATAAAAGACCCAGAATAGCAAAAACTATCCTAAGCTGATAGAACAGTGCTGGAGGAATTACAATAGCCAACTTCAAGCTGTATTATAAAGCTACAGTAATAAAAACAGCTTGGTGTTGGCACCAGAACAAGCCTGAAGACCAAGGGAACAGAACTGAAGACCCAGTAATGAACCTACAGAACTATGCCTACTTAATCTTTGATAAAGGAGCTAAAAAATAGGATGGAAGATAGCCTCTTTAACAAATGGTGCTGGCAAAACTGGTTCAAGACATGCAGCAAACCAACACTAAGTTCTTATGTATCACCCTGCACCAAAATCAATTCCAAATGGATCAAAGACCTTGAAATCAAAACAGACCCTGAAGACACTAAAGGAAGGAGTAGGAGAAACACTTGGGCTCCTAGGCACATGACAGAACTTCCTTAACAAAGACCCAGAAATGCTACAAATCAAAAAAAGGATGGGCAAATGGGACTGCATCAAACTGCAGAGCTTCTGCAGGGCAAAGGACACAGCTCGCAAGATAAACAGAAAGCCCACAGACTGGGAAAAGATCTTTACCAGCCATACAACGGACAAAGACCTCAGATCTAAAATATATGCAAAACTAAAAAAATTACATTCCTCCAAAACAAAACCACAAACAACCAATAGCCCCCTCAACAAGTAGGCTAAAGACTTAAAAAGAGACTTCTCTTATGAGGAAATGAGAATGGCCCAAGAGACATATGAAAAAGTGCTCTACATCACTGGCCATAAAAGAAATACAAATCAAAACATTGAGATTCCATCTCACCCCAGTAAGAATGTCCTATATCAAGAAAACTAACAATAATAAATGTTGGAGAGGATGTGGCCAAAAGGGAACCCTACTTCATTGTTGGTGGGAATGTAAACTGGTTCAGCCACACTGGAAAGCAGTATGGAGAGTCCTCAGAAGGCTAAACATAGAACTCCCCTATGACCCAGCAGCCCCACTTTTGGGCATCTACCCAAAAGACCACAAACAAGAACACACTAAAGCCACCAGCACAACAATGTTCATCGCAGCACAATAGCTAAAATATGGAACCAACCCAGATGCCCCTCAGTAGACAAATGGATCAGGAAAATGTGATACATATACACAATGGAATTTTATGCCTCTATCAGAAAAAATGACATTGCGCCATTCGTAAGGAAATGGAAGGACTTGGAAAAAATTATACTAAGTGAGCCAGACCCAAAGAAACATGGACCCTATGGTCTCCCTCATAGGGAATAATTAGCACAGGTGTAGGCAAGTCACAGCAGAGGATCACAAGGGCCCAATAGCTAAGCCCTTATGAACACATAAGATGATGCTAAGTGAAATGAACTCCATGTTATGTAAACGACTGTTATATCATTGTTGTAATTACTTACAACATGCCATATGAAACTGTAGCTTCTATTGTTGATGATCCTCTTGTATCCCCTTCCTGTGGTTGTACCTGCACTATGGCTGTATCTGAGTACATTGGAAACTGTATATACTGGTATTAGAACTAGGAAAGTGAAAGGGAATACCAAAATTGAGAGACACGGGGTAAAAAGACAAACGACTACAAAAGTAATACTTGCAAAACTATTTGGTGTAAACCAACTGAACAACTCATGGGGGGAGAGGGAAAAGGGAAGGGGGAGGAATGAGGGAGGAGGTAACAAACAGTACAAGAAATGTATTCAGTGCCTAATTATGAAACTGTAACCTCTCTGTCATCAGTTTGACAATAAAAATTTAAAAAAAAATCATCTCTACTTCGAACTACCAAAGTAAAACATCTTTTCCTTTATTCTGCCTCTACCTCCTGAGTGCTAAGATTATATGTATGTACCTCCATGCCTGTTGAATGCCAATTTCATGGTTTCTTTTCCCTGGTAACTTTCCATAACAATTCAGAGAAGATCACGTGACCCCTTACCAAAATTTAGTGGGAGTCTTCTGTACAGCCAGAAAGGATATCTTATGGGCGGCCAGCTCCTTGGAGCTATGCGAACCATTACAAATCAGAGTTAACTTTCTTGCCTATCTGAAAAAAACCTTTGTGCCTAGCTCCATATTTTGATCCTGTGGCCAGAAAGCCAGGTATGGAATTGGAAAATTCATGAGTCCCTCTTCTCTAGAAAAAATAAGATATGTGCTATCATCAGAGTTGGGCTACTACATTTCCTTTCTTATTAGATATTGCTATGACTGGAACTCCTTAACTCAAATCCCTGCTCCACCAATTGCTATACATGCAAGTAACTTCACTTCTCTGGGCCTCAGATTCCTGAGTTTAAAAAGAAAAAGCAAGGTACTGGTGGTTCATGTCTGTAAGCCTAGCTATTCAAGAAGCGGAGACCTGAGGATCGTGGCTCAAAGCCAGATCGAGCAGGAAAGTTTGGGTGATTCTTATTTTTAATTAACTACTAGAAAACTGCACATGGCAATGTTGCTCAAGTGGTAGACCACTATCCTAGAGCCAAATAGCTCAGGGACAGTGCCCAGGCCCAGAGCTCTAGCCCTATGACCGATTAAGAAAAAAATCTATATAGGCCAGTGACCGTGGCTTATTCATGTAATCCTATCTACTCAGGAAGCTTAGAACTGAGCATCATGGTTCCAAGCCAGCCTGTGAGACTATTCCAAGCCAAGTCTGTGAGACACATGTCCTATTAGCTACAAAAATCCAGAAGTAGACTGGGGGTCAAGTGGTAGAACACTAGCTTTGAGCATAAAGCTCAGGAGTAGTGCCCAGGCCCTGGGTTCAAGTCCCAGGACCAACACAGAAAAAAAAGAAAGTAAAGATAATGGTTTTTGTGATGATGACATAAATTAGGTAAAGAACTTATCAAACCTGGTAGGAAAGAAGCAGATTACTAACAACTTGTTGAATGAGTTGAAGGTATTAGAAGAGTAACTGGCAAATAGTAAACACTTCACTTCTGTGCTTCTACAAAGCCCAGATCATATATTAAAGCTCTATGTCTTATCTGTCTAAATTCAAGAAACAGGTCAAGTGGGCTGGGAATATGGCCTAGTGGTAGAGTGCTTGCCTTATGTACATGCAACACTGGGTCGATTTCTCAGCACCACATATATAGAGAAAGCCAGAAGTGACATTGTGGCTCAAGTGGTAGAGTGCTAGCCTTGAGAAAAAGAAGCCAGAGACAGTACTCAGGCCCTGAGTCCAAGCCCCAGGACTGGCAAAAGAAATAGGTTGTGTTATAAAGACTTATATAGACTTTTCTGGAAAAACAAATCTCTGACCCCCATAAGCAAACAAAATTGGAAATGATTCTCTGAGTTTACGTAAAATGATTGAGCCCAACAAAGAACAGTTTGTTTATCTTGTTCTCCACTCTAATTTGTAGCTTGACCAATAATTAAGCAAAAAAATGCTGGACTGACAAGCAAAAAAAGCAGCCTGGTTTTTTTTGCTTTACATATTCTTATATTATGAGCATTGTACACTGAAATCAAAGCGAGCATGTTCTGAAGGTGAGCTAGCTAGCAGGAATAATGAAGGAAAAGCTAAATGTATTAGCTCATGCAACATCAAACACTTTCATATCACTGTTACTGACTAGCTGGGCCATCTGGGAAAAGCTCCTGCTATCTCCAGGTTGAATTACCTCAGTTAGAAAATTATCCTAAATAAGCTTTGATTTTTTTTTTTTTGCCAGTTAGTAAGCCTATTACCCTTACTTGCCTGAATGCACCTTGGTGGTTGGGGCTTCATTTAACATCCTGTAATGCATCATTGGTAGGAGTTTCTAGTCTCACCATTTGCTGTTAGTATTGCTTTTAGTTCATTGACTCTAGTTCTAGAGTTCTAGAGTTCTAGTTCTAGTCAATGCACTAAAGAATGTTTTCTTTTAATGATCAATCTCTTCTGTTACTTTCCTTAGATCTGTGTTAGAGAGATTGCTTCATGTTCTCTAGACCCAATGTTCTAGAGTGATTCTAGAGCTGTTTCAGACTGTGCAGTCAGATACACTCAGTAGGTTGATTTAGCAGGGCTGGGATAGGGCATAAAATGGCTTTTTCATTTTTTTTTTTACAAGATCTTGATATTGTTGGCCTGAAAACCATTTAAAGGCTATATAGAATAGAAAAACATTAATGAAGATGATCTAAGAAGAACTACTCCGAAAAATTTACCTCAATGTAATTGCGAGAGCATCCATTCTGGCTTTCCAGCTCCACGTGGGTGAAGTTGAGTTCAACTTTCTCTCGTGGAGGCAGGTCTATGACATAGACGCATTGCCCATCATGGGCCAGAGACCCAGAAAAGTCAGAAAGGAGGATCTCGCCCTCTGGGTTGGTGTAGCTCCCTCCACAGGGCAGATCCGCTAAGAATGGGGAAGAAAAGTGAAGGTCACGTGCATGGCAATTCCTCTGGATCCCATTCAGATCTAGTATTAGAAAAATTTGCAGACACAACCACAAACCACTTACCTACTGACTTTATTCACCCTGTTCTGGCTTATGCTTTTTCTGATGAGATATTTTTTATTTGATCTTACATGTGAGGCATCCTTGAAGTGCCTATAGAAATAGAGGTAGAGCCCGACACCGGTGGCTCACTCCTGCCATGCTAGCTACTCAGGAGGCTGAGATCTGAGGATCCTGGTTAGATGCCACCCTGGGCACAAAAGTCTATGAGACTCATCTCCAATTAACCACCAAAAAACTGGCTGGAAGTGGTGCTGTGGTGCAAGGGGTAGAGAGCTACCCTTGAACTAAAGAGCTCAGGGAGAGCACCTAGGCCCTGAGTTCAAGCCTCTTGACTGACAATAAATGAATGAATGAATAAATAAATAAATAAATAAATAATAGATGAGATGAGATGAGCAATTGAACTTCCAGTCCATTGTTCTCTTCTCTAAATAATTTTAATGCATTAATGCTATGATTTATTCTGAAAAGATTTACTGTATTTAATAAACAAACATAGCAAAATACAATATGTAACTATATAAATAAGATAGAATAAACAAGAAACTAATACAGAACAGCAACATGTGGCCAGACAAAGAAGGTAGATCAGAAATATTTGTAAGGGCTGTGAGGACTTCAACAAGCCCAGCTGCACGTTAAGCCTGAAGCAAAGGATCGCGAGACTAGGGGAGCCATGATACATTTCTTGTTACTTTTCCTTATCCTGAGATTTTCTAAGTATTTTTCCTATAAATTTTCATTAGAAACCTCATCATGGACTTCATGAACAAAGTCCTCTGCATCTCTTGAATGGAAATCATAGAGCACTTCATTTGTTCTGTTTGTCAGTTTTACGGCATCAAGGCAGCTGTATCATAGCTATCAGTATCCTACTATCAGAGTATAATAGCTAGCAGTATTTCACTGGAAATAAGCTCCAGGGACCAGGACACTGCTATTCTGGAAGCCAGCTTCTGTGCAACTGGATTTGATCCAAGAATAAAGTCACACACATCTCCATATAGACTTCATGGCTCACATGAACAACCACTCCTACCGCAAAATATCAACCACCACTAGGGAACTTACATAGTTTTTAGGTGCCTCATAATGTGAATTCCACACTTCAGAGACCAAGAGGGTATGTTAGTCTTACTGATGGAGCACTGAGAAAATTAAAAAGCATTTGGAGCCATGGGAAAACTATTTATAACACACATGTTGGGCTGGGATGTATAGCTCAGTGGCAAAGCACTTAGCCTAGCAAGTGCAATGTCCTGGCTTCAATCCCCAGTACCAAAAAAGAAAAGATAAAAAATACAGTTAAAAAAAAAAACACACATATGTCTTAGGTCTATGAAAGCCAGTCTTCTCAATACAAGACAACTACAAATACAGCCTAGCCTTTCAAAATACGCAGCCTACAAAATGGCAGGCTACTTACATGGCGATGTCAGGTAGGTGATGTGGAAGCCTTGGTCACTAATCTGGGAGTCAGAATGGAAATGAATTCTGGCGAAGGGACCCGTAGTCTGCAGTGGTGGGACAGAGACGGTAGTACAGTATTTCCCAAGAATCGGGTCCTGAGGCAAAGGACCATCCCGGATCTAAAACACAAGAGTCATTAAGGTCAAAGAGGCCAAGTCTTAACCAAACAAGTGGTTATGTAGATTAACTGCAGAAAAACCATCACAAATAAGCATGTCTCTAAGAAGTGTCTTTACCCCATCCATACTCAAGACAAGGATGAGTTCTGTAAAAGACGTGGCCTTCTGCCTCAAATCCTGTCAGGAGCACAATTTTGAGCTAGCTATATATTTTGGATTTATCTCATGCTCACTTTTTTTTTTTTTTTGCCAGTCCTGAGGCTTGAACTCAGGGCATGGGCACTGTCGTTGAGCTTCATTTGCTCAAGGTTAGCATTCTACCACTTGAGCCACAGTGTCACTTCCAACTTTTTGTTTATGTGGTGCTGAGGAATTAAACCCATGGCTTCATGCATGCTTTTCAAGTGCTTCATGCAAGCACTCTAGCACTAAGCCACCGTCCCAGCTCTTTATCATGATTTTAATGGCAGTTTTTCTGAAGGTTTTTCCTCAGGTTTTAGGTGCCCAGATATTGGTTTTGATCTAAGAGAAAATGAATGCATAGAAAAGGAAATGGACAAAGGACTTCTGGTGATTCCCAACTGATTCACAACTCAGTCTAGAAGCTCAGGGGGCATCATGGGAGAGAAAGGAAGTGCTGTCTTGTTAGACATGGAACAGAGATGCCCTAAGGAGCTGCATGAATTTTTAAAAAAGTACAACCTCAGTATCAATAAAGATACCAAAAGAGTAACAGCAGAATCTTAAGAACGTTTTTAAGGAAAGGAAGTATGGCTCAAGTGGTAGAGCATAAGCCTTGAGCAAGATTACCAAGCAAGAGAATGAGGCCCTGAGTTCAAGCCCCACTGATGGCATAAAAAAAGAGAATTTTTCATTACTGACCTTTGACCTATTTAATAATCATGGGAGGGCTGGGAATGTGGCTGGGAATGTGGTAGAGTGCTTGCCTAGCATGCATGAAGCCCTGGGTTTGATTCCTAAGTACCACACAAACAGAAAAAGCTGGAGGTGGTGCTGTAGTTCAAGTGGTAGAGTGCTAGCCTTGAGCAACAGAATCTCAGGGACAATGCTCAGGTCCTGTTCAAACCCCAGGAATGGCAAAAAATAAATAAATAAAACCAAAAGCAAAATCATCATCATCGTCGTCATCATGTGGATTTCTCTATAGTTCTGTTGTAATTGCAAAGTCTGAATGCACTGCATGAAACACCAAACTGAGTGAACTAAAGAATGTTTTTAATCTGATAAAGTTCATCTACTCTAGCAACTTTTCCTTACTAGTAGCAAAACTACAGGGTAGTATTTATTCCTGTACTTAAGTAGTTCCTTGAATAATGCAGCTTGATAAGAAATGAAAGACATTTGAAGGGTGCCAGAATGATTGATATTTTTATTATGATATCTAGATGTTAATATATAGAAATAAAGAAGCAATTTTTAATTTGATGGAATTTCCTGAATCTAAGTTTCAGGATAACTCACTTTTTACTGTCAACATGTAAAAGGTTATTTTGCTAAAATTTTCCAAGGAGAGACAGTCAGAAGATTGAAAAGTCATTCCCAAAGGTCTCAAAAATCCATTATTATAGCTACTAAATTATTAATCCTTTCCACTTGTGGAGCCCCTGCCTGACAGCTGCATCCTTCTCTCCTTTATGAATAATTCCACAGCACTCTTTCCTTCTCTAATGGACTCGGAAGAGCTCATTGTCTTTTTAGCACAACTATGATGTACTGAGACTTATAGGAACAAAACAAAAAAATACATCAAGAACAACCTAAGAACTCAGTCTCCTCAATGATATTTTCTGACAACCAATGGAGAGCATTGTCTTTTATATATCTTTTATATCTTATATATATCTTTTATATATATATCTTTTATACATCAAGAACAACCTAAGAACTCAGTCTCCTCAATGATATTTTCTGACAACCAATGGAGAGCATTATCTTTTGTATATCCTTATGCATATGACAGATACAATAGGATTTTCCCTTTTCTATATTCCAATCTTTCACTTGGGGAATCAAGAGGGACTGGAAACTTCCCTCCAAATGACCATTTTCAAAATAGTGCCCAGTGATTCCAACACAGTCACTATTAATATACTTTTCTTTGTGGCAAAACCTGAGCATATACAACTGAAGATTTGAATAGAAGAATTGAACATATGTTGGAGGCAAGGGTTATTATTTAGTGATTAATCAGTTCTGCTTTTTCCAGACTATCAAGTAAGAGCAGCGGAAAAGGCAAGGCAGTCTGTCCCCAAGATTTGAATGGAAATCAGAAATAAAAAAAAAAAAACAGGATAATAAGCAAGAACTTAAGACATTGACTAACTTTTGAGAAATACATCTAATTATTGCCAGTAAATTTGGGTCATCCATTGATAACATCAAATCAGAGTGTGCTGACATCATCTATTGAAATAAACATTGTTTACCTCCAGGTAGTCTTTGCTACAATCCTCATGGCTTTCCAGGCTCAATGTCCCAAAAGTAAATGTTATCAAGAGCTCAGGGCTGGTGAAGATTCTCCAAACACAATCTCTTCCTGAAGGGTAGTTCCCAGGATATCCAGGAGATGTTATAGAACCATAAGTACCATTCAGAAAACCTCCACACTCTAAACAGGAAAGGGAAAAACAAACAAACCATCCTTACATTTGCATACAAATCATCATTCATATAGCAAAACCTGCAAGATGTCAAACTTTAATTACGATTAGTAGTTTTTGATGCCTTCACAAATTAAATGAAGGTCTTCAGTTTTTCTGCTTCATTTTTATTTAAAGATACTAAGCACTACATATATTTCCTTAAGGTTGCATAACAGTACTATGTAGGTAAAATATTTATTTCATAAATGAAGATATTATAAAATGTGTTGAGTGAACTAAATCATGCCTAGAGAGACAAAGGAGCAGTGTTTTCCTTCATACATGGAAGCTACATTTAGCTTCCATGCCATAAGTAAATATGTTGGGTGGTATGCAAATGTAACTAATGTAGACTCAACGAAATGTTCACTGTAATTCCTCAGAAAAACAAAATCAAAGCTCAGTAACAATAAATCTCCAGGGAAGCAGGTACTCAAAAGAGGGTTAGGTAGATCCAGGGAAAAGGAGGTGGAGGAAAAGGGGGAATGTGCAAGCAAGAAGCCATTGTATAGCCTACAAAATTTAGAAGAAATGGAGGGCGACAAAGCATGAACAAATGCAGCAGTGGTACTCATTAGACACTAGGTTAAAAACGAGCTATATGACTTATGGGTGGGGATTGGAGGGAAAAACTGGGACGGAGGGAAGAGGTTACATTGTCCAAAAAGAAATGTACCTTTTTAAATTTGACTTATGAGACTGTTTGTAATGCTTCTATACATCAAGGATTTATTCTACATTTCTTGGATAATCTTCATGAGAAAATAATAAGATAAAGAATAAATGTAGGAAAGCTCTAGTCCATTGACTAACATCAGAAAACAAATGATAAATTTAACCTGTCATCACTAATAGTTCTTCTAAACAAAAAGGACTTATACAACCAGTAAAGGAAGCATAAAAGAAATATGCTGCACTTGTTCATGCCAAGTCATGTGGGCCTTTTCAAAATTTCTGGGCCATAAAACCATATACAAAACAAAATGATTAATGTTCTACAAATCCTTGAATTTGTATTTTTTCCATATCAATATTAACTACAACAGGAGAGAACATTCTTAATATGATAAAACATGTCTATAAAATCTTATAGCTAGCATGTATTAGTCGATGTAATATTGGACATCTCTACTTATCACTTGTACTTAGCTTTGTATTGGAGGTTTAGTCTGGAGCAATAAGTTAAGGGAAAGAACAATGCGGAAAATGCTGGAAATGGCAGCTCAGATCTGTAATCCTTGCTGAGAAGTAGATATCAAAAAGTGTAAAGATATATAAAGATTATTATGCAGACCAGCTGAGGCAAAAATTGGAGACCCTATCTGAAAAATAGTAAAAGCAAAAAAGGGTGTGTGTGTGGATCAAGCAGTAGAGCAAGTGTGTGACCTTGAGTCTAAACTCCAGTAAACAGTACTAGAAAGACAAATTGTATTGAGTGTAATTCCTGTTTCCTAAGTGTTGGGAGCACTTTTAATCTTTTTGCAAATAATCCTTGGTAAAACTTTAAAAAATTGATTAATTTAGTAATGTGGTCATAGTCAAAGTAAAATAAATTATATTTCTATATACTGTATTAAAGAGAAAATTAAACTTTATAAAGTGTTTTGCATAGTATAAAACACCAGATATTTACAAATCCATCTGTCAAGATAGATGGAAAAGTTGAACATTGAAATCTATAGAACATCAGCAAGGAATATTGAAACTACACTAAGCTGAAAATGACATAATCCATGTTAACAGATATGCTCATTGTTTACAAGACCATATCTTTAGTGGTAGAGTGCTTGCCTAGCATGCATGAAGCCCTGGATTTGATTCCTCAGTACCTCATACACAGAAAAGGCTGGAAGTGGTGCTATGGCTCAAGGGGTAGAGTGCTAGCCTTGAGCAAAAGAAGCTCAAGGACAGAGCCCAAGCCCTGAGTTCAAGTCCCAGGATAGGAAAAAAAGAAGATCATTTCTTCCTAAGCTGATTACAGATTTAGTGCAATGTCAAGAAAATTCCAGCAATTCACTGCGGAAAACTGGTGAATTGAGTCCAAAATATATACATGGATATGCAAAGAATATAGGGTATATAAACATAGGAACATAGGATTTTCCCTATGAGATTTCAAGTCAATGTAGCATGAGAATAAACATGAGAAAGGTCATTAATAGATACACAGACTTACTGGAAAATGAAATGGGTCTGTCTCTAATTTTAATGTATTAAAAATTTATAGCTAAAGGAGTTGAGAATGAGTATAAAAACCAAATCATAATTTTAAAAAAGAGTAGCCAGGTGCTGGTGGCTCACACCTGTAATCCTAGCTACTGAGGAAGCTGAGATCAAGGGATCATGATTTGAAGCCAACCAGGGCAGGAAAGTCCATAAGACTCTAGCCTCTGGTAAACTACAAAAAAAAAAAAACTTGAAGTGAAGCTGTGGCTCAAGTGGTAGCGAGTTAGCCTTGAGCAAAACAAGCCCAGGGACAGCACCCAGGCCCAGAGTTCAAGCCCCTGGAGCTGCAAAAATAATAAAAGGAATAATCAAGTGGTTACTGAGACAAAGAATACACAAACCATGTCATTGATGTCCAAGCACACCTTGGAGCCAATTTACTTATAGAACTTTCAAGTCACTGTTCAGCAAGTCCATAAAGGATATGTTAATATTTGTTAATGCTTATTGACATAAATGCGGACATATATTTATATTCATATCTGTGTGTATATGTTCATATATGTGTGCGTGCGTGAGTGTGTGCGTGTGTGTATGTGTGTATATGCTAGTCCTGGGGCTTGAATTCTGGGCCTGGTGCTTTTCCTCTGCTTATTCACCCATGGCTGGCACACTACCACTTAAAGCATGTTACCGCAATGCAGACAGGCACAAATCAGGACCACTTTTTAGGGAGGATAAAGGAGTTGACTGCTGGCCATCCTAGCCAGGCCCGTGTTTGGTGCCTGAGGAAGGGGAAATCCTGGGTTTATACAAGTTGGTTACACACTAAAAAATCAGGTCAGACGGGGGTGACATCAGCTCCAGGACAGGTGTGCAATTTCCGCTGGGCCCAGGTTTCTGTGTATCAGATCGCCCCACCTGGTCTGCCCTAAAACCACATTCCAGGAGACAGCCTCACCTAGCCACCTTCCCACCAAATGGCCTTCCCCACTGGGAAGGTAGATAGACACTAGGGAGGGGTAACTACGTCTACCTCAGCCGCGTCTCCAGCCTAGCATTTTGCTGGTTAATTGGAGACAGGGTCTTTGTGAGCTGTTCTGACTGAGCTCACTTTGAACCTGCGTCCTTCAGCTCTCAGCCTCCTGAGTAGCTAGGATTACAGGCATGAGCCACTGGTGTCTAGGGGGGAAAAAAAGGTATATTTAAACCCCTTGCATCACATCCTAATTTTGTCATCTTTAAACCTAAAATGAGATCCAGTCCATTTCAGATTCGTGTGGCATTAACAAGGATGACGCATCGTGGCTGCCCCAAGTCTGTCAGAACATTCATCAGGCCTGAGGGCCGCCCATGCACACGCACCTGGCTGCTCCGAGTCCCATCGCAGGGTGAAGCCTCTCCCGTTTCTCATGTGGTCCGAGGAGAGGTGGATGTAGAGCGCATTGTCGCTGCTCAGGACGTCCTGGGGGAGCTGGTAGCCGCAGAACCTGCCCAGGGGAAACGCCGCCGCCGAGTCTCCGTCGTGGATCTGAAGGAACTCGTATGGACAAGAGTTCGCTTGCTCCAGTTCTAAGAACGTGAAAGTGATCCGCAGGACCTGGAAACACAAAGCCAAGGCGCCTTGTTTTTCATCCCCCTGTTGGTCCTCCTAACTAGAATGTACTCATTCCTAGCTACCCATCCGTGCGTGCGTGCGTGCGTGCGGCAATTCTACACCTTGTAGGAAAGAAAGACTTGTGTTTAAATATTGCTAGGACCAGAGTGGTGGTGCTCACTGGGTACTATGTTGAAAATGGAGTATGTACTACTTGAGGTGGGAATGGGAGGGGGAAACCGGGACAGAGAAAGGGAGGGAGTGACACTGCCCCTAAAGGCATGTACTTATTATGAAACTCACATATGCAATGGTCACCTCTCTGCACATCACCTTAATAACAGTAATTGTTTTTTAGATTGCTACAACCATCCTGTAATTTCAGCTCTACAGGAAACACAGATCATAAAGATTGTACTTCAAGGCTAGCCTGGACAAAACCAAAGTATCAAGACACGATCTCTACAGATAAATAAACTAGGCATAGTAGTGCATGTGTTTAATCCCAGCTACACAGGAGGCATACATAGGTCAGAGGACCAAAGTCTGAATCCAGCCCCATTCAGAAATTTTTTTGGGGGCTGGGGATATGGCCTAGTGGCAAGAGTGCCTGCCTCATATACATGAGGCCCTGGGTTCGATTCCCCAGCACCACATATACAGAAAATGGCCAGAAGTGGCGCTGTGGCTCAAGTGGCAGAGTGCTAGCCTTGAGCAAAAAGAAGCCAGGGACAGTGTTCAGGGCCTGAGTCCAAGCCCCAGGACTGGCAAAAAAAAAAAAGAAGAAATTTTTTTTGAAAAAATAAAGTGAAAAATGGCTGAGGGTGTGGCTCAAGAGGTAGATCACTTCCTGACAAGAGAGAATCTGTGAATACCACCACAATACCATTGAAAACAAAACCTAATTGCCAATACAAAATTTCATTTAAGGGCTGGGAATATGGCCGAGTGGCAAGAGTGCTTGCCTTGTATACATGAAGCCCTGGGTTCGATTCCCTAGCTCCGCATATATAGAAAATGGCCAGAAGTGGTGCAGTGGCTCAAGTAGCAGAGTGCTAGCCTTGAGCAAAAAGAAGCCAGGGACAGTGCTCAGGCCCTGAGTCCAAAAATTTTTTTTTCAATTAACTAATATCAAAATTTTAAAGCAATCCCTATGGACATGGAAATGATTGTTATTATACATATATATAGATAGATAGATAGATAGATAGATACATGAAGATATATGTAGAGATAGACAAACAGACTGACAAACATAATAGTGGGGAAAAGTTATAATCACAGCAAAAATAAGATAATTTCCCTAACAAATTGATGATAAACATATTGAAATTTTTTCACACAAGACCTTTTTCTTAGGAACAGTGTTTTCAATGTTAGGAAGCAGACTTCATGAAAGCTAAATGGAAGGAAGGAAATTCATACAATATGCCTACTGGGAAATTTCTCTCGGAATGTATTCCATTGTGAAGTTAACAGGCTCCAAGAGCCTTCCCACCCTCCTCAAGGGAAAGCAATACTTAGCTGCCACTTGTACAAAGTCTTTTGGAGTATTACTTGGCTAGAAGAAATTAATAGGATTGAAAGTGAACATATCTATTCAGATGGGCCACTTTATTTGAATGGATCTAGGAGCTGGTTGAGAAACAAATACTTAGAAAACCTGGGAAAATCATGTCTGGAATAAGAAACATTGAAACCCAAGGGCTCCCATCTCATTTATTTATTTATTTTGCCAGTCCTGGGGCTCAAACTCTAGGCCTGGGTCCTGTCCCTAAACTCCCTTTCTTAATCTCATGGCTAGAGCTCTACCACTTGATCTACAGAACCACTTCTGACTTTTTCTGTGATTAACTAGAGATAAGAGTTTCAGGATCTGGGTACTGGTAGCTCAGGCCTGTAATCCTAGCTACTCATGAGGCTGAGATCTGAGGATTGTGGTTCAAAGGCAGGCTAGGCAGGAAAGTCTGTGAGACTTTCATCTCCAAGTAGTCACCAGAAAAGTGCAAGTGGCTTTGTGGCTCATGTGGTAGAGTGCTAGTCTTGAGCTGAAGAGCTGAAGGATAGTGCTCAGGCCAAGAGTTCAAACACCACGGGGGAAAAAAAAACAACCCACAACTTTAACTTCTCCTAGTTTCTATTATTTAATCTATAAAATGCACATAGGACTACTTATTTTGGAAAATTGTTGGAAGAATTTTTTTTTTTGCCAGTCCTGGAACTTGGACTCAGGGCCTGAGCACTGTCCCTGGCTTCTTTTTGCTCAAGGCTAGCACTCTGTCACTTGAGCCACAGCGCCACTTCTGGCCATTTTCTATATGTGTGGTGCTGAGGATTCGAACCCAGGGCTTCATGCAAAGGAGGCAAGCACTCTTGCCACTAGGCCATATTCCCAGCCCTGGAAGATTTTTTAAAGGTAGGACTGGACACTTAGGTAAATGCTGAACACACCATAGCTTAATTATCATATGTACTCATATGCATACCCACATACACATACTTATTGAAATATACACGCGACATCTCCACTGGGGTCAATGTTGCTACATTACCTTTCCCACTTCCGTTTCGATAACCCAGAAGCAGTTGACGTCAGACACATATTGAGTGTCCAGAACCTTATAGCTGATGCTTCCATTCACCTCTGAAAAGGACCCTCCACAAACTGCAAAGGAAACAGGAAGAAATATTCTTTTCACTGATTCCTAAAAGGGGGAGGCTAAGCAACTCTTGCCTTCCATTCCGGCCTCTCTCACTCCACCCACCTCTTACTCCAAATTCAATTGTTAAGTGATCACTTTCACCACAAAGTTCCCTTGAATTTATTCTCCTATCCTCTATCCTGGTCTGAAACTTTATTTCATCCTACCCAATTTAGCTCACAGCTTTAGTTCTGCCTTACAGTGTTCATCTTGTTTCCTTCACTAGAAGGTGAGTGTTAGTGAAAGGAGACAATGTTTCATGCTCCCATTTTCTCAAAGGGTTTACCATGGTCCCAAATACATGGTAACATCTCAATGAATGTATTGATTGTAAAGAATAATAAGTGAGGGGTAGTCAGAGAGGCTTTATAGAGGCATTTGGATGTGAAATAAGATAGGGAACAACAAGGAGAGAATTAGGAGAGGCTCCTGGGAGAATTATACCAAACAGAAGAACACCGTGAATGTTCATGGAGCCACTTGGAGTCAGGTGGTGAAAGAAAAATGGCTGGTTTGAATCAGAAGATAACTGAAAAGCAACCCCCAACCATTTAATGAGAAGCCAGTGATTATCTGAGATCAGGAAAGAGACATGTATGAGAGACATTAAATATCTGCTCTACAGAAAGCAGAAAAGTATAAGGGGCAATGCCCGGGAGGAATTTACTTCTTTTGAAGGAAAATGCTTCTGACTTGAATTGAGGTTTACGAATTCCTACCTTATGGATGCTATGCTATTTCTACAAGAAAACATGTCATTCTCTGCATCTAAGCAGTGGGACTAGAAAGCAGGTCAGGCTCGAGTGTCTGCAGAAGGGTGCATTAAAGGATAATACTTTTGAGCTCTCTGTAGGATAAGCAGCGCTGGCCATACCTTGCTTGGGAGTCTGACAGTGATCTCCAGTCCAGGAACTTGTACACTCACAGCTGAAGGAATTAATGCCATCCACACAAGTCCCTCCATTCAAACAGGGGTTGCTCACACACTCATTGATATTTTCTGAGCAGTTGGCACCAGCCCAACCTGGCTGACACTGACAAAAATAGCCTGAGACTGTTTCCTGCAGAAAAATAAAAACGGAACACCATAAAACAAATGAATAGGAAACAAAAGAGAACCAACCCAAATAACGATGAAATGTAACAGAGATGAATTATATTAGGTATTTTCCAGTAGTCAAATTTACTGTTTAATGATAAGTCATTAAATATCTTATTTGGATCAATCAGTAAGCTTTGTTTACTATTTTGTAAATCATTGCAGTAAAAATAAAAATGAGGGGTAGGGGGCTGGGAATGTAGCTTAGTGAGTGGCAGAGTGCTTGCCTAGCATGCATGAAGCCCTGGGTTCGATTCCTCAGTACCACATATACAGAAAAGGCCGGAACTACGCCATGGCTCAAGTGGTAAAGTGCTAGCCTTGAGCAAGAGACACTCAGGGACAGTGCATAGGCCTAGAGTTCAAGTCCCAGGAATGGGAAAAAAAAAAAGATAAAAATAAAAAATGAGCCAGGTCCTGGTGGCTCGCGCTTGTAATACCACCTATTCAGGAGGCTGAGATCTGAGGATCACAGTTCAAAGCCAGCCAGGGTAGTGAAAGTCTGTGAGAGTCTTATCTCTAATTAACCACCAGAAAACCGAGTGGTGCTGTGGCTCAAGTGGTAGACCACTAGCCTTGAGCTGAAGAGCTAGGGACAGCACCCAGACCCAGAGTTCCAGCCCCACAACTGACAAAAATAAAAATAACAAATAAAAACAATGAACTGAGTCAGAGCCTGGTGGCTCACGCCTATATTCCTAGCTACTCAAGAGGTTGAGATCTGAGGATCAGAGCTCAAAGCCAGCCCAGGGGATGAGACTTTCCATTTAACCACGAGAAAAGTGGATATAGAGCTATGGCTTGATGCTCCAAGTGGTAGAAAGCTAGCACTGAATGAAAGAACTCAGGGACAGTGCCCAGATACTGAGGTCAAGCCCCATAACCAACACCCTCCCAAAATAAAAGAATTGATTGATTTTTCTTGAGAGCTAAAATACTACCTACCTTTATCTGTGAGTTATTTACCACTCTTTTTTACCTTAAGTTTGAATTGTATAAAAGGTATTTTTAGATGCAAGACTAAAATTATTCATAAACTCATTTCCCCTAAAAAGAACAAAAGACTCACTATGCATTGTCCGTGTAAACAGGGGTGGCCTAAGCAATTACCACTGAGTTGAACACAACCATTGGGCCCATAACCATTCCCAGTATATCCAGGCAAACAGGTGCAGAGAGGCACGGAACCTGTTCAGAAATAAAAACGCAAGTATAAATATAAGGATCCTTCTTGGTACAAAGGGCCATCACTAAACTCAGGTTCTGGTGTCTAAATAGCAATCCACCAATAGAAAATGTATATCTGTCTATGGGCAGAGAAGACAAGGTAATGGGAGAAAATACTGCCATCTTTATTTTCTAATTTTCATCTTAAAATAAGGCCATTCAATGTTTCTAATATTCTGTGACTGAACGGGCACAAGTGCTGTCATGCAATAAATATGCCAGATGCCCCTTGGTTCCCAAGGGAAATGGGAATTCTTCATCACACAAAGGTTATCTGTAGTCTATCCATACACAGAATGCTTTAGCTCCTTACAGCACCTGCTGTTGTCACCATTTATACCTTTTGAATTGAGGGCATAGCACAGACATTGTCTTGAGCAAGCACGCAAAGGTAGAGCATGGAATAAACGAGACCCGGGGTGGGCAAGCATTAGAATTGGGCCTAAGTGGGTCTCTTAGGTGGCTATGTGGGCTGTGTCTTGACAGCATTAACCAGACCAGCCATCACAAAATGAGTTTGAAACCTGACAGGAATCTTGCAAATGCAACCATAGATTGGATAAATATGAGCAGTAAGGTAAACAAGCATTAAGAAAATGACAGCACCAGGATTTGTCCCATATTTCTTATGACCCATTTATGGTCATGCTATCAAGTTAAAACAGTGACGATCTCAATGGGTTGAGAAAGACTGGAACAAATAATATACAATGTTTGAATATTTCTAAACACGAATTCATATCTGCTATTGGTTATGAGATGAAGGAGTTAGCATGTAGGGTCTTCAGTGTTCTACTATAGTGTTTAGAAACCGAAAATTTCACTAAACACTGTCCAGAGACTTCCTGATTCCCGACTGAATAGCATTGTTGCTACAGAGAAACTTTGAGAAGTGAAATCTCTTTCATGCAGCATTGCAGACATGGAATCACCCAAGATCCACTTTCCCCTTCTTTACCATGAATGATTTCAGCTTGATTCAATATGTCTGAAACAAGGATTACACTTTTCAGCATTCACCAGCTGCCAGGGCACCATGGTCAATTCTAGCCAATGGTGTAAATAAAGGAGGAGGGGTGGCATTTCTTCCTTCTTTTTACCCTTATATTGATTAGAATTCAGGTATTAATTAACTGGCTTAATTGTCTTGAGAAATCCTATGTTCAAGAAAATCACAAAACAATGTAGCTTACTGCAATTTTTTTCAATTAATGGGCAATGAATTCAGAGCTTTGTTTTTACTAGGCTCTAAGCACTCTACTGCTAAAATCACAATCTTTTTTTTTTTTAAGTTTCTTTTCCTTTCAATAGGGTCTCATGCTTTTGCTCTAGCTTACTCCATTAGTAAACTGACTATTCTGCCCATGGCCCACCCATCTCTGACTGCTGAATAGCTTTGATTGCAGATGAGAGCCACCATTCCTAGCCCTTGTGTTGCCTTTGAAAAATATGCAAGACTAATTTCCACAACATGAATTTTTTTTTTTTCATTTGAGGGTAAAAAAGAAGAATGTGTAGGACAGAATATTTTGGGGTTCAAATGTGGGAGTGTTTTAGAGGATCAAATTAATGTACCCAACACCAAAGAGAGAGGAGAGGTCATTACCTGAAGACAAGGAGCATGACGCCTGTGGGTGACAGCCTCCGTTATTAAGCAGGCAGGGGTTGATGGGAGTACACACTTTTCCATTGCCACTGTACCCTGGTCAAAGCAGATGGGGGCAGGCGGGGAGATGTCAAGGGTATAGGAAAAAGGGAATGTCCACTCAAAACTCAGATATCATGAAGCAGACAGTGAGGTAGTCGTCCAAACAGAAGACACACACATAGTTTTGTAGACAAATAACATGTTATCACAGAGGACAGAGAAATAAGTATTGGCCGCCTGATTTCACTAACATTTTCAGACTTGTTTTTAACTTAATGTTAAATATATGTCTTAGAAATATATTAAATATAGACTCTGAAACTTATGATACTAGAAAAGTTGACATTTCTTAATTTCAGTAACTTTGATATTCTTAGAAGTACATTAATGCAAAAGTCCAAACTACTTCATGTTCTAAAAGCATGCAAGATTCAATTTGTCTTTGGGGCTGGGAATATGGCCTAGTGGTAAAGTACTCTCCTCGTATACATGAAGCCCTGAGTTCGATTCCTCAGTACCACATATATAGAGAAAGCCAGGAGTGGTGCTGTGGCTCAAGTGGTAGAGTGCTAGCCTTGAGCAAAAAGAAGCCAGGGACAGTGCTCAGGCCCTGAGTTCAAGCCCCAGGACTGGCAAAAAAAAAAAAAAAAGATTCAATTTGTCTCATAAATTTCTTCATGAATACTAATTCAATAAGCATTAGTGACTTCTTTCCAGGAAAAAAGGAAACAAAATACATTATATGCTTGTGATTGGTAAACTTTATAAGACATCCCATGAGTGCATTATATTAATAAATCACCTGTGAGAAAAATGGAACCATTGATCTGGAATTCATACAGAAGAATTCCCAAATTCTATGTTATCTTGTGAGAATTTCACAGTTGGAAGGGGATTGGAAGAGGGTTTGTATATGTCTTTAAATTTTCTTTCTTATACTGTAATCATGAATCCTGAGTTCCCAGAATTCATACAGAAGAATTCCCAAATTTAATATTCTTTTCTTAGATAGAAATCCCATGTTAAATGAAATGAAACCCAAGATTCTGTTTCCAAGCTTAAGTGTCCTTTGTCAAGGAACTGGAAGGCAGGGTGCAGTACCTGGAGGACAGTCCCCACATCTGAAAGAGCCAGGTATATTCACACACTCCACAAGTGGAGCCACAGAACAGCCACCATTGTCGATCTCGCATTCATTGATATCATGGCAGTAATACCCATTTCCTTCCCATCCTAGACAAAACAAGATTTGGAAGGTTAGCTCAAGTTGACAACAGAGAAATAGGTATGATTCAAACACATAAAACCTTTCTCTACTTAAAAAAAATCTCATTGGCTGGGAATGTGGCTTCATGGCAGAGAAGTCCCTGTGAGATTCTTAATCTCCATCTCCAACAAAGTACTCAAAAAGCACAGAAGTGGTGCTGTAACTCAAGTGGTCGAACACTAGCCTTGAGCACAAAGGGGCTCAAAGACAGTGCTCAGGCCCTGAGTTCAAGCCCCAGGACTGGAAAACGAAAACACACGCGCACACGCGCGCACACGCACACACACACACACACACACACACACACACACACACACACACAGAGCTCAGTTTGGATCCAGGATCAGTAGGAGATCCGGGGTTCAAATCCAATCTGCTTATAAGCTACATGGTCTTAGGAAACTTATTTCATCTCTCCAAGCCTGAAATGTGTGTGAAAAATGTGAATTTCTACAATGACTCTTCTTATAGTTTCAAGAATTAACATACCAACTGCTTACACCTGAACAGTGCCCTAATGATGTTTACATGCCATTATGGTATTTGTGCTACACTTTCTAAGCACACACAGGGAGAAAACAGGTCTTGGAGGCTTCACAAAGTCCTGTTATTGCCCATCAGTGCACACAACATGGCGTTTCCTTCATGACAGGTCCCTTACAAATCTATTTTCAGTGGGTGATGATACATACTATCATAGTAAGAGGAAGCTTAGATTCAAACCCAGGCAGTCTGAGTACAGACTCCATGTTCTCAGCAGTTCAGTATAGTGCCTCTCCTGGACATTCGGTCTCTGAGGCTGTGATGGAAATCCCTATTCACAGCAAGGCCATGGGTTGTTCAAAGGACATGTCCACCCACATGACAGGAGCAGTGATAAAAAGAGGCCAAAGAATGTACTTGAGTTTGCAATTATCTGGTTAATATAAAAGGTAGAACTAGAGTACATGACTCTTGACCTCAAGTGTGGTTGGCTGATGGCTGATGGCTGGTGACCTAAGGTTAAAACTTTCAAACTATGGCTACCTTTGCTCCAACTGTTTTGGGACAATTCTCCCACTTGTGTTAGGGAGTTGCTATAGGATTAAGGTGGTTTTCAGTAGAAGTTAGTGAACGGAGGCATACAACTGGATTCACACACGACCTAAGAATGGTCTTGCTGCCCACCCATAGTGGAAGGGAATGGGTTTTTGTGCCTTGGTTGCCTGGCCTGTGAGCCCCAAGGGTGTACCTCTTGGACAGGCCCCACAGTAGAAAGAGCCTTGAGTGTTGATGCAATTCACAAGTTCTGAACAGGGGAAGGGGTTCTGAAGGCACTCATCTATATCCTGTGTGCACGCAGGGCTGTTTGGCGAAAATGTCCACCCGGCTTCACAGATGCAGCTGAACTTGGGCTGGCAGAATGACAACAGCATAAACAGTCAGGTAAAGAAGCAAGCAAAGCCTTTGGACATCTCCCCAAACCATCTGTGGTCTAACATTCATTTCCATTAGGCCAATCAAAGAGCTTCTCTTTGTTTTTCCTTCCCATCTGATTTAGGCATTTAGACTGGACCATGGAAAAAGGAAACATCTTGATTTCAGGGTAAGAGAATCCTATAATTTACTCCAAAGATGCCAGGGAAATAGCAACAAGGATCAAGAGCTGTAAGTCAATGTAATTAAAGTCAATCAACTCAGCCTGCTTTGTTTTTAGAGGGGGGAAAACATCCATGGGAACAGACCTTGGAAAATCT
The DNA here is from genome assembly GCF_023159225.1 of Perognathus longimembris pacificus. NCBI lineage: Eukaryota > Metazoa > Chordata > Mammalia > Rodentia > Heteromyidae > Perognathus > Perognathus longimembris. The sequence continues at coordinate 13,834,265 of NC_063178.1, forward strand.
ATTTGTTTCCCTTTGAAGGTCACTCCCTCCCCTGCCTCCTCTATCCTTCCAATGCTGCTATGGGAAGAACCATTTTCCATCATATGAGTAGGGGCACAATAGAACTAAAGACCTGAAGGGGTTAATGAAGGACCAACTGACCACCTGAAGGGTCAGATGTCAAGGTACCCCAGACTCAGAAAAGTAGGTCTGTAGAGTATACAGCATGCGAAGGGACTTAAAAATCAGAAAATGTCCAGATTCAAGGCTACAAGTGGCTGGGAATGTGGCTTAGTGGTAGAGTGCTTGCCTAGCATGGATTCGATTCCTCAGTACCACATAAACAGAAAAAGTCAGAAGTGATGCTGTGGGCTCAAGTGGTAGAGCACTAACCTTGAGCAAAAAAAGCTCAGGGACAATGCCAAGCCCTGAGCTAAGAGCCCCAGAACTGGCAAAAGAAAAAAGAACAAAAAAGCTGGGTCCTGGTGACTCATGGATATAATCCTAGCTATTCAGGGGGCTGAGATCTGAAGATCATGGTTCAAAGCCAGCCTGGGCAGGAAAGTACTTGAGATTCCTATCTCCAATTAACCACCAGAAAACCTGCAATGATGCTATGGCTTAAGTGGTAAAGTGCTAGCCTTGATCTGAAGAGCTCAGGGACCATGCCCAGGCCCAGGCCCAGAGTTCAAGGCCCACAACCTACAACAACAACAACAAAAAGGTTACACCTTGCTGACAAGACTGAGCCTTTTGTGTTTTTATATCTTGTCACTGGCCAGGAGAAGGACATATCTCCCAAGGAGATTCATAGACCAATAATAAAAAGGTTAGTATTTTCTTTCTTTTCTTTTTTTTTTTTTTTTGCCAGTCCTGGGGCATGGACTCAGGGCCACTTCTGGCTTTTTCTGTGTATGTGGTGCTGAGGAATCGAACCCAGGGCCTCATGCAAGCAAGGCAAGCACTCTACCACTAAGCCACATTCCCAGCCCCTATGATAGTATTTTGGGAAAGGAATTTAACCACTCAGTCCAGTTTTCCGCATATCTCAGCTTCTCTCCATGTCTTTGCCCCACTAAGGATAGGAAGCTTGGAATCTGCGGCTCCCCGTGGCTGCATTTCAATGCAGCCTAGAAGAGGAGCACCTTCACACAGTCACGTTTAGGGAGGGCACCCACCTGTCCATCTTGTACTCGGTCTAAATCCTCGCAGATGCCATGGACACAGCGCTCCTTAGAGACCCCTTTGCAGTCATCGTACTTGAATTCACACTGCTTTCCATGTGTCTCGGGTGTACAGTCACATCTGTTTGGTTACACAAGAGCATGAAATTAGGGTTTGTGCTTGAAGGCCAGTGCCTGCTGGCCAAATTGCAAATCAGCGATCTGAACCTGGAACCATAAACCAGCAGTGCACATTGACTGGCTAGAGCCCTGGAGGAAGTTCTGCTCCAGGGGGAGGAGAGAGGGGGAGGGGGTGGACTGCGAAAAAGTATACCTTCACAAGTAGAATGTTAACAAAGTGAGACTTAATATCACACAGGGCTACCACCATACATTCTGCTAATAGTCATCAGGTAGCATGTTCAAGCATCTGCTAACCATGGGTGATGGGGGTAGCTGAAGGGAAAGGAAGATAGTGATTGTGACTAAGCTCATCCCTCTCCCAGCTCCACGACAACCATGCCCACACTTCAATCTATGATGTAATTAGCATTGTATTACAAAGGCAATATATCTTCCATCCATGAGATGTAGTTACATAGTGACATTTCTTTCATAGTCACATTTTAATTCTCAAGGATATATAATGATTAAATGAGTTCTAAGCTAGCAGTGGATGTTTTATTATGAAGAGATTTTTGAATCAATAATAATCAAATAAAGTTGTTTATCATTTAAATTCTTTTAATGCAGCAGTACTGGGGTTTAAACTTCAGAACTCTTGCTTGCTAGGCAGGAGCTCAACCACTTGAACCATTCCCCTAGGCTTTTTTTGCTTTTGTTAATTTTTAAATAGTGTCCCTTTTTGGGGGGTGGGGGAGGGGGCCCAGTCAGGCCTGGACCATGATCCTATCTGTGCTTCTGCATAGCTGGACACAGTCATTCCACCATACTCAACTTGGTTTTGTTTGGTTTTTGTATTGTTTTGTTTTTTGCCAGTCCTGAACGCAGGACCTGAGCACTGTCCCTGGCCTCTTTTTGCTCGAGGCTAGCATTCTGCCACTTGTGCCACAGCATCACTTTGAACTTTTTCTATATATGTGGTGCTGAGGAATTGAACCCAGGGTTTCATGTATGCAAGTTGAGTACTTTACCACTAGGCCATATTCTCAGCCCCTATACTCAATGTTTCATTGGTTGAGATGGGGTCTCAGGAATTGTTTGCTTGGGTTAGCTTCACACCGCAAAATGTCCACCTGTTGAGTAGCTAGGAATACAAATGTGAGAGCTACCACACTTGGCTTTCTTTTTTCTTGAGACAAGGTCTTATTTATGTAGCCTAAACTGTTCTCAGACTCACAATCCTCTGCCTCGGCTTCCAGAGTGCTGGGATTACAAGCATGTACCACCATGCCCACCTAAGCCACTGTGATCTGTAGCTACTGGATTAGCTGTTTCTGGCTATTATAGCTTAAAAGAGACCCTTTAAGGTAACAGTTTGAGAAATGGTGCAAGGTGAAGTAGAAGAGTAATCACAAAAGTCTAATTTTATTTGCACAAGTCCAAGCTTATGTGAGGGAAAGGAAAAGCCAATCCCGGAGGTGTTTGTCAGTCTCAAGCAGCATTCACAAAGAAAGCCCTCGAGAACTAATGCCCTCATTGAGGTCAGGAACAAGATGGAGAAGCTGAAGGCCATGCCCACCCCCCCCATGCTTAGAAACATGAGCTCATTTCAGAGTATCTTGGAAAATGAGCCATCCTTAAAAAGTGATGAAACTCACTTACACACACATTAAGTCAAAGAACAAGAAGTCAGTCTGACTATTTGAACAATCAAAGGCTACACTCTGGGCACCGAACTCACTTTGCCGGTGGAGTGACATCTTTGAGTAGCTTCTAAGGAATAGGAGATCAATGGACGTGACTGAGATGGAGAGGAATCACATGATGAACAGCACCCACAGACTTGTAGGGAGAGTTGACAGAGTTAGCAAATGAAAACACAGGACACCCAGTTAAATGTGAAATTCAGCTACATGTGTATTTGGGGCACAAGGATGATTGGTGATAATGATAACAGCACTATGTATTTATATAAAAGCTACTTCACTACTAAATTACATCCATTTTCTCTCTATGTTCTAAAAGGTTAAGTTAGTGCAAAGACAATAATATGGCTTTTTAGCATAATAGTGTTTCCACACAAAACTTATCTTCAAAGTGACTTGATGTAGCTTTTAAAGAAAAAGCAATTAAGGGGCTGTAATATGGCCTAGTGGCAAGAGTGCTTGTCTTGTATACATGAAGCCCTGGGTTCAATTCCCCAGCACCACAAATATAGAAAATGGCCTTCTAGAAGTGGTGCTGTGGCTCAAGTGGTAGAGTGCTAGCCTTGAGCAAAAAGAAGCCAGGGGCAGCGCTCAGGCTGAGTCCAAGGCCCAGGACTGGCAAAAAAAAGATAAAAGAAAAAGAAAAAGCAATTAACTATATACCTCTTCAGTGAAAAACAAAAACCATGTAGAAACTTTTTTCTTTCTTTTGTTTCCAGTCATAGGGCTTGAACTTGGGGCCTGAGCACTGTCCCTAGATTTTTTTCTTTTTCTTTTTTCTTTCTTTTTTTTTTTTTTTTTTTGCTGAAGGCTAGCACTCTACCACTTGAGCCACAGTGCCACTTCCAGTTTTTTCTCTTCATGTAGTACTGAGGAATGGAACCCAGGCCTCCATAAATGCTAGGCAAGCATTCTACCACTGAGCCACATTCCCAGACCCACATAGAAACTTTTAAACTAGTTTTCTACTGCTCTTACTTTAGTTATTAGTTTCTGATTATTTACTGAAGCCATTTTGGTAATGACCCTATTTGCTAGTTTCATTCCAGAAAAATAAACAAGGATTGTCAGAGTTCCAAAACACTACAGATGCATTTAGCCACGGAGACAAGAATAAATATACTTCCAGTCATAATTTAACCTGCATGTGAGTCCATGGTTCAATATCAGTATACTGAATGACTAAAAGAGATAACAAGTTTAATACCTAACCATCACCAGAGCTAAAGTCAGACCGTCTTCATTGCATAAGCTATGTGTTTAAATATTCGCCAGTGATATGAATGGAAATAAATGAGAAATTTTACTAATTATCATCATCTTTGCAGAGAGCAAGCACTTTCTTGAAGGCCTTTTCAATTTGAACCCTGAGTTACTATTATATACATAACTTGTGTATGTGTTTGACTTATCCATACACAGCATATTCCATCTCCCATGCATTAACTACAAAATGGGCATGGAATCAATAGAATAAATAAGCCATAACAGAGCTGAGAAGTGGCAAAATATCATTGTTAGCTATATGGAGGAGTTGGAGGCAAAGCTTTAAACCATAAAAACCCAGCAGAAAGTGTTTAATTCTTGCTCTATTTTTTCTAATTTATGTATCAGTCCTGGGGCTTGAACTCAGCCTTACACTCTTGCTTGGCTTTTTGGCTCAAGGCTGGTGCTCTACGAGTTGAGCCATTTATCTGTACTTACAGCTTTTTGCTGGTTAGAGATAGGATAGCTCTGTTTTTTGTTTTTGTTGTTTTTTTGCCAGTCCTGGGGCTTGAACTCAGGGCCTGAGCACTGTCCCGGGCTTCTTTTTGCTCAAGGCTAGCACTCTACCACTTGAGCCACAGTACCACCTCTGGCTTTTTCTATATATGTGGTGCTGAGGAATCAAACCCAGGGCTTCATGTATGCAGGTGAGTACTTTACCACTAGGCCATACTCCCAGCCCACTCTAATTTTTTTAAAAAGACAATTTCCCCCAAATCTGACTAATTGAATAGCCTTTATCTTGTCAGAGGTTTTTAAACTTACAGATTACTAACCTCAATTAAAGACTCCATTTTTCTCCCAAACAAGTTGAGTGAAACTGAAAATAAGTCCAATGAAACTAAAAAAGGCCTTAAACCCAAAGCAAACATTGTCTACCATAACCATATTTTTTTCCATATCCTGATTCAGCAGTTGCTCAAGTTTTCCTTCAGCAATTATGTGTTGGAAGTTCTCCAAAGGTGCTTCTAGCCTCAGTAAGACTACCAATTAATAAGGCTGTACCTCAGATAATCAATACATCATGATACTGTCAAAATGTTCACTATTCACTGCATACAAATTCCACAAAGCAGGAATTCAACTTAATGCTCATGGACATTTTTCTATTTTACTTTGTTTCTTAAAAAATCACTACCATATGCTTATAATAGGTAGTCAACTGGGAATGGTAAGGGTTCAACTACTTCCAGTATCAAGAGGAAGATATTGGATAAAAACGCCCTCCTAGTTGGAAAAGCAATAAACAGCTATTAATATTTTTAAAAAATCTCCCTCGTGCAAATACCCAGGAAGGGTAAAGACTAGAAACCAAAATTATTTCCCAAGTCAGAATAAGAAGCACTTTCAATTAAAAAGTAGACATGGCATCCTCTTTAGGGTTTAAGTTGCCACTTGGAAATTTGTTGCAACTCCCAACAAAGAATGTGTGTGTTTCTCTTTCACTCCCTCATGTGTATGCTTCTACCAAGGAACTCCTGAGATGCAACAAATACTTGTGAAAGCTAAAGTTTTTCTTTCCCTTTGCCATTTTGCAGGCAAGAAAAACAAAGTGCTCTGAACAATATCAAGTGTACTGTCTCAATGCGCTCCTCCTACCCAGCAAATCTTTGCATTGCCACACAGACATCAAAAGATACTGATGATAAAGGAAAATCAGGGGCTGGGAATATGGCCTAGTGGTAAAGTGCTCACCTCGTATACATGAAGCCCTGGGTTTGATTCTTCAGCACCACATGTAAAGAAAAAGCCAGAAGTGGTACTGTGGTTCAAGAGGTAGAGTGCCCTGAGCAAAAAGAAGCCAGGGACAGTGCTTAGGCCCTGAAGCCACGTCCCAGGACTGGCAACAAAAACAAAACAAAGGAAAATCAGGAGATCTCACCTCCTGGATAGCCCTATATTTTGAGAAGGCCAGAAAGTATAAGTGCTAGGAGCCAGTACGTTTACCACCCAACAAGTAGCAATTTTTGATGTGCCCATAGGCAGAAATCAAGTTAATACTTTCAAGGAAATAAAAGATGAGTCCAAGACTGAAGGTTTATAAAAGCCAGGGGCAGACAGTGCAAACAAGAAGCAAAGTCCTGAAAGCAAAGTCCTTAAAACAGTTTAATATCAGTCCCTGGAAAGCTATGACGTGTCCTAGGATTTCAGCTCAGCTTGCACCAGCCTAAAGCTCGTTATTACACCATGTTCAATATATGATAAATGTATTAATTTTGGTTTTGCATACTGATGGAACTCATGAGAAGTTTGAATGTTACACTTATAACTGGCAATGAGTTTTTTGTTTTAACTTTAAAAGATCTGATCAAAAGAACAAAAGGATTATAACTTCTTTTTGAGAAAATAATGTGTTAACAGATGACAGAAAGAAAAGCAAGATTGCTAAGTAAGGGAAAGAAAGAAGGCTGAAGGCAATACAATACATTGTTCCCTATGTATAGAAATGTCACGGTGAATCTCTTACACAGCTAATATACACTAATTTAAAAAAAGATTACTCAACACATTTTTGCTGGAGAAAACAATGCATACTGTTACAAGATCAAGATTAGCAGCAAACAAGATTAGCAGCGATACTAGCAGAAACAATTACTTTCTAATCCAGGGAGATTATACCCTAGAGTAATCAAAGAAATCAATGATACCGTAGTAGAACCAATTTCTCAATCTCAGAAAATAAGAGCAGACAAAATACAGGAAAAGACAACATCTGGTGATTTTTTAAGGACTGTACATGAGTAAATTGGACAACTATCTGCTATGGATTTGTAGACTTGGTTATTAAAAAGGTGTCATATGGCCAGCGTGACTCCAATGGCCAACATTTCTGTGCTATGGTGGGGGTTACAGAGTCATTGTGACATCTAACTCACTTGGAAAGGTAGTAGAATTCTGTGGACTGGTCATTTGACAGAAATAAATCAGTAGATAGAGTAGTATGAGGATCATGACCAGATACTGAAGCAACGCAAGGAAGTTATTTCATTCACTGAGCCTCAGTTCAATCTCTGATGTAGTTTAGGTTGCCTTTTTGCACAGTGATGAAGCTACCCTGACTCACATGAGTGAGCACAACTACAGAGCACTGGGATAGTGGGGGGGAGGGGTGGCTATTCTACTGACACCCATCTCAAAGGAATGCTCCAACCCTGACTCTTCTTGCTAATCCTCCCGTTCATCCTGCACCAAGCTATCCACAGTCTCTGGGGCAGTCAGTGGACTTCTTTCTGCTTCCCAGAGATGCTGGAGCAAGGATTGCTTCCAGGGCTGAGAGTTGTTCATCTGAGCTTTCGTTTATGGAAGCAAACACAGCTATACATATGTTCAGTGAGAGTCATATATTTTTCTCCAGGGAGTAACTACTGTTTTAGACAATATGAACACTAACTTGTACATTTTTTAACCGCCAGGAGTCTTCATCCCTCAAAAATACACCTGATATTTTAAAAAATAAGTTACCTGTAACTTCCCATGGTGTTTATACACGTGGCTCCGTTCTGGCAGCCCATGAGAGTTCCTGAGTAAGCTGCACATTCATTGACATCATCGGAGCAGAGTGGTCCCTGCAATCACAGTGAACAGTCAGGTGCCATGGGACACAGGGAGATATGAGGTCAATATGCATATGGTATTCTAATATATGTGTAAATGGACAATAAGCAACAGACAGGTAGCTAACTATAAGTGGTAATATTAATCACTGGCTATCCTTTTTCCTGGACCTAACCAAAGACCTCCTAAGATCACAGATGCTGGGTGCCAGTGGTTCAAGTCTGTAATCCTAGCTACTCAGGAGGCTGAGATCTAAGTATCATGGTTCAAAACCAGCCTGGGCAGGAAAGTTCATGAGACTTAACCACCAGACAACCGGAAGTGGCACTGTGGCTCAAGTGGTGGAGTGCTAGTCAAGCTAAAAGCTCAGGGACAGTGCCCAGGCCTGGAGTTCAAGCCCCACATCTGACAAAAAAATAAATAAAAAAGATGACATCCAACTGACTGCAACCCCTCTGTACATCACCTTTTTGGTTGGTGGTGGTGGTAGTAGTAGTGGTAGTGGGGCTTGAACTCAGGGCCTGGGCACTCTCCTTGAGCTTTCATGCTCAAGGCTCATGCTCTACCACTTTGAGCCATAGCTCCACTTTGTTTTCTAGTGGTTCATTGGACATAAAAAAGAGTCTCATAGACTTTCCTGCCAAGGTTGGCTTTGAACCATGATCCCCAAATCTCAGCCTCCAGAGTAGCTAGGATTATAGGATTGAGCCACCAGCACCCAGTTTACAGCACCTTAGTAATAATAATATTTTTTTAAAGATCACACCCACCACCAGAAAGAATCCTTACAAAGGTATGCCCTTAGTTTCACAAAGAGTCTAGGCCTGGGAATGCTTACTTAACAATTTTGTTGTTAATGTATATATATTCTGGGAGCATTTTCACAAGAAAGGACAAAAAAAACTTAGATATAGGTATGTTAAAATTCAAGCCATGGCTGGAAATGTAGTGGTAGAGTGCTTGCCTAGCATGCATGAAGCCCTGGGTTCGATTACTTTGCACCACATAAACAGAAAAAGCTGGAAGAGGCACTGTGGCAAGTGGCAGAGTGCTAGCCTTGAGCAAAAAGAAGCCAGGGACAGTGCTCAGGCCCTGAGTTCAAGCCCCAGGACTGGCACACACACACACACACACACACACACACACACACACACACACACACACACACAAAGATTCAAGCTGTTCATGCCAATACTAAGGGAAATAGCATAGTTATTGCGTTAAGTGAACTCTGCCTTAAGATGGCTATCCAGGGTAATCAAATGTGCCATCATTTGGCGTGCATGGTATAATTCTCAGGAGGCCACTGCACATTAGAAACTTTGGACAGAGACTCGAGTAAGGAAACCACAGGTGCTGATGCACTCTGGCTTCTCACAAGAGATTAATGACTCACCTCCCACTGAGAAGGGCAGATGCAGAAAAAGGAACCTTTCAGATTGAGGCAGGTCCCACCATTCCTGCAGGGATTGCTGTTGCAAACATTGGTGTCCACTATCTGAAACAAAGACAGGTCAGTGACTTTAGGCTAGGGCATTTGCCCTGGGCATCAGTGAAAGGCAGGCCTCAGTCCTGGTGGGCATTGGAGGACTTCATGTGTACTCATCATCAATGATGGCCCTGTCAGCTATTCAAGTTCTTCAAATTAACTCTCTTGTGGAAAATGGCAACATAGGTGTTTCCTACTACCAATCCTTTCCATAATCCTTAACATTTTCTTTACTTGCTTTTAACCCTGGATGGGATGAGGTATGAAGAAGGCTTTCCCCATCATTCTTTGGAAAAATGTGTCCTATCTGAGCACTGAACAAGAGTAAGGGTTTCTGATAGGGGGATAACAGTGGATATCTATTTCTATTGCACTGTGAAAATAAAATGGAAATATCCTGCTCTTTAGTCTGTTAGTCTTATCTTTAGTACCTTCAGGTAAGTCTTTGAAATAGAATCGCCTTTTACTGCCACCCTCTTTCTATGGGTCCAGATGACTGAGTGCTTTTCACTGCAGGCTCCTTTGTTTGAAATGTGGCCTGCTAAGATATACTTTCCCCACGTATGCTCACCTGATCGCTTTCAGATCAGAACTGCCCACAGACCACACTTTGTCTATACAGCCTGAGGGATTTTACCACATGTCAGCTGCCTGCTTCGGTCTTGTAGGACTTGTAATGTTTTTGAGGCAGAGGCAAATTCTTCATAGAGAAGACAGTAGTAAGGCAATGAAGCTATGTTACTGACTTTAACTGTAGCCCACTTCTGCTTATATAAAATAATCATTACATCTACACATACACAGAGGTACGTGCATACAATGACTCGCAGAGAAAATTAGGTCCATTTTTGTCCTTGTACATGTGAATAGAGAGCCAGCAGAGAATGGCTGTTATTTTATTGGGAAGTCTGTTCTTTCTAAACTCATGACAAATCAGAAGGCCATCTATGTGAAGGTCTTTTTACGGACTCTGTGTTTTTCTCCCCATTATTCCATTTGCCTAACTTTGTGCCAGTACACTATGAGCTTTGCTCATCAAAAGACATTATTATGAACATCCACCACTCACTGCCTTACATATGAAACTGTAACCCCTCTGTACTTCAGTTTTACAATAAAAAAAAATTTTAAAAGAACATCTACCACAAACTCATTGGAAATCTGTCTGGTGCACAAAAGCTACATTGTCTATCTAGTGACTCAAATGCCAAAGCTTTATGAGGAAGACAATAAGGATTGGCAGAGACTGTAGTTAGCCAGACACCCCTTTCACGATCCAAAGGCAGAAATTTTCAAATTCCCATTTGAAAATCATTAATATCTCTTCCTGAGGGAAGCTCTTTGGGCTGTTCTTGTCTATTCTTGATCTTTTGTAGAAACAATGAAAGACTGTAGGAGACTGAAAGCTGTGACTTGTTTGTAGCACCATTCCCTGTTGGTTGCATTCACTCAACTAGTCCCTAGCAATTCATTCTCCAAGTGGCCAAAATGAACTTATTCACCAAACTTAAAGTACAAAAGTAGAGGACAATGATTGAAACATAATGAAAGCAAATCAAGACAATTGAGCAGAAATCCTTAACTCAAAATTCCTGGAAATTTCACTCAAAAATGTTATCTAAATACAGTAAATGTATTTCTGAGTAAAAAGTTCTAGCTTCAACAGCTGTCCAGCTACCTACCAAATAAGTTAAGAAGCCTAAGATTATAGTCCAGTTTATAAGTATATGGCAAAGTTATTGAATGTTGTCTCTTGGAAATCATTCAAACTTAATTCTCAGCAAATGTAGTTGTAACTAAACTTGGAATCTGTTGCAATGCCCTACAGATTTCAGAACGTCATGTTAAAGAGGCTACATAGCTTTTTGGATTCAGAATGGGTGAAGAGCTATCCCTTGCTTAGGTAAGAACTCTAGCACTGAGCTAAACTTCTGGTTTTATGCTGGTCAATTTTAAGATATGGTCTTGCTTCCTGCCTTCCTCAGGAATGAATGTATCTGCACTTCCGTACATTTGCTGAGGAAAAGACAGTACCACATCATTATGCTCAACTTCTTTTTCCAGCGAGCTGGAACCTCAGGTTTGGTTCAGCCTGGGTTGGCCTGAAACTGATCCTTCCAATCTCTGCCTCCCATGAAGCTTTGAATGACAGGCACATGCCATTTCACCCAGTTGTGGCTTAAGGCATCTTGTAAACTCCTCTGTTTAGGCTGGCTTCGAACCACGATCTTCCCATTCGGCTTCCCAAGAAACAGGATTACAGGTGAGAACCACCAACACTCAGCTAAGTCCTTCAAACTGATTATTCATCTGCTCTTAAAGTAAAATGATCAGCCTTACCAATGAATTCTTGTATAATCTTCAGTGAGCATCTATCTTTATAGACTTACCTGCTGTAAGCTTCGGAATTTTTCTTCAAGGTCCACAAGCTAGCAGTAGAGAAGAAAAGGCACCAATTAGCTCATTCAAAGGCACTTCATATGCAGTGTTATCCACTTGAAATGGTTTTTCTAATACCTTCTTCTAAGGACTGCTTTGTTCCTGCTCTCTTTGCCCTTTTACCACCTTATTCCTCCCTCTCTCAAGCTTCTGTTCCTTTCTGGTGTCTTCCATGGCCTAGATTTTTTTTTGAAGCTAAGTTTAAAAGAAATACAACCCACGGATAAGCGAATGCATTGCTATGTTGTCCACTGTGAGTATGAGAATTCTCACAAATGGCTATGGGGAATGCCCTTGACTGAGCAGAAGGCTGCTATGAGGACTTGAACCAGGCAAATCCTTACCGTGGTGCTCCCTACCTTCTGTCCATTGACACTTCCATATCTTCTATAAGACTTACATCCCTTAACCAAAGTCAGTTATGACAATGAGACATTTCTAAAGAGCACAGAGTGTTGATGGATCCCTGGGAAAACTCTCAACTTATAAAACTGATTTAAGGAGAACTCATTTGCTATTACGTCTGTGTCATACTTACCTTTGAATGAATTGTATGGATTTCACTAGATACATTTTGATGAAGACCAATTCCATTCCTTTTTATATCTACAATATCATCTTTGTTTCTCTGGACCTAATTTTAAGAGGAAAATAAGGGAAAGAATAATGTTAATAGGTAAAAAAAAATCATGCACATCTTATAAGAATGCTATTAAAAAGTTGGGCAATATTCTCTTCTAATCTCTGTTATAAAAACCAGAGTAATATATGTATAGTAAACCTAAGACTAAAATATCCATAGAATAATGTCACATACTCTTTTCAGTAACATAAAGTATTTTCTATTTTCAGTTTCTCACAATTACAACCTAGGGTATTGATTAAAAAGCTTGGTGGGGCTGGGAATGTGGCTTAGTAGTACAGTGCTTGCCTAGCATGCATGAAGAAGCCCTGGGTTCCATTCCTCGGAACCACATAAACAGAAAAGGCCAGAAGTGGCACCGTGGCTCAAGTGGTAGAGTGCTAGCCTTGAGCAACAAAAGCTCAAGGATAGAGCCCAGGAACAAGGCCCAGGACCACAAAAAATAAAAAAAAATTAAAAAACCACCTTAGTGGACTGGGCACTGATGGTTCACGCCTGTAATCCTTTAGCTAGTTGTGAGGATAAGATCTGAGGATCATGGTTCAAAGCCAGCATGGGCATAAGACTCTTATCTCCAATAACCCTACAAATAACTGGAAGTGGTGCAGTGGTTCAACGTGATACAGCTTTAGCTTTGAGCAAAAGAGCTCAGGGGTCTCAGCTAAGTCTCATAACCCTCCCCCCACCCCAAATTTTTTGATGGGCTGAGAGCATAGCTCGGTTTTAGAATGCTTGCCTAGTATGTACAAGGCTCTGGGTTCTATTTCAGAAACACACACATGCACACACACACACACACACACACACTCACACTCAGAAAGAGGAAGAGAATGAGGAGGGAGAAGGGGAGGAAGTGGGGAAAGAGGGAAACAAACTAGGCTTGAAATCAGCTCAGCCATTTATTAAATTTGCTTTATAGTACTCTTAAAAACGGAGCAAAAACAAAGCCCATTGGTAGGACAGCTGTGAGAGTCGCACGCAGTCACAGGAAACGGGAGACATTAGCTTCCTCCCAGAGCGCAAGGCCCTGCGAGACCGGCGCTGACACCGCGGCCCATCTGCAGTGATGCCGCAAATGCTCAACCCTGAAACCACTCGAGGCAGCCCAGGAGTAGCTGGCCAGCTCAGTTCTGCCATGCGAGTATACTGGGAAATCCTGCACCTTTCTCCGGGCCCCGCTTCTCCACCTCCCCACTGAGGGGTCCCAGTGCTGCCGCCTGGACTGGGACTCGTTTCCCTGCACGTTGTTCCACCCTCTTAGCATTACTTTCTCTACCCACAGGAGACTCCGGCCATTGACCTTTAGAAGAACGCCTGTGTCTTCCAATTATTTTCTCTGCTAACGACACAAAGTACAAATGAGTACCAAGCTGTTCAATTAAGTCATAAACATGGAGATAGAAAGCCTCAAAACCAAGCACTGGCAGCTCATGCCTGTAATTGTATCTACTCAGAAGGTTGAGATAGGAGGATCATGGTTCAAAACCAGCCTGGGCAGAAAAGTCCATGAAACTTTTATCTCCAATGAACCACCAAAAATCCAGAAGTGCTGGCACTCATGTGCTAGAGCACGAGCCTTGAACTAAAAAAAAAAAAAAAAGTTCAGAGACAGTGCTTAAAGCCTGAGTTCAAACCCCATAACTGGCATAGGGGGGAAAAAACACTCAGCTTATTCCCACTGTATTACCTGAAGGACACATTCATTGAGGTCTTCGTTGTTTACTTTAATTTTTCCCAGGGATCCAGTTCTAAATTCAATATTTTGGGAAGACCCAGTAAGGAACATTAAGTTTCCTCTCTCCGCAATGATCCGGGGCCTGTACAATTCAACCAGAGAATGCACCGGAATTAGCATCTATAGTTTTAAAGTTTAAACACAGCTTGTCACCAAATAACTAGACACTACACAGCTTCGCTTTGTGACTGACTCCACCACACTCTCTCTACTCATCTTTCCTATCTTCCTCGGGGAAATTTACCCATAATTATCTCCTAACAATTGCAAGTATCTTCCCCCCCCCCAACACATACAAATAATTTGTCGATTAGAAAGCAGTGGCATAGAACAGAAGCTACCCTCGTCTACCAGCACAAACAACCCATGCATCGCCTTACTGTTGGAGATCGGCATTTCTTTTTTGTCGTAGGTGTTCAAGTTCTCCAGCTTCCGCATCTAATTCAGTAAATATCGACAAAATCACCAAACTCCATAGGAGAGGTGAGGACATTTTCCTCACCAGCCTCCTCCGTGGCCCGGGTGAGAGGCAGGCCATTGAGCCGATGGTGTCTGGAGAGAGTCCAGGGACCAAAAGACCAGGCAGGTGTACTTCGACTGGTAGAATAGCTTCCAACTTCTCAGGCTTTTCTTCTCTGGCCAAGAAGGCAGGGTTACTTTTTTTTTTTCCTTCCTGAGGAATGTAAATGATCTTAGATCTTCACTACTCTTCAGCTCGGTAGAAGGTCAAAATCTCTCTTAAGGGACGTTCCACTTAATCATCATTTGGTTGACCTTTGATACAGTAACAAGAAGCTCTGAAAACATCCACTATCACAATCCTTGCTTAGGAAGCACTTAACTTGCATCACTTGGTACAGGGACCATGGAATAGTTACCTACAACAAGAAGTTGGATTTTTACCTTGTACCCCCCCAAAAAAAGTCATACAAGATGACAAAATCCATACAAGACCTAAATCCAAGAGTGAAAACTATAAAGTCTTAAAAGAGAATGTCATGCTCTGGAGTTAGCAAGCATTTCTTAGTTGGTAATCATTTATTGATACCCCAAACACAGAAACAAAAGAACAAAGCCTGGGGAAAGAAAAGATAACTTATCTACATCGAATTTTGCTTATCTACATCAAATTTTTTAAGTTTTGCCTATCAAAGCCACTATTAAAATAGTTTCAGAGAAACCACTGGTTGGATAAAAATGTTTGAAAGCATATATAAATCATTAGTAATGACCCAAAACGTACAAATAGCTCACATAACCCACATAATTCAGAAACAAGCTCAACCTGATTGTTTTAAAATAAGTAATCAGTCTAGGTACAGGCTTTTGCCTGTAATCCTGGTTACTTAGGAGACTGAGATCTGAGAATGAAGTTTGAAGCCAGCCCAGGCAGGAAATTCCGAGAGACTCTGATGGCCAATCAATCAACCACTCAGAAAAAGTCAGCAGTAGGGCTGTGGCCTACTCAAAGCTCAGGGACAGTGCCCAGGCTCTAAGATCAAGCCCCAGGGACTGGCAAATAAATAAAAATAAATCACCAAAAGGATCTAAATAGGTATTTCTCTAAGGTAAATACACAAATGACCAAAGAGTTCAGGAAAATACTCTAGACAAGGGAAATAGGAAGTCAAAACCACAATGCGATGCCACTTCTTCATACCCATTAAAATGGCTATTTTTGTAGAGAAATGGAAACCTTTGTGCACTGGCTGGTATGAGTTTAAAATGGAGCCGATGCCAGAATTAACATTTGATTCAACAACTTCACTTTGTGATATACCTCTAAAAGAACTGACAGTAAGAACTCAAAGAAATCCATGTACAACAATACTTGAACTCGGGGCCTTGGACTCTCGCTTGCGTTTTTTTTACTCGTGGCTGATATTCTACCATTTGAGTCATGGCTTTCTGCTGGTTATTGGATATAATATTCTCAAAGGGGGGCTGGGAATGTGGTTTAGTGGTAGAGTGCTTGCCTAGCATGCATGAAGCCCTGGGTTCAATTCTTCAGCATGACATAAACAGGAAAATCCAGACGTGGCACTGTGGCTCAAGAGGTAGAGTGCTAGCCTTGAGCACAAAGCAGCTCAGGGACAATGCTCAGGCCCTGAGTACAAGCTCCAGGACTGGCACACACAAAAAAAAATATTCTCAAAGGTTTGTCTGTTTTGTCTTTTGGGCTAGCTTCAAGTCTTGATCCTCAAATCACAGCCTCCTGAGTAGCTAGTGAGTCATGGGTGTTTGTTTGTTTATAGAAAAGATCTCACTATGGTGAAAGTTTTAGACTGGCCTAAAACTTGCTTTGTACAGGGATGACAGGATTATACCACCGTGACAGACTCACCTGTTCTTTTTGGGTGTCATTTACTTGAGCTGCTACTGAGCTCAAGTGAAGGGGGGAGGGAGAGTTGTGTTTCTTTTCAGAAATGAATCTAATAGAATAAATGACATTTCATTTCGAATATGTTGTTTCAAAGCTTCATTAATCCAAATTTCCATCCATCCTTTAAGCTATGCAGAAAGAGTCTGGCACTGAATTCCGAAGGTAAAATAGGACTAAAAGGTCGACTCTAGGGCTGGGAATATGGCCTAGTGGCAAGAGAGCTTGCCTCGTATACATGAGGCCCTGGGTTCAATTCCCCAGAACCACATATACAGAAAACAGCCAGAAGTGGCGCTGTGGCTCAAGTGGCAGAGTGCTAGCCTTGAGCAAAAGGAAGCCAGGGACAGTGCTCAGGCCCTGAGTTCAAGACCCAGGACTGGCCAAAAAAAAAAAAAAAAAAAAAAAAAAAACAAAGGTCGATTCTAAAAAGAAAATCTCTTGGTAAATAGTGATATTAGCCAACAATGTTAGCTGTACGGGCTCTTTAAAGACAAGGATGATCTTGTCACGCAGCATGTAACTCCTTGTCTGTATATGCACATAGTCACTGCTTTTATTTCTTATTTGGGGCCGCACACATTTTTTTTTTAATGTAGCCTTTTGTTTCTAGTTCTTTCACTCAATATAAAGCTTCAACATAATGCATAAACCATTAGTCCCAAAGTATTGCTTATTCATTGGATCCTACTTATTATTGCCTAACATTTTGTTCTTTTTCATTTAATCATTTGCTTTTTTATTTACTGGTTGACAAATACTTGAATTGATTTTAATTTGGGGCTATATTAAAAATAAATCCATTTACATATTTAAAGTTTTTTATTACCACTAAGTAGTTGTGTAAAGGGCTTTGAATTTGCTATGTTAGTTTGTGAGTACAATGCATCTGTTTATTATGTTTTTATTACTCTTATGTAGTGGTGCAAAGGGGTTACCATTCAACAGACCAGTTTATAAGTACAATGCATCTTGATCAATGTCATACCTTTCATCCTTCTAACCCTATCTCTTCCAATCCATCCTATTGCCTCATGATACTTGCTTCCATTTTTGCATACATATATTGAATATTATTGAGTATTATTTTTAAACTTGTTTGTGTCCGCATGTTTTCCTTTTTTTGAGGGGGTGAGTCTGAGGGGTCAGAGTGCTGAGACACATGGTAATTGACTTTTAACTGTATTATAAAATGCTTAGCCATTTTTCCAAAAATTTCCTCACTTCATGCATGAGTGCAAGTTCCCTACCCTCTCCATCACTTCTAGTTCGCAAGTGCTTTTATTTATAGACATTCTAGAATGGGTGTCTCATTATGATTTTTACTTTGTTTTTCTTTCTTTTTTTTTTGTTTTGCCATTCCTGGGGCTTGAACCCAAGGCCTGGACACTGTTCCTGAGCTTCTTTTGCACAAGGCTAGCACTTTACCACTTGAGCCACAGCACTACTTCCAACCTTTTCTGTTTATGAGGTACTAAGGAATCGAACTCAGGGCTTCACGCATGCCAGGCAAGCACTATACCACTAAGCCCAGCGCCTACTTTATGTTTTCCTAATGACTAAGTCTCTCATTTGTTTATCTTCTTTGGTGTGTTGACTATTTGAGACTTGACTGTCTAGAAAATGAATTCGTGTCTTTTGACCTAGCATAAAGTCTATACACGCCATATTTGAGTTCTTTAAGATTTATTATTTTGCATACCTGGGTGGAAAAGGAAAGGCAGGAGAGGAGAGGGAGAAGAAGAGAGGAGAGGGTAGAAAAGGGAGGAAGGGAGAGAGGAGAGAGGAGAAAGAATAGAGAGGAGAGGTTCTTTCAAGGTCTGACTTTTGGTGAGTAATCAGGGAATTTTACTTACTCAGCTCTGACTCAAATCAATAGACAAACCAGGCTATGTACACAGGATGATTTTGTGGAAGCAACATAAAAATACAGCATTGTTCCCAAAGCGTTATCACTCATTCCATTTCCTTGCTGTAGTCAGAATTTCTTCAACAATTCTTTTTTAAAGTTTGATCATATACAGCATTCAGACTTTTAGGGTGAATACTCTTCCTCTTCCCAAGTCCATTGCATAGACCTTACATTCTAATTTCTATTGAGTAGCAAAGCTCCTGTCCCTGCCTAATCTAGAATGCATGCTATTGAAAATCCATATATGCTTTATGTATTGGCAATGCTGTCATGTAAATTTTTTGCATTGATCTTTTTTATACTTATTATTATTATAAAAATGATGTACAGAGGAGTTACAGTACACAAATCAGGTAAAGAGTACATTTCTTTGGGGACAATGTCCTTCCTTCCCTCGCTCTCTTCCACTTTTCCATTCTGTCCCCACTCACAAGTTGTAGCGTTCATTTCCAACACAGTGTCTAGTGAGAACCATTGCTGCAGTTGCTCACCTTTTGTCTGTGGTAAATTTAAAGTGCGATACATTTTTAATTCTTTCCTCTAAGGGTCACTTCTAAGGAATACCACACACCAGCAAGGTGAGACTCAGGCATTCTTGGATCTGGGTTCAGAATCCAGCTCCAGGACTGAGATGTAGCTCAGTAGCAAAGCACTTGGCTAGCAAATGCTACATCCTGGGTTTGATTCCCAGTACCAAAAAAGAAAAGACAGCTTAAAAAAAAAAAAAAAAAAGGATCTGGCTAGGCGCCAGTGACTTATGCCCATAATTCTAGTTACTCAGGAGGCTGAGATCTGAGGATTGTGGTTCAAAGCCAGCATGGGCAGAAAAGCCCATGAGACTCTTCTATCCACTACCAGAAAACCAGAATGGTATTGTGGCTAAAGTGAGAGCATGCTAGCCTTGAGCTGAAGAGTTCAGGGACAGTACCCAGGCCCAGAGTTCAAGCCCCATGACTGCAAAAAAAGAAAAAAAGAATCCAGTTCCATCACCTCACAAAACCTTGTTCTGTCATTAGCAGAAATGATAATAACAGCACTGAAAGCATATACATGATTTAGCACTTTTAGTCTTTGGCCTGTATCAAGTGTTCATTTAATATGCGCTGTTATCATGTAAATAAACATATTGTGTCTCTTACCCTTCAAAACCCTTCTGAGTTTAGCTCCTGAAAGGGGGGGAAAAAAAAGATAGAATAATCTACAGTGTCTACAGCGAACTTTAGAAATCCTAAATTGAAGGGAAACATGGATGTACGATCTGTCTCAGGAAAGAGCGTAGAGAGCAGAGCCCAGACTGGGGGACTTTGGGTGAGGAAGATAACAGCTGGCCTGCAGGTAGGGCCGAGCTGAAGATCACCTGATGTCCCAGGCGAGGCCAAGTTAAAACTTGCTCCACCTGGGGTGGAGGATAGAATGCAAGATTAAGTTTAAATCTAGTATCTCCAGAGCGTCACTAGCATCCTCTTTGTGGTGGTGCTGAGTCAACAGGATGAAGGAGTTTGGGAGTTTTCTTTTGTTTGGTTTTTAAGCATAAGAGGGTGGTTTTCAGCAACTGTGCTCTTGCAGTAGAAGGATTTGATCTGGTGTTCTGCATTGTGGGTGGGAACTCTGTAGGACAATTGCCTTCTGCACATATACCTTGTGGACCTATTTTGGCATTCATTAAAACAAAACTATTCGATCAGCACAGTGATAACACCAGGGGCATTTTATACAATGTGTTGTACTCTGAATTTCTATTTGCTGGCCTTTACTCTCATTCCCATCTTCTGCCAAGAACATATAATTGTACCCACAGCACTTGGAATGAGGGTCTGATTTTGTTTCTTCATCTGAGTGGACAGTGTATTACTAGTGAAGAATTTATGCCAGGCACCATGGCCCATGCCTGTAAATCCTAGCTACTCGGGAGGCTGAGATCTGAGGATCTCAGCTCAGACAAAGTCCAGGAGACTCTAGTTTCCAATTAACCACCAGAAAACCAGAAGTAGCCCTGACTCAAGTGGTAGAGCACAAGCCTTGAGCTGAAGAGCTCAGGGACAGCACCCAGGCCCAGAGTTGAGGTTCCAGGACTGAAAACAAAACAAAACAAAACAAAACAACTATGACCTCTTGACTTGACTCGCCTTCTCTTTTCTGCATCCTGGCTTTTCAGACTTTTCTTACAGTGTCTCAGCTCTATCCTCTCCTTCCGATGCCACCAGAATGTAATTGTAAGAATCAGAGTTGCTTTCTCTTTTTTTCTACCTTTAACTTCTCCAGGAAATCTCGGGGCACGATTGCTTGCTCCTTCTGTGTCATCTACCTCATCTGCTTTTGTGTCCTGAATTCTTAATGTGCCCTCACCACATACCAGTCCTCAACACAATTCCCCAACAATATTCTGGAGGTCATCAAAAGCATACTTGAAAGTAAATCCCAGGGTTGGAAGCATGGCTCCACTGGTAGTGTGCTAGTCAATAAGCCAAAATGTCAGGTACCAAGTTCTAGTCCTGGTCTTGGATCTTAAAAAAAAAAAAAAAGAAAGAAAGAAGAAAAGAAAGAGAGTCTCTGTATACTAGAATTTGACTGGGGTGGGGTGAAGGTTGGGAGGGGGAGGGGAGAAGATGCAAAACAATGGAAGTTAACCCTTCCAATATAGGATTTATAGGATTAACAAAATGCTTCCTCAGAAAAAAAATCAATGGGCTTGAGAATTTCAGGAGAAGAGAGAAAAAGCCTTTAGAGTTATAGCAGCATGTGAATGTAAAAGTGGCCTGGAAGTCAGATTAAGGAGAACCTGGAGCTGTCTGTTTTAATGCGCTTAGATTATTTTATTTTCCTTCTGATAGTGGTTGTCTTTTAGGGAAGAGATTATGCAAACCTGGTCGCGCTTGTGTTTTACAAGCAGAGCTGGGAGACAGAAGTCTAGTAGTTCAGAGATTAGAACACAATGAAAGAGACAAGGGAGACTTGCGGAGGAGGAGAATGAGCAGACGGAGGAGGAAACAGTGAGGAGATCTACTACAGAAATAAGTACCAGGAAATGAGCACTTGCTGGAGGGGAGGGTAGTGTAGGGCCAAAGGCAGAGGGATAGAATTATGAAACAGGAAAGGGGAAAGACTGCAGGCAAAAATTCATTGCAAATACCAGAGAATTGAGGAATATAAGGGAAAGGTTAGTTGGAAGAGGAGTGAAGATTTTGAAGTGATGACACAGATTAAAATGCATTGTACACATAAATTGCTTTCTTAAAAGGCAAAAAGAAGTTCTACACATAACCTAAAATGTAGAAAAGTAAGGGAAATACCATTTGACAAGCAGTTTTTGGTTTCACAGACTTGGTCTCTACTGTCTCTCCGTCTCCCTTTTGTTTTTTTTTTTTTGGCCAGTCCTGGGCCTTGAACTCAGGGCTTGAGCACTGTCCCTGGCTTCTTCCCGCTCAAGGTTAGCACTCTGCTGCTTGAGCCACAGCACCACTTCTGGCTGTTGTGCCAAGTTGCAAGACCACCCCCAAGAAGACCACCGAGATTCAGACACTCCGAAATGCAAAAGCAAGGCCTGTGAACCATCGCCTGTACATCCAATGAGCTATGCAGGTTTGACACAAAAGAAGCAAAAGCAAAACAGACAAGCAGACAAATTACAGGACAAGACAAATACCTTCGGAGTCTGGGATCTCAGGGTCTCTGGGGCTATCCCGGACGAAACCCCAAATGTTGTGCCAAGTCGCAAGACCACCCCCAAGAAGACCACCGAGATTCAGACACTCCGAAATGCAAAAGCAAGGCAAGGCTTTATTTAACGAACTGCCAACTCGGGCCGCGTCCTACCCACCGACACAGCAGAGGTTAGGAGGAAGCCCCGCGCTGTGATTACACAGGGCTTATAAAGGCAAAGAACAAGGTTACAACAATCAGCTGTGCAAGCAAGATTAGAACACAGGTACAAATCTGATTGGCTCAGGGTTCGATTCTAAAATGGGGTTCACGTGGTGGGGCTTGACTTCAAAGTCTGGCACCTCATGGCCATTTTCTGTATATGTGGTGCTGAGGAATCGAACCCAGGGCCTCATGTACATGAGGCAGGCACTCTTGCCACTAGGCCATATCCCCAGCCCCCGTCTCCTTAACAGTCATATATCAGGGAGATCATGCCCCTTTGTTTTCTGTGTTCTAGGCTTGTCTCGCTCAACATTATTTGTATATGAGGCAAGCACTCTTGCCACTAGGCCATATTCCCAGCCCTCGCTCAACATTATTTGTTCGAGTTCTGACCATTTCCCTGCGAATATCAATATTTCACCATTCCTAATCGCTATGTAGTATTCCATTGGGTATAGGTACCATATTTTTTGGATCCATTCATCTGTGGAGGGGCATCTGGGTTGTTTCCATATTTTGGCTATTGTGAATTGTGCCATGATAAACATGGAAGTACAAATGTCTTTTTGATATCTTGGGACTTGCTGTTTAGGATAGATGCCTAGGAGTGGTATGGCTGGGTCATAGGGTAGGTCTATATTGAGCTTTTTGAGAAACCTCCATACTATTCTCCAAAGTGGTTGTACTAATTTGCACTCCCACCACCTCTTTCCCCGCACCCCCTCCAGCATTTGTTGTTGCCTGAGTTCAGAGTATAGGCCATTCTAACTGGGGTGAGGTGGTATCTCAGGGTTGTTTTTATTTGCATTTCCTTTACTAGCAGGGATGTTGAACATTTCCTCATATGTTTCTTTGCCATTTTTATTTCTTCTCTTGTGAAGTCTCTCTTTAGCTCCTTTGCCCATTTCCTAATAGGTTTATTGGGCTTGGAGGGGCTTAGTTTTTTGAGTTCTCTGTAGATGACCGATATCAGGCCTTTGTCTGTTGCTGTGCTGGTAAAGAGCCTTTCCCCTATGGTTGGCTGTCTTTCTGTTTTGGTGGCTATGTCCTTAGCTGTGCAGAAACTTTTTAATTTGTAGTAGTCCCATTTGTCGAGTCTCTCCCCTATTTGTTGTGCCCCTGGGACTCTATTCAGGAAGTTCCTTCCTGTGCCTATAAGTTCTAGCGTCTTTCCTACTCTGTCCTTCAGTAGTTTCAAGGATTCAGGTCTGATATTGAGGCTCTTGATCCATTTTGAGTTGATCTTGGTGCATGGTGATAGGCTTGGGTCTACTTTGAGTTTTCTGCATATGGCTGCCCAGTTCTCCCAGCACCAGTAGTTGAAGAGGCTATGTTTATTCCATTGTATGTCTTTAGCTCCTTTGTCGAATATCAGCTGGCTGTAAGAGTGCGGTTTTATTTCTGGATCTTCAATTCTAATCCATTGGTCTTCCGATCTCTTTTTATACCAATACCAGGCTGTTTTTGTTATGATGGCCCTGTAGTAGAGCTTGAAGTCTGGTATTGTGATACCTCCTGCACTGCTTTTTTTGCCTAGAATTGCTTTGTCTATTCTAGGTCTTTTGCTGTTCCATATGAATTTATGGATTGCTTTCTCTATTTCAGTGAAGAATGTGACTGGGATTTTGATAGGGATTGCATTGAATTTGTATAACAATGGTATTTCCCACAGGATTGGGGCAGCGACCCAACAGTATGTAACTAAAACCAAACAACTACTCAACATATAAAGGTTAAAAATTGACCTCTCAGTGGAATACAATAGCTCAAAAGTTATGTATGTACGTTCATATAAGAATACTGTCAAAAAAAAAAAAAGACTACTGTCGACATATTGTCTAATATCGACATTACATTTAAAGCCCTAGGCGAATTTTCTTGGGGTTGGCCACGTGGCTACTGTATATGTTCTTGATACATTGTGTATTGTATATATATCTACCTGACTTAGAGAAGGGAAAGAAAAACAGGGCGTAAGATATCACAAGAAATGTACACACTGCCCTACTATGTAACTGTACCCTTTTTGCACAACACCTTGTCAAAAAAATTTGTGTTCAATAAATAAATAAATTAAATTAAAAAAAGAAAATAAGGGAAAGGGTTTGTGAGGAGAAGCAAGTGGGAGGTAGACCTGGGCGTTAGTGGTCAAGATGTGCTGTATTCATAACTGCCTTGGTGAATAGCAACTCCTTTGTATAACTAACTACTTAAAGGTAATAAAACCACTCAAAGGAAGAACATTTAGCTCATATTTCTTCAAAAAAGTTAGTAGAGGGCAGTTATTATCCATGCTTCTTGATTGAGAAGTTGGAAGAGTGAAGATGTCATTAATCACAGACTGATCTGGAAAAGATTTTGAAGGAAGGACAATTCAGATTAGGAAAATAAATGGTTTAAAATCATTTTAAAATTGTTATTGTAAAGGTGATGTATAGAGGGGTTAGTTACATAAGCTAGGTAAAGAGTAAATTTCTTTTTGAACATTGTCATCACTTCTGTCTCTCTCCCTCCTGGATTTTCCCTCTCCTCCCCACCCAGTGTCTAGTTAGTACCATTGCTGCATTTTTTTTTTACCCTCTGTCTCTCTGTTTCTGTGCTTCCATTACCTTCTCAAAGATAGACAAAGGAACAAGCAGGATAAAGAAAAGAAAATGAAAATAACAAGTAACCCCTCTTACTTCCATTTCTTGGAGCTCATTTCAATAAATATGTGGTATGATCAGAGCACATAGGCATTGTCTTTATGTTCCTCTCCTAAGACTATCTTCCTTTGGTTCTCACTGTGTGTGCATGCATAGTCTCCTCTATAATTTACTGTTCAGGTGTTTGGGAGTGTTTCTCTCTCTCTCTCTCTCTCTCTGTAAATTTTCGGGCTTAAACTCAGACTCCTGGATGCTGTCCCTGAGCTCTTTGCTCAAGGTTAATGCTCTATCACTTTGGGCCACAGCACTCCTTCCAGTGTTTGAGTAGTTTATTTGGAGATAATAGTCTCACGGGAACTTTTCTGATCCTCTGAGTAGCTAGCTAGGATTACAGGAATGAGCAACCAATGCCCCTAAGATTTATTAAAGTAGGTAGCTGACAAAGGAGAGCCCTATGCGTATTCAGGAAGAAGAGAAAGGTTTATTCCTGAACTGCTGGGCTGTGACCGATATGAATGGCCTGAGAGAAGGGATGACCGCCCAGCCCGGCCTTATCTAGGGCAAGGGCAGGGAGATGTGGCCAGGTGAGGGGAAGTGGCTGCCTCAAGGTATGCCAGTTACCTAGATAATGCAGGTACTGGGCCGAGACTTTAGACAGGTGGGGGCATTTGCAAAGAGCCCTCCCCGGGTGAACCTTACAGTCCCCAGCTGTTCCATGATTTGTTCTAGGTCCATCCATTTCCCTTCAAATGACATAATATGGTCTGGGAATATGGCATAGCGGTAGAGTGCTTGCCTTGCATACATGAAGCTCTGGGTTCGATTCCTCAGTACCACACATACAGAAAAAGCTAGAAGTGGTGCTGTGGCTCAAGTGGTAGAGTGCTAGCCTTGAGCAAAAAGGAGCCAGGGACAGTGCTCAGGTTCTGAGTCCCAAGCCTCAGGACTGGGAAAAAAACAAAATAAACAAACAAATGATGTAATATTCTTTTTCTTGTCTGTGGGTCTTGCACTAAGGGCCTGGGTGCTGTCCTGAAGCTTTATTGCTCAAGGCTAGCACTCTTCACAGGAAGAAAGAAAGGGAGGAAGGAAGGAAAAGAAATTCAAAATCTCAGGCTTTATCTACCCAGAACCTACTGGATCCAAATCTGCTATTTACAAAGAACCCCCTCCTTTCCAAGTCCTTGTGTGTTCATTAGTATCCTGAACAATAATAGCATCGGATATGTACAAATCTTTAGAACCAAAGCAAAGGAACATCATAAAAATGAGTGTGACAAAAATATGGAACAAAATAGGTATCAACATGATATTAGGACAAGAAGAAGGGTTGTAATGGGAAAGAGGACCAAAGTTTAGGATGGGTAAACTAAGAAAACAGTGTTCCATTGGTCCAGTTTCTTAAAGAAACATGGTTACATACATGTGGAAACACTAATAAAAGGCTGGATGTGGCAGGTTGAAATATGTTGGTTAAATCTTTTCACATACCATGGAGCTGCTCCTGTGCCTACAGGCAATGATCTTTATGTGGTATTTCTGATAGGCCAGTGGGATTTCGTGGAAGGCTGGGTGGGTATGGAAGTCATGAATACAAGCAGAGAGGTTGAGTTAGAAGAAGAGCCTTGGATGGACAAGTTGGCTCCTATGCCACTTCCCATTGCATTTTATAGCTTCAGTCTGGATTTGGTTCTTTCGTTAGTCCTTTTTGATTTCCATGTCAGTTTAAAATAAAACACCATAAAACTAATCATCAGTGGAAGCATTTCTGAATATAATTGTCCCTTTTAACTTTTTTTTTTTTTTTGTGGCCAGTCCTGGGCCTTGGACTCAGGGCCTGAGCACTGTCCCTGGCTTCTTCCTGCTCAAGGCTAGCACTCTGCCACTTGAGCCACAGCGCCGCTTCTGGCCGTTTTCTGTATATGTGGTGCTGGGGAATCGAACCTAGGGCCTCGTGTATCCGAGGCAGGCACTCTTGCCACTAGGCTATATCCCCAGCCCGTCCCTTTTAACTTTTATGGCACCTACCTCATTCTTTTTTTCTTTCCTTTTCAGGAATATAGCATTGCTTAAAATGCGACATTGCCATCTGCCAGTTTAGTGGTTTTCTACAAGATTTCACTATCATTCCAATTGTCTATTCATTTTCCATGAAGAATTACATGAAGTAATTATGGAAATACATGTGAGTTTGAAACTGTTCATTTGCTCATTTCAGGGGAGCTGCATTACCACCAAGGAAATTACAAAGTCTCCCCCTACAATGAATGGCTCTTCCTGAAAGCAGTGAGCTCTTTTTTTTTTTTTTTTTTTTTGGCCAGTCCTGTGGCTTGGACTCAGGGACTGAGCACTGTCCCTGGCTTCTTTTTGCTCAAGGCTAGCACTTTGCCACTTGAGCCACAGCGCCACTTCTGGCCGTTTTCTATATATGTGGTGCTGGGGAATTGAACCCAGGGTCTCATGTATACGAGGCAGGCACTCTTGCCACTAGGCCATATTCCCAGCCCCAGCAGTGAGCTCTTGAGTTAGGGAACATAATGCAGGCATCGGTTCTCCTGCCCGTTACTGCAGGACTATGATGATCGCTGAGGAGAATGAGAAAGAATTCAGGTTTGGCAGAGATTTTCCTGAGAAAGATTAGTGCACATTATTGAAAGTTTGGAGGGCTTTGACACCTTTTGTTTTCTTCAACATTGTTCTAAAGTACACTAACCCTTACACAAGCAATGAGACTATGATGAAAAAATGAATACCCAGAGATAGGACGGAAGAGGGGAATAAGGTTTTGGATGAGACATACAAAGGCACATGAAGAGTCATGTGTACTCACACACAAACACATTCATTCATCATAGAAAACATGTACTTATGAATCTTGAGTCATGGGGACACAGATTTATAAGGGACAGAACACGCATGCAGCTAGGATTAAGGGGTCCAAATGTCAGTGAAGAAATACCACACTTCTCTACCTCTAGCAGCTCCCAGAACTGGGACTTCTGGTCTTTTGAAAAATAAATTGAAGCTTAATTTCCACGAAGTGCTGAGGTTGTCTTTGGTGAGGACCACAGATGATTGCTCCTGGTATCTCCCCCCCCCACCTTTATTTTTTGCTGGTCCTGGGGCTTGAGCTCAGGGCCTGGACTCTGTCCCTGAGCCTGTCTGTGCTCAAGGCTAGCGTTCTTCTACTAGAGCCACAGAGCCAATTGCAGCTTTTTCTGTTTAGGTGGCACTGAGGGATTGAACCCAGGGCTTCATGCATGGTACACAAGCACTCTACCACTAAGCCACATTACTAGCCCCCGATAACCCTTTCTAAAGCAAACAAAAAAGAACCAAAAAAACCAAACAGTTTTCTTGTTGTTAATTCCTGAAATTCTCTGAACAAGGCAATGAAGTGAGATTAGATAACACTCCCTGCTATGAAGGAATATTGGCTACACTCAGATTCCAATTGAATAATTCTAGAAGCGCAGGGACTAAATAATCACAAACTACTTATATTTCATCTGCTCTTTTGCAAAGAGGGAGAATGCATGTGTGACAAATACATTTCATGTCGGATGAGGGGAGAAACAAATAAAATGAGGGGGAGTAGAGAGGAGGATTTTGGGGGTGTTAGCACTCTTGAACATTTAATTAGAAAGATACAAACAGAAGCAGAACTCAGAGGCCCCTCCGTCTCGCGAGAGGAAAGATGTGGCTTTCCTGATGTGATTTATGACGGGGCGGGGGGCTTAACAGAGCTCACATCCTCCAAAGCTCTGGCATTCCCAGGAGATTTGTTCATTGAACTGCCATAGATCTGTGGGAAGATTTAAGGCATTGTCATCCAGGGCAGGAAAAAGGATGGGATGACCTCACCGTTCAGTCTTCCTCAGTGTCATTATTCCAAGGTCTATAAAAACAAACCCTTTGTCCCCTTGTATGTTTTCTTTATACTGGCTTGAACTATATTTATTACAGACAACTGCTACATCAGGCTTTGTCAACAGTTCCTACACTGTGTTTAGAAGAAGCATAAGCAATTCACTAAGAGTGATGCACAATATTGATTTTCAAAATGTTTTCCAATAATATCAAATGTGCTTCTTTGGGTTGACTTGTGGATTACTCAAACAATTCTCCAAGCTATGAAAAAAGCTGGGATTGTACTGTAACACTCAGCATAGTCATAGTCAAACCATTTAATTGGACAATTATTTATGAGGTCTATGCTATGTACAGCTCAGTATGCTTGGAATGCAGAATTGGCTAAGATATGATCACAGTCCTAGAGAGGTGAGGGGAAGTCTGGAGCAAAGATTGGTGGACATACTGTCTTCATTTGAATGAAAAGGCTGGTTTACAGTAATCAGATTCAATGGAACATACTTGAAATATAGTCTTCTGAAAGAATACTTTTAAGATATAAAAGTAATGTGTAGAGCTGGGAATATGGCCTAGTGGCAAGAGAGCTTGCCTCATATACATGAAGCCCTGGGTTCAATTCCCCAGCACCACCTATGTAGAAAACAGCCAGAAGTGGCGCTGTGGCTCAAGTGGCAGAGTGCTAGCCTTGAGCAAAAGGAAGCCAGGGACAGTGCTCAGGCCCTGAGTTGAAGGCCGAGGACTGGCAAAAAAAAAAAAAAAAAAGGCAGAATCTAATATAGGATAACTAGGCTAGATACAGAACTCACACTTGACAGTGCGCCTTCTGGACCCATGGTTTGCCTGTCTCCCCGCCCCCCTCCCTCCCTTCCTTTTTTTTTTTTTTTTCCAATCCTGGGGCTAGACCTCTGGCCCTGGGGGCTGTCCCTGAGCTCTTCACTTGAGCCACAGCGCCACTTCTGGTTTTCTGGTGGTTAATTGGAGATAAGAGTCTCAAAGACTTTCCTGCCAGGGCTGTCTTTGAACCGCAATCCTCATATCTCAGCCTCCTGAGAGGCTAGGATTACAGTCTAGAGCCATGGGCGCCCAGGGCCCACGGTTTCTGATAACACTTCTATCTCTGCATTGTCTTGGCAGCAGTTCATCAAGTCTCTCTGGCTGCTTTTATCATATTTTTAGGTCCTGAAGATATTTTCAGCCATTATTTTTTCTAATTAACCTTTCAACTCCCTTTTTTTCCTCCTTTCTTTCTACCATTTGAAAGTCGGCTCTTTCATTAACCTTTACAGCTCCCTAAGGCTCTGTTGAGTTTCTCTGGTCTAGATTAGATTCTCTCAGCCATTTAGATTGACTGATCTGTCTGACATTTCTACTCTACTGTTGATCACAAATTTGGTAGAATTTTTTTTTTTTTGGCCAGTCCTGGGGCTTGAACTCAGGGCCTGAGCACTGTCCCTGGCTTCCTTTTGCTCAAGGCTAGCACTCTGCCACTTGAGCCACAGCGCCACTTCTGGCCGTTTTCTGTATATGTGGTGCTGGGGAATTGAACCCAGGGCCTCATGTATATGAGGCAAGCTCTCTTGCCACTAGGCCATATCCCCAGCCCTGTTGATCACAAATTTGGGAAGAGATATGAATGAGTAAATACTATGATGGTAGATCTTGCTTATCAAGTTGATGGCCTGGAGAGTCACCTACATTTGTAAAGCATACCTCCAGGTATGTCTGTAACGATCTTTTCCAGGGTGATTTAGGATCAGGAAGTTCCTGACCTAATTAATGTGTGGTTTCACTGATGGATCCAAAGTTAGTAGAATACTGGGAGGGGGTGAACTGTGGAAGGTGGGTGGTGGTTGGAAAAAGTGGGTCACTAGGAGTGGACCTCTGAAAGGTGTTTGGCCCCCGACTGCCATAGGGTGGGGAATCTCTGCCTCATGACCTTACTATTATGGTATTCTGCCTGGTCTCAGGTCCAAAGCAATGCATCCAGACAACCTTGTCATCAACCTCCGAGACCATGAATCAAAATGAATCTGCCCTCCCTTCCCTTGTGTCTCTCAGGAATTTGTCATAGGGGTGAAATATTCAACATCCATCAAGCAGGGTAAACTCAGAAATCCATGGTAAGTCAAAAGTGGTGATAGAAAATGTCCAAAAATCAATCTAGTTTTACCTATTATCAGTGAATTGGTTTTTGTTGTTGTTGTTGTATGTTTGTTTCATTGGGTTTTCTGGTTATTATATTTTCAGTTAGGAAATTTTCATTTATTTCTTTTTAAAATGTGGAACACAACACATCCACCTTCATGGCTTTTGTTAACTTCCATTTCTTTGTTAGATTCTACTTTTTATTGTGATAAATTCGAAATTACAGGACTGGGGATGTGGCCTAGTGGTAGAGTACTTACCCTAGCATGCATGAAGCCCTGAGTTCGATTCCTCAGCACCACATAAACAGAAAAGCCAGAAGTGGCGCTGTGGCTCAAGTGGCAGAGTGCTAGCCTTGAGCAAAAAGAAGCCAGGGACAGTGCTCAGACCCTGAGTTCAAGCCCCAGGACTGGCAAAAAAACAAAAACAAAAATAAGGTAGGTATTGGAAGGTCATGCCATTCAGGTGTTTTTAGTCGTTTTTTCTCATGTGTTGGATTTAATTGTAGCTGTATAAGGAACTACGTAAGAAACTAGGTGAGTAAAGCAACAACTATTTTAAGAAAAAAATTACAAAAAAATTAATTGAAAACAGATTAAAATGAAAACAGGGCTGGAAATGTGGCGTGGTGGTAGAGTGCTTGCCTACCATGGGTGAAGCCCTGGTTTGATTCCTTGGTACCACATACACAGAAAAGGCCAGAAAGAAGTGGTGCTGTGGCTCAAGTGAGTGCTAGCCTTGAGCAAAAGAAGCTTGGAGATAGTGCCCAAGCCCTGAGTTCAAGCCTCAGGACTGGCAAAAAACAATTTCAGAAGGCTAAAGTCTATTATTGTTCATGTTCAGTCAAGCACACAAATCTGATTGGAAATATGAATGCTCTGAGATTTCCTACAAATAATCATTGGCTGGGCACCACTGGTTCATGCATACAATCGCAGCTAGACTAGAGACTGAAATATGGAGGACCAAGGTTCAAAGCCAGCCTGAGCAGACAGGTCAGTGAAACTATCTGCAAAATAACCAGCAAAAAAAAATGAGGGGGCTGGAAGTATGACTCAAGGGGTGTAGTGCCAGCCAAGTGATCATAAGGCCCTAAGTTCAAACCATATAGCTGTTAAGTACAAATAGGTAAGTAGTAATTAAATAAATAAATGTGTAGCAGACAAGGCTTTCATTAGGAAGACTACTTTATTCATCCAAGGTAATTAATAGTGGATGAGAAAGAAGGTGAAGATGAGCTTGGTTTATGGGGTTTGAATTTGGGAAAAAGAGAGCAGAAGTTCCAGAAAATGAGTAAAATTCATCTTAGAAAACAGTATTTAGTTTCCTCCCCACCCCCACCCCCTTTTTTTTGCCAGTCCTGGGCCTTGGACTCAGGACCTGAGCACTGTCCCTGGCTTCTTTTTGCTCAAGGCTAGCATCTACCTCTTGAGCCACAGCGCCACTTCTGGCCATTTCTATATACGTGGTGCTAGGAAATCAAACCCAAGGCTTCATGTATATGAGGTGAGCACGAGGTTTCATGTGAAGGAAGCAATCTTGCCACTAGGCCATATTCCCAGTCCTTTCCTTAAAATAAAACAAAACAAAACAAAAAACAGTATTGCAGCATAAACTCAGGGCCTCTAGTTTTCTAAGTAGGTACTCTCCCAGTTGAACCATTTAACTAGTCCTTTTGTGCTGGTTATTTTCCTTTTTTGGGTTTTGTTTTTGTTTTTTGCCAGTCCTGGGGTTTGACCTCAGGGCCTGAGAGCTGTCTCTGGCTTCTTTTTGCAAAAGGCTAGCAGTACTCTCCCACTTGAGCCACAGCACCACTTCTGGCCTTTTCTATATATGTGGTGCTGAGGAATCAAACCCAGGTGAGCACTTTACCACTAGGCCATATTCCCAGCCCCTGTGCTGGTTATTTTCAAGGTAGGATCTTGCTTCATGCCTAGGCCAGATCAACTGTGATTCTATTTGTTTCATGTTGTCACTGGGATGACAAGTGTGTGTCACTTTTCCTGGCGCTTGTGCTTCTCCTTTAGCTTGGTAACACAGGGCACATAGCACTGTGCCCTCTCATTGGTTGGGATGGAATCTCAAGAACTTTGATGCCCAGGTCTCTAATCTACAATCCTCTGATCTCTACCTCCCAGTTAGCTAGAATAACTGACTTAAGTACCTTGCCTTGCCGTTCAGTTTTTTTGACATACTAAATTTGACCTGACAGCAAGTTATCCAAGTTGAAAAAGGTCCTACTATGAATATTCTGGAACATTAGATCTGAATCATCTGGGTATCATCAGCCAAAGAGGAGACATTTTGAATCTGGAGGAAGTTACTCAGGCAGTGAAGGGTGGAGAGACCCAAGAAAAGAATCTTCAGGAAGAGTTCAACTCTAGATCCTGCCCGCTTTCCTCCCTCTCCCTTTTCTAGGTGATCTCATCTGATTATAGAGGCAACCTAGCTAAACAACCCTGTGAGCTCATAATATCAGTCTTCTGTGATATGAATAGACACAGAAATATAAACAAAATATGGAACAAATACTTAAAGGAAGCAATGAAGTTGTACAATATTCAAGTGCAGGAATAAGAGCACTGTGAGGCCATCAAGGATAGAGTTCTAAACCAGGCACCAGCGGCTCCCATCTGCCATTCTAGCTACTCAAGAGGCTGAGATCTGAGGATGACTGTTCAAAGCCAGCCCAGGAAGGAAAATCCACAAGACTCTCATCTCCAATTAACCACCAGAAAACCAAAAGTGGTACTGGGGCTCAAAGTGGTAGAGCTCTAGCCTTGAACAAAAAAGCTCAGGGACAGAGCCCAGGCCCTGACTTCAAGCATACAAAAACAACAGCAATAACAGCAACACCAAAAGCGTCCTATGGAAATTAACCTTTTCTTCTTCTAGGTTTTATAAAATTATCCAGTCTCATATTTATATATAAAAAAGTAAGGTTGGGCTGGGAATATGGCCTAGTGGTAAAGTGCTCGCCTTGTATACATGAAGCTCTGGGATCAATTCCTCAGCACAACATATATAGAAAAAAGCCAGAAGTGGCACTGTGGCTCAAGTGGCAGAGTGCTAGCCTTGAGCAAAAAGAAGCCAGGGACAGTTCTCAGGCCCTGAGTTCAAGCCCCAGGACTGGCAACTAAAACAAAACCAAACAAACAGAAAATAAGGTCTAGGGGGCTGGGAATGTGGCCAAGAGTGCTTGCCTAGCATGCATGAAGCACTGTGTTCGATTCTCAGCACCACATATACAGAAGCGGTGCTGTGCTCAAGTTATAGAGTACTAGCCTTGAGCGAAAAGAAGCCAGAGACCGTGTTCAGGCCCTGAGTGCAAACCCCAGGACTGGCAAAAAATAAAAAATAAAAACAAAAAATAAGGTCTGGGAAATTGTAGAATCATTGAGTACTTGAGGAAGAGTACTGTATTATTTGTGACAGAAAATAAACCTCAGATCCTATAAATATAAAACTATAGAAATATAAAATATAGGGGCTGGGAATATGGCCTAGTGGCAAGAGTGCTTGCCTCATATACATGAAGCCCTGGGTTTGATTCCTCAGCACCACAAATATAGAAAAGGCCAGAAGTGGCACTGTGGCTCAAGTGGCAGAGTGCTAGCCTTGAGCAAAAAGAAGCCAGGGACAGTGCCCAGGCTCTAGTTCAAGGCCCAGGACTGGAGATATATATAACTAATTTGATATTTTTCTATTCTTATAAAATTACTTTCTAAATTTGTGCATTATTTTACATTTGGGAATCAAATTTTTCAGATGAAATAAGAAACCAAGTTTTTTGATAGAGAACATCATATCTGATTAAATTGTATACATCAGAATACTTATAAAATTCTTAATATGCTATTGGCCTGTATTTTTTTTCAATAAAAAGATGGATTTATTGGGGAAGTATACTGACTGGCCAGGGTCACAGCCCAGACTCAGGAGCTGGAACTGCGACCAGATAAAGCAGGCTGGTCGGCCAGGGCCGCAGCCCAGACTTGGGAGCTGGGACCCGCGCACCCTGGGTGGCCAGTATTTTTAAAAGTTATTTCATAACATATACTAGCAAGGAGCTTTCTCTGATGATAAACTAGGCTGGACAATTGAAACCTGACCTACATATACGTGATCTCTTTCCTGAAGCTCATGTAGAGGTTCAAAAGATCCCCATCATTCAGCTTGGATGGAAACTGAGAAAGGTCAGCTTCAGGAATGTACAGGAAAAACAAACTCCTTTCCTCCAAAGGGATGGATTGCCTAACAGACTCATTTCTTTTCCCTTTCATAAAGATGTTGAAATTCTGCATGCCACTGCTGATTCCACCTTAACAGCAAAGACACACCTTGACAGGACATCGGAAAGAATTCACCTGCATGTGACTGGTACCACTTAACACTGACGCTATCTAGATGTCAGTGGAAATTTTCTTCAAAGGTTCATTTTCTTTCACAGGCTCTTTGTGTACTTTAAGATTATCTTGCTTTAATTCTTATGAAATTGCCTAGAGCAAATTGATAATCATATTAAGATGAATAAACTCAGAAAACAAAGACAAAAATGATGATGTACAGTCTTGGGTATTTATCCAAAAGATTATATAACTGGACACAATAAAGGCATCTGCACATTCATATTAACTGCAGCTTCTCACCACAGGCAATTTTGGAAATAGCCCCAGATGTCCCACAATAGTCACATGGGTCCAAAATCATATATATATATATATATATATATATATATATATATATGAAGAGTTAAAGTAAACCCCATTTTCAGGCAGCTCCCATTTTGTTGTCTATTTAAACTATGAGTAACCCAGGCCACCAATTATCCTGGCTAGCAGGACAAGCTTATTAGGGCCCAGCCAGTCAGAAAACTCCCTGCTTGGGCTGGGGATATAGCCTAGTGGCAAGAGTGCCTGCCTCGGATACACGAGGCCCTAGGTTCGATTCCCCAGCACCACATATACAGAAAACGGCCAGAAGCGGCGCTGTGGCTCAAGTGGCAGAGTGCTAGCCTTGAGCGGGAAGAAGCCAGGGACAGTGCTCAGGCCCTGAGTCCAAGGCCCAGGACTGGCCAAAAAAAAAAAAAAAAGAAAAAAAAAAGAAAACTCCCTGCTTAACTCTAACCACCCCGGAATGCCTCGAGCCCTGAGCCAATCAGATTTGTACCTGTGTCCTAATCTTGCTTGAACACCTGATTGCTGTAACTTTGCTTTTTGCCTTTATAAGCCCTGTGAAATCTCAGCTCAGGGCTTCCTCCTGACCTCCACTGTGTCGGTGGGTAGGACGAGGCTCGAGTTGCAGCTCGCCTGAATAAAGCCTTGCTTTTGCATTTCGGAACGTCTGAGTCTCAGTGACCTTCTAGGTGGTCTTCTCGCGACTTGGCATAACTATATATATGATATATATGTATACTTGTGTGTATGTATGTATTTATATACAACCTAGCTGACTAAAATATATGCAGGAGTGAAATTCTATGTCTATGGTATAAATACTTTGAACAATTAATTTGCCAGTCCTGGTACTTGAACTCAGGGCCTGAGCACTGTCCCTGACCTTCTTTTGCTCAAGGCTAGTACTCTACCACTTTGAGCTACAGCAATACTTCTAGCTTTTTCTGTTATATGCTACTAAGGAATCGAATCAGGACTTCATGCATTTTAGGCAAATACTCTACCACTAAGCCACATTCTCAGCTATGAAAATAATTTAAACAGGGGGCTGGGAATATGGCCTAGTGGCAAGAGTGCTTTCCTTGTATACATGAAGCTCTGGGTTTGATTCCCCAACACTGCCAGAAGTGGCGCTGTGGCTCAAGTGGCAGAGTTCTAGCCTTGAGCAGAAAGAAGCCAGGGACAGTGCTCAGGCCCTGAGTTCAAAGCCAGGACTGACAAAAAAAAAAAAAAAAAAAGAAAAAAGAAAGAAAGAAAAGAAACCAGCCACAGTGCTTAGCCCCTGAGTTCAAGCCCCAAGGACTGGCAATAAATAAATAAATAAAATAAAAATAAATAATTTAAACAGAAAGAGAAAAGGCAGGGAAGTAGTATATATGATGGCTGTGTAAGCATTTGAAGACCATAAATCATAAGAGTAAAATATTCCCATAAGTCTTTTTTTTTGTTATTATAAAGGTGATGTACAAAGGGGTTACAGTTCTGTAAGTCAGGAAAAGAGTACATTTCTTTTTTTTTTTTTTTTTTTTGGCCAGTCCTGGGCCTTGAACTCAGGGCCTGAGCACTGTCCCTGGCTTCTTTTTTACTCAAGGCTAGCACTCTGCCACTTGAGCCACAGCGTCACTTCTGGCCGTTTTCTATATATGTGGTGCTGGGGAATCGAACCCAGGGCCTCATGTATACAAGGCAAGCACTCTTGCTACTAGGCCATATCCCCAGCGTAAGAGTACATTTCTTTTTGGAAATGTCACCCCTTTTATCACTCTCTCCCAGTTTTCCTCTCCTGTCCTTACTCACAAGTTGTATAGTACATTTTCCTAGAACTCTTAAAGAGATCATTTGAGAGGGTAGGAAACAAAGATTTTTTAAAATGGAAACTCCAATTTTACTAGCAAAGGATTGACAAGACGTAAAGTGGCCTGGACAAGGTGCCTGTGACTATCAGAGTGTGAGAACATGTTCAAGCCTTCGCCCTGTCATACAACATACAGAGGGCTCCTCCTGAATGAGAGGTTGTGAGCGCCGCTGGATCGGCCTGAGGATAAGATGGCTGAGACGCGGGCCTGCTCATCCAGACGTTGATAAATGATTATACACAGTACAACTGGGCAGTCAATGTCAACAGAGGAAAAGATTAACTAGTACAAAGAGGTCCAAAGGCCATGTCTTAAAATTTTGCATAATCTGAGTTTAATCATAGGCTTTGAGAAAACTGCTGAGGCTACATGACCCTCACGCAAAGTCCAAAGCTAGTAGTTAAGTCAGTGTCTTAGGTAGTGGCCTAAAATAGTTTCAAGCTGAAGAACAAACTACCGCTTAAACCTCTCTTTTTTGCACAGGGGATTGAAGAAAGGGCTGAGATCGTGCAGGGGACATGTGTCCTCCCCCCCCCCCCCCCCCGACTCAGGGACTGAGCACTGTCCTTGAGCTTCTTTTGCCTAAGGTTAGCACTCTACCACTTGAGCCACAGCACCACTTCCTGCTTTTTCTGTTTATGAGGTACCGAGGAATCGAACCCAGGGCTTCATGCATGCTAGGAAAGCACTCTACCACTAAGCCACAATCCCAGCCCCAAGTTTTTGGTTTTTTAAACACACTAAAGTTATGAGGCAACACATACCTTAAAAGTATCTAAGTCCTTTTGAAAGGTAAGGGTGATAGAGAAAGGAGATTGAAAAATCCACTTATATTGAATGGTAAAGATTTTTATTATGGATAGTTCTCTTGAAAAGGAGAAGCTGGCTGGTGGTTGTCTCTTGCTATCTCAACTTGCCATCTGCAGGAAGCAGAGAGGGGAAGACTGTGGTTCAGGGCAAGTCTAGGTAAAGGAGGCTTTATTGCGAAAACAAGCTTAGGTTTGGTGGTATACATATGTAATCTCAGCTATGCAGGAAGCAGAAGTAGAATAGCGGTTAGAGGACAGGCCTGGGCAAAATCACAAGACCCTATCTGAAATGTAACTAAAGCTGTAGGGCTGAGATGTGACTGGAGTGGAATACAGACATCCCCCTCCCCTAAAAGGAGGCAGTATTTTCCAACATACTGAATAAATATGGAAGTTCAAGTATCAGAAAACAGAATTTTCCATTGCAGGTATGTGTACTTATCAGCAACACATACCATTCAATTCAAATGATACCTTCAAATTAATTGTGCATACACACACATATAATATGTATACATATATAATATTATGTGTAAGGCACCTGGTAAATATATCTTCATTAACATGTGAGTTTTATGCTTGCTATGTGTATTTCCAATTATGACTTTGGAACAAGAATCACCACCTTTACAATTCTAAGCTGAGCTGGGAATGTGGCTTAGTGGTAGAGTGCTTGCCTAGTATGCATGAAGCCCTGGGTTTGATTCTTCAGTACCACATAAAAAGATAAAGCTGGAAGTGGCACTGTGGATGGAGTGGTAGAGTATTAGCCTTGAGCAAAAGAAGCTCAGGGACAATTCCCAGGCCTTGAGATCAAGCCCCAGGACTGGCCAAAATAAATTGTTTTATCTTCCAGTTTGTAAGCAAACATGGCCACAGACATTTCTTATTGTTTGTTTGTTTATTGGGTTTTGCCAGTCCTGGGGCTTGAACTCAGGGCCTGAGCACTGTCTCTGGCTTCTTTCTGCTCAAGGCTAGCACTCTACCACTTGAGCCACAGCGCCACATCTGGCTTTTTCTATGTATGTGGTGCTGAGGAATTGAACCCAGGGCTTCATGTATGCAAGGCAAGCACTGTACCACGAAGCCATATTCCCAGGCCAACACAGACATTTCTTGTTTCCAGTTGGTGCACTGGAACTCAGTACTTGCTTTAATATTGTGTAATGAGGTATCAGATGCTTTAATTACAATGTAATTATAATCATAGCATAATCATAGTTATATTACAAACAATTTTATTGATGAACAATCTTTCATGATAAAAAAAGCCTATATAAAAGCATGACAACATGATTCCAGGTTGTTTGGTTAAATTTATGAGACTTGTAATATGGTTCATCTTTAAACACATAGGCAGTGCTGGGAATGTGGCCTAGAGGCAAGAGTGCTTGCCTTGTATACATGAAGCCCTGGGTTCAATTCCCCAGCACCACATACGTAGAAAATGGCCAGAAGTGGTGCTGTGGCTCAAGTGGCAGAGTGCTAGCCTTGAGCAAAGAGAATCCAGGGACAGTGCTCAGGCCCTGAGTCCAAGCCCCAGGACTGGCAAAAAACAAAAACAACAACAACAAAAAACACATAGGCAAAATGGAGCTTGAAACTGATAATGTGAGTTGGTGTACAGCTTTGGTAAGCTCTTATCTCTATGTAAGTTCTGAAATGGTAGCAGAATATGATTTATTAAATTTCAGCTAACTACACATAATGTAAAACTCACCATTTTGTTGTTGTTGTTGTTGTTGTTTTTGCCAGTCCTGGGGCTTGGACTCAGGGCCTGAGCACTGTCCCTGGCTTCTTTTTGCTCAAGGCTAGCACTCTGCCTCTTGAGCCACAACGCCACTTCTGGCCATTTTCTGTTGTATGTGGTGCTGGGGAATCAAACCCAGGGCCTCATATATATGAGGCAGGCACTCTTGCCACTAGGCCATATCCCCAGCCCCAAAACTCACCATTTTGACTAGTTGTAAGCGTATAGTTCATTGCCATAAGAAGTCCCACACAATGGTGCAAGTCATCACCCCTAACCTTCTCCAGAACTGTCTCCAAAGAAAAACTCAGCCAGTAAAGGCCACACCCATGTCCCTCCTCCTAGCCTGTGGCTCTATCCCACTATCCTACTTACCTCCTAAGTCACATGACACAGTCTCCGCCCGCAGTCATGGTGGCTCACTGCTTCTCCACTGCACACCTGCTCTGCCTCTGCTCGCCCACGTCTGTGATGGGGCGCACACTTGGGGGGGGGGCACATCGACTTTCGTCTGTTGTGACACATGCTTGTGAACACAAGTGCACATCTGTGCTCGAGCCCTTGCTTTCAGTTCTCTGGGATGAGGGCTCAAAGGCAGCACTGCTGGAGAGTTAATTTTCGGAGAGCCTTGCGCACTATTTTCCAAAGCGGTATGCCATCCTTCATTCCCGTAAAAAATGCAGGAGGGGTGCATTTGTTCCTTATAGAAGTGATTTTCTTTCTAATAACCGTGCAAATAAAAACCTCATCATGCAATTTCTAGTGTTATTTCTTTACCAATTCTCTTCATCATTTTTAGTACTGAAATCAAAAGTCAAAATTTACAATGTAAGATTTGGTTTGATTAGAAATCCTAGTTCCTGAAAGTGTTCTGGTAAGGAGAGAATGAAAAAGCGAAAAGTTATGAAAGTTCATTCAGAATTTTTCACCACAATTAAAAACGACAACAAAAACCCTGGTGGTTGGGAAATAAGCATCATATAGAACAGGGTCAGAGCACTGTTTACTTCCTAAAATCTTTTTTTTTTCTCTCTTTTGTCAGTCCTGGGGCTTGAACTTAGGGTCTGAGCACTGTCCCTGGCTTCCTTTTGCTCAAGGCTAGCACTCTACCACTTGAGTCACAACGCCACTTCTGGCTTTTCTGTTTC
Organism: Perognathus longimembris pacificus; assembly: GCF_023159225.1. Classification (NCBI taxonomy): domain Eukaryota; kingdom Metazoa; phylum Chordata; class Mammalia; order Rodentia; family Heteromyidae; genus Perognathus; species Perognathus longimembris. Next base: position 13,875,421 of record NC_063178.1, read on the forward strand.
TGTGGTACTGAGGAATTGAACCCTGGGCTTCAGGCATGCTAGGCAAGCCCTCTACCACTAAGCCATATTCCCAGCCCACTTCCTAAAATCTTAATGCCATATTCTATGACTTAAAAGGTAATGGTGGGAAAATAAATTCAAAAGCTGAGAAGGCAAAAGCTAGCTTAGACAAGCTCTGATGACAAGAAAGTTCATGTAAATGGAGAAAGGACATTGGGTTTTGACCTTAAAAGATAACATATGACATATGCCTATATTTTCTGAGATCTCCTGATGTAGGCAAATACAAAAATTAGGAATATCATGATGTTGTCTAAGTTCAATTATAACAATTTGATCTAAAATGTATGCATTTGTTTAGATTAAATTTATTTGTACCAGATTCCAAAAGTATTTGACAGACATATTTAAGTTTCATATAAAAATATATTCTTCATAAGGCAAAACAACAATCTAACACTTTACAAAATACAGCATCACAGATTTAATAAAACATTCATATTTTGTGATAAATTCCATTTTTTTTTACCAAGGAAAGATTAAAATAATTTAGTTGAATCTTAATCAGAATTAGCTCAAAACACAATTTCAGAATTACTTCCTGGAAGTAGAGGAATATCATGATCTTTATTTCTGTTATTTCGGAATTATTCACACAGGATCTTGATTAGTTTAGCAACAACATGCACATTGAGACTATTTCCAAGTAGGCGGTAACGCTGCTTCATTGTTATCTTCTCCGGAAATCCTAGAAAAGAAAGGTAACAATTTATAATGTATTTGTAATTCTAATTCTCAGAGGTACAAGGATCTTTTCATAAGAGCACAACTGTCATCGCATTAGTGCAGTCATGTGCGTCATAGTGAAGAACCACAGATGTGCTGACGGTCCTGGGTGAGGATTCACAGGACACTGAAGAATCTGTGCCTGTCTTAGTCCATCGAATTATTCTACGGCTCACGCAATGATGGAGTGACTGAAGAAGCATTCTTCAGAATGGGATACTCTTTGATAACAGACAAAGACAACAAATCTCTACAAGTCTCCATGAGTTTTCTTAATAATGAGAATCTGATTCAATGTTCATATTACATAATATCGTATCATGGTCTGTGTGTAGACGTGTATCCACAGTAAATATACTATAGAAAGCAGTGGATACTATTTATTCAACCTTTCTGAAAAAGTTTCAACAAGGATTTTAGTGTAACAGTGTTGAAGTAGGAAGACATAGGAGAAATGTTTTCTGCTGTCTTGCAGGAAATGGAAGTTAAGACTCTAGAACTCAATTGAGTAGTTTTTAGTACAGAGTATTTTAAACATCTCCAATGATCTAGAACATTTTCATTATCTCAATAAGAAAACTGGTACTCATGGGTGGAAGCAGGAAGAGACCACTGGGAGAGAGTGATGGAAGGGGTGACAGTACCCAGAAAGAAATGCACTCTTTACCTGACTTATGCAACTGGAACCCCTGTTCATCACCTTTATAATAACAATAAGATTTTTTTTTTTTTTGGCCAGTCCTGGGGCTTGGACTCAGGGCCTGAGCACTGTCCTTGGCTTCTTCTTGCTCAAGGCTAGCACTCTGCCACTTGAGCCACAGTGCCACTTTTGACCATTTTCTGTATATGTGGTGCTGGGGAATCGAACCCAGGGCCTCATGTATACGAGGCAAGCACTCTTGCCATTAGGCCATATCCCCAGCCCCAATAAGATCATTTTTAAAGCTAAAAAAAAACTGATAACCATTAAGTCACTGCTCATTTTCCCTCATCACCCTCCCACCATTTACTCTCTTTATGGATTTGTTTATTCTGAACACTTCGTATTAATGGAATCAAATAACATGCTCTTTCATATCTAGCTTCTTGTAGTTTATATAATGTTTTCAAGGTTTCTTAGCATTGTTGTATGTATTAATACTTACTATCATACCTGAATAATATTCTGCTTTATGGATAGAACATACTTTAATTGGGCTGTTTGTACTTTGGACTTTGATAAATAATGCTGTTGTGCACATTCCCGTATGTTTTTGTGTAGACACAGGCTTTCAATTCTGTTGGATATATACCTAGAACTGAAACTTGTAAGCCATATTAAATATTTGTGGAACTATTAGATTGTTTTTCATCAAAAATCTTATGAGTGTTTTTTTTCTTTTTCTTTTTTTCTTTTTTTTTTTGCCAGTCCCAGGGCTTGAACTAAGGGCCTGAGCACTGTCTCTGGCTTCCTTTTGCTCAAGGCTAGCACTCTACCTCTTGATCCTCAGTGCCACTTCTGGCTTTTTCTGTTTATGTGGTGCTGAGGAATTGAACCCAAGGCTTCATACATGCTAGGCTAAAGCACTTTACTGCTACACCACATTCCCAGCCCCAAAGTTCTATGTACGTTTTAAAGTTAGGTTATTTTTTGTTTTTATTGTTGAATTATAAGAGTTCTTTTAATATTCTGAATGCAAGTCTCTCTTTGTTGTTTTTCATTCTATGTTTCTACAAATTGATTTCCTTTTATTGGACTTCTCTTCACATTCAGGACACTTTGACATAACAATTCAAGAAAAAGCAAATTAGTTAATGAAATGAGGGAAATAATTAAAGAGCATTAGAAAGTAGTAAAATTTTACCTATTGGAAAAACCAAAAGGTAGAGCCATGGTAATGTTACCTTACTAATGTGGGATACAACCTAATCACAATAGTAGCTACTATAAAAGAGGTGTCGTTCATAATCAAGTATGAATGAAAAGTGTATGTCCTAGAATCAGTGTGTCATGGGCAAGTACATTACACATCTCAAAAATTATTTGGTTGAAAATAGACAGAGGTACATGAGTAATTACAAATGAGCTTTTAGATTATCTTAGGGGTAATCTTTTGTAATGCTAAGAGTACACTGGAGCACCAGATGCCAGTAGTTCACATCTGTAATCCTAGCTAGCTACTCAGGAGGCTGAGACCTGAGGACAGTGGTTTGAAAAGTCCATGAGATTCTTATCTTCAATTAACCACCAAAAGAGCTGGAAGTGGAGCTGTGGCTCAAGTGTAGAGGGCTAGCTTAGCACAAAAGCTTAGGGACAACACCTGGACCCTGAGATTAAGTTCTAGGACTGGCACGCACACATACACACACACACACACACACACACACAATTTTTAAAAAGCAACAGAACATTGCTGTGAAGAGAAAGAAAAGTTTGGGAACAAGCCAGATTTTAAAAAATTATGTGTTGTGTATATAAATATGCTTTATATACGGATATTAAAGTTTAAACTGTGTTAAGGGAGGGAATTGTATTAATTTTTAAGTTTAAAGGAGACTTTTAAAACTTGAAGCCAGTAATCCTTGAAAAGAAAAAGACAGGAATTAACAAGGTCAAGACAGTAGTTTCTATCCAGTGTACACACATTAGGTTCCTTTCAAGGTCAAGACAGTAGCTTCCATTTACTGAATGTAGGTTAGGTCTCTCTCAAGGTCAAGATGGTAGCTGCTATCCTGTGAGGGTAGGTTAGGTCCCTCTCTTCCAAAGCCTGCTGTCTCACCAGCGAAGGCTGCTAGTCCACAGAGTCGGGGCACAAGGTACAGAGAAATCAATGCACAGCCGTCATTGCCAGTGGACAAATAGGTCAAACTAAGCCTATTTTTGGAGCCAGAGCCTATAATGATGGAAAGGCACATGAAGTGCTCAAGGCAGTTTGTCTACACAAGCACGGAACATATTTTAAAAGGTTGAGAGGCTGGCAAAAGTGCTTGCCTTGTATACATGAAGCCCTGGGTTCGATTCCTTAGCACCACATAAACAGAAAAAGCCGGAAGTGGTGCTGTGGTTCAAGTGGTAGAGGGCTAGAAAACCCGGGACAGTGCTCAGGCCCTGAGTCCAAGGCCCAGGACTGGCAAAAAAAAAAAAGAAAAAGAAAAAGGTTGAGCAACATAAAAGCCTCTTTTCTCATATATGTTATACATATTCAGAGAATATGAAAAATTCTATTTTAATGTGCCTAGAATTAAAAAATATGAGAACTATCAAGTTATAAAGTATCTATCATATGGAAATAAAAGCAACACCAATCTTGTATTGTCTCAGCTATCACACAGACATCTAGTAAATCATTAAACTCCCCTAACCCTGTGAAGTTGGTGCTATGATTTTTCCCATTTTGCAAATGAGTAAAATAAGACAGGTTGAAGTAGAGCTCATTCTGACTGCAGCCTCCGTCTGTGCTCCTCATCAAGTTTCAGGATAACCAAAGTGACTGTAATGTAACTCCTAGAATAAATGTGCACAGTAAGAAGGCTTCATTTTTTATTAAAGAATCAATCTTTTTCCTCTCAAGTGGTAGGTGAAGTATGTCTGGTTGTTCAAAAAGGAAGAAATGCAGTCACTGGGAAAGAGAGTGGAAATTAGAATCCAGTCCAACTCTCAGTTCTTTGTGCTGTGATGTTCTCACTCGCTTTGTGACATAAACCAAGACAAGGAAAGTCTGTGTGTTCCTTCAGTAATACTCCCCAAGATAGTTGGGAGTGAATGAGATCACCAAAGGTGGGGGGGGGGCGGAGAAAAGCAACTGGTTACTGTGACAGAGAATCATCTACCAAGGGAGTGGTTAAATTATATTGTGTTTGTATCCAATATACAAAAGGATTGTGTTCCAAAGCCTCAATGGTACATCTACTATTTAGAAGGGGAAATGCAATCCCTTTTACCCATTATTTAAGAATGGTACTGTGTTCGTATTACAATAGCATTGAATTTAGCAAAGTTTTGCTTTTCTACATTCACATTCCCAGGCGAGTTGTCAAAAGTACATTTCTTCCTCCTGTGGTTCCAAAAGCCTGTGACCCCTCCCTCTGCCCATTAGCTGGACAGTGAGCTCACACCATTCTCAGACTTCCTCACCAGGAGAGCCAGGGCAGCCATGGAGTCAGGAGGAGGGGGCTGGGCTGTCTAAGCAGGCCAGGACAGTGCATCCAATCCCTGTTCGTGGTAAAAACCAAAACCAAACAAAAAACAAAACTCCTGGATTTCCCAAACTGCCAAGGAGTTGAGACTTTGTCTTTCTCATTTTATAGAGCTCTGTCTTTGCTTTTGTCCTTGAGGCATCCTGCTGAAGATTCCCCTAATCTTTGGTCAGGGCTGGTTTGTGTGGTTTCCATTTATCTTTTTCTTTCCTTTGGAAAACTCCTTCTAAGACTGCCTCTCCACCTTCTCTTTTCTACACATAATTAACCCTTGTAGGAAGACAAAGGCATACAACGGATAAGAACGGATCTCTGCAGGAAGAGAATAAATAGAGATAAATCTTCTCTCCCCAAGAAAAGAAAATTCCTCATGGAACTGCTTTTCAATTTCCCCATATTAAAAAGCTAACTGAAGCATTCTTTCACAAGTGAGGGGTCACCAGATTCAGAACGTGGAAACAAGAAGGTAATTTGGAAAGAGAATGCTGTAAACAAGCATCTGGGGGATGAAGGGAACTGCTGATCCGTGCCTCCTGCCAGAGGCAAACTGACACACTACTGCAGTTACTGCTACTGAGTCAGAAGGGGGTGGACTGAGGCATTGGGGAAAGGGCACAGCGAGGAAGAAACCCCCCAAAAAGGTACCATCAGGAAAAGATGACAGTTTCCTGAACTGACCTATTTAGACAAAGGTTTGCTTATCAAATACATGTGAATCTCTGATAAAATTTGGGGGAGCCTGAAAGCTGTGATCTGCATGGATCCCACATACCGAAATCTGGAGGAAATCCAAGGAGATTTGCTATTTCTTTAGGAGTGAAGTATCGCAGTTTAAGCATCTCCAATTTTGTTAGCTTTTCTTCTTCTGGCAAGTTGGTAAGGGAATTATAGATATCCTCAATCTGTGAAATCAATCAATCAGCCAGTCAATAAAATATAACTGGAAAAAAGATGAGTGCAACCAGATTTGCTAAGATCAAATTTCCAATGGTAACAGCTTAAAAATGTTGTACATAAGCCAGGCACTGGTGGCTCAAGCCTGTAATCCTAGCTGCTCAGGAAGCTGAGATCTGAGGAACACAGATTGAAGCAAGCCCAGGGAGAAATGTCTCTGTGAGACTCTTATCTCCAATAAACTACTCAAAAAAGCCAGAAGTGGCGCTGTGGCTCAAAGAGTAGAGCACTAGTCTAGAGCACAAAGAGGCTCAGGGACAACACCCAGACCCTGAGTTCAAGCCCCAAGACCAGTAAAGAAAAAAAAAAAAGTTGAAGGTGTAGTCTGATATATCACATGGTAATAAAATACATAAGAAACATCTCTACAATTGAGGAAGAAGAAAAGGATAGAGGTGGAGGCATGGTTCAAGTTGTAGAACCTCAACTGTGAGCAAGATAGCTGAACTGATCACAAGGCTCTGACTTCAAGAGAAACAGCTATCCCAGAAAAAAAAAAAAGAAACAAAAAGGCTGACATCCAACATGTCAGGATACTTCTCACTTCATTTTTAATCCTTAAAATTAATTGTAATTCATAATGATAAGACATAATATAGTAAAAGGTATGAAAGGAAATGAGATTAATCAACAAAGTAAACCTTACAATGCTGACACTAAAGGAAAGTTTGTAAATTATTTTCCTACAGTTAACATACTGCCTTACAAATGAAGAAATACACTAAATATGACTTCTCAAATCTGGGCATTCATGTGCCTATGGTAGAATATTTACTATGAGTAAATTTTACTAAGAATTTGAATTAGTATAAGGGAAGAAAATGTGATCTGACACTGAAGTTATTCAAAAATCTATAAAACTTTTTGTATACCAAGCTAATAGGAAACCATGAAGTGCCTACAGCAAAAGAATAAGGTGCTTTGCTAGAGAATATATATATATATATATATATATATATATATATTTTTTTTTTTTTTTTGGCCAGTCCTGGGCCTTGGACTCAGGGCCTGAGCACTGTCCCTGGCTTCTTCCCGCTCAAGGCTAGCACTCTGCCACTTGAGCCACAGCGCCACTTCTGGCCGTTTTCTGTATATGTGGTGCTGGGGAATCGAACCTAGGGCCTCGTGTATCCGAGGCAGGCACTCTTGCCACTAGGCTATATCCCCAGCCCGAGAATATATATTTTGTCTAAAAAGAAGTTCAAAAGTATGTTCTACAAAGGACAATTTCAGGGGGCTGGGAATATGGCCAAGTGGTAGAGTGCTTGCCTCGTATACATGAAGCCCTGGGTTTGATTCCTTAGTACCACATATATAGAAAAAGCCAGAAGTGGCGCTGTGGCTCAAGTGGTAGAGTGCTAGCCTTGAGCAAAAAGAAGCCAGGGACAGTGCTCAGGCCTTGAGTTCAAGCTCCATGACTGGCAAAAAAACCCAAAACAAACAAACAAACAAAAAACAAAGGACAATTTCAATATGAAGATCTTTTGCAAAATTTTAGAGTGCTAATGACAGTAGGCTAAACTTAAACTGGCTATTTATGGAATAAAAAATGTAGAATAAATACAAAAAAATTAGAAAAGAAAAATATAAAGCATTCCTAATGCAAAATGCATACACAGCAACAAAAGCTACTTGACAGTAAAGAAATGTGTATGATCATATAAAAATAGATAGACAGAATATATGCACATATGCATAAGCATATATACATATTCCTGGTTGAACATTTTGAACTATTTTAACATTCTCAGATTAAGTATTAAACATGAGATTGCTTACAAGTTTTAAACACACATGGTACCTGAACATCCTCTGATGTCCGTAACACAGATCCCGTCCCCTCAATGTAGGCACCATAACTGCAAAGTTAACACAAATGTTATTTAGTATGGAATCTATCTGGTAATTCTAGATTTCCTGAATGACTTAACCAACACAGTTACACATCCTTCTGAAATATCCTGACTGGAGTTCCATAAATATGCATTTCAACTGAAAATGACTAGGTAAAAGACATTCTATTTAATTAACTTCTTGGAAACTAAATGTGGCAGTTTTGAGTTGCATAAATGCCACTGAATTATGTGTTGTTGTGGTTTAATATCAAATGCCAAATCTGTAACAATCATCACTAAAGCATGTATTTTATATTCATAGGATATTCAGCACTAACAAGTCTGCCATATTAAAGGATAAAAGTAAAAACAGACTTCTACTGTGTTTACTAATACCTGAACAATCATTTTTCCTCAGGATTCCAAACTCTGCTAATTCCAGAGAAACAAGGTCCCCTGAGACTTCTTGTACCCCCTCATTTAGCCCAGTGTTTTTATTGCCATTTTTACATGAGAATTAAACAATTATATAGAAAATTATATAAATGATTTTAAAAATCAAAAGTATAATAAGCATAAATTATAATTATAAAGTATAAGTATAAAGTATAATTTCCTTTTCCAATATTATTGCCACTCTGGCCATTCAACAAATAAATATTATTTTTTTCATAATAAAAGGACATAGAATATAAATTAGAAAAAGTCAAATGAGGAAAACATAACTTTTTCAAATTGCTTTCACATATATTACACATAGAAATATGTGAGCCGGGCACTGCTAGCTAATCAGGAGGCTGAGATCTGAGGATTACACTTTCAAACCAGCTCAGACAAGGAAGTCTGTGAGACTCTTATCTCCAAGTTACTATCAAAAAGCTTAAATTGGAGCTGTGATTGAGATGGTAGAGTGCTAGCCTGGAGTAAAAGGAACAGGGCCTGGGCCCTGAGTTCAAGCTCCAAAACTGGCATTCCTCCCATCCCCCATCTACCTACCCACCCCACTCCTGCCACCACCTACAGAGAAATACATGTGTGGACATTTACTACAATAGAATACACTTCTCTAATAAGGCTTATTTTATACCATCTTCATAATTATAAAAGAATCTCAAGGTTGTTTTTTATCAAAAAATTGATAAGTCTTGTTTTATGATAGTCCTAAACAGAACCTATTGAACTTGATAACAGACAACAGCTGAGAGAGATCTTCTAAGGTAATGTGAAGCAATAAATGTTTTCTTCTAGAAGGGCAAGGGCAGAGTATAGAATCAGATGAGTCTGATATGGTCATATCGGGGGCATAGAGTCTTGTCCCAGATACTAGCTAGTTAGTGAAAAGACAAGGCCTCAATTGTCAAGTCATCAACTCCTATCAAATGAGACCAAATGGCCTTCCTAAAAACTTTACCAAAAAGGTCAATTTTCCTCTTCATTTTACTTAAAAAAAAAACAAAAAAACTGAAGAAAATGTATTAGACACTCAAGAAAAGGAAGCCCCTAAAAGGTGCTTGGGTTTTTTTTTTTGCCAGTCCTGGGGCTTGGACTCAGGGCCTGAGCCACTGTCCCTGGCTTCTTTTTGCTCAAGCCTAGCACTTTGCCACTTGAGCCACAGCACCACTTCTGGCCTTTTCTATATATGTGGTGCTGAAGAATCGAACCCAGGGCTTCATGTATACTAGGCAAGCACTCTTGCCACTAGGCCATATTCCCAACCCCTATCCCCTAAAAGTTTATCAATAGGTAACCTGGAAAACAAATTATGATTATCTATACAATGAAAGTAAAGGAGCTTTTTATGTAATGATATATAACTAAGAAAGAAAACATAATACTGTATATTGTGGGTTATCAATGTTTTAAAGCATGGATAAAACTATATGCATACTTAAATAGGCCCTCGTAAACAAACATCCAAGCAGTTACATAGAAAATTAGAACCACAGATCACATGTAGGGAGAAACACTGGGTGGTCAAGAGACTGAGATAAGTTTAACAATCTTAGTCCCTTTTGCATTTTGAACCATGAAAATACATTACTTATTCAAAACACTGAATAAAATTTAAATTTAAAAATCACTCTAATGGGCTACAGATGGTTCAACTCATTTCTTTAGGTTATCATTTAATTGCTTCTTAATAAATTAATCATGAGAGTGGACATAACTCTCTTAGGCTTAATGTGTCATGAAAGAGAGGTGCTGCAAAATGAGCAATCCACAAGCTAGAGAGGCCATGCGTCTATCACGACACTTAAACTCCCACAAAGGTCACTGAATAATGGCCTTGTCATTTATGAACTCTTCTGTGGGTGGTGCACATCACGTTCTGCCAGAGGAATTTTCACTCGTGTTCTCTACTGGGCACCAAACAGGCAATTAGGGGGAAAATTCATTCTGGCATAAACATATTATGAATCATTCATTGTTTTGAGAAGAACTAAAAGAATACCTATTAAAAACTGGTTATCTGGGATATAAGACAAACGGAACCTCTTGAAAACCTACCCTTTGGTGAAGCATGTGGACCTTCTACAAGTAGGGCTGACAATATCCAATAAAAGAGAGTATCGCAGCAATGACTTCGGTGGTAAAAAGTATTGACTCATGTCAGTGTCATCTTCAAGAAAATCTTTCAGCATTTTCACAGAGAGATCACTGTTCTGTTGGTATTTTCTGTCAATTTCTTCAGCTGTTTCAAGCTTATAGAGAATGCTATCCTTTCCAGAAGAGCGTGTGCTGCTTGCTTCAATTTTCTTTTCTTTAATTTTCTTTTCTGCATCTACCGCATATTTTTGTGGATACTCATGTTCCATTTTGGGAAACTCCATCAGTACCTAGGCAATTAGCAGAAATACAAAAATTGACAAAAACATCAGAAATAAAAGTCAAACTAATAACATTATGTAAAATCTCTTTAGCTCTTTATATGGCTGCTACTAGAAGTCAGAAATTGTATTTGACTTGTATTTGTACAAGTGATTACAAGTTATTAATCATACAGCTATACTTCTATCAGGCTTTAGATTATTCTGTATTTATGAATAAAAACATCTACCAAAGTAATAGGAAGTATATATTAAATACAGACACAGCATCACATTTGGAAAAGGAGTTTAGAAAGTAATATTAACATTTCAAAGCTGGTATGGGAGATCAGTTTTCCATATTCCTTTCACTAAAAAAGAAATATTGAAACATACTCATAATCTAAAAGGAAACTAGGAATTAAAAAAGTAAACCACTTTTCTTTTTTTCTGGATTCCAGTAAAACTTTATTTATACAAATAAACATTGGAGCAGAATGGTCCATAGTTCTCAGACTCTTGTCAGAAATAACATTAAATTTCTTTGTGTCTAGTTTTTTTTTCCCTAAGAAAACCACTTTTCATCATGTAAAATTATTTCTGCTTATGAGGCCCATAGGAAAAAATGTATTTCTATAAAACTCAGAACCATGTACCAAGTCCTACTATATGAAAGAAGAAAAACACATGCATCTTTAACGAAGCTTTTCTGAATATGCTTCATAGATTGTTTCTGGAAATGAATACTAGGAAAAGGGAGGTAAATTAGATATTATATATAGGTGATTCGAATGACACAACCCATTCTCTATTTGTAGAATGTGGCTTTGCATAGTTACTAGCAATTATGGACCATTTCCTTGAACCACTGAAACTCATTAACCATGATCATTTTCTTTCTTTTTTTGTTGTTGTTGTCGGTTGTGGGGCTTGAACTCAAGACCTGGGTCCTGTTCCTGAGCTCTTTTAGTCAAGGCTAGCACTCAACCTTTTGGAGCCACGGTGCCACTTCTAGTTTTTTAGTGCTTAATTGGAGATAAGAGTCTCACAGGGGGGCTGGGGATATGGCCTAGTGGCAAGAGTGCCTGCCTCATATACATGAGGCCCTGGGTTCGATTCCCCAGCACCACATATACAGAAAATGGCCAGAAGTGGTGCTGTGGCTCAAGTGGCAGAGTGCTAGCCTTGAGCAAAAAGAATCCAGGGACAGTGCTCAGGCCCTGAGTCCAAGCCCCAGGACTGGCCAAAAAAAAGAGTCTCACAGGGCTGGGAATGTGACTTAGTGGTAGAGTGCTTGCCTTGCATGCATGAAGCCCTGGGTTCAGTTCCTCAGTACCACACACAGAAAAAGAAACATGTGGTCCTGTGGCTCAAGTGCCCAGACCCTGAATTCAAGTCACAGGACTGGCACACAAACACACACACACAAAAGTCTCACAAACGTGGCTGGCTTTGAACATAGGTCTTTAGCTCTCAGCCTCCTAAATAGCTAGGATTACAGGTATGAGCCACTGGCATCCCGCTTCATTCCTATTTTTAACCAAAATTGCTCACATAATTAGACTACTATCTAATGAGAAAATGAGCATTTAATTCTCACTTATTAATACTAATTATCACTAGATTTTAATCAATTAGGATAAATAGTATTGGCCTTAAAGAAAATGCAATACTATTTTCAGAAAAGTATACAATATTTTTTCTTTCCTTTTTTTTTTTTTTTTTTTGCCAGTCCTAGGGCTTGAACTCAGAGCCTAGACACTGTCCCTGAGTTTCTTTTGCTCAATGCTAGAGCTCTATCACTTGAGCCACAGAGCCACTTCTAGCTTTTTCTGTTTATGTGGTACTGAGGAATTGAACCCAGGGCTTCATGCTTGCTAGGCAAGCACTCTACAGCTAAGCCACATTCCCAGCTCAGAAAGTATATAATATTTTAACAAAAGTAACCAATAATTTTAATTCAGGAGACAAAATAACAAACAAAAAAGTCAATGGTCAGAAGAGAAGTAGCACTAATGGTGATTTTTTTTTTTTTACTTGTAACATTCTTTCCTACTAAATATATGTTTCGTGTATGTTGGTTTCGTGTATAAAGTAAAAGTGGCTTCAGGAGAGGAAATGGCCTTGAAAATAGAGGTGGTGGGTGGTCTATACTGAAGAACACAGGGCACACACAGTTACACAAAGAGGTTCTTGAAAATGAATAAGCAGACTGACAATATGCACAACAAATGGACAGCAGCAACAACAATAATAACAGTAACAATAATAACAGTAACAGTACCTGACCAGGGGCTTGAAAAGGTAATGGCTCTGACTGAAGCTTTGCAATGAGGAAATACCTTAGTCTTGAATTTGGAATGCCAAGCTACAAATACAGCAGAACAGTTAGTCATGCTACCAAATTAAAGAGAATTGTACAAACTTTAGCACCTAGTATAAAAACTCAGATATAGACATATAGATCTGCAGGAGCAGGCTAAGCTGCTGATTTTTGGAAGCCTTCTTTCAGATAATTGTAAAACTATTAAAATGCTGTTCGGTACCTTTATTTGAATGAAGATTGAATATGGTAAATTATATGTCTATGAATAATTTTCATTTTATATTTCCCAAGTGAAAAGGAATTGAGGTATTTTTGCAATCATTCTTGCCAATACAGTAAACATTGCAAAACTTAAATTCAAATTCTTGGTTTTTTTTTTTATTACTGTATTGAAAAGAAAGATGCAATATTTTAAAAGTTAAACGGCAATAAATATGAAATATATTTAAAGAAATAAGATATGTTGCTAATTTCCATAGTTAATTGTACATCTAATTTTGTGTGTATGTGTGTGGTCATGAGGCTTGCACTCTGGGATTGGGCGCTGTCCCTGAGCTCTTCAGCTCAAGGCTAGTGTTCTGCCACTTGAGCCATAATGCCAATTCCAGTTTTCTGTTGACTAATTGGAGATAAGCGTCTCACAGACCTTCCTACCTGGGCTGGGTTTGAACCCTATGATCCTCCGATCTCAGCCGGAGTAGCTAGGAATACATGTGTGAGCCATAGTGCCTAGCTTGTATATCTAATTTTTAAATAAGTTTTTATTCTGGGCTAAGAGCTATACAGTATAGCTAAAGAAGAAACTAAAAATAATAATAACAATAACAGCAACACTTGTAAAATCAACATCTACAAAATAATTTTTCAGACCAATTTACTTTCTTAATGATGAAATGAAAGATATGTTTGTAATTTAATGTGACAAAAATGTAATTAGAGAATAATCAATATTTTCACTTTATTTTCTGTTTTGGATTAAAGCATCACTAAATACATCTTGTTTGGAACCACCACACTACATATTTTCAAAACATGACAACATATTTTATAACCTTCTATATATATATTTTTTTAATTTTTTTTGGCCAGACCTGGGGCTTGAACTCAGGGCCTGGGCACTCTTCCTGAGCTTCTTTTTGCTCAAGGCTAGTGTTCTACCACTTGAGCCACAGCACCACTTCTGGCCTTTTCCCTTTGTGTGGTACTGAGAAATGAAACCCAGTGCTTCATGCATGCTAGTCAAGCAATCTACGACTAAGCCACATTCTCAGCCCCAAACTATATATTTTTCCATCAGATATGTATAATAAAGGCTACATGCATACACTAAATTTTGTAGGAAGACTCATGCCTAAATTTCAGGACATAATTTATTATTAGAAACAGCTACTTAAATTATAATTTATACAATGGTTTATAATGTGGTACCTACAGAAGTTGGAGATAACAGAAATTCTTGGTACTGAAATCCACAATTTTCTATTGTTTGTATCAATAGGTCTCTGAAAGAAAAGAAAAAGAAAAAAGAAAAGAAGAAAAGCTTTAACTCTTTACTTGGAAATGGGGTTCTTATAGTAAATAATCAGAAAACTTCACCAATAAGTAAAACTGAACTGCATACAAGCTGTTTAGAAAGACAATGCTCCTAAGTCTTTATTGAATCAGGTCCATTCTTCAGAAATTACATTTTTTGTGGGAAGTGCCAGTACTGAGGCTTGAACTTGGGGCCTTAAACTCGCAGGAGCACTCTACCACTTGAGATACACCTCCTATTCTGGCTTTTTTGCCTGGATAACTGGCAATAGGAGGCTCAAGGATGTCTCTCCACAGCGCCATTTTTGGCCTTCTCTATTTATGTGGTAATGAGAAATCGAACCCAGGATTTCGTGCATGCTGGGCAAACACTTTACCACTAACCCACATTCCCAGTCCCCTAAGGAGGATATTCTTAGGAGAGGATCACAAAGGTTCAATAACTATGGGTATATGATTATATAAAATGATTATTGAAATGAGCTCCAACAAATGGAAACCGGAGGTTTTATGTTATTCAGAACTAATGTAAGTGACTAAAACTAAGAACATTCTAGAAATATCATTTTTATAAAAAGGATAATATTTCAAAATGGGAGCAAATAAGTAGAATCAAACTTTGTAATGTTTCAAATTATTAGTCAAAATCAATACTAATAAATATGTGACATATTTAGTTTTTGTTTTTGTTTTTTTTTTTGCCAGTCCTGGGCCTTGGACTCAGGGCCTGAGCACTGTCCCTGGCTTCTTTTTGCTCAAAGCTAGCACTCTACCACTTGAGCTGCAGCGCCACTTCTGGCCATTTTCTGTATATGTGGTGCTGGGGAATCGAACCAAGGGCTTCATGTATACGAGGCAAGTGCTCTTGCCACTAGGCCATATCCCCAGCCCCAAATATGTGACATATTTAAAACATCAGAATATACATGTTTATTTTTGAGATTTTTATTCATGACACTTCCTACTGAAAGACAAAGATTTTCTTACCTTGTAGAAGACACTTCAAACCCTTTAACATTTTCAAGAAGGATATATTTTGGTAATTTTTGTAATCTAAAAAAAAGCAATTACAAATATTTCACGATAAAGAAAATTACTGCTTGTAAAAAGAATGAGGTTAAATAATTTTCTGGACTTTTTCTTTCTTTTTTTTTTTTTTTTGCCAGTCCTGGGCCTTGGACTCAGGGCCTGAGCACTGTCCCTGGCTTCTTTTTGCTCAAGGCTAGCACTCTGCCACTTGAGCCATAGCGCCACTTGTAGCCGTTTTCTATATATGTGGTGCTGGGGAATTGAACCCAGGGCTTCCTGTATACGAGGTAAGTGTTCTTGCAACTAGGCCATATCCCCAGCCCCTGAACTTTTTATTATAAAGGAATATTTTATGATTGAGACAATCCATATTTTCCTATTCTTTTCTCTGTAAACATTTGGCAAAGTTCACACTTGAAAATGTTAATTTCCACTGGAACTTGTCTCAGAACCTGGGTTTGCAGAGTCAAGCCACTGCTTTGCCCAACTCAAAGGGATGCTATTCAGAGACTATAATGGCGCCCAGAGTTTGCAGGCTTTTCTAGGCCTTGGTTAACAGCATTCTCGAACATTAACACCATTTGCATTGCTATGAGCAGAGGCAATGGAATTTAGGTAGTGTAGATTCATCTCTCACTGTGATGGCAAACCCTAACTGAATCCTGACACATTCACAGTTGTATTAATCAGTTATTGCAAAGATGATAAATGAAAAGCACAATATCTGAAGGAAGTCAATATGAACTTCCACATACCTATAAAATGATAAGCATCACATTCTTCCAGTGCCATAGTTTTATAGTACATTGAAGGTATGTGTTTAAAAAAAAATCTAAGTTTTCACCTTGGGAGGATATCCAGGACATGTAAGAAGCTTTTTGTCCTTGGGTCACTCATATCACCCTGTAGGCCAATTCTATAGGGATTAAAAAACAATGCACAAAGAAGTTCATCAATGATTTCATATAAATATGAGTGTTTTATCAGATTTTTTAAAAGTCAAACTGGGAATTAAAAATAATAAACATGCTGAAAATTTATTTTTTACAAAGTAATCTATCCAAGTAACTTACCTGAAACAACAAGAAACCAATGGGAAGAATCAATCTCCTAAAATCACCTTATTTAGGGAAAATTCACGAACACATGTATAATATACTAATAGCATCTTTTGCTCTACCCAGGAAAGACATCAAGGGGTAACTGGGTAAGGTAGCAAGGAGGTCATTACCTTATGGCATTGGCCATAACCACGACTTAAGCGAGTTAAATAATAAGCAATACTGAGGTATTTTTGTCCAATGTAAACAGACACTTAATCTGAAGGCCTGATTCTATAAGCAGAGTTACAACTCAGTTAGACTAACTAGGATCAGATCAAGTCATGTAAACAGGCAGTACTTGGCCTAGCAAATAAATCTGACAAGGAAGGTTCACAACATGATCAAGGTTCAAGCAAAAAGGAAGACTTAGATGAGCCTGCATAACAGGAACAAGGGACCAGGGTTTAAAACCTGGGTGCTTATTAGCCTCCTATCTTAAATAAGTTACTTGACATCATTTACCAATTTCCTCATACTGCAGGGCAGAATACATCAGTGGATCCAGAGCTTAGCTAGGAGATTAAATGGGACATAAACAGATTCTGAAGAAATCTGTAACTCTCAATGATGACAAGTACAGAATTAGATTCTGCTGCCGTCAGCAGCTGGAGTTAGGCTAATACAGATGTAGTATATATGCTGTAATATATGCTGCTCTACAGAGCTGTGGGATATGTCTCTATTCTGTACTTATTGTCCATAACAGGCCACATTGTTGCACATGAATTGAGCCATCTTTATATGGAATATTCTCTGCCTTCTCTGATAAACTCCTAATCTGCTTTCAGACAGTTCACACATCACTTCAAAGAATTTCCTTCTCCTGCTAGGCAGCAAACCATTTCCTCTTCTATACTCTCAGTGCACCTTCAGTATTCTGCCACTATATATCATAATTACTTATATCACATATTATTTATATAATATATATTTATATCACATATATTATTTATATCATAATTATTTGTCATTTTCTTCTTCTAGACTATAACCCTCACTCCTTGGCAGGAACTGTAGTACCAAAAGCAATGTATGGAACATAAATATACAATAAGAGAGCATGAGAGGGGCTGGGAATGTGGCTTAGCAGTAGAGTGATTGCCTAGCATGCATGAAGCCCTGGGTTTGATTCCTTAGCAAAACATAAAAAGAAAAAGCCAGAAGTGGTGCTGTGGCTCCAGTGGTAGAGTGCTAGCCTTGAGCAAAAAGAAGCCAGGGACAGTGCTCAGGCCCTGAGTCCAAGGCCCAGGATAGGTTAAAAAAAAAAAACAGACAGAGAGAGAGAGAGAGAATGAGAATATTCACTAGAAACAGGTATTTGTTATATATAATCTTCTATCTGAAGTTATATACATGAAAATATTATACATGATTAAAGTTTTGACTCTGGCAGTCTCTCATTGAGATTCATAGGAAGTTCTTTAACCTTTCTATGACTAGTTTTTCACCTGTAAAATAACAGTAATGCCAACTCCCCCCATATGCTTACTAAGCTAAATTATACATTCTATGTCAGTCACTTAGAGGATTACTATTATTAGTATTTAAATAAAATAAATATTTTAAATGCCTAACTGAAGATGAATTAGTCAAGATTTTTGCAAGAAGTGATTCCTTGAAACACATAGCTAAGTAAAGGCAATGTAGTTGTTTTAATGTAAGAAATTATAATGTGGCTAAGAAAAATCAGATTAAGGGCTGGAAAGGAGGCTTAGTGGTATAGTGCTTGCCTAGCATACATAAAGCCCTGGGTTCAATTCTTCAGTACTACACAAACAGAAAAATCCAGAAGTGGCTCTGTGGCTCAAGTGGTAAAGTGTTAGCTTTGAGCAAAAGAAGCTCAGGAACAGTGCCCACCCCCTGAGTTCAAACCCCCTAGGACTGGCAAAAAAAAAAAAAATGGATTAAATGCATGTGTCAATTTAAGGAATGTACAGTACACAAAAGCACTCAAGACTAGCTTTCAAATCTTACAGTTAAGTAATTAACAACTTAAGTAGCTAATATAGAAATTCATTTTTATTAATCAATACAGAATACCCAATAGCTTATAAATAAATTAAGTTGATTTGCATCAGAAATGAATATTGCAAGCCACATGTCAGCGGCTCACTCCTGTAGTCCTAGCTTCTCAGGAGGCTGAGATCTGAGGACTGAGGTACAAAGCTACCCTGGGCAGGAAAGTTCATGAGACTCTTAATTACAATCAACCACCAGAAAACCAGAAGTGGAGCTGTGGCTCCACTGTGGTAGAGCACTGGTCTTGAGCAGAAAAACTCAGGGAGAGTGTGCCCAGGGCCTGAGAACTGGCACCAAAAAAACCCCAAGGAATGTTGCAGGAAGGTGCAAAGAGTATACCATTGCATATCTACTGATAATCGAATTATTTTGCTCATCTGACTATAAATGATTAAGTATGACTTAATATGAACAAAAGAATTACTTAAAATTTTTTTCAAAATATAAATATGCAATTCATTACCCTCCCCAAATAGGCTTTTCTCCTTTCTTCTTCTTATTCTGTGTGTGGGAGGGAGGATTTGGGGGATGGGGGTCTGGCGTAATGCTGGTCTTATTTTGAACTCAGGGCCTAGGTACTTTCCTTAAACTTTTTTTGCTCAAGGGTAGCTCTCTACAACTTGATCCAAAGCTCTACTTCCACTTTCTGCTGGCTTATTAGTAATTAGAGATAGGAGTATCATGGACTTTCCTGCCTGGGCTGGCTTCAAACAAAGATCCTCAGACTCAGACTTTTTTTTTAAAATTTATTTATTAATTAAATTTTGTTGACAAGGTGTTGTGCAAAAAGGGTACAGTTACATAATAGGGCAGTGTGTACATTTCTTGTGATATCTTACACCCTCGTTTTTCTTTCCCTTCCCTAGATCAGGTAGGCATATATACAATACACAGTGTACCAAAAACATATACAGTAGCCACGTGGCATACACCAAAGGAAATTCACCTAGGACTTTATTTTTTTTTTAATTTTTTTTTTTTTTTGGCCAGTCCTGGGCCTTGGACTCAGGGCCTGAGCACTGTCCCAGGCTTCTTCCCGCTCAAGGCTAGCACTCTGCCACTTGAGCCACAGCGCCGCTTCTGGCCGTTTTCTGTATATGTGGTGCTGGGGAATTGAACCTAGGGCCTCGTGTATCCGAAGCAGGCACTCTTGCCACTAGGCTATATCCCCAGCCCCTACCTAGGGCTTTAAATATAACGTCAACAATAGAGTTTGCTTATCCTTGTCTTATATGATCATACATACATAGCTTTTGAGCTATTGTGATCCACTGAGAGGTCTATTTTAGACCTTTTTATGTTTAGTAGTTGTTTGGTTTTAGTTACATAGTGTAAGGTCGCTGACCCAAACCTGTGGGAAATACCATTTGACAAGAAGTTTTTTGTTTCAAAGACCTGGTCTCTACTGTCCCCCCTTCTCCCCCAGAACTCAGCCTTCTGAGTAGCCAGGATTAAAGGCATGAGCTACCAGTACCTAGCTCCTTTCTTCTTTTTAGTGGGGAGGGAATAGAGAATGCTAAAGATGAAACCTAGGGCCTCATGCATGCTAGGTAGCTGAACTACAGCCCCCAACCCCAAAACATTCTTTCTGAATAGAGGAACACTTAACATACCTTGTGAATGGCTGACACGGAGGGCTCATTAAAATCATATCGAAAGATAATTTGTCAAAGTCCTCCAATGTAATACCCTAAAGAACACACATTTATGGGTGAAAAAGAATATTAAAACACAAATATTCAATGTACACTAGGTAAAAAATGAACTATGCAACTTGAGGGTAGGGACAAGAGGAACAAAATAGGAAAGAACAAAAAGAAGGGGTGACAATGACCAAGAAGTATTGTACTTATAACTTGACTTGTGGAATTAGAAGCCCTTTGTACAACTACTTAATAAAAAGAAAAGAAAAAAGTATATGTGAACTCAAATATTAAGAGTGTCAAACAATGTAAATGATGAAGAAAAATGGTAGCCAAACATAATTAAGTATACCAGAAATAGTTGACAGTTTATATAACGCATAGTCTTCAAATGAACCAGTTAAACTAACTGGTAATGTTGTGGAGAAGTAAGGCAGATCAAATGAACCAGTTAAACTAACTGGTAATGTTGTGAAGAAGTAAGGCAGAAACTGAAGCATCATGTGGCTTCTGCCAAGTTGCGGGCCAGCAGAGGCAGAAGTGGGACAGCAATCTCCTCTGACATAGGCCTGTGCTCCGTCTCTAGGGTGTCTCCGTGCTACTCTCTTTTCTAAGTTCAAGTAGAGAGAACTTTATTTTATAATTAATGATCTTTGGCATAAAGTCAAGAAAAATTTTAAGTACCTATTCATCAAGGACTTTTTCTTATGTTGCTAATATATTGCTCAGTTATATCATCCTTGTCATGTAATCTCTGATAATATGTCAGCAAATAGAAAAAGCCCTCATTTTTTTTTTTTTTTTTGGCCAGTCCTAGGCCATGAACTCAGGGCCTGAGCACGGTCCCTGGCTTCTTTTTTGCTCAAGGCTAGCACTCTGCCACTTGAGCCACAGCGCCACTTCTGGCCATTTTCTGTATATGTGGTGCTGAGGAATCAAACCCAGGGCCTCATGTATACGAGGCAAGCACTCTTGCCACTAGGCCATATTCCCAGCCCCAGGCCTCATTTTCTGTTACCTATAATTACTTTGCTGTTTTGACACTGTGTGCAAAGAACTTCCAAAGAAGCTGGGTGTTGGTGGCTCACGCTTGAAATCCTGGCTACTCAAGAGGGTGAGATCTGAGAATCATGGTTCAAGCCAGCTTAGGCAGACAAGGCCAGGAGAGTCTTACCTCCAATTAATCACAGAAATGGTGCTAGGCACAAGAGGTAGAGAGCTAGCCTTGAGCAAAAGGAGTTCAGGGACTGGGCCCAGGCTCAGAGTTCAAGCCCTAGTACCAGCAAAAAAAAACAAACTTCCAAAGACTGTAAACAAGATTAAAATCATCCTCTTATATATTTATATATAGTACATACAGATACCTATGGATATATGATATGATCATCTTATAAACACATACATTTAATAATATATATTAGAAATTACATATATTATACATAAGATATAATCATATATATGTATCTAAGTCATCTTAAGATAATTATTTTCTGATTTTGTAGCATATAATAAAAGATTATTGAGGGGATGGATATTCCTTATCATGTCTTGCCCTATGAACTCTGAAGTTATTTTATGTATGCATGTACATAATAATTAAACCTTTTATGAGGACTATCAATTATCATTCTAACATAACTTTCTATTACTTCTAATTTTTCCTTTGGCCTTGAAATTTACCTGACCTAATATCAACTTTTAGACTCTTTCTATCTTTTATTACCATTGCCTGTTATTGCTTTGTGCATTTTATTTTATTTATATATTTACTTTTTGGCCGTCCTGGAGCTTGGACTCAGGACCTGAGCACTGTCCCTGGCTTCTTTTTTGCTCAAGGCTAGCACTCTACCACTGGAGCCATAGCGCCACTTCTGGCCATTTTCTATATATGTGGTGCTGGGGAACTGAACCCAAGGCTTCATGTATACAAGGCAAGCACTCTTGCCACTAGGCCATATTCCCAGCCCCTATTTTATTTTACTTTTTGCCAGTCCTGGGGACTGAACTCCGAGCCTGAACACTGTCCCTGGCTTCTTTTTGCTCAGGGCTAGCACTATACCACTTGAGCCACAGCACCACTTCTGTCCTTTTCTATATATGTGGTGCTGAGGAATCGAACCCAGGGGTTCATGTATATGAGGCGAGCACTCTACCACTAGGCCATATTCCCAGCCCTTCTTTGTGCATTTTAGAGGCATTAAGCAATGTTAACATTAAACAATGTTAAAGTTCATTAAGCAATGTTAACAAATAATTCACCCATATTTCCAAGGACCTATTATGGCAGGGAATATGACAACAACCAATGACTAGAGCACACGTCACCTGCCAAGGCCTCTAGTGGAAATTTTGCCCTTGAACTCAAAGTTTCACCCTCTTCACTCTCCTAACCCCAATGGTACATTTGCATTGATCCATGGCACGATGTGGAATAGGGGAGATGCGTATTTTCTCTGGTTTTAAATTCTTGCTGATACCATCATGGTGAATAAAACTTAGATTTTTTTTTTTTTTGCCAGTCCTGGGGCTTGAACTCAGGGCCTGAGCACTGTCCCTGGCTTCTTTTTGCTCAAGGCTAGTACTCTGCCACTTGAGCCATAGCGCCACTTCTGGCCATTTTCTATATATATGGTGCTGGGGAATCGAACCCAGGGCTTCATGTATACAAGGCAAGCACTCTTGCCACTAGGCCACATTCCCAGCCCAATCTTAATTTTCATTTCAGGCATATTGCTTTGATCCATGGCTCTGACTCCTGCCAGCTTGGTTCTCTCCCAGCTTTTGATGAGTTCCTGACAATATTATTAATTTCATGAACAAATGATAGCTTCATTTATTTGGTAGAGCATATTTTGAACCCTTCTTCCCTTTCTTATCCAATTATACATTCTTTCTTTCTTTTCAGCCGGTCCTAGGGCTTGACCTCTGGGCCTAGGTACTGTCCCTGAGCCACTCTGTACTCAAGGCTAGCACTTTACCACTTGAGCCACAGCGCCACTTCTGGCTTTTTCTGTGTATGTGGTGCTGAGGAATCAAACCCAGGGCTTCATGCATGAGAGGCGAGCACTCTACCATGAAACCACATTGCTAGCCCACGTATGTTTTAAAAGAACATTCATTACTCACTTCAATGGTCTTCTCCAGTAACTGTGTGTGAGGAAAGTTATGCTTGTAGACTTCATTAGCAACAGTGTTCACGTCGACGGCAGCCACCACTCGTGCGGGCATACAGCTTTCTGTAATGATAAGCGGAATGTCTTATAACAGTGGGTTCATCATAGAGAAAAGTTAAGAGTGCAGAACTAAGGAACAGATGGCTTTCCTTAATTTGCTAGCCAGTTGTGAACCCATCAATGGAGGACCAGGCAAGGAAGAATCCAGTATGAAGCTGAACACCAGAAAATATGCTCTGGCTCAACTCTCTACCAGAGTTTCAGGGCCAAAAATAAGATTTAAATTGCAGTTGTTACTTCTTATATTTGGTTTCTTCTCTCATTAAGATATATGCTTGTGAAATAACTCAAAATTTTTCCTAAGTCAAAACAAATACATAGAAAAATATAGGATATTGTAAATGAAACTATATTCTAGTTTGAAATTTCACATAAATGACCACATGTTTCTGTTTGACATTATCACAAAGCCAATTTATAATACACCTGAAAAATGTTTCTATGTAAGATTTTTGTTTTTTTATAAGAGCTTTATTGATATAAAATTACCAGTGCTCAAATTATACCTGTTTGAAGCTTAGATAAGTTTTTTAATAAGGTGAGCAATTCATCGGTAGCCAAGTCTAATACACATCCAGAGACATTAAAATTTTGACACAGAGGAGAGAATACAAGAATATGAAATGTAACTGTTCAAAATCAGGACAAAATAGAAAAAGCTTAAAAAATAAAAATAGTTGAAAGTTAAGCAAATCATTCAAGAAAACACTACAAAGTTACAACAGTAGATTAGAACACAGTTAGCCTACCTTATTTATGGAATTATGTGAGGTTTTTTTTTTTTTTTAAACCAAGTATGGTCAAAATCATAATAAAGATGTTTGTTAGGTTTTGTTTTGTTTTTGGCCAGTCCTGGGGTTTGAACTCAGGGCCTGAGCACTGTCCCTGGCTTCTTTTTGCTCAAGGCTAGCACTCTACCATTTAAGCCACATCGCCACTTCTGGCTTTTTCTGTTTATGTGATGCTGAGGAATCGGACCCAGGCCTTCATGCATGCTAGGCAAGCACTCTACCGCTAAGCCACATTCCCAGCCCAAAAACATAATAAAAAATTTAATAACCAAAAGAAATTTCAGAAACAAAACTTTTGCATCCCTGCACATGCATTGCGCAGTTCAGCTGCTGTGGAGGACTGCTAGGTCAATCCCGCATTGTAGTCTCTTGTATTTAAATCCTTATATGGTCTGGCATGTCTTTGCCTTCAATTTTGTGGAAATTACAGCTCCATCAAAGCAAATGGCGCAGGCTGGGGATATGGCCTAGAGGCAAGAGTGCTTGTCTTGTATACATGAAGCCCTGGGTTCAATTCCCCAGCACCAGGTCAAATACAGAAAATGGCCAGAAGTGGCGCTATGGCTCAAGTGGCAAAGTGCTAGACTTGAGCAAAAAGAAGCCAGGGACAGTGCTCAGGCCCTGAGTCCAAGGCCCAGGACTGGCAAAAAAAAAAAAAAAAAAAAGATACACAAAGCAAATGGCGCCCAGGAAACAAGATAAAAATTACAATAACTCTCCCAAACCCAAGAGAACCCACAGTATGCTGAGTTGAAGTGATAAAATGATTTGTTTTTGTTTTGTTTTGGCCAGTGCTGGGGTTTGAACTCAGGTGCCTGAGCACTGTCCCTGGCTTCCTTTTGCTCAAGGCTAGCAGTCTACCACTTGAGCCACAGCACCACTTCTGGCTTTTGTATATATGTGGGGCTGATGAATCGAACCCAGGGCTTCATGTATGCAAGGCAAGCACACTACCACAAGGCCATGTTCCCAGCCCCAAAGGAAATTTTTATATTTGTTGAGAAGCAGCCTGTCTTTGGAGGAAGTTGGGCAGCATTGGGAGAGGGAGGGTGGGATGTGTCAAGCATTCAAGTACTTAAGAGCATGAAGTAAGATCTTTTCTTTGGAGAGCACTTTTAATGACACACAGTAACTTGGTGACAGTGATGTTGCTGACCCCAAATGGTTTCAAGGTATGGATGCTCAGAGATCCTGTGCTAATAGTAACTTTACAGTATTGAAGTCTATACATGCCGAGCATTCACTCTTTCTTCCTCAATAGCTGCCTCCTTGAACCATACTCTCACAGATACGGTGTTTACTTCTTTAATAATAACTATTTACTGATGGGTGGTGATCTCATATCAGTGCTAACATTTTTTTTTTATAAACCAAATGGGAAATTTTGGGGGAAAGGATCTAGAATGTAAGCAACAGACACTGGAAATAAAACCAGATTGCAGGAGAAAAAAAATGTGATCTTACACTTAAGTCTAAAAGAGGAGAAGCCAGAGGAAAAGAGAGCATAAACGTCTCCAGGAAAACATTTACCAAGTGCCTCTTAGGTTTATCAATCAACTTCCCCAGGTATTCTTCTAGAAAGTACCATCTTCTGTGTTTATATATGGGAAATTGCAAACCTTGCCTCCTCCGGCTGAATCTAAATTCAACAGGTGCTTAATTGCTTGAGTAGAAACAATAGCTTACGAATTTTATCTTTGTCAAAAACATCAAAAAGATCTTAGAACACAAATTAAGAAGGCTTCTAGACCAAAGAAAAATGATTATTCAAAGATTAATTTGCAAAATCACAGAATGTATAATTCAAGCTAAGAAGTAAACTACTACTAATCACTGTATGAGATTAAACATACATTTGCCAGGTATTTAATTGCTTTCTAAATAAGACTTGCTTCTATTAGTATGCTGTGCTTACATTTGGTACTTATGCAGCATGCAGGTCTGTCTGGAGTTGGTTAACATGACTTTCACCTCTCTCTCTGGCTGACTAAAAATCCAGAGTGATATACTAAATCTATACCAAAATCAATAGTTAATTTTATGTTTGTGCAATATGTGCCTGCAGGTCGTAAAATCTGACAAAAAGCAATTGTAAGTGTTTCCAGTGGAGACCCAAAAACTGATGAACTGAAAATTCTTTCTCAGAAAAGAATGGATTTCAAAGTCAATAAAAACATGAACTATTTCACAAATTGATGCACATGTTTTGGACAGCATGACCGCCCCCCCCCAAAAAAAAATTATTTCCATTAGTAAACAAAAGTGGATATAAGGGCTGAGGTCATGGC
The DNA here is from genome assembly GCF_023159225.1 of Perognathus longimembris pacificus. NCBI lineage: Eukaryota > Metazoa > Chordata > Mammalia > Rodentia > Heteromyidae > Perognathus > Perognathus longimembris. Next base: position 13,901,944 of record NC_063178.1, read on the forward strand.
TCGAGAGGTAGAAGGCCTGCTTCCAGTCAGGGTGAGGCCCTGAATTCAAACCCCTGTAGTTCCACCAAAACAAAAAACAAAAGACTAAATAAATAAATAAATAAATAAAATCCAGATATATAGTATACAAGTTAAATATTCTAATTCCAAAATTCTTGGGACCAGAACCCAAAGTGTTTCAGACTTTTGAATATCTGCATAGTCATAATAAGATAAGTTTGAGGTGGGATTCCAAACATAAAACTCATTTGCATTTCATATATACCTTGTGTACATATCCTAAAGGTAATTTTGTAAAAAGAAAAATTTTAGTGTACCTGAATTTTTACTGTAACTGAAATAATGAGATTAGGCGTAGGAATTTCCACTCATGATTTCATATTGATGCTCAAAAAATATTTTTAATATTTTATTCTATTACTTTGCCCAGCATTTGTTCATGCGATTTCTTTCAGTTACTAGATTTCAGGTTTAGCAATAGAAAGCATAGGTTTAAAGCATAGGGAATGTGGCTTAGTGGTAGAGTGCCTGCCTAGCATGCATGAAGCCTTGAGTTTGATTCTTCAGTACCACATAAACAGAAAAGGCCAGAAGGAGAGCTGTGGTTCAAGTGGTAGAGTACTAGCCTTCAGCAAAAGAAGCTCAAGGACAGTGCTCAGCCTTTGAGTTCAAGCCCCAGGACTGGCAAAAAAAAAAAAAAAAAAAAGTGAGAAACACAATGAGACATTCTAGAGAGAGAAACAGAATTTTCTCTAGATGGAGAAACAGACACTCTAGATAGAAACACAATCTCCATTGTGTTTAACAATTACTGCACTGAATCCATAAGAAAAGGATAAAAATACTATGCTTCTATTTATGGGAACTGATTGCTAAAATGCAAATTTACCTTTGAAAGTAACTGCTTTTTCACTGATTTCTGGTGGAACAGGTAGGGGATTACCATTTCTGGCAGGGGAGGACCTCTGGTTTAGAATAGTAAAAAGGCGGGCTGGGGATATAGCCTAGTGGCAAGAGTGCCTGCCTCGGATACACGAGGCCCTAGGTTCGAATCCCCAGCACCACATACATATACAGAAAATGGCCAGAAGCGGCGCTGTGGCTCAAGTGGCGGAGTGCTAGCCTTGAGCGGGAAGAAGCCAGGGACAGTGCTAAGGCCCAGGACTGGCCAAAAAATAAAAAAAGAATAGTAAAAAGGCACAAATCTATACTCTGCCTGACTTATCCAACCAAATCAAAGAAGTTTTTGTTTTTTTTTTTTGGCCAGTTCTGGGGCTTGGACTCAGGGCCTGAGCACTGTCCCTGGCTTCTTCCCGCTCAAGGCTAGCACTCCGCCACTTGAGCCACAGCGCCACTTCTGGCCATTTTCTGTATATGTGGTGCTGGGGAATCAAACCCAGGCCCTCATGTATACAAGACAAGCACTCTTGCCACTAGGCCATACCCCCAGCCCAAATCAAAGAAGTTAATTGTTCATGTTTGATGATTAAAATAGAAGCACACAAATCTGTTTTTTATTTTTATTTTTCTGGCCAGTCCTGGAGCTTGGACTCAAGGCCTGAGCAATGTCCCTGGATTCTTTTTGTGCAAGGCTAGCACTCTACCACTTGAGCTATAGTGCCACTCCTGGCCGTTTTCTATATATGTGGTACTGGGGAATCAAACTCAGGGCTTCATGTATACGAGGCAAGCACTCTTGCCACTAGGCCATATTCCCAGCCCCAGAAGCACACAAATCTTGAAATATTAATATAGCATCAATCTTACCATTTTGAAGTAAGGCACATGGTCTGTTTTCTGATCTGTATCCCACATAGGTGATGTGTTTGAATTGCCTCACTGCAAGCACACCTGAGACATTCGACCAGGTATGTTAACACTGACATCTAGTTGTGAAATGGGAGACCGGTTGAGAGCAGCCTATGTCTATTTCCTTTCATTCCAAGTGACAGCTTAATTAGGAATAAAGGGATAAACACAAACAGATCTGTAAGGGTTCTGAATTGAAAATCAATATCAAAGGACTAGAGGCATGGCTCAAGAGGTAGCGCCAAGGGAGGCCCTGGGTCAACTCCCAGTATTACAGGCAAAATAAGTAACTATATAAATAAGGTAAGTAAATAAATAAATAAAGTAAATTAGCATCAAATATTTTACTGCTATTAGCAAAGCAAAGTACATTTCGTGGCTCTTAACTTTTTTCTGCATTTCAAAACTCACTTAATGATATTCCTATGAATAAAATATAAAATGAGTTTAAATACTGTATGCAAGGACCATTCAATTTCCTTCAAAAGTGACCCTAGAAGTTCAGCTACTATCCAATGAAATAAATTTTCTTTGGGTGAAGCCGTACTTTGCTGTTACTGACACCTGAATAGACGTTAGAGGCCAGCGGGCAGACGTGGCCAGGCAGCGCTTCTCATCGGTGAGCCGATGTGGCCTTGGCACTGATCTCAGGAAACTGAAACACTGTTGTTCAACAAAATCCTGGAAGATAGGCCAGTGCTGGAGAATTGATACAGGAGAGAAATGTGTCCAAGTAATATTAAAAATAAAAACCAACCACACACAGATAAGGGAGTTAGCACGGCATGAACAAAAATATTTGTAAGAAAAAACAGTGAAATATAGAGTGATGAAGCAACGGATTTTTTTTTTTTTTTTTGCCAGTCCTGGGCCTTGGACTCAGGGCCTGAGCACTGTCCCTGGCTTCTTTTTGCTCAAGGCTAGCACTCTGCCACTTGAGTCACAGCGCCACTTCTGGCCATTTTCTGCATATGTGGTGCTGGGGAATCGAACCCAGGGCTTCATGTATACGAGGCAAGCACTCTTGCCACTAGGCTATATCCCCAGCCCCAGAAGCAATGGATTTTGAGAAGGAAATTAAGGCATAAGAAATCTTTCTAGTGTCCAGGAAAGTCCATTTAATGAAGTGTCTGTTTGCTAAGATAGCCATTCTTTTCCTCCCCTCCTTCTCTCTTCTTCTGGTCAGGGGCTACAGAATACTGAACAACACTGCCAGTACCCTCAGGCCTGACGACGTGAGCAGACTCAACTCCAGGGGCATCACTGATCTCTGAAACAATTTGTTTCTATATACGGGTAGTTGAAATTGTCAACCTGGAACCACAACAGCTCCATCCAGTGAGACTTTCTGCAGGGATGAATATGTTCTGTGGCTATGCTGCTCAATGAGGTAGCTGTCACAGGACAGAGGGGTACTAAGCATGCAACATATTAGCAGTACAAGTGAGGAACTCTGTCTCTATTTTGAATGTAAATATATTTGTCTTGTGGCTACCATACTGCACAGCACAGTTATTAGGTTCCACATCAAGAGAAGTCCTGAAATAGAAGCACAACTGGACAGTTCCTGCTACTCACAGGCTGGGCAGCCTTGGGAAGCCCATTTATCCTCCGTAAGCCTCAATCTCTTCATCAATGGAACTCACATAAAAACAGCTTTACAGCAGTAAAGGGCTGCTGAAAATTAAGTTCAGAATCTATAAAATACCTGTCAACATGAAGATGCTCAGGTATTACTCAAAATTCTATTCACTCCCTGGCATTTATCTGAAATACATTTCAGGGAAATTTAATAGATAATTTAGTATACAAAGTCAACAATGGTGATTATTTTAATTTTGATTAAATTTAGGAAATGAGACTAGTCAGAGAATTTTCAGAGTTATAAACCACTCATTTTATAGATAAATTTCAGGAGAAATACTTCAAAAGATTTTAGAGTAACACAGAGGAGGTTATCTTCACAAATGACAAAAACTAGATGGTTTTAACCTTTGCTGTAAATATATTAAGTAATAACAGACTGAAATGTAATCCCAAGAGCACACCAGTGATAAGCCTTTCCTGACCTTGCCACTAACCCTTGGGATGATAAGCACTTGGGAGGTACGGGACAGCCCTCCTTCCAGGGTCATTACCACTTGTTTGGTCTAATATGGGGCCCTGTACTCGATAATCAAGCACCCTACGAACAGCCCTGCAAAAGCTACTCTTTTAGCTTCTCAGATTTCCATCTAACTTGCCTTTGAATAATTATTAATTCATAAACCCTAATCCTTACAAATTGTATTTGAGGTTTTTAGATAACTTACTGTCCTGAAATGAAGAGATTCTTCTGCCCATCGACTTTTTTCTTTTTTTTATCGGTCCTGGAGCTTGAACTCTGGGCCTGGGTGCTGTCCCTGAACTCTTCAGCTCAAGGCTAGTGCTCTACCACTTGAGCCACAGTGCCACTTCCAGTTTTCTGGTGGTTAATTGGAGAGACATACCTGCGCTGGCTGGCTTTGAACCATGACCCTCAGATCTCAGCCTCCTGAGTAGCTAGGATTACAGGTATGACCCACTATCACCTGGCATCTATCAACTTTTGACAACAACCAAGACAAAATTCACTTGCAAAGTGACAAGACCATTTATTTTATTTTAAAATCATCTGTGTTGAAAGGAAAAGTCAATCTTTTTCTTTTCTTTCTTTCTTTCTTTTTTTTTTTTTTTTGCCAGTCCTGGGGCTTGAACTCAGGGCTTGGGCGCTGTCCCTGAGCTTCTTTGTGCTCAAAGCTAGCGCTCTACCTCTTAAGCCACAGTACCACTTCCGCTTTTTCTGTTTATGTGATACTGAGGAATTGAACCCAGGGTTTCATGTATGCTAGGCAAACACTCTACCACTAAGCCACATTCCCAGCTCAAAAAGTCAATCTTTAAAGGAATTGTTTCTTATAGAAAACTTGATCTTAGAAACCTCATGAAGAGATGTGACTGCTCAAAAATATTAAATGGATATGTTTATGATAAACTACACATACTAATACATATAATGCCCAATGTCAGTTAAAAATTACAGGGTAATGGTGACTAACACCTGTAATCCTAGCTACTTAGGAGGCTGAGATCTGAGGATTACAGTTCAAAGGAAGCTGAGGCAAAAAGTCTGTGAGACTCTTGCTTCCAATTAACTACCAAAAAAGGGGCTGGGGCCTAGTGGCAAGTGTGCTTGCCTCCTATACATGAATCCCTGGGTTCGATTCCTCAGCACCACATACAACAGAAAATGGCCAGAAGTGGCGCTATGGCTCAAGTGGCAGAGTACTAGCCTTGAGCAAAAAAAAAAAAAAAAAAAAAAAAGAAGCTAGGGACAGTGCTCGGGCTCTGAGTTCAAGGCCCAGGACTGGCAAAACAAAACAAAACAAAAAACAGGGCTGGGAATATGGCCTAGTGGCAAGAGTGCTTGCCTCCTATACATGAATCCCTGGGTTCGATTCCCCAGCACCACATATATAGAAAATGGGCAGAAGTGGCGCTGTGGCTCAAGTGGCAGAGTACTAGCCTTGATCAAAAAGAAGCCAGAGACAGAGACAGTGCTCAGGCCCTGAGTCTAAGCCCAGGACTGGCCAACAAACAAACAAACAAACTTGTAAGTGAAGTGTTAAGAGTGCTAGCTTCAAGCAAAAAAGCTCAGGGGCAGCTCTCTGGCTCTGAGTTCAAGCCCAGGACTGGCACTAATAAAATAAATGGCAGCATCAATAACCAAACTCACTGAAAGCTGCTGAATAACAAAGGGAGAGGATTAGTGAGGAGGTCTGATTAAAATGTCATAAGTGCATACCACAGTGAAACCCCTTTGAATAATTAACACACACTTGAAAAAAAATGAATGACAAGATAGTAAGATGGCCCTGTCTTAGATATGGGCACTAGTGTGAGGGAAGAGGACGAAATGGAGAAGGGTGAATACACGAAACAAAGGTGGGTGAATACACTTTATGTACATGTGCAGAAATGGAGCAATGAAGCTTGCTGATTTGGGAAAGAAGAAGGGGAAAGGGAGGAAGTGAGCCTGATCAAGGTGCTCTATGCATATATGAACGTGTCTAAATAGAACCCACTTGCACAGCTTTTTGATGCTAATAAAAAATCAGGGGGAAACAGAAACTTGTTTTAAAAAAACAACAGCATCAAATATCCATTTTTCTGAACACATATAAGTAAATTTGTATATATGGGTCTTTGTGGGGCTTGTCCCAGATTTTATTTTATTTATTTATTTATTTATTTTTTTTGGCCAGTCCTGGGCTTTGGACTCAGGGCCTGAGCACTGTCCCTGGCTTGTTTTTGCTCAAGGCTAGCATTCTGCCACTTGAGCCACAGCGCCACTTCTGGCCATTTTCTGTATATGTGGTGCTGGGGAATTGAACCTAGGACCTCCTGTATACGAGGCGAGCACTCTTGCCACTAGGCCATATCCCCAGCCCTTGTCCCAGATTTTAAAGAAGTCATCCTAAGGATCAAAAGTCTTCTCAACGTTCACCACTGTAGAGTGCTAGCCTTGAGCAAAAGAAGCTCAGGGACAGTGCTCGGGTCCTGAGTTTAAGCCCCAGGACTAGCAAAATAAAAAAATAAATAAAAATTACCACTGCATTCTTTTTTTTGTTTTGTTTTGTTTTGTGTTTTTTTGGTTTTTTTTTTTTTTTTTTTTTTTGGCCAGTCCTAGGCCGTGAACTCAGGGCCTGAGCACTGTCCCTGGCTTCTTTTTTGCTCAAGGCTAGCACTCTGCCACTTGAGCCACAGTGCCACTTCTGGCCATTTTCTGTACATGTGGTGCTGAGGAATTGAACCCAGGGCCTCAAGTATACGAGGCAAGCACTCTTGCCACTAGGCCATATTCCCAGCCCCACCACTGCATTCTTGATAAGATCCATACTCCTTAGCACAGTCTCGTCCCTGTGCGCTTGTCCAGCTTCCCCTCTTGCCATGGTACCCTGTGCTCGTCCAATTTGCAAGCAACACACACACACACACACACACACACACACACACACACACACACACACACACACTTTTCCTTCAGAGAGCGCCAAGCTACATGGAGCATCTGGTTTGTCACATTTCTCAGTCCTACCTACTCGATATGGTATCAAGACTCATCCCAACCTGACACTATCTCTTGTATTCTTGATTATTATTATTGGTCCCTGGGGACTGACTCACTTGGCTCCGACATAACCTCTTCTACCAAGGCCTCCTACTTCTGCAGGCCCGGTTCACACTCTAGCTCACATTTTCCCAAGGGCATCACCTCTCTTGCTAGACTAAACTATCTGACAGAGCCAGGCCAAGCCAAAGGCATCTAGGGACTCCCTGCACTTAAATACAAGTGTTAACTGGTGCAGACAGGGACAAAGTAAGGGCCTCTTGACTAGACAAATAAGTAAGAATGAGTGAATTATTACATCTAAGTTCAGCTCTTTAATTCCAAATTCAATTTCTGATTGATTCTGTTCCTAGGAACACCATTTGTTAGAAAAAGAAAGTTTAGTAAGCCTATACTTATGTGTTCATGAATATCTACTGAAAAGTTTGCCTTGAAGTAGACTGTTGACATGAGGTCAAACTTTACCTTGAAGACCTCTACAGTGCAGCTCCCAGGCTGGCCTATGACAATTAATTATCTTACAAACTTCTTAGATATAGTACTATTGTGCTATTGTCAGGCAGTCAGTACAAAAGGGGTACTGTAATAAATATTTACTGACTCCTACATGTACTTTTGCTTGGTTTGTTTTTTTCAAGACAAGGTTTCTCTATGGAGCCTCAGTTCCTCACCTTCCTCATTTGCTGAGATGACAGGCCATGACAGCCATGCCCTGCAGAATGTACCACTTTCATAATTAGTACAGCGGCAACAGACAAAGGAACTTAATACTTCTTAGGGTTATGATCCTGAGAAAAACCAAAATGAAAATAAGTATAAGATATAGACAGGTTTGGATACATTTTCAAAAGTGTACCAGTTAGGGTAGACATAAACACACACACACACACACACACACACACACACACACACATGGCAGTAAGCAAATCACTGCATTATTTAATTGAACCAACTTAACAATTGTCAAAAAATATTCCAAGTAACTAGAATATGGCTATAGTTCCCACGTTGTAAGCTACCTATTCTATATACATATAGAATTTAAAAGATATAAATTAAACAATCAACAAGTAACACAAATACATGTGATATAGCCAACTAATTACATTACGAGGAGAGCACTTTACCACTAGGACATATTCCCAGCCCTACTAATTACATCACTCTATAATGTTTCTGGCTAATGCTTTCTCATAATCTGTAAGATGAAAATGTTTTATATAAAACATGCCCAGACACTCATTGAGAAGTGACCCAGATACTCACTGAAAACTGCACGAAAAAGATTTGTTACAAAAATATAATTATGTTATCAAAGAAATCTACAAAATCAACCTAAAAATATCCTACCTAAATGTGACCTGCCATTCAGAGCCTTCTTTGCTTTACTATCAACCTTTCCTGAAAGCTTATACTTGCCTTATTATGGACTGGAAGTTTCAAGTCTTATCCTACAAAATGCTTTAAGTTTTGCTACAGGCATATCCTTTTTGTTTTGTTTTGCCAGTCCTGGGGCTTGAACTCAGTGCCTGAGCACTGTCCCCGGCTTCTTGAACCACAGTGCCACTTCCGGCTTTTTTTATATATGTGGTGCTGATGAATTGAACCCAGGGCTTCATGTATACAAGGTGAGTACTTCACTAATAGGCCATACTCCTAGCCCCCACGCACCTCATTTTTTGTTTAAGTTACATTATACAATTTCTTACTAGGCCAGCTGCATACATATGCTCTGCTGTGGCCTCCTTCCTCATCTTCCCTTTCCAGTCTCCTTGCAACCATACAATTATCTACCAATCTTTTTCTACTGAGCCAAGCCATGTAGTATCAATGTTAGGCATTAATATTGTATTTTTATCAAGACATCTATATAGTTACTGCAACAATGCAATAGCACATTACCTAAATTTCTAAGTTTCTAAGGATGAAAAATTTGGGGTGGTACTTTCTAGGCAAGTGCTCAAACCATAGGCACCCCCCCCACCATATTTCACTTTATTTTTTCAGGTAGGGTTTCATGGTTTTTGCCCAGGGGCCAGCTTCAGACTGCTACCCTCCTATTTATATTTTCCTTTACAGCTAAAATTAGAGACTGAACCACCACAGCTAGCTTATTGATTGAGATAGGGTCTTGCTAACTTGTGTGGCTGGCCTCAAACCAAAATTCTTCTATACTCTCTACCTCCCAAGAAATTAGGATTACAGGCATGAGTGATCATTCCTGGGCTCACAATGAAAACTTTTGAGATATTAAAATGTTCATTTTGTCTGAGTAAATCTATCGTGTGAAAGAAATTAAATGTACTTGTGCTCAAGATTAGCACTCTACCACTTGAGCCACAGTGCCACTTGGGGCCTTTTCTGTTTAATGTGGTGCTAAGGAATCCAACCTGGGGTTTTGTGCATGCTAGGCAAGCACTCTACCACTAAGCCACATTCCCAGCCCAAATGTACTTTTTAAAAAATAACCACTTGAATTCACTGCTGTTCAATTCTTTAGATACTGTCACTATCTTACACTGTCAACCTCTCATTACCCTTGACACTAAAAAGAGAAACTGGAAGGTTTCAATTTTCTGGTTGTCATGGTAATTTAATCATAAATGTGTAAACATATACGCTCAAAGTTTGTCCTTGTATCCCCCTTGTATCCCAAGTGTCTAGCTTGGCACGGAATAAGAGGAACTCACTCAATAAATATTTTTTCCTATGTTCACTTTTTTTTATTACTATTAAGCAGCTATACAAAGAGGTTACAATTCCATAAGTCAGGTTATGAATACAATGCCTTGTGGTCAATGCCATCCATTTCTTTATTCTCCACCATTTTTCTCCTCCCCTCCCTACCCTCAAATTGCTAGCTTATGTTTTACATAGTGTACATTGAATATATTGCCTACACTTGCTCACCGTTCCTCTTTCCACTCATGTGCCCCTCCTACCCCTTTTTCCTCCTTCCAAATCAGTCTGTACTTCCTGGCATTCATTTTCATAAACAGTCCATTCGTTGTTTAGAGGAGTTATGCCTCCCTCTAAGTATATCATTCTTTAGTCAGTTTGTTTGTGTCTAAATTCATTGGGCTCTGTATATGATTTTGTGAATATTTATATTTTAGATCTAGCTTCACACATTTGAGAGAACACATGGCCTTTGTCTCTCCTGAGCCTGGCTTATCTCACTTGGCATGATTTGTTCTAGGTCTATCAGTTTCCCTGAAAATGACATATTCTTTGTTAACTTTCTTTTTGGCCTGCTCCTGAGTCTGAGCACTGTCCCTGGCTTCTTTTTGCTCAAGGCTAGCACTCTACCACTTGAACCACAGCGCCACTTCTGGCTTTTTCTATTTAATGCGGTACTGAAGAATCCAAACCAGGGCTTCATGCATGCTAGGCAAGCACTCTACCCTACCAATAAGCCACATTGCCAGCCCTCAATAAACATTGTTCAATCAGCATCACCGAGTGAATCTTTTCCTACCAACTTAACAATAAAGAAATTAAAGGCTAAAAAATAACAGAGATCGTAATAATATTTTCAGAGCCTACAAGTGTAGCAAGCACTAATAGGCACTTTCTGACTTTGGTCCTGTCAGTAGAATATCTTTCTGAGGGCACAGTTTCACAGCATAAAAGCAGGAAACAGGTTCGCCAGGAAGGAGCCCAAGGTCGGACTGTTGCAGCTATCCTTGGCCTCACATTTGAACCCGGGACCCTGACACCTGACTGCAGAGGACAGTGATGTTTCTTTGCACAGACTGACCCGGGTGTTCCCCACAGCCCTGTTCGCCGGTACAGGCCAACTCTCACCTAGAATTGCATTTATCATCCTATCCCGCCCGCCTGCCCACACCCCCTCCCGCGCGCGGGCGGAGCCCAGGCGCCCCAGCTTCGGGGGAGGCAGACGGCACCTTCGAAAGGGGAAAGCGGGGTGGGGAGGCCCGGCACCGGGCCAGGAGCTCCCCCCTCCCTCCACCTTTGTCCGGGCCACTTGGGTCACACTCCACCGGCCCACAAACCCCGTCCCTCAGCCCACCCAGGCGACGACGTTAACAGGGGGAACTCCCTCCATCCATCCACCCAACGCCCAGGCCCGGAGCCGCCGCCCCGGGGGGTTTCCATGACAACCGAGCCCCGCCCCCGCCCCTCCCTCCGCCTCCCTCCCAGGCGTCCGGGCTGGGCTTCGAGCGGGCGGAGCTGAGCTCGGCCAGCCGCCGGGTCGACTCTCACCTCTCAGCGCGTGGTGCAGGCCGCCGACGCCGCTGTACAGCTCCAGGACCCGCAGGGGCTCCATGCCCGCGCCGCCGCCGCCGCCCGGGAGCTAGGCCTCTCGGCGGGCAGTCCGTCGTTCCCCTCACTCACTTCCGCGCCGCTCCCGTGGCCCGGTGGTTCCGCCGCTTTTCGGTTCCGCCCCGGGTCCCCGTGCTGCAGCTGGGGCTCTGGGCTCCTCAGGGCGCCGCGGGGGCCGAGGGCCGGGATCTGGCCGGGGTCAGCAAGGGGACGCAGGGCAGAACCTAAGCAGGGCCCCCGGCTGAATAGCTGCGCCCCCGCCCCCAAGAGCCCGATTCACGCTCCACCTCCCCTGTCTGGGGTTTTCTGAGGCCTGGGGGGGGGGGGGGGGGAGGGGCACTGTCCTTTGACTTCAAAGGGGATTACTGATCACAATGCAGAAGGGGGAAAAAATAAATCTTTTTTCTTTTAGGCGAGTGGCTTTGTGGATCCTTGGGAAGTGTGAACGGATCAAGCGTTCCTCCCACTGATCTTGAGCTCACACTGGGTGCTTAGGGGTGTGATGGAGAGAAATCCCACTGGCTTCTTCCTAAGAGAAAGGGCTGGGAAGGTGGCTTAGCGGTAGAGTGCTTGCCTAGCATGCCTGAAGCCCTGGGTTCAATTCCTCAGTACCACATAAACAGAAAAAGCCGGAAGTGGCGCTGTGGCTCAAGTGGTAGAGTGCTATTAGCCTTGAGCAAAAAGAAGCCAGGGACAGTGCTCAGGCCGTGAGTTCAAGCCCCAGGACTGGCAAAAAAAAAAAAGTCTAAAAAGTCCCAGAACTTCCAGATACTCAGAGTAGAGCCCTGAGTGGGAGGTCTTTGTGTAATTATGCTTGCTGTCATCGTCAATAGGCTCAAATCACCTTCAGCACAGATGATATGCTGTTAGTAGCACACAGGGGCTCCTAGAATTAGTGTCCAGTGACCAAATTGTTAGAAATGCCATTGAAAACTAAAATAAGATAGGAATACTTGCACTGTGAAGATGGTGGGGTTTTTGTTTGTTTTGTTTTGCAGCCAAGTGAAAAAGATTTTTCTAACATAGGAAAATGGGAGAAGCAAAAGTCTGTTAGGATGCCACTAACGAAAAGTGTAGGCAGCTAGGCAAGAGAGTTTATCACTACTGCTGTGACTGTTACTGCTCTGTGGGGCTTGGATAAAGCTCTATGGTGTTAGTGGGAATTTGGATGCCTGGTTATCTCCTTTATATGTGTGTGGATCCTGTTGACTGGCTGGCTGTTTCTTGGACCACAGTTCACATTTTCTGATGGTGGACCATCCTGGGGGTCTTCACATCTGTATTTCATCTGGCCCAAAATGCAGCCATGACTCATTTTGTTTCATTTGGCCAATTTCACCGCTTGCTTCACCTCTGCTTTCCACATGGCCCTTGGTATCTCTGTGTGCATATCTCCTTAAAGGGGGCCTCCTCTACATCCAACATCCCCCACATAGACATTGCTAGGACAATACAACGAATCCTGATTTCAATGGGATGATTAGTTCACCTTCTTGTAACTCCTTCAAGCTGGGAAGGGTTGTAGAGATGTCCCTGCCTATGTACATGTTGTTTTGGCAGAGTGTTGTAGCCCTTGATATTTCTCTATCTGACTTATCTCTAAATAGGGTCACCACCATCCTTCTTTTGCTCAATACTGCTACCAGTTAATTCTTTTTTTTTTTTTTTTTTTTTTTTTGCCTGTCCTGGGCTTGGACTCAGGGCCTGAGCACTGTCCCTGGCTTCTTTTTGCTCAAGGCTTGCACTCTGCCTCTTGAGCCATGGCGCCACTTCTAGCCGTTTTCTATATATGTGGTGCTGGGGAATTGAACCCAGGGCTTCATATATATGAGGCAAGCACTCTTGCCACTAGGCCATATTCCCAGCCAACCAGTGAATTCTTTTTTTTTTTTTTTTTGCCAGTCCTGGGCCTTGGACTCAGGGCCTGAGCACTGTCCCTGGCTTCTTCCCGCTCAAGGCTAGCACTCTGCCACTTGAGCCACAGCGCCGCTTCTGGCCATTTTCTGTATATGTGGTGCTGGGGAATCGAACCTAGGGCCTCGTGTATCCGAGGCAGGCACTCTTGCCACTAGGCTATATCCCCAGCCCCCAGTGAATTCTTGTTAAGAGGAATTTAGGGGTTCTGCTTATAATAAAAATTACTGATCTACCAGAAACTTTGATGTTAACAAGTATAAAGTACAGTATCTGAATTATAGAACTGACGTATGTATTCCGTGTGGTTTGTGAATTAACTTTTAAAAATAGCATTTATGACTCAGGCATTCAATGTTCTGTTTTTATTGGTCACTTAGTTCAGATGAGAAGAGGTCTTTCTTTTTTCTTTTTTCTTTTTTTTTTCTTTTTTTTTTGCCAGTCCTAGGGCTCGAACTCAGGGCTTGGGCACTGCCCCTGAGTTTCTTTTACTCAAGCTTAGCACTCTACCACTTGAGCCACAGCGCCACATCCAGCTTTTTCTGTTTATGTGGTACTGAGGAATTGAACCCAGGGCTTCATGCATTCTAGGAAAGCATTCCATCTCTAAGCCCCATTCCTAGCCCAGGAAGAGATCTTATGTTAGAAAAATACCAGAGAACTAAGTTCAGCCTCGGCATTGTAAGTAACCTGTTGTGTGACTGAAATGGGCTATTTCCTCATCTGTAAAATAAAGAGGAAGGAAAAGAGAGAAACATTGCTGAGTGCTTTGTAGTTCCACCATTACAGGGCTGATTCATGCAAGAAAAAGTATGCTTTGACTTGGCTCTCTGCCAATTTTCTGTTTAAATCAAAATATGTATAAAAATATATGAATACACTCAATCCAGTTTAGGGAACACATATACACACTAATAAATGCATAATTCATGAAAGAAATTTCTAATATTTATTTCATAACACCAGTATCATAAGTAATATAGATACATAAAGTATACAAGTAGCTATAAAGTCCTAGTGATTTATATATAGTCGGCAACCACTATATTAAATAACTCTACAGTTTGTTCAGCATTAGTGGTATAAATCAAAATAAGCCTAAGGATCTTATTCTATGAGGGAAAGACAGTAGATACACTTGTGGTGGCAGAGCGGATGAAAATACCAGCCTCCTGAGACAAGAGCTAAATTAAGCTAAACAGAGGCTGATTACAAATTGTTCATTCTGATGCTTTAAGATCTTCTGATGGGACCTCAAATATACTTTTCTCTCCTAACTTTTGTTCTCCTCTTTTTTTTTTGGCGGGGGGGGGGGGGGGAGGATGTGTCAGTCCTGAGGCTTGAACTCAGGGTCTGGGGACTGCTTCCATGCTTTTTTATTCAAGGGTGGTTCTCTACCACTTGAGCCACAGATCCACTTCTGTCTTTGGTTGTAGCTAACTGGAGATAAGGAGTCTCGAGGAGTTTCCTATCCAGGTTGTCTTTGAACTTCAATCCTCAGGTCTCAGCCTCCTGAGTAACTAGCATTACAGGTGTGTGTGAGTCACTGATATCTGGCTTCTTTCTTTTTTTTTTTTTTTTGCCAGTCCTGGGGCTTGAACTCAGAGCTTGAGCACTGTCCCTGGCTTCTTTTTGCTCCAGGCTAGCATTCTACCACTTGAGCCACAGCACGGATTCTGGCTTTTTCTATATATGTGGTGCTGAGGAATAGAACCCAGAGCTTCATGTATATGAGGCGAGCACTTTACCACTAGGCCATATTCCCAGCCCCCTGGCTTTGTTTCTTGAACCTGGCTTTCTTGAGCTCTTCTATTAAGTGACCTGCTCAGCCTTCCCCAAACACACTTCGACTCTGTCTGCTTATTCTCCTTTAAGTCTTCCTCGAAATATGTTCTTCAAGTGGAGTCTTCCTGCTAGACTCCTTGCTTCATTTCAAATCCTTTGTCTCCCTCATTTACTGAGATACAGATAGCCCATTCCTAAAGTTAAATACTTTCTATTCCTTCTAGTTCAGTTTTCACTGCATGTGAACCACATCTCTCTTTATGCAACACTTGACATTTCCTGCCTAAAGCTTATCACATTGCAGTCATTTTAGAATGGAAACTTGCTGGGTGCTAAAGCCTTCTAGCTACTCAGGAGGCTGAAACCTAGAGGATCACCTTTAGAAGCCAACCTGGGGGAAAAACGTCAAGACTGTTTGCAATTAACTAACCAGCAGAAGAACAGGGCTGTAGGAGAGTCCTGAGTTCAATAATACAAAGAAGAAAATAAAGGAAAGGAAAGAAAGAGAGAAGGAAGGAAGGAAGGAAGGAAGGAAGGAAGGAAGGAAGGAAGGAAGGAAGGAAGGAAGGAAGGAAGGAAGGAAGGACAGGAGGCAGGGAGGCAGAAAGGGAGGGAGGGAGGGAGGGAGGGAGGGAGGGAGGGAAGAGAAGGAAAGAAAGGAAACTTTCTTCTGAATCATAAATATTTCCAAGAAGTAAACTCCTTCAGAAAAATATATACACACTCACTGTCTTCCAGGCCCTTCAAGTCTATACTAGACATTACTATAAATTGTTTGACCTAGAGGGAGAATAGGGAGGGATGGTTAGTCCTGCCACAATAAGGAATAGCTGAGGAGAAAGGCAAAGTGAGCTGATAGAGAAAGAAAGAAAATCATTATATTTTAATTTTCTTTCCAAATGGAATGTCAAATACTTCTCGAAGAAAAAAATGGGGCTGGGAACAGGGCCTAGTGGCAAGAGTGCTTGCCTCCTATATATGAAGGCCTAGGTTCAATTCCCCAGCACCACATATATAGAAAACGGTCAGAAGTGGCTCTGTGGCTGAAATGGCAGAGTGCTAGCCTTGAGCAAAAAGAGAAGCCAGGGACAGTGCTCAGGCCTGAGTCCAAGGCCCAGGACTGGCAAAAAATAAATAAATAAATAAATTTGATCACATAATTTTCCAAAAGTTATTCTCAGTGACATTCAGTATTATTTACATTCTAATTAGAGAATCTCAATACGGTTTTGGGGGGGGGGGTTATTATTATTATTATTTTTTAACAAATGAACATTGCTGGCACCAGTGGCTCTCACCTGTAATCCTAGCTACTCAGGAGGCTGAGATCTGAGATTTGAGGCAGGAAAGTTCATGAAACTCTTACCTCCAATTAATCACCAAAAGCCAGAAGGCAATGCATAAACAATGTCAGAAATAATTAAGGGCACATGAAATGGCAAGAAGTGTATTAGACTAATAATTACAGGTTCTGGTTGACAGAAGGATTTATTATATAACTTAGACTCTAACACAACTTCTTCCTTTTCTGCTTGAGAATGTCTCATAAAACCTAAAGTCTAGGAAATGCTTACAGTACTTTTGGCAATCTTCATTGAGTTTCCATGATCCAGGCCAGTTTCTCCTCACCAGCTCAATGTGATTTGGAGTCCTACCTACAGGCTCACCCACAAAGAAAGAATTCCCTGCTCTGCCAGTATCCATAACAGAAAATCTATTTCCTGGGTTAGGCAGGAAGAGAATGGTCTTTATGAATTGCATAGAAAATAAGAATGTCATGACACGGAATAAATTGAAAACAAAATATACTCGGGATATGAAATTATACTGAGAAGAATTTGGAGTTGGAACAGTCCCCAAAGCTCATCTGCCACTCAGGGGCTCTCACATATTTAAGAAGGCCCTCCACTGCCAGGCTATGGTGGTTCATGCCTGTAATCCAAACTACTCAGGAGGCTGAGGTCTGAGGATGGCAGTTCAAAGCCAGCCCAGGCAGGAAAATAAAAGGATCACTGTCCACTCATCCTCTTGCAAACAAAAACAAAACACCATGAAGCCAGGTGCCACTAGCTCACGCCTGTAATCCTAGCTACTCATGAGGCTAAAATATGAGGATCATGGTTGGAAGCCAGCCCAGGCAGGAAAGTCCAGAAGACTCTTATCTCCAATAAACTATTCAGTAAACGCTGGAAGTGGTGCTGTGGCTCAAGTGGTAGAGCACTAGCCTTGAGCACAAAGAAGCTGTGAGAGAGTGCCCAGACCTCTCTAGTTCAAGCCCAGGACCAGCAAAAACAAAAACCAAACAAAAATCATGAGCTCTTAGCTGAAAAGTAAAAAACTGCAGAATAAAGAACTGGAAGAATGGCTCAGAATTCATCTAAGAAGCACCAGGCTTTATGCTGAAACCTCAAAGAGTAGAGTTACAGTGGTCACTGGCCAAATCTGAGGATTTACATTTAAATTAATTTAGTTAACATAAAAATTTAGCTCACTGGACATATAAAAAATGCTCAGTAGCCCCACGTGGTTAGTGCCTACCCTATCACTCAGTACAGATACAGAATACTTTGATCATCATTGAAGATTCCATTTGGCTGACCTGTTCTAAAATGATAGCGAGACCATTCCTTATAGGAACAGGATCAAGATATCCATTAATTACTAAATAGTCACATACTGAACCCATTTAATATGTATCCAAAAATATGGAGTAGAAGGAACTGCAACAAAAGCAAGAATTGTAGCAAAGCATGACTTCTTTTCTCTTTCTCTAGTATCCTGTTACTTCATTGATAGACAGTCACACAAGAAATGAAACAGAAGTTAGAAATGGGCTCCATGGGCAGGACGACAAACTTCGCAGCAAAAAAGGACAGGCAGAAAATTGGGCTTCCTGCTGTCTTTAGAAAGTAATACTTTTTTTTTTTTTTACTGAAAAGCATATTCTAGCAACTTCAAACTATGAATATTATAATCTCATCCCATTCAAGTTTTTAAGTTAAAGTTAAGAGGAACATTCATTATAGTTTCTGCTGGAAAAGGAAATCATAGAAAGTTGTAATTTGTCTGACAATGTGTGGTCATTTGGAAATATTGACAGTGATTTGACTCTGTTGTTATTTCTGAAAGTTTTCTTGAGAAATATTTTGCCGAAACTTTAAAGATTATGATTTCGTTAAATTAAAAGTAGGAGAATTCTCTCTTTAAAGCCACTTTTACAAGCTCCCAGAAAATTAGAGCTAGATGGAAACTTAAATACTATTTGGTGCAGTGTTTCTGGAACTATTTTTAGAGAGAGAGACTATCTTTCAAACTAGTTCTCATTTAGAATCAGTGAAGAGCGAGAGGGAGGGAGGGAGGGAGGGAGAGAGAGAGGAGAGAGAGAAATAGATGAGGTGCGTGTGTACAGCACACACACACACATATATACACTCATACTGTGTTAACTGTTAATTGTGGTGGTAGTGGGCATGGACCAATGTTCTATCAACTCCACTCCCCTTATCCAGTTGCATGTGGGATCTCTAAATAACCCCGGAAGACCAAGATTACAAACCAATGATTCGATCCCACCTCAGTTTTAAAGGTAAAGACACGGAGATACCGAAAGCTGGCATAGGTCATGCACTGGTAACTCATACCTGCAATCCTAGCTACCCAGGAGGCTGAGATCTATGGACTGAAGTTCAAAGCCAACCTGGGTAGGAAAGTCCATGAGATTCATATCTCCAATTAATCACACACACACACACACACACACACACACACACACACACACACACACAGAGCTGGCATATCTTAACTGGTTCCACAACTAAGGGAAGTGCAGCTCAGACTCCCTGAGAGGCCTTTCCATAGGTGCCTACACCAAAACAGTAGAAGATATACTAAATCAGCTCAGTTTCCCCAAGCCTTCACAAGGAAGCAAAGCCAGGGATCTAAACTGATAGAGAACTAGCCTGAGAACTGGCTAGTCTGAGCACAGAGGACAGCTTTGGCAGGCAGTGAAGACAGCCTCAACCAACATAGCAATGTGTATCACTGCTAGATGTCAGAGTTGACATTGCTTCATAGAACAGAAACTATCATGGAACAGAAACTAGCAGAGACTAATTACTGACATTCATAGATTATCTTCCAGGTCATTCCAGTAGATCATTCAATACAGTGCAAGGAAAATGACCCTTGAAATCAGATGGGTTAATATAAATACTGCCTCTAGTATTCAATTCTCCTATGAAATATACAGTGCTTTCTAGCAAGAAAAACTGTCTATTCTTTCTATACACATACACACGAACACATTTACACAGATAAAAACTTTATATAGTTATATATAGATATATATTTATATAGTGTATATATAATATAATATGATATATATATATAGTAATGTGCCTAAGATAATAAGTACTGGTTTGCTTCCAGTGTACAAATATAGGGATTAGAGCCATGGCTCACTTGGTGGAGCATGAACCAATGAGTGGAAGTGTTAGGTACCGAGTTCAAGTCTCAGTCTAGGACTTTGAAACGTCAGCATACAGATTTACGAAGTTTCACTTCCAATCATTTATTGTATTCTCTAATGCTGATGAAAATAGCTAAGAAGTAACAAGAGATACCTTACTATATATATATGCACTCTATATAAGGAAAAACTTTGTATATGCGTTAAGTAATTGAAAGTAATTTCAGCCAGATGCCAAAGGCTCACACTTGCAATCCTAGTTATTCAGGAGGCTGAGATCTGAGGATATCAGGTCAAAGGCAGCCTGGGCAGGAAAGTCCTTAAGACTCTTATCTCCAATTAACCACCAAAAGGCTGGAAGTAAAGTTGTGGCTCAAGTAGAGCGCACTAGTCTTGAGCAAAAAAACAAAAAACAAAACCTCAAGGCAGCACCCAGGCCCCAAGTTCAAAGCCCAGGACCAGGACCAGGACATATGCACACACACACACACACACACACACACACACACACACACACACACACACAGATTTTTTATTTCAAAGTCAGTATTTGAGTCCATTTGCTCAACTCTCTTTTTATACATGCAGGGACCTTCAACCCTTACTTTATTGAGTTAGCCTTTTCCTGCAGAGCCACTGAGAGTTTCCTTTCCATCTAAGGTAATTACCACTGAGTTAAAATATCTAAATTCCCCAAAGGGATCTGCCCTGTGTTTAGTCACTCAGAAAATACTGGCTGACTAAAATAGTCTATATTTCTGTAGATGGCAAAATACAGTTTACTAATAACAGAATAGGAAAAATAAGACAATACCAAACTATGTGATTCAAAGTAATTTATAGATATTTAAATTGCTTATTAACCTGTTGTAGCTCTGTCAATTTTTCTGCAACATTCAGTTTTCCATAAGTAAGAAAAAGCAGAAAACACTATGTGATTTGCTCAGTTTCACACACATCCATGTTCTCTCCACTAATTTATTTATAAGTAAGTATAAACACCTTTTTTAAAAAACTAACACCAGTTTTTTTTTCTTTAAGGTCTGGAAGTCAACAAATAATAAGTGAAATGGAGCTGGCATGAATTTTGAGGAAGAATTTTACCTTAGGAGTTCAAAATGATTCTGGTTAGGAAAGAATGCCAGGAATCTGTGTGTCATAACCCTCTTTACTCCTATCATGTTAGGATGAAATTCTAAACAGAGAGGGAAAGGAAACAACATTTATATTTCCCTGGACGATGTGTGGTTTTAAGGCCCAAGAACAAGTGGCATCATATTAGCTTGTTCTCTATAGGGCTGACATATGGAAAAAACAAATTTTCCAGTACAGCCTAAAAGGAAAGGGACCAACTTAACATACTTGAGAAAAACTTAGAACATTGGAAACTCAATACAACTGCAAAGAAAATCACTCTTTTAGCCATTATTTCTCTTGGGTAATAATAAACTATTTATACCCATTGTATAAAGTGTTGAATATCACAACGTGTATGGAAAAAGAACACTGAAACCGCAAGAGAACCATGCTTGACACTTGGGTGTTTCTCCCTTCAGTCTTTGTATTCATCACCTTTTACCAAAATCAGAGTGGTATTTTGATTCTCTGGTCTATTTTACAGGACTGAGGATGTGGGTCAAGTGAGAGGGCTCTTTTCCAGAAACTGTGAGAGTCCAAGTTCAAACCTCAATACCACCACAAGAAAGCAGACAAACAAACCAAAAAACCTCTTAGCTATGTTGCATCTATTATCCTCTTAACCTATCGTGGAATCAGTCAATAAGATATACACTTTTTAAAATGTGATCTTTATTGCTTCTGAAATTTAGAAATAGTACGTGCTCATTGTTAAGGGTGAAATAAAAGACACATATATAGAAAATAATGAGATTTGCTCTCCTGTAAAGGTTGATTCTGTCTTGCTTTCTGCACAGCTACCACTTTTAACAGTTTATGGAATGTTATATATACACAGTATATACATGTGTTTTCTGGTATATACATGGTAATGATTTATTCTCCTACTTACTCAGCATTGAATATTAAGGAACTTTCTGCCTTTTATTCTAAGAAGAATATAAGGTGAACATTCCTGCTTGTTAGTATTCAGGGGTCTCTGATAGTTTTATTAGATGGAGTCTGAAAGTGTTGGGCAAGTGCTAGGCAAGAAGGTTTATGATTACCGACACTTACCTTTTCTTTTTGTCTTTTTTTGCCAGTCCTGGGGCTTGAACTCTGGGCTAGGGCTCTTTAGCTCAAGGCCAGCGCTCTACCACTTTGAGCCACAGGGCCACTTCTGGTTTTCTGCTGGTTAATTGGAGATAAGAGTGTCACAGACTTTTCTACCTCTGCTGGCTTAGAACTGTGATCCTCAGATCTTGGTCTCCTGAGTAGCTAGGATTGTAGGTGTGAGCCACCCGGCACCCAGCCATTCACTCCTTTTGATTCTATTTTTTTTTCAACTAGGATCCCATGCTTTGCCCAAGTTAAGCAAAATTTATCTATATTTTCACCTCATTTTATGACTGGTTTTGATATATCAGGTTTTTAACCATACTTTCCTCAAAAGACCTAGTTTTTCCTTCCACACTGGTTTGTGATACTTCCTTTTGAACATACTATACTATCATTTAGCATGATCTAGAGGGGACCTAATGTCTCATTTTTATGTGTTTGTCATTTTTTAATTTTTGCAGTGCTGGAATTTAGCACAGGGCCTCATATATGCCAAGCAAGCACTCTACCACGGAACTACATCTCTATTTCTTGCTTGTTTTGTTGTTGGAAATTTCAGGCAGTCTGACTTCAGAGTCTCCCATCTTTGTTAAAAGAACAAATGAACTGTAGTCTTTCAGTTCAAGGGATAAATTTTTTTTCTTTTTTTCTTTTTGCCAGTCTTGGGACTTAGACTTGGGGCCTGAGCTCTGTCCCTGGCTTCTTTTTGCTCAGGGCTAACACTCTACCACTTGAGCCACAGCACCACTTCTGGCTTTTTCTGTTTATGTGGTGCTAAGGAATCAAACACAGGGCTTCATGCATGCAAGGCAAGCACTCTACCACTAAGCCATATCCCTGGCCCCAAATGATACAAAATATTAGAGTTGCTTTCTTTAATAAAATAAATGTGCATCTCCCCCATTTCATGAGAAGACTGAAACATTCCACAGGCAAGGAGAATTAGCAGATGAGTAAACATAGCTGCATTTCCCAGGCATAAAATGTGCTGATGCATGTACTAATCCTAAACTCCTATATGATGTCATTATGTCAACAATCATGAAGCTTGCTTGACCCATACATAAAATAACAATGGGGGTTGGGAATATGGCCTAGTGGTAGAGTGCTTGCTACGTATACATGAAGCCCTGGGTTCGATTCCCCAGCACCACATATATAGAAAAGGCCAGAAGTGGCACTGTGGCTCAAGTGGTAGAGTGCTAGCCTTGAGCAAAAAGAAGCCAGGGACAGTGCTCAGGCCATGAGTTCAAGCCCCAAGACTGGCAAAAAAATAAAATAATATAATATAAATAAAGTAAAATAGCAATGGTCAAAAGAATTGTATCTTTGGTAATGTTTAATTTTTTAAAACCACATTTTCTTATCCTTTTACAGGAGCCCTGTGAGTAGATATCATTAACACAATATTTTTAATGAAGAAACTAAAAGGAAAGCTCTTGAGAATGTTATGTGTTTAAAAATTGGACATGATTGAGTCAGGATATATATATGTCAAAGAGATGTTAAAATAAAGCAACTAATTTTAAATCCAATTCTAAGCAGTTCATCATTATTTATATCCTTATGCTTTCCACTTTTCATTAATCAGAATAGTTCAGAAACTACATGCTGAACCCTTGCCTCATTCCGATGAGATAATTCATGGAGAATAGCGATGCATATGGTTTTCAGATGTAGGAACTGGGGTCTCAAGGGACAAACAAGTTGGCCAAGTCAATGGAATATAAGAGCTGTATAGACTTTTAAAAAATATAAATCTGAGTTAAAATTTATGTCCTAATATGGGAAAGCATGCCATTTTCTTACCAGAGAAATTATTCTAGAATTTCAGAACCAAGCCAATCTATTTCATACTGACCTCATCATCTGTATTGTCCCCTGTGGAACCTCACTCATGCAAGCAATTAGTCTCACAACTTAAACTCCCAGCCTTCAAAGTGTTCTTCTTGGTTGAATTCAAGACATGAAAGCATTCTTTTCTATTATTTCTTCAGTCCCACATAAACAAAGACTCATCAGTTTCCCCCAGTTTCCCAGCATTATATTATTCTTAATTGACAAGGCCACATAGAGTAACTCACTAGTAATTCACTAGCCCAGTGCGTTGCAGAATCACCTGGAATTCTTTTTTTTAAATTTATTTTTATTTTATTTTATTTTTTTGGCCAGTCCTGGGCCTTGAACTCAGGGCCTGAGCACTGTCCTTGGCTTCTTTTTTACTCAAGGCTAGCACTCTGACACTTGAGCCACAGCACCACTTCTGGCCATTTTCTGTATATGTGGTGCTGAGGAATTGAACCCAGGGCCTCATGTATAGGAGGCAAGCACTCTTGCCACTAGGCCATATTCCCAGCCCCTGGAATTCTTATTAAGACAGAGATTGCTAGGCCCCACCCACCTCTGGAGTTTCTGATTCAGTTAGTTCATGGTAAGGACTGATAGAGTTTCTATTAAATTCCCAGATGGTCCCCATGATATCACCCTGAGAGAACCACTAAGCTAGTGCCTTTCCTACCCTGTCTCTCAAAATCTCCTTCCAGAAAATGGTCAGATGCCAAGACTGGCGCATCAATGTTCAGTGCTTTTTTTTTTTTTTTAAACCCTTTCCACCTACAAAATTAAAGGCAGAATAGGACCACATGGAAAGTACAATGAAACAACTGAAGCACACAATCCAAATTTCAAAACAGAGAGCATCATTGCTAAAAATCAGGACGAAAGTGGTTAACAGCAATTCAGTCAGTTTTTCTGATTCCATTGAAATCTGGGCACCAGGGAGGTTCCAAAAAAACAAACAAAACAACCCACAAATAAATCTGGAGTCAAAGTCAGGGTGTTTTTATGTATGGAACTCTTGGATACTTGAATTCCAGTTTTCATCTCTTTGGGGGGAAATAAGGCCATTTTTGTTATGGAATCAGGTATTCCAGTATTCTATTCTATCATAAATATCATCAGTATTTTAAATAGCACCATTATACTCCATACAAAGTAACTGATGAAAAATGTTATTATGAGACATACCATTTCTGGTTAAGAAATATGCTTTTAGAGCTACTATTAACATACAAATATATTGTAGGAATTACTGAGCTTTTATTCTGATCATTACAAGGCCATTACATTTCAACTTATGAGCCAGCCAGTGAAGAATAGGCTACCAAGTAGTAAAACCATATCATCCAAATATAGGGTTATTTTTTTCCCTTCTGGCTTAGTTCAAAGACATGAAAACAGAAGAACAGTGATAGTTTTACTGAATACACAAATTTTAAAATAAGTCCTTTGTTTGAGGATGAGTCACAAGTACTTCCTCAGTGAGAGAAGTTGCCTAGGTAACAGAGATGCTTTGCTGCGTGAAGGAGTACAGGGTAGTGGGTTGAGTTTCAAACCCACTAGTCATTTCCTTTACTTAATTGCTAACCGCTCTTCCCAGCTGCAGTCTGGGATCTGTGTTTTATGTAATAACCCAGCAACTAAGTATTGTGTTGTATTTTATCTAGGAGAACAAAACAGTAAACTTTATATTTCCATGGATTTTGGAGTCCAAGTCAATATTATTTCACAAGGCCCTCTGACTTCAGGAGGGTATGATGAAAGTCGTCCATAGATCTCAATGTAGCCATATCATTGCACAAGACCTAGAGGTGAAAAGTATTTAGCAGCGAAGAGAGAAGTGTAGGAGACACCCTCAAAGCACAAGGAAGGGGTTTAATTTGTTTTTGTGTCCTAAGTAACGAGCAGAGAACCTGATGCAAAGAGGACTCAAAATACATAAAGTGAAGGGGGTTGTTGGTTCTTTTTCTTTTCATTTCTTCCTTCCCTTCCCTTCCCTTTCTTTTTCTTTTTCTTTCTTTTCTTTTTTTTTTTTTTTTTTTGGTCCAAGACCAGGCCATAAACTTGGTACCTGATGCTTTTACTCATTGACTAGCTCTTTGCTAACTAAGCCACACCTTCAACCCCAGTTGTTGTTTTTTTTGTGTGTGTTGTTTGTTTTGTTTTTTGTTTTCTTTTTAAAGAATAATCCAATGTTTGAAGCTACTTAGGATTTCATGGGGGCCTTTTGGCATTCATACACGGATGCTTTTCCCCGGGGAACTGTCACAGATAGGTTAATGACTCTAATACTGGGGCTTAAAGTCAGGACCACCATATGCTGCTTAGCTTTTTTTTTTTTTTCCTGTACTTCATGGGGCTTGAACTCAAGGCCTGAGAGTTTTCC
Source organism: Perognathus longimembris pacificus (assembly GCF_023159225.1). Classification (NCBI taxonomy): domain Eukaryota; kingdom Metazoa; phylum Chordata; class Mammalia; order Rodentia; family Heteromyidae; genus Perognathus; species Perognathus longimembris. The sequence continues at coordinate 13,927,816 of NC_063178.1, forward strand.
CTGGGCTCATTTTGCTCAAGGCTAGTGCTTTACCACTTTGAGCCACAGGCGTGAGCCACTAGCACCTGGCTACACTTAGCTTTCATGTTCAAGGCTGACACTCTATCCCTTGAGCCATGTCTCCATCTCCAGCATGCTCCATTTTAAAAAGTAGCTCATGTGGATGAGCATTTCTTTAAAAGATCTTATGAGTACAAACAAGGAGAATAGTATTAACTGAAAAAAACAAACATGGGTAGTACAGTGATTTATATCATCAGTAATACTGCTTTGCTGTGGCCTCTACAGTCTTGGTTGTCCTTTGAACACCTTGAGTCTCCTTCTGCTTTCCACAGTACTCCCATTATTCTTAGATTATACAACATTAGTATCCTAAAGGGCAAAAGTGCTAGCAAATTTCCCTAAAATTCAAATTACAGAGAATGATTAATATATGAGTTGTCTTACTGATGAAATGAACTGTGGTTAGCTGCTTTTCCACTATCAAATACAGTTAAGCATTTTCGGTTGTATAATTGTATTCAAGAGTCAAATGCCGGGGCTGGGAATATGGCCTAGTAATAAAGTGCTCGTCTTGTATACATGAAGCCCTGGGTTTGAGTCCTCAGCACCACATATGTAGGAAAAGCCAGCAGTGGCGTTGTGGCTCAAGTGGCAGAGTGCTAGCCTTGAGCAAAAAGGAGCTAGGGACAGTGCTCAGGCCCTGAGTTCAAGCCCCAGGACTGGCAAAAAAACCAAACCAAACAAAAGAGTCAAATGCCATAACCATTCCTTCTGGTAGGTTGAGTTAGAATAAAGAAATGAGATACACACACACACACACACACACACACACACACACACACACACACACAGAGAGAGAGAGAGAAACCCCTAAAAATATCCATAATGTCTTCTTCCTTAAAGGCATCATATTCTTTGAATTGGAATGATCCTGTTGCTGCCTCAGAACAGGCGAAGTGCAAAGACACAGATACCTCGGTACGAATGTCAGAGATTTGAGTCATCACCTGTCATAGTGCAAAATGAGATAGCATACTGTCGTGGGGCTTAAAGTGTGGTACCAGGAGCTTTAAGTCCTGAGTTCAAGTCCCAAGGCTGATACCTCCTGGTTGGATGCGCTTGAATAAGTTACTTAACTTGTCTTTGTTTTATTTTCAAAGAAATCAACTCAAACGTATCAAATAGGGTAGTTGTGAGAATTAAGTAAATTAGTATAGTAGGAAATCAATAAATATAAGCAATAATTGTTGTTAGTGTTGTTAGATATCTGAGTCAGACTCCAATTCTATGAATAGTCTAAAAATATTCCACTATTTTCACTGTTCAGAGTTCATTAATCAAATAATTTAAAGGCATCCCACTTAGTAAATGAATGTTAATCCAGACATGCAAACAACATATGTGTGGAAATACACGCACACATACAGTCTAGCCTTCCTAAAGTACTAGGGAAGACAAACAAATACCTTTTAAAATAAAGAACACATATTTAACCTACAATAAGGTCAAGTTTTATAAAAAAAATTTCCATACTTTATTCCATGTCACTTACAGAACACCATTTCTAGTTCTTTGCTACTAACAAGTAGAAAACTTTACCCAATATTTTAGAAATCACCATTATTCTACGATAGGTAACACAGAATGAACTTCCTTTATTAATGTGTTGTGATTTTAGTGAAGTTCCTTTATGTTCTTGCCTTGCATGGTTTTATAATTATGTTAGTTTTGTATTTCCTTCTATTTGCCACATAGATTTATGTGTTTATTTTTATACCATATATTTATTTGCATCCTAATATCTACAAATCACATTGGTCTCTGTCACTATACCTTAAGACCTAAAGCTTGATGAGTATATTTTAATGTCTAAACTAACCAAATATCTTCACAAGTAAATGTAATATCCAACATCTTGAGGGGAAAAAAAGAAAACATTTCTCTGGCTGAATACTCCAGAGTTAATGAACCTCTCAAGTGCCTATTTTTGGAAAGGTTGGTCAATTCCTTGGTCTGTTTTGAGATAAACAATGGAGTTGTTTTATTTTTCTCAAATATAAAAGAAGACCTGGGATACAGCTCAGTGGCAAAGCATTTGCCTTGCAAGTGCAACATCCTACGTTTGATCCACAGTACCAAAAAAGAAAAGACAAAACAAAATCAAATATAAAAGAAAATAACTGGTGGCTACATAGATGATCAATGTTCCCTTTCTAATTTAATAGGTTCCCACAAAAAATAGAAACAATTTTTCTACAAAATTGTTTCAGGTTTTTAAAATAAAATTTCATTAGTGAGAAACAAAATTAATGTTATTTGATCTTTAACTTAAATACTTTTTTGGAGGTGGGGTAAGGGGGATTCCCATGGGGACTATGGGAGCTCCTCCAAATAGGACAGGGTAAGTTCCCAGAATGCCATGTTCAATACTAACACAACCTTTCCCTAACCTTAAAAACGTGGCAAAAGCATTACAAGTCACTGGGCAAACACCTGTTAGTTTTCTTGTGGTTGTTTCCCTGTACTGTGGCAGTATTACTTAATGCATTTTCAATTGATGTCCCATTTTCATTACTGGACTGGTGGGGGGGGGGGATTTTTTCTTTTCTTATTTTTTTTCTATTTCTGCAAACCCAGCTTCACTTCCTTGTACAACATCAGCTGAGATTGTTTTGCACTATGTTTCCCCAGCATGTGGACATTAACATTAAAAAAATTTTATTTATTTATTTTCAAAGTGAAGTGTACAAAGGGGTTACAGTTTCATACATAAGGCAGTGCATACATTTCTTTTCTTTTTTTTTTTTTGCCAGTCCTGGGGCTTGAACTCCAGGCCTGAGCACTGTCCCTGGCTTCTTTCTGCTCAAGGCTAGCACCCTGCCACTTGAGCCACGGTGCCACTTCTGGCCATTTTCTATATATGTGGTGCTGAGGAATCAAACCCAGTGTTTCATGTATACAAGGCAAGCACTCTTGCCACTAGGCCATATTCCCAGCCTAACATTAACATTCTTGCTGCTCCTCTGTATTTATTGCTTTTCTTAATCTGTTGTGGATGGTAAGACTTTGATGAAGTTAGAATTCATGTACAGTTCCATGGAAAACTATTGTCTGTTTCATTTTCCTCTTCAAATTTCCCAGAAAGTTTCTCTAGGTTTCATTTTTAGGCTATTTTAGAGAATTAACGAAGAAGTCCTGGATTTCATTCTAGCTGTGGAGAACAAACTAATAACACTGAATGCTGCTAAGAGACAATACATGATGATGAGCATTAGCTGCAACTGAATGAACAGGCTGGGAATCCTATAGCATGGAAGACTGTGTGAGCCAGTTACACACCATCCTTATGAGATTTTAATTTACATGGAATAGAGCAGGGAAGAGAATTTCATATCACAGGATCCAAACTAATCATTTTTCACCTCACATTAACATCTCACCTAAGTATTTCTAGAATGCATCTGTGCTCCTGAGGTTTCATATCCGAAAGCTCAGAGTCCATTTAATTTTATCCATCCTTCCTCAATGATCTCTGCTTTAGTTTCCATCCACCCTTCCCTTTACCTACTACTAAAAGCCATTCAATCAGCCTCTATAATTCATCCTCCAAAACATGTGAGAGCACCCCCACGCCCTGAAATACCTCTATGAGCATGCCTTTCTTTTCATGAAAAAGTGCAGTGAACTCTTCCTGCCTACCACATTAACTATCAACTCCTCTCTCTGACATTTAGTCCTCTGACACAAAGTCCTATGCTAACTTTGGATACCTTTTCTCACCTCCACCTGCTCTGCAATCCTGCATCCCTGGGATTCTTCTTATTCTTTAAAATTAATCAGCACTCTTATCTATGAAATTTTTGCTTATACTCTTTGGTTAATGTAGGATACCATTCACTACCATGATAAAGTGTAGAAATCTTACACATTCTGCAAATACTATTTTTTCTTAATACATTTTCTGATCCCCTCCCCTCAAAACACAGTGTGATCATTTCTTACCAGAAACATTTTATTGATGTATCCACTATGGCTCATTCTTACCTATGCTACTATATAGTTTAGCTTTCCATGCGGTTCTTAATCCTCTCCAAGAGGCAAAAATGTTTCTGACTTACCAGAATGTACTAAGAAATGATTTAAAAAGTCTAAGAAAATATAGTCATTCCCTTTTATCTTGGAGGATGTTTCAAGATCGCCCAAAGGATGCATGAAAACCAGTACATACTTTTCAGTTTATATACATCTACAATAAAGATCAATTGATAAATTAGGCACTGTAAGAGATTAATAGTGATAATAATAGAATAATGACCATAATATGCTTTATCTACTATAAAGTTATACAAATGTGGTCTCTGTCTTTCTCAAAATACCATATTTTTTGTACTGTGCCATAATTCTGGACCACAATTGGTCAAGGGTAAATGAAAATTCAGAAAGAAAAACTTCAAATGAACAGGCCCTACTGTTTGCCAGTCTAATGAGGAAATAGGAAGAAAGCTCCAAGAATGAGAAGTCATGTCACACCATGGCACGGAGCTTAGTGTGTCACTGAAGTTGCTCCTTCACAGGAAGTAGGGGAAAATTAGGAAAGAAGAGTATACTCAGTTTAGCTTTCAAAGACAATGCTTGAGTTAGTTATGAGCGCCAACCTCTTTGGCAGCAGATTTCTTCGTGGTCTTCAGTGCAACTTGAAATTTTTCTTTGTCCCTTTACTTGAGTTCATGTGTACACTCGTGGAGGCTCAATAATGAATCATGTCAGTTTTGTTGCTTTGCTGTATAGTATTGTCCCCCAAAGGGAAGTTGGAAGATGAAGAAGCTACTTCCAATGGGTCTTATTGTGTGTGATGGGCCACATTTAATTTTGTTTCGGATGTGAAAGAGAAAGAAAACAGTTGAGGTAAAGATGTTTATATCATAAATGAACGTGTGGATTTAGAATACTGGTGGAAAAATCTCACTGTTTTTTCCCCCCTTTTAAGTAGTTTGAGGATTGAACCCAGTACCTTATGAACGCTAGACTAGTGCTTTGCCACTGAGCTTTAATTCTATACTTAATACCAATGCCATTCTCATCTTTTATCTGTTATCTCTTTTTATTTTCTTTTATTTAATATATTTTTTATTTTTATTTATTTTTTGTTGTTGTTGTTGTTTTTTGGCCAGTCCTGGGCCTTGGACTCAGGGCCTTAGCACTGTCCCTGGCTTCTTCCCGCTCAAGGCTAGCACTCTGCCACCTGAGCCACAGCGCCCCTTCTGGCCGTTTTCCATATATGTGGTGCTGGGGAATCGAACCCAGAGCTTCATGTGTAGGAGGCAAGCACTCTTGCCGCTAGGCCATATTCCCAGCCCTTAATATATTTTTTACTAATTTCACATGATTTCAACATCAACATAAAAATGTCATTTGCCAAATTCCTCTAGAAATGTTTCTTTGAAGTTAGAACCATGTTAACCATGTTAACCATTTCTGCAACTCATCAGGTACCTAAGTGTTATTTGTGAATTGAATTGGTTGACAATAAGCCTCTTATGTTTTGTTAAGGTTTTCAACTTTTTGTTTTAAAAACATCTCTTCAGGCTGGGAATATGGCCTAGTGGTAAAGTGCTCACCTGGTATACATGAAGCCCTAGGTTCGATTCCTCAGCACCACATATATAGAAAAGGCCAGAAGTGGTGCTGTGGCTCAAGTGGCTTGAGCAAAAAGAAACCAGGGACAGTGCTCAGGCCCTGAGTTCAAGCCCCAGGACTGGCAAAAAAAAAAAAAACCCAAAAAACAAAAAAACAGGGCTGGGAATATGGCCTAGTGGTAAAGTGCTTGTCTTGTATACATGAAGCTCTGGTTTTGATTCCTCAGCACCACATATATGTAGAAAAAGCTGGAAGTGGCACTGTTGCTCTAGTGGCAGAGTGCTAGCCTGGAGCAAAAAGAAGCCAGGGACAGTGCTCAGGCCCGGAGTTCAAGGCCCAGGACTGGCAACAAATACAAAACCAAACAAATACAAAAAAAAAAAACTCTTAAATTGACACTTGCAAATTACACATATTTAGGTGGCTCGTACCTGTAATCCTAGCTACTCAGGAAACTGAGATCTGGGGCTAGAAATGTGGCTTGGACATACTATGCTTGTCTTGTGTGCGTGAAGCCCTGGGTTTGATTCATCAGCACCACATAAACAGAAAAAGCTGGAAGTGGCGCTGTGGCTCAAGAGGTAGAGTGATAGCCTTGAGCAAAAAAAAGACAGGGACAGTGCTCAGGCCATGAATCCCAAACCCCAGGACTGGCAAACAAACAAACAAAAAAGGAAACTGAGATCTGAGGAGTGAGTTTCAAAGCCACCTGGGGCAGGAAAGTCTGAGAGACTTTCATCTCAATTAGCCAGCAAAAAAAACAAATCCAGTATTGGAGCTATGACTTGAGTGATAACTTGAGCAAAAGAAGCTCAACAACAGCACCCTGCCCCAAGTTCAAGCCCCAGGACTGGTAAAAAGAAAGTGATATATACATATTTGGAGTTCTATGTGATATTCCCAGCTTCTCATTGAATCCATCTTCTTACTCCTAGGATCCCATCCAGAGAGACCTGTTAGTTGCTGTCCTCTGGACATTGTGTCCTGCTAGCCAGATTTCCCAGAGCCTCCAGAGGCCACTAAGCTCCTGTCCACACGGCTGGCTGATTTGTCAGTTCAAGTCACCCAGTTCAACTGACATCACCACAGCTTGCAAATTCCAGAGTCACTATGAGTGCTTTAGTTGTAGTAGTGTTTAGACCTGCCCTACATATCATACCAGCATGCCCTTATTTATACACAACTTGTATCATGTGTGGTATAACATTTAAAAATACCTCTGAGACAGGTTTTCATAGCAATCAAAAATAAATATGAAAACGGAGACACCTATGTCTGTTTACTTCCAAAATGGTACATTGGTAGCAAAGATAGAAGCATGAGTTGTCAGGAATCCATCCAGATATACTGACTTGATTTCTCTCTCTGGTAACTATTACCATCCAACAGAGGCACTGGGCTACCACTGTGCTCCACTGGCACTGTGTGTGTGTGTGTGTGTGTGTGTGTGTGTGTGTGTGTGTGCCAGTCCTGGGGCTTGAACTCTGGGCCTGGGCACTGTCCCTCAGCTTTTTGTGCTCATGGCTAGCACTTGAGCCACATCTCCACTTTCAACTTTTTTTTTTTTTGGTAGTTTAGTGGAGGCAAGCATAGCACAGACTTTGTTGCCTGGGCTGGCTTTGAACTGTGATCCTCAGCCCTCAGCCACCTGAGCAGCTGGGATAACAGGTAGGAGCCACCGAAGCCTGGTTTGGCACTGTGTATTTGACCACAGCATGAAGCAAATTCGTTCCAAAGTCTCATGCATTCTCCAGGAATGAATAAAAGCCGTTTTTAAACTTTCACTTCCCCATCCTCAATAAACAATTTCTAATAGAAAAAAAATGCTTTGGAGACTGCACGTTGTGTGTGTAGATGCACACACACGTGATAAACACTTCTCTATGTCTTAAAGACATCAAGTAAATGTATCAGTTGTGCAAAGGCAGCCATCACCACCACCCCGAGACTAGAGCACGGAGACAGCTGAGAGAAGGGTGATGGTGAAGGCCTTGTAGCCATAAGGATTTGCCATGGGCATCCACGTGGCACCCTGCCACACCCCACCGCCGCCTAGCCCTCATTTCCCACATTTTCCATAGTGAGTCAGCCAGCAAGCGTCCACTGAGAATGCCACTGCATTGCCCTGGAATCAACATTTCACGTGGGAGGAAGGCCCACCCTGCCTTTCCCCAGGCACCGCAGGAGAGCCGCTATTCTCAGCCTAAGGGGTTCCAGGCTAACTGACAATGGTGACCTTTGCTGGCTTCAATAAAGGACTCTCAGTAAGCAAGAGGGGAATGTGAGGCAGGGCTCGCCCCAGGAAGGCTCTTTGGGAAAGACTCTTCCCCTCTCAATGAAAGGGAGCATAAAGCCACAGACCAAGAGCTGGGCCCCAGAGGGTCCTGCAGCTCAACCTTGGCGGAGACTGTCAGCACAACTAACCGAGAGGAGGCAAACTAATTGTTGCTTGAGAGAAACAGAGACTTGTACAAAGAAGTCAGCATAAATCCCTCATGTGGCTAAGTTTTTTTTTTTAATGCTAAGTCATCTCCAGTATTTCTGCCCTCACTCAAACCTGGAAAGTTAATTTTTTTCCTTCACTATTCACTGTCAATACATTTTACAGTGTTTCTCAAGTCAATTCTTTCCATACTTCATAAATCTAACTACACTTTTGAAAAAAAGGAAAAAAAGGAGGCTTATGGTTTTATTCTGCTTCTTTTCGAGAGAGAGAGAGAGAGACAGAGAGAGAGAGTGTGTCCCGGGGCTTGAACTCAGGGCCTAGGCGCTGTCCTTTAGCCTTTTTGCTCAAGGCTAGTACCCTACCACTTGAGCCATAGCTCCAATTCTTCCAATTCTGGCTTTTTTTTTTGGGGGGGGGGTGTTGTTTAATTGGAGATAAGAGTCTCACAGGCAGGCCCTGGCTAGTTTCAAACCTTGATCCTCAGCCCCCTGACTAGGATTACAGTAGGATTACAGGCGCAAGCCACCAGTGGCAGTTTTTTGTTTGTTTGTAATCAACTCCTGCTCAATCACAGAGATCCTCAAGTCTTGGTGGCTCCCCATCTTCAGAGCACAGAACTGGAGGGTTTGTTTCCCTGGGAGCGTGAAGGTGGCTCGGTCTGGACACGTTCCATGTCCTGTACCCTAGACCTTTTGCTCTACGAAGAGTTCCCAAATTTTGATTGCACAAACTCTTGAGGAAAACAGGACCTTGTAACATTAGCCAGGCGGATCACCAGATCGCTGGCTTGTCCATCCCTGTCCTCAAATTAACACATCAATCTATTTCCTCCTAACATTCTGTCCTTTGAGTTATATAACTGCCTTTCATTTGAACTCATCCATCAAACTGTGGGGGGGAGGGTTAAAGACCTAATTTGATTCTTGAATTGGCTCAGATTTTTACTTTTAATGACTTCCAACAGGAGCAGAGATGCAACAGTGGTCGCTAGATTTAATTTTGAAACTCGAATCGCTGAGTTTCCTCTTTCACCCAGAGCTCTTCTGATCGTGCTAAGCAGCTTGGGGTGTGGTTTCATAGGGAGGGAGGGGGGACACAAAGAGAAGAGAGGGAAGGGGGGAGGGGACCTGCAAGGAACTTCACAAGAAAAGTCTCTTCCACTGTGTTTGCGGGCCCCGAGACCCGCCTTTGGCAGCTCTCCAGGATGTACAGAAGTTTCACACTAAGGAAGTGCTCACTTTGGAATAAAGCCAGCAGACGTGAGCGAGTTCCTAAGAATTCTGGGCGCTCTGGGCTCCCCACGACCGGGCCTGGACCGCACACATCAAAGCAGCAGCCCAGATCTAAGTTGGTAAAAGTTCGAGCCTCTCAACTCCGGGTTCCCCGGAGTCCTGAGTCAGTCTCATCTAACGGTTTCTTCTCAACCGCTAGGAGCCTGCCACTGCGGCGGGACACCCGTGAGTCACTGGCCGGTGACTCACCGACCCCACCCTGGTCCCCTGGGCTTTCCTCGGAGCCCCAGCGTCCGCAGCTGGACTGAAACCATGAGCCCCCCCCCCCCCCGAGATCATTACACCCCAAGACGAAGTTGCAAAGAGGCGTCTACCCCGAGCTGCAATCTTCGCTTTGCAAGAGGGCGTGGCGCTAGGCTGCGTCCTGGGTGGTGCGCGCCCGCACCCCGCGCCCCATCTCCGGCCCTGGCCCTCTTTTGTTTCTTCTTTGTGTCTTCCGATCCGCCGGATCCCCGACTCCCACCCCCCCCCCCGCCCCTTTCCTGCTTTCTTCGCCCGCCGGTCTCCCCGCCCACCCACGCCCGCGGACCTCAGCCCCGCAGCCGCTCCCTGCCACGCCCCTTGGGCTCTTCAGCTTACTTTCGGGCGCACGCCCTTCCCCCCACCCGGAGACCTCGCCTTTCTGGGCACACCCCCTGCTGGAGCAGAGTTGGGGGCCATGCTCAGGAAAGCCCCTGGAAGTCCAAGACTAGCCTAAGAAGTAACGGGATTGTGCTCTGGTCCGGGACAGCCGAGAAGGAAGGCTCCGGGAGGGAGGGTGGGGGTGCCCCCAAACCGCACCCCGCCCTCCCCGCCCACCTTGCCGGGTCCCCATTGGCTGGCGCGCTCCGGGCTTGGGATGGCAGTGGGAGGGGACCCTCGGTCCTAACCGGGTTATATAAACAGCGTCTTTGGCGGGGTCCGGTCCTCTGTCGCTCTCGCCCCGGGTCCCCGCGCCAGAGACGCAGCAGACCCCCCCGCATCCACCGCGCGCCCTCGCTCGCCTCGCCGGTCCGCAGCCGCCCAGCCCGACGCCGCTCCCCGCAGCCATGTCCACCCGATCGACGTCCTCCTCCTCCTACCGCAGGATGTTCGGAGGCCCCGGCACCGGGAGCCGACCGAGCTCCGGCCGGAGCTACGTGACCACGTCCACCCGCGCGTACAGCCTGGGCAGCGCGCTGCGCCCCAGCACCAGCCGGAGCTTCTACGCCTCGTCCCCGGGCGGCGGCTACGTGCAGCGCTCGTCCGCGGTGCGGGTGCGCAGCGCGGTGCCCGGCGTGCGCCTGCTGCAAGACTCGGTGGACTTCTCGCTGGCCGATGCCATCAACACCGAGTTCAAGAACACCCGCACCAACGAGAAGGTGGAGCTGCAGGAGCTCAACGATCGCTTCGCCAACTACATCGACAAGGTGCGCTTCTTGGAGCAGCAGAACAAGATCCTGCTGGCCGAGCTGGAGCAGCTCAAGGGCCAGGGCAAGTCGAGGCTGGGGGACCTCTACGAGGAGGAGATGCGGGAGCTGCGTCGCCAGGTGGACCAGCTCACCAACGAGAAAGCGCGCGTGGAAGTGGAACGGGACAACCTGGGCGAGGACATCATGCGACTCCGGGAGAAGTAAGGCGGTGCCCCCTCAAAGTAGCGGGAAGGGCGGGGGGGGGGGACGGGGAAGGGGGGAGAGGAGGGGACAGGGAGTGGGAACGATCCTCTCCCCCCTCTGCCACGCCCTTGGCGATGTGGCGGGGCGGTGGCTGTCTGGGCGGGGGGGGGGGGGACAATGACGGGGGGGGGGAGGCTGTGGCTGCGCCGTGCAGCCCCGCCCTGAACCCCGACTTTGCAGTTGACACTTATTTCCCTTCTGCCCTCCCCGCCCCTTTGCCAAGAGTTTTGCATTTCAAATGCACATTTCTTTCAAACCATCCAAACTTGCAGGTATCTGTGTAAAAGGCAATTGGAGCGCTCCCTTTCAGCTTTCCAAAAGTTTTTCTGGCTCTTTCTGGCGAGTTGCCAGTTTCCCAGGCGCGAGGACTGGGCGGTCCTGAGGGCTGACAGACAAAGGGGTGGCGGAGGCGCCTCCCAGGCTGCCTAGGGTGGCTGCTGGAGTCCGTCCTGCAGGACAGTGCAACTTCAAGTGATTACTTTCCTGCACGGAGCATCGGGTCCCGCTAAAGGCTGCCCAGGGTAGCAATTCTCAAAGCCGCTGTCGCTGCTGCTGCTGGTGGTGGTGCAACAGGGCTGGGCGACTTGGTGGTTGGGTGTGGCCGCCCCGCCCCTGGCAGCCTCCCAGTTCCCTTTTGGGTAATGCGCAAACTGTTTCAGATTGCAGGAAGAGATGCTGCAGAGGGAGGAAGCCGAAAGCACCCTGCAGTCTTTCAGACAGGTTTGTAAACTCTCCCCCACTCACTTGTGGCCACCGGGCCCCACCCACCCAACCCACGGGAAATTCTAAAAGTTAAATTTCACTCAAGTTTTTAAAAGGAGGCCCAACTTGACAACCCTGGGCGCAGCCCAGAACTCACCTATTGGGGCCTCTCTGAATAAAAACCCTGGGATTTCACTGGTCCCTAAGGACAAAAAGAAAACCCTCTGACTTTCTCCTTTGTTTCAAGATTTGCTTTTCTTCCCAGAGGAGGATTGTATCATTCCCCTTTTACTTGGGCAACACATTAGCACTCTCCTTTCTAACAGCTACATTTTGACTGAAGAGTTTGTTTGCATGGCCAGGCTAGCTAACTTTTACAAGGCTACAAAATGTACAGCCTGTCCTTGGAAGTTTCTTCTTTTTATCTCAGCACTCAGACTTGAACTTCAAGCCTGGGTGCGATCCCTGAGATGCTTTTTGTTTTTTGTTTTTTGTTTTTTGGTTTTTTTTTTTTTTTTTGGCCAGTCCTGGGCCTTGGACTCAGGGCCTGAGCACTGTCCTTGGCTTCTTCCCGCTCAAGGCTAGCACTCTGCCACTTGAGCCACAGTGCCGCTTCTGGCCGTTTTCTGTATATGTGGTGCTGGGGAATCGAACCTAGGGCCTCGTGTATCCGAGGCAGGCACTCTTGCCACTAGGCTATATCCCCAGCCCCCCTGAGATGCTTTTGCTCAAAGCTAGTGTCCTACATTTTGAATCACATCTCCACTTCCAGTTTTTTGATGGTTGATTGAAGAAAGGGGTCTGAGGAAGTTTTCTGCCAGGCTGGCTTCAAACCAAGATCCTCAGATCTCAGCCTCCGAAGTAGCTAGGATTATAGGCATGAGCCACCAGCGCCTGGCTTTCTCTGAGTTTTTAAATGTACAAGATACTGAGGGTAAGAAACTTAGTTTGGAATGAAGCCAACACGGTTTTTTTTTTTTTTTCTTCCCTGCAAGTTCTGTTGGGGCAGTAAAGTTAGCTGGACCTATCACTATGCAAAACTATTTTGTGATCTAATAAGGGTGAAAGGAATCCATCTGTCCTCGTGTCTGAAGCATATTAATGGTTTCTATGGGCTTCACTACGGAATGTAGATACAGACATTCTGGCAAATGTGTGGCTCTGGACAGAAATAATAGGAGTCTTTGTGTTCCCACAGCAGCTTCGCAACAGGCTACATTCTTATTGAATATGTAATGATGCAAGCACTGTTCTAATTGGACAGAGTATTTGCTAACATCCGTTATCTATTATCAAGCCCAGACCTGGGAGGGACATGATGTGAAAAATTCCGTAAAGCTACAATCATTTCTCACATTTTGAAAAGTCTCTTTTTGTTGAGTTCTTACATTTTAGCACACACATTCTCTCTCTCTCTCTCTCTCTCTCTCAACAAAATAAACTAAAACTTGAAGATTCTCAGTAGGATGATTCTCAGTATAGTTTATTATCAAGGACAATTACTGGGATTAGCTACAAAACACAGATAAATAATCTAGGGTAGTGTGTGTGTGCGCGCGTGCACACATATGTGTGGGTCTTGGGCTTGAACTCAGGACCAAAGCACTGTCCTTAAGCTTTTTAAAAAATCTTTCTTTTTTCTCATGGCTAGCATTCTACCACATGAGCTACAACTTTACTTCTGATATTTTTTAGTAGTTAATTGGAGAGAGGAATCTCATGGGCTATCTTGCCCATGCTTGCTTTGAACTATGATCCTCAGATTTCAGCCTCCCAAATATCTAGGATTACAGGCCATGCTTGGCTTTTAGTTACATTTTAAAGTGAAAACACATTGCCAAATTAACAGAAACACAGCAGTATGTAGTTCAATTCAATCACTGATCATTCATGGACATTCTTTATTTTTGTCTGTCATTGGGTTTGAACTTAGGGCTTGGATGCTTTGCCTCAGCTCTTTTGCTCAAGGCTAGTGCTCTACTACTCTGAGCCACAGCACCACTTCCAGTTTTCTGGTGGCTAATTGGAGATGAGAGTCTCACAGATTTTCCTGCCCAGGCTGGCTATGAACTACAATTCTCAGATCTCAGCCTCCTGAGTATCTAGGATTACAAGCATGCGCCACTAGCGCTTGGCTCAGGGCCATTTTTCTGCAATGTTTTCTGCAGAGTAGTGAATGAGTTAAAATAAATGACTGTAAAAGATTCCTTGTTTGGAGATTAGATAAGATTCTTCATTCTGTTCTATGAAACATAATGTCCCATTGAACTTTATAAAAGAGGATAGTCAATTATCTTTTATATCTTTTAAGACTTAATAACAAGAATAAAAATTTCCCACTCCATTTATTATTATTACCTTTTTATTATTTATTATGTTCCCAAGATGGTCATAGGATTACCTTAATATGTTCAGATGGTAAGACCATAAACTATAGTGCAAATACAATTTCCATCTTCATATCATTCCCTAATAGGACATAAAACCTTAGTGATGAGGTTGTGTGTTTAGTTTGGGATGTAGAATCTTATTAAAAAATCAGGCATATAGTTTGATTCTATGTAAACATTTTGACCAGTCACTAAGTTGACATGTGACAAGACAGACAGACACACCCTTCGAGGATGAGTCAGAGGAGTTTTAGAAGAAAAACTCATCGAAGAAGACAAAATCAAATATAACTTAGAATTACATCTCTTTTCCTTATTCCTGAATTACTTTTTATCTATGCATTTCCTGATGTGGAAGGAATTGCTACTTGACAACTACAGGTAGACATGTAATCTGAATGCCAGATTAATGCAGATTTGCATTACAGTTTTTATTTTTAAAAAGATTTTAGAGGGCTGGGAATGTGGCTTAGTGGTAGAGCGCTTGCCTAGCATGCATGAAGCCCTGTGTTTGATTCCTCAGCACCACATAAACAAAAAAAGCCAAAAGTAGTGCTGTGGCGCAAGTGGTAGAGTGCTAGCCTTCAGTAAAAAGAAGCCAGAGACAACGCCCAGGCCTTGAGTTCAAGTCCCAGAACTGGCAAAAAAAAAAAAAAAAAAAGACCTTAGACATCTGAGGAAACTTCTGAAGTATGAATTTCTATGCTAAACAAACTCATGAGTTATAAACTTATAGAGTTGTAAGCTCCAGTTAACTCATTAAAGTACAAAAATTAAATCTTAAAAATGTAGTCATTGACTTTTGGAATTTACAAAGTGACCATAAAACCTCAATGGTAGACTAGGAATGTGGCTTAGCGGTAGAGTGCTTGCTTAACATGCATGAAGCCCTGGGTTTGATTCCTCAACACCACATAAATAGAAAAAGCCAGAAGTGGTTCTGTGGTTCAAGTAAGAGGGTGCTAGCCTTGAGCAAAAAGAAGCAGGGACAGTGCTCAAGCTAAAAGTGTGGTTTCCATGAGAGTTGAGTACTCATTGCCATGTTGGTGTACATTTATTTATAAATTATCTGTAAACATAGTAGCTCCCGATTCAAATGCATGGGGCTAAGAAAAGAAAATATATTTTAGCACAATACTAAAGGATTTATAAACTTATTCAAGAAGCAAAAAAGTGAACCTTTTCTACAGTAAAGATACTAGGTTCACATGGATAATTAATATCCTCATTTCTCTGTTCAAAATAGGATGTGGATAATGCATCCCTGTCACGCCTTGACCTTGAGCGAAAAGTGGAATCATTGCAAGAAGAGATTGCCTTTTTGAAGAAGCTACATGATGAGGTATGTAGACCAACACTGACAAATGAATGAAGCCAAAGCTGCCTCCATACCGCTGCATGACTGGCCCATCTCTTATTCCCTCAGGAAATCCAGGAGCTGCAGGCCCAGATCCAGGAGCAGCATGTCCAGATTGACATGGATGTATCTAAGCCTGACCTCACCGCAGCTCTGCGGGACGTTCGTCAGCAGTATGAAAGTGTGGCTGCCAAGAACCTCCAGGAGGCGGAGGAATGGTACAAGTCCAAGGTAGGAAAACAGCCATGGTGGCCAGAACAAAAGGAAAGAGCTTCCCGCTGCAAACATGTGCCTTTCTGTGATGCCCAAATATCCCTTCTGCTCCATCCCATCCCAAGCCCGCTTTTTAACTTGTTCAAGCTGCTCACAACGCCTCCTTTTGAAGAGCACAGACCCCACTCACTGTCTTTCACCATTGACCTCCACCATTGTTTTTAAGTGAGCAAAGTAGACCGAATGCCACTTGAAAAATACCACCCTCAACACGCCACTCATCTTTCTCTGGTTCTCAAAACAGATTTTAGTTACATTCCAGAATGCACAATGTTAGGACTGCTCTTGCTAAGTGAGCAAAAAGATTGGAATGTGGCTGACCTTCACACTGATTCCTTCCTGACAGTTTGCTGACCTCTCAGAGGCTGCTAACCGCAACAATGACGCCCTGCGCCAGGCGAAGCAGGAGTCCAATGAGTACCGGAGACAAGTGCAGTCCCTCACCTGCGAAGTGGACGCGCTTAAAGGAACTGTACGTACCAGGCCTTGGTGAAATGAAGGAATAATGAATTTAGACCCACTCTGGTGACCAAGCTAATGATGATACTTGAGCAAACTTTCAAATTAAATTTATACATATAGATAGATAGATAAATAGGTAGATATTGATATATTATACATACAGAGATATATTGGTGCTAGCTCTGGGGGCTTGAACTCAGGGCCTTGCACTCTGGCTTGACGTTTTCATTTTAGTGTTGGGGCTCTGCTTATTTGAGTCACACCTACATTTCTGGCGTTGTGCTGGTTAACTGGAGGTAAGAATCTCATGGACTTTTCTGTTCAGACTGGCTTCAAATCATGATCTTTAGATTTGAGTCTCCTGAGAAGCTAGGATTTCAGGTTGCAGGTGTGAGCTACCAAGTACTTGGCTAAAAATTATATATATTGTGTGTATTATATATAATATATGTATACATACATATATAATTTTATTCCTACTATTAAGGTGTTCAAAAAAAGAATGTACTCATTACTTGACTTATGACATGGTAACCCCTCTGTACAATATCTTAAATTTTTTTTCTTTTTGCCAGTCCTGTGCTTGGGACTCAGGGCTTGAGAACTGTCCCTGGCTTCTTTTTGCTCAAGACTAGCACTCTACCACTTGAGCCACAGCGCCACTTCCAGCTTTTTCTGTTTATGTGGTGCTGAGGAATCGAACTCAGGGCTTCATATATGCTAGGCAAGCACTCTACTGGTAAGCCACATTCCCAGCCCCAATTTTTTATATTTTTAATCCAAAGAAAATGAATTGCCCGGACCAATTGGGCAACCACTTAATGGAGATCTCTAGATGTTTAGTTTATGTATGTCATTGCTTCCAAGTGACACAATGGTATGACACACCTATAATCTCAGCACTTGGAAGGCTAGGGCAAGAGGATTGTGAGTTTGAAAGTAGCCTGTTCTATAGAGTGAGACCTGTCCCTAACAAAACAAAGCAACAACACCCAAGGATGACTTGGTACTTTTGTTCTCCACCACAAATTAGATGGGGAAACCAATTGCCAGTAAGGTAAATCATTGCACATGGTGTGTAAGTGGTTCTCAGAAAAGCTGGGTGTTGGAGGCAAGTAACCTTGGCGGCCTCTCTCACTTCCTGCAGAATGAATCTCTGGAACGCCAGATGCGTGAAATGGAAGAGAACTTTTCTCTTGAAGCTGCTAACTACCAAGACACTATTGGCCGCCTTCAGGACGAGATTCAGAACATGAAGGAAGAGATGGCTCGTCATCTTCGTGAATACCAAGACTTGCTCAATGTGAAGATGGCCCTTGACATTGAGATTGCCACCTACAGGAAGCTGCTGGAGGGCGAGGAGAGCAGGTAGAAGGCACAGACTTGCGTGTGAATGAACAGGTGACCTTCTCAAGGTCATCATTTCATCTAATCATTAGGCCATTTCTTCCAGAGAGCTCATTGTATAGATGTGGAGTCCAGTGACTTGCCATAGTTAGAGCTAATTAGTGGCAGATCTGGGGTTTGAACCCAAATCTTGGTCAAAGCCAGGGCTCCTTCCTTTCTGTAATCCCAGTAGTTCACATCTTGGTGGAAAAAACACTCAGAGTAAAATGTTTCAACCAAGGATAAATACTTATAAAACAACCTATGAATTACCAGAGTCAAGTTTCCTATTTGACAAAAAGATATTATATAAAGAATGTATCCCTGGTTGTTTATTGCCCAACAGTTTTACTGATGTTTCTTTATCTTTTTTTTTAAATAGGATTTCTCTGCCTCTTCCAAACTTTGCCTCCTTGAACCTGAGAGGTAAGTGCTTTAATTTACTTCATTTATGCAAAGAACTTCACCCGACTCATTTTTTTTTTTTTTTTTTGCCAGTCCTGGGCCTTGGACTCAGGGCCTGAGCACTGTCCCTGGCTTCTTCCCGCTCAAGGCTAGCACTCTGCCACTTGAGCCACAGCGCCGCTTCTGGCCGTTTTCTGTATATGTGGTGCTGGGGAATCGAACCTAGGGCCTCGTGTATCCAAGGCTGGCACTCTTGCCGCTAGGCTATATCCCCAGCCCCCGACTCATTTTTAATGATACCCAAAAAATACCTGCAAGAGAGAAATTACATAAAACATCCATCAGTTTCCTTTTCATTATAGATTTCCTTTCCTTTATTTATTTATTTATCTGGTGTACCAGGGCTTGAACTTTGTACCAGTTCTTGAACTCACAGACTTGCACACTCACTTGGCTTTTTCACTTAAAGATAATATCCTACCATATGAGCCACACCCCATTTCCCACTTTTTGCTGATTAGGTGTAGATAATAGTCTTTCAAACTTTTTTTTTTTTTTTTTTTTTTTTGCCAGTCCTGGGCCTTGGACTCAGGGCCTGAGCACTGTCCCTGGCTTCTTTTTGCTCAAGGCTAGCACTCTGCCACTTGAGCCACAGCGCCGCTTCTGGCCGTTTTCTGTATATGTGGTGCTGGGGAATCGAACCTAGGGCCTCATGTATCTGAGGCAGGCACTCTTGCCACTAGGCTATATCCCCAGCCCTTTCAAACTTTTTTTTTGCCAAGATCCTCAGATTTCAGCTTCCTGAGTAGTTAAGGATTGTAGGCATGAGCCATGGACCACTTATATGTGGTTCAGACCTATGACCTCGTGCATGTGAGTCAAGTGCTCACCACTTGAGCTATAACCACTGTAATTTTCCAACCTAAGTATACTTTTGTATTCTCTACCCCAAGCTTAATATGAACTCTAGTTTACATTTCCCTAAAGAAGTACACATTCAAGTGTTAGTTGACCCTAAGACTAGCAGGTATTAACTACCAAGTTTTCAAACAGATAACAAGATAATGCCTCATAGAAATATTTTAGAGAAGCTTTTTAAACAGTTGCAAAAATTATAATTCTTTAAATAAATTATTTCTTGTTTTTTGTTATTATTCATTTTTATCTTTTTTTTTCATTCAGAAACAAATCTGGATTCACTCCCTCTGGTCGACACCCACTCTAAAAGAACACTTCTGATCAAGACGGTGGAAACCAGAGATGGACAGGTGGGTATCTTTCAGACAAAAAGTATTAAAACAATGAATAACAAAAATCAAAAATGGTCAACTAATTATTTGGCTGCTGGAGGTGAAAGTGAGATAGTACTTTTCCTGCACTCCAAAGGTAGTGATTTACTCTGGTGCTTAATTGGAAATGTGAGTTAAACTTCCTCATGTTCCTCCATAAAATAATCACATTAGACTACTTCAGCTCATGAATTCTGTATTCCCCTTTCCTCCTTCCCTTCCTCCCTCCTTCCTTCCCTCCCTCCCTCCCTTCCTCCCTCTCTTCCTCCCTCCCTTCCTCCTTTCCTTCTGTTACTGGGGTGCGAATTCAGAGTCTCAGTTGGTAGGCAGACACTCTTCCCACCCAGCTATGTCTCCTTCAGCCCTTTTAGCACTTTATTTTGTCTGGATTCCAGTCCTCCTATTTGCCACTTTCTCCAGTAGATGGGATGAGAGGTGCATGCCACCATGTCTAACCACTTCCACTAAGATGGAGTCTTGCAAACTTTTGGATCCAGACTGTCTTTGAATCACAGTCCTTAGATTGTCAATTTCCCACGTAGCTAGGATTACAGGTGTGAGCCACCACATCTAGCTATAAATATTTGTTTTTCTGTCATATGTCACAGCATTCTATTGGACCCTTATTTCACCTGTAGGTGAAGGTGACCTTACGTGTGTCATTGCTTCTCCTTGTTGTTACCTTTGCTATGTAGCACAGCACCACCTTCCAACTTGAATCACACATGATGTATGCTTCGTGGGATTTGCTTTTGATGGGATTGATGGGATAATTTAGATGTGCACATGTAGCATTCGATTCAATTTATGTCTTATTTCTTCTCTTAACAGGTTATCAATGAAACTTCTCAGCATCATGATGATCTTGAATAAAAATTGCGCATGTTTGGTGCAGCAATATATTACCAGCAAGCATAAAAAAAGAGATCCATATCTTAAAGAAACAGCTTTCAAGTGCCTTTCTGCAGTTTTCCAGGAGTGCAAGATAGATTTGGAATAGTTATAAGCTCTAGTTCTTAACAACCGACACTTCTAAAAGATTTAGGTGGAAAAAAAAAAACGTTTACAACATAATCTAGTTTACAAAGAAGTCTTGTGCTAGAATACTTTTTAAAAAGCCTTTTTGAATACCATTAAAACTGCCTTTGTTCCTCCAGCAAGTATCTGACCAAGTTGTTTCTGCTTCAATAAATCTTTGGAAAAACTCTTCAGATGTGTTATTTCCTTCAGATCATCCATTTTCTTTTGGGTCCTATTGGTAAATGTGCTGCTAAAATCAGCTTTCGATTTTAAGGGAGATTATTGAAATTTATTCATACTCAAGATATAGTTTGATAGAGTTCATTTCTCTTCGATTGTTATTATTTTTACATAGGCTTGTTATATAGCTTATTGGTAGAAGTACACCTCACATGAACAAGGCCAGGGAGTTCAAATCTTAGAGCATTCACATGAGCTTGTGTAGCCTTGCATGTGCCTGCACACACACACACGTGCACACGCACCAACACCCAGAAGGTTCCTAGCTTACAATAGTTCTGCTTATTAGGACTTGTATGTTTACAATGATGGCAAAGTGATAAACATTCAGGAGAACTATACTTTGAACTTTGCATTTTTTTTCCTGTGCTAATGATATGCACTACAATCACTATGGCTCCATATTACTATTTTTTTGGTGCTGGGCCTGGGGCTTGAATTCAGGGCCTGTGTGCTACTCCTGTGCTTTTTGGCTTGAGAATAATGCACTACCACTTGATCCACAGCTCCACTTCTGGCTTTTTGGTAAATAGTTGGAGACAAAAGCCTCATAGACTTTCCTGTCCTGGCTGTTTCTGAGCCATGATCTTTAGCTCTATAAATGCAGACTTTAAGAAAAAGTATTTTTTACAACTCCTCCCCCAGGCCCACTTCTTGCATCCATCCCTAAATGTCTTTCAAGAGGATACCTTTGCAGCAAATAGACAAACTGGGAATGACTGTAATATTCAGAGAATGCTATTAGACACAAAACTAAAATCCCTGCCTATTCTTCTGGGAAGCTGAGATTACAGCATCTGAATCATATGGTAAGACAAGACTAACCGTCAGGGCTTTGTGGTAGATGTTTGCCTTGTATGCATGAAGTTCTGGGTTCGATTCCTTAGTACCACATAAACAGAAAAGGCCAGAAGTGGCACTGTGGCTCAAATGGTAGAGTGCTAGCCTTGAGCACAAAGAGCACAGGGACAGTGCCCAGGCCCCAGGACTGGCCATAAAAACAAAACAAAACAAACAAAATCACAAGACTAACTGTAAGCATGTAAGAATCCAAAGGCTGAAGCAGTAAGAATACATTGTCTAGTCACTCAAAGCCTTCCATGTACCATTTGATGTGAGAAGGTAGATAGAGTTCCGTAAAGAGAAGATAAAATTTAGAAAGCAGAACATACATCCTGCAACACAGTTGTAATGGGTGACAGTGTGTGTTGTGGAATGAAACCCTTGTAGGTACATTCCTAGATTTCTCTAAGTCCCAACTTCCTATATTATCATTATCTTTCTCTTCCAGAAATCGCATGGTTTTTTTTTTCTTTTCTTACTTTGGGTGGTATTAGGATTTGAATGCAGGGCCTTGCTCTTGCTGAACAGGCTTACTAAGTTGGTGCTCTACCACTTGAGCCACACACCCCCACTTCTGGCTTTTTGCTGGTTATTTTCTAGCGAATGTTTTTTAGCCCATACTGGCAACAAACTTCCAGTTTTGCCTTTACCTTTACGAGCCAACAGCACTTGGCTGTTGTCGTTTTTGTGTTAGTAATCACGATTCTCTGCTGAGAGTGGCGTAAGATAGTATGTTCAAGACCTTGCTGAAAGGTGATGACATCGGCTGTGTTCATCATTTAGTAGCCACGGGCATTGCAAGAAGAAAGGAAGGATTGGCCACAGAGGTGACTTCTAGTATTGGTGATTACACCTGGCTTGATGGGACAGTCATAGTTGATATTTTTTTTTGCTTCAGTGCAATTAGTACTAGTACCCCTTTCTGATTTCCAAGTGCACCAGTTTGGGTAATGGACTTTGTGTGGTCACTCTAGTCTTGGAGTAACAGGAGAGGATAGGCTATTGATCAAAGGATCCACTCCTCTCACCTGCATATTCTAATAACTGGTAGATTAAAAGCATAATCAATATTATCAGTCCAGTATAAATATGGAGATCTGTAGGCCCTTAAGAAACATTTTCTGAAAAAAAATTTAATGTGAAGTAGATTCACATTTTAAATGTGAAGTCATATATATGTGTCTACTTCTGTTATTGTAAAAATTGTTTTTCTGCCATGGAACTTCACAATGATTACATATGTCAACAGGAATGAGCAGTAAATGAGCATAGTAAAAAAGGAGCCAGGCATGGTGACGTCTGACTTTAATTCCTGCAACTGAGGAAGTGAAGGCAGAAAGACCATAAATTCTATGCCATTTCAGGCAAAAGTAGTGATAAGAATCTCAAAAACCTAATAAAAGCAAATGTGCTCAAATGCTCGAGCATGCACAAGGCCCTCGATTCCATCCTCACTGCCACAGGAAATAAATAAAGAAAAAATAAGCGATGACCCTTTGCTGTTTTTCTGTCATGTAGCCATTCTCAGCTTCCTATTCCATTTTTTTTTTCTCTCCTCTCACTTTTGTTCCACATTGACTGATGAGCCTCAGGCTCAAGTTGGCTTTCTCCAAATATATGATACCTAGATTAAAAAAAATTAAAAATCAAGCCATGTATATTTGTGGCAGTGAGGAATTAAAACAATTCCTATTGAGATTAGTGGGTTCCCCAATCTTCAAATCTCTTATGGCTATTTTGAAAAACACTCACATCCCAGAATAAGAAAAAAAAAAAAAGAAAGAAAGAAACTGTCCACTCTTATCTGTGACTGTCAGAAATTAGATCTTAATGAAAACCCTTCCAGGAGCCCATCTCTCAGGAATTCAAATCTCATTAAGTCGTCTTTTATTTTTATCTTTAATTATTCTGTTAGCACTTTCTTTATCTTCAACTTTGAAAGACTCATAAAAAGAAACTATGTTCTTACCACCTAGGGTGAAGCAGAGATTAATGCTGGGTTCTTTTATGTATAACATTAATCCAAGATTAAAGGAGATGTTAAAGGGGGTGGGGAGAAAGAAATGATGACATCACGTGTACGTCTCAAACAAAAAAGTTGCAGAGAGGGGATTATGACATCGGTGGGAATATGAGTGCCAACCCTGATTGTTCCCTGTCAGTAGTGACAGATGGAAGAGGTTGAAACAAATGTCTTATCTTAGAAGTGGTCTACTCTGAAGACCAAGCTTTAACAAAGCTGGTAAGGAAAGAACAATCTCTTCCCTAAGGCTCTGGCATTAAAGGTGATAAATGGCAGAGGGGAGCTGGGCACTGGTAGCTCACAACCGGGAATCCTAGGTACTATGGAGGCTGAGATCTGAGGATTGTGGTTCAAAGCCAGCCAGGACAGGAAACTTGTGAGACTCTTATCTCCAATTAGCCACCAGAATACCGGAAGTGGTGCTATGGCTCAAAGCGGTAGTGCACTGGCCTTGAGCTGAAGAGCTCAGGGACAGCTCCCAGGCCCAGAGTTCAAGCCCCATCACCAACCAAAAAATAAATAATAATACTGATGAAGGGAAAGGAAGGGAGAAGAATAGCAACTTCTCTGCTGGGGTCTGAAAGTGTATCCTGCCCAAATGCATATGGTGAAGCCTAATTTCCAGTGTGATGGCATTGATAGGTAGAACCTTCCAGAAGTGATTTGTTCTGAACGGCAAAGCTCTGGGCTGGGAATATGGCCTAGTGGCAAGAGTGCTTGCCTCATATACATGAAGTCCTGGGTTTGATTCCTCAGCACCACATATATCGAAAATGGCCAGAATTGGTGCTGTGGATCAAGTGGCAGAGTGCTAGCCTTGAGCAAAAAGAAGCCAAGGACAGTGCTCAGTCCCTGAGTCCAAGCCCCAGGACTGGCAAAAAAAAAAAAAAAAAAGATAGAGAGAGAGAAAGGCAGAGCTCTCATCAATAGGATTAGTACCCTCAATGAAGAAGCCCAAGGGAGCTTATTTTCCTCTTCCAGTAAAATTAAAAAAAAAAAAAGTGGGCTGGGAATATGTGGCAAAAGTGCTTGTCTCCTATACATGAAGCCCTGGGGCCAATTCCCCAGCACCACATATATAGAAAACGGCCAGAAGTGGCGCTGTGGCTCAAGTGGCAGAGTGCTAGCCTTAACCAAAAAGAAGCCAGGGACAGTGCTCAGGCCCTGAGTCCAAGGCCCAGGACTGGAAAAAAAAAAGTGGGGGTGGGGTGGGGGAGACTGGGAATGTGGCTTAGTGGTCAAATGCTTGCCTAGCATGCATGAAGCCCTGGGTTCAATTCCTCAGTACCACATAAACTGAAAAAGCCAGAAGTGGTGCTGTGACTCAAGTGGTAGAGTGCTAGCCTTGAGCAAAAGAAGCTCAGGGACAGTGCCCAGGCCCTGAGTTCAAGCCACATGACTGGCAAAAAAAAACCCACAAAAAAACAAAAAAAAGGCACTGCCCACAATCCATGTCACCATTCCAATTAACTATAGATAATAGAAGCTGTGCTCACATGATCAAATATATGTAGGATTATGAGTGTGTCAACATAAATGAGCATTCTTCCCACAACCAACAGATAAATTTGCTTCCCCTCTGTGACTCATTGATCACAAATTGGTTTGCGGTGAGAAAGAACTGAAATGGATAGGTTGAAGTGTCCCCAGGTGGTAGATACAATGAACTGCCTATGAAACAATGCAATCTCCTGCAGGCAAAATTCATTTCAAAATGTTTCTCCCTATGGGGTTGACAGAAACAGACCATTTTTGTTCCAATTTCCATGAGCTTCAACAAATCATTCTGCCTGTTCTGAGTTGTCACCTCTCAAGCTCCCAAGTGAGTTACTGTTGGAGTTCTTTTGCTTCAAATTGATGGAGCACAACAGAGGCAGAATGGCATCCATGTAGCTCCAGTCTATTTGATTCAAGAAGGCAACACATTGAGACCTATGTTGGGCTTTTCGAACCATGGTGTGACTGCATTTCTTGGCTTCATCTTAAGTTCTCTTGAACATGTTGAAGAGATTTTATTGTCTCTGCTAAACACAACAACCAAAATGGGACTTAGTAATGGAAACAGCTGCCTTGAAGAGGTTGTTTAGAGCTGGGTGCTAGTGGCTCATGCCTGTGATCCTAACTACTCAGGAAGCTGAGATCTGAGGATTATAGTGCAAAGCCTAGTCTGAGCAGGAAAAGTACATGAGACTACAAAAATCCAGAAGTGGTGCTGTGGTTCAAGTGGTAGAGTGCAAATACTTGAATAACAGAGCTCAGGGGCATTGTGCAGGCCCTGTGTTCAAGCCCAATACTGGCACACACACACACACACACACACACGCACACACACACGGCACTGATTTCAAAGCAACTCTGTAATAATCGAATTTGGTTAGTAGACCATATTTCTAATGGATTTTTGGGTCAGTCATGAGACTTGAACTCAGGGCCTGGGCACTGTCCCTGAGCTCTTTTGCTCAAGGCTAGTGATCTGTCACTTTGAGTTCCACTTCCAATTTTTTGATTGATTGATTGGAGATAAGAGACTCACAGAGACCTTTCTGCCTGGGATACCTTCAAACCCATGATCCTCAGGTCTCAGCCTCCTGAGTAGCTAAGACCATAGGCACGAACCACTGGTGGCCAGCCCTAATAGATGTTTATGAATAAATCTTGAGTGTATAAAATTGGAATTTACTAGAATGCTAAAAAGTCAAACTTCAGATATTATTTTTAAGAGTGTCTTAAAAACCCGAGACAACTCTATTCCTGCCAAGGCTAGGAGACTGACTGCCCTAGGGCTACAGGTGTAGAGGATGATGGGATAGATAGCATAGGCTAGAAGACATAGAGATCACCCCCAGTCTCTTATTTATGCATCACAAGGGCAGAGGCTCTAGAAGCTGTTGCATGGCCCATGCGTGGTCAGGCTTTCTTGACTTTACTAATCAGACTCAGCTGTAGCGGGCATGTTTTGGGTAAATGGGTGTCTATATTGTTGGTCTTGCTTCTGTGGCTGTTGTTCCATGGAACATAACAAGGGCTGCCTCGTGGCAGCTGTGGTGGAATGCTTTCTGTAATACCCAAAGCCTTAGCTGAAGCCGCTCTCCCCCACCACAAATAGGGCATATATTTTGAATTTATTTATTTTTGGGTTACTTAAGGTCATGTCTACTTTCTTTTTTAAATACATATTCATCGTTATTGTAAAGGTGATGTACAGCTGCTACACGGTCAGGGAAGGACTACATTTCTTTTTGGAACAGTGTCGCCCCTTCCCTCACTCTTTCCTCGTTTTTCCCTTCTGGCTTCACCCACAAGCTGTAGAGTTCATTTTCAACATAGTTTCTGGTGAGTATCACTGCTGCATTTGTTCAGCCTCTGTCCCACACTTTACCCTCGCTAAGACAGGTAAACTTATTGTCTTATTTGTATAAGAGAAAAGGTAAAGAAAACAAAAACAGCAACAAAGGAAAAAAGAATCTCTGTGTCCATTTCTTAAAGTTCATTATTTTATATGATCACATCTGCATGCCTAGCTGAAGTTTTGAAGTTAATATTTTTCTTAACTGTTATCATAGTGACTTTCCTAGACCATCTTTACTCACTATGTCTTGGACTCTACCTTATTTTTCTCCCAAATGTGTTGTTTTTTCCCTTGACGACACTCATGATCACCTGTCGTATGTATCTGTTATTTCATATGTAGATGTTTGTTGACTCAATGCGTTTTTGTGGCTTCAAGTGGAATGTGAACTGGATGCGCTCAGGACCATCCTTTGTTCTGTCCGTGGGCTCTTTATCAATATTCAGTAACCATGGCCTGGCCCACAGTAGGTGCTAGCTGGATGAGCACTGAACATGTACATCAAAGCTCCGGCAGGCCACCTCCCAATGGGTGGGAAATGAGGATAGAGAAAGATATTCTCCTGGCTCCACTGTGGATAGCAAACAGGCATCCTATATGTTAAAGTCTACAATTTCTGTTTTACAGATGGAAAGGTGAGATGAACAGAAGTTAAGGACCATTGACAGGAAGTTAGGGAATTACAAAGTACACCCTCCCTCCCCCAAATAAAACCATAGTTTGTAAATAGTTGAAGTTCTGAGAAACACTAATGGACTCTCAATTTCCAAACTTTTTGAACACAATGGTTTCCCCATAAATCTATATAATAGGTAAATTATAAAATAAGCATTGCAAATAATCCTAAAACACTTATGGACTTTTCAAGCTACAACTGAGTACATCCTCTTTGGCAATGGGAAGTAAAACTGTGTTAATCAGGGCTCCGAAGGGCTTCCACATTCCTCACAGAATATTAGAAATCCAGAGAACCATTAAGTCATTACCCAGTGCCAAATTGTCTGCTACAGTGTATTTTTCTGGTACTTTAACCTGTCTAGCATCCAATGACTCAGAAAGTGTTTTTCTTATTTAATCCCTCTCAGGATTTCTTTTTCCCTCACTGAGAAGGTACTAATAACCTCCTTTGTCAGACAAGCGAGTCTCTTCAGATATCTGTCAAATGATTTTTATGTGCTTAATCTAAAGCAGAAGTTCCAGAATGATTCTGGAAAGCAAACAAGAAAAAGCACTCAGCTGGGAAGAATCCAATTGTTATTATCACATCAGTGCTGGCAGGCACATTTTAAAAAAGCACACAAATCAGACAGTAGCATCTAAAATCAAATGCACATCAACTTCAACTCTAGTCATCAGTTAACCTGATCAATTATTCAGCTGCCTTAAACATTTAATAAAACAAGGCCTAGGAAATATTTGCATGAGAAATAAAGACGTGGTGGAAAGCTAACTCTTACCCCAACTAACTCATGAGGTTTAAAGAGTCAGATTTCGGACTCTTTTTCCTCAAAGGGCATTTCTTAATGAGTTGGCAGTTTGCATGATGGGATTGCTAAATTTCTGGAGGGTGGGCTCTGCTTATCAGGTAGAAGGGCTGAAAAAAGCTGGCTTTCGTGTTTCAAAATGCTTTTCTTTAGCACTTGCACAGAAGCATCTTCACAGGCAAAAGTCACCACTAAGGGTTTTTTTGTGTGGTTTCTTTTTCTTTTTCTTTTTTCTTTTTTTTTTTTTTGCCAGTCCTGGGCCTTAAACTCGGGGGCCTGAGCACTGTCCCTGGCTTCTTTTTGCTCAAGGCTAGCACTCTGCCTCTTGAGCCACAGCACCACTTCTGGCCATTTTCTGTATATGTGGTGCTGGGGAATCGAACCCAGGGCTTCATGTATATGAGGCAAGCACTCTACCACTAGGCCATATTCCCAGCCCACGACTAAGGTTTTTTAAGGTAGTATAGGTTCAGAGCTAAGAACTTGGGCAGAGGGGTAGGGAGAGAAAGAGGAAAAGAGAAAGGCACAGAGAAGAAATGAAGCAAGTAGAGAAGGAGGAATGAAGGATAGGAAGGAGGGTCGAAGAGAGGGGAAGATGGGAAAATAAAGTGTGTGTGTGTGTGTGTGTGTGTGTGTGTGTGTGTGTGTGTGTAATAGAGAGAGAGTTGCTTGTATGTTCAGCATGTACAAAGTCCCTTTCCCCTCGTTCCCCTCTTCAAAAAAAAAAGATTGCTTATGGGTCACTAACTTCCTTGAAAATATTTACCTCAGAAGAATATTCCAGTTGAGTGGAAAATGTGTAAGAAGCCATTAGCTGTTCTTCAACACCATTGGTCTTAGGATGGTATGGTGTGGCCATGGTGGTGCCCAAAGAAATGCTGACATCTGCTGGTGGGTGCAGGAACCACAGGCCCATTCCAAGGACCAAATTTAGATTGGAAGGGGGGAGGGGGCGGGACGCAAGTGAATTGATCCGTATTACTGTGGACTTCTTTTAAGTAAAATATTAACTTATGTAATCACTAAGACTGTTTCTGTTTTTCTTTATTATTTATTATAATCTATCATCTACTAGGTGGATGGATAATGAGTAAAGCCCTATCCTTGAGACAGCCACAAAGCAGCATTGTCTAAAGAAGAGGAAATTCAACAAAATTCTGTTGTCTTTATGACTCCAGAACTTCTCAGAAGCAGTGCTTCACAAAAGCAGCAAGAACAATGGGAAGTACTATGGCATAGTCAGAAGGTGGATTTATGTGCACTCTGAATGACTCTACCAGTAAATACACACAATGGATACAAGATTCATTGTTCACACGAAACCCTCAGTTATGGGCTTGCTAGAGAAGTAGAGAAGCATGCTGGAGCCATTTGCTTTTTGGCTGATCAAGTTGTGATTTCTGAGAGCACTTCTCAAACTCCAATGTGCGCCTGAGTCACCAGGGAATTTTGGAGCAATGAAGGTTCTCACTGAGACAGAAAGGGAAGGGGTCTCACCCACGCCCTTGCCTGTGGGCTCCCAGGGTGAGGTTGATGTTGTTGGTCGAGGATAGAACGGGGTGAGTAGCAGGAATCTGTTGGGTTTCTACCCCCTCTAGTGGTGAGGAGCTTGGAGATAGTTCCTATAAATTAACTTCCTCTGTAAGGTGTTTTTTTTTTTTTTTAATGAGGTTAAGTGGTTCTGAAGACTTTAGTCATTTCAATGCATGCATGAAGAGTGCACAAGAAAACTTCAAGGACCTTAGTGCAATGGGGATATCCTTTAATTCCAGTTCCTCAGGAGGGTGAAACAGGAGGTCTGCAGTTCAAGGCCTAAAAGAAAAGATAAGCAGGTAGAAAGGAGAGAAGGAAGGAAGGAAGGAAGGAAGGAAGGAAGGAAGGAAGGAAGGAAGGAAGGAAGGAGTAAAGGAAAGAAGAAAGGAAAGGAGAAAGGACGAAAATAAGGAAAGGAGGGCAGAGGGAAGAAGGACCTAGATGTAGGGAAAATGAATTTTTACAATGTATAAAAAGTGAAAACTTCATTCTCATCCCTTTCCAATTTATGGATTACATTTACCAGGAGAGAGATGAGATATTTGGGTTCTAAATCAGAAATGCTCCTGTAGGAGGCTTTTGATAAATTAGAGCTCAGCAGTTGCTTTGTTCTATTGCAAAGTTAAGCTTTCTGCTGAACCCCAGCCATGAGGATCAATTAAGATTATGGTATTTGGAATCCCAGACAAGTTTGTACTTCCTGTTTTTCAACTCACTCCTTAAATAATTGTAGGCAATTTCCTTGATTTTTTTTCTAGGCCTTAGATTTTCCAGAACATGTTGTAACAGTTGATACAGATGACACCGGTTAGATGCTGGCACACATACCGCTTAGCAAATGATAGTATTATCATGGTTCTCAGACAAAACAACAAAGCTATTATTTCCCTTTATTATGGCACCAGGGGAACAAGGGTGGCTGGAGCACACCGTGGGACACACAGAATCCACTGAGAATGCAGAATGCAGTTTAAATCCAGTTCCCCACCATGTGCAATGGCTGGGAGCAAAGTTATACAACACCTCTGGATTCAACATCCAACTGCTCTACAGGGAAATAACATCGACTTGGAGAGAGAGAGAGGAGAGTTAAGATGAGAATCATTGGAATTCCCATACATAATCAGCATTCGAAATTCATTTCTCTTAAGGCTAATATCAATAATATGTTTTCTAAATCATCCTATTGACTCTCATACATGCATTTTTAGAGTAACAACTTACAGAAAGGAGACACGAATCACTGCCCTACTTATTGGTAATGTGGCAACAAAGTCTGCTTTTCTAATGTCAGGTTTTCATTATTGTAAGCAGACAGATGTTGTTGTAAATTATTTTTATACATGTATAAGTGTGTGTGTGTGTGTGTGTGTGTGTGTGTGCACACATGAGCATACATCCTCCTGCATTAATACTGGAGCTTGAACTCAGGGTCTGGGTAATGCCCTTTAGTTTTTTCATTCACTTGAGCTTGAAGAGCTCAGGGATAGTGCCCAGGCCCAGAGTTCAAGCCCCACCACCAAAAAAAAGAAAAGAAAATTACAATTATTGGATGCCAGTAGGAAATTAGCATGGACGTAGAACAATGTTGGGGTGGAGAACATATGTTTAGTTTGAAGGACACGCTTATCTGAAGCAGAGAATACAACACTCTTACATTTTTATTCTCTATCTCTTCCTTTGGCAAAGGCCACCATCCAACTAACAGAAAAAGAAGAATATTGCCTCTCATGTTTACAGGTAAAAGGAAGTTCTGACTAAATTCTGTGTGCCAACCTCACCAGTAGAAAGTGTTGTGATTTGAATCTATCTCCCAAGCTCACAAACAGTGCCTTCTTCAATCAGTCATTCTGATCCTCTCAGTCACTGCTAGGTTACGATTTTACTCTCTTTAACTTTGTTTCATTTTAAGTTTTGTGCCAGTACTGGGGCTTGAACTCAGATCTTTTTTTTTTTTTTTTTTGGCCAGTCCTGGGGCTTGGACTCAGGGCCTGAGCACTGTCCTGGCTTCTTTTTGCTCAAGGCTAGCACTCTGCCGCTTGAGCCACAGCACCACTTCTGGCCATTTTCTGTATATGTGGTGCTGGGGAATTGAACCCAGGGCCTCATGTATACGAGGCAAATGCTCTTGCCACTAGGCCATATCCGCAGCCCCATCAGATCTTTAATTCTCTCTTGACTTCTCTGCTCAAAGATGATGCTCTACCACTTGAGACATCCACCATTTCCAGCTTTTTGGTGGCTAATTAGAGACTCTTATGTCTCTCGGGCCTTTCTGCGTGGACTGGCTTCAAATCGTGATTCTCAGATCTCAGCATCCTGAGCAGCTAGGATCACAGGAGTGAGTAGCCAATGCCTGCCTGCTAGATTGCAATGTTAGTCCTTTTTTCCAAACATTGTGCTTCAACATCTATAGCATGGGGGTAAATTGTCTGTATGTCCAAGATAGTCATGAGTGGATTTTGTTGGCTTGCCACCAAGACTCTGACTAAGGGAGCTAGAGGTTTGTAGTCCCCTTGCATTGTCTTCCTTTTTCAAGCAACTAAGCTGCTGCCAATAATTCTCATTCATTATTATGTAAGGAGCATGAAGTAGTCAGAAAGGCAGAGAAGGAACTAAAGAGTAGCTATCCTTCTTTGAAAAATAGTAATTTTGAGTATCATTTCATACTCTGTGAGTCAGGCAATAATCTCTAATTTCTTTTTTTTTTTTTTTTTTGGCCAGTCCTGGGCCTTGGACTCAGGGCCTGAGCACTGTCCTTGAGCTTCTTTTGCTCAAGGCTAGCACTCTGCCACTTGAGCCACACCACCACTTATGTCTGTTTCCTATATATGTGGTGCTGGGGAATTGAACCCAGGGCTTCATGTATACGAGGCGAGCACTCTTGTCACTAGGCCATATTCCCAGCCCATAATTTCTAATTTCTGAAAAAAAAAAGTACCAGAGCACTTGGAAAGCTTGCTTGATAAGTGTATGCATGTGACGGGCAGCTTGCGATACCGTTGAAAACTACTGTGAGCTTTGATAATTTAGAACTGTGTTTCCTAAATGTCAAGTGTTTACTACCTGGAAAAAGAATAAGAAAGGAAAAACAACTCCACATTTTAAAAATGTTCTGTGGCTTCCTTGATTAGACATTTTAAGGATCATTAGTTATTTAAATAGAAATTGTATTTTAGAGGGGAGGGAGAACATAAAAGATTGTTCTCTAGTTTAAAATTATATCCTTTACCTTGTCATAGAGTCAAGCTGTAAACTCAAGTAGGCATTTGGTTCTCTGGTTGTGCTAAATCATCTTTCTTTGCTGTATTCTTTCATATCTCCTTCTCTGCTTTAAACACACACACACACATACACACACACACACACACACACACACACTCTTAAAAGACCTTTCCAAGGGCCAATGCAACTGAGGGGTAGTTAGGCATAAGTTCTCCTCCTCCTTCTTTCTCTTATTAGGGAGGTAAAAATCTATTAGTCTAACCTGAAGGATTAAAAACAATCTGTCACTAGAACCATTGTGACTGTACAACTGTGGTTCCCAGTAGTGTGTCATGTCAGAAGAGAATGATCATTTTGTTAAAAAAAAATTCTGCTCAATTTTCAGCAAGGATCATCATCACAATAGTGAGAATAGTAACTATTACATATGAATCGTTTCTATAGGGCACACTGGCAAACTGCTCCTCATCTGCCTAGTTTCCCATCCTTTCTGCTTTAAATCAAGAGTTTCAAGAATATAGAACTAATTGTCTCAACACTAGCTTCAGTGGTGTGAGGGCCAGAGGAAGTTCACTTGGGGTTTTGCCTGGTGGCTGATGATAGAGACTGTTCAGGGAATTCTTTCTCCCAGGGTTCCTTCGTTTTGACTTTAGTGTTGCTCTATGGAATGTGGGTTATAGGCAGCTTCAGGGCTGATGTTTTGTAGAAATTAGTATCAAGACATTCATCCTGCAATGTGCTTCCACAACTTCTAAACATCCAGAGGATTCATCACCAAAGGGTGTGCACACTCAATAAAGAATACTTGGGGATAAACAAAAACAAACACACACCGGCATTTTCAACAAAGAGGGCTACTCTGAATCTTAATTGTGCTTGGGACAGCAGAGTCAGTTCCAGAGAGATGACCTCCTACTTCTTAATCTCAACCACTTTTCTTATGTTGAGGCCCATCAACAGGAGCTGGAGGGTCAGATTAATCACCACTCAGCAGCTGACATTTCTTAGACATCCCAATGTGAAGAATGAAGAAGGGCTGGACACCTCCATGATGGTGATATTGTGAGGAAATATTTTGAGTCCTGGGTTTTGAGTCACGGGTTTCAGCAGCAAATAAAGGCAGGAGGAGGAATAAAAAAGACCAGAAAGAAACTCACAGGCCAACATGCTTATTGGACTCCAAACCTGAAAAGGGCATCTATATATTTTCTTCAGCTGGAGAAGAAATAGCACAATTCCCTCTCAATGAAGCTCTCTTTTATTAGGCAGAGAGAGTGAAGTCTGGGGGTGCCAGGGTCTGGGGTAGTATGTCATGGAATAGGCCAGAATGGGAATGGGGAGGGGGCTTCTGGTACAGAGATGGGATCTTATCTTAAGTTACAGGGAAGCTTTGTGGGTTTTTGTCAGCATCTTTTTAAAGCAGAGATGTCGACAAATGGCTTGGTCCTGTGGTTCACAGGTTACCTCTTCTACAGATGCAGGATATGTTTGGGGAGTGAGGAGGAGATGAGAGGTGATTCAGCAAGGTCAAGAGCAAGGGTAGTTCTAAGATATGGCTGGGGTGGTGGGGGAAGGTGAGTGTTTTTAGTTTAAGTCGTTTTTTATCTAGTACAGTCTTTCAAAACTGCACAGTTGGACATAGGAAGATGTGTCTCCCCACGATCGAAGTATTAAATATTCCTTCAATGTAAAACTCCAGTGGGAGGAGACAAGTTTCTTTCCTTGAGAAAATCCAGCACAAGAAACATGAGGATCATTGATAAGTGGACTGCTGTATTGCCAGAGAGGAAATGGTTCATTTTCATACACGGGAGAAGCAGAAGCTCAAGTAGGCAAGTGAAAATCTAATTGCAGTGTAGGACCTCATTCTCCAGTGGTAGAACATAGTGCTTGGGGAAGCATTATCTTAGTACCTAGCCTGCTAGTATGGAAGTCTAAAAGTGAGTAAATTGTGCCTTGTCCTTCTATTCCTTCTCTTCCTTCCTTTTATTCCCTCCCTCTCTCCCTCCCCTCCATTCCCTTCCTCCTGTCCATCTTTCTTTCTTTCTTTCTTTCTTTCTTTCTTTCTTTCTTTCTTTCTTTCTTTCTTTCTTTCTTTCTTTCTTTCTTTCCTTCCTTCCTTCCTTCCTTTCTTCTTTCTTTCTTGTTGATTGTAGGGATTCAGGGCCTGGGCACTGTCTCTGGGCTCTTTTGCTCAAGGCTAGTACTCTGCTATTTTGAACCACAGCTCCACTTTCAGTTTTTCTGGTGGTTAATTGCAGATAAGAGTCCTGTGGACTTTCCCACCCAGGTTCACTTCAAACCATGATCCTCAGATCTCAGCTTCCTGAGTAGCTAGGATGGCAGGCTGGTGAGCCACCAGTCCCTCTGGTGTGATAAAAATGAGTTCCTGTAGAATCGATGTTCCTCGGCAGGAAAATATTTGTTACAAAATCTGTTGTGATTACCATCGGTTGTGTATCACTGACATCCTATCATAGAAAGCTTAAAAAGTCAGCATGTAGCCAAATGCTGGCGGTTCACATCTGTAATCCTAGCTACTTAGGAGGCTGAGATCTGGGGATCAAAGTTTGACACCAGTCCAGGCAGGAAAGTCCATGAGATTCGTACTTCCAATTAGCCATGAAAAGCTGGAAGTGGTGATGTGGCTCAAGTGGTAGAGTGCTAGCCTTGGGTATAAGAAGCTCAGGGATAGTGCCCAAACCCTAAATTCAAGCCCCAGGACTGGCACAAAAAAGAAGAGGACGAAAGGAGAAGGAGGAGGAGGTGGTGGTGGAGAAGGAGGTGGTGGAGAAGGAGGAGAAAGAAGAAGAAGGAGTCAGCATGTGAAATGAAATCTCTCTACAAGCCTCAAGGCTGGAAATCTACCGTTTGGTCCTGGCGCTGTCATTCAGCACCTGTGTGGTATCCATGCAAGCCACTGAGTTATAGCTTCTCTCTGTGAAAGAGGGAAGGACTCCTGGTCGGCTATGTGGGTGATGCTATCTGAAAAATTTCTTGAAAGTTACAAAGTTCCATCCATCTATCAATGTCTCATTATTATTGATGACTAATAAATTGGAAATAATGGACTCTGATTTATAATCCAGGGGAAAGAAAAAAAATCTCACGGAAGGAAATGAATGAATAATAGTGGTTTAAATAATGGAAGAGGGCGAGATGCTCAAGCTCAAGCAGAGTTTTAGGTGGCTCACAAAAGTTCCACATGATCACGCCATATAAAGCATCCCAGAAGGGAAATAACATCACCCTCAGTGACCTGGGGTTCTGGGAAAGAGGGGAATTATTTCCATCAATTACTGATGCAGGGGCTGGGAATATGGCCTAGTGCTAAAGTGCTTGCCTTGTAT
Source organism: Perognathus longimembris pacificus (assembly GCF_023159225.1). Classification (NCBI taxonomy): domain Eukaryota; kingdom Metazoa; phylum Chordata; class Mammalia; order Rodentia; family Heteromyidae; genus Perognathus; species Perognathus longimembris. The sequence goes on from NC_063178.1 coordinate 13,964,159, forward strand.
GCCTGAAGCACTGGGTTCAAGTCCTCAGCACCACATATATAGAAAAAGCCAGAAGTGGCACTGTGGCTCAAGTGGCAGAGTGCTGGCCTTGAGCAAAAAGAAGCCAGGGACAGTGCTCAGGCCCTGAGTCCAAGCCCCGGGACTGGCACACACACAAAAAAAAAACAAAAAAAAAAAACAAAAAAAACAAATCCTGATGCAAAGCTCTCAGGGGTGAGGCCTTCTAGCTTAAATCCCTGGGTGAGTTTCCACCCCACCCTCACCAACCTGGACTCTCATCTTCACAAAAGCCTGGAAAGAAGAGATGTTGGATCCCACCTGGAGAGAATATCAAGTCTGTTCATAATTAAGACAGCTGCTCCAGCAACAGAATAAAGTCAGGCTCATCACACCTAAGTCCAGCCCGCTCTTTTCTTCCTATCACAAAGAATGATAGACTGGAGTTCTGTACCCTGACCCTAAAGCCTTATAGAGGGGTGGCCCAGGTTACTGTCCATTATGGGCAGTGGGTTCCATAAGATGACTGTTCTTGGTTCTGAGGCCCAGACAGGCCCTCAGTGGGGTCTGTATTGGGCTAGCCCCGCCCCAATGTAGACTCAAAACTTGTCATAAATCCTTTCACCCAAATGGTTCCTGCTAGAACTACAATGACTACCCCTATAAGAGAGGAGAAATGCAATGCACTCTCAAAGGACTCCATAAATGGAATCCCAGTGGAGGGAAAGGGTTTGAGACAGACTACAGAAATTGACACTGGATATACAGGGAAACTAATGGTTAGGTTGGATAGATTAAATATTCTGCTCATACATTAAATAACCATCATAATATTGTGGCAGAGAAACCAGAGGTTCTGGAGAGACTTCTTGTAAGACTCTCTCATTGCTGTTCTCAACAGTCAAAGGCTTAAGATCAAAATAATCTTTAAAAAATCCTCTATTTCTGTCCAAGCTCCTTCCCTTGATGCCAACTATATCCCTTGCCTCTCTGGGTATGAGGAACCATTGGCACCTTCTGGGAAACTTGTCCAGAGGTAATGAGGACAAAACCTTTGAGGAGATAAACAATCAGTCCACAGTAACCATAGCCAGTGAGCATGTCTGCTGGTATTACAGAAGACGAGTATTGGCTATTTTACTGGCCAGCTAGGGTAGAGACTGTGCTTTGGTTCAATTGGCCATCCCTTTCATCGTGGCTTTTTTCCCCCAACCCAACCAGTTCCAAACTAACACCCTATACTATTAGAGAGAGACTTCATCTCTGGAAGGGTGAGGTGGGGGTATATTTACATAGATGCTATTCGTGTCCCTCTAGGATTTCACATTGAGTTCAAAACTAGAAATCAGATAGCAGCAGGTTTTGAATCAATTCTACTCTAGTTTTAAGGAAAAGAATGTAAAATGAAAGAAGGGGAAATTTATAGGCGTTATATAATCTTGTGTGTATGTGTGGGTTTGGGTGTGTATATGTGTGTGTGTTTTCGGGGGCTTGACCACAAGCTCTTTATGTGCTGTCCTGAGCTTTTGTCCTCAAAGCTTTCATTCTACCACTTGAGCCACAGCCCCACTCCTAGCTTTTTCGGTGGTTACTTGGAGATAAGAGTCTCCTAGACTGTCCTACCTGGGTTGGCTTTCCCAAAGATCCTTAGATCTCAGCTTCCTGAGTAGCTAGGATTGCAGGTATAAGTCACCCATGCCTGGCTTAGGCATTATAATCTTTTCTGTCAAAGTGGTTCCTTGACATAAGAGTGGCAAGGCCCAAGGCATTTCCCAGAACATTTGATGTCAGTTTTCTTTATTTGTTTTTTCTGCCAGTCCTGGGGCTGACTCAGGGCCAGAGCACTGTCCCAGGCTTCTTTTTACTCAAGGCTAGCACTCTACTCCCTGAGCTGCAGTGCCACTTGTGGCCTTTTCTATATATGTGGTGCTGAGGAATTGAACCCAGGGCTTCATGTATATGAGGCAAGCACTCTTGCCACTAGGCCATATTCCAAGCCCACAGCTTTCTTCATTTTTTAAAATGACTATCTTTCTTCATGCTGGTGTCCTAAAACATATCCCTATCATTTTTACCTATTTCTGCACTTGGCAATACAAACTTTTGTTAGACAAGGATGTTTGAGAGAGCATTTCCCTTCATTTAAAAAGGATATTACTGCATATGTAATTTTCAAGTCAGCAGTAATTATTGCTAAATAGAGCGAAGCTTATAATTAACAAGCAGATTCCAAATTTTAAATGGTGTACCAGACTACATAATTTGATTTGTTGCTAAATTCCCCACTGGAAATCTCAGACATGACTGTATACCCAACCAGTCAATTCTTTCCTCTACCCTTGTCTTAGTTTTTGCTCTAGGTCATTTTAGTTATCCTCACTAATTTGTTTGTTTATCTCAGGCAGAGACCTCCTTAATGCACATAGTTCAGGGAAAGCCAAAGTCCCGCTAACCCACAGTTTTACCTCCAAGACAACCACAGCAATACTCCATCATGGCTTTGTTTTCAAGCTTCTTTTCACTTCCTTGCCTTCTTGTATTTTTTGTTTGACAGCAACCTCTACACTTATAATTTAATTAGACACTAAAACTCAAAACAACCGTAAAGAACAGTCAGTAACTTCTGTTATAATTGATTCAATAATCCCAGGGCTAAAGTGGGGGTATTATGCTGGGAAGTGGCAAGAGAAAATTTGCGAAGGTGAGAGAATGTTTAGAAAGAGGCAGCCAGATGCAGGGATGCACACCTGTAATCCCAGTCCTTGGGAGGTCAAGGCAGGAGGATCAGGAATTAAAGGACAGCCTGCTGCCTGGGCTACATAGCAAAACTTTATAGAAACACACACACACACACACACACACACACACACACACACACACACAATTGGCAAGAGGCCATCTTTTGTGATGCCTCTCCACTCCTGGAAAGGACTCCAATTTCCACCTGTTTCCCATCACCCTTATTACTACAGCCTTTGATGTACCTGGAGGGTGTGAGCAAAGGCAACAGGAAAAGATTAGACAAGATTCTTCCCATCTTGATGCCAGGTCTACCATTTTAAGCCTTCTGTCGCTGCCTTCACAAATTTTCATACACCTGATGGCTCAAAACATCAGTAATTTATTATTATTATGGAGATTAAATGTCTAAAATGGGTCTTACTGGACTCAAGGTTAGAGTGTCAGCAGAACTGACATCCTTCAGGAAGTTCTGTTTTCTTCCCTAGAGGATGCCTGCATTCCTTGGGTGCCCCCAGAGCAGCATATTTGAACACCTGTGGGTCTCCTCTCAGGATTTCCTGCCTTTTCCACTCACTGGTAAGGATTCTTGCCACCATTAGACCCATTCAGATAATCCAGGGGACTCTTCCCATTTCAGAGTCATCTGACCAGCAACCTAATTACACTCACATCTTTATTTTCTCCTTGTGATAAGACTTAACTTACTGAAGGTTTTGAAACTACAACATCTTTTGGGGGGCATTATTCTATTTATTGCTTATTTATTTTTCAACTGAGTAGGATTCAATAATCGACAATGTCAGAATCTTCTCTATCCCCTAGTTGGCCAAAATTAGTGTCCTATAACACATTGATTTCCTTTTCTTTTCCTTTTTTGTTTTTGGTGATGGTACTGGGATTTGAACTTGAGTCCTTGGGCTTTCCAGGTAGGCGTTTTATTACTTGAGCCACACCCCAAGCAGAAAGCATTTTCTTTTCTTTTTTTTTTTTTTTTGCCAGTCCTGGGGCTTGGATTCAGGGCCTGAGCACTGTCCCTGGCTTATTCTTGCTCAAGGCTAGCACTCTGCCACTTGAGCCACAGCGCCACTTCTGCCATTTTCTATATATGTGGTACTGGGGAATCGAACCCAGGGCCTCATGTATACAAGGCAAGCACTCTTGCCACTAGGCCATATCCTCAGCCCCAGCAGAAAGCATTTTCAATAGACAATGTTAGAAGCTTACTAGAAAAGATTCCTGGTCTTGGATATTAAATTATCTCATAATTCAGTTAGTGATGCCCCTAAATTTTATAATTATGAGAAAGAAACAGTCTTTGATGAGAAATGTATATGTAACAATCAGGCTTCACCTGTACATTTGAAAATGTTTGTTGAAGGGACTTGATTTTTCTCACTTCAGCTGTAAATGAACTCATCTGCAATGGGATCAACAACCTGCCATACAGAACCAGAACAGGCACTTTATGGCCTTTTAATAATGAGTCTACTGCTGTGTATTTGTTCTCTTGTTTTTCAGAGCCTTAAAAAAAAACAGTTCATTTTCCAACAGCTAGAAAAAGGACTCCAGCTGCCTCTCATGAATGTGGTCCTCATATAGCTCAAGCTTCTCTCTTCCACACAAAATGAGTGAGATGCAAACACCAGCCTTGTACTGGAAGTTATAAATTCAGCAAAACCTAGGGCTTGAAGAGATGGGAAGAAGCTAGTTAAAAATAAAAGCATTCTAAAGCTGTCTTCTTTCTACTCTACAAGGGAGAAGGGGTAAATTAACAATGTCTCTGAAATCAACAGGAATCTTAGCTTGCTTCCATGCCATAGTAAAAAAACCCAACACATTGGTTATGCAATTCCTTGTCCACAAAGAAAAAAAATGCATTTTCAAAATATTAAGCCAAAATATTAAGCAATTTAACCACATTCCTTGCAATTAAACCAATAAAATTAGACAAATAAAAACCCTAAACCTCACAAAACTTTGCCTCTCTTACTCAGCAGATAAAAAGTCTATGTTGAAATAAATATTGCATAAGAAGAAAAATGGAATCATAAACTACAGAGAAAGGAACTCTGGGATACAGTGAAATCTGCACTTAGAGGAAGATGATAACTTGGAGTCACAGAGCTTAGAAAAACTATTGTACTTACAATGCCATGGTTTGTTTTGGGGTGGTGGGAAGGCAGGGAAAGGCATGTATTAAAATCAGTAAGGGAAAAATCTCCATGAGATGATATCCAGGAGAAACCAAATAAATGCAGTATCCCAGCATCCACTACCACTAGAGTCACCCGGATGCATTGTAAATTTCCCAGCGATTATGACAAACAGCACGTGTAAAATATTGCCAAGTAGATATGCTCACCGGGGGCTTGCTGTCTAGGGGCTTTTAGAGGGAGTCCATCAGTAGAGACAGACCTCAGTCCCTGAGAGCAGAGCCTTTGCTGGAAATCACCAGCTTAGCACAACTATCTGATTAAACCAGTACCACGTTGCCCAAGGTCAAAGTCAGCCAGGAACCCTAAGGAGGTAGAATAGGCCAACAGCTCTGAGCTTATCTCCCAAAAGGAAGATAAGAGCCAGTTCTGAGGACCGGACTGTGGCCTGTTGTGGGAATGGGCAGGGTTGGGCAGCCAGGCCCGCAGAGCTCAGAGAATGTCCTCACTGAGAAGGCATAGACGGATATTCTAACACCCCATGGCAGTAGGTTCACATTTAGAGATAGACAAAGATGATAGGGAGGCTAGTGCTTGAAAGGGAAGGCCAGGAAGCAGAGAGGAAAGGAAAAAAAGGGACAAGGAAAAGGAGGGAAACTCAGTCCTAAATGTGTATGATATTTATGCTTCTTTCTATGTCTGTGGGTATCAAAAGACATCCCCAAAACGACATGGTGTCAGATGATGGGATGCCAAGATGACCTCTTTAACTCCTTAAGTTTTTGAGGATCAGTAGTCTAAGTCATATGTTAGTTTATGATTGGAACAAAAAAAATCTCTTCTGAGATAAAAGAAAAATGGATACAGGCATATGGACACATGGGGCTTGCAGTAAATTTTAGTTTCTCTCACAGGATTTGTTTTCACAGATGACTAATTTTCTTAGATATGTATGAGTGTAGCTAAATTAAGAAATCCTTAACTAAATGAGTTTGGGAAACATTTAAGTAAATGAACGTGAATAGCTGCTTTTACTTTTGGAATTCTCAGCTTCATGTCATAAGCATCATAGTCACTCCACCTCTGGGCCTGTGTACAGGGTGTGGCATAATGTTTCTCCATCTTATTAAAACACAGAATCAGCTGGGAGCTGGTGGCTCACACCTGTAATCCTAGCTACTCAAGAAGCTGAGATCTGAGAATCATGGTTCAAAGTCAGCCCAGGCAGGAAAGTCCGTTTGATTCTTATCTCTAAGTATTTACCACCACAAAGACAGGAGTGGAGCTGTGGCTCAAGGGGTAGAACATTGCTGTTGGGTAAAAAAGCTCAGGGACAGTGTATAGGCCCTGCATTTAATTTCCAGGTCTGGCATCAAAAACCAAAACTAAACAAAAACAACATAGAATCTCTTACCCTCTGACTCTTGGAGGGGAGTAGAGAGCCCTTTGAGATTCTAGTATTCTTTGGCTCTTTCAGAGGGAATGGTAAGCCAATGAAAGCTGTTGTTTTTTATTTTCCATGCCATGCTAGTGGATTGAGTCCAGCACCTTGTTCATGCTAAGCAAGCTTTCTACTGTTCAGCTTTAGCCACTCTGAAGGTTTTTATTTTTATTTATTTACTTATTTATTTTTTGGCCAGTCCTAGGCCGTGAACTCAGGGCCTGTGCACTGTCCCTGGCTTCTTTTTTGCTCAAGGCTAGCACTCTGCCATAGCACCCCTTCTGGCCATTTTCTGTATATGTGGTGCTGAGGAATTGAACCCAGGGCCTCATGTATACGAGGCAAGCACTCTTGCCACTAGGCCATATTCCCAGCTCTGAAGGTTTTTGAGTGAGGATGTATTTTAAGAAAATTAATGTAGAAATGAGGTACCAAGTACTCATGTTTTGTCTTCTCAAAGACAAATCCCAGTGTGGCAGTGGAGGAGGTTAAGGCTGAGATTGTAGTGGAACATTTTTCCCTCACTTGTCACGAGGCTGCCTGTAGTGACTTATGCTACTTCATAGCTTTGTAGTTTCCTCATCTACAGAGCAAGGGAAGAGGCGGGGAGGGCAATGCAAAGCATCTGCTTGAATACCTGGCAGAAAGGGACCTCATGAAATCCCAATGACAAATCTTACTATAATTGCTGCTGAGCTAAATGTAGCTTCAATATGGTCATCTCAAAGGATGAAACTAGTATTCACTATCATAAGCCATTTTATATTGTTTTCTTTCTTTCTTTTTTCAGTACTGTGGTTTGAACTCAGGACCTTGTACTTGCTGGCATTGTCTTGCTTGAGCCATGTCCCAGTCCTTTTGTTTTCAGTTTTGTTTGTTTTTTAAGATAGGGTCTTATTTTTCTTTTTAATTTTTTTTTGTTCAGGCAGACCTGGAACCATGATTCTCCTTCCTCTGCCTTTCAAGTAGCTGGGATTACAGGCATGAGCCATTCAAATGGATAATATTGTTTGTTTTGTTGTTGTTGTTTTTGCCAGTTTTGGGATTTGAACTCAGGGTCTAGGCTGTGTCCCAAACCTTTTTTTTTTTTTTGCTCAAGATGAACACTCTCCTACTTGAGCCACAGCTGCACTTCTGGCTTTTTGGCAGTTAATTGGAAATCAGAGTTTCATAGGCTTTCCTGCTCAGGCTAGCTTCAAACTACAACGACCCCAGCTTCCCGAGTAGCCAGGATTCAGGCATGAGCCACCAGCGCTCAGCTTTACATTCAGTGTTAAAAGTGCCCAAGATTTTAATTTACTCATAACTTGCTCATTAGGGAGGCTAATTCAACTATTGCTTTATTTCCTAGGAATGAATCAACACATCCATCACTCTTTTGAACCTTCTAGATACTTTAGCTTTGACTATTAGTCCTGATTGTTCAGCAAAGAGACATTGGATAGACTTAGACATACAAGAGCTTTCGTACGGTAATCATCTACAAAATGTAGGTGAGCAGCGCCTCTAGCATTCTAGGAATCTGGTGCTCATGGAAGGAGACGGAAGAGGGATGGTGAGGAGGACTTACAATGCTCATGGGGAATACTACAGAAAAGATGGCCTCTTGGGGTCCCACAATGAGCAGGAAGGGCAGCACCCATGGGCTGGGAGTGCTCCCGGGAGGAGGGCAGGGACTGGATGACATGGCTGTGATGAATGGGTCCTGAGCACCTAAGCCATTGACTCCCACAATGGGTCCCCTCCGGAGGAAGATCTACATAACCCAACATGCCTGTGGCTCCTCCTTCTCCTTTACACACCATACCTAATCCCAGGTTTTGTTACAATTATTTATTATATAGCTCACTAACTATGTATGTTTTTCATTTTTTATTTTTAAAATTTATTTATTAATTAAAAAAAATTTTTTTTGGCCAGTCCTGGGGCTTGGACTCAGGGCCTGAGCACTGTCCCTGGCTTCTTTTTGCTCAAGGCTAGCACTCTGCCACCTGAGACACAGTGCCACTTCTGGCCGTTTTCTATATATGTGGTGCTGGGGCATCAAACCCAGGGCTTCATGCATACGAGGCGAGCTCTCTTACCACTAGGCCATATTCCCAGCCACTAAAAAAAATTTTTTGACAGGGTGTTGTGCAAAAGGGGTACTACATAATAGGGCAGTGTGTACATTTCTTGTGATATCTTACACCCTGTTTTTCTTTCCCTTCCCTAGATCAGGTAGACATATATACAATACACAGTGTACCAAAAACATATACAGTAGCCACGTGGCATACACCAAAGGAAATTCACCTAGGACTTTAAATGTAATGTCAACAATAGAGTTTGCTTATTCTTGTCTTATATGAACATACATACATAGCTTTTGAGCTATTGTATTCCACTGAGAGGTCTATTGTTGACCTTTATATGTTGAGTAGTTGTTTGGTTTTAGTTACATAATGTAAGGTCGCTGACCCAAACCTGTGGGAAATACTATTTGACAAGAAGTTTTTGGTTTCGCAGACCTGGTCTTTACTGTCTCCCTCCCCCCCACCTTAACAGTCATATATCAGGGAGATCATGCCCCTTTGTTTTCTGTGTTCTAGGCTTGTCTCGCTCAACATTATTTGTTCAAGTTCTGACCATTTCCCTGTGAATACCAATATTTCACCATTTCTAATCATTATGTAGTATTCCATTGTGTATAGGTACCATATTTTTTGGATCCATTCGTTTGTGGAGGGGCATCTGGGTTGTTTCCATATTTTGGCTATTGTGAATTGTGCAGCGATAAACATGCAAGTGCAAATGTCTTTTTGATATCTTGGGACCTGTTGTTCAGGATAGATGCCTAGGAGTTGTATGGCTGGGTCATAGGGTAGGTCTATGTTGAGCTTTTTGAGGAGCCTCCATACTGTTCTCCAAAGTGGTTGTACTAATTTGCACTCCCACCAACAATGGACAAGGGTTCCTCTTTCTCTGCACCCCCTCCAGCATTTGTTGTTGCCTGAGTTCAGAGTATAGGCCATTCTAACTGGGGTGAGGTGGTATCTCAGGGTTGTTTTTATTTGCATTTCCTTTACTGCCAGGGATGTTGAACATTTCCTCATATGTTTCTTTGCCATTTTTATCTCTTCTCTTGTGAAGTCTCTCTTTAGCTCCTTTGCCCATTTCATAATTGGTTTAATGGGCTTGGAGGGGCTTAGTTTTTTGAGTTGAGTTGAGTTGAGTTGAGATGACGGATATTAGGCCTTTGTTGCTGTGTTGGTAAAGAGCCTTTCCCATATGGTTGGCTGTCGTCCTAGTTTGGTGACTATGGCTTTAGCTGTGCAGAAACTTTTTAATTTGTAGTAGTCCCATTTGTCAAGTCTCTCCCCTATATGTTGTGCCCCTGGGACTCTATTCAGGAAGTTCCTTCCTGTGCCTATAAGTTCTAGCGTCTTTCCTACTCTGTCCTTCAGTAGTTTCAAGGATTCAGGTCTGATATTGAGGTCCTTGATCCATTTTGAGTTGATCTTGGTGCATGGTGATAGACTAGGGTCTACTTTGAGTTTTCTACATATGGCTGCCCAGTTTTTCCAGCACCAATAATTGAAGAGGCTATGTTTTTTCCATTGTATGTCTTTAGCGCCTTTGTTGAATATCAGCTGACTGTAAGAGTGCGGTTTTATTTCTGGTCTTCAATTCTAATCCATTGATCTTCAGGTCTGTTTTTATACCAATACTAGGCTGATTTTGTTATGATGGCTCTATAATAGAGCTTGAAGTCTGGTATTGTGATACCTCCTGCACTGCTTTTTTTTGCCTAGAATTGCTTTGGCTATTCTAGGTCTTTTGCGGTTCCATATGAATTTATGGGTTGCTTTCTCTATTTTAGTGAAGAATGTAGCTGGGATCTTGATGGGGATTGCATTGAATTTGTGTAACAATTTGGGCAATATGGCCATTTTCACTATATTGATTCTGCCTACCCGTGAGCATGGGAGGTCTTTCCATCTCCTTGTGTCTTCTTTGATTTCCCTTTTTAGATTTTTATAGTTTTCATTAAATAGGTCCTTTCCGTCTTTGGTTAGGTTGATCCCTAGGTAATTTATTCTTTTTTTTAGCTATTGTAAATGGTATTGTTTCCATAGTTTCCTTTTCTGCTTGTACATTGCTGGTGTACGGAAAAGCTGCTGACTTTTGTGGATTGACTTTGTATCCTGCTACTTTGCCAAAATGGTTTATTAGGTGTAGGAGTTTGGGGACTGAGTTTTTTTGGTCCTTCAAATATAAGATCATGTCATCTGCGAATAGGGATAGTTTAATTTCTTCTTTGCCGATGTGGATCCCTTTGCTGCCCTCCTCTTGCCTTATTGCTATGGCTAGGGATTCCAGCACTATGTTGAAAAGAAGTGGGGAGAGTGGGCATCCTTGTCTTGTTCCTGAGTTTAGGCAGAATGATTTTAGTTTCGCCCCATTTAATATGATATTAGCAGTTGGTCTGTTGTATATGGCTTTTATTGTTTTAAGGAATGTTCCATCTATTCCTGTTCTCTCCAGAGCTTTTGATAAGTATGGATGTTGTATTTTTTTTTTTTTTTTGGCCAGTCCTGGGGCTTGGACTCAGGGCCTGAGCACTGTCCCTGGCTTCTTTTTGCTCAAGGCTAGCACTCTGCCACTTGAGCCACAGTGCCACTTCTGGCCATTTTCTGTATATGTGGTGCTGGGGAATTGAACCCAGGGCCTCATGTATATGAGGCAAGCACTCTTGCCATTAGGCCATATCCCCAGCCCTGGATGTTGTATTTTGTCAAAGGCTTTTTGGGCATCGACTGAGATAACAATGTGATTCTTGATTTTAGTTCTGTTTATGTGGTGAATTACATTAATAGGTTTATGGATGTTGAACCATCCTTGTGACTGTGGGATGAAGCCTAGTTGGTCATGATGTATAATTTTCTTGATCAGTTTCTGGATCCTGTTAGCTAATATTTTATTGAGGAGCTTTGCGTCTGTGTTCATTAGTGATATTGGTCTGTAGTTCTCTTGGAGAGAGTGGAGTATTAAAGTCTCCCACTATGATTGTGTTTGGGTCTATCTTTTTCTGTGAGAATTTGCTTGTCATATGTAGGGCCTCTTTTGTTCGGTGAGTATAAATTTATCACCGTGATGTCTTGATTCTGGATTTTTCCTTGTATTAAAATGTAGTGCCCTTCTTTGTCTTTTTGAGTTGATTTTAATGAGAAGTCCAGCTTGTCTGAAATCAGGAAAACTACTCCTGCCATTTTGGTAGGTGCGTTTGCTTGGAAGATCTTGCTCCATCCTTTCATTCGGAGCCTGTTTTTGTCCCTTGCTGTAAGATGGGTCTCTTGAAGACAACAGATAGCAACTTTTTGCTTATGGATCCATTCTGTCAGTCTGCTCCTCTTTATCGGAGAGTTTATACCATTTATATTCAAAGAGATCATGGATAAGAGTGTTTTTTTCCCTTCCATTTTCCTGTTAGGCTGTTTTTCCTCTCCCTTTTTTCTTGTCTTTATTGAGCTGCTCTTCCTGTTGGGCTTGGGTTATTGTAGTTTCTGTTTCTGTCTGGGGGTCCTGTACATTTTCTGTTGGGTGGGGTTCCCCTCTTAGAATTCGCTGTAAGGCTGGTTTTTTATTTGCATACTCCTTTAGATCATCTTTGCTATGGAAAGATCTGGTTTTTCCCTCGAAGGTGAATTCTAGTTTTGCTGGATATCTAATTCTGGGTTGGCAATTGTTGGCCTGGAAGACTTGGATTGTGTTCTTCCACACTCTTCGTGCATTGTAGCCTGTGATTCTGATCCTTTTTCCACTGTAATATAGCTCTTTCTTCATTTTGGCTGCATTCAAAATTTGCTCTTTATTCTTGAGATCTGAAGTCTCGATCATTATGTGCCTGGGTGAGGATTTTCTAGGGTCTGGTCTGCCAGGTGTCCTATAGTCTTCTGTTACTTGGGTGAGGTCCTTTATGAGATTGGGGAAATTTTCTGCAATAACTCTATTGAAAATATGTTGTAGCCCTTTGCTCTTGTATTCGGCTCTTTCATCTATTCCAATTATATGCAGATTATATCTATTGTCTTTGTCCACTAGCTCCTGGATTAGTCTGCCCTGGAGTTTAACCATTTCTTGGAGTGTGGTAATTTTCTGGTCCTTATCAGCTGCGTCATCGTCCAAAAGAGAGATTCGGGATTCGATACGATCAATTCTTTATAATGTGGCTTCGAGTGTGGTGTTTATGGATGACAGCAAGTTGTTTATGGTTGCCAGATCAGCTCTCATCTTGGAGATTTCGTCTTTTAAAGAGTTGTATTTTGAATCTATTTTTTCATGCATTTCATTTCTCAGGATGTTAAGGTCTTCTTTAATGGAGAAGTGCACTGTATACATTTTTGCTTCCATTTCTTTCTTGATTTCCTGTAGATTTTTCGAGACTTCCATTCTAAGCTCCTGTATCTGTTTTCTGAATTTGGTCCTGAGGGTTTCAATCATTTCTTCTATCTTATTCTCATTTGATTTTTTTATTCTCCATCTCCTCTTCAGTTGTACTACTTTGTGGAGCTGGTGAGTTGGCTTGACCTTTCATGAAACTTGTAATATTTCTTTGTGATTTGCGCATCTGGAGATCTGTAGGTGGCGACCTTGGCTTGGCTTTGTGCTGGTTCCTGCTGGTCTGTCAGTGGAGACTTGTATGTGTCCTGGCTCTGGGTTTGAGTTTGGCTGTTGAATCTTAATGCCCAATGGGTGAGCGTGACTGTTTCAGTTGTTGCCGAGGTGGTCACCCTCACTGCACTTGGGGGTGGGTATGTTCTGAGTCTTTTTCTGCAGGACTGTGCCCTGCCTCTGTGTTGTGCTGACCCTAGTGTGCCCCTGATGGGGGTTTGTGGGTCGCTGATTCCCCTGGCTTCCTTTTGTTCAAGGCTACCACTCTACCACTTGAGCCACAGTGCCACTTGTGGCTTTTTCTAAATATGTGGTACTGAGGAATGGAACCCAGGGCTTCATGCATGCAAGGCAAGCACTCTACCACTTAGCCACATTCCCAGGCCCCTTGTCATATTCTTGAATATAGGATCCATATCTGATTTATCCTTGGAAATGCTCCAAGCATAGCAAATATGGAGCCTTGTGTCACAATGTAAGTTATCAGAATTTGGCCTTTACAGTAGTGATATTTCTTATGGTAGCAAAATTCCTCATGGTGAGAAGTTGAGGGTTTTCTCTGCTATTGTGCTTGCTTTCCATGATGCACCTTTTAAAAATATTAATTATTTTCAAAGTAATGTATAGAGAGGTTACAGTTTCATATGTAAGGCAGTGAGTTCTTGTCAAACTGGTTATCCCCTCCCCCAGTTTTCTCCCCTTTCCCCCCTCCCCAGTCCCCTCTCCTGCTTGACGCACCTTTCCAGCACAGAAGTTAACAATCCTCCCAGCCTCCCTCTCACTCTGGACTTGAAGTGTTCACTTGCTTTCTAAATACTTTGTCCTTTTAAACCAGTTGTCTGTCAGAGTGTATACTTGCTCTATACCACAATGACTCTCTTACCAATGTAGAACATTCATTTTACACATTTAGGAAAACTTTAGCATGTAAAGGCTTAAATCAGGCTCATGGAGGACCCCGAGAATCAAGCACAGAAGGTTCTTGGTAAACTGTATGAGTTTAAATAAATAGATGACTTGGACATTAAATAACTCATTTGTACAAATCTAAATGATCTCTTTAATAATTGTTGGGTCAGCATTGTTAGGGTGTTAGTCTTTGTTGTTTTCCTTGTTTTTCTAATTTTTCTTATAAAGGTGGAAAGTAAAAAGTACATTTCTGTTTGGAGAATGTCACCCCCTTCCCTTGCTCTCTCTCAGCATCATTTTCTCTTTTTCAAGCACAAAATAAAAGATACTCTTTTGGAAAAATTGATTTAGAGCTTTTACCATAAAAACCTCATGGGAAAACAAATTAACAAGTTAGAAGTCATGATTACCCACGCTGGCCAAATGGCTACCTATAGTTCTATTGTGTTTTGCTAGGAGGTCAGAATCAGCTACAACCACAGAGGGGTGGCAGACATGCACCCTCAGACTCATTTATGTATAGAAAGAAAGATTTCCTTGGAAAATTTTGGATCCTTGGAAAGCTTTGTAGTGTTCATGTTCAGCCTGAGAAAGGAGAGAACAACTTGGCATGGAGCATTCCTTTATTTAACAAGAGACAGTATGGATTTTATCTTCCCTAGTCACTTGTACCACATTTATGAAATTATGAATTAGTAAATAGTTTTGTGTCCCCAGAAGACACACTTGGTAAAAGAGATGTAAGCATGGATTTTTGAGGTTGTCTACAATCAAGTCAGGAGGTCTGAAGTTTATGAACACTGATGACTTTACAAGATGACTACTGAGCAACAGAATTGGAAAAGATCTGTCTGTCCGTCTGTCTGTCTGCTTGTCTGCCTGTCTTATCTGTCTATCTACTTATCTGTCTACCTACCTATCATCTATCTATCTATCTTTGAGGCAATGTGCGACTATATAGTTCCTGGCTGGTCCAGAACTCAAAATCCTTCTGCCTGCATTTGCCAAGTGTTTGGGTTGTAGGCATGACATCCAATGCCCAACTTGTACTCCTATACTTTGTGTGTGTATGCACATGCACACACGCACATACTACTTTGTCCCCATACTTAGGAGGCAAGAATTTCAGTTTTTTCTAAAATACCAAAAACAAAGAAAAGATCTCTCACCTATGAGTAACCCAAAGCTTCCTAAGAAACTGAACATCAGAAGCAGAAAAAAACAACAAATGCCCAAGTCACCATTCAGCAAGATGGAGAGTGGAGTTTAATCCTTAATGAGTCCTGGGATAGCAATCTATAATGGTTTCCTTCTTCAGATTTACAGCTTATCTGTAGCATTCTGTAGACAACAAGGAAGAACCATGCATGAGAGAAAGATCCCTTCCATGTGGCCAGCAGCAGTGCCCGTTCTACTGGATTCCTCTGGGTTCTATCGTGTGCTGAAGACCCTCCCCCTCTTTCAACTGCAGAAAACAGAAGCTTACATCAAATTGCCATTTCAGCTCCTGCAATTCCACTAATCCTTCATTTCAGGGGAAGAGAAAATCTGATTTCACCACCATGCAAGTTATTAGGAGATGGTAGTGATTATGAAACTTTGCTCCCATGGTAGTTTCTCAACTAAGAAAATAAGATGGTGCTCCCTCCCTTCATCCTTCAAATATTAGCTTTTCTCCTAGTGAATGAAGTGACATAATGTATGGAGGAAAGTCTCCGGATGGCAAGATTGAGCTGTAGCCTGTGTGGCCCGAATGTGTTTTGAATTCACCTTCTGGTGAAAGGATCTGATTGAAATGAGTTTTGGAGATTGCTGCTCAGTCCCTAGAGGGCTCTAGAGGATAATAAATCCACATCAAAAAGCCCATGGTCAATGAAGTCCTGCTGATTTTTATGTGACAGCGTGTTTCCAATTTAGACAGGTTCAAGTACCACAGAGAGGATCACTTCTCCACTTGTGAGATTAAAAGCTTTACCCATTTCTCCAGCAGACTCCTTCACTGGGTCTTGCTCTTATTACTTTTTGTTTTCCCAGAATCATAAAATCTCTTTCCTGATGACAACAAACATCTCACCGTCCACCATCTGTAACCTTCATGTGTCCTTGTAGGCTAGAAGTGTCATAACTAGGAAATTGTTCACCGTGGGTTCCTTCATTCTGGTTACAGAGGCGAAGTACAGGTTCTAATCACAACCATTTTTTGTTAACATCAGGTTCTATTCCACTGTGTATGGAAATGTATTCATGTGTTGTGTGTGTGCATGTGTGTATTCCTTATCCATTTATCATACACGTAAGTTGTTTCTGTATCTTGGTCATCATGATTAATTTGGCAGCCAGGTCTGCATTCTTTGACTACCACTGGAGTGGATACTTGACCCAAACCAAGACCACCAGATTTCTTCTCCAGAGAAGTTGAAATTTACATGAATTTACCAGTTACAAATATCTACTTATGGCTAGGACCAGAAATGACTGAATGAGTTGCATATACAAAGAAAATGCAGGGAAAGTTGGGCAGAAAAAAGATGGAAACTTGAAGCCAGACTCAGAAGCAAAAGTTATGTGAGCCAGGCACTTGGTGGCTCACACCTGTAATCCTAGCTACTCAGGAGGCTGAGTTCTGAGGATCGTGGTTCAAAGCTCACCTAGACAGGAAAGTCTATGAGATTCTTATCTCCAATTAACCACCAAAAGTTGGAAGTAGAGCTGTGGCTCAAGGTAGTAGAATGCTAGTCTTGAGTACAAAACAGCTCAAAGACCCTCTGAGGCCCTCTGAGTTCAAGCCCCATGAGAAACAACCACAACAAAAGTTACTGTGGCTCCAGAAAGTGGAAGGATTACTGAAGAAGTAGATATTATCTAATGGCTTTCCTCTTCTCATTTAACTCACACATGAGGCCAGGTAAAATTTTAATGAAATAGCCAATTTTAGTAACTTTTCTTTTCTGTGTAAAGCACTTCCTGTTAATAGAAAATAAATTACCTGTATATACTACAAGGATATTATATATATATATATATATATATATAATAGTATATAGATATGAGGGCAATTCTAAAAGTGAAATGATATATGTAAATGCTAGCAGGTATATCCAATAAAGGGTAATTTTTGTTATTATGCTACTTTTCCTATGAATTAAACAGACAGAAATACACTGGCAATAAAATCCAATATCCAAAAAAAGAATTTAAAGGAAGTTAAACCATCAACAGAGGAAACTACTACTTTGGTAGAAAATATAATTATTAAAATTTATGCAAACATACTTTTCTAGAACCTTATGTATAAATTTTCTACAATATCGTTCTCAGTATCACTATTAGTGCACTACAGGGCTCATATTTTGGTGTATGTGTTTGTGAATGCATGTGCACATATGTGTTATGGGCATGTGTGTGTTTATAGATGAAAACAATGCATTTCCATCTATTACTGAATTTAGATTACAATTATAATGAGGACCGTTGACTATCATATAATGAAGGCTGCATGAGATTTCATTACAAGCTTTTTCCATTTATGCAATTACCGAAATTAGCTGGGAATTACCGGTTATAGTTATGAATGCTAGAAGTGTCAGCTAAATCCAAGTAGCTAGCAGCAGCCTTTAATGCAATAGTCAATGATGTTTGGCCAGGGGCAATCTCAAAAAAAAATAATGTTCTAGTCTTATGTTTTGAGGACAGAGGATATATTCTATAATGTGTGCAGGAAATGTAAAAATAACATCCAGTAGCTGATGGCTAAGAAAGTTTTAGTTGCTCACTCCTTTCTAGGCACATTGATCACATTGCAATCATCGGTGGGTTTGACATGGCCATGATGCTAGGCCAATGTCATGAAGTTAGAAGCATCGAATGCTATACAAATCTGACCAGTGACACTTGCTTTCCTCCATGTTTGTTCCCCTTGTGTTGGATGGGTACAGAGTGAAAGGCTGGAAATTATGAAGACAACAGAGCCATAAGATAGAAAGGAAGTCCCAGAATTGGACAAATTGAGAGCTGCCTGCCAATTACAAACACTTTCTATGGACTTCGAAGAGTTAGGAATAAGCATTGCTTGAATTATTATGCATCTTTAGCTTTGTTGGATAGGCATAAGCACATATTCAGCATTATAATTTGCTTGACTTTTTGATAAACTATCTATTGTCAGTGATGGGCTTTAGAAGACCTAAGGACTCTGTGTTACTTGCTTTATTGCAGTGAATTTATTGGATCACGTTGTGGACCACAAATTCCCATCTTCCTTTGTCTCCTAATGTGCATCCAGAAGCAGTTTAAAAAGCTGGCCCAAAATGAGCTGTTAGGATAAGAATTTTGTGTTTTCAAACTGCATTTCCTGACAACTCGAAATAGTACTTGCTGGTTGACTACAAATATGCCAAGAACAACAGAAACAATGGAAAAAATATTTCTGGAAACCAATGAAATGATGGACTCCAGGGTTATATATGTCAATAACAGTGCTGTAATCTAGCATGTTAGTTTTAAATGAAGTTTGTTTTTTACAAGTCATTAGAGAACACATTGGGGTTATGTACAAGGACCCTGTTCTGAGAAAATACTTGCTGATTTAGGGTGCAGGATTATGATCTCATCCATTCACTGTCAAATCCTTTAATGATTCCTTGCAAAAAGGAATATGGGGAATTTCATATGTTATTCTTACATTTTTTCTGTAAATATGAACTATTTCAAAATAAAAAGTCATAAAAATGTAGCTTTATCCACCCTTCTCCTTATAAGCTGTATAACATAGGTTAAGTTACTTGCTCTTTAGAGGCCTCAATTTCTTCCTCTGTAAAAAGAAGATAAAATGCTGATGATGACCTCAAAGAAAACAATAACTAAGAAAACAATAACTCAAGATGTTAGTGAAAGTTTAATACATATTTTAGAAAATTATTTTCTGTTTATGACTTGTGATTATAGTTTTAGCCAATTACAAATCCTTACATGATAGTTATTGTGGAAACAAAATATGATTCTACCATCCTTATGAAGTAGTTATTAACACTCAGTATATTCAATTTTACTAATGCAAAGTTGGCTGTTATAAGAATATTCTAATTATAAAGTAAACATAAATATCCAAAGATATTTATTACCTGGAATCGAATGGATTAAGAATTTTTCTGACATTAACAGTTTATTTAGAAACTGTGGGATTTTAGTAGCCTCTCAAAACAAACAAGCAGAAGATGAAAAACAAGAAGGAAAGAGATGGTTCCTGTAGTTTTTCTAGATGCAGCCAGAATGTTAGTAATTATTTTGGGCATGTATAGGCAATGAAGTCATTTCCTTTTTCTCACGATGTCACAGAGGCAGGAGAAATATTTTATCAACAGAAAAAATAAATATTGATATTTCCTTTTGAGTAGGCTGACATATATGCAATAATGAAGTCTATGCTATTTCTCACACCGTGGATTGTTTTCTCAGGTGTTTATGAGAAATATAATTATTCTAGCGGCTTTACTATCTAACCTTAAGTCTACCTAAAACATTTAGACTTGCTGACAATAGTTCTATACATTTAAATAGTTTAATGATAGGTTGCTTTTTCTTCGGGGGGAGTGGGTTGTGGGGCTTGAACTCAGGGCCTGGGTGCTGTCCCTGAACCTCTTTGTGCTACAGGCTAGCGCTCTACCACTAAAGCCACAGCATCACTTCAGCTTTTTCATAGTAGTTTATTGGAAATAAGTCTCAAAGACTTTTCTGCCTAGGCTGGCTTTGAACCATGATCCTTAGATCTCAACCTCCTGAGTAGCTAGGATTACAAGCCCTCTAATTATGAGCCTTTTCTTGAAAATTGCACATGCAGAATATAAAATCCATTTACCATAGAGACAAAACATATTTTAAATCTAGACACCCAAAAGCTGGGTGCTGGTGGCTCATACTTGCAATCATAACTACTCGGGAATCTGGGAAATGAGGAACATAGTTCAAAGCCAGCTTGAGTAGGAAAGTCCATGAGATTTATCTCTAATTAACCACTGAAATGCTGGAAGTGGAGCTGTGGTTGAAGTGGTAGAGTGCTAGCCGTGAACAAACACATTCAAAGACAGAGCCCAGGCCCTCAATTCAAGCTCCAGGTACAGCACACACATGCACGTGCATGTGTATACACATGTACACACACACAATTCAGACACTGTTCTTAATGGGCCTTACACAACCACATGAAACCACGAGTCAAGTACTACTGACTCTTGAATCTCACAGGGGTGGAAACACCAACAAATTTCTCCATCTATTATACTTTTCACTTTTGTGTGTCACTGTGAAATCCTGTTTATGAAATCCCAATAAGAACGAGAGTGACTACATATGTTGCCACTCAAACTGGATACCTCTAATAGATTGGGCTAAATCAGGGCTAGCTAGAAAACTAGAATTATCCTGTCAGGAATAAACTTTCCATAAGCAATTGCCTTAGTGATAGAATTTGGCAGAAGGCATGCTCTTCAGAAATGTTCATTACTTGATGACCAAACACTTGCTTGTCACTAAAATTAGGATGCTATACCAGCACTAGTTTGTTACTGCACATGTGTAGAGAATATCATGATTCTTTTTTTTTTTTTTGGCCAGTCCTGGGGCTTGGACTCAGGGCCTGAGCACTGTCCCTGGCTTCTTTTTGCTCAAGGCTAGCACTCTGCCACTTGAGCCACAATGCCACTTCTGGCCATTTTCTGTATCTGTGGTGCTGGGGAATTGAACCCAGGGCCTCATGTATAGGAGGCAGGCACTCTTGCCACTAGGCCATATCCCCAGCCCCAATATCATGATTCTTAAAAGAGAAAGTTGGTGGGTATTGAGGAAACTACCATCCTAGCAAGCTAAAGAGCTCTGAGCTCTATAGACTAAGTTGTTAAATGATCCTTTTATTTGCTCAGAGATCAGAAGGCCCAGAAAGTCTACTATGGGGTAAAGCCTTAATAGCTATTTGCCAGACTTCACACATGAGCAATCATTTCATTTCACCTGTTTGATGAAAAATTAATCAAGGTATTGTCTTAGAAGAAAGGCAAATAATAATGAATCCTAGACATTACATGTTAATATACAAGAAGGATCAATGCTCCCAAGTAAATTTCAAAAAGTAACATTTATATAAGAATTGTTTCTGGAATGAAAACAGTTCATGGGTAGTAACTAGATTTGTGAAGGGGAAAATGTCAATTTTACTTTATAAGCATGGTCTCTCAGTGGCCAGCAGGACTGTAGAGGAAGAAGCTTCAGGGTTTGATAGGAGGACCACAGAATTTTGTGTCAGAAATAGTTGAGCTATCACTGTAGTAAGTTTGTGGCACAGGAAAATGAATGACAGCAAATATGGTTGCTGTCCACCCATCTCTCCTTTCCTCCCTCCACCCAGCGCAGTCCAGAGCTTGTTGAGGAGCATATCTGTGCTCCTTAGAGATACTATATACTAAGGATAGGAGTAAATCTAATGTTCTTGATTTCCTCTGTCAATGTTGGATGCGTAAAGAATTTCAACCCAAAAGAAAACAAAGCAAGGTTTGAGACTTAAGGGAAGTTTGTTCTTCTCCCAGTATAATTCAGAAGTGACCCCCACCCCTTCTCTGGGTATTTCCAGATGTATGCATGTGACTTTTGTATGTATTACATTGATTCAACAGTCTAAGGAGGATGGAAGCACACAGAAGCGAGCTGGACTGAGACACTCACAGGGAAGTGAAGCCTGCACCAGGGGCTTAACACAACTGTCAGGCTGACCTGTCTCTGTATTTCTATATCTGTGGACCAAGAAAGTTTAGGGATAAGGGTGCTAAATGCCCACAGTTTGATACTGAGGGACTTTGTGATATTTGCACCTCAAAACATTGTGGTCTTTTTTTCTTAGCTTCTGATCTGTGAAAATCAGACAGTTAGCTACTTTGTAATTGTGCAAGAATTCATGATAATTCATATTGAATGTTTTTTTGTGTGTGTGTGTACACTGCTTGGAATAGCAAAACTTCTAATAAGAGGTACCACACTGAGGTGTTGGCTATCTGCACACACAATGAACATAGGTAGATCTTTAATAGCCTTGGTTGTTGATGGCTTTCATTTCCATACCAAATGAATCTGATATTAGCCTCCAAAGCACACATCAGGATAGCTGAAATGAATATATGAAATCTCTTTGAGATCTTGAAAAGACAAGGAATAAAATAACCATGCAGTGATATTTTATTGAATTTCACTGACTTGCACACACAAATATCTTTAAAAATCCAGAAGAAAGATTAATTTTTAATGTTAAATGCACACTTTTGAAAAGAACTCAGGATAGTAAGAAGCTAAATAGAGACTTCACAGAAGAATTAAGAATGGCCAATGAACACATGAGGAAATGCTCAATATCAATGGCCATGAAGGAAATGAAAATCAAAACAACATTGAGATTTCCTCTCACCCCAGTAAAATCAGGCATCGTCAAGAAGAAAACCAACTACAGTTTGAATCTGAAACTTTGTTCTACTATGGTATATGGTATAGCACTGGAAGATTTCTTGGTCTCAGTTTTCTCACTTGTAAAATAGACATGATAAAAATGTACCTCATGAGGAGACAGCGAGATGGTAGAAATACCCTCCACTTTCCAGCACTCCACAAACCTGAAACAAACAAACAACCCTCTAATACATGGTTGCAAGGAAAGACAGGTAATTTAGTAAGATAAGAGAGAGAACTAGTTTAAAAAAAAAAGAAAGAAAGAAGGGCTGGGAATGTGGCTTAGCAGTAGAGTGTTTGCCTAGCATGCATAAAGCCATGGGTTGGATTCCTCAGCATCACATAAACAGAAAAAGCCAGAAGTGGTACTGTGGTTCAAGTGGCAGAGTGCTAGCCTTGAGCAAAAAGAAGCCAGGGACAGTGCTCAGACCCTGAGTCCTGAGCCCTAGGACTGGCAGAAAGAAATAAAGAAAGATTAAAAAGGAAGGAAGGAAGGAAGGAAGGAAGGAAGAAAGGAAGGAAGGAAGGAAGGAAGGAAGGAAGGAAGGAAGGAAGGAAGGAAGGTAGGAGGGAGGGAGGGAGGGAGGGAAGGAGGGAGGGAGGGAGGGAGGGAGGGAGGAGGGAGGGAGGGGGAGGAAAAAAAACGATGGAAAATAGAGAAGATCAAGAAGTACTCAACTTGCTGGGTGCTGGTGGCTCACACCTGTAATCCTAGCTAACCAGGAGACTGAGATATGAGGATTATTGTTCAAAGACAGCCCAGGGTAGGAAAGCCCATGAGAATTTTATCTGCAATGAACCACAATAAAAGCCAGAATTGGAACTGTTACCCAGGTGGTAGAGGCCTAGCCTTGAACAAAAAAAGCTCAAGGATAGAGCCCAGGCTCCGAGTTCAAGCCCCAGAACTGGCATACACAGAGAGGAAGAAAATGAGAAGCTACGTGGCACTCGGAGTCACTTGCTCAGGGAAAGCAGCAGGTCTTATGACCTGTACAGAAGGGAGTGTACTTAGCATGGTATACCCTAAGCTACTAGTGTCCCCAAAGGCCATGCCCTTCACTTGCTGCCACTTACTGGAGCAGCCCCACCAGAACTGCCTTAAGAGCCATGGCAGCCACAGCCCAGAAGCAGTCCCAGGCAGTAGAATCCCTGCCACACCACAGGACCTTGTCATGGCCCCTAGTTAGCTATTTCCCTTGGTTGAGAGACCACCCTATGCAGGTGACAACAGAGGGAAATCTCAGGTACTCCTGGGCCCAGAGGGCAAACAGGGGTGAACACAATGGGAGAATGTGTTCTACACCTTCTCACATTGCACAGAGCAACAGAGATTAGGCAAGCAGACCTTTAGTATCGACTCAACACAGCTGGTAGACACTCAATTACTCATCAATGAAGTACTGACTTATTTTATTTTTTAATTTGTTTTTAAATTTCATTTTACTTTACTTTCTGTTATTCTTATTTTTCTGTGCCTTTTATTGTCTCTGCCCTAAGTGTACTTTATTCTCATACATTTATTTTATATACTTTATCATACAGTCTTTACATTTCTCCGCATTTTCCTTTTTCCATCCCCTACCAAGCTCTTTGGTGTATTTCTCCATTCATAATGCCTGTCCTTCTAACATTTTTCTAAAGCCTAGCATAATCTGAAAGAAACCTAGTTTGTTTTATAGATAATTTTAGCACAGCAGAGTTAGAGAACTGGGATGGAGATTCACAATGATAATGATCAAGAGGACATTGCATCTTAAACATGTATGCACCTAGTAGCAAGGGCTCCAAAATGCAGAGAACAAAAATTGAGAAGACTGTATGAAGAAGACTAATTCACGATTATCACTGAATATTTAACATGGTTCTCTATATCATTCATAGAAAAAGTTTGCATAATATTAGAAAATGTAAGGAACACCTGGATAACAATGTAACCTGAATGATACATATAGAGGCTTCCATCCAACAAAAGTGGAATAGCTATTTTTTTTCAAGAAAGATCATATTTTGGGCTATAAATGTCTCAAAAAGTTTATATGGGTTCAAATTGTACAAATCATGTTCAATGATCACAATGAAATGGTTAAAGGGTCTAGAGTAACGAATCTGAAAAAAATCCAGAAATGTTTGAAAACAAAATCAAAGTCTTCTAAATAACCATGCTTCAAAGAAGATACTAAAAGACTGTTAGGAAGTATCTAGAAGTAAATAAAAACCCAAACATGACATATGATAAATTTTTGGAAACATAGAGAATGTAGCTCTAAATTTCCATGCTAAAAGCAGCTCTAAAAATAAAAGCAAACAAAACTGAAAGAAAAGAGGATAATAAATGATTAAAAGCTAATTTTTTGAGATGATCAATAGAATGGATGAATCTTGTGCCAGATAGACCGGGGGCAAAGAGTAAAGACACATTACAAATGTGAGACACAAGAGGGAAATTACTGAACACTATGAAAGGAGAAGAGAATGTTATACATAACTTTATGAGGATGATTCTACAATTTAGATGAAAAGAACACATTCTTTGAAGAAATATAAAGTCATGAAAAAAAAGAAAATCAGGAGATTCTCTAGCTATTAAAGAAATTGCTCAAAATCTTTCCTCATAGAAAATTATAGGCCAAATAATTTCATGAGTAGATTTTACAAATAAGAAAGACAAATCCCAAAGTTTTATGAATTTTCCCACAATAGAAAACAAAACAAATAAAAACAATAACTCTCAAAAAAGGAGAAATTGGGAGTCCATATTATAGCATCTTATTTCAAGACTTGTTACAAAGTTATAGTAATTAGAATAAAATATTGGGGGAAAATAACTACATCAATGGAACCAAATAAAGTTCACAAATAAAAATGTAAATCAAATGATAATCAGTATTGGTGCCAAACAATACAAATGGGGAAATTTTCTTCACAAATTCTACCACAATGGTGGGATAGAAATCTGTGAAATATTAATTTTTACCCTTTCCTCATACATTAAACACACACACACAGACAATAAATCGAAATGTCTGACAAAAATGTCTACCTGATTTAAAGAGCAAATCAAACTATAACCATTCTGGTTGAAGTCACATACGATTTTACAACTTGGATTTGGGAGATTTCTCAAATTGGATCTAAGAAGCCCAAAGTGGGCTGGGATGTAGCTCAGTGGCAAAGCGCTTTGCCTAGCAAGTGAAATATCCTGGGTTTGATTCCTAGTACACAAAAGAAAAGACCAAAAAAAAAGTTAAAAAAGAAGCCCAAACTATAAAATATAATTTAGTAGGAATTTTTGTTAAAAAGTTAGCCAACAGACACTATTAAGAAAATGGAAAGGCACAGACGGGGTTCTGTGGAGCAAGCCTGAAATCTCAGCACAGCAGAGCCCGAGCCAAGGAAGGAAGATTGAGAATACAAAGCTCTCCAGAGCTACCCCATAAGACACTGTGTAAAGAAAAGAAAGGAAAGGAAGGAAGAAAAGAAAGAGAGAAAGAAAGAAAAAAGGAGTGAGAAAGAGACAAAGAAGAAGGAAGGAAAGGAGAGAAAAAAAAAAGCCAAGTGCAGATTGGGAAAAAAAAAGAGTTGCAAATATATATCCAATAAAAGAGTTGTGTCTAGAATATATAAAAATTCCTTATGACTCAATTAAAACTAGCCAAAATATTTGAACATATACTCTATCAGAAAAGATAAAGGACAAATAAACACATGAAATGGAGTCATAAGAAAATGCAAATTAAACAAACAGCACAAGAAATGTACCCAACACCTAACGTATGAAACTGTAACCTCTCTGTACATCACTTTGACAATAAATAAGAAAAAAAAGAAAATGCAAATTAAAATCACAGTATGACATAATCACTTAATCAATAGACTGTATAAAACCCAAATGACCTATCGAACAAAATTCGGTCCAAATGTGGAATAACTACCATGATAATACATTGCTGACAGGACCACGGAATGCTGTAACCACTCTGGAAAAGTTTGGTAGTTAAAAAAGAAATCAAACATGTAAGGCATACCTTGGCACTGGGTACCAGCTATTCCGATTCTAGGTATCTGTTCTAGGAAAATGGAAATAGATGATCATACAAAGACTTACACACGAATGCTCGTGATAACTTTTATTTGTTATAAGCAAAACCTGGAGCCAAGTAAAAGGTCCATGTAATGTTGAATGCACACACCAATTTAGACAAGTTGTAGCAGATGCATAGAACAGAATTCTCAGTAAATAAGAAATTAATTTCTGATAAGCAAACGATGTGCATGAAAAGCTTACATTGGGCAAAGGATTAAGGCAAGAAATGTATGTACACAATTTGATTACACTTGTACAAAATGCTAAAAAGAAAGAAACAGTTTAGAGTACAGAAAAATGTACACTATAGTAGAGAAAAGTGGATCAGGAATTTCCTAGGAACCAGTGTTGAATGGATAAGGGCATAAAATGGAACAGTCAATTACAAAGTGGTCTGAAGAAACATTTCAAGGGAAGGAATATACACATAATTTTAATTGTGGAGATGGTTTCACGGATAGACATAGTCAAAACTTTTCATGTTACACACTCTAAAATATGGGTGATTAATTATATATTAGATCTAATGATGCAGATTTTTCCTTTTGATTTATAATTCTTCACTAGAAAAATATTGGCTTTACAATCAAACCTGTGAATGGGGATGCAAACATACCTAGATTGCTTACAGTTTTGAATCTCTGTCCTATATTTATGTGGCAGTATGAGTACTTTATGTGAGCATAAGAAAAAAATATGTATCAGTGGCCTACAGAATTAAATAGAGTGACACACATCTTGCCTTATCCCCAAATTCATTATTGTTACCCTCCCTGAATGGGTGCCCCTCTTGTAGTTGCTATATGTCTTTGGATGTGCATGAATTCATGCATATGCTTTAATGTTATCAAGTGATATTGTGCTATAATTTTTATTTTCCCCTCTATAATACGTGTTAAAAAAATCTACTCTTGTTTGCTGTATATCTTGTAAGTTGCTTCTAACTGCTATGTTGTTTTCTACATTGTGTATCCACTAATCTTAAGTCATCAGCTTCCTAAGAGATAGATACCTGGGTGTTTAGTTGTCCAATACCACATGTAACAATGAAGTATGTATCTTGGACTCCTTGTGGGCCTGCACAGGGAGTTCTCTGTAGCATGATTAATTTTACTTAGAAATTTCAGATTGCTTTCTAATAGGTTTGGATCTATTTACATTTCCACCAGCCCTTGAAATAAAGGATGTTCCCAATTTTTGCTAATACAATGGATATAATAGCACTCTTTCATTTTCATTTCTCACATCACTAGTCAGCCTGAACAGTACTTTGTATTCTTAGAAATTACTCAGCTTTTCCCTTTGTAAATGACATTCTTACTTTTGCTCATTTTTTACATTGTGATCCCTTTTACTTGTTGATTTGCAAGTAGCTTGAACTGTCTGCTGAGGTCATCAATTTTATGCATCCTAAAAGCTATTCTATTCTGTCACCAGATTAGGAGCTTTAAGGTGTCACTTAATGACCAGAAATGTTTCATTTTTACACAACCATAGTCATCACTGCTTAGCTAGTTCTTTAAAAAAATTGTTTTGGGGTTGTGTTTTAGAAGTGCAGTTCCTTAGCTACATGTCAGCCATAATTATTCTAATTTTCTTCTTTTAGCCTTTTACCTTTTTTTCCCCATCCACCTTTAATGTATCTGGAGTCTACCTTTTGGTGTAATGTAGGTATTTATTTTTCCCTGTGTGACAAGCCATGCTCCCATACCATCTGATAACAACTTTGCCCTGTTCCTATGTCAGAGGTGCATTTGTGTAACACTTTTTAAAATAAAAGAACAGATATTACTTTCCATTTAAAAATGCTCTTGGAAGAATGATGAGTCAGGATAAAAAAAGGTCAAACAACTATGCGGCCCTCTCACCTTAGGAAAGATAACGCTGATGTGACTGCACCCTCATGCACATAGGAAAATGGAAACGCTCCTGGGTGGAAGAGCAGGGCACTGCGGCACATGCCTGTAATCCTAGCACCAGGAGACTGACTCAGAAGCGTTGTGAGTCCAAGGCCAGCCTGGGCTACAGAGTAAGCTGTGTCAAAACCAAAGCAAAAGCAAAGCAACACCAAATGAAACAAAAGCTAATTTTTCCAAATGAATTTTTGCATCTAGTATAAAGAGCCTTATTAAGTCTATTTTTCTCCAAGCACTTCAAATATATCAAATAAGTTCTTTCAATGTTTAGTAGCATAATAATGTTTCTATGCCATGTTACAGAAATAAAATAATTTGAATGGTGCCATAGCTATTTTATTTATCACATCCAAACCACACCTTTGCAGTAGCTACATAAGATGCTAGGGGATCTCTTCTCTACACACACAAAATTCAATTTTGCTGAAACCTCCTGGAATTCATGAAATGATTTAAAGAACTTGATGATCAGGTATAACATTTAACTAGTAAATTTTCTGTAAGCAAGGCAAAATCTCGTTTGAAAAAAAGCAAGCCTTATTTATGGCCAATTCAGTATCCTATACATAGAAAATCCTCAAGAATCTTGGTCTTTCCTCCCTGACAGAGGAACCATACATTTGCGGGGTTGGAATTTACAGGCAGGCCAGAATCTCCTTTTGCGGAAGTTACAACCTGCTCTTGCCTTTTGTCTGGAGGGAAATTCACTAGAGGCTTCAGGAATCACCGCCATTAACTCTGTAACTGCACATAGAGTTAGTTTCAGGGGCTGTGAAGCGGGATGGACTGTCTGCTTAAATGAATACTTTCTTTTTTTTTTTGTCAGACGTGGGCTTGAACTCTGTGCCTGGGCACTGTCTCTGAGCTCTTCAGCTCAAGGCTAGCACTCTACCACTTTGACCACAGCACCACTTCCAGTTTTCTGGTGGTTAATTGGAAGTAAGAGTTCCATGGACTTTCCTGCCCTGGCTGGCTTTGAACTCTGATCCTCAGAACTCAGCCTCCTGAGTAGCTAAGATTAGAGGTGTGAGCTACTGATGCCCAGCTAAATGAATACTTCTTTACCCTTAGATCAGGCTGGAATTATTTTTGGAATTGTATCATTCTGTTAACATTTTCTAATGAGGCTAAAACACAATGGAAAGTAAAATCTACCAAGCCACTGATTCCCATAGGAATTAGAAGTAGATATTATGCGTTAGCATCCTAACTGGAGGCCCATTTTTATTCAGAACCAGTATTCAGACTTTCCATTTTCCATGCTCCTGGATGTCCTTACATTTAAGAACAGATGATCAATTTCTCCATCTGAAAACACTTAGGGGATGCTGGGTTTTTTTTGGCCAGTCCTGGGGCTTGGACTCAGGGCCTGAGCACTGTCCCTGGCTTCTTCTTGCTCAAGGCTAGCACTCTGCCACTTGAGCCACAGCGCCACTTCTGGCCATTTTCTGTATATGTGGTGCTGGGGAATCGAACCCAGGGCCTCATGTATACGAGGCAAGCACTCTTGCCACTAGGCCATATCCCCAGCCCCGCGATGCTGGTTATATACAGAGATTCCTCCAGAATGTTCCCATGAGAGTTGGTGGTGGTTAATCTATAAGTCTATAAAAGTTCTTAGTCTTTCCTTATGTTTTGATCTTGGTGAAAAGCTTGCAAGAATCTCCCATTATTGAACAAAAAAGCACTGTGACTTTTGCTTCACAATTTACCTAGTAGATATGTGGTATTGTTAAAATTCATAACCATATTTTAGAAACTCTTAAGGAATGTTCTGGTTTGGATTAAAGGATAATACAGATGTATCCCAATGCAACAAGTGGAAGCCAAGAGTCTATCTGTACCAGGAAGGAGATTAGGAGGTGAATGAGATACATTGCCTCCATGCTAGTTCTCTATAGCATACAAACTCCTCCGGAGAGTGTGGCCTATAGCTGGAGCTGAGAAATTTTGGACATACAAAGGATCCTCACATTGTGATACACACAAGTGTCACTGAGACACATGACATACAAAATTCAATGATTTTTTTTTTTTTACTAACATTGCCTATCAGCAATGAGAATTATAAAATGCAAACAGTTCCTTTTGTTCCATAGTGGTGAGTTATGATAAACTTTTCACCAAGATCAAAGCAAAAGAAAAAATAAACCGGTAAACTCCATCTCATTGATGTTCAAATCGGCCATCACTAACATGGGTTATGGACACTCTAGACATGTCTGTCTTTTAATTTACTTTTTTGTGTGTGCCATTCCTGGGACATGAACTCAGGTCTTGGGTGCTGTCCTTGAGCTTTGATGCTTTGAACTGCAATCCTCTGCCCAGCGGAGTGGTGTTGTTTTTTTCTTTTGACCAATGACTTTTGGATAATATGAATCTAGGCAATTATAGTAAAATTTCAAACATACCTTTAGATGATAATACAAATGTAGAGTAGTGAATAAACTTCAGACTGTGCATGGGGAAAAATTACAAGTGTGTGTGCGTGCGTGCACACGCATGTGCCAGTGGTAGGTCTTAAACTCAGGACCTGGGCACTGTCCCTGAGCTTTTGTGCTCAAGGCTGGCATTCTACCCTTGAGCCCCAGCTTCACTTTTTGGTAGGTAACTGGAGGTAAGAGTCTTACAAGAGTTCCTGTCCAGGCTGGCTTTGAACCCAAATCCTCAGATCTCAGCCTCCTGAGTAGTTAGGCTTGCAGGTATGAAGTGCCACTACTGGCAAGGCTACATGTTTTTTCCACATAACTAATTCCACAAACATTTTCCATTGAACTTCCTGGACCCTGCATATTCAGATGCACCTTAATCTCATATTATTTTGAACATCTACTAAATCTATACAAGCCACACTAGAGATTCTGTTTTGATATTGTAGAGAAAAACATTTTATAAGTTAAAATATCATGTTATATGGTAAAAACTTATGTTCTAAATGTCCTAACCATACCCAATTTTTATTGAAAGAACATAAAGTTTGCACGTCATGATTTAATGATTTATTTTGTATATTCCATTAGTTTTACTCATCAATCATCTATTTCCAATGTCATCAAAAAGAAATTGTTTCTACTTGCCATAAAATACCATAAGAGAAACATTTTGTTAGCTATAAAATACTAGAATGTTCTGTTCTATTTTTAATAATCTGTTGCAAGTAGCATGATTGAAACATTACCAATACTGCCAACAAATTAATTACAAACTAATTACACCCATTAGGAGCACTAAGAATAAGCTATCTCATTCATCACAAAAACAAAGATGATAAAATAAGACTTTGTGAACAAAAAGTACTTTCCTTTTGGAAAAATATTTATCTATGAACTCTCCATCAATTTATAAAGCTAATAGTCTTTATTTATTACACAAAAACAAATGAAAGTAGAAACTCAAAAATAACATCACAAATGTCAACTACAATCAAAGTGAAAATGCACTTTATCAGAATGAGTATTTGTACAGCACAGTGTTTATACTCGTGAACATTTGGTAAAGTAATCTGGCTCAGTTAAGAATTGAAAACTTCTATTTGTTGTTATTTTGGCATGTTGAACTTGTCTGCTTTTCTTTGTGAAGATACAGGATGGGCAGGAAATTTATCCACAAGATTGTTTTTCTGTAGGTCATTGTGTAGATGCAGGAAAGACTCAAGTCAGCAAGAGTCATCATAAACAAGGAAGTGATAGAAAATTGCTAAGACTTCATATCCACTTCTATTGGAAATTTTAAGAGTTCCTCGTTCTATTGTTGGTGATCCTTCCAACATTTGCTTTTTACCCTCATCACTTAGGAATTTTATTGTACGAGATACACATCTGTTTCCTCTTGCCAAAGCCAGTCACCTTTATAATCCTCTCACAGAACCTGGTGCAAGACCTAGTATAAAATAACTGTTCAATAATATTGTTTTACAAGCCAGGAGCTGGTAACTCATGTTGGTAAACCTAGCTACATGCGAGGCTGAGTTTGAAAGGCTCAAATTCAAAGCCAACATGAATATACACATGAGATCCCATCTCAACAATAACCCAGTGTGGTAGTATACACCTATCATCCGAGCTGTGATGGGAAACAGAAAATAGGTGGATAATGGTCCAGGGGCACTCCTGGAAACAAACAAACAAAAAGGTGGGGGAAAGCAAGTCCTTATCTCAAAAATAAGCAGTGTCAAAAAGGGGCTGGAAACATGAATCAGCAGTAGAGTGCTGGCCTAGCAAGAACAAGGTCCTGAGTTCAAATCCCAGTACAGCAACCCACCCTCATGTTTTTAAGCTTTAAATTGAATGAGTGACCCACAGGCCAAACATCAGGTAAGAAATGCTAACTATTGTAAATCTTCAAGGTCTTAAAGTAGATTCTGTCTATGAGATAACAAGAAATGTCACAAACCTGAACAGAGTTAATATAAATGATAAAGAGAGATTAAAATTATAGCTAGAGGGCTGGGAATGTGGCCTAGTGGTAGAGTGCTTGCCTAGCATGCATGAAGCCCTGGGTTCAATTCCTCAGTACCACATACACAGGAAAAGCTGGAAATGATGCTGTGGCTCAAGTGACACTATGGTAGAGCACTAGCTTTGAGCACAGGGAGGCTCAGGGACAGAGCCCAGGCTCTGAGTTCAAGCCCCAGGACTGGCAAAAAAGTAACTAAAATAAATTAAAATTATAGCTAGAAAGATGGAATGAAGAGGCTGAAACCAAACTAATACACGGTGGCTAATCAGAAGCAAGCATCTGACATAGGAAGAGAATTTCATCCCTGTATAATCAAGGATTTCTTCCTTAACTACATCAAGTTCTGCTATGTACTTCTTTTAAAGACAGAAAGTAAAATAGGGAGGATTTGATTTATAAAGAGAAGGCTGTGAGAGAAAGAAACCCAGAAAACACTGGGTGATTTGGCTGTTGGTTCCACAAAAGTTGTCCAGGATATTCTACCCTTACTTGTCAGTCTCATGAGGACTGTTATAAACAGGAAGTGTTCATCAGGTCCCTACCTCACACCTCACACCAAACACTAAGCCAAGAGTTCTCACAAATAACCCCTCACTAGCCAGAGTTAGATACTATGGTTCCCATTTTGCAGGGAAAAGAAATGGAAGCTTGGGAATGACTTTGGGAGGTGGGAAAGTTTAGTAGAAGAACTTTGGCCAACCCAAGTTCTGGAGCTGTGCTATCCTAAAACATCCTGCAACTACCGCTTAGCATTGCTGTAACTTCCTGCATGATATTAAGAACTTATTCTCATGTGATGAATTTTTAAGCTATCTCACATTTACTAAATTGTAATTTGAGGATTCCTTTCACATGAAGCTGGAGAATCTGGTTGTATTCTTTGGGCATCTGATGGAAACCGCGTTTGGGTAATGTGTTGTCATAGTAGTGGTGGCTGACAGGTGTGTCTTCTAGAGTTTTCGAGAAGGGCCAGAAGCCGTAGAGCTTCACATTGGCACACAGTTCCACTGCCACGCTTGCGATCATCAAGCCGGTCGACAAGCGATAAGCGGTCACCCCTTTAGTTCTCCAGAAAAGAGCAAGGTGTTTCAGGTACCTGGGATGGAAAAAGAGAACCTTTTGCCTTGCTTTAGATTCCCTGAGCGTGTAGTACACTTTAAAGGAGGCACCAGTGTTGGCCCGGAAGGAAAATGCTGGCAGAAGGAGGAACGCATCTCCATAGGTGGTGATGTCCTCCAAAAATACTGCTTTCTTCTCCTTCAAGTTCCCATATCTGGCAAATTAAAAGGAAAAAAAGAATCAAAACAATCATGTCATAACAAAGTCAACAGCTCTGACCACATGCCATGGAATAAAATGGAACCATTTTAGATCTCATTTAGAAAAGAGAGTGCCAGGCAACCTGAGGGGGTTAGTGGAGGGCTGGAGGGGTGGGAGAAAACATGGAAGAAATGGCATTGATTAAGATACGGTGTGCTCCACTGCGTGCGGGTGGCTCACGCCTGTCATCCTAGCTATGCAGAAGGCTGAGATCTGAAGATCCTGGTTTGAAGCTAGCCCAGGCAGCAAAGTCCATGAAACTCTTCTCTTCAATCAACCACCAAAAAAGCTGGAAGTAGAACCGTGGCTCAAGTGGTAGAGAACTAGCCTGGAGAAAAATGCTCAGGGGCTGTATTCAGGCCCTGAGTTCAAGCACCAGCACTGGCATACAGACACACAAAAAGGATCTATTTTACTCACAAATTGACTTGTTTAATTAAACCCTTGTGTACAAGTACTTTAACATATTAAAAAATTTAAAAAAATTATAAATAAATAAGAAAGCCCATGGACTCAGAGAAAACTCAATCAGGTTTCTTTTAGAAAATCTAAAATATATAATGTGCAAATATAGATAACGGATGTTAAAATTTTCCTTCATGCAATTGTGCTATAACTATATAATTTGCATGATAATACAATTTTGCCAGCACAGTCGTGAGTATTTGGAAAGCAAACATTCCTAAAGAAGGAAGGTATAATATGTTTTGTCTCTCAAGAGAATCTAGAACTGTTTGGAGGGTCATATTCTATTTTTTAAAATAATCACTTATTTATTGTCAAAGTGATGTACAGAGGGGCTACAGTTTCATACGTTAGGCCATGGGTTTATTTCTTGTACTATTTGTTTGGAGGGTCATATTCTATTAATGACAATTATCAGTTCCTTTTGGGGGGGGAGGGGCTTGAACCCTGGGCACTGTCCTTGAGCTCTTCACTCAAGGCTAGTGCTCTACTACTTTATGCCACAATGCCACATATCAGTCACATTTTATTAGTGAAATTATTACTTAAACTCAGGGCCTTGTGTTTGCTGATTAGATAGATGCTGTACCACTTGAGCCACACCTTCAGCTCTTTTAGTTTTCACTATATTTTATATAGGGTCTCACCTTTCATCTTCCTATTTCTTCTTCTGGTACAGCTGGGATGAAAGGTGAGCACCATTCCCTCAACTTTATTTATTTTGCCTTTCCTGGGCCTTGGACTCAGGGCCTGAGCACTGTTCCTGGCTTCTTTTTGCTCAAGGCTAGCACTCTACCATTTGAGCCACAGCGCCACTTCTGGCCGTTTTCTATATGCGTGGTGCTGGGGAATTGAACTCAGGGCTTCATGAATAGGAGGCACAAGCACTCTTGCCACTAGGCTATATTCCCAGCCCTCAACTTTATTTATTCAGACAATCTCATGAATTTATTTGCCTGAGCT
Organism: Perognathus longimembris pacificus; assembly: GCF_023159225.1. Lineage (NCBI taxonomy): Eukaryota > Metazoa > Chordata > Mammalia > Rodentia > Heteromyidae > Perognathus > Perognathus longimembris. The sequence continues at coordinate 13,999,742 of NC_063178.1, forward strand.
GGCCCCCAAGTGTGAATTCTCCCAGTCTCTGCCTCCCAAGTACCTAGGATTACAAGCATGGGCTACTATGTCTGGCCTTATTTTTTTTTTAATGAAAACAGTACATTATTTTATGAACCAAGTAACATTTTATAGTAATTACATTGTAGAGATAGACATGGAAATTATCCAACTTAAGAAGTGAATTTCTCCAGATTGTGTTAGAGCTAATATTGAGCTGTCTAGAGGTGCCCCCTATCCCCAAGAAAGCACTACCAAGATAAAAGAGAAATGTCAAAACGCTGAAAGAAAATCAAACTAATTTCACTATTATTAACCATGGAGAGAGGGCTGGGAATGTGGCTTAGTAGTAGAGTCCCTGACTAGCACGCATGGAGCCCTGGGTTTAATTCTTCAGTACCACGTAAGTAGAAAAAGCTGGAAGTAGCGCTGTGGCTCAAGTGGTAGAGTGCTGGCTTTCAGTAAAAGAAGCTCAGGGACAGTGCCCAGGTACTGAGTTCAAGTCCCCAGGGCTGGCAAAAAAAAAAAAAGCAAGAAAAAGATGAAGAGACAAATACATTCTCATTTAGAAACCTGGCACTCATGACACTGCAAGTACAACTGAGTCATACCTCGGACAAACCACAATCCTGATGCCACAGCAGAATTTTCAAATGTATTCTTTCATATTTTCCCATAAAGCGATTCTAGCTGTTTTTATAAGAGAGCCTCAGAAACGGAACGAGCACTTAGAGACGGAAAAATATTAAACAAGGGAAAGGAGTTTTTCTACTTAGGGAACTCAGAGGACTTACTTCAATGTGATAATACTTGGATTTACAGTCACAAGATTGGTTTTGCTGCCCACATCTTTACTAACATCTCCTGTGGTTGGAGGCAAGTTACACCTGAAATATGGAAGGTAAAGTATTGAAATACAACTTGTAAAGAACAAGTGGCCATATACGTATATGCACACAGATACACACAGACACACACACACATCAGGTGGCAGTGCATCATGAAATCCTTAGAATCCAAGTGATTTCACTTAAAATGACTTGACAAGTTCTGAACCCCCTAGCTGACATTTCAACATGATCTAAAGTGTACAAACGTGGTAAGCGCTTTCAAATATCAAAACCAGAAATGACAATTATAAGTGACTTTTCTAAGTATTAAAACCAGAAATGACTATTATACCTTCCCTAGTTTTGGAAGGTTTTCCAGTCCTTTAATTCAGATTGTTATTTATATTGGTTCTATTAGTTTTTATTGATTCTGTTCAAACAGTGGGATAATCAGCCATTTTAATATGAAAAAAATAAGGCATTGCAAGTAATTGAATAGCCATCTGCCAGATGCAAAAGCTGCAGAGTTGTGTTGAAACCTCCCGATTCCTTCAAGGAGACCTTTGCCTCAAGTTATAATATTAATAAATAAAACCCTAATATTTTTATAGTGATGTTTTCATCATGTTGATCTTTTTCTCCTTTGAGAACTAATTTGTTTTTATATAGGAAAACAAACTAAGCAGTCTAATTTGGGGATATTCCAATTACACAAAAAAGGGAGTGATGGTTATGACTCCCTAAATATATTTTCAACTCAGAACATGGAGCTTTCTGTAAGGGAAGTTGTTTAGAGGTGACATCACCTTTAATACAACTGGACTGAAATATTCCATTCCATGTTCCATTAGATATGAATAAATGAAACATGTACTTCCTTTGTTGGTATAAAAGATATATCACAAAAATAAATATTAACTACAGATAGGGGGCCTCAGAATGACCTTCTCAGAGGGCCACTTGTGACAAATCATTCTCTTGTCTTCTTTTAAGAAAATCAAGATGTTTCCAACATAGCATCACAGAATACCTCTTGGGGGAAAGATAGGTATGTGTGTTTATGTATGCACATTGCATACAAGTGTGTTTCTTGTGTATATTCATAACATATGCATAAGTATGATATTAATATGTGTGTTTACATACATGCATATATATGTAGAATATGACTGTAATATATTATGCAAGATGTGTACACACAGTAGTATAGGCACAGTACCAGTATAGCTAATGATGCTTTTCGCTAATTCATAGTTACTCATCTTTTAAAATGAACACAAGTAATTCCAAACTGTTTATAAATTATCAGCATGCTTATAAATTATCAGCATTTTTATAAATTATCAGACAATATAAGTACCAGCTTAAAAAAATTAAACAACTTTGGATAAGAGAGAATGTTGACATTGATCAAGATGCATTGTATTCACAAACTGCTTTGTTGAATGGCAACTCCTTTGTACAACTACTTAAAGATAATAAAAATATATTGAAAAATTAAATAACTTTGCATGATACCACCACATCCATCCTTGTTTTGCCTCTTTGTCTGATCAACCAAAAGCATAGAGAACTCTATATTCAGAACAGTTTTTTACTTCAGCAAAAGTAGTATCTGGGAGCACAGGCATTTATTTTGGAGGTATAAATCAAACGGTTGCTGAGACTTTGTTTTGGGCTTGAAGTCTAAACATATATTCCTAATACTAGGTATAAAGTACAGTAAAATGAATGTTTAGGCTTCACGTTTAGCATGTTGTTTGTGGAATTTTAAGTCTAAAATGTCACTGCAAGCCAGAAGCTGGTGGCTCATGCCTCTAACCCTAGCTATTCAGGAGTCTGAGATCTGAGGAGAGCAGTTCAAAGCCAATCCAGGCAGGAAAGTCTGTAAGACCTTATCTCCAATTAGATACCCAAAGAGCCAGAAGTGGAGCTGTGGCCCAAGTGATAGTGCTAGCTTTGAGTGCAAATGCGCAGGGACAGCACATAGGCTCTGAGTTCAAGCCCCAGAAATTGGCATACCCACACACAAAAGTCTATTGCATGAAGAATTATTTATCTTCATTATGACTTTTTTCACACTGAAAGCTTGCACAAAATGGTCAGCCCATTCATATATTCAGATCCTGACTACTGTAATGCCAGAGTTGAGGAGCACATTCAGTAATTGGGCTGTCAGACTGATTTAAATAACTATGAGATTTAAATATGAGATGGAAGTGTGGGGGAAGCTAATTATTGAACACTCAGTTATTGTGACTGTTGTGTTAATTTGTAGAAAGACTAGCAATAAATCAATAGGGATCTAAAGGTCTCTGGTATATGAAATTAATGCTCTTTAAGTAGAAAGAGGCAAATTTCGACATACCCTTTAAGGAGGTGCATTACAACTGAAATCCAGCCTCAGCGAGATGAATCACCTCTGTCATATTCTCAAGGTGGAGAAGCTTTATAGTCTGGCTTACTATTATGAGCATACACAGAAACCAAGTAGCTAATGTTGATATAAAAATATTTTAAAAGACCAGAATTTAGAAGCTTTGCTGTTTAAAAAAAAACCCAAACTACCAAATTGGAAAACAAAACAGTAAGGTTGCATTTATTTTTTTCCTTTCTTTTCTTTGCTGGTACACTCATGTGCTTACTCAACTTGTTTACACAGATGGCACTCTACCACTTGAACCATGGCTTCAGCTCAGCTTTTTGTTGGTCAATTGGAGGTGAAGCCTGGCAAACTTTGCTTTTCAGACTGGCCTCGAACTATGACGCTTTGTTTCTTAGCCTCATGAATAGCTAGGATTCCAGGCAGGAGCCACCAGCACTTAGTAAGATGTCGCATATAGCATTTCCCCTATTATTATTGGAGGACAAAACTTCCTTAAAATGCTGCAAGTAAAAAAAGTGTTCATGGTCAAACGCAGCCAAGGTCAAGCATATTTTCCTTCCTGGAGTCCCTTCTAAGGGAGCTATGGTCTCCATTCACACATGGGATGATCTGGAAAGTTCTTGTCCCAAACCTTCTTCCATTATGATTTTACCCAGCTCCCCACAAGTAGATTAAATGCAGATTATTTTGATCTTTGGGTATGAACATTCCAAAGAGCTAATGAGCCTTTTCCGAGAAGTGCATGCCAATCAGTTGTAGACTTTAACTACATAAAACACTCATGACTGGCACAGCATATGTTTACATTACCCCCTTTAAATACCCAGTGCATCTTTGGTTTGGAAATGAAAACAACACTTGGACAAATCTTACCTAAAAACGAAGTCAGATTTGTCTATCTCAGCTCCACAAAGAGACTTGTTCAGAATCCCCCCATTTCCAACCACGGCACAGTGATTATAGGGGTACCCCACAAAGGGCTGTGACTGGCAGGGAAAAACAGAAACAGACATGAAATACGGCTGGCTTAAGAACCACAAGCACCAGCAGCTCAATGCCAGAAACTTTAATTTCCAGCAGTGCTAAGGAGATGACAAAGAATAGACAAGCAGAAGTACTTTGAAAAAATAACGCATGCACACGCACGCACGCACACACACACACACACACAGAGCATGCTGATCAACTTAATATGACTTATAATAAAATACTATGTAAATCAATTTTGTTTCTCTTGGAGAAATAGACATCATATAATACACAACAAAATTGCAAACCATATTTGTGTACAAAATGTGATGTATCTTATGTTACATAACTAGGTAATAAAATGAGAACGGCAAAATCTCATTTTGTGCAGTTTCATCAAATAGGACATTTCTTTTAGCAGTGGTAAGAGATGGGAGAGAGAAAGTGGGAAGAGAATGAGGGAAAGGAAAGGAGGTAGTAAAGCAGGGAGAGAGTGACAGAGAGACAGAGATAGGAAAGGATGGAAAGAAGGAGGGGGGAGGGGAGGGGGGAGGAGAGAGAAAGAGAGGACAGAGGAATTAGCATTAAGTCTTTTATTCTAAGGCATAAAATTAATTTGCAATTCAGTAAGTATATCATGCTTTTGAAATAGACCTTCAGGCTCAGTAGTGGTATGAGATTTACACTTGCCACCTCTGCAAATGCCCAGCCAGGGTGCTTCAGAGAAGGCTACCCACTCTGGGATAATATATTTCAAATTAATTTCTGAGGTCTGAATATTTTTTATTTCCTCCCGAGGCCCACCTTTCTCACTCAATAGGCTGCCTACTTCCCCCAAGTCCTCCACATTCTGAAATAGAACATTTCTATTCCACGGTGCATAATTCCTTTCCCAATCTGTTTCCCTATAGCAATGTGTCCTTGAACCTGCAGAAAGGGTGTGAGCTCCTGGCACAGGGTGACTAGGTGCTGAGACACTTGTTTTGGTCTCTACAAGTAGAGTGTAAGACCCCAAGGACAGAGAGGATGACTCTTGGATTCTTTTAGTTCATCTCTCACTCCATATCTAGCAGAACACAATTCACTCAGTTGAGTGTTGGACAATTACTTTTTGACTCAGTGGATCCCTGGTACTTCCTCAAGGGATTACCAAGCCAAGTGGGCGATCTTCAGGAATCTGTGGGCTGGTGGGTAACTCATTGGCATCATGGACTGCTCGTGCTGTTGGTGTTTAAACCACTACAACTTCAAAGGCAAAGCAGCAGTGGTGCTCATTGGACACTGTATTGAAAATGGGCCATACAAACTTGTGGGTGAAGACAGGAGGAGAAAACTGGGAGAGAGCAAAGGAAGGGGTGACACTGTCCAAAAGGAAATGTCCTCATTGCCTGACTTTGGTAACTGTGCCCCCTCTGTACATCACCTTTATAATAACCATTTAAAAAATTGTGAAGGCTACAAAATCAAGGCACCCTCCTTCCCATTGGTAGCTGATCAGTACCACAGCCAAGAGCTCAGGGAAGGAAGATGTGATTCTGAGAAGCCTCAAGGGCCAGCCCTGCCATTTCTAGGAGATACCCAACAAGCAGAGTACCTGGCTCCAGCACTTCTCTCTCTGTAGGGTTGTCTCTCACGTTTATATGACTCTATTATTTATATTATACTTACTGCATGAACAGTACTGTTATTGGTGAGGGGATTTAGTATCACATTTAATCCATACAATCACTTTAGGAGAATTACAGATGGTGAAATGGAAGTACAAATGGAAGCAGCAGCTCCAAAGAGGCAGGGCTGGGATATAAACCCAGCCAGTGGGCTCTAGAAAGTCTGTGCTTCACCACTGCACAACACACAGTTTCCTTCTCCTCAGTGGACTGAAACACTCACTTGGTTGTGTGTCTCCTTCTCTCCTCCTCTACCAGGGTGGATGGTTCCCAGATACCACAGGCTTCAACTTATCACTGACATTCTAGCTCAGGATACCTTCAGACAGTGTCTACCCAAAGGTACCACAATAAATTCTGAATTTTATAGATAGGGAAGAAAGCAAAAATGCAAATATGCTCTTTATGGTACAATGGGAAAGATTACTGAGAGGAAATTCATCTCAAATTAAGCAATGAAAATAATTATTTTTTTTGGTCTGGTTTCTTGGTCAATGGGGAGGAAACATCCCTGCGTGTTAGAGTCTTATGTTCAGTAGGAATGGAGATAAATTACAAACTTCAGTGTTCCCTAAAATTACCTTATGAAGAAAATGCAAATTTGCACGGCTCCATTGGCTGCTCATTGCTTGCTGTGGCTGAAAAACCAACTTTGTGGCTTTCCTTTCCACGGAGCTTGGCAAAGTTTGTGGAGAGGAGTTACTTCCCATTGTCTAATCAAAAGTTATTGTGAAAAGCTATTGTAAAGGGGGTTGTGTGTGAAGAATGGCAGAGTAGGATCAGTGGAAAGCAAGGTTGACACAAGGTCAGCTCCACCCTGCACTTTGCCCATGCAATGGCTCACGCCTCTTATTCCAGCTACTCAGGAGCCTGATTATAAGACGGTTACAGTTCAAAGCTAGCCAAGGAAAAAAAGGGCAAGGAGACTCCTCTTGACCAATGGCTTGGTGTGGTGGCCTGTGTGGGAAGCATCAATAGAAGCATGGCTAGGGGAAAGAAGTAAGATACTCGATGACAGCAAAAACAATAAATAAATAAATAAATAAATAAATAAATAAATAAATAAATAAATAAAGGGGAGGAGGTCTGAGGGTGTGGATCAAGTGGTAAAGTACCTGCCTATCAAACACAAGCCCTGAGCTCAAACCCTAATACTATCAACAATCAAAACCAAAACCAAAAAGCAATGGTTATCTTCACAAGCCCCAGTAGTTTTAATGCACAAAGCCCAGGTGCTTCACATCATTCAAACACAAAGCAGGAGAGTCAAGACATAAGGGACTTCTTTGTAGATATATTGCATTCAAAATTGCCTTTCTAGGGGCTGTGGATGTAGTTCAGTTGTAGAATGCTAGCCTAGCATGCTCAAGGTCCTAGGTTCAATCCCCAGCATGGCATAAAGAAGGAATTGCCTTTTTTAAATGACTCACTGTGTGTATTTTACATCACACAATGGAGTAGTATTTAAATTATTCATTCATTCTTACCATTTATAACTTAAAGTGAGAGAAAATTCACCCACCAGCAATCATTACTCACCACTGGAAACATATGGAAAATGTTCTCTCTAATTGGGATTTGCTTTTTGCTTTCCACCTCGTAAGTCATGTTAGTGCCCACGGGAGTGTTGTTCTGAGAAACCACGAAGTTTTGGACAGCATCACAACAGGAAGTGAGCTTTGCTCTGCAGTGATTAAGAACATAAGTGAGACAAGAATATGACCTAACAAGCCAAAATCAAAGACTATAACAGGTAAGACAAAAGATGATTTTGCATGTTAACATGCAAAATAAATCATTCACAAAATGATGTGTGTGTGCGTGTGCGGAGCACACCAATCCTGGGGCTTGAACTTAGGGTTTAAGTGCTATCCTTGAGAATTTGTGCTCAAGGTTAGCACTCTACCAGTTGAGCCACAGTTCCACTTAGAGTTTTTTTGGTAATTAATTGGAGGTAAGATTCTCACAGCTTTTTCTGCCAGGGCTGGCTTTGAACCATGATCTCAGGGTAAAGGATGAGAGGCTTTGAGCCACGGGTGCCTGGCATAAGATGACATTTTCATGTTGTTAAGTCTCACTAACCCTGGAAGGAGAGTGAGGTGGAAGGTTACAATGGCAAAGCATGGTAAATCTACTCAGTGACTCTCCCACCAATTCTAAAAACTACTGAAGCCAACACTTGTAAATTTCAACATCTCCTTGTAAGGCTAGGATTAAAATACTCATAGAAACATTGAAAGCGCACTACAGAATTTCCCTCTTAGCCTTGGTAACATTTGCCATAGTTTTGGTTGGCTCAAGTCAATCAACATGCAAGAATGTGTTTAGCTTGACTCCAGAGAAAGAAACCATACTCATGTAACTCTTAAATACAGTGCGTTGATAAAATTCATTGACTTCATTGTTAGTTATTATCATTAATCTCTTACTGTGAACTCTACCATAACTATGTATATATAGGAAAAAATAGTGTATATATATATATATATATATATTTGGTAATCTGTGTTCAGGCATTCTCTGAGGATTTTCAGCATTATCTCTTTAGGATGGGGAAGACTACTTATAGTAACAATACAGAACCTAGGTTAATAACAGCACTGTAGATCTCTCTCTCTCTCTCTCTCTCTCTCTCTCTCTCTCTCTCTCTCTCTCTCTCTCTCTCTCTCTCTCTCCTCTCCTCTGCCCCCCACTCTCAGACCTGTGTTGATCAGACTGGAACTTCTGGACTCAAACAACTATCCTTCTCAGATTCACAAGGAGTTAAAACTATTGGTGTGGACCAAGTCTACTTATTTCCTCAGTCTTTGTGAGCAAGTTATTATCTTCTTCCTCAATGATAATGAGGAACACATCTACAACACATCGTAGAGATGGAAAGACAATGTGTCACCAAGCCAAGGATGAAAAGACAAACTCAATGTCTTCAGATCCTGGTAATCTTCTGCTCTTGATCATGGTAGCCTGTCAACTGAATTTTCTGCCAACTGAATTTCTTATGTTGTCTCCTAAATTACATAGGGACACAACTTTCTGACTCCCTTTTTGTAGGCAAGACTGACAGTTCACGCTCAGGAAGCCACTATCAAAGATAGACTGTCACCCTATTTTTAAGATGAAAAGGGTCCAAAGTCATTTAGGGGGGAAACTCGGCAAGATAGATAGATGAGGAGACAGGGAAATTATATTATTTTTAACAAATATCCAAAGGGTCAGACTGAGAAGTCAGTAAATTGAAAAAGCAGTAAGCTCTCCTCTCATAATTACTTGCCTTGAAAAAATGTGTTTTTAAAAATTATCTTAAAGTAAATGTACAAAGGGGTTTCAATTCAGCCTATCAATCTAAATGTATCCTGATCAACGTCAAGAGATATAAGAGGGGCTGTCTTCTCCTTTGTTTTGTTTTATTTTTAATTTTTTGGGTTTTTTTTGCCAGTACTGGGGCTTGAACTCAGGGCCTGAGCACTGTCCCTGGCTTCTTTTTGCTCAAGGCTAGCACTCTACCATTTGAATCACAGCGCCAGTTCTGGCTTTTTCTATATATGTGGTGCTGAGGAATCAAACCCAGGGCTTCATGTATGCGAGGCAAGCACTCTACCACTAGGCCACAGTCCCAGCCTCAATTTTCTTTTTTTTTTTTTATTATCTTTAAGGAGTTGTATAAATGAGGTGTCACATAACAAAGCAGTCTATAAATACAGTGCACCTTGATCAGTGTCACCCAGAGTGATGAGGTACAATATTGCATGGGGAGAATCAAATTCTCCTTTGAAATGGAGAAAATCTGAATACTTTGTATAGGTAGGTAAAGACAGAAAAAATGGAAGGCATATCTGCCCGCCCCCCCCAAAGTCCCAAATGTTATTTCTGTTTTTGGTGGGCATCAACTGTCATATACACCCACAACCAGTCTCATGGCTGGGGTTACCAGACTGACATAACAAGTTTATGCATTCCTCCAGCACAGAAAGAATAAAGGCAGCACATAACACCTGCCATTTTGAGTCTTAAACTCCCATTTCCTACCTGAAAAGCATAGTATGTTTATCTCGATTTTTTCAACTTCTCTTTATATTAACTCTCTTGTGCTGAATTAAATCATTGTTAAAAGTTTAAAAAAAGAATAATATTGGGCTGGGGATATAGCCTAGTGGCAAGAGTGCCTGCCTCGGATACACAAGGCCCTAGGTTCGATTCCCCAGCACCACATATACAGAAAACGGCCAGAAGCGGCGCTGTGGCTCAAGTGGCCTTGAGCGGGAAGAAGCCAGGGACAGTGCTCAGGCCCTGAGTTCAAGGCCCAGGACTGGCCAAAAAAAAAAAAAAAAAAGAAGAATATTGAATCACGAGAGCAGTTTGTAATGAATTTTTAGAGGACAAGTCCAATGAAAAGAAAAACCATTATATGTCATGGTATGTGGGGGTTGGGGGTGGTGTGCCAGACCTGGGAATTGAACCTGGGTGCTGTCCTTGAACTTTTTTGCTCAAGGCTCGCACTATACTACTTTGAGCCACAGTTCCACTTCCAACTTTTTTTGGGATGCTCAACTGGAGATTAGTGCATTTGAAATTGTCCTTCCTTACAAAACATGAAGGAAAGGAAGAATCAGTGTCATGCTACATTTCAAAATTGTTGTAGAGTGAAAGTACGATTATTATTAGGATATGAATCCTGGAAGGTGCTTTCAATAACCCTTAACCTCTAGCAAGTGAATGTCAAAATACACAGAATTTACATTTTGTTTATGTAATGTTCCATAAATAAGGATGTCAAAATGTCTCTTGATAATCACCCCAATCACTCCAGGTTCAATCAGCCTTAGAGTCAGGAGATTCTCCCATCTGCACAAATAAACTCTTCATTTTCTTTGGCTTGCCTAATAGGAAAACTGTACATAACTGAAAATAGTAATCAAGTATTTAATTAACTGTTCAATCTTGGAAGAGTTTATAGAAACTCTTCTTCTTAAGATTTCCCTAATAGTACAAGTAGTTCATTAATTTCATCATCTTGTTCCTCTTGAAAAAAAAATCTTTAAGTAGTTGTACAAAGGGGTTTCAGTTCAGTATGTCAGTTTATGAGGACAATGCGTCTTGACCACTGTTATCCCTTTCATCTTTTTTGGCCAGTCCTGGGGCTTAAACTAAGGGCCTGAGCACTGTCCCTGACTTCTTTTTGCTTTTTGCTCAAGGCAGCACTTTGCTACTTGAGCCACAGCGCCCCTTCTGGCCTTTTCTGTATATGTGATACTGAGGAATCGAACCCAGGGCTTCATGTATATGAGGCAAGCACTCTACCACTAGGCCACATTCCCAGCCCCCTTTCATCTTTTTTTTTTTAATTTTGGCCAGTCCTGGGGCTTGGACTCAGGGCCTGAGCACTGTACCTGGCTTCTTTTTGCTCAAGGCTAGCACTCTGCCACTTGAGCCACAGTGCCACTTCTGGCCATTTTCTATATATGTGGTGCTGGGGAATCGAACCCAGGGCTTCATGTATGTAAGGCAAGCACTCTTGCCACTAGGCCATATTCCCAGCCCCCCCCTTTCATCTTTTGCCCCCAACTCTCCCATCCCTACCCATCCCCCAAATTTTCCTAGTTCCATTTTCACATATATCCATTCAGTAATAAGATGGCATTGAACCACTTCTTCCCTCCATTTGTCTACTCTTGTCCTCTCAACTCACCACAAATTCTAGTTTCCTGGTATTCATTTTGTTAAACTGTGAGTTAGTTGTTCAAAGGAGTTGCATTGCACATACCATACTTTAGTTACTATGTATGTGTATATATGCACAGGACGCTGTATCTTTTGAAATCCTGTCTTCTTTTTTTTCCACATTACTTACAAAATACATATGTGAGCTGGAGCCAACCATCCAATAAGAGCTGGTGAATACAGTGAAAGCTGACTGTGATTACAATCTTTGCCACTTGTCCTTCCTGGACCCAGTTTATTATTATTATTATTATTATTATTATTTTTTGGCCAGTCCTGGGCCTTGAACTCAGGGCCTGAGCACTGTCCCTGGCTTCCTTTTGCTCAAGGCTAGTACTCTGCCACTTGAGCCACAGCGCCACTTCTGGCCGTTTTCTGTATATGTGGTGCTGGGGAATTGAACCCAGGGCCTCATGTATACGAGGCAAGCACTTTTGCCACTAGGCCATATCCCCAGCCCCCAGTTTCATTATTATTTCTTGGTTCTGAAGGACATATTTTTATACATATTCCTAATGAATTTGGTCCTTTTTGAAAAAAAATACAATGCTCTAATGTGTTATGTTCAGTTTAAATTCAACATTCCTAATCCAATCGTTTTTTTTTTTTTTTTTTTTTTTTTGGCCAGTCCTGGGCCTTGGACTCAGGGCCTGAGCACTGTCCCTGGCTTCTTCCCGCTCAAGGCTAGCACACTGCCACTTGAGCCACAGCGCCGCTTCTGGCCATTTTCTGTATATGTGGTGCTGGGGAATCGAACCTAGGGCCTCGTGTATCCGAGGCAGGCACTCTTGCCACTAGGCTATATCCCCAGCCCAATCCAATCGTTCTCAAAGAATGAAATAAATAGTTAAGATGGCATTATTTGTGTCTCAAAATTGAGACTTCCACAATGCTTCTTATCAGCTAACTCATTTCACAAGATGGTATATTCTTCTTAATTGAATTCTGCCAGTTGCTTATTTCTCATTTTTATCCTTTAGAACCTACCATGTCTAAAAGATGGTATGTGGAGATTGACAAATCAAAATAATGGAGATGAGATGGTATGCAGTCAAATACATGGTGCTAATTAGTTTTTAATTACAAATTTAATTTGACAATAATTATTGTGACACTCCGTCATGCAAGAATCTGTATGTGTTTTCAATTTTAAGTCTGCTTTAGCCTGGCGTCGGTGGCATCGGTGTCAGGAGGCCGAGATCTGAAGGTTGCAAAAGCCAACCCAGGCAGGAAACTTTATGAGACTCTTATCTCCAATTAACCACCAGAAAACCGGAAGTGGCACTGTGGCTCAAGAGGTAGAGCACTAGCCTTGAGCTGAAGAGCTCAAGGACAGTACGCAGGCTCAAAGTTCAAACCACAGGACTGACAAAAAACAGTCTGCTTTAATAAATTCTTCTCCTTAACTTTGAGCTCTTGTTTTACTGTACATAGGGCTGTCACGTGATCCAATGGTCAAGGGACCCCAAACTCTTGCCATAGCCACTTCCTCCACACTACCCAGGCTCAAAACAGAGTTTCCTCTGTCATACACATAAAACCAGGGTGTTGGAGAGCCCGGAGTTCCACAGTTCAGATGAGTTCATGGGCTTCCCACAAGTTCTTAAAAATCAAAGAGTAGGCTGGTCTTGGGAGAATCCAGCCTTAATACTTTTAGCCTTGGATCTGAAAAAAACTTGGGCAAAGTCATCTCAGAACCACAGATTGCTTAATTGCCCAAAAGAATGTTTATTTGGTTTATGAAAATCCATTTTTTCATTTTCAATGCAGGTACTATTTCCTTTATTTTTATTTATTTTTGTTGTATTTATGTTTTCATTTGTTTAGAATCTCAGGTCAAAATATTTCTTCCATTGAAAATGATTTCCATGAAATGTTAATGACTCCTTAAAGAAGAACAGTGGGCAGCTTGCTGCTAGCTACTAGTCAGCCTGAATGCTAACAACCTGTAGGCCTGAGCACAGGGCTCACAAGCTTCTCTTCTATTCAATATTCTTGGAGATTCCTTAATGAGATGTGGGCCACGTAAGGTGACAGAAAGGCTGCAGGCTCCTTGTAAGTCTGAACAAAAAGCTCATTTTCCAGGATTCTTGCATGGGTTATGATTCTAACAAGGGTCTTAGGGAAAGGAATTTTAGAATGCAAGCACCTGCAGAATGTAAAGGACTTATTTATTAGTCAAACCTTTGCTAACAAAGCAGTCCCATTTTGGTCCTTCACCCAAATCCACAACATACGTAGGCCAAGCAATACACCAACTGCCTCCCTCCTGTTCATGCCCTTCCTTGTCCTTCCTCTTCATTTACATTTTTAATGAGCAGAAAGTTGTTTGATTCCCCTTTATTTGTGTGTTTTCTCTGGCCTACCCCTACAGGTACAACTCACTGAGTGACCAACAAACCAATAATAACCATTTAGTTAATCTCGCTGCTTGCAAAATCTTTTGTGTAAATGATCACATTTATATACGGCTTATACAATAACCCTGCAAACCAGGTATAGTCAACATTTTTAGCAGATAAGGACAAGCAAAACTCATAAACAGATACTATCGAAGATAATAAGTCACTAAGTGCATATTCATTCATTCAGTCATTCATATTTGTGTGTGTGTGTGTGTGTGTGTGTGTGTGTGTGTGTGTGCGTGTGTGTGTGCCAGTCCTGAGGCTTGGACTCAGGCACTGTACTTGAGCATTTTTTCTCAAGGCCAGCACTCTACCACTTGAATCACAACTCCATTCTATTTCTGGGGTTTTTGGTGATTAATTGGAGAGAAGAGTTTCATGGTCTTCCCTACCTGGGCTGGTTTTGAACTGCCACCCTTAAGTCTCTGCCTCAGGTAATGGGGTCTACAGGTGTGAGCCACTCGAGCCTGGCATCATTCAGATTTCTTTAGCATGTATTAATTATGTAATACTGTGAGAGGTGCTATATATACTGGTGAATAAGGTAAGTACTGACTCTACCTTCATAGTGTTTTTGACTGGGATAATTAGTAAGGTAGTAAATGGTGAAGCCACGATTGAAATCCAAGACTCCAGCCCTTACTCTAAAACCCATTTGTAGTGCACTCACTACATAGAACCATGTGTGCCAAGCTCCCACCAAAAGGACCCGGGAGAGAATAACATAGGCAAAATGTCCTGGATTGAACCATCATATCCTATTGCCTAGCAGATTTCTTTTTCTAGATTCCGCGGTGCATTATTGGAAGTATTTCTTAGATAATAAAGTAGGAAAGCTGTAGGTCTCAAAGGAATGTTCTACTACAGTCCATGCCACATTAGGTAGAGACGGCCAGTCTCAGCCTCCACATGTAGCTCTCCTACCCTAGTGACTATGCAGACCTCATGTGTCTGTGTATCTGAGTGTGGGCCTGTGTTTGCAGCTGTGTGGGATGAGCCATGTGGAAGGTGGGAGAGAAGGAATCATTTAGTAAAGGAGGGTGAGACCATGTCACAGTAAGGGACTGTTTCAGGAATGCTGAGGGTGTGTGTGTGTGTGTGTGTGTGTGTGTGTGTGTGTGTGTGTGTATTGCTATAATTCATCAGCATGCACTGACTTCTCATAATCTGAATGTGTTTGAAATTGCAGAATTAAAAGATGAGTGGCTGGTTAGGGCGAGAAATGGAGAGAGGATTTACTCTGATGCTCAGACCACAGTTGGTGTGTTCTGGTGTACTATGGGAGCTTTCCTTCCAGTTAATAAACAGCGGTCCTTTGACAGAGGGAGAAGATTGGGAAACCCATGATGGCTGAAGAGCTGATGACATCCACACTGGAGAAGAACAAGTGGAGGGATTCAATAGCTGTCTTCCAGTATGTTAAGGGATGTGCCATAAAGAAGGGATTAGTTAACTTGTGTAGCTTCAGGATACAGAACTAGGACTATATGGAGTGAATGTTTGTGACCCTCGGCTTTCAGAGGTGGAAATCCTATCTTCCAGTGTGATAGTATTGAGTGAGGGTGTTTGAGAGGTGAATGAAATTAGATGAGGTCACCAGAGTGGGGCCCAGAAGGATGTGAAGTTATAGTGAGAAGTTGACAGGCTACTATATAGAGAAGGGACCTCAGTGGAATGTACCAGGACTGTTGGCATACCCTGATTTTGAGTTTTCAACCTTCAGATTGTAAAGATTAAGTGTTGCTTAAGGGACATAATCTAAGATACAGGTAGGTATAGGCAGCTGTCTAATTCGAGTAAGATAGGTATCAATGCATATAGCAATTTAGCACACAGCTCCCAGACAGCCAGCAGGCGATATTTGTGAACCAAGGTCATGGTCAAGGGATTCCAACTTACAAATTACTAAATATAAATTTGTATAAAATGTGAATGGGCCAGTTCTCTAGGAGTTTACTTTACATCCAGAGAGATAGACACAAAAGGTAGCTGGCATCTTGATATCACTTTACTATCCCATAAATTGAGGCAAGAAAAGCTTTGTTAGGAGCAATTGGGAAGCTCTCTTGGAAGACTGTGAAGGTGTTGTTAGCATAGTGTCCGACCAGTACACTGAGGACTCTTGATAAATATTTGTTTACTGAAAGAATCAACCTAAGTTTGGAAATCATCCTTCAGCTAATAGAGGACCCAGTGGGAGACCAGAGAGAGGAAGGTTGGCTAGGAAGTGACTGCCAGCTACTGTGAGAGAATCTTCTGAAGACTGGGTGACATGAGCATGTGGTTTTAGGGTGCAAAGGGGAAAGAGAGAGGTGTGAAATATATTTGCTAAGTGTGAAGAATGAAAATAAGGATGAACAAGGGCTGCTTGGAAGACCCTGGCTGGGAGATAGGTTCATATCATGGTTTTCCTCAAGACTCCAATGGACCCCATTAGAATCCATTCATTTCACAAATACTCCCGCATCTTTCAGGCACCATACTGAGGAGGCCTGGAATAAACCAATCTCAACCCTGTCTTCTCTTGAATATAGAATTAAGGTGAGAAGTAGAGGACCAGGTGTGGTGTTGCACACTTGTAACTCGGAAGAGGTAAACATAGGGAACATCATGACTGGAAACCAGCCCAAATAAGAAATTGTGAAGACCCTATCTTAACCAAAAGCCTTGGCCTGATGGCTCCTGCCTGTCATCCAAGAAGCACAGAAGAGATCTAGAGAGGAGGATAAAATTCTGAGGTCACCCCCAGGAGACAAACCAGGAGGCTCTCTTGGGGAAAACAGCAAACCACAATAACAGAAGATGAGAAGTCGAGAGTGAAAAGAGCTTCAGAGCAAAGCAATAAAGGCCACCGAGGGTTTGTTAGCTGTGGCCTGGAGGAAAAGGTCAGCCAAATGTGAAGTCTTCTTCTTTTCTTCTAGAAAGGGTGACTGAGCTGTAGGAAGAAAATCAATAGTTGCCTGCACAAGCAAAGAACAATTTAATCTCTTCCTCCAGAGAGCCATAGAACATATTATACTCATAAGGTTACCCATTTTTGAAAAGGTAATAGAAAGATATTTAGTTCATGCAGAGTTTTTTTTTCAATATTGGTTTTTAAATTTTCAGTTGTGCTAGTTGAAGAGATAGGTAGAAAACTTAAGGAGAGAGGACACACTAAGACAATCGTAAACCCAAGACGGATGGCAAAAGGAGGCAGGAAAAAAGCTTGATACAGAGAAGCCAAAGAAAAGAGAGGGGGGAGGAGGAGGGAAGAAACCCAGGAAGAAAGCAGAAGAGAGGAAGAGAGAAGGTATAATTTAGTCAGGCACAGACACCAGGCATAGAGAGGTGCATGCAGCAATTAGAGAGAAATGCAACATGTATACATGTATATTGTGTATATTACTGCATGGCAAAGACCTAGCAAAGACAGAAAAAAGAGGCACATTCTGGAAGTCCAGTCAAGAATATAAAAAGGAGAAACATGTGATCCAGCCTGGTGGCATATGCCTTTCATCCCGGTTCCCGGGGAGATGGCTAGGAAGACAGCAATTGGAGCCTGGCATAAGCAAAGTTAGCAGGAGACACTATCTGAAAAGCCAACTGAAGGGATGGAGGCTATGACCCAAGTGATAGGACATTGCCGAGTAAGCTGGGGGCCCTGGATAACACCCCATTAACAACCCCACTTCTAAGAAAAAGGAAACAGAAGAGCCTCATATGCTAAGTTTAAGCCTCGTGTGTACAGATACATAAATAACAATAGTAAATATATACAGGGCCTTCGACCAGGTACTTTCCATATTAACTTGTTTAATCCTTCTACCTTCTATTATCATCATTGTTACTGCCATTCGCAGATGTAGAGGCTGAGTCACCGAGCGAAGTGACCTGCCTAAGATTTCAGAGCTAATAAATAACATGACTGGGATTTGAATTCATATTGTTTAGTTCAAAAATAATCTTAATCCTCTATCTTTCTTCTAAGTGTGGCCTTAGATATGCACAAATAAACCAAAACAGAAACATACAGAGAGGGAAAATCACAATCCACTCAGCCACTCTCACGAGATATGTGGATTAATTTAGGAAACACATCTTGAGATAGTCTGAAATTGTGATTATAATAAAGGAAGGAGTATGAAACTGTAACCTCTCTGTACATCAGTTTTATAATAAAAAATAAAAAAAAGGAAGGAATGTGTGTGCAAATCCCTCCCCCACAGAGGCCAGGGAAGGCCCAGCTGGATATAGGTAAGGAGCTAAAGAGTAGGAACTGGGGTTCATGGAGTCAAGAATTTCCACTCAGACAACAAATGGTTTGGGGATGGATAAACTAAGACAAAAATCAGACTTGGAGGGAGGGGGGAGATGGAAGGCAGAGGATGAATAGGTAGGAAGGTTGATGGATGGACTGACAGTATAGACAGGTGATAGACTGATGGATGGATAGATAAAATAGATGACTAAATGATGGATAGTAGATAGACAGACAGATAGATAGATAGATAATAGATGATTAATGGATGGATAGATAAAATAGATTAGTAGATGATGGATAATGAGTGATAGATTATAGGTAGATGGATGGATAGATATATAGCTAGATAGAGATATGATAGATAGATAGATAGACAGATAGATGACAGGTAGATTAGCAACATATTTAAGGGATAAAACTGTGAAACAGTTGGTGATTGGCTGGAAATGGGCTCTAGGGAGGAATATGCGGGCCCATGAGGGGCTAGCCTGGGTTTCTGGTTAGGGTCCCTGGGGAAACAGTGATTCTCCCATGGAGGTGCTTAAGCAAGGGGAGGGGCGGGCAATGCCTGTTGATAATAAAGCATAATGTGTAGTTTTCATTCATTCTAAGACCTTGAGATGGAAAAAGATTGCACAGAGGCAGTAGAACCAGAGTGAAAGAAACAAGCTGGGAAGTCTTTGAAGCCAGGAGAGAGACGCAAGCTCTGGATGCTTCAGATACATCTGGGATACACATAGGGCCACTAGTGAGCCAAGTCCCGTCTCCTCCCAGGGCTTCAGTTCCTGACTGTCCTCTCGGCCTTTTCAAAACTGTGAGAGCCAATTGCAAATTATATAAGTGTGAAAAAGCAAATTCTAAAAATATAAAATCAACTGCTAACACAAATGTGAAAATTTCTAAATGTATTTTAGTGTTTCAGACAAAACAAATCCAGGTCACTGCCATTATTGTCCAATGTGTGAAGAGAATAAAAAGGAGTCATTTCTACCAAATGCCTGTTGATGGTTTATACTTTTATTTAGTGAGATAGTTTAGGGAAGGTAAATAAAAGAACACTAAGAAACTTTCCTCTTTTTCCTTGCTGATTCTATCTAGCATCATATGGAGATCCTGAATTAAGACTAAGTCTGTGAAAGATTGGGTAATTCAATGCAGAATCTTCTGTGCAATTATAGCAATATGCCATTTTTTTTCTTTTTAGAGGTAGTGGGGGTTTAAAGTCAGGGCATCACATGTTCTTTTTCTTTATTGCCAGTCCTGGGGCTTGAACTCGAGGCCTGAGCACTGTCCCTGAGCTTCTTTTGCTTAAGGCTAGCACTCTGCCACTTGAGCCACAGCGCCACTTCTGCCTTTTACTGTTTATGTGGTGCTAAGGAATTGAACCCAGGGCTTCAGGCATACTAGGAAAGTGCTCTACTGCTAAGCTACCTTCCCAGCCCATGTGCCCCACATTTTCTAGGCAGGTTCTCTGCCACTTGGGTCACATTCCTAACCCTGTCTGTGAAGATTGCTTTAAGGAAAATGTTCCCAGTGTGTTTTGTGCTGAGACCCCTTTTTTTTCCTTAAAGGTCTTGTTGTTTGATGAACTAGAGCTTACTAGACCAAGCATGGTTGCATACTCAGTGGAAAGCAATGCACACATATCTCAAAGGGCCTCACCCAGAAACAAGGAACCATTATTCTTTCTGCCAGGAGCCATTTGGATATTTACAAACTCATTCTCAGGCCATACAAAATTGTGACCATAGGTAGATGGCCACAGGAAGCTGAGTAGAAGCATATAAGACATATTCATGCCTTTCCTGTCACAGACCAAATGATTTCTCATGTCATATGAGGCTGGGACATTCCCACCCATAGCTATGGCTGGGTGCTGACATCTGGCGCTGAGGGAGATAGAGGCAATGGTAATTCATGGTAATTCAGGGAGCCTGGTTCACACACAAATGGTTCAATTCCTGCTAGAATGCCAGTTCTCATCTCATGGGAATGCTTCTATGTCTTAAGGCTTCCTAATTTAGCATCTTCTGCTTTCTGTGGTTTCACACAAAAACTCATCTTCTCTTTTTGGTGCCTGGCCTTTGGGAACTGGGTACCTATCTATTTTCTTGGTTTTTTGCTTCTGGCTTTCTTCCAGATTGTGACTTTTCATCTCTGTCTTCAGGCTGTGCCCAAGAGAAACCCAAATATGAAGCCTCCATTTACTCCTTGAATTTGTCAGCCCTTATATAGTCTCAATTGTAGGCTAAAAATATCTGGGATGTGACACTCTAAGTTCTGCTTATTCTTGGGATGGTTAATTTTTGGAGAAGCCAGGATCATCAATGTTTTTGCTTGTTTTGTTTTTTGCTTGTTTTGTTTTTTGCCAGTCCTGGGGCTTGAATTCAGGGCCTGAGCAATGTCACTGGCTTCTTCTTCTTCTTCTTCTTCTTTTTTTTTTTTTGCTTAAGGCTAGCATTCTACCACTTAAGCCACAGCGCCACTTCCGGTTTTTTCTATATATGTGGTGCTGAGGAATCAAACCCAGGCACTTTACCACTAGGCCACATTCCCAGCCCCAGCATCATCATTTTTGTTGAGACCTCAGGATACACAGGACCAGCCATAGACTGTTCATATAAAGGTAAGTTCTTTTCTACTGAAACTAACATGCTGGGGGACTATATCTTAGGAAGTTGAAGCTTCATATTTGCTGCTCTGTGTGACCTATTTTCTATCATGAAAAGATCAAAGAAAGTTCAAACAGAACAGATTGAATAGGAAGTGTGTTCCTACCAATTGCATAGTATAATCCATATGAAATAATCACAAAGGGAAAACTAGGGCATATATACATTTATACTTCTCCCCAAGCAGAAGGTTGGAACTATAACAGTTTTCAATTCATTGCTACATTAGGGACTTAAAAAGTTGATTATAAATGCTAAGAGTTTTAGTTAACTATGAATTGAAAGTTGGCATATGATATTAAACTGGAAATAGTAGTCATCATATAATGAGACACTAACATACAACAGACTCTGTGCTGAGACTATTGGATGGTGAATATTTATAAAAATGTGCAAAGGGCTGAGAATGTGGCTTAGTGGTAGAGTGATTGCCTAGTGTTCATGAAGCCCTGAGTTCGATTCCTCAGTACCACATAAACAGAAAAGGCCAAGTGGTTCTATGGCTCAAGAGGCAGAATGCTAGCCTTGAACAAAAAGAAGCCAGAGACAGTGATCAGGCCCTGAGTCCAAGCCCCATGACTGGCAAAATAATAATAATAATAATAATACAAAAGTAAATATCTTCATTTTGTCAGTGAATAGCCAGAAGTAGACTTAGTAAATAATAATAGTGCCACAGATAGACAACAAGTTAATACAGTGCCTTTAAGATGTTCTTGAGAGTATGGATGGGAAGGGAAAATGGGGCAGAATAAAGGAAGGGATGACTGACCAAGAAGCATTGTACTCTTAACATGACTCATGGAATTGTAACCCCTTCGCACAACTACTTAAAATAAGAGAAAGGGGGAAAGGTGTGGGGGGGAAATGAGGGAGGAGGTAACAAGTTGGATAAGAAATGTACACACTGCCTTACGTATGAAACTGTAACTGCTCTTTACATCACTTTAACAGTAAAGAAACGAAGAAAAAATAACAATAAATTCTTTATAAGGATGTTCTTGTGAGAATTCATTCACTCACAGAGGACACCAAATTTAATAGTAAAGTTATTTCCAGCCTTGTATTGGTGGCTTATGCCTGTATTCCTAGCTATTCAGGAGGCTGAAATACAAGGACCATAGTTCAAAGCCAAATTAAGCAGAAAAATCCTCAAGACTCATAACCTCCAATTAATGACCAAAACAAGCCAGAACTAGAGATGTGTCTCCAGTGGTAGAGTGTTAGCTTTAAGGAAAAAAAAAACCCAAGTCCTATACAGGGATAAAGAAAAAAATGAAATGGAAAAAAATCTAGAAAGAACCTTAGTTCCTCTGTATGAAGTAATTTTCCAGTCATTATTCTGTACTCTATAAAACACATAGATCATGAAGCAACAAGGTTTGTGAATGAAATGATCACACACATAATGAAAATGTATCCTTATGACCAGTGCTAGATTGATTACTCTTGATATCCATGAGGAGGAACTGACCTCTCTTCTGCTGCCATAACCTAAGGGACTCATGATGGGAGGATGACCTTAGAAATGCTCTCCAGAAAAGGACAGAGAGCAACAGAGACTTCTTCCTTAGAGTCATTATCCAGGCACTGAGAAAGCGAAGACAGGACTCCAAATGACCAGAGCTTTGCTGCAGTACTCCTTGATACGAATGCTTAGGAGACTGAAGATATTTTCAGGCATTTTCTTCTTCCTGTTTTCTAACCAGTTTTTCTTCAGTCTTTTCCTCTGAGATTTTTCAATTAATATTTGCATAATAACAAAACCAGTCCCAGCGGATAATACTGGAGCATGTAAGTACTGATTCATAATAAATTACGTATCTAAACATGACCAATATTTGTTGGCTAGATTTGCATAGGTTGTTAGAGACCTAGATGAAGGAATCAAAGTGCTAGAAGCAGGGTAGGTACAGAGGAAGTGCTACATGACAGGCTGACTGCCAGTCTGTATCAGTATGGAGGGACTGAAATGAACTGAGACAAAGGAGATGGAGAACAGAAAGGAGGAATTGGCAAAAGCCAAGCAATCTACCAGAAGAGGAGAAATGAATGGAAGAATCAACACTTTTGGAAAACGCTCCTTCAAAATGGGTAGAAAATAAAAAGTGTGAATAGCTAAATAGCATACACACACACACACACACACACACACACACACACACACACACCTCTAATAATATTCTAACTTTGTAGAAGGTACAAAGTTAGAGCAATGAAAATGAGAGTTCCAAATTAAAAGCTCACATTTATGGTAAATCAATTTTTTTTTTGTAAATCAATTTTTTCTAAGCTCCCAAGACAATCCAATAGAAATGACTGTCATTTGGATAAATGGCACTGGCACAACTGGATACAGAATGGAACTCTCTTATAGCATACACAATAACTTAAAAAATGGATCTTAGACCCAAACAAGAAAGCTAAAATTGTAAAAATTCAGGTATATATATCATGATTTGGGTTAGGGTATGTTTCTTAGATATAGAATTAACCACACAAGTGACAAAAGAGAGACAAATTGGACTCATAAAAATTTTAAAGTTTTGTGCTTAGAAAGACATGGACAAGAAAGTAAAAAATTGGAACTGGAGGTGTAAATCAAGTGATAAAGCACTAGCCTAGCAAGTGTTTGGCCCTGAGTTCAAACCTCAGTACTACTATTAAATCTAATACGAAAGTAAAAAAGTAAGTTAGAGAATGATAGAAAGAAAACATGATGGTAAAATTTATGCACACTAATAAAAATAAATTTAGAAAGAATAGGAGAAAATATTTGCAAATTATGTATCAGGTAAGGAACTTGTGTCTAAAATACACAAAGAACATTTACAACTCAACAATAATATGCCAGTCCAATTTTAAAATGAGTGAAGGATTGGAATAGACATTCTACAACAAAGATATAAAATGGCTGTTAAACTAATGAGAAGCTACTCAGCACCATTAATGACTAAACCATACAAATCAAACCCATAATAGGATATTATTTCATTCCTATTAGGAGTACAAACATTTTTGTTTTGTTTTGTTTTGTTTTGTTTTGCCAGTTCTGAAGCTTGAACTCAGGACCTGAGCACTGTCGCTGGCTCCTTTTTTTTTGCTCAAGGCTAGCACTCTGCCACTTGAGCCACAGCGCCACTTCTGGCCTTTTCTATATATGTGGTGCTGAGGAATCGAACCCAGGGCTTCATGCAAAAGGCAAGCACTCTACCACTAGACCATATTCCCAACCCCGAGTACAAACATTTTTAAAGGGACAATAACAAATGTTACTGAGTAGATAGAGACATTAGAACGTTTATACACATGGTCAGGATTGTAAAATAGGGTAGCCACTTTGGAAAGTAGTTTGGCAGTTCCTCAATGTGATAGGTCTCAAGTTATCATAATTCTACCCTTAGGTATATGCCAAGACAAATGAAAGCATGTGTTCACAAACAAATACAGATGTTCATATGAAAGCATTATCCATAATGACCAAAAGTCCAAGCAAGCCAAACATTTACCAGTTAATGAGTGGTAAACAGAACAAGTTATATCAACACAAGGGGACATTATTTGGCAAGATGAAGGAATGCAGTACTGATATAGATACTAATGGATGGATATTGAAAAATACCAGGACAAGTGGCAGAAGTCAATGGATAAAAGCCATGTTTTACCAAATACATTTGAAATTTCCAGCACAGCCAAATCTATATTCAGAAAGGAAGTTCTCAGGACTAGGGGAAGGAGAAATTGTTGCTAATGGAATGAATTTATTTTGGGGCTAATGAAAATATTATGGAATTAATAGTAATAGTTGCATAACAATTCTGAACATACTAGAAACTAATTTTTAGTCCTAGTAGAGGATCACAATAGTTCAACAGCTATGGACCATGACCATATAAGATGATGCTACGTGAAAGATACTCAAAGATATGGAAACAAGAGGTTTTTCTTTGCTATTGTTGTTTTTTAATGTACTATGTGAAGTTATTTATTTTTTCTTTCTTTTTTTTGTTTGTTTCCTATGGTATATCCCTTGTCACTGTATTCGATTTTGGTACCCTGTGTATTGTATATATGTTTATCTGAAGGGAAGGGGAACAACAAAAATGGTGAGACAAAGAACAAAGGGTGAACCAACTAAACAGCGATACTCACAAAGAAAATATGTTGGAACTTTATCACTTGTGGGGAGGGGCTGGGATGGAAAAAAAGTGGGAGAAAAACAAGGGAGGGGTAACAATGTTCGAGAAGAAATAAACTCATTACCTTAGGAATGTATGAGTAACCCCTCTGTATATCACCTTGACGATAAAATTAAATGTAAAGAAAAATTTTACAGTGTTGTAAGTATGTTGATTGGCACATAGTGAGCACATTTATACTTCTTTTTGCCTCATTTCTGTTTCGTTTTGTTTTGTGCCAGTTCTGGGGCTTGAACTCAGAGCCTGAGCACTGTCCCTGCCTTCTTTTTGCTCAAGGCTAGCACTCTATCACTTGAGCCACAGCGCCACTTCCATATATGTGATGCTGAGGAATGTATACACGTGAGCACTTTACAACTAGGCCATATTCCCAGCCCCCTTTGCCTCATTTATTTTCAGAGCTGGTGCATCAATAAACTCACAGCTAACTGAGGCCAGTGAGTCCACTGCAGAACAGCTGGAATTGTGAAGAAGGAAACATCTGGAAACCCAATAAGACATGATAACCCTGGGATGCCTAGGTGTCGCACTGAAGTAAGAAAAGGAAGGAGGTAAGATCTGGCACAATCTTAGGAAGATTTCTAGAAAATAAGGATGAAAGAGCCCCAAGAATCTAGTACACAGCAGATATTCAATGCATTTACAAATACATGTGAAACATAAAACACAGGCATCAACATTTCCCATACTTTGAGATTTTGCTGAGGCTTAGCTCAAAGTTCTTTATGACCTGGCAGTTATGTGTGCCAAAATTCAACATGGGCTCCAGGCAAGTCTAAGAAGAGAGACTGAATGAGGACCAAACCAATGAGAAGCTCAGAGAACAGGGTTTTTGTTTCTCCCTGAATGGCTAGTTTATGCACTAGCAATGTTAAGTTTATGAAAGAGGAGCTCATATTCTGAATAGAACTAAACCGAAGTAAAGATGTAAAAAAAACCAGAAGAATATACTTGATCACAGAAAGAGAAGCTGAGGCAGATTGTGGCTGTCTGTGATCCCTGAACTTGGGACCCAAGACAGGAAGGATATTGAGTTTGAGGCCAGCCTGAGCTACATGGAAGACCCATTGACATACGGCAGCAGATCTGTCCCCTGAGATACCATCCTAGTGTACAATGTGTAGCAGTGAAGACAAAGCAAGCAGTGTTGTACAGAAAAGATCTGAAAGACGTGACAGCCTTGAAGGATGTTTATCACCCCCAAGCACAGAGAACAATGTAGTTCATGTGAGGTAGTATAATTTGGGAGGTAAGTTTTGCAATAGAATTTAGAAAGTCAGCCAGGTGACAGTGGTTTATGCCTGTAACCCCAGGTACTCAGGAGGCTGAGATCTGAGGATGGTGGTTCAAAGCCAGCTCAGCAGGAAAGTCTGAGACTTTTATCTCTAATTCACCACCAGAAAACCAGAAGTGGCACTGTGGATCAAGTGGTAGAGAACTAGCCTTGGACTGAAGAGCTCAGGGACAGCATGCAGGCCCAGAGTTCAAGGCCCATGACCAAGAAAAAAAAAAAAAAGAATTTAGAAAGCCAGTGAATCCCACTTGAGTTTGATACATTTTTACAGTGAAGTTCATATTCTGAGACTAAGGAGAACAGGCCCCTAGTGTGCAAGAGCTAGTTTTCTATTAATAAATATGGCAGAAATAATGACATGGTGTGGGTTTTTGTTGCTTTTCTAAATGCACAAGCCTGCTGTATAGCATGACAAATAGAAAATGATATGACAGGACATTAGCAGTGAAAAGTGGCCTTTCCACAGCGGAAGTGAAGAAAAGAGGCTTCTGCAATCCGACAACTGACCCAAAACACCTATCAAAAAGTAAGCATATCCTCTCAAATTTGAAAAAAAGTAAAATATGTATTGCTTTCAGCTGTCATCATAGTCACTCTGGATGATCATAAACAAATATTTCAAGGGAATGGGAAGGAAGAAAATACAGGCTCAGGAAAATGGAAGTGGTCTCTTATAATCAAAAGACATGCATATAATAGAGATGATTTTGCTTCTCTCTGAGAAATCTGAGCAACACAACAAAAATGCCTGGAACATAATATCCTTCTTTAAGTGTTGGCTGAATGAAAAACTGTAATTTTGCAAAGTTGTAACAGCAACAAATACTAATATTGCCTTTGGAGAAATGTTTCAATAGAGAACTAAAAATGTTGTAGCTCTGACTTCTTGCAAGACAGTAATGGTACCAAGTTAGAACATTAAAGGACACCCTGTTTGAATGCAAGAATCATGTAATTTTTAATTCACATGTGTAATATAGTGTATGTTTCCTTTTAATACTGTTTTTTTTCTAAACAGATAAAATAAAAATGAAAGCATTGTACTAGCTGTTATGGTAAAGGTATCAATGAATCTACTAATATAGCACTGTTGTCTTTTCTTGAATATTTAATACAAGGAAGAAAATGGATTTAATTTCAAGAAATTTTAATTAAATCAAACCTAAGGGGATACTTTTGAGATCTAATAAAATTGTTAGTACAGAAATCAGGCACAAAATACCTATTTTCTGAGTCATTTGAAAGGTACCTCATTTTCTTAAGAGTTTAACATGTGCATTTAAATAACAGCCCTGTGTTCTCCAACTAAGTTTTCAGTAAACATGTGGTTGATAGTATTCAGGCTCTTTGATTCTAACACCAATATGAGAATGTCTGAAGAAATCAGATGGTCTTAGAGGATCGCAAAGAAGCTTAAAACAAAATAACAATGTATATATTTCTGAGGAAAAAAGAAGAGGAAATAACATAAAAATTAATGCTATTTCTTGGTATGCATTTATTTCTGTAATTGATTATACAAAGGAACACAGCTCTACTAAGTTAAGAAACGATTCAAGAAAGCTAATGCAGTAATTACCATGTAAGTTACCTAGGGAATGTTAGACTAATTGTTGAAGCTCAGACATCTTGGAATGGGATAAAGCCTGCTTACCAGAAGTTTCTAGAGCTTTACAAATGAGCTTTAAAAGATAAAGTAGAGGAAGTAGGGAAAAGGAGTGAGAAACATTCCTGATCATGTTTAGGTGTGACTTCAGCATTACAATGTGATTTTCAAATACTTGAGTGTTCTGCTCAAGCAAATGGTTAGGCATTGGGTTCAAAACACAATAGGGATGGATGTGAAAAACAGCCACCTCTTAGACTGAAATGCAGAAACATTCTCCACAAAGCATTCTGGGTTTTGGCTTGTGGTTGGGAGACATCATTTATAATAGGATAACCAATAATTAATTTTATTTTTATTATTCTTTTATTTATTTTCTGTGCAAGAACTGGGGCTTGAACTCATGACCTTGCATGCTTGCTTGAGATTATTTTTTCTCAAAGTTGATATTCTACTACTTGAAACACTCCTCCACATCTGGCTTTATGCTGCATAACTGAAGACAAAATCTTATCTCTTGGATTTTTCTGCCTGAGCTGGCTTCACACTGCTATCTTCAGAAACCAGCCTCCTTAGTAGATAGAATTACAGGAACGAGCCACTGTGCCAGTCAAGGAAAAGTTTTAATAGCACAGAAATACACACTTTAGCTTTGTTGACTGGCAGTTTTTAGTTGCAAAAAAAAAATGGGGATAGAATCCATCCTATCTTTCCTTCCTTCCTTCCTTCCTTCCTTCCTTCCTTCCTTCCTTCCTTCCCTTCCCTTCCTTCCTTTCCCTTTTCTTTTTTTGTGGTACTGGAGATTGAACTCAGTAACTCATGCTTTCTTTCTGGGAAATTGCTCTATCACAAAACCTCACCCCTTGTACTTTATCTTTTAGAAAGGGTCTCATGCTTTTGCCCAAGCTGGCCTTCAACTATGATTCTCCTAGTTACACCTCACAAATAGCTGGATTTACAGATGTGAGTGATCATGTGTACAGGAACAATTTTTCTGCAACTATTTCCTTTAGACTATTCCCTCCCTCCTAACACTCCAGTTCCTATGGCATTATTCCGAGTGAACATTTTTCCAAGACAATCCACTTATTATGTAAGGTTCTTGCTAGGACTATCTCCATGGGATTTCTGGTAACTGTAGAAGGCCTGTGGATTTCACTCTAATAATCAGAGCCCTATGCATCTTTACACCCTGCCCCATTTGTCACAATTATCACATTCATCACAAGTACCCTGTAGGGAAAGTTTGTGATTCCACTCAGCTGGTTAGTATTCTTGGTCCTACCTTTCCCAGTTAGTTTCATTCCTTCCTTTCCATCCATCCTCAAAGCTACAGCATAAGTTTTGCTTCTTTCTACCTAAATGTTTCAACAAACTCTCTCCCCTGTTATCTGACATTGATCTATCATGTCATAAATATTCATGTTTTTATTTCTTGTGTCTCAAAAATATTTACAGACTGGAAATTCCTTGAGGTTGGCAAAGTTGAATTTCCCTTGTTTATTTTCATGCATCCACTGACTCAACGGTTGTTGTTTTTTTTTTTTAAGTTTTTGTGTATCATCATCATCAACATCATCATCATCATCACTATTACTCTAAGAACTAAGGGAGACTACAGTATTTTGCATAGCAAATGCTAAAACAGTATATTTATGGCCGAATAAACTTTATCTTCTTTGCTATCCCTTCCTTTTCCTTCCTTCCTTCCTTCCTTCCTTCCTTCCTTCCTTCCTTCCTTCCTTCCTTCCTCCTCCTTCTCTCTCCCTCTCTCCTCTCCCTCCCTCTCTCTCCCTCCCTCCCTCCTCTCTCCCTCCCTCCCTCCCTCTCTCCCTCCCTCCCTCTCTCCCTCCCTCTCTCTCCCCCTCCCTCCTCTCTCCCTCCCTCCCTCTCTCCGTTCTTCCTTCAGCAATATTGGGATTTGAATTCAGTGCTTCAAGCTCACTCTGCTTGTTTGTCTGGTACTCTACTACTCTAGCCACATCTCTGCCCTGTCTTTTTGCTGGTTATTTTGGAGACAGTCTCACAAACTTTTCTGTCTAAGCTGTCGTTGCATCATGAACCTCTGGCTCTTGACCTTCTGAGCAGCTAGGGTCACAGCCATGGCCATTGGTTCCCAACAAATCTAGTTTTTATTTTTATTTTTTTGCCAGTCCTAGAGCTTGAACTCAGGGCCTGGAAACTGTTCCTGAGCTTCTTTGGCTCAAGGCTAGCACTGTACCACTTGAGCCACAGTGTCACTTCTGCCTTTTTCTATATATGTGTTACTGAAGAATCAAATCCAGGACTTCATTCATGCTAGGCAAGCACTCTACCACGAAACCAACATGTTCCCAGCCCTAGATTTTAGGTCTTTGGACCACAGGTTCCCCATAATTTTCAGATAATCCCAAGGCTTCTGCTGTAGGAAGTTTCAACTGAGCTGCAGGTGAATTTACTCTGTAGTCACTTGGTTATGTTTTTCAGAACACGAGTTGTGTAATGTCTTCTGGAACAATATTATTGCCTTTAAAAAGCTGACATTTTACTCTCCTATTTGACATAAAGTCCTATAAATAAATAAAACGCAAAAGTATTCAGCTATTTGACATCTATAATAATGGGAAATTTTTCCATATGACCAGCTCTATAAATAGGCAAAGGTCCTCAAATTTGGCCAGCTATACTAATACAAAATTAGGAAAGAAAATAATTTACTATAATTTAATTGAACAGATTTCTGTGTGGGACTTATATGCTTTACCTTATATGTATTTCCACAAGGTAAACATTATAATATATATATATATATTCAAGTAAAGAAATAAATGACACAATGACTATTCCCTCAAAAGGCAATAAATAATAAATAGTAAAGCCCTAGATGTTTATTTAAATTGTCCCTGAGGGGCTAGATAGGCCACTAGGAAGTTGTCATGGTTATTGATGTACTTTTTATACTGAGATGGTTCTAAGATAAAACATATTATCCATCTATGTAGCTTCTATCTATCATGATCTGTAGCAGGATGTTCATACAGCCTTTGATTAAAAAAGATGAATGATTTTGCATTTTTTAAAGGAGGAAACAAAAGAACAAAAAAGAAACTTGAAAGCAAAAATATTTTTTGAGTCTGATTTTGTATGAGAAAACCTGTGGAGATAATTGAAGGCCTGGAATAACATTATCTTCTTCTAGATAGGATTTACTTTGGTGTCTGTTACTTATCTTGGCTAAAGGCAGATATCCTAAATCCAACTGAGGATGGAAATAATTCAAATGCAGGCTCTGTCCTTTTGAGGAGTGGTCTCTTCTAGGGATTGCTGGAAACTCAGCTTGGTTTCCCTGCCTCTCAGATGTTTTATATTCAGCGAATGTCTGGTGAGAAAAAAAAAAAAGCAGCCCCAAAGGCTGGGCTCACCTCACCTGACTTCCCTTTCTCTCTAGAGCTTAGTCCTGTAAGTCTCCCTGCCCTGGCAGAGTTCCAATGCCTTCAAATCACTGGAGAGTCTATTTTGTTTTGTTGATAGTTCCTTCAAGAGACTTGATCTCAATCAACTTAACAGCCAACAGCAGACACTCAGCACCCCTGCCCTGATGGTTGCTGTCACTTCTCATCTCTCTAGTTCATTATCTTGAAGTGACCCTCCCTAGGTCAGTACCCCAGTGGCATCTTCTTCCTTTTTTTTTTTTTAGTTTTACATATCCTGCACATGTAAAAAGCTCTCAGAATCAGCCTCTCTTTCTACTTGTTGGATTGCAACGGTCTGTATTATTTTCTATCAGATCTCTCTGCTGTGAAGATCTCTGAGATGTAGTCTTGAACAAGACTGGGTAGCCTACAGTATCCTAGAGATGAAACCATTCAACAGAAATCCCTCTCACAACCTCTGGTCCTGGAATGACAGCTGAGGAAGATGCTTAGTCACAGCCCACAAGAAGTCAGGACACCTGTATTTTTCTAGCCATCCAATTCCAGCTTTGATCCAGTCACAAAGTCACTCTTGCACTCTATAGAGCTGACCAGACCCTCTCTCAGACAATTAGAGACTGTTTCTCTAACACCAGCATCACTGACTGACTGAAGGAAGGCCAGGCAGAGCCATGGAACCATGCAAAGAACAATAGTCTTCCCTCAGAACAAGAACCAGAAAAACAGGAGGAAGCAGTCTCATTAATAATGTTTTAAAGATAATACCTAAAGTAAGCTTTGAAGTTATGAACAAGCAAAGACAAATCTCTGGTTGTCATGTAATAAAGTAACTTAGCTCAAGTCGAAGCCTAGTGGAATGCACAAGGGAAAATCAGAATGCAGATGACAAAACAATCTAGAACCATGGAGACCAGGCATGCATACAAAATGACCCAGCCTTGTGAGAGGTGGAAGTACCAGGGTACATATGCACCTGAGCTGCCTAATGCTTTAATTAAAGGGTTTCTATCTGCGACTGGGCTCCAAATTCTCCAAGCATAGTCAATGGCTCTTTAATGGTTAAGCAATGATCTGATGTCTCTTTTTTTTTTTTTTTGGCCAGTCCTGGTGCTTGGACTCAGGGCCTGAGCACTGTCCCTGGCTTCTTCCCGCTCAAGGCTAGCACTCTGCCACTTGAGCCACAGCGCCGCTTCTGGCCGTTTTCTGTATATGTGGTGCTGGGAAATCGAACCTAGGGCCTCGTGTATCCGAGGCAGGCACGCTTGCCACTAGGCTATATCCCCAGCCCCCTGATGTCTCTTCTTTTTTTTCTTTTTTTTTTTTTTTTTTTGCCAGTCCTGGGCCTTGGACTCAGGGCCTGAGCACTGTCCCTGGCTTCTTCCCGCTCAAGGCTAGCACTCTGCCACTTGAGCCACAGCGCCGCTTCTGGCCGTTTTCTGTATATGTGGTGCTGGAGAATCGAACCTAGGGCCTCATGTATCCGAGGCAGGCACGCTTGCCACTAGGCTATATCCCCAGCCCCCTGATCTCTCTTCTTTACATTACATTGTTCACTATCACTCCATTACAAAGCTAGAGGAAAACTGGACCATCCTACTTAAAAGAAAAACATTCTTATTATTTTCCTAAGGAAAAAAGCAAGTGAACAAAATATTTTTCACTCATATCCCTTGTGAGAAATCCTCCTACCTGAAGTTCTCATATTCTTCTGCTTGTCGTCTCCATGGACAGCTCTGTATATTAGTGATCATCTGAAGGTAATCCCTCTCCGAATACCTAAAAAGAGAAATGAAAATTTGTGAACAGTTCAATAAAAACTAGAACATGAACATCTTACACGGTGTTTTATTAGAGGACGCTTCCATAATTTAGCCCTCTACGTCATTTTTGAGATCAAGTAGAAATAATTAAATACATATTTCACAACACCTAGGAACACACAACTTGCATGATGCTGGTTTTAGAATACGTGATTCACCCATCTCATGAACCAAATCCAGTGTTACGAGTGGTGACAGTGCACCACCTTGCGTATATACCTTATCATTGTATGTTATCCTTAACTCATTGATAAATAAATAAAGCATCATAAACATGTAGTTAATTGAATACATACTACTTACCTTGGTATTTATAGATAAAAGTTTCCCCCCAAATAACTACCTTAAATCTTAACTTTGAACAGTCCATTTTAAACCTAGATTGGGATATGATGAGGGAGCTGCATATCAGCATAAAAATCTATAGAAGCATGGAACAGCATGGTGGTCTCCACAGATTTCCCTCTAGCTGAAATTCTACCATCAAGTTATGAATTCCTAAAGCCTAGAATGCTGTTTCATCTTTAAGGGTGCTCATTTGAAATGCAAATATCCCTTTGAATAAGAGCACTCTTAAATTACCTTTCAATCCATTTCCTCCTGGTCATTGGCTGCCAACCATCAGAGATCAAGACTGGCCAACACTGAAATAGAGTGTGTGGTGCTGGAGAGGATGGGCAGGGAAGGGGGAGTAAATGGCTTTGTCTGGGAAAATTACTCCACCATCCACATCAATAAAATGGAAGTTCTGAAAAGTTCATCTTAAAAACAAAAGGTTTCATATAGGTGGGGTTATGAAGTCAACCAAGTGAACCAGTTTGTCCCAGAAGTTTTTCTTCCTTTTGGGCCTCTCTTCCTTCAATAACAACCAACACAAACCCAAAAATGTTTTCCTTTGATTCCTACTGGCTCAGCTGAGAACATCTGAAACTCTCAAAGGACTGTTAAACAGTCAAAGAGAAGCAAAGCCAAGAGTTAGCATGGGAGAGATTAAAAATAGTTCTACAGCATAAAGGCTTTCCAGTCCTAACCAATTTAGATCGCTGCATGGCACCCAGTACTTGTCCTAGTACACTCAGTGTCTTGCAGCACTGGGGTCTGACCTCTCAATCTCATCCACACATGGTATTTCCTAGTTGAAGTGAGCGTTATCTGTCTCTGCATGGTGGAAGAGACCCAAAGACCCTTTGGAAGTCACTGTGAAACTCACATATAAAAATCTACCCAAAGCTTTCTCAACATGTTCTCTCTAAGAGAGACAGAATACCGTGAATTCTCTCTTGTCTATAGAAACCTTATCTATGCCCAAAGTATGATTTTAAATCTGCCCATAATAGTGGCAAAACACAAATCAAAGCATTATATGTGTAAAGGTCTAAAACTAAAGTAACAAAATAATTGTTTTCCCTCCTTCCGTCCCCCTCTCTCTTTCTCTGTTGCTTTTTTTTTTTTTGCCAGTCCTGGGCCTTGGACTCAGGGCCTGAGCGACTTCTTTTTGCTCAAGGCTAGCACTCTGCCACTTGAGCCACAGCGCCACATCTGGGCGTTTTCTATATATGTGGTGCTGGGGAATCAAACCCAGGGCTTCATGTATACAAGGCAAGCACTCTTGCCAATAGGCCATATTCCCAGCCCTCTGTTGCTGTCTTGCAAGCAATAGGGCTTGAACAAGGATTTGTTCCTGTAATACAAGAGCACTTAAGCCATGTTTCCATTCCTTATTATTTATTTACTTATTTTTGTTTTGTTTTTGCCAGTCCTGGAACGTGAGCTCAGGGCCTGAGCACTGTCCCTGGCTTCTTTTTGCTCAAGGCTAGCACTCTGAGCCACAGCATCACTTCTGGCCTTTTCTATATATGTGGTGCTGAGGAATCAAACCCAGGGCTTCATGTATACAAGGCGAGCACTTTACTACTAGGCCATGTCCCCAGCCCCTTATTTGCTTATTTTTGTTGCCTTAATTATTATTCAGAGTTTTCCATTTTTACCCAGAGGGCTTGGTATTGAGATTCTATTATTTATGCCTCCTATCTAGCTAGTACTCTATTACACCCTACTTGCTCATTGAGATGTTGTCTCCCTAGCTTTATTCCTGTTTGTGTCACAAAATTTGATCCTCTCAATCTCTCCTCACAAGCAGTTGATATTACAAGCATGAGCCACTACCCTTGGCTAATGATATGAGAGTGGGGACAAATACAAATTGATTTTCTAGTTAAATCAATGAGAATTGCAAATATATTTTGAGATAAAATGCAACAGGAAAAATAAGGTACATAGAAAGTTGCCATCCTACCACGAAATTAAATGTTCCAGTTAAAAATGGTTTATTTAGATGATACATATTAGCTAAAAAAGAAATTAAATTCCTCATGTATGTATGATGTATAGTGAACTTGCTAAATCCACTGAAAATTTAAAGCAAAGGGACAAACACGGAATGGAAAATGAACATAAAATCAGACAGTAGTGAGACAGATACTTCAAATGGCTTAATATTTGTTTAAGAGAAAGGAGTCAAAGAAATAAGAAGAAATATGATGGAAATTTTTCTTCCAAATTTAATGAAAACTATAAATCCAGAGATGTGAAAAGCCCTGTAAACCCCAAGGACAAGAGATATAAACAAAAACCACAAGAGATGTGAGAGCCAAAGTCATTAAACCAGTCACCAGAGGAAAATATTAGAAGTAATTAGAGCAGAAACATTATATATGTGTGTGTATATATGGATATATATGTATATAAAATGAACAATTATTTGTACATTGTGGACAAAGAGACAACGGTAAGTTCAACAGCATACTTCTCATCAGAAACAACTGAAGCTGAAAGGCAGTGGAATAGCATGAACACACAGAATGGGATTTATCAAAAACTGTCATTCCAGAACTCTATGAGCAGAAACAACAACAACAACAACAAAGTGAAGGTACAATAGCAGTTTATCAGCCATATGAAAGCTGAGAGGATTCATAACCCATAGACCTATAGCAAAGGAAAGCTTTAGACTTAACTAAGTGCTCATGAGTCTATTATAGTTTTTTACTTTGTCTCACTTTTTGCCAGTCCTAGAGCTTGGACTCAGGGCCTGAGCACTGTCACTGGTTTCTTTTTTTTTTGGCCAGTCCTGGGCCTTGGACTCAGGGCCTGAGCACTGTCCCTGGCTTCTTCCCGCTCAAGGCTAGCACTCTGCCACTTGAGCCACAGCGCCGCTTCTGGCCGTTTTCTGTATATGTGGTGCTGGGGAATCGAACCTAGGTCCTCGTGTATCCGAGGCAGGCACTCTTGCCACTAGGCTATATCCCCAGCCCCCACTGGTTTCTTTTTGCTCAAGGCTAGTAGTTGCATAAGAAAGATGGATAGATGGATTTTGAGTATAATTATAGTCACTGATACTTAAAGCCATTATATTAAACTCATCTGTTATAAGAAAAAGATACTCCTGGCAATTTTCACAATTGGAAGACCATACTGAAACTACGTACTCCCTGAGAATACTGTATTCAAAGACTGTTTTGTATGTCTAGTCTAAAAATGAGGCATTATCCTCTGCTCTTTAAAAGGGGAAGACTAATATGGGTGGAATATCAGAGACAGGTTTCCTCCCCACCTAAGTACTTACCCTTCTCTACTTAAAAAAATGTATCATCAAGTATTAATTGCTTGGGAAAATTAAGATTGTCACAGTACTGCTCGATGATAATGGAGAAGCATACTGCAGGAAAATCCATGGGTACTACAAAGTCGGGTCAATTTGTGGGACAAGTGTATCTCTTCAAAAGCTGCCTATGCTCTAAATCACATAAAAACTTCTGCACATTTACATTTCCAAGGGTTTTCAGTTTACAAAGTGGGGAGCCCACCATAAAGATCTTGGGAGGCAGCTTTATTTATGGTATTACTTCTGCTCTTAGCAATGACAAAATTAAAAGTTCTGGGAAGGTAAACAGCTTTGCTCAGAACTGCATAGTAAGATGATGAGCTAAGAATTAAACTCATGTCTTTTGATTCACATTCCGGCTCTCTTTCAATATATCATGCTGCATCTCATCTATTTTCATAATGAAACTGAAAATTAATCCCATCAGAAACATTTATTGGTCCCAAGACATACAGTAAATCACACTAAATAATGCAGTTATTTACAAAAGAATAAATAACGTCTGCTTAAATCATTATAAGCAATATTCAAAATGAGACAAAAATTATAAATAACATCCAGAGTGGTACTAAATAAATATATTAAATGTTTAAATATATTAAATAATTATATTAAATGTTTAAATATTATTCTCAGAGCTGTCTCTTTGAAGATCAAGATCCACATGCTGTGACAAGTTTTGTCTCAATTAAGATAAAATTGGGTTTTTCATGCTTTAATTTCTGGGTAATTAATTTCAGCCTTGACTATTTATTGAGTACTTCTTAAGTGCCTCAAAGTTATCTTGGGGTGTTAATTTGTTAGCCCAATTCAGTCTGCTACGACACTTATTTTTATAACATTTCTTATGTGTGCGAGAGGGTGTGACTGGGTACGGAGACTTGAACTCAGGGCCTGGGTGCTATCTATTAGCTTTTTCACTGGAGGCTAGAGAACTCTACCACCTAAGCCACAGCTCTACTTCTGGCTTTTTGTGGGTTAATTTGAGAAGATTCTCATGGATTTTCCTGCCAGGACTGGCTTCAAACCACCATCCTCAGATCTCAGCCTCCTGAATAGATAGAATGTGACAGAATGGACCACCACGGGAGAGTTGTTGTGACATTTCTTCATGGTGCAAACCAATCTTTCCTGTCCATTGAAAGGTATAGGAACATTGCAGCGATATTCCATCAGGAGGTTTCTGTGCAGATCAGGAAGTCTTGTGTAGCTGCTACTAAATGCTTTGAGGAGCTCATCTCTGCATAAGAATAAATTCTGCAAATGAACACAATGCTTCACGGCTTTTAGTCAATTCAGAAAATCATTTCCACACAACTATACTTTGTAAAGAATGGCTGATGGGAGTATGAAAGATAAGTGAAGAGAAGTGTGTGGCCTTTAGACTAGGTGGAACCATGCAGAAATACCAACATCCCATCCACTGATGATAAATGACTTCACTTTACCTTAGTTTTCTGCTTGCACAATGGTAACTTCTAATTATTTTTTAATTGGTAGCTTGTGATTAGAATGTTACATATTGTCAGTGGACACAAGATAAAGAGATCTCAAGCTCTGATTTTCTTGGTAACATTTAGTGCCACTCAGAAAAGTGAAAAACACAAACAAAAACAAAAACTGAAAAGCAGTATTAAAATAAAAAGTAATTTTAAAAAGCAGCATATAAGATTAACTCCTAAAGACATCAATGTGCTTCTTCACAGCCCTAGTAAAATCTTCAATTGTTTTTAAAAATTGTCAGAAGAAAAAAATGCCTTTTCTGTCCTAGGAAACCAAATTTTGGAGTATTCATATTAATTTTAAAAACGTTTACAATATTTTTATCTTCATTTTTGATGAACCCTTGCTAGGCAAGAGGTCTACCAACAAGCTACATCCACAGCCCCTTATGCTTTAATTTATTTTTCAGGTAGTTTCTCTTACTTTCACCCAGGCTGGTCTCAGACCATGATCCTCCTATCTCCACCTCCCAAGTAAGCTAGGATCACAGGCATTTGAATACTATTATACCAATAGAGTGTGGTATAATGAATAGAACACCAGGTAGGATTTTTATCGTGGATGGTGGCTCACACCTATATACCTATTTACTTAGGAGTCTGAGTTCTGAGGATCATGGTTTGCACACAACCCAGACAGGTAAATCCGTAAGACTCTTATCTCCTATTAACCACCAAAAAGCTAAAATTGGAGCTATGGCAGAGTACTAGGCTTGAGCACAAAAACTTAGGGACAGTGCCTAGGCCCAATCCCAGGACTGGCAATAAACAAACAAGCAAGCAAAAACAAAAACCAGCATCTATGAGGTACTTTTAAACCATGGCCTTTCAAATTCTTCTGACGTGCCTAGATCTAATTGATACCTCCTTCCTCTTGTTCCTTTACATCTTCTGTATATACTGTAATACTTATTCCTTTATTTTACTGAAAATTATTTATTGAACATCTGCGATGAATGCAGTACTGCTCACTAATAATATGGTCAAACATAAGAATCCATGGTATCATGAAGTTTATATTGCAGTAGGAGAAAATAGACAGTAAATCAGAGTAACAGATAAATAGCATGTTAAGGTGATGGGTAATTCTGTGTTTCAAGTAATAAGAAGGAAAATAAGCATGGCAATAGAGAAAGAAACAGATGGAGATGTTTTAATTTATCTAAGGTGGCAGGAAAGCCCTTTCTAAGACATGATAAATGGACAAAAATTTGAAGGAGATGCTCAAGATATATACATATGGGGTGTGAGGGGAAGAGCAGAGCATTAATAGGCAAAGGCAATGACAGTGATAAAAGACTGGATGATGAGTTGGCTATAGTAGGATGAGGGAACAACAAAATTAATCAAGGTGGCTGTAATTCACCCAAGGAGTCAGTCTTCAGTCTCTCATGAAGACAGCCAATGATGAAGTCAGAAAGGTAAGGAGCAATGCAAAGCCACAAACCTTTTTACTCAACATGTACACTAACACTAGCAGCACTGGTACGGCATCACAGCTGTAATGGAAAATGAGACCCTATATGAAATAAAAATTCCAGGTGAATTGTAGGCACACTGAATCCTTAAACAGCTGAGTCATAATAATGCAAACATATAACTTCCATTTTAAGTAACTGTTTCATATTTTAAACCATATTCACAGATACGCTCAATCATCATTACAATTGCGAAAGAGCTTCATCCCCTCCAAAGGAAATCATATACCATATACCATATCACCTGGCACGTCTTCCATCATTGGAGTTTAATATGCTCTGTTTTCATTTACATTCAGCTCAAAGTATGTTTTTTATTTCTGTTTTGACTTCTCCTCATATA
Organism: Perognathus longimembris pacificus; assembly: GCF_023159225.1. NCBI lineage: Eukaryota > Metazoa > Chordata > Mammalia > Rodentia > Heteromyidae > Perognathus > Perognathus longimembris. The sequence goes on from NC_063178.1 coordinate 14,039,951, forward strand.
CATTGGGTACTTAGAAGTATGTTGTTTTACACTTACAAATTTGTGAATTTCTAAAGTCACTTTTCTGTTATTGATTCCTACTTTCATCTCATTGTGGACAGATTTTAATACTATTTGTATTATTTTGTATATTTTGTATTATTTCTACCCTTTCAAACTTACTGAACGTTGTTAATGGCCTAACAGATGAACTAGCCCAGAGAATGTGCTTGCGTTCATTTTGGAATAATGGGTATTTTCCTGTTGATGATGAATCATTGACAGAATCATCTGTTATGGCCAGTTGATTGTGTTCTTCAGGTCCTTCTTCGTTTGTCGAGGTGATCCATCCACTACTGAAAGTGGAGCATTAATGTCTCCAGTTATTATTGTTTAAATCATCTCTCTATTTATTTACATCAGTTTTTGCTTTCTGTACTTTTTACAGTGCTGGGGAGCCTTGTGCATAGTAGGCAAGTATTCTGTCATTGAGCTACCATTGAACACCCAGCCTTTCCTTTGTGTATTCTGATACTCTCTTGTGGGTACATATTGTTGTAATTTTTATATAATTCTTATAGATTGAGCCTTCTGTCATAAAATTTTCATTTTTGTTTTGTTTTGTTTTGGCCAGTCCTGGGCCTTGGACTCAGGGCCTGTGCACTGTCCCTGGCTTCTTTTTGCTCAAGGCTAGCACTCTGCCACTTGAGCCACAGCGCCCCTTCTGGCCGTTTTCTGTATATGTGGTGCTGGGGAATTGAACCCAGGGCCTCATGTACACGAGGCAAGCACTCTTGCCACTAGGCCATATCCCCAGCCCAAAATTTTCATTTTTTGAAGTCTATTTGAACTAGTAATAATGGCCTGGACCTATAAACCCAGCATCAGGAGGCTGAGGCAAGAAGACCATGAATTCAAGGCCATTACAGTGTTATAAAAAACCAACCACTATTTCCTATTTTATCTAATGCTAGTATAGCCACTTAAGCTTTCATGTGGTTGCTGTTTGCATGAACTACACTATCTTTTTTCTATCCTTTTACTTTCAATGGATTTTACCTTTGAGTCTGATATATGCCTTTGGTAGACAATATCGAGTTGGATTATGCCTTCTTATTCAGTCTGATAATATCGGCCATTCAGATTTAATGTTATTTATATAGTTAGCTTTATTTCTGCCATTTTCTCTTTGCTTGCTATATTTCATGTCATTTTAATTCCCATATTCCTCCTTTACAGATTTTTTTTGCCTTAAAGGAACCTTTCTAATGTCATGTAGCATTATACTGTCTTTAATAATTTTAGGTGGTTGCTCTAAGTGTGTATTATATATTAATACTGGAATCAGCTTCATACTTACATTGGCTTAATTATACTAATACATAGAAACATTACTATTATATAGCTCTCTTCCCTTTTCTCTTTTCATATATTATTGTTATACATTTTATATCTATTAATGTCAAATGTTAAACTACACAATGTCATAATTACAATTTCACCACCACTAGTCATTTCCTTAGTACAATAAAATTTTTCTGTCATTGGCACATACATTACTTGTGAAAGACTAGTAAGGGCCTTTGTAGGCCACTGTAAAAATATTTGTCTTTTGTTTTGAGTAAAATGGAAAGATACCAGAGCAGAGAAGTTATCTGATCTGATTTACAACAATAGGATTTCTCTGTCGACTCTGTTAAGAATAGTGTATAGGAGAAAAATGAAAAGATACTTGCATAATCTAGAAGAGAGGGGATGGTGGTTTCTATCAGAATAGGCGGAATGGTGTCAGGAGGAAATCATCTACCTCTGGGTTGGATTCGGTGTTAGCCAGCAGAGCTTCCTGACATATTAAGTGTGTAATGGGTGAGAAAGGAGTAGAAAATAATGCCAAAGTTGTATGCCTGAGCAAATGGAAGGACAGACACTATTAACTGAAATAGGGAAGAGATGGAGGCTAGAGTATTGGAAGTTGGAGGCCCCAAATAAGATGGAGTATAAAATTTAGAAGAAAGTTCAGAAGATCAGCATGAGACATGGTAAATTTCAAAGCCTTTATCCTTTCCTCCAATGAAGCACTAATTGGGTGGAGATAAATATAATTTTGGCGCTTTTTTTGTGCCAGTTCTGGGGCTTTTGGACTCAGGGCCTGAGCACTGTCCCTGGCTTCTTTTTGCTCAAAGTTAGCACTCTGCCACTTGAGCCACAGGACCACTTCTGGCCATTTTCTGTATATGTGGTGCTGGGGAATTGAACCCATGGCTTCATGTATGGGAGGCAAGCATTCTTGCCACTAGGCCACATCCCCAGCCCGAGATACATATAATTTTGGGAAGAGGTCCAGGTGGTAGACATAAATTTGGAAACCATCAGTATGTTGCTGGTGCATATATACAGGAACCCAAAGAGCCTAAAGGCTGAGAATGAAGAGAACTGAGGCTGAGAACTGAGCTCTTACCATCCCAGTGTCAAAAGTAAAGGGAGATAAGGAAGAAGCCAGTGAATTGTAAACATGTTTAAATATTTGGCTCTCTTAATATACTGTGAAAAGATAAAAAGAGACACAACCTCTTTCTTGTGAAGTCAGTCAGGGAAGAGTTCTCGTCTGTCTAGAAGCATGCATCTTTGACAAAGCTCCCCAGTGATCATGAGGTTCAGTGGGTTATGGTGATCTCAGAATGACTTTCCCTGTGCTGGTCATAGTGTGTTTCTGATGATAAAATTTAAGACATGACCACAATATAAAAGGCTTCAGATACTAATTTTAGAACTCAGATAATACTTAGCCCCCAGTCATGATCAAACCAAGGGAAACAATGATCAACCATGTAGCCATTAAGGTAATTGCAATGCAAAAACATGCTATGTAAGCCTTGTCAAATGAAGGAATGTGTAGATAGCATTTTGGAGATGGTTCACTTTTGAGTAACTTTACATTTAAAGCAAATGCATTTCCTTTTGCAACTGTGACTTTGAATTGTGCTCTCATTACAAATGGTATCATAGAGTCAAAAAGCAAAAGAAAAGATCCAGCAGAATCTCATCTAGATCCTGTCTGTGTCCTTTCTAACTCCCTGATGTTTTGCAAGCCATGGAAGCCCTCACAGTCCATTTGTCTCACAAATTTTATTAAAATAATTTTTATTAAAACAATAAATCTACTCTGAAGCATTAATGTGAAGGTGAAACATTTAAATTACCTGGAAGAAATGTTGGCTCACAATGGTAGTTGTTAATATCACTATTGATAATTATAGTAACAATAATTATGACCATTATGATGAAATGTAATAAGGTAATTGATTACAAATTGAGTAATCAATTCACTACTTATAATTATTAACAAATTGCCCCCAAATTACAAGATAAAAAACAACAACAAACATTTATTATCATACCAGTCAGGAACTCATGACTATAGTGGTTTAACTGAGTGACAATGGCCCATCATCTCTCATTATGCTGCAAAGTCAAGATATTTTGGGGGGATTAAAGGATCTACTGCCAAGAAGTTCCTGAACATCACTGACAAGATGGTACCAGACCTTGGAAAAAGAATTCAGATCTACCATGGGGCCCACTCTGAGTCTTCATGACATGGTAGTTGTCTCCTAGTAGACCAAACCAACTAAAGGATGGCAGGACAGAACTCAGAGCCATTTAGGACCTAATCACCAATCCCATTTCCACCATATCTTAATGGTGACACAGGATAGCCCCCTCCAGTGAGGCAGGGACCTCAGAACTGGGCAAATACCAAGAACATGACTTTGGGGACTATCTTTGAAGATCTGGCTACCACAAATAAAAAATAAATGATCCCTTAAGATCTAACTTGGAAGTTATTGTAGAAGATTTTTGGAAACAGTAGTAATTTGCTTTATTTGTTGATGACTTTAAGTCAGTGTGGTTGTGTGGTTACTTTTTTTTGTTTTTTGGTTAATTGTGAGACTTGAACTTGTGGCCTCGGCACTGTTCCTGAGCTCTTTTGCTCAAGGTTAGTGCTATATCACTTTGAGCCACAGCTTTCAGTTTTCTGGTAGTTAAGTAGAGATAAGAGTCTCACAGACTTTCCTGCCCAGGTGGGCTTTGAACTTTGATCCTCAAATCTCAGCCCCCTGGGTAGCTAGGATTACACGAGTGAGCCACCAATGTCCAGTGTGTGGTGACTTTTATTATCACTGTCTTTGCGTTGGTGACTTCTTTTAAGTGACTTGTTATTTGGAGGAGAAGCCTCTGATGTTAACTACCCAGTCACCACTAGAATCTAAATAGAAAGCTGGCATTTCAATTTTCCTCCAAAACAAAATTCAGTTTTCTTTTCATAGACAACATTTACACTAAAATAATACACTATTCCAATCTTCAGCATTGTGAAAACCAAGTATTGTATAGGGAGTTTGTATTAGATTTATTCTGGTAATCTTTCTATATCAATACCACAGAGAGAAAGAGACAGACAGACAGACAGACAGACAGAGAAAACAAGAAAGAGAAAAAGAGACAGAGAGACAAGTCTTAAATTTTTATTTCTCACCCTTTGACTAACAGGTTTCCTGGTTGGGGACATTTCATATTCCTATATTTTTATTTTTAAACTGAGGGAAAAAATTCTTTGAAAACATATTCATTTAAAACAAAATTTCTTTAAAAATAAATTCCTTAGAACATATTAAAAACAAAAACTGCTTACAGATTAGAAGAACTTAAACTATTTTTCAAGGTTTTAAGATGATTAGTTTGTACTTTTCAATTTCATTTTTACTTATTTTATTGTGTACTTTTGGGGATAGAGATGATTACTAAATCTTTTAATAGATTTGATATGGCTTTTGGTGCATATGCAGAGAGATCAACACTCTGTGATGGCTTGTGTGCACCCCAACATACACCTCTAAATTAAGCTGGGCCACAGTATCGCATGACTGTGAACTCGGCTATGCTAGGGGCATGAGCACACAGACAAAAGCATGCATATGTAGGAGGATCACATTCTGAGGCTGGCTGTGTGCAAAAACTGTGAGATACTACCTAAAAACCTAGTGCCAAAGAGCTCAGTGTGATAGAGTTGAGGCTCCTGTCTAACAAGTGCAAGACCTTGATTTCAAATCCCAGAACCACCCAAAAACAAAACACAAAAGACCTAAACACAAAACACAAAAAAAACCTAGCCAGTTCTTCAGTTGCCAAGAGGAACTTAAGACATAAAAAATGTACCAGGGTTGTGATTAGGCAGTCCCATGATAACATCTTTCTTTCTGACCTATTTCTCTCCACCAATGAGAATAAGGTATGCAAAATCTCAAAGCCCTTAAAAGCTGACCAAAAAAAAAAAAAAAAAAAAAGACAAGTTGATATGTTAGAACTGAGAAGACAGGCAAAAGTGTATAAATCACTTTAAAAGGCAATTATAGTACCATGGACTTAAAACTGGAAAAAGAAAAAAAACCCACAAGTCATCTATCATTTCAGGCCAAAATAGATCTTGTATATGACTAGAAATCTTTTTTTTTCTTGGCAGACAACTTGAAATTCAGGAATACTGTCTTTGTTAGCAGGCTGCCAAGTGATCTGCTCACAGTTAGACTTTTTGAAGTTTGATCTGCCATAATTTACGCCTCCTCTTTTTATGTAGCAATTCAGGTCATGTTGTTCTCTCTAGAAAAATAAAGACTAAAGAACATTTAGGATCAGTCTTCCACTCACTTAATTTCACCCTGAAAAAAACAAAACAATACCTTCTGACTAATGCCTTGATGCCGCCTGATGAAGAAGGTATAGAAAATTCTATAATTCCCAATCATTTAAAATGGCACTTCAGGACAAGGCAACAAACAGTACAAGAAATGTATCCAATGCCCAACATATGATACTGTAACCTCTCTGTACGTCAGTTTGATAATAAAAATTTGAGAAAAAAAATAAAATAAAATAAAATGGCACTTCACAAAACAGGTGATCAAATGTATACACGCATCATATAAATATGGTTCAAGTCATTCTTCATCTTGAATTTTAATTCTGAATATGTATAAAGTAACAAAATAAAAAGCCACCAGATTGCAAGTTAGCTTTCCTTACCTTAGTAATTTTGCAGAAATCTATGTAACACTGGCTCACACTCTGTTCTGGAGAAAAACTCCTTCCACTAGAGGAACTATTTAAACTCCTCTCAAGTGTTCAAACAATGTACAAGACTGCTGTTGCTTAAAAATAAATTACTTCTTTCCACTTTAAGAGATACACAGGAATCTATAATGAATGGCCAGAACAGTATAGCTATCTAATGTATATAATGGCAGGGATGTCTGAATGCCCACCACTGATTGAAAGTTGCTACAATCAGCTACCTAGCCAGAGGATACACTTCCCAGCAATTCAGCTTATGTTCTATTGGTCAAAACCAGTCACATGACCCCAGCATCTACACAGACCAGATTTAGCCAATGTTACAAGAATGCAGTGAGGTGTGGAATCCCTCAACAACATCGGGGTGTCATTTGTCAAAGATGGCTGTCAAGTGGAAAGGAAGGAGCCAGAATCTATCTGTGGGGAAGGGCCACCTAAAAACTCTCTGCTCAAGTAAAAATACTGAGCACTGTAGGAGAGAGACAGTTAAATTTTGCATTAAGACACTGAATTTTAAGCCGATTTGTTAGACTAGTTCATCTGTAACTAAATAGTGGAAGCTAAACAAATTTAACTATGTTTTCTTTCGATGTTGAGTTCTTGAAATAATGGAAAAGCACACTGCAAATGTGATGGTTTGATTATAAATGTTCCAAGGCCTTGTGTGTTAAAGGCTTTACTGGGACCTTGAAGAGGTACTGCCCAGTGGAGAGGTTTTAGGTCATTGTGGGGAGGGAGAGCATGTCTTTCTGAAGAAGACTTTGGATTCCAGCTCTCTATATTACAGCCATGAGACGTGAGCGGTTTGTTCTGCCACATGATCCAACTGTGGTATACTGTGCCTCCACCACCACGAATCCACCATCAGAGGCCTGGAAGAAAAGTACATGCTGACCATGGATTCCCACATTAATCTCTCTCTTTTATAAGCAGATTTTCCTCAGGTAGTTATTATAGTAATGGAAAGCTGACTGACATAGCAACAGAAGCAGTAATATCTTAGCAAGAGGCAGTGAGTCCATTTCCAGCATCTCTGAAATACCTGTTCTTAGAAAAATCACTTCATTTTCTGGAAGTACTAGGGGCTAAGATGAAGAGTTTGAGGACCTAATGGAGCCATTTTTCTAAAAACATCAACAGAAAAGACTTCACGTAATGTCTGTCACACTGAGGAATGAGCGAACCAGCAATGATAAGGTGGCTAGATAGCACTTTTAATACATTATAATATTTTCATGTGGAAGATAATCTACTGAGAAGGATTATACTGAAGAAACCCAGAAACATAGTCATGTGTTCGTGAAAAATAGGAAACCAAAAATCTAAAGTAAGACAAAAAGTCAGAGAAGGTAACATTGACACCAAAAAGGAATTGAAATTTATAGATTTATAGACTTTTAATACCTAGAAATTAGACATGGAATATAAAGTGTTTTGAGGGCCTGAGAAATGCATCCTTCTATCCATCCATCCATCCATCCATCCATTCGTTCATTCACACCACAAACAAAACTGTGAACAAGATAAAAAAAATAATGTCCTAGAGTTCAGTGTAACAGAGCACAAAGAGTCAAGATACAGAATATCTATATTATCCTAATGGCAACTGCTTAATTGATCCCTTTCTTCCTCTCTCCCTCCTTCCCTCTCTCCCTTCCTTTTGGAATTTGAACTCAGGGCCTTGCATTGCTAGGCGGGTGCTCTACAAATGGAGTCACACACATCAGCCCCTTTTAACTTTATTTTTTTAACAGGATCTTGTGCGTTTGCCTGGATTGATCTATGCCTCCTGCATAGTTGCGTTATAGGCATGTAAAACATGCCAGGCTTTAGTTTTTCTTGTCTTCAAAAATATAGCAGAGGAAAAAAGTGCTGATTCCCTCCCACTATAACTCTATCCGCCTAAATTCTATTTTAGCAACTTCAAGGGGACAAATTGTCTGAAGAAAGAGAAAATTCTCAGACTTTAACAGACCATAACAAAAATAGTGCGAAATAATTATTTCTAAGAAAATGAAATTACCTTTATCAGTAGACGCTGAATGGCTTTCCCAATTGTCCCTTGTAAGTCTCTAATAGCATTAGTTGCAGAACACACAATTCCTGACAATAGACAATACAACTGAAAAAATTAGTCTCCCGTGTACAAAATAACACTTTGATAACAATGAGAAATTCCTGCCTGCTCTCCCTAGACCACCACTGCAGTGAATACGAGTGCAGGCTAATTATATGAGCTAGCTGAAAATTGTGTGCGTAATGCAAAGGCAGCCCCGTAAAGAACAGCAGAGAGAAGGTCTTGCTATCAACTACTGAACAACAGGGGAAAAGCAAGAGAGCAAGCAAGAGAGCATGGTGTTCTCATTAGCATACTGCAGTAACCAGTGTGGTTGGGGCATACAAAAAGGAGTAGTCAAATTCTTTTCTTTGGTTAGAGAATTTCCCTCAATGCTGGTTCAGTGTTTTGTCTTGAACAGTGGCTATTGATCACCCTGTGCTAAGGATGATTGCCACTTGGGGTGAAGCAAAGAAACAGTTCATGTCGGTGAGAGAGCTGGGAAAACAACGGTAACACGCTGGGGTGTGTGTTGTAAGGGTTTGCAGGTGTATGAAGGCATCCTAGAACAAGGAGAAATTTTCCCGTTATCCTTTCTCATGCCTCATCCACATTCTATCTCTTTGGTGTACAAGACGTCATGCAAAAAGTTGGTAATGAGAGGCCCTCAGGTTAAGTTTGAAAGAGCTTTGTCACACATCCATACCAAAAGGAGAAAAATCGATGCTAATCAATCAGATGTGAAGTGTCATCTACAAAAGAGGGCTCAAATTGGTGTGTGTGTGTGTGTGTGTGTGTGTGTTACTGGGGTTTGAATTAAGAGCCTACCAGTTGAGTCATAACCTCAGCCCTTTTTGACTTAGTTTACTTTTTCACGTAAGATCTTGCTAAATTTTGCCCGGGGTTGGCCTTGGGTCAAGACCATCCTACCTCATCCTCCCATGTAGCTGTGATGACAGACAGGACCCATGACACATAGCCTCAAACTGCGTGATAAGTGGCATGCACCTGTCATCTGCACATGTGGGAAGCTGAGGCGGGACTAGCACATGTTTGAAGCCAGCGTAGGTTACATAGTGGATTCCTCTGTTAGTTAGACTTTACATAGAACCAAAGTGGAGTCTTGTGAGATTCCTTGGATAGCAGGTATAGTTTTAATCACAAAGCATTTTTTTTTTTTTTTGGCCAGTCCTGGGCCTTGGACTCAGGGCCTGAGCACTGTCCCTGGCTTCTTCCCGCTCAAGGCTAGCACTCTGCCACTTGAGCCACAGCGCCACTTCTGGCCGTTTTCTGTATATGTGGTGCTGGGGAATCGAACCTAGGGCCTCGTGTATCTGAGGCAGGCACTCTTGCCACTAGGCTATATCCCCAGCCCATCACAAAGCATTTTGTTTTAATATTCAACAAGCTGCTCGGGGTATGGATATCTCTTCAGAGAGATCTGGATCCCAGATAATGTCAATATTGCCTTAGCCAGGATTCAGGTCTGTCTGCATGGGACCATCAATAGAAAAGAAAAGGGTCTGGGAATATGGCCTAGTGGCAAGAGTGCTTGCCTCGTATACATGAAGCCCTAGGTTCGATTCCTCTGCACCACATATGTAGAAAAGGCCAGAAGTGGTGCTGTGGCTCAAGGGGAAGAGTACTAGCCTTGAGCAAAATAAAACCAGGGACAGTGCACAGGCCCTGAGTCCAAGGCCCAGGACTGGCCAAAAAAAAAAAAAAAGTAGAGAAGAAAAAGTCTTCAGTCTGTTTACCTGGAGAGGTTCAGTTGAAAAACAGGTTATATCAAGTTACTTAGTTTGCTTTCTTGTCTTCCAGCTCAATTTCCCATACCCCTCACAGAGTTATAGACAGCTGCTTTAAGTCCTTCCCCCCACAAGTAACATTTGCACAATCAAAAGAGGAAAATGTGTGTGCATGTATGTATATGAGAGACTCAGAGAAAAAGAAAGAGAGAGAATATGGAGAAAGACTCCTGGGTCTTTCTTACAGAGCCATGACTCCACCATCCTATGCACGTCCTTCGCCTAGCACTGCTTGTCTCTCCTCCCATCAGCTTCAACCCAAACAAGATTCCTCATATCAGAATCTCAGGTCACCAGGGCCTCCTCCATGTGGGATGCACAGAGCTCTGGAGTTTCTTTCTCCTTCATTAAAGAAGATGTAGTGGACTCATTCAAGTACACTATGGGAAACAGAGGGAAGGGTGTGGTGGACAGCCACAACTGGAGCCAGAGATAAATTATAACTGAAAATTTTGTGAGAAAATTTTCTAAAAGAGAATCCCGAACACTTATCAGATTCTCAAGAGGATTGGAAGGCTTCTGCTTTTCAAAGCTAGCCCAGGGCTGGGAATATGGCTTAGCGGGAGAGTGCTTGCCTTGCATACATGCAACCCTGGGTTCAATTCCTCAGCATCACATAAACAGAAAAAGCCACAAGTGGTGCTGTGGCTCAAGCGGTAGAGTGCTAGCCTTGAGCAAAAGAAGCCAGGGACAGTGCTCAGGTCCTGAGTTCAAGCCCCAGGACTTGCAAAAAAAAAAAACAAAACAAAACTTAGCCTATAAAACTGCACAGCATTTTAAATAAAAGTGGATTCAGGAATAGATAACCTGAGCCCTCGCCACCCGCCCCCATCACCAGGGTGGCCCAGCTCTTTGTTGTCTCAGCTCTCCAATAGAAGCTTCTCCAAGCTCAATGTCAAGAAAGTCTTCTTTCAAAATGATCTAGACAATACAGAGTACCAAACATTTCTTTCCAAATGAAATTAAATACGAAGAGTGGAACTTACCTCTTTGTTTTGTTAGATAAAGACTCGAAGCCATACTGCAGACTTTTGCACTTCTCTGTCAGTTGGAGTGACTTCTCATTTAGATATGTGCTGGTTCATGAAAAAGATTTTTTTACAAGGAGAGAGAGAGAGAGAGAGAGAGAGAGAGAGATTGACTTACAATGAAAGCTCATAAGATATCATTAGCCAACATCAGATTTAATTGATAAAGTATATCCAAATAAAGTCTGGTTTTCATCCATTTATTGGATTTCTCCCTAGAAAAAGGAAATTGGTATTTTCACCTCTGACAGGTATAAGTTTTTTAAAAAATAGCACCTTACACTATAAAGTCAAACTGAAAAGAAATCTATGTTGAAGACATTATATTCTCAGGTTTTCCTATTCTGAAGTTTGTATTTAAAATGAAAAGATTGCTGGATAGTTTTCATCAGAGTGCATGTAAGTAACCTTTATTTTTTAGAGATGTTGTCTCAACGAGGGAGCATGAAGACACAGGGGAGTAATATTTTCTCTATAAAGAACACAGTGCTGGCCTTTGATGAATATACCATTTCTGATATAAAGGCCTGGTGTTATTGCTTTATGAACTTAGAAAATTGACTACTTTTTTTTTTTTTTGCCAGTCCTGGGGCTTAAACTCAGGGCCTGAACACTGTCCTTAGCTTCTTTTTGCTCAAGGCTAGCACTCTGCCACTTGAGCCACAGCGCCACTTCTGGCCTTTTCTATATATGTGGTGCTGAGGAATCGAACCCAGGGCTTCACGTATAGGAGGAGAGCACTTTACCACTAGGCCATATTCCCAGCCCTGAACCTCGAAAATTGGAGGTGAAACAAAACCAAAACAAGAAGCTGTTTAAGAGACAGACATCAGTGATTGCAATCCTAGGAACTTGGGAGGCTGACATCAGAGAATCATAGTTCACAGGGAGCCCAGAAGGAAAGTCTGTGGGACCCCCATCTCCAATAAAACCAGCAAAAATGTTTGAGTGGAGGTGTAGGGCAAGTTGAGTGGTTAGGGGCATTGCTCAGTTAGTAGAGCACCAGCCAATTAGCAAAAGCACCAAGGATCAAGTTTGAGCCCCAGTCTTGGACAAAAAATAAAAATCAAGTTGAGTGAAGGCAAATCACTGATTTCAAACCTTAGTACCAGAACAAAAAGGCATTATAGAATTGTAACCCCATTGTACAACTACTTAATACCAACAATAATTAAGAACAACAACAAAACAACCAAAAGGCACCTTAAGGATGCAAGTTATGGAGTCATGAGCATAATAACATACTGGACATAGGCATATTCTTTATATGTTTCCACATCTCTAAAGGTGAGGCAACATTCCTTGTCTCACAGTGTGACTGTCATGATACATACATACTGGACAAATAAGGCACCGAGTACCATGTCTTGATGTAGTAAGTGCTCAGTAACACCACTCTCACTTTCTGTTGGCTTTACCAATAGGCACTGCTCTTACTGTGAATACATTTATTTAGTAATCCAGAAGGAATTTGTTCAGCATTTTATAGGAGCCGAATTTGTAGGGAATGGAATAGGGGCTAAATTTGTTTGGAATCTAATCTGGGCACAAGATATTTAGGTCAAGAGGTAGAGACAACAGTCATGGTCTTTGTCTCTAGTGGAGCAGGCAATTTAAGATAAAGAAGAAGATATTTAGCAAAAAAAAATAGCCATACAAACATAGGGAAACGGAGTAAATAGCACACACACACACACACACACACACACACATACAGGCTACAAACTCACACCTGTAATCTTAGCAGTTGATGGAAATTCTCTGCCTCCAAAATATTTCTCTGTATCCATATTTCTATGCCCTAGGGGTTCTATTTCTCTGTAAAATCCTGACAAATACAGGGACCCAAATTAATTTAGTTTAGTCATATGTTCGTTAAGATAACTAGCTTCCAGTAACTGCTGTCAGGAAAACAAAGTGCCGGCAGGTCTGGTCATGAATCTGGATATTTCAGCCTTGGACATGAGATGTGTCACTGGCCAGAAGATGTTTTCATGCCCAAGACTATCACAAAGTAGGAACACTAATAAAAGGAATCTGAGCTGGATACTGGTGGCTTGTGCTTATAACCCTAGCCACACAGGATGCTGAGCCATGAGGATCATGGTTCAAAGCCAGCCCAAGCAAAAATGTCCATGAGACTCATCTCCAATTAGCCACCAAAAAGCTGGAAGTAGAGCTGTGGCTCAAAGTGGTAGAGCATTAGCCTTGAGAAGAAAAAAGAAAGGCTCAGGGACAGCACCCATGCCCTCCTGCCCCCCTGAGTTCAAGCCCCAGAACTGGCACATGCACACACACACAGACACACACATGCACGTGTGTGCAAAATGCATGTGTGTGTGTGTGTGTGCACAAAGACCTCGATACATACATGTTTTGGAAATGGCACCATGCCTGTGTTCATCGGCAAGTAACAAAGCTTTGAGATGGACAAGACTTTGCAATACATTGGATGCAGGAGGAGAGGGAGGTGAAAATATAAAGATATAAAGAAGATGGCCTCATAATTAACTCTATACTATTTCTCAGAAATACTTTCTAGGGTTGGGAATATGGCCTAGTGGCAAAAGTGCTTGCTAGGATTACAATCACTTATGTCTATCTCTTAAACAGCTTCTTGTTTTGGTTTTGTTTCACCTCCAATTTTCGAGGTTCGGGGCTGGGAATATGGCCTAGGGGTAAAGTGCTCTCCTCCTATACATGAAGCCCTGGGTTTGATTCCTCAGCACCACATATATAGAAAAGGCCAGAGGTGACGTTGTGGCTCAAGTGGCAAAGTGCTAGCCTTGAGCAAAAAGAAGCCACGGACAGTGCTCAGTCCCTGAGTTCAAGCTCCCGGACTGGCAAAAAAAGAAAGAAAGAAAGAAAGAAAAGAAATACTTTCTAAGTACATTGGATGCAGACCCCAATGGGTTTACCAAATCCTTCCTTCTTAATTCTGATACAATTTCTCTGCTCTACGACTTCCTTCCTCTTTCTCTTTCTTGTTGTCTATATCTACTGTGCTTTCTGAATATATTACCATACTTTCCAAGGATTTGTTTATTCCTAATAAACAAATTATTCAGGCAGCACTGTTAATGAAGTGAATTACCAAGCTAGCAGTGCTTTGAATTATGATGGCTGTGTGATATTGAATTGTGACACGATAACCAGGCACTAATACAATTGTGTCTCACATATCTTTCCTTGAATTGTAGAGTTTCTTTATTAATACAACCTCAAAATAGATTTGCCCAACTAAAAATCATAGATGTCCAGGTGCTGGTGGCTCACGCCTGTAATCCTAGCTACTCAGGAGGGTGAGATGAAGATCACAGTTTGAAGGCCAGCAAGGCAGAAAAGTCTGTGATACTCTTATCTCCACTAAACTACAAAAAAAAAAAGCTGGAAGTGAATCTGTGGCTCAAGTGGTAGAACACTAGCTTTGAGCAAAAAGAAGCTCAGGGACAGTGCCTGGGTCCTGAGTTCAAGCCCCAGAACAGACACGCACAAACATACACACAAATTAGGGACAATGCATGGAAAAAAAGAGACAGAATGAAGTTAGGGGAGAAAATAGGGTCTTCTCTTGAATCTAGGCTCCATTTTAACCTTCAGTCAGTCTCAAGGTTTATTTTCTTAGGAAAGTAGATAAATAAAAGTAGTAATGATGCACATATAAATATCTAACACAGAGAGAGTGAGGAAAGGAATGACACTGTATAAAAGGAAATGTACACATTACCTAGCATAAGTAACTGTAATCCCTTTGTATATCAACTTCCTAATAATAGTAAAAATGTAAAAAAAAATAATAATACCTGATACAGATTGTCCATGAACCAATGTTGTGCTCTCTTTCTCCTAACTTGGCATGTAACCCTTCAGCAATCCCATTGTTACCACCACAGGGACTGGAAACTGCTCATACCTACCTGGAGTCACCATAGAAGAGACCATGGCCCTTTCCCTAGAGTTCTGCTTGAACTTGTAGGGAAGTCAGCACCAGAAGTCAGGCCAGTGAGCTGGGATGCCCACCGCCCCCAATAACCCTTTATTTGCTCCACTATAAGATCACAATTTCTGCCCACAGACCACAAGGCAAGCGTGCTTGTCTGCCTATTTATGGTTTCTGTCCCATCTTTGCAGCATTCTCAAATCTTTGCTCCTTTCACATCCTCACATCCACCCTGCAAACATGCAATAATTAGGCAACAGAACTCCTGGCATCAAGTCTTCTCATACCTGATCCATGGGAGCTTCTAGGAAATCACAAAGGAAGGTGGGCTGGTGCCTTGATAAATCTACTGGGTCCAATTTGCTTTGTCTTATGTATACCTTAGCAATTCTATTACAAGTCCCAGTTCCCTTGACAGCGACTCTGCACATCCACAGTTCTACAGTCTGACTTCATTGCCCTTCTAACTTCTCGTTTAATCATATGTTTCAGAGAACACACATGGCTGGGCCTGCATTCCTCTTTAGCTGTCAGTCGCCCTGACCTTCCAGCTCAGAGGAAGAAAAACCTCCCCTCTCATATAGGAAAAACGGACTTGTCACTTGCATCCCCATCTTCTCTGAGGTCAACCCCTCCCTTCATGTTTCTCTTACTTGGAACTTCATCTTCTCTCCACCAGTGATCTCCTGTCATGCTTAATTCTACCATGCCCTCAAATAAAAAACAAGACAATCAACTCTGCTTTTCTCCCTCCTCCCCCGGCCCTCCTTACCTCTCACTAAAATTGCAATCTACCGTCCTCCCTCAGAGGCAATCTCAGCACTCTCTGCGGAGGACTCACTCCCTATATACAGCCTCTTATTCTTGAGCCTCTTACTCCCATCCAGGGTCCTGTGGATGTTCTTTCCTGGGCCATTTCATATGTGCTCGTGTTTACCAGAGACCTTCTTTCTCTGGTGTGACTTTAAAAGTGTTTGATGTGCATTCAGTTACCGACATTCCCTAGGGCACTTGGGTCTCTTGCCTTCCCAGCCTATCTGTTTTCCCTCAACCTCTTCAGTAACCTCTTTTTCTTCCATGTCTGTCCTTATTATGCCAAGGTGGGTTGTTGCATGGCTATATTTGACCATGCATTTTCTCTGTTCCAGAGCCTTCCACAGCCCCCCATCATTTTGGGGACATATTCCCCACTTCTTAGTGGGGAATAAACTATCCACCATCTGGCCTTTGACTATAAATTTACCCACAGTTTGCTAACCATTAAATGATACCAGTTTTCTCTTTTATTTCATTCCTTCCAAGTCATATATTATGGATTCTGACTGTTTTATCATTTAATTACAGAATTTATTTGTTTGGTACTGGCAAAGAGCCTTCAGGCACATTTTCCTCACTTCAATATGTCAGAAGGGAAAAAATGTAATAAGATTGGGAGAAAAGATACACAAAAACAAGCATTTCTGTTATCTTTGTAAGTCTCCATGTGGAGGTTGTTCTTTTAAAAAAATTCTATCTTTATAAGTTATCCTTGAGTTGCAAGTGACGACTTTACAAAACCAGCTGGCATGATTTCACAAGAAAACAACAAGCCTCAAGACTACACTGACTCTTGCAAAATAATAAAATTAAGAATCTAATAACCAAAGAATATTTCTGAAAGGAAAAAGGAATTCAACCTCTACAGCAGCATCCAGCAAGATCTCAAAAACACAGAATTAATGTCACCTTCTGAGGGTGACCTGCAATCATGCAATCAGTCCTCTGGCCAAGAAAAAACAACTTTGGAACAATCTGCATGTACAGTTACTAAAGAATTTCAAGTACATCAAAATTCTATTTCTGGTGACCATAATGGAGACAAAACTGAATTGTGAATATAGATGTAAAGCTTAAAGTCTAATCAATCTGACTCTCTGAGGACTGAATACATTAACAATGGAATATTTCCCCCAAATAGAAAAGCCCAAAGATTAAGATTATTTCCATGTACTCCTCAAACTCCTTCTTTATTCCAAAGAAGGATGAGATGCGCACTAGCAGACAATGCTCGCTGAGGATGTCATGGGCCGACCCACCTCTGGGACAAAGGCACTGTGATGATCTGTGTGGTGACCCTAAGCTTATCAAGCAAGCTTCACATTGTGATGGAGTCCCTCCTCTGCATATAGTTTTGCCAAGGGGAGAAAGGCAGGCATGCCAGCCCACTGTAGCATTCAGTTATTCCTTTTAATAGTTATCTCTTTTATTTACTCTCTTTAATATCCTTGTTTATAAATCATCCTCTTAAGAGTTTTGTTAACAAAAGCCTGTCTTTGAGATACCATCCTATCAGGAAGTTGGTGCCTACAAAGATGAGGGGTAGATTCCAGGTTGTATGCTTGCTCACTCATTCACCAGATATCCATAGAGCCCGTGCTATATAGCAGAGAGAAGGGTTGTTAGTGGAGATAAAACATTTTCCCTCCAGCAGACTGCTGGAGGGGACAAACAAGGATACCAACACTTGCCATCTGAGTGTGAAGAATGGAGGCCAGCTATTTTCCATAATCATATTAATTTCAAGAAACCATGAACTCATGTTTTGATGGGTTGCTATTTAATTTAAAAAATATGGGAGCTGCTTTGAAGATGACGAAAAGAAGCTTTAATCTTTTACACACAGTTTTTGCTGGCAAGTTAAATTGTAAAATATGCTTCAGATAATCTCTGCTTACTTGGCTTCTATCTGTTTTCAGTTGTCTTAATGAAGATTAATTGGCTACTTCTCTGGTATTAAATCAGTTAGTATTCTTGCACACTACTATTGCTGGAAAACTGTTTTAAAAATGGTAAAATCACAACTGCCACACAGATATGAACCGGTATGCATTAAAGATTTTATTTGGCTCAAAATAAGTGAACCAATTCAAAGAAGAATCCAAAGTTACAACACATTTATAAATCAGGAATAGTGAGATGAATGTGCAAGTGGAGGTAAAACTGGATGAAGAGGGGTATAATATACAGAGACAGACAGACAATAATTAACTTGCATTTTTCTCACAATGTTAGAGTTGCCAAATAGCTCCAGTAGGAAGGAAATCCAATAACGCTATGATATACAATCTAAACAAAGCAAACTTATTTGGTGAAGTGCAAGTTTTGCTTATGTCTTAACAGCACCCCTGTGCATCACTGTGATTGTAAAGAAAGGATTTAGGGTACCAAGCCTCACAGACTTGTTTCTTCCTATTTCAGTCTCCTTCTATCTACAGAAGAACAGACAGACCTAGCTTAGGTGTGAGTCCTTTGAGACAATCAGGAAACACTGACTAACTATGGTGTAGTGAGGGTTCAAAAGGTTAAGTCTGACATAGACTTATCCAGGTGGGCAAAAATGGAGAGCTAAAGAAGTGGCATTGAAGAATGGCCTGTTATTCAAGTAGTAGGCCACTTGAGCCACAGTTTCACTTTCAGCTTTTTTGATGGTTCATTGGAGATAAGAGTCTCACTTTCCTACCTGGGCTGGCTTCAAATCATGAGCCTCTCCTGAGTACCTGAGATTCCAAGCATGAGCCATTGGCCCTTCGCTAAAATAGTTAAGTTTTTTTAATGGTCTTCCACCAACAATATTTTTTTACCCTATACAACCAGGACTGTTTGCTTTTTCTTTAGGAAGTCCTTGATATAATCCTTAATCTTAATATCCATATTTCTTTACACAAAAATTCATACACACTCTCCTGCTTAAGAATGAAGGTCATAAAAGCACTGTGTGTGTTTGGTGTTCATTAGTTTCCAATTGTTGTCAATACCTCATAAATGTCTCATCTCTTTTATTCCTCACAATAAACATACAAGTTAGGTGCTACATCCTTTTTTTTTTTTTTTTTTCCAGTCCTGGGCCTTGGACTCAAGGCCTGAGCACTGTCCCTGGCTTCTTCCCGCTCAAGGCTAGCACTCTGCCACCTGAGCCACAGCGCCGCTTCTGGCCGTTTTCTGTATATGTGGTGCTGGGGAATCGAACCTAGGGCCTCGTGTATCCGAGGCAGGCACTCTTGCCACTAGGCTATATCCCCAGCCCCGCTACATCCATTTTATAGAGGAGGAAACTGAGGCAGTATAAGACCAAAAGACACCTCCAAGTTACTCTTCTCAGTTACAAGTGGAGTTTTAAACCCATCTACTGTGTGTGTTGTATTTTACCCACTATTATGTTTTATCTTCTCCTACAGAGAAGATTTTTCTCCTTATTAGAAACTATTTCATTGTCTGTGCCATCTCTTCGTCCTCTAGATTACCTGATTCTGAATCTACAATGCTAACTAAGATTCTCTCCTCACTAAACACTGTTCAGGCTGTCCTGGGCTCCTTCTAACTAGTCTCCATCATTAGCTCTGTCTTCAAGAACACACTTTTAGCAATAATTCTGCTAATTCAATGTGGTTAAAACCAATTATCATTCATATCCTGACCAAATTCCTCATTGCCAGCCATCCCCTGGTAACGGCTATCCTTCAGCGTGAGTCACATCTGTTTAGACAGATTCTTTTTCCTTACCTCTGATGTTTCCTATTGGTAATTTTCCATCCATTGACACCCTACCTCTCGCCAGTCTGCTCCTGTGCTATACATTCCCACTCTCCCATTTTTTGAGTCCACTCCTATATACTGCAAACTCCATAACTATAATACCTATCATGACAGTCCTAAAGTCTACCTTACCATTTTAACAAATATCGTGAGTAGTTTTTTCCTCAATTCTGTATATTATAGATAGGTAATAATAGCAATGAAAAAATAATTCCTGTCTATAGGCAAAAAAAGAATTTTTTCCAATGGAGAGATGACTCACCCCCTTAGACCACATCAAACAAAATAATAATAATAATTTTTTTCCAATTGCACATTCAGATCCACAGTCCTGATCTAGAATTGTCTGCTGTATAGCTTCACCTTGCATTAGTGATCACACCATCCCAGTGCCTTCATTAAAGACTTATATAAAATCTTTTCCAGTGTTCATATTTGAAAGACATACTTTTATTTTCTATAAAAATACCATTTAGCTGGGAGCCAGTGGCTCACACCTGTAATCCTAGCTACTTAGGAGGATGAAAACTGAGGATTGAAGTTCAAAGCCAGACTAGGCAGGAAATTCCAGGAGACTCTTATCGCCAATTAACTACCAAAAAGTCAGAAGTAAAGGTGTAGCTCAAGTACAATGCTAGCCTTGGGTGCAAAAGTTCAGAGATAGTGCCCAGAACCAACACACACACACACACACACACACACACACACACACACACACACACACACACCTCTTTGAAAGATACTGGGGAATGGGGGGGAGGAAAGTGGGAGAAAACGAGAGAGGGGGTAACATTGATAAAAAAAGAAATGTACTTATTATCTTACTTATATAACTGTAACCCTTGTATACATCACCTTTAAAATAAAATAAAATTTAAAATAAAATATACACACACACAAAGTCTCACACAGCATGTCCTTCTGCCCTGATAGCCTTTGTTTAATAGTCTATATAGTAATACTACACAACCAGAAATGAAAGGATTCCTTGCAGTGAGAAGAAGTGAAGTATTAGTGAGAAAGGCAAAGAAAGCGTTTGAAAACAAGAGTCAAATGCGCTAATCAAGCCCCTGTAGGCATCAGTCGCTTACTCCTGGAAATGCCAACTACTCAGGAAGCAGAGATCTAAGGGTCATGAGTCAAAGCCAGCTCAAGCAGGAAAGTCCAGGAGACTCTTACTTCCCATTAAGCACCAGAAAAGCCAGAAATGGAGCTATGAGTGGTAGAGCTCTAGCCGAGAGAGAGAGAGAGAGAGAGAGAGAGAGAGAGAGAGAGAGAGAGAGAGAGAGAGAGAGAGAGAGAGATAAGTAATAATGCTCAGACCCTAAGTTCAAGCCCCAGTACCAGTGCCAAAAGGAAAAGCTAATCACGTCATTAAATGGGAATGACATAAGAAGGAGAGGCCTACTGGGAAGGTTGAACATAATTGCTTTCCTGAACAGCTCAGATTTCCAGGAGCTCTGCCACAAGAATCCAAGACTGGTGTTCCCCAAGGGCAAATCCCCACAGGTGCAGCAAATGCAGTCCTTGCCTGGGTTTTGTGTAAGCTCCACAACAGCTGAAAGATGCTGCTCTCCTCTGAGAAAACATGCAAGGGACGGCAGGTCTGGAAATGTCTTTAAATGTCACATCCATGCATGTCTTCAGTGTCCATACTGACAAGCACAATTATCAAGTTCTTCACAGCCAAATAAATGTCTTTGCCAAACCAATATTCACTGAATCCTGGGAAGAAAACAGGCATGTGCCACCACACCTAAGAGAGGTCATCTTTCATCTGTACTCTATGTTACTGTTGAGAGAGTCAGGCACTCATTGTAATACTTGAGAATTTACAAATGGCAAGTTATTTAGGTCATAACTGTATCTTTTAAAGGATTTAGTAATCTAAGAGTGAAAACTCCTAAAACCAGTAAATCTATAGATCAGGGTTTTGTTTGCTCGTTTTTATGCCAGTCCTGGGGCTTAAGCTCAGGGTTTGGGTGCTGTCCTTGAGTCTTTTGTTCAAGGCCAGCACTCTACCCTTTGAGCCACATTTCCACTTCCACTCTTTTGGTAGTTAACTGGAGATAAGAGTCTCACTACAGGGCTGGGGATATAGCCTAGTGGCAAGAGTGCCTGCTTCGGATACACGAGGCCCTAGGTTCGATTCCCCAGCACCACATATACAGAAAACGGCCAGAAGCGGCGCTGTGGCTCAAGTGGCAGAGTGCTAGCCTTGAGCGGGAAGAAGCCAGGGACAGTGCTCAGGCCCTGAGTCCAAGGCCCAGGACTGGCCAAAAAAAAAAAAAAAAAAGAGTCTCACTACAAACTTTCCTGCTGGGTATGGCTTTGGACCACAAACCTCATATCTCAGTTTTCTGAGTGGCTAGGATTACAAGTGGGAATTACCCACACCCAGTAATAGCACAGTTTAAAAATTTTTTTTAATCTTTCTCTCTCTCTATTTATTTTCTTGGTCATAGGCCTTGAACTCAGGGCCTGAGTGGCACTGTTCTTAAGCCTCTTTGTGCTAAAGGCTAGAAAACTTCCTTTCTTTCTTTTTTTTTTTTTTTTTTTTTGCCAGTTCTGGGGCTTGAATCCAGGGCCTGGGCACTATATAGTCCTTGAGCTTCTTTTGCTCAAGGCTAGCACTCTACTACTCGAGTCACAGAGCCACTATGGCCTTTCTCTGTTTATGTGGTACTGAAGAATTGAACTCAGGGCTTCATGCATGCTAGACAAGCACTCTACCACTAAGCCACATTCCCAGATTTTTTATATTCATATTTTATATTTATTTTTCAGTAAAATATTAAGTTTAAAAACTTGAGACTTCCTATACAGAGTTTTATGAGGCCTTCTTTCAGAATAAAAAAAGAGAACAATTTACTGGGGCATTATGGTCCATTTCTACTCAATAAAGCAAGGGAAAAAAATGGACCAATGAAAATCGGTATGAGCTGGACAGCTAATCTGGTGATGCTGACCAGTCAAGATGGATACTGTTAGAAATTATCTGGTATGCAAGCCTCAATACTATAAGAGCTAGCTCAAGGATACAAGCAAGCAGTGAACAAAATCCCAAATGCTAGCTTTAGTATCTAAAACTTGTAGATGTTTGTACATTTTCTAAATACTGACTAGGGGTTTATTGGTGGAGTTCATATTAGTGTCCTCAAGACAAGGTCATTGTAAAAACAAACACTTGAGGAATCATATTGGAACATTTGGAGACACCTTTAGTCCCAAAATAAAACGAAAAGAGGATGTTGTCAATCAATCTTTATTAATAATAAAATAAGTGGAACATCTCATCTTACTGTGGCAATTTTATAAATATGACATGGGATAGAGGACCCTACAAAGAGTAATGATGGTTACTAAAATTCTGGAATTCAAAGAGGAAAAATATTTCATTCCTTTATTTAGGAAGCACACTGGAGTGATTCTATCAGTCAATCTGAATTATTTTTCAGGCTGGACATGGTGGCTCATGCCTGTAATTCCAGCTACTTGGAGGAGAAGATTGGGATGATCATAATTTGAGGCTAGTCTAAACAAAATATTCTTCTCTCAATAAATAAGCCACATAACTGTAGTCCCATCTGTGTGGTTAGCTTCAACAATAAGATAAACCATTCTAGAAAAACATCAATAGGAAGAATTAGAAGCCAATGGACCTTCTAATGAAGCCCCCAGCTAATCACAAGATTTAGTTACCTATAAGAACCCAAGCTGCTCTTTCTACTTAATTGAGATTTTACTGTATTTAAAATGATGCCATTCAATTGCTCTCATTAATATTAAATGAAAGTGAAAGAGAATTACCTAACTAAAGTTACTGTGCCTAGGTAAACAGCAATTAGAAAAGGTTACGAGTTTGTCCCAGGAGATCTATCAATCACAAAATTCAGTAATGTAATTATGGATGAAATTCAACAAGGAAGCAGCACAAAATAATAATCTTTGAAAAGATGGGATAAAATTACTAGAATATGGGGTTAGGTTCTGAAAAGTACAGTCAATCAAGTGTCACTTCTGGCAACTCAAGAGCAATAAACCTACTCAACAAAATTGAACTCTTGATTACATTAAAGTGTTATTATTAATCTCTTATCTGCTTATCCATAATTTCCCAGCTGATAAAATGCCCTGCTATTATTTTGATAATGCTGTGGAATAATCTCAATTTAGTTATTAAGTTGGAGCTATTCTGTCTCCTTATAGTTGGGGGAAGGGCTGAGTTTTTTCCTTTATCTTTTTCTTTTGTGTATGTCTTTGCTGTCCCCCATGGAACTTGGCAGAATCCACTAGCTGGCTACATTCACCTACAAGATCTGTTTTCAAGAGCCCTCAAGCTGCCCTGTAAATCCCTTTCCACCTGGAGGATGTGTTCTTCCTCTTGAACTGATTCCTAGACCTGTGTCTTATTCATCTGCAAAACTCATCTTTTTGAGTAGGATCATGCATGGTAATGAGTTCTAATGAGCTTTTAATGCACCAGACTTCACAATGAACATATTTGCATTTCAAACATGCTTTTAAGGAATGTTTCTTTCCTCCTGACTTCATTCCCAACCTTCTGGCCTTTAAGCAGAACCAGAAAAGAGCAATGGCTAATCTATTTAGAGCAATGCAACCAATTGAGCCTTTGCTGTTGAATCTCTAGCCAACCCCGCCAGCCCCTCTCTGCCCCACTGCAGAATGCAGAATAGATTTGCATTGATTCTGCTTTTACCTTTGAAAATTCCCTCACTTCCTTCAACCATCTTCTCTTCCCCCTCTCTCTGTCTCGCTCTGTCTCCTCTCCCCACCATGGACCTCCCTACATTGAATTTCTGTTTTATGTTGCCTCTGTCTCAGCATCCCCAATGCTACGATTACAGGTACACCATACCTAGAAACATCCAGCTGAAGATCTGGCAGTTGTTGTGACCACCTTCTCAAATCTCCTGATGTTTTGGGTCTTGTTGGTCTGGAAGAAAATACCTACTGCCTTCCTCCAAGAATGACCTCCTAGAGCCCTCATCCCATCCCATCCACCAGTCTCAACCTACTCACCTTTTCACAGGTTCAAAGAACATGTTAATACAAAGGGTTTGAAGGAGAGAGGCTGACATAGGTCCACCATTTTGGATAGAGATAAGATCTTCAATCTAGACCATTTCTGTACCTGACAATAGGTCTGGAAAGACCGTATAAGGTAACGAGACAAGGCACTGGGATTGACTTGGGTGAGAACCCATTTGCTGTCCTTTGAAAGTAAATATTACTGAGCCTAGGGAAATAATTTTACTATATCCAAATGGCTTCATCAAGGTATGGTCATTTGGTCTGAGACTGTCATTTCCTGATTCTTGGGCCTTTTAAAGGATTTTCCAGAAATAGACCAATTAATTAACATAAATGTGAATTAATATAAATTCAGATTAATATAAATTGTACACTGTAAACTAAGGAGAATTTGAGATAAATGCAGACATTTTGTTGTCTAAGACATCTATTTTTCCAACTCTTTCAAGGGCTGAGTGCATTTTTTTTAATTCACAGAATATTCTAGATGATGATTTTATACAGTTCTGTTTTTCCCCCCTTAGGCACTGAGTGCTTCCATCTACTTCAACTACTTATTATCTTTTTGTTCTTAACTCTATTTCTTTTCCAGTGATAATATATATTTTCTCAACTTCTTAAATCTCCTTATTAGATAACAATTGAATGCAATTTAGAATTTTTAAGTATTATCACATTCTGATTCTGCCTGAGCAATTCCGGACATAAAAATGTACGGACTACCTACCTAATTGCTTCAGAGTTTCTGTAACCCTATGCTTAAGATTCCTCCCCCAACTTGTGCTCCTAAAAGCATTTAATTAACTTGCTTCTTTTCTGTTGCCCTTGACTGGAAAAATTGGAGCCCTAGATGGACCTAGTTCTGCTATCTGGACCCATCCATGAGCAGCCAAATTACTGCTGGAGAGAAAAAAAAAAGTTACATAATTCTGAATGATTTCACTATAAACTCAGCACTGTAAATTTTAAGAGGGCATTTAATTCTACCAGACAGTCCTATTATGTTTCCTAAATAAATCTTACTCCTCACTTCAAATTGCTGTTTCTTTTCCTCTCAAGCTTCAGTCTTCCACACCCTCCACTCCACACTCACTGCTCACGATGGTGCTACCTCTGACAAGGTCCAGAGAACCAAAGGCCACAGAGCACAACACTCCCATGGCCCTTCTATCACACCTAAAACCACTACCTGGCTCTAGGATGGGCGGCTTAAATAATTGAAATGGTTTGCTCTCAGAGTTCTGGAGTCTACAAGGTGAAGACCAAGGTACTCTCAAGGTTGGCTTTCTGGTTTGTAAGTGGCCGCTTTTCCTCTGTCTTCACGTGGCCTTTGTGTGTGTGTGTGTGTGTGTGTGTGTGTGTGTGTGTGTGTGTACACAAAGGAGGGAGTTCTGATGTCCCTTCTTCTTCTTAACAAGGATAGTGGCCCTGTTGGATCAAGGGCCCACCCTTATAACCTCATTTAAATTTAATTAATTTCCTGAAGACTCAATTCTCCAAATATATATTCACAATGGGAATTAGAGTTTTAGTACTAAATGAGGAGGGCACAACTCGGATTCATGTCCATATTCTTCAGTTCACTCTATGTTACAACAGAATGGAACGTCTGTGGTTCCCTTCAAAAATCAGTGGGTCCACTGGGTACTGGTGGCTTATGCATGTAATCCTAGTGACTCAGGAAGCTGAGATCTGAGGACTGAGGTTCAAAACAGCCTGAGCAGGAAGGTCTGTGACACGCTTATCTCCAATTGACCACTAGAAAACCAGAAATGGAGCTGTCTGTGGCTTAAAGTGGTAGGTAGTGTTAGCCTTGAATGAAAAAGCCCAGAGACCGTGCCCACGCCCTGACTTCAAAGCCCATGACTAACCAAAAAGAAAAAACAAACAAAAAACAATGTTTCCCAGTGTGCTCTCCATCCTGGCCCCCCGGCCATCACATTAACTGTTCTCTTCCTTCTACCCCCACATACTTCTCACAGCATACACACAAGCTCCTCCTTTGACTTTACAATTGTTTCCCATAGCCTTACTTGTCTTTCTTTTTCTCTCTGAAACACTAGTTCTCTAAAGAATTATGGAAAATCACCTTTCCCTTCCTCAATAATTTATGCAACTCATCTGCTTGCTTCACACTTATCAGCAACCCCTCATTCTAAGTTCAAGGACGTATCTCTCTCTTGTATCTTCCCTGATGTCAATCTTTTAATAAGAGTAGGCCTAATGGACCATCTCCTCCCTGTATAGTTTCCTCTGATTGGAACTGTACATCATGCTTCATGCTCTCCTGACTGGGTCTGTAACATCATGCTCTCCTCTGATTGAATCTGCAACATCAATGGTTGCTGCTTCTCCCTCTCCTTTACCAGTTCCTGCTTCTCCTTCCAAACCATCAAGTATAGAAATCCAGAGAAACTGTATACTGTTCCTCTACCAGTTATTTCTAGTGCTCTGTGAGCTCATCCATTCACTAGCTTTGAACACTCTTCCTGATCATGGCACCCAAATTTATCTGTACAATTCTGACCTCTCTCTTGAGCTCCTTAGTATATTTATACCATCCACAGTCTTCTCCTGCATTTCCACTTGGGTGTCAAGTAGTCTTGTCAAATGTAGCAAATCCAAACACAACCCTTGACCTTCTAGCCTTTTCCAGCCTTGTTTATTTGTTTTGTTTTGTTTTTGCCAGTCCTGGGGCGTGGACTCTGGGCCTAAGCACTGTCCCTGGCTTCTTTTTGCTCAAGGCTAGCACTCTACCTCGTGAGCCACAGCACCTCTTCTGGCTTTTTTCTATATACGTGGTGCTGAGGAATTGAACCCAGGGCTTCATGTATACGAGGTGAGCACTTTACCACTAGGCCATATTCCCAGCCCCCCCTTTTCCAATCTTTCCTGGCTCAGCCAAGAATTTATCATCCTTGATTTCACTTCTCCCACCCATCTAGGCTTTTGGTATTCTGCTGCAAATCCATCCACTTCTTATCTTGTCTCCTGTCATTCCAGTCCAAGGCACATCAGGTCTTATCTTGGACAGTAGCAAGAGCCACATAACTAACCTATTGTTTCCATTCTTGTCTTACATTACATTCTTACATAGAGAGCTGTCTACTCTCTATGTAACAATCACAGAAATATTTGAAAACACTCAAGTCATACTTTTTCCATCCTTGGCTCCAAATGTCTCAGAAACCCTACTTTAATATCAGGCTTGAAACTAAAAAACTTTTAAGCCAGGTGTGGTGACAAACAAATCCCAGCTACTCAGGAGGTGGAGGCAGTTTGATGGTGCTTTAAAGCTGCTGGTGTTGAGAAGCACCAACTCCTAATTTAGGCTCATGAATTAACTAAAAGCAGTCAAAAGGCTTGTCATTGCTGCCTCCATTTTGCATCTGTCTCCTTCCTTCTTTCTTTCCTTTCTTTCTCTCTCTCTTCCTTTCTTTTTGCGACCATCGTGGGTTCAAGAAAGAACAGACTAACAGACTCTTTATGACAAAGGATCTAAATAAGGACCTTGCAGGACAGCTCAACTTCTGATGAAGACAATTATCTCTAATGATGACGCTGCACCCTGGGGCTGGAGGAATGGCTTCAGGGAAGCCAGACAGCAACAACCTTGGAGAAGTTGTCACAAGCAGTGACACAGTGAGCAACCAGGCCCACATGACCCATCGTGGGACAAGGAACCGCCACCACCTCTGGCTACCAGGACACATCAGTGACTGGGAATATTTCATAGTTATGCATACCATTCACGCATGCCCTGATTCTTGGTCTATTGAAACCAAAGCTCATGTCTGTAGTCCTGAAGATAGCTGAAAATGGGCTGAATGCTATTTTCAAATGGCTGCCTGCTCCATGTAATAAATCTACACTCTCTGCCTTTCCCTGTCACAATCTCTTTATTTGGCAGACAAGAGCCCATGGCTGATCTGTGGAATTCCAGAAGCTGGAGCATGGAGCCTAAAACTCTGGTTCAACAGGAAGACTGTGGTGCAAGGCCTATCTGAACAAACACACAAGACCAGATCTAAAAACAAACGGAGCCAAAGGCCTGGTGATGTGGCTCATGTGGTAGGTAGAATGTCTACCTGGCAATTTCAAGGCCCCGAGTGCAAACACCAATACAACAACAAGGAAAAACTTGAGGTCCTCATCAAGTCTCCCATCCTATCACATCGTCTCCCTATCTTGATTGTTTGCTGACTCCTCTTTGCCCTTGGTGTTCCATTCTTTCAAACATGGCGAATTTGAGGGTCTAGGCACTCCCTGTCATCTTCACCTCTGACATTCCTTTCTATCCTTCAGGTCTCAACTCAAATGGCAGCCCTTCCATCCATATGCCTTCTTCTGTTCTCCCTACACACTGATCCTCCATCCTAGGAATTTTCTCTCTGCTTCTTTCACACTAATCACTATGACTCAAGAGGGCAAGCTTTGTCTGCCATTCCCCCTGCTGGGTCTCCAGCACCAAGTACATACCTGATACACAAGGGCACTCACAGAGAGAATGGAATTGATCTCTGATACTCCCCCCTCTTCTAAGCTGCCAAAAGGAGTCCATAATTGCCTTGCCTATTCTTCATTTGTTCCCACCCCGTTTATCTCCTAAGGAGAGCTGGCTTAGCTGCACTGGTCCTGGGCTCTTTGTACATCACAGCAAGAGAGTTGACAGAAAATTAATCGAGGAATAAAGAACTTGAAAGGCTTAGAAGGGGACAGAGTGGCAGACATCGGTTGTCAGTCAAAAGTAATAAAAAAACATGGGTATAAGAGATTGGTAGGGGAAAGGATCACTAGAAATGGAAAGGAATCTATACGGTTGAGGTGGAGGGAGAGAATTCTTTCAGCATCAGTCGAATCTGAGTCCCTGAAGGATGCGGGAGAATCAACAGTAACGAAAACAAAGTGGACCACAATGCTGATTCTGAATTGGATGGCTTCTCATGCATCTCAAATGAAAGCAAAGCAATGTTATTTTCTCCACCTGGAGTTGCTTCCTGAGGCTGCTGAAGTACATGGCCACATACATATGGAAAAAAACAAAGCTCTGAGGGGTCATGTGACATGGCCACAGTCCTTCAGTAAATGTGATAAAATAAGATTCAAACCCAGGACTTCTCCTTACAGGGCCTTGCTCATATTGGACTCCGCTTAGACGAAAAAGGAAAGAAAAGAACAGATAGTTCAGGTGGTCATGTGGTCTCTTGTAATTACCATGTCCCTTTCTATCTGCTCACCCTTACTTAAGGTTACCAATTCCCAGTTTCTAAAACTGATGGGCATCTGAACTTTAACCATGAAAATAACATTTCAGTTGTCCCTTCCCTAATTTTCTATTTCTCTCTCCTCTGTGATTCCTTACAGATCGCCAGCTAGAAACATTCAATGTGACACAGAAAGAATAGTCAGTGCATGTACATCTTTGTCTCTGTCTCAAGAACTGAAATGTCTTCATGTATGGGCAGTCCTTTTAGCTCTTCACTGTCTTGGGTTTTGATTCTCTTCCTTGTTTTTGCTTGGCTCTCAAAACAAATCAGAGGTGATGGCACTGTATTCTTTACCTTATATATGGTGTATTCATGTGCATATCTGTGGGGGGATCAGGGAGAGCACAGAAACAGAGGGAAAAGGGTGAAAAAGTGCAGCAGTGGAGCACACTGGCTGCCCTGGACATTGGTGGAGATGGGAGGGAGGGAATGGGAGGCAATGAGGGAAGAGATGATGTAGGTAAGGAAACACCACTGTATATCCTCTCTAAAACAACAATAAATTTAAAAAAACAGAGGTTCATTGTATTCCTTAGACATTTTGCATAATCTGACATCTGGCCTCTCTCTCTCTCTCTCTCTCTCTCTCTCTCTCTCTCTCTCTCTCTCTCTCTCTGTGTGTGTGTGTGTGTGTGTGTGTGTGTGTGTGTGTGTGTGTGTATTAGTCCTGGGGCTTGAACTCAGGTTCTGGATGCTGTCTTTGAGCTTCTTTTGCTCAAGGTTAGCACATTATTGCTTGAGCTATATTTCTACTTCAGCCTTTCGGTAGTAAATTGGAAATGAAAGTCTCACAGATTTTCCTGTCCAGGTTGGTTTTGTATTGCAATTCTCAGATCTCAGCGTCCTAAGTAGCTGGGATTAGAGGCGTGAGCCACCAGCACCAGGACCTAGTCACTCTTTTGTGCACATTCTTCTTACACCGTGTTATTTTATCTGCCTACCCTTTGTGAGATCCTGCAGCCATAGTAATTTAAAGGATATTGCCCTGTTAAAGGATAGTTGTGTCCTCAGAATTGCATTATTAAGGAGTTCTTACACCTGGCAAGCCTTAACTACACAGGTTCTCCAGCCTGAGATAAAAGAGGCAGTAAGACAATAACCCTGGTAGACAATGTTTTAAAAGTCATAATCATAATAAAAATCAAAATCATCATAAAAATACCATAATCTCAAATGTGAATGTGACATGCTTTATAAAATAAGTGTAATTAGTTGTGATTATCCTTCAAACCTCTCTCTGAGGGAAATCCAGGGATTAAATAATTATGAATATCTCCTGGCATCAGTTTAGAAGCCAGGGATGATACAGTTAGAGGATGCTGTGAAATGCCACCCAGACTCCCCATGTAGAGGGAAGCCAACCCTTCCAGCTCCTTAGTGTGTGTATAACAACTGCCCACACTGGGCCCTTCCCCAAGAGTTGTCCTCAAGAGAAAATCTACCGCCTTCCAAGCCACCCCTCTGGAGTCCCTTACCTCATCCAGCATGCCTCATTCTAGAACAGCTATTACAGCTGTAACCAGGCCACCCCTTGTCCTTTTTCAGATGTCCTTCGCATCCCCTTCCTTTGTTTGGCATTCTAACCTCTAAAGAGTAATCACACCAAAACGATGGAGGTGATGACTGCTAAATAAAGTTTCTTTAGATATACAGAAGCACAGGCTTCTCTTGACTCTGGATAACATCAGAATGTAGAAAGAATGAATGCCCCATCTTATTCCAGCCCCCTGCACCAACTACCTAAAGCCTGGACACTGCTGTGAGGTTTATTTGGTGTGCAGAAAAGCAATGCTTGTTGACAGAATGTCAGGAACTAGTGCCTGGAATTCTATGTTAATCAAGATGTTCCAGCCACACCACACCATCTACCTCCCTGACCCCTCCTCACATACACACACACAGAGACAGAGAAAGAGAGACAGGAAAGAAACAGATACATAGAGAAAGATAGAGACAGAGACGGACTGGCAGATTGTTTTAGATGATGATTACCCATGTCCACAGCCTCCTGCACATACTTCCTTTCCCTCTAAAAGCCTTTTTGTATAATTTAGTTCCAAAAGATGGCTTTGAATAAACTTGATTCCCTTCCATCAACTTTGGTCTCCTGAGCATTGATATTTTGCTGAGCCTTATGCTTGCTAGCTCTACCACTGAAGCCATGCCTCCAGCATTTTTTCACTTCATATATAGTTTTTTTTAATATAGATTGTCACATTTTTGCTCTCAGCGGGCCTCCAACTATACCTCCTCCTACCTCCTCCAGTATAGTTGGGATTACAGGTGTGCATCACCACATACACTCATTTGCTGAGATGCTCTCTCAGTAACTTTTTGCCCTGGTTTGCCCCCAAGCCCTAATCTTCCTGATTCCTATCTCCTGAGTAGCTAGGACTACAGGCATGGTCACGATGATTGGGTAAATATATGTCTTGTGAGTGGCGAGCAGATAGAATTGGCTGTATCTTCTGTTACAATGGTGCACAATCCATCTTCTGCGACTGTCCAATCTTATTCTTTTAGCAGAGCTATTCCTGAGAACACTTCTTAATAAGCCAATTTCCATCCCACAGAGCCCAATTCCCAACACCTACTACTACCATACAGGTTGTGTTTTATCTGCCTTAAATCACTGGGCTTCTAATGGGCATACAGAACAAGGTGTCTATAAATTGCTCAAGTAGGAACTAGCCCTGAGTGAGGAATATTGCAGAAATTAAAAGGATGCCTACAAAGCTAGAACAAGTCTTAAACTTCATTTTACTGCCACTTAGGGACATTTGATACAGGTACACAGCTCTCAAAGTATTAAGGAAGAAAGTGGAGATATACAAGAACTCTACAAGTGTTTGCTTTAGATAGTCACTTTCAAATTTATTGTGGACTTTACTACTTCTTAAATAGTCCAGAATTTATAATCCCATGAAACAGATGGTATAAGTTTCAAATCTACTCACATAAAGTAGAGCATCTAAACAATATTAGCTCCCTTATTTTACTTTTCACCAAGAGAACAACAACCTTTAAGCCAGCCAGAAGTGTTGATTCCTGCTTCATAAGAAAAACTCTGCTATGACAAAAAATAAAAACAAAACAAAACAGAGACAACGGATAAAAATAAAAATGACTCCAAAAGCAATACTTGCAAAACCATTTAGTGTAAACCAACTGAACAACTCATGGGGGGAGAGAGAAAGGGGGAGGAGGAGGGGAGAATGAAGGAGGAGGTAACAAATAGTACAAGAAATGTACCCATGGCCTTATGTATGAAACTGTAACCCCTCTGTACATCACTTTGACAATAAATAAGTTATTATTAATAAAAATATTTCAGAGACACAAAAAAGAAAAAAGAAAACAAATAGTAACATCTTTAAGGAAAAGCTCATACTTAAAGGAATTAATAACTATAAAACTTTTATGAAATCTTCTATTCTCCTAATTAATGAATTTACATTATAGATCAGTATTTTACCTAGAGTATCTGCCCATAAGTAATTAACTATGGGTTAGCCAGATGCTAGTGGTCCATGCCTATAATCCTAGCTACTCAGGGGGATGAGATTTGAGGATCACAGATCAAAGCCAGCCCAGGCAGGAAAATCTATGAGACTTTAATCTCCAATTAATCAGAAAAAAATAAAGTGGAGCTGTGGTTCAAGTGGTGGAGTGCCATTCTTGAAAGAAAATGCTACGGGGGAGCATTCTGGCATTGAGTTCCAGCCCCAGCATCGGCCTGGCATGAATGAATGGGCTAATGGTCCTTTCCCATCAAATCCAATCTCTATGAAGACACAGAAAGCATCTGCTGTCTCCCTCCACGATACTGGTCTTCTCTTTACCCAATGGTAGCCAACTTTGGAAGGGGAATTGTGGTGCCAGTACTGCAGCTTGAACTTAGGGCCTGGGTGCTGACCCTTTGGTTTGCACTAAGGCAAGCTTTCTACCACTTGAGCCACAACTCCACTTCTGTTTAATTAGAGATAAGGGTCTCGAGACTTTCCTGCACAGGCTGACTTTGAACCTCAATCCCCAGATCTCAGCCTCCTGAGTAGCTAGGATTATAGGTGGCCAACAAATATTTTAGAACCTCCTAAGGTATGACTTCCACCACAAACAGAGCCTTACATCATCGAACTCCTGTCTTTCTGCTGTCCCTGTACAGAAGGGAAAAAACCACATGGACGTTGTCATGCTTCCTGACACGCTGACTAATCAGGTGGTGCATATCTCAAACACTCAGTGCAATGGACTATAGAAACTATTTTACTGCCTATGCGGGGAGGAATGGGGAGGATGATTTATCTTCCTGTAGTTTAATGATGATCCTGTGTCTTTGTCTTTCCAGTCAATGGCATTTAAAAATTTGTCTTAAATGCCTGGGATTCATTGATTCCATACCATTTATAGTCAACTGAATTTTGCTACATTTTTCAAAAATTAAACAGAAAATACTGAAGGGTATTTAACATGCTAGGAGATTGGGAGAGAGAAGGATAGAAATGCAGAAATTGTTTAACAATATGTACAAAATAGGATGATGGACAGTGGTAATTTCACTTTGAATTTTGCCAACTAGAAAATGATAAAAAATCCCTCTCATCACAGCAGAAAAGAAATGTGCATGGAGCTATTTTTAATAGAATATTGGTGCCATTCATTCAATAAACACCAGAGCCAAGAAAGTGCTGGGTGACAAAAAATATGTGTCTGATACATTAGGCCGCCAAATTAGTAAGTCATTAGATGGAAATATTGAAACTGCACCACAAGAAACAGCCATCCTACAAATTCCAACCACATAAAGCAAATAAATGGAAGCTTGTAGAATTCTGTCTGGGTAAAACTGCTCAGTTCCTGTTTTCTCAGTCCTAATAATCTCCCCAGAGGAGCCTCACCCCCATCCCCATTCCAGCATTCCCTAGGCATACGAATTCCTTAGCCTCCTGTTGCTTTTTCCTGCCCAAAACATTCCTAGGATTCAACAAATGAAGTTTCTTTCTTCCATCTTGATTGTCATCTTCCAGGAGGCCAGAGACCTGACATAGATGATTTCCCACCCACATGCCTCCAGTAACGTGAACTACATTACAGGCACTCTCAATATAATTGTTGTTGCTTGCTTCATTAACAGTCCTGAACATTCAAACTCAGACTGCCATACTTCTTAGGTTGGCATTATACTGCTGCCCCACACTCTTAGCCTTGCTTTTTGCTGGTTCTTTTTTTAGGATAGGGTCTTGTGTCCCTTCTCACATATCTGAGCTTCCATCTACTTCAGCCCTCCCATCATAGCTGGGATGACAGGCAGGCACCACCATACACACAGCTTCTATCTGGAGAAGATGGACTCCTACAGACATTTCTACCTGGGCTGGCTGCCCAGTCTCAGCATCCCATGATGCTACTGTGTCCAGTTTTAGGTTGAGAGTCTCCTTGACTTTTCTGC
The DNA here is from genome assembly GCF_023159225.1 of Perognathus longimembris pacificus. Lineage (NCBI taxonomy): Eukaryota > Metazoa > Chordata > Mammalia > Rodentia > Heteromyidae > Perognathus > Perognathus longimembris. The sequence continues at coordinate 14,075,234 of NC_063178.1, forward strand.
CAAGGATGGTCTTGAAAATTGAGTTTGAACCCCAATGTTGAAAAAAATAATAGAAAAGAAAAAATCTTTCATAACTTCCAGAAGTAACAAATTCAATATTTGTGTGTATATATTGAACTTACATATAATTGGTAATACACACACACACACACACACACACACACACACACACACATCTCCAATGAATATGGACACAGTATTGTGTTTGTTTGTGTTCTCTCGGAAAGAGACCATGGCCAAGGCCTAGAATGGGAGTCCGAGAATGGGGAGATGATCTCAAGGAAATTTGGAGGGGAGAAAAGAGTAGTAGAGTTAAAATTACAGCTCAATATTATGTATATCCCACATCTGAGGGAAAATGGGAGCCTAGATGGCCTAGCTACAAGTCAGCTTTGGACTCAGCCACTACAGATAAGGCCCCTACCTTATCCCAAGGACAAGACACAGTTCCACAGACAACCCCCCACCCACCAAGTACTGGGCTTCCATCCCTGCCAGCTCAGGAGATTATTACTCAGCCATGACCCAACCTCCTGCAGGAGCCAAAATTACTATTATAGCTGTTTACTATATAAGTTAGTAACAATAATAAAAAATACTGTTACTTTATTCATTTACTAAACTGTGTGTGTGTGTGTGTGTGTGTGTGTGTGTGTGTGTGTGTGTGTCCTGTGGCTTGAACTCAGCACCTTGGTACTCTCCCTGAACTAGTACGCTTAAAATGAGCACTGTACCACTTGAACTATGGATTTGGGTGGTTAATTGGAAGTAAAAATCTCATGAGCTTTCCTGCTTGGGCTGGTTTTGAACCGTGATCCTCAGATCTCAGCCCCCTGAGTAGCTAAGATTACAGGCATCAGCCACAAGCACCCAGCTACACTGTATTTTTAAAATCATTATTTTAGAGCATGCTCCTTCCATTTATAAAATGAAAGTTTATGCTGCCTTACTTAGGAAGCATACTTATACATTTTATGCTTTTGAGAAGTAGGGAAGATACTTGAGTTTGAACGCAGGGCCTTGAGCTTACTATGAAAGTTCTCTAACACTTGACCTATGGTTTTATTTTTCAGCTCGGGATTCTTAATTTTTTTGCTCAGGGCTGGCCTTACAACTGCGATCCTTCTATCTCTGTTTGTTGTATAGCTGGAGTTAAAAATGTGTGCCACTACCCCTGGTTTTTCTCTTTAGAGAAGTTCTCACTAACTTTTTCTGGAGCTAGATTTGAACCATAAGCCCCCTGACCACTGTCTCTCAAGTAGCTAGGATTAAGATGTGAGCCACCATGCCAAACCATAATGTGCTTACTTCCTCAAATGGTTACATAAAGAAACTAGGTCATGATTGATCTCTACCATGTAGACTTGTGTCAGTACACTCTAGGATGTTCACACAGTAACAGCTCATTTTGCAGAAGGTATCCTTGTCCTTGTAAAGTGATTACGTTTAAGGGTGGCAGGGAACATGAGTTCCGCAGGATCGGATGGATGTGGCCATTCTCCTCTATGGAGAGAGTACCAAAATGACTCTTGCAGAGACTATATTGAGAACTGGAGTCAGGGTGAGTCTTGCGCGGGCACCAGGTATACGTGAGGGCACCAGGTATACGTGAACCTGTGGCTAGGGGGCACTTGGCACTTCTGCCCTGAACTCCTGAAAAGACAGAAATGGAATCTGTTGGAAATGGCTTTGGTAACTTGGTTTCAAGGAAATCCACTCACTCGTGGAAAGAGGGCAGCCCTGGATCACTCTGTGTCTTCTAAATTCAAGTGTGGGAGATGTGAGAAAGAGTCCTCATCCTTGTGTGCAGAAAAGGAATGAGATCATTTTGTTTATCACCAGGGCGTATCGGACATTGTTTTGACTTCATTTTAAGCCCTATTAACTTTTAGTATCATTTCTACCAGTTTCCCTCACTTACTAGCTGAGTGACTGAATCCCTGGTTGTCCATTTCTTTAAATACTATCACATAACTAATTCGACGTGTATCCCCTAGGTTACCATGGTGATTAGGTCATACACTTCCATTGCCAGCTATGCCTGATCTCCTGCAGCCTCCACCCTGGCCCTGCCTCCCTTTCCTACACACTAGTCTCTCCTCTGTGTTCTGGATGGTTTTTAAAAATTTTGTTGGCATTTGTTCACAGATCAAGAAAACATTGATTTTTCTAAACTTATTGATTTGTTATTGGCTATTGTTATGTGATACTCAGTAAATGCTACAGAGATAAAAAATCACAGGCAGCTCTCAGTCTCTGCAAGAGATGGGCAAATGGAGAATCAATTTCATGGACTAAGCTATGTAGAGAAACATAGGGGGAGAAGGAGAGGGAGTGAAGGTAGTTGGGAAACTTCCCAGAAGAAGGGGCAATTGATCTAGGTCTCCAGATCTAGAGAAAGTACAGGTCAAGCAAGGGAAGTAAAGGTCAAGCAAAAGGAACAGCAAAAAGAGCTCAGAGGTCAGAGAGCAGATGTCCTTCTCTGACATCATCAGATGTCCAAGCACAAATCTCATTTTCAAAGGAAGGATGGTTCAATCCCAGGGAAGGGACTGCCAAGTGTCCCTTGATGATATAACTGATCATCTCAGCAAAAAACCTTGCAGAACAGCAGCTCAGGGCAGAAGTCAACCTGTGGCCGCCTGAAGAATGAATCACTGCACCATGTGCTTTGGGTAGTTGGAGATGCACCATTGTCCCCTCACTTCTCATTATAGTGAAGAGTTCACAATTATACCAGTCAGGCATAGAGAAAGAGCAGATGTGCACTACTGATGATGTAGCTTTACTATTTGTAAATATATGTTTACCTTTTAAACTTTCATCTCCATCACATTTTATGACTGGAGACTTCATTTCACATCTTGTTGTTCTCTTTGTAGTACCTCACTTCTTCCCAGTACACTCATCATCATCATCATCAGTATTATTTAGTGGTGGAGCTTAAACTCAGGCCTTTGTGTTTTCCCTTGGCTTTTGGTACTCTACCAATTGAACCATACCTCCACTTCTGGCTTCTTGCTAGTTTATGGGAGATAAGAGTATCCTAGACTTTATTGTTCAGGATGGCTTCAAACCCTGATCCTCAGATCACAGCCTCTTGAGCAGATAACAGGTGTGAGCCACCCACGCCTGGCTAGTACTTACATGCTTTATAGTAGGGTTAAAGAGAGCACTTGCTCACCATGATCAGGGGTGCCCCCTGGCGGCACACTATGTATCCACAGTATCCTGAGTGCTCACAAATCCCTGTCCTTTCAAATACAGACTATGAAAGATGAAACACTTCTCCTTCTAGACTCCTTTGCATCCAGACTAGATAGGCAATAATTAAGGCCCAAAATACTTGAAGCAGAAATCTTTAGGTTGAAATTCTCTTTCCAACTATCAAGGCAAAGCCTCGTTAGGAGAAAGCATTTTGATCTCACCCTTCCTTTCTCCTCCTAGACTTACTGCAGATCACCCACCCTTTTAACACCTACTGAGCACACAGCAGACAGGGGCACCCTGGACACTGAAAACCCAGGAGAGCTGTTGGATTCTTTGGACCCACTAGCTCGGGACTTCTTGGTAAGTGAGAAGAAAAAGTTCAAGCTGCTCCTGCTGCTGCCACTCACTGTGGAAGACAATCCTGGGCGGCACATTCTGGGAAGCACTGCAGTGCTCCTTGTTCTGCATGCTTCCTTGAACGTGAGGCATCCTTGGACAGCACACTACCCTCCTGAGACCCAATTGTAGGCTGCTACAAGTTCATGCACAGAAGCTGCCTGTTGCAAGGCTGCCTTGACCTCCTACCACCCAACACAGTCTCATTTTTCGGATTTCTGAGTCCTCTTGGCTCTTGGAAAGAAAGCAATGAAGATTGCAAAAAAACTGCCTTGGCAGGAAAGTGTAAAGTTGCATGAGTGACAGCAATGAGAAGAGATGAGTGTCCTCGAGTTTATAAAATTCCTGATGGAGAGGAGAAATCGGGAAGGAGAAAAAGGGCAGTGGACAATGAAGAACAGTGTCCTGAGACTGCTGAGAACTAAAGGGACCACGAGAACTAGCCAGAGTGTTTATCAGGACAGAGTCTCAGGGCATGGCTTGTCTAAAAGTACAGATTTCTGGGCTGAGTGTGCTGGTGTACCCCTGTGAGCTAGAGAGAGAAAGAGAGAGAGAGAATGAAAGAGAGCAAGAGAAAGAGAGAGAGAGAGAAAGGTGGATTGCTGGCTTGTGATGTCTTATCTAAAATTAGGGGTTCAGGAATTTTTATTTTTCATCAGTACTCCAGGTGATAATTATACATACTGTAGCCACTTTTGAAACTCTATAAAAGGCTAAAAATACCATAAACTAAGGATGTAACCCTGGGCTGAGCAGTGGAAGGAAGTGTAGAACAAGTAACTTCTTTGCAAGGAACCTTAGCTGTAGAACTACTAAGAAATGGCTCTCAAAGATTTTGTACAGGAACACACACACACACACACACACACACACACACACACACACACACACACACACACATTTCTTGCTGGGAGTCAAACCCCAGGCTTCAAACATGCCAAACAGGCATTCTATCACTGAACTATACCTCATCCTGGAACCCTCTTTTTTAAAAAAGACTTAATTAAAAAAAATTTCTTGGGGCTGGGAATATGGTTTAGTGGTAAAGAGCTTGCCTCACATACATTAAGCCCTGGGTTCTATTCCTCAGCACCATATATAGAGAAAAAAAGCCAGAAGTGGTACTGTGGCTCAAGGGGTAGAGTGCTATCCTTGAGAAAAAAAGAAGCCAGGGACAGTGCTCAGGCCCTGAGTTCAAGCCCCAGGACTGGCAACAAACAAACAAAATTCTCAATTTGTATCAAGGTAGTGAGAATGACAGATTAGGAAACCCAAAATGTCATCTATCTCCCTCAACTATACCTTTCCTTTAAGAAACTTGAAGTTCCTGGCATGGCAGGGCCCGTGGCCTCGTTTCCATTCAAGTTAAGACAGTGCTACTTTAAGAAATCAGGGGAAAGCCCTGTCAGGTAAATTCCACCCTGAGATGGGTAAGTCAGGGCAGGTATTTTAAAGCACATTCGTTACCTTTAGAGATACGAAATTTCTTCCCACTGCTGCTTGAAAGATATTTTAAGCATATCACTTCAGAGTGTGACCAGAATAATGATATACTGATTGGAAAGCAGTCATTTTAATGAACAGTAAAAGTTTTATTTTAAAAGGAAAGGGATGAGGTGATTGTAATATAGACTTATTTGGACTTTAGAATAATATAGGCTCCCCAATCAACACCAAAGAAAGCATGGGCTATAATTACAATAAAGAACCCCAAATAAATTGTCTTCTACACAAACAATAACAAAAAAAACAACAACACTGTAATAGAGGAAAAGTAAAAACAGAAAAGTAGAGTGGAGAATCTTTATTGTCCTAAATACAACCCTGCAAGGTACTGTGGGATGAGTCCCAAGTCCCTTCCCTGCCGCCTGTGAGGTCAGATGATCTATGCGACTTCTCTTTGCCCCCTCTGCTTCCTTTGTAATCAGGAATGAACTCAAACCAATACTTGCTCTGTTTCTTCTATGTGTCATGTATTATTGTAAGCACAGGGAATGGATGTAAATGTGTGCCCATCCTGAGCTTGTGCCTAGCAGAAAAGATACAAAAAATGAAGAGTATGGTAAAAAAAAAAAAAAAGTGAGACAGAGGAAAGGAAATCAGGAAAAGAATGGACATGGAAAGGACCCAGAAGGTTGAACAGAAAGTGCCCCTCCTCCAGCTGACAACACAAAGAAAGGCATTAGTAAACTGAGGCAGCAGGTTATACCAGTATTGGGGAAGGGGAACACTGGGTATCAATGGTCCAGGCATAGAACACTGTCAGAGACGAGGCATCTGACTATAGAAGGTTCTAACTATAGCTAAAAGTTGGAACACAGTGAGCAAGGAAAAGACAGAATAGGTCACATCAGGGGATGGGAGCCTGATTTTATAACAGCTCATGGACTTTGGCTTTTCCTCTGACCGATCAGGGACTCACTAGAAAAAACAGTGACAGGATGGAGTTTATAGTCAAAGGCCGACGGAGGGCATCGTTTTGATAACAGACACCCCAGTACTTAGGCGATGTCAACAATCCCAGCAGGTGGGTGGGTATGGCTTTTTCTGCTCTACCAATTCGCTGGTTTCTCATGCGTAGGACTGGAAGTCACAATACACTGAGTGCATTTAAGATGCATTATCATCGCCTATGACCTTTATGCTAAAAAACATGCCCACAGGAACAGCTACAGCCAACAACTGCACTGCGTATTATGAAATCACAGACAGTGCTGACCGTGTACTTTGGCATCATCCTTAGAGCTTGCTAGGGACCCAGGGAGACAGATCACGGAGAGTCGACAGCTCACATTCCGACTTTCCTGACTTCATGATGTGACTCAGGGAATTCATAAGCAGATCTTGGAAGCAAAAGACTAACTAGCATGGTTTGGGGGTCCACTGAGAACTGTAGGTTCTCAAGGAATCCTTTGAGGATCATCAAATCAGAATGATGGGAGATATTTGCTCAGCGCAACATGCTGTGCTCCAGTCCTAAAGGCACAGCCACGACGAGGAGATGGGGAGTCTGCAGCTCCATCAGCGTTACCCAGACTCCATGCTACCTGGTTCTGGGACTTAGGACAATCCCTGGCTGACATCTGAGGGGTGAACCCCTAGAAAAAGAACTGTTTCCTGTCTCTGGGTTTGATTTTAATGTATATTACAAGGTCCCCAGTTTGTCATTGGTAGTCACCAGCCTTTGTTTTCAATGGCATGTATGAGAAGAACAAGTCAGTGTTCACAGGACAACAAGAATCATTTGGGACATTTTCTCTGACAACAGGAGACTGAGTCAGAAAGCTGGGGAAACATGAGCACGAGGCTCATCTGACTCCACCTTACCTTCTTAAGTACTTTCTTTAGGTTCCAAATGGCCAGATGCCCTAATCTTCAGGCCCCACAACACCCTTGACTTAACTTCTTTCCCAGATCAAAATTTACCCCTAGTATGCACCATGAGTAGCCCTAGGCTGGTTTCCTCCCTACCACCAGCTGTGACTTTGTTTCCCATTATTTGTACCACCATTAGTTACTTTAGAACCACCTCCACCTCTGTGAGACAATTCTTGTTTTCTTCCATATCTCCTATAAATACTTCAGGTTGTAAGCAAGGAGTGAGTCTCTAGCATTGGCTGAAGCTCCCTTCCCACAAGCCCTTGCAGGATTCCTCCCCCTAAAAACCTGTGCTTGTGTTGAACTGTCTCTATCTCTTCTTTCTCTTGCTTTTTTTTAATCCTTTTTTGAAATGAACACTTCCATTTCTTCTAAATAGTCCATCATACACACAAACATACACACACACACACACGTCATGCAACCCACACATTCATTTACACATAGTCATACTTCATACTTAATACACATTCACTCAAGTACACACACACACATGCATGCATGCACACAACGTGCGTGTGCGCAGGCGCATGCATACACACACACACACACACACACACACACACACACAGCTCTAGTCACTAGACTGTAACCTCTTCAGAAATACACTTCAATCCACAAGCATACAGCTCAGCTCCCTCAAACATACACAGAGGGAGCCTGAGGAATGCATTCACCTCCAGAAACACCTCAGTTTCCAAAACCATATTAAGCTCTGCTGCCTTGACCTAGGTTGAGAGATTCTTTCTTTCTTTCTTTCTTTCTTTCTTTTTTTTTTTTTTTTTTTTTTTTGGCCAGTCCTGGGCCTTGGACTCAGGGCCTGAGCACTGTCCCTGGCTTCTTCCCGCTCAAGGCTGCTAGCACTCTGCCACTTGAGCCACAGCGCCGCTTCTGGCCGTTTTCTGTATATGTGGTGCTGGGGAATCGAACCTAGGGCCTCGTGTATCCGAGGCAGGCACTCTTGCCACTAGGCTATATCCCCAGCCCTCTTTCTTTCTTTCTTTCTTTCTTTCTTTTCTTATTTATTGTCAAAGTGATATACAGAGAGGTTACTGTTTCATACGTTAGGCCTTGGGTACATTTCTTGTACTCTTTGTTACCTCCTCCCTCATTCTCCCCTCCCCTCTCCCCCTCCTTCTTTCTTTCTTTGTTTCTTCTCTTCTCTTTTCTTTCTTTTTAGTCTTGGGGCTTGAACTCAGGGCCTGGTTTCCATTCCTGAGCCTCTCTGGGATCAAGGCTAGCACTCTACCACTTGAGCCACAGCATCACTTCTTGCCTTTTCTCTTAATGTGGTGCTGAGGAATCAAACTCAGGGCTTCATGCATGCCAGGCAAGCACTCTACCACTAAGCCAGATTCCCACTCCCAGGAGAGATTCTTTCTACAAAAATCTTTGCATGAACGTTTCCCTTGAATTGTGTGAAGAACACCTCAACTCTGGTCATTAGAAGTACAGTTAAGCACCATTATATAGTTTCTCAGAAGGAACAACTTTATAGAGCTCACAATATTGTTCTCCCCCATCCCATCTTTTGCTGAATCCTGTTCCCCTTAAAATGCGACTATTGATGCCTGAACCTCAGGAACCTCAAAGTGTGATGGTTTGTGGAGATAGAGCCTTTATGAAGGTAATTAAATTAAAACAAGGTCATTAAGGTTGTCCTTGCAAAGAAGAGGGAAACGAACACAGAGGAAAAATGGTGTGAAGACACTGGAGAAGGTGACTATCCACAAGCCCAAAAAAAGGGTCTAGAAAAGATCCTTCCCTCCCATCCCTTAGAAGGATCCAGACTCCAGAACTGGGATGGTAAATTCCTGCTGCTTGATCTACCCCAGTATTACAGCTGCCCATGCAAACTTATAGTCTGAAATTACATTGACCACCTTGATCAGGCTAATTTCAACATTCCAAATCCACTCAGTGTTCAAGTCCTGATGACTCAAACCCTTCACACATCTCCTTAAACTGCCCTCCACTCCCATTCTTGGTGTTGAGGGCCACTCTTAAATATTTAAGATCTTAATGACCTCCTGCACGACTATTCCTTGGCCTTCTGCTCCTTCTTCCGGGTCAACCTCTGCACAAGTGGGATGTACCTGAGAAACCCCTAAAGATCTAAAACAGAGGTTGGGCCACATTAATAGCCAGGGGTCTACAATGTAGGCAACTGCTCAGTCAGGCACCTACCCACCTTTGGGGTAACTGGGAGCAGGGTGATGGGCATGTAGAGCACTGAGTCTCTGTGATAATTGGCATGGTCATTCTATGTGGGCAGCAGCCCCATTTCATATGAACTCAAATCATCTCTAACGTGTAGACCCCATGACGTCATTGCTCCTGCACAGGGCTCTCAGGATGTATGAAGGAGTGCCTGAATTATTTAGAAAGGAGCTCTCCTTTGTCAACCCATGGCTACTTTTCAGGCTTTGGCCCACTGTCCCCCTAACTGACATCCAACCATCTAGAAAAAGTTTCAGCATCATAGATGCATCTTGTCCTTACATCTCAAAGCTTTCCATCTTTCTCTAGCCATGGAAGTCCTACTTCAAACTTTGAGAGTTATCACTAGCACCATGAGGTCATGTTTTCCCTCTCCTAGATCATCTCCTTCCCCGTGCCTAGACATGTGTCGCAAAACAGGAGTTGTACTGGGTAGTCATTCCATGGCTGTCTCTTGCTCTCTGGATGAGGAACTCTTTGAGATCAGAGATCATAATCCTAAAGGGATTATGTCACAGATCCTACCTACCATGCTGGCTAACCAAGCCAGAGGCTCAGAAAACGTGGAGATGTCACAAATGTGGCTTTTATCACAGATGCTCCTGAGTTTCTCCTGAAGGAGAAAAGGGTGTTTTCTCCCCAAATCAAATTCATTCCCATGTGCACAGCCACCCCCAAGACACCCAGGCTCCACAATAAGGGCACGGGCCTCCTTCAGCATAAATTGCTGATGACTAGATGGATGAAGTCATTAATAACCTTTGGCTCTGTACCACAGTCAGTGCTGGACTGGGAAGAATATTTTCAAAAGAATAGGAAATCACCTTTTCTAAAAAATACTGAATCAAGTTAGAATCATTTGGCTCCAAATTATTTTCTTAAGGGGCTGGCTTTTCATGCAAGTCACTGTGAGAGGTACGGATGTGCTTGCTCCTGAGACCTCCTTGAAAAGACAGCTTCAACCCCACAGACAAAGTGGACAGGATAAGAGTCAAGGGCGAGCCTGTGCCTGAAACTGCAGAAGAGGGAATGGACAGACCCAGGAGGAATAGGAGGGGAAAGGAAGGAAGAGAGGGAGGAAGAGAGAGAGAAAGGCAGGGAGGGAAGGAATTAGATAAAGCTGGAACGAGGGGAGCTGGGTTGGTAATTCCAACAATAACCAATAGCTTTCACTGGCAACATGAGAAAGGGTCATTTTTTCATTGGTGGGCAGGGGAAAATCTAGAACTGCCTAGGGCAGCTCTAACCTCCCAAGACAGCTCTCCAGATGGTTCTTTTCAAGATGGACCATTGAGATGTGCTGAAAGATCCCTCTCCCATAGGTTTGTGCTGGGCTCCTTATGGCTGCTGCACAACTCATTCATTAAGTCTGACATCACAGTTGGAAGGGATTCCAAGATCCTTGCACTGGTCAGTCTGCTGCTTCTAGGATGATATATGTATGGCTCCCAGGCCAAGTTCCATCAGCCCCACCTGTCCCCAGGCCCTCTGTTCCCTGAGGCCTTAGTCATCCTCTCCCAAGTCCCTAATGCTGGGAAATCACTCTGAATTTCCCATGAGACACACAGCAGTTGACTGCTGAATCTCTACCAGGGACCTAGGGAAATAAGGAGCAGGGTTTCTCCTCCTATAAAATGGGAATATAATAATCCTACCTGATCCCATTACTGTGATAATTAGATAGAGATTCATACATACTTCTGTGTGTGTACACCTACGTATCTGCTAAGACCTGGCACATACTCAAGGCACAATAATTGCCCATTTTTCCTTGGTTCTTTCATTCTTCTTTTTGAAATCTGGTGGTACTAGTAGGTTTGAGCTCAGGGCTGTGTGCTTGCTAGATAGGCACTCTACCACTTGAACCATGCCTCAGCTCCTTTTGCATTGAGTATTTTCAAGGTGAACTCTTGCTTCATGCCCAGGCTAACCTGGGTTCCAGCCTTCCTACTTACGCTTCTCTGTGTTGCTGAGGATGACAGGTGGGTATCGCCATACCCATTTATTCGTTAAGCTAGGGGTTCTTGAACTTTGATGCCAGGTGGGCCTCTATGACAGGCTTGAGCCATCAGATCCTGCTTCCTCACATGTGAGTTTTCAGAAACTGCCCAACTTTCCCAAAATGAGTCCACTTAGACTTCCTCTGATGTCTGATTTTCATGCTACCAAGCTCTCTAAGTTTCATGTCTCATGGGTCTTTGTCAACCCTTGCCTAATGTGACCAAGGCTTCTTCCATCGTCATCCATTGGTGTGTCAGTACAGGGAGTGCAGGGGGAACTGCACATGAAGCAGCGATGACTGTGTGTCATGGTGAAACTCATGCCCCAGGGGAAATGGCTCATTAGGACTCACTGGGCACCCCAGAATCTTGGCAGCTCTCCTGAGAACACAGATGGAAACATCTTTGACGGTAGAACCCCAACTCACACCTCTGGACAGCAGTGTGAGTCTTCTAAAAAGGAAAGAAAGGGTTTTGCTTGCTTCCAACTGCCGACATTCTTAAATTAGATTCTAGCTCTGATGCCACTCCATTACAAGTTATTTGAATGGAGAATTACTATAGGACTCACGTGGCAATGCCCATAATGCTTTCATAATAATATGAAATGAGAAATTTCTCCACAAATCCTATGGGCAAAAGGAGACTTCCTTGTAATCACTCTGTAATAATTTCTCAAATATAAAACTTTGCCAAAGGTCTTTAGGCTACCAATGGATTCATAAGGAGGATATAAAATTACTGGACACTTGCTATTCTCTGTACAGAATGTCTCCTGGATTTCTGTATTCTTCCCCTACCTGGACCCCTAGAACTTCCCAGACTGGATGAGTAATAAATCTTTCTGTGATCTTACTCAAGGAATAATGCTATAAACTTTAGATTAGACCCTAACATTGGGAGAGAGCTTTTCCATGCCACAGTGCATTGCTCAGAAATTCATTATAAAAGGTGTGAAGTAGTATTTCATTGTGGATTTGATCTCTGTTTCCCTGATGACTAATGATGTTAAACAATCATTGTCTCATATGAGCTTATTAACCATATATATGCATATATACATACATGTGTATGTATCTTCTTTGCTGAAATGTCTCTTCAAACCAACCTTCCTTCCTTCCTTCCTTCCTTGTTCCCTCCTTCCTTCCTTGCTTCCTCTCACCCTCCCTCCCTTCCTTTCTTCTTTTCTTCCTGTGTGTTGCTGAGGATCAAAGAATATCTTTACACATGCCTGAGATACTGTTCTACCACCTAAATACATGACCATCTTTGATGCTTCAAGGCAAAGTTTCCCTATATAGTTCAGGTCGATCTCAAACTCATGATCTTACTCCCTTGGTATATATCACCATGCCTTGCTCTTCTACCCATCTCTTAAATTAGGCTGATTGTCCTCCTGGTTTCTGGGTTTTAAGAGTCCTTTTTATACTCTTGATGCATTGTTTTATCAATTTTATATATGATGTGCAAATATCTTCTCCCAGTGCATGGATTGCCTTTTTATATTTATTGGTGAACGTTGAAGCAGAGAAGTGTTTAATTCTGGTTAAATGAAAACAATCATTTTTTTATACTTTTAGAGTTGTATCTGAGAACTATAGCTGATCCAAGGTTATAAAATTTTCCTCCTATGTTTTCTTCCAGAACTGTTTTAGTTTTTCCCTCTTCATTCGTAAGTATTGAGATCGTTTTTTAAATTTAGATTCTATTTTTATATCTTTATATAGTTGTACAAGGAGATACCATCCAACCAATGCAACTGAGATCATTTTTTATCTCAATAAATATGGCTTGCTTGACATGGTATGAAGTGATAGTATACACTTATTGCTATAGTTTAAAGGAGTCCCTCAAATTCATGTGTTGGATATTTAATCCTCGATGCAACCATGAAGAAGGAAGGGCCTAACAATGGGTTATTAGATCATGAAAGTAAAATTCTCATGAAATGGATTATCATCAAGGGGAGAAGATAGCTATTATGAAAAGGGGTTTGTTATTCAAGCATGTCCACCCTACATGCTCTTTTCCTTCATGTGTGTTCTCTAGGCCTTCGACATATCCCATCATGGGATAGCACAGCAGAATGACTCCTGCCATATCTCCATACACTTCCCACCTTCAAGAATCAGAATCAAGTATCCGTTCTTTTCTAAATCTATGGCATTCTGTCACAGAAGCAGGAAACAGATGTGAAGATCCTTACCTTGTTTTTTTTTGTGCCAAAATTATGTGATTAAAAAAGACCATCCTGGGGAGGATGGGCAAAAAAACCCCAAAAAGACCATTAATTAATCTTATCTGAAAGACTCTATCACAGTCAATAAAATCACATTTATATTTTTAAAAAAATTTTTATCTGAAATTTCTACATTTGGAACGATCTCCAAGCAGCAGCTCAATTCTGATTTTTATTGTTCTCCTCTTTTGAAGTGATATACTATCTTATTTTTTATCAAGAAACACCCTGAGTCAGATGCGAGTGGTTCATGCCTATAATCCTAGCTACTTAGGAGAATGAGACTAGGAAGACTGAGGTTTGAATCTAGTCCAGGCAGAAAAGTCATGATAGTCCATCTCCAATTAATCAACCAAAAGCCAGGCTGCTATGCATTTTTTTTTATCACTGTCAGCGCTTAATCTTAATTTTCATTGCTATGCAAAGTTTTCACTGATCTGTGGCTTTTCAAAGACCTTAAAAATCCCACAGAAGCAAGAAATGTTAACAGTGACTAAAGATATATAAATATATATGTGTGTGTATATATATATGATCATTCATCTCTAAATCTTTCATTTGCAAAAAAGAGTTCTACTGATAGAAGGGATGACATTGACAAACATGTACTGTACTCATGAGTTGATATGTTGAATTGAAACTCCTTTGTGAAACTACTAAAAGATACTTAAAAATAAGAATTCCTCTAAGTATAAATACCATAAGACTTTCTACATACTAATTAACATTCTTTCTTACAGTAGATATATTCTCCCTTTAAGAAGTCATTATAGATGTGAGCTTTCTGCTCTCATTCTTAATTCATCTACTTCTAGTTAAAATTTTTATTTTATACATATGAGCACTATTTCTAAACTCAGGTTTCGTTGTCACAAATATTTTGGCAAAAAAAATTTACTAGGTCTCTATCTTACATTGAAAAATGAGGAAGGATAGGCACTTCTGAAACTCCAAAACTCAAGGCAAGGCAACAAGACTTAAATTCCCAATATTTTGGGAATATTAAATAAGTGTTATATAATATAATATATTCTGTATATTATATATTATGTATGATACATATTGTGCATGTTATATGTTGTAGTTTATAATATTAGGAGTTATAAAATGGAGACACACAGATGAAAGAGACAGACAAGGCAATGACCTCACAGAACTACTGTCTGTGGCATGAATAATATTCCCTAGCTAAAAACAGTATCAACACTTTGGTATCTCCAAGGTAAACAGGGATGGTGAGTAGAGTCTCATGTCAAAACTGTATCCACAAACTTAATGTGCAAAGAGCAAAGCTGTGTTAGCAAATATAAATAAATACATATGGATGTTCTCTTAAAGTTAACATAATACCAAAGATATTTTTAAAATATACACAACAGTTTTAAAAGATAAAGTTTAAATATCAAGTTGGAGCATCATGTACTGTATTCTATAAAATAATGAAATTGTAGGATATAATCTCAAAAGGGAGTATATAAAATATGGTTGCATCTTCTAAAGGTACTATAGGAGCATCTCACTTGCATCCTAAAATTCTGGCATTGGTGAAAGATTTCCACTTTCATTATAGAAAAAACAACAATGAACCTGTTGGAATAGCACAGCTTAATACATGTTAAAGAATTTCAGTACTTTAAAACTACCCAACAAAAAAAGAGAAATCACAATCACCACAGAAGAGGTTGCACCCTATAAAATTATCTTTAAAAATAATTATAGTCTTAAGCATGAATGTTCCCAAGAATTGCTGACTGATTAGCTAGAGCCTGTACAAGTACATTCTTAGTACAAAATAACAATTTTGAAACTCTGAAAGAGTAGATAAGATGAACTTAACTTCCCTAGACAAGCTAACTACCTATAGCCCTCCATTGTGGTTTGAGTCCAAACATGTTCCCCAAAGTCTATTGTGTTTAAAGCTTGGTTGACTCCTGATGAGCTCTTGGGAGATGTTTGAATCATAAGAGCTCTAATTTCATCAATGATTAAACCACTGAACTCATAGCTGAATGGACTATAGGAGGCTATGGGAGCATGACTTAAAAGGTATGTTTAGTCCTTTGTCCCTTTTTCTCTCTATTTCCTGGCTGCCATGAGATGAGACTCCATCATTTCCTTCCACAATGATATTCAGTCTCACCTCTGGCCCCAAGCCACGGAGCAGCCATAGAAGGACTGAACTGTGCTGGACATGGGTGGTTCATACCTGTAATCCTTGCTACTTCAGGAGGTGGACACCTGAGGATCACTGTTCAAAGACAGCCTGGGGCCGGAATATCTGTGAGACTCTTCAGCTCCAATTAAGCACCAAAAACAAAAGTTGGAAGTAGAGGTGTGGCTTGAATGGTACAGTACTAGCCTTGAGCAAAAAAAGTTCAGAGACAGTGCCCAGGCCCTGAGTTCAAGCCCTAGGAGACACACACACACACACACACACACACACACACACACACACACACAAACTGTGAGCTGAGCTCATTTCTCCATCTTTTTAAATCAGGTATTTTGTCACAGAGGCAGTAGGTTGACTAGCATATTAGATATCTTGATGAAAACAAAAAAATTACACCAAACATAAAACGAGGAATTGTCAAATAAGAACACTTTAGCTGATCCTCGAAGTTTTGGGAACTTTTTTAGAGATCATCTGTTTCTGCCCCCAAATGAGGGTGTACAGCTCTTGTATCCCTAAATCACAGTAACTAAAACTGAGTGACTAAATAAATCCCTATGCATGGCAAAAGAGGACATAAATCTCCTTTCTTCTTTTTTTTTTAATCCTCTATATCCAAGCCTTTTTTTTCTCATGATTTCTGCTGTTTGTACCTAATCTCCCAACATTTTATGCTTCTCTCTGACCCCCCTCCACCAAGAAGATCTTCATTCCTTCCATAAGCATCCAGTTTTATTTTTCTTCTTTCAAATCCATCCTAATGTCTGTTGGCTCAAGAAAGTGTCTATGAAAGGGAGAGCCACCTGGTAGACGCAGCCAGGTCACACTAGGGTCACCTGAATCAACAACTAGGCTAGCTCTCCCATGCATGTGTGTGAACAGTACTGTATGTTCAGTTCTGCCTCCCAAACAGAAACATCCAACCACTGTGTTCTGAGAAACACAGTCAAGGAAAGATAACTGGCTCTTAGTGTCCCTGGGTTCCAAATCTGTGGACTTAATGAACCACAGAGGGGGTGGGGATATGGCCGGCCTAGTGGCAAGAGTGCTTGCCTCATATACATGAGGCCCTGGGTTTGATTTCCCAGCACCACATATACAGAAAATGGCCAGAAGTGGCGTTGTGGCTCAAGTGGTAGAGTGCTAGCCTTGAGCAAGAAGAAGCCAGGGACAGTGCTCAGGCCCTGAGTCCAAGCCCCAGGACTGGCCAAAAAAAAAAAAAAAAATCAATGAACCACAGAATGTTTGAAGGGAATGATGCATCTGTATTAAACCAGATAGACTTCTTTTCCTTTCCATCATCCTCTACACAATGTAGTATAACAACTACTTAATTCATATATATATATACTATATATATATATAGTAATAGGACTTATAAGTAGTAGATGAATTAAAGTATTTAGGAGGATGGGCATAGGTTATATGGAAATACAACTCTCTCTCTCTCTCTCTCTCTCTCTCTCTCTCTCTCTCTCTCTCTCTCTCTCTCTCTCTATGTTGTTGTTGGTCCATGGGGCTTGAACTCAAGGCGTGGGCACTGTCCCTGAGCTCATTTTGCTCAAGGCTAGCACTTTACCACTTCAAGCCACAGTTCTACTCCTGGTTTTCTGGTGGTTAATTGGAGATAATAGTCTCACTAACTTTTTTCCCTGGGCTGGCTTAGAACTGTGATCCTCAAATCTCACAGCATCTTTCTCAGTAAAGAACTTGGGCCTTGTTTGGATTCTGGTATTCATGCAGTTTAGGGAACCATCCTTCAAGGATACATACAAGGAATGAGTGTAATGGAGTTTATGTCCATCAGCCTCCAGAAGGAAGAGCAGGCCATTCAGAGACCATCCTTTCATGAACTCCCGGAACCCTCTCATCCACATATTTTACAAAGTTGAATCAGCGGGAACTTCTTGTATCCTTTGAGTCCCTGGCTCTTCTATATCACAGGTCAATGAGCCCCTGAAAGCCCAAGAATGACTGCAGTCCAGGCTCTGGAGACTCTGTGTGGGTCAACTTCCCTGAGCACACATACCCCATGGTTTTCCCAGAGCAGGGCAGCCAGAGCGGTGATGCCTGAGTCAGAGAATGAAGGCATGAAAAAACTGCCAACCTGGGGGGAGTCATGGCAACATTCCCATTCAAACACAAGAGAGGCAAGGGGGAAAGCCAAGTGACCAGGAGAGATACCCCAGAGAGGAGTCTTTAAGCTTAAAAGAGAAGGTCTGAGATGAAGACAAGGGAATTAAGAAGAAGAAAAAGAGGCCCAATGCAAGGTTTCAAGGCTCATTCTCAAGTATTTCAGAGACCAGAGTGAAGTTAACTTTAAAGCATTCCAAATGTTAAAAATCAGAGCATATTAGTATCATTACTGCTAAAAGCAAAGACATAAAGACACACAAGTGAGGCAGCTTTTACTGTCAGAAGTAAAACCCAACAGCCTTCATCTGTCTGAGAGGTGGGATGGGGGAAGGGGTAAGAAGGAAGTGCTTGGCAGTGATGTTTAGTTATATTTGCCAAGTTCTAGTTTGTGCTCTTCTTAAATTTTCTGCAGCCCATAGTTATGATCCCAGTTTGAACATATACTATGAGAAATGTCAAATAAAACATTATTACAACTTTTGGGATATGACAGGAGAGAGCAGACAGTGCCTGATTTTTCCCCTCTGCCAGACTATTTACATTCTTATCGGTGCACACAAGTCTACGTGAAATGACAAGCATACATTTGGTTGGCAATAGATCAGCTGTCTCGGAAATTTTTCTACTTCGGGGCAGAGATACTCTTCCTGAGATTCGACAGTGGGACCATGGAGGAATTACCAGCAGCAGATGGAATTTTTTTTTTCACTGTGGAAACAGAGCAAGTCCAGGAAGGGAAGGTGAGAGAGTCTGTGATTCTCTTCCCTTAGTCAGTCTGCCTTTGTGTACCTGACCAGACCAGAAAGTCAGGTGCTTTCTCCCACACAGGAAAAGACTTGCTTCCTGCGGCCGGAAGGACACTGTGGGTGCTGCTTGATCAAGGGTGTGCTCATTCTCTTTTTACAATCGCTTCAGGTTATGCCTCATACCATACTGTAGCATATTAATTATACTGTTATAGTATAAAGTTATTTATTATATATAGTATCCTAACAAGAAGGAAATGAAAGGAGATGGAAAAAAGAAACAATGTGGTTATACCCTAGTAATTGAAGGTATGAGAAAGCCTGCCAAGTTGGTTATCTCGTGATTTTAAGTGGCATTTCTCATACATTATTGCTGGTAGCAGTAGAAGTTTGAAGTCATTCGGGATAACATCACATGACTGGGATGAGAACAAGATAAGAGAGCTAGGGGCTGGGGATATGGCCAAAGAGTGCTTGTCTCGTATACATGAGGCCTTGGGTTCAATTCCCCAGCACCATATATACAGAAAACGGCCAGAAGTGGCGCTGTGGCTCAAGTGGCAGAGTGCTAGCCTTGAGCAAAAAGAAGCCAGGGATAGTGCTCAGGCCCTGAGTCCAAGGCCCAAGACTGGCAAAAAAAAAAAAAAAAAAGATAAGAGAGCTCAGAAAACTTCACAGCAAAAGAACAGGGTCATGACAACTATTTCCTGAGCCTCACAACAGCTAAACTCCCATTTCTAATAACTTTCATTTAAAGGTAAAATTAATAGTAAGAAAAACATTAAACTAATACTTGAGAAAAACCCAACTACTTGAAATTTTAAAATAAACACAATAACCAGGAAATAATACAAAATTAATTATAAACAATTTAGAAATTATTTTAAAATATGTGAACACTACCTGTTCAAACATAAGAAATGAGTCCGGGCCTGAAAATGTAGCTCAGTACTGGAAAACCTGCCTCAAATTCACGAGGCCCTAAGTTTAATCCCTAGTATTGCAAAATAAAAAATAAAAAGTAAGTCCAAAGCTGCCTTCAAAGAATAATTTATAATACTCGATATTAGTTACAAGGAGAAATTAAGTATTACTTGTGTTTATCTTCAAGCATGTACTTCAAGACGTTGCATTGGAAAAAGAGAATGATATTTTAAACTCAAAAAGGCAACACAACAAAAACAGGATACAGAACTGCATCAGAAATGAGAAATCTAGTTTGATAATAAAGCCAATTCCACTTTGAGAAAACCTAATTGAAAGAGAAAGAGAAATCATGTCATAGGATCCTCTTTTGAAAAATATCAGTAGATCTCTTTCATAATCTTCCCTTGGAAAATCTGAACTACCCTTTAAGAGATGGTGAAAAAAGTAAGACTTTTTCTATTTTTGGACATCACTGGTGTTTGAACTTAGAGTAAGCTGGCCTGGCTTTCTTGCTTAGCTGGCACTCTATCATTTGAGCTACACCCACAGTCCAGCTATTCTTTTTTGGTTTAGTTGGTTAGTTTTACTTTTTCCTTTTAGATTGAGTCATCTGGACCTATTTTCTGGTACCAGCTTTGAACCTAGATCCTCCAGATCTCAGCCTCCTGAGGAGCTAGGATTATGAGTGTGCTACCCAGCACCAAATTAAGTACGACTTTTCACTAAAGGCATACAAAGAGAGAAGATAAGGTCAAATTCTATGATGCACATACACAAAAACAAATGCACAGTTCCAGGAGAAGACTTTCCAAACTCATCTTATTCCCACACTCCTGTAACACATCAACCCCTTATCTGGAAGATGCAGCTCTTTGAGTTTTCCCACTCTCTTCCCTCTGATCCCTACAACTGACAACTAAAGCCTAGCTTCGAGTCAGGCCTGGAGGTGTGAGTCACAGTAAAGCAAATATGAAAGAGAGAAAAGCCTGCATACATCCAGCATAAAGTAAAAGCGGGAGAAAGGCAGGCAGGCAAAGGCAGAGAAAAGCTTCGGCATGGGGAGAAAAGTGTGGGGTTAATAAGAATTTTAATTATGATTCTAGAAATAGGCCACCTTAGGCAATTCCTTATTTTGAAATTAAACTTAGAATGGCCTTGATACTTAATTTTCTGAACCATCTGTAGTTTGTTGTATGTTTTGATGGGGCCCCAAATAACTGAGAGACTGGCTGTGGAACTAGCTGGCTAGTGCCTAGTGAGACAGCACCATAGGAAACATTGCAGAGACAAGCTAGATCCAAACAAAATCTTCACCAGATCCCTGACACATCACTTCAGTGGGACTAGCAAGCACAATCCCGTGGAAAAGAATAAAGAATCACAAGCTGCAGGTCTCACAACTGGCTATTGACAGGGTACTGAGCCAATGAATGGAAAAGGGCCAACACTTTGAAGATCAGAGGAGTCAACATAAGCATAATCCTGTATGGTTACTGTTATCTCTACCATTACATCAAGGTAGCCCCTTGGCCCCATAGCTAGACATCATCTTACGGTGAGAAGACATGGCAGAATGATATTAGAGACTGAGCTTGTGTTTCCAGAGAGAAGAAACACTGACAGAACGAGCTGCTGATTTTACCACACACGAATGTGTTCTATACCTGTGAAAGGATATATAGTAGAAAGTTAACAGTATGGAATCTGAAGTTGGGCACTCGTACCCCTGTAGTCTGAGTAGCTTACTCGGGAGGCTGAGATCTGAGGATCCTGGTTTGAAGCCAGCCTGGGCAGAAGAGCCTATGAGACTTTTATCTCCAGTTAACCACACAAAAAGCTGGAAATAGAGCTGCGGCTCATCTGCTAGAGTGCTAGCCTTTAGCAAGAATGCTGAGAGACAGTGCCCAGACCCTGAGTTCAAGGCCCAGTATCAGCACACACACACACACACACACACACACACACACACACACACACACAAACAGAATTCCAGCCGCACAGTTTGTTAACTATGACTTTAGGCAACTAACTCAATCTCTCTATACTTTAGCTTTCTCATCTATAAAATGAGGATAATAATTTCACTTAGCATCCTTTCAGGATTAACTGAGTTAATAAATATAAACTGCTTATATTAGTGTCCACCTCCTCACAAGAGGTTAAGTTCTGGCTACCTCACTGCCATTAGCATCGTTAATAAGGAAGTTCAGACCAGCTACAGAAAAATAGAGTCTACAATTTCTCATCTATACCACAGCCAAATGGTTTAATGACTTAAAATCTGTTCCCCTGCTATGCAATAATCAAAATCATCAGTGATAAAGGGGGTATAGGACAGATCAAAGAGCAAAGAAAAAGATAGAATGCCCTTCTCCTCCCCCACTCCTCATTCATGGAAAAAGCTAGATCTGCTGGCATACATCTACATAAAACTATACAGCAAGATTTCTTCTCAAAAGCTTTGGTTGTTCCAGGATGTTCTTAGGGCCACTAATAAACTACAAAATTCCAACAAGGGGATTGGAGGAGACAGTGTTATTCCACACTCCAGGGCTTTCTAAGGATGCCTCTAGAACTTTCTTAGGGAGATTAAAGTGGCTCCAAAAAGGCAAGCTCACATGGGACACCCAGAAGAAAGACTCATAAGAGATAAAAAGAAAGAGCAACACTATGTAAGACTGCCTTAGTAATAGCAACACTGAGACATGAAGCCTTCTGTTGGGAAACATAAATTGATTCATCTCTTCTAGGAACCAATTGCAAACGTGATTTTGCACCTCAAGTGCACATCCTTGTGGATTTCATAATAAAATCCAACTTCTACCTGTCCAGCCTGGGGAATTCACTTGAAATGAAGATAAAGATTGAAAGGATAGAATTTTATAACAAACAAAACAAAAATAGGAATCAAACTAAATATCTAAGAACACAAATAGATTATAGAATACTCTGATAATGGCTGACAATCAAAGCAATGCTTTAGAGAAAATTATGTTTGTTTGTTTGTTTGTTTTTCAGTGCCAGTCCTGGGGTTTGAAATCAGGGCCTAAGCACCATCCCTGAATTTTTTTTTTTTGCTTCAAGGCTAGTACCCATTCTATCACTTGAGCCACAGATCCTCTTCTGGTTTTTTGGTGATTAATTGGAGATAAGAGTCTCACAGACTGGCTTGGGCTGGTTTTGAGCTGTGATCCATAGATCTCAGCCGCCTGAGTAGCCAGGATTACAGATGTGAGCCACTGTGGTGCCCAGCTGAAAATCATGATTTTTAATTCTGATTCTTTAAGGGAAAATGGTAGAACCCAAACTACAAAGTACAGTCTCAAATATTTAAAACAAAATACAGGGGGGAAAGGAACAATGATTGGAGAAAAATAGATCCAAAGCCAGCCACTTGAATGTGAGGATATGGATTTTGAGGCTCCGCCAATATTCTTTCCATTTTTCTTCTAGTGTCTAACTTTCTACCCTAAGTCACATTTTTTATGATCAGAAAAAGAAACACATAAGAATGAAATAATTGTCATAATGGCTGAATATTCATTAAGAAAAATGTTAAGTCTTCATTTACTAATGTAAAGACAAACATTCACTGCACAGGGAATTCCATTCCTCACAACCTAAAATCTTAACGCTGGTGCACTTTATTAAAGCTCACAGAACCAAAGCAAACCAACCAAATCCCTCCATAAAAACAGCCTGAGCAGTTTCTCTTAGGGCTTTTCCACACGCCATGATACAGAGCTAGACACCTAGTTTTTAAGTGTGGCTGTTTTAGTGTCTCCCTTAATTGGAAGAATGTGTGCCTGGAGCGACAGGCTCTAAAAGGTGGAAGATGTTTCTCTCTCTCTCTCTCTCTCTCTCTCTCTCTCTCTCTCTCTCTCTCTCTCTCTCTCTCTCTCTCTCTCTCTCTCTCTCTCTCTCTGATGTTCCTCTCTCTCTCTTCCTCTTCCCTGTCCACCTCCATCTTTCTCCCTTCTCTCTGTCCCTCTACCCCTCCACCCCTCCCTCTCTTTCTTCAAACCTCCCTCCCTTCCTCCCTCCTCTCTCCCCTCCCTTTCTCCTGTCTCTTTTCTCTCTCCTCTGTCTCCTTATCTCCCTCTCTTTTCTCTCCCTCCCTTTTCCCTCTCTCTTCTCCTCTCTATCCTCTGCTCTCTCTGCTCTCTCATTTTCTCTCCTATCTCTCAGCTCTGTTTTATTTTCTCATTCTCTTTTTTCTCTCTCCCTCTTTCTCTCCATCTTCCTCTCCTCTGTCTCCCTCCCTCTCTCTCCATCTGCTTCTCTCCCCATTTCTCTCCTCTCTCCCTCCCTCCCTCTTCTCTTGCCTCGTATTCTCTCCTCTCTGTGCTCTTTCTCATTCTCTCTGCTCTCTTATCCTCCTCTCTCTCTCTCTCTCTCTCTCTCTCTCTCTCTCTCTCTCTCTCACACACACACACACACACACACACACACACACACTCAGGCTAGCGGCGCAGGTGCCGCCCCGCCCTCCCCTCTGTACCTGTTCGTGGCGCGGGGCGCCTGGGTCGCCCGGGTCGCGGGGCTCCGGAGCGTGCTCAGCGCGGCGGGGGTGCCACGGGCGTCCTCCCTGCTTTGCTCCACCACAAACCTGGAAGGCCAGGGAGAAAACTAAGTTGTGACACCTCGCCGCTAACCCGGCGTCCTCGCGCCCGGACTCCCGGGACGGAGTTGGCAAACGCCTGCGAGCGGGAAGGAAGGGAAGAGAGGACCCGGTGGAGAGCGCGGGAGCCCGGTGGCGCACCCGACGGCGCCCGGCTGGCCCGCAGGGGCGCACGCTGGAGCCCGGTCCCTCTCCACGGCATGCGGTGCCCCCCGGGTCAAGCGTCCCCCGCGTGCCACCCCTCAGCCCCCCGCGTCAAGCACTCGGCGTGCAGCCGCTGCTCCTCAGCCTGTTCCAGTCCTTGCCCGAAGTGCGCGCCCAAGCCGGGCGGTGTGCACCGCGGAGCTCCGGGGGCGCACGGCGGGGCGCGGGGCAGGGCGCGCGGGTGTGCCCGCCGGGGCTCACCTGGAGCGGGCGGGCGCGTCGGCCGGGCACCACCACATCCGACGCAGCAGCAGGAGCAACAGCAAGCTGGCCAGCGCGCCGAGCAGCGCGACCCCCGGCCGCATCCTCAGCCACGGGAGCCACGGGAGCCACCGCCGCCGCCGCCCTCGGCGCCACAGCTGCCCGGGCGAAGCGCAGCCCGAGCGGCCCCGGCTCGCCGCTCCGGCCGCCGCCGCCGCCGCCGCCGCCAGCGCGGCCGCCGCCACGCACACCCCCAGCGTTCAGAGGCGGCAGAGGCGCGGGCCCGCGCGCTCCGCCGTGCCGGGTCCCAGCCCAGCGCACACTGCGCTCAGTCTCCGCTCCCCCTGCCTGAGCTCCCGAAGAAGCTTTGGCCGCTCGGCGTGGCCCGCGACGCCGCGCCCCGGCTCGCCGCCCGGCCCTCCCGGAGGCGCTCGGAGCTGCTGCGGGGCTCCGGGCGATGCCGACGCGCGGCTGCTTCCACCGCGCTGCCGCCGCTGGTCGCCGCTGGCTGCCGCCGCCGCCGCCGCCGCCGCCGCCGCCGCCGCGCGGGGTCACCTGAAGGTTGGGGCGTGCGAGCTCAACTCCGCGCTGATTGGGCTCCAACTTTTCCGTGGCCTCTTCCTTCTCCCCAGCGCCCGCGGTGGCGCCTGTTTTATTGTTTTTTTTTCGTTTTTCCTGTTCTTCTGCTTTTTACAAGTCCAGCGCACACCAACTGGTCAACCCCTCTCCAACTCCTGCCTGCCTGATGGCGGGTGGAAGCAAAGAGGAAGAAAGCCGGGGCGGGGGGAGGGGGGGGTGTCCACTTTTCCAAAACTTTGCAAACTGTGGAGTCGCCCCGCTGCACCGTCCCACGCGGCACTGTCCCACGCGGAAAGGCTGCCGGGGGCCTTGATGGCTTTTGCTTAGGTCGTGGCACAGCCTGCGAGAGTTGACTCCGCGGCCTCCCCTTGCGCAAAGGCAGGATTTGCGTGGCCGCTCATTCGGATCAGGAACCAGGAAATTTTCCAGGTGGACAACCAACCCCAGTCAGCCCAATCCACCCACCGCCTGTCTCTTTTATTCTATTTTAGGTTTTTCATTAATAGTTTCATGGGACCGTCCCCGTGTTCTCTACTTTGTATTTCCATGGTGCTGTGATTGGATATGGTTGTAAGATCTAGGTTGATTTGAGGCTACAAGGACGGAATTTAGTAGTGACAGAGATCCTACAGCTCTCCAAACTTAAAATACTTGTTTTATATATCATCCATTACTATTTTACTAATAACTTAAAAAAAAAAAAACTTTGACTACTGCGGGGAGAGGGGGGTCAGGGCCATGGCTCAGTTGGTACAGCGCCAGCCACAAAGTGAAAGCATCAGGTTCAAATCCCGGTTTCAGACCTAAAAAATAAGACTCCATAAGTCTGTACTTTGAATTCCCACCTCACCAACCCAGCACCAACATCAGGCATACAACCCACACCTAAGCTTCATGACAGGCAATCAGGTTTTAGCCAATCAGAAACAGTCAAATCATTACATCTGCCCAAACAAGACAGCCATTTTGCTGTAGCCAATCAGGAGATCTTTCTCTTGAATGCATGCTGAGTCTCTGCTTATAAATACTTGGTGCTCACACTCCTAGGAAGGAAGAGTTCTTCCAGTGTTTTATAGTTCGGAGGGCTGCCAGATTCATGAATCTCCCTTTGTGCAAGTAGACTGCTCAGTTTACCTTGTCTCAACTTTTCCCTTTATCTTTGCTATGGAGTTAACTGTGTGTGTCTCCTCAAAAATCTTTTGTTGAAGCCAAACCCTAATCCCCAAAGCATTAGTATATGGAGAGCTAATCAGATCGTGAGGGTGGGTGACTCATGATAGAGTTCCAGGGCCCTTCTACTCTCGGCAGTGTGAGGGCACAGCCCACGGGCAGCTGCCAGCCAGGCAGAAAGCGGGCCCTCACCAGAACCTGAATCGCCCCCGGGACTTGGAAAGTTTCTCTTGTGTCTGTCAGGGGCTATTGATGTTTCTATTGTGTAAATTACACGCTATAGTGTTTTGGCTGCCGCAGGAAGAGAACTGACTAAGGCTCCAGATTCCTGGTTTAATCATGTTGACAAGATCTCATGTATTGGGTTACTACCTCATTTCTTCCAGGGGAATACGCCAATGACAAGGTAATTGTCCAATTCTTTTATTTAGGAAAAAAAAAAAACTCAACTCTTTTAGTACCAAGCTCCTCTGTCCACACATATGGCCTGTGGACCCAAGCCCCCTGCCCAGCCAGCTTCCTACGTTATATCACTAACTGGGCTCTTGAGGAACACTCCTAAAACACAAATCGCCCAGTGGTTATTTGAGGTCTCACTAGACTAATTGTTCTATGTTTTTGAGATTTTTTTTTCCAAAGCAACACTTCACCACCTTGAAAGTACCTTCATAAAAAATATTTTGAAGAAGTTTAATCATTCAAAAAGCTTGAACGAGCCAGGTATCAGTGGTTCATACCAATAAACCTAATCACTCAAGAGGCTGAGATATCAAAGATGGAGAATCAGGCATCCATCTCCAACTAACCAGCAAAAAGCAGAGCGGAAGGCATGGATCAACTGGTAGAGCACCAGCCTAGCAAATGTGAGGACCTGCGTTCCAAACCTAGTACCACTACCAAAAAGGAAAAAAAGAAAAAGTTTTACCGAGTTACTTTCCAAAGCAACAAAACATTTATATTTAAACTAGTTTGATGCTCCCAAGTCAGCTTCCGAAAGGCATAAGGTCTTAAATTGCCAGAAACCAATGGAAAACCTGTTGGCTTACACATCTAATCAAAGCTGTCACTAGTGATTTGTCAGAAGAAAAAGAGCAACATATGTAAAGAAGAGAAATACAGGCTTCCTAGCTCCTCCCTGCTAAAAATATTTGATCACAAACGAATCAGAACTTTGCACACAGCAGTTGGTCAATAAATGTTGGGTCAATGAATAAAAACACTCCAGAAGTAATGCTGCTCTTAGAGAAAACTGAACAAGAAGATGGAAAAACTGTGACAAAAATATGATTTCCTTGTATTGCTCATTACTGTTGTTAAAATAAGTACTAAAAAGAGGCTGCAACCTTTATGTAGGACTGATGTTCTTAGGATCCCATTGCTTATTTGCATATGACATAACAAGGTAATGTCATATTCTCAACGAACTAAAATAATATAAGACAAATCTACATATTTGGGTTCAAACCCTCTGCTAAGTAAATATGTATGACATAATTATTTTGTAAATGGAGAAGTGTGGATTTAGAAGATATTCTGAATTTTATTTCTCTCATTGCAGAAGAATTGTACAGACAACACTTGCTAACGGAAAGGGCATTATTGTATCAGCCAGGAAGCTGTAATTTTGCCTAATTTACTAAAGTTTAATACTTCAGCACAGCTTGGCTCTAGGCAACAGCAGGAGAGTCAGTCTTGCAATGAGTTCCCTAAAAACCCTGGATGAAAATGAAGTTACCTTTTATCAAGCCAGTGGCTATGTAGTGGGAACACTCACAAAAGCCCGTTTTAATTGGAAAATCAAGGATAAATTTGCAACAGGAATTCAGAGCTGGGTATTAAAATTTGACAGTAGGGAACTTTATCATAGGCTCTTAATTTAAGATTAAGGTTAGTAAGATATAAATAATCTTGCTTATCCTTGAGAGAGAAACAACCTAGTTAAAATATAAGGTCTTAAATATTCTTAATCATAGAGCCAGAACCAAGTTACTGGCCATTTGGTGATTTCATATTAGCAAATCTGATAAGCAGCCCCCAAAACAACTATGCCATGTGGAATTTGAGATATTGCAGAGGTCAGAGATGGAGACATGAACAGCTTATAAAATTACTTTCTGAGAAGCTACTGGTCAGGACACCAGTAGCTCACACCTGTGATCCATCCTAGCTGCTCTAGAGGCTAAGATCCTAGGATCACAATTCAAATCCAGCCTGGGCAGGGAAGTTCGTGAGACCCTTATCTCCAATTAACCACCAGAAGTGGTGCTGTGGTTGTAGTGATAGAGCACTAGCCTTGAGCCAAAAACAAAGCTCAGGGATAGTGCCCAGGTCCTAAATTCAAGCTCCAGGACTAGAACCAAAAATATGAGCTATTGGGGTGGGCAAATAGAGAGAAAATGGTGGTGGTGGGGCTATAGTACTCAATGTACATATGTGAAATGGAGTACTTAAGGGGATGGGTGTGGTTGGGGGAGAAGGAAGGGAGAGAATGATGGAAGACTATTGACATTGATCAAGACACCGTTTACTCACAAACTGGCAAATTGAACTGAAACCCCCTTCTATAACTATTTAAAGATTAGATCGATTTTTTAAATGTAAAGCTATTGGGAAATTTTGATTTATAAAAAAAGTCCAAATAAGAAAACATCTTCCTGAAAGCTGAAGCTATTGCTAATTTTCAGCTTGAATCTTTCAGTAAGAACATCAAAAGGATTCAAGGAAAAGCTAGAAAATATGTGATTTCCATAGGTGTGGATATCTGGGGGTTTGTGAAGATGAATACCAAAAGATGAGTCTGTGTTGTGTACACATGCAGTGTTTAGATAGGTACATAATGAACACACATATTTCTACATCTATCTGTATACAGATATCTCTCTAGTATATATGAGTGAAAATCTTCAATATAAAAAAAGAAGTAATGCTGTGAAAAATACAGAAAATGAATGCATGAAGAATGTTTTCCTTCATTGGCATGACATTTTTACCTCCCTGACTATAATGGGTCATATCTGATGCTTCAAGGCTTCTTGATTGGGTTTTGTAATATTAAAGATTTGTGTGGACTTCAGGACAATAATGCTTTCAGACAACAAAACTACTCCTTGGAGAAGAATTTCATAGAAAAGTATAACCAAGGCTGCATATTTTTGATAAAGCACAGGACATAAACAAAAGCAGAAGTCACTTGAAGAAATCGACCTTGAATGAGGACATTCCTTCAAATACGTTTTATTATAGACTTATTCTCATTGCTAATTGAATTTAAAATGGAAGTAATTTATGTATAAAGCAGTTTTAACTTTTAATAATAGCCTAATTAAGATTACAGGGGAAAAGGTAGTGTTGTTTACAAGATAGATCTTAAGTGTATAAAGCAGTCAGGCATCCATTTCAAAGATCCTAAGGTATCAAAAAGAGAATTGAACTTATTCTGGAACTATAAAATGGTCACAACCCCACAAACTCCTAAGAATGTCTGCCAAGGTCAGCCAGGTTGGACAAGAATGCCGATGGCAAGGCATATGTCCTGTTAGGGTTTAGATTTGTAGGGAGGAAAAAAGTGGGAAAATTTCCACAACCTCATTCACAGTCAGTTTTCAAGAGCAACAGCCAGGCACGGAAAAGTCACAACAAAGAATAAGTGATAGTCTATGTTAATGACCAGTGCCAAGAGGCCAAAAGAAAGATAAGAGCTGGTATTCCTTTTTGTTTTTAAATTAAATTTTATTCATAAGGTGATGTACAGAGAGGGTATAGTTACATAATAAGGTAGTGAGTACATTTCTTGTCATATTTGTTATACCCTCCTTCATTTTTCTTTCCCTTCCCAGTTCAGATAAGCATATATACAATATCCAGTGTACCAGAATCATATACAGTGACCACAGGGGGTACGTCAAAGGAAATTCACCTAGTACATTAAACATTGACAACAGTAAAATCCTCCTGTTTCCACCTCTTGGAGTTCATTTTGCTTAGCCTCATCTTATATAATCATATGTATGTAGCTGTTGAGCTATTGTGCTCCTGGCAGGTCTATCCTAGACCTTTTTATGTTTATTTAGTAATTATTTGGTTTTAGAGACATGATGTAAAGTCGCTGACCAAAACATGTAGAAATACCATTTGAAAAGAAGTTTGTTATTTTACAGACATGATCTCTATTGTTCTCCCCTCCCCCTCCAACAACCACATATCAGGGAGACCGTGCGCCTTTGTCCTCTGTGCTCTAGGCTTGTCTCGCTCAACATTATTCGTTCAAGATCTGACCATATCCCTGTGAATGCCATTATTTTATCATTTCTTTTTTTGTTGCCATTAAGATTACCTTTATTTTAAGTACACATTAAACAAGAGATTGATTATCTAAAATCAAATGTAACACTTTTGAAAGAGACATATTCTAAAATAACTGATTTCAATGACAAATTAAAATTTACTGAGTAGTCTGATTTCTAAGTTTATCTTGCTGTTCATTTCATTAAACATATTGACTATTTTTTCAGTACTTTAGAGACAATATTTTTGTTGATTATTCAGTAGAATTCATTATGTTACCTAATATGCACAGAATGGACTTTTCTATGAAATTATGTAGGATGTCATGTTATCTTCTCCATATTAATAACATAATTAGGTTTTTATTATGTAGTTGCCATATGTATGTGTGCATGTGTGCTTTCAGTTATCAGAATAGAGCCTAAAGTTTAAAGATGTTAAATGATTCAGTCAAGTCACAAAAGTAGCAGTGAAGATGGTTCAGAAATTCTTGACATCTAAAACAATTTGTATCTAAGTCTGTGTAAATGAAACACGGGTCCTGGCCCCACAGTTGTGCAGATATTTGTCCCAGGAGGCTACTTTTTTTTTAACTGAAGAGACTATTGTTACTAATGTTAGTAGTACATTAGTTGTGACATTTACACACATTCAAACAATTTATCCTGATAAACATCTTCCTCTCTTATTCTCCTCCGTACTCTCTCAAAGCCATTTCAACGAGTACAATTGTATTTTCATATGTGCAAGTAAACTTTATGAACAATATTCTTTGTTAGTGCTCTTTACTCTGGTTGCTGCTCACCACACAATCTGAGCCTGTTTTAAGAGTTCTTTTTAAAAAATGGATTTACATTCACAAGGCTTTTATCCTGTTTGGTTATTCCTTTTAATGTAATGGTGACCTAAAGATAATGCAAATCTTTGGGACAGATGCTACGAAAGAATGTTTTAGTTATTGATTAAAGTCAGTTTTCCATAGGAAAGTACATACCTATGCTATCCACCTACATCAACAAAAGACCCTCAAACCATTGTGGGATTTTACAAAGAACTGACATCTCCCAGTGGATCCAACCTAATCCCAGAGTTTGCAAAACCAAACAGAAGCCCAGGGTTTCAACACACTGAGGACTGGAACTTGAATGGGCTAAGAGAATGTACCCACTCTGCCAGATTTCTCTCCCCAAGTCCAGTTGTGCACCTTTTAATTCCATACAACCTAAACTAAAAGCAGATTAAAAATTGGGGGAAAATCCAACAACAAGTGCATAATGCAAAACTAAGTTTCAGTAAGCTCACAAATAAAAAGGAAGGGCTGCCAAAGATTTGCCATCCATATTACTCCTGGCAGGTATCAGGACTTCTTTCAAGGATGAATAAGTGGGGAAAAAACATTATGGAAAAATCCTGCAAAATATCTGAAAAAAGGAAAGGATGTTATCAGTAAAAAGGCAAATTAATAATACGTTGGAATGCAACTTGCTCCAGGAAACAGCAGAAATTTTAAACCATAACTACTTCATTTTCCCCAGGAAAGTAAATATAATATATAAGCACTGTGATAGGAGAATCCAAAGAAGAAATAAGAACTGAGAAGGAAAATGGCAAGGCAATAAAAACAATAAATGAGCTAACAAAAGGAAAATAAATTAAAACACCATTGCAGACCATAGAAAAACTTTGAAAAATCTGAAAAACCTTGCAAAAACCAGAACCAATACCATGGCAATTAGACTAATGTTAGTTACCAAAAAAATCAAAACTCATATATAAAACAGAAAGGGAGAGCCAAGAAAAATACATTGATTAGAAAATTGTGTACCAAAGCAGATAGTAAATGTATCTCATATTAGTAGTGTTCCTTTAAAAGAATAAAAGTGACATTTTAAGAATATTTGTTGATAGAATAGAAGACAATTTTACTGATACACAAAAATACAGAATTCTATGATATTTTATGTTCTTATATTTAAACTTATTATGTAAACTCATGATATAGAAAAATTTAATAAGAGACAATTAACTTCATGGCTTATTCTATTGCAAATGTTATTTGAGGATAGAAAAGGAATCTTAAACATATCCAGACAGAAGAAACTGATTTGGTAAAAATTAATCTGGTTTCTAGCACTATTCAACTCAAAAAGGACAATACTGTATTTATGGTTTATAGGCAGAAATGCTTTGACTCCACAAATCCATGCCCAGTATACTTTTCATAAACAAAGGCAATTTCTTTTGCATATTGAATTACCAAATATTCAAAAACACAGGATGAATAATATACATGGCCAAAATAATGCAACTTGAGTCTTAACCCAACCATAAAATGCAAATGGAAATAAGTCTGTTCATGCCCTGTATTAGAATACTTCATTCAAGCACAGTGACTGACATCGATAATCTTAACACTAGGAGACTGAGTCCAGAGAATTGTGAGTTTGAGGCTAGCCCTTGGGTACACAATAACACCAGGTCTCAAGAACAAATAAACATCAGCAAAATCCCATGTTTCAATAATAAAGAACCACGCATACAGCAATAATCCCATAAGATTATTGTGCAGTTAAGAAATTACTGTCACCTAGAACTTTTCAAAGCCAAACAGAGCAGTTAGCTTGACTATGTTTAGATACGCAAACATATAACACTCTGCTTCAATTTCATAATGTATTCAGTACAGCAACATAATGTGCAGGTTTGTATCATAGGAGTGATAGGCTATACCATAAAACCTAGGTGTGTTGTACAATAAATCATCTGCCTTTATGTTTGCACAACAGTGAAATTGCCTGACAATACAGAGCCCAGAACACAACCGCAGTATTAAACAATATATGACTCTAATTAACAATGACAAAAATCTTGATCATAAAGAACTCAGATGAGAGCATCTTCAGATAGAATTAAATAGAAATAATATAATTCCATGTAAATACATATCATGCTTTCTTTAAAAATAACTGCATAAATATAAAAGGACACAATAACTCTTGGAAGGCCAATTCTAGTTCATGGTAAATAATAAAATGGAAGTAAGGAGAAAAATGAAAGATGTAGTGAAAACATTCTTCTCATCATTCAAGATGGATAGAAATATCGGAATAAATCATAAAAACATGTGTTAAGCAAAATCATAAAAATTAGTTCAGCCTGGTGGTACATGCCTGGAATCTTAGTCACTTGGGAAATAGACAGGAAGATTACTAGTTAGAAGCAAGTTCAGGCAAAGTTAGTGAGATTTCATCTCAAAAACAAACAAAAAAATGTGGTTTAGGGATTGCCTAACATGCTCCAGATCCTGGGTTTAATCCCTAGTAAATAAACATTTGTGCTCACTCCCAAAAAAGGAAGAAAAAGATAAATACAGATTTCCTAGCAAGGAATACCAATTCAAGCAATATATAGCTCTGTTGTACTTAGGAACATTTCATAAACTATAGCAATGAAAATCAATATGTTCTAATTGTGGTAGTACCTCCCTTTAATCTCTGTAATCCAAGTAGGGCCAAGAGGATCTCAAGGTTGATGACAGCCTGGGCTATATAGCATGACCCTGTCTTATAAATCAATCAATCAATAAATAAATGCACACCTGAATTTTTTTTATTTCATAGGGACTGGAGATTAACCCCAGATCTCATGCATACTAATCAAACACTTTACTTCCTGATCTACACCTCAGCCCTTCATATTATTATTACTTATTTTCCTTCCTTCCTTCCTTCCTTCCTTCCTTCCTTCCTTCCTTCCTTCCTTCCTTCCTTCCTTTTCCTTCTTTCCTTCCTCCCTTTCTTTCCCTCTCCCTCTCTTTCTTTCTTTCTTTCTTTTCCTCCTTCCTTCCTTCCTTCCTTCCTTCCTTCCTTCCTTCCTTCCTTCCTCCTCCCTCCCTCCCTCCCTCCTTTCCTTCCTTCCTTTCTTCCTCTCCTTCTTTTTCTTTTTCTTTTTGCTGGTCCTGGGTCTTGAATTCAGGGCCTGGGTACTGTCCTTGAGTCTCTTTGTGTTCATGGCTAGCACTCTACCACTTAAAGCCACACCATCACTTCTGGCTTTTTCTGAATAGTCTATTGGAGGTAAGATTCTGTGGACTTTTCTGCCCCAGCTGGCTTTTAACTGAACTCCTCAGATCTCAGCCTCCTGAGTAGCTAGGATTACAGATGTGAGCCACCAGTGCCTTTATCTTAGTTTATTTCTGAGACAAGTCATTACCTTTTGCTTTGGCTGGATTCTAACTTTCAGTCCTGTCTCCTTCCCAAGTAGCTATGATTAGGCATAAACAGATACATGGCTCCTAGCTGAACTCTTATTTTAAAAAATAAGACGTAAGGACCTGGATTGTGCCATGAATTGAAATCCAGAGCAGCAGTAAGCATGTATGTTTTCAGAGGAGCTCATCTGGGATACACAAACGTACAGGCCATCTAAGGTTTGGTTTTAACAGGCATGCAGGAAAAGGGAGAAGAGGGCTGAGTTCCCAGGAGGACTGAGTTAGAACTGAAATTCCTGCACAAGGCTTAGTTACGGTTAATATATATATACATATACATATATATATACACACACACACATATATACATATATACTAGAATATATGTATATATGTGTGTGTATATATCAGAAAAACCTACAAAATATTGACACTCTTGCACAATGACAATTATTTCTCTCTGCTGGAGCTCTGGGTAAAAGAATTTTACTCTGAAACCTTTGCCTAGCTTAAATTTTGTGATTCAATTTGATATCACTCAAATGTTCCAATAATTAACATAAAAGTCCATCCATCTCTGGCTAATGCTGCTCTGAGACGCATGGCTAAAATGCTAAGTATTCTAGTTCCATAGAATCCCAGAGGAAAGGAATGTGATTTTTAAAACTGATCTTGCAACCAAAGAGTTACCAGAAACACTCAGTGAAATCACCTTCGTTACATCTTGGTAGGTAAAATCAATGGAACCCCTCCAAACTAGGTATTGTGCAATGATCATAAAGATAATAAAAACTTCTCAACTTTGAAATGATTAAGAACACGAAAAGAATGAGTCTATATAAACGAGAAAAGTGCTATGATAAAAGGGCATGTATTTCTAACAAGCCAATAGAAATATAAAAAATAAAATAAATAGTAATCAATATAAACATAGCCAATGGATGAATCAACTGACAAGACTATATAAGGCTTATGAGAGATCACACTGAGAAAAAAACCTCACCCATTGAAAAGCAATGGGATTATGAAAGAAAGGCTGCAAGAGCTATACAGATAGGCAAATGGTTCTATTTTTAAATGTTTTAATTATCTTTAAGTAGTTGTACAGGAGGTGCTATTTAACAATTAGCAGCTTATGAATACAATGTGTCTTGATTAGAGTCACCCCCCTTCAATATTCTCATCCCACTTTGGCCTACCCCTTCCCTTACTTAATTTTGTGGTATATCCAATAAATTCTTGACTGCATTCTCCTCCTTTCCCCCATCGTTTGTCTATGCCTCCCCCTTGGCCCCAACACTTTCTTGCATGTATCCATTTCACGGTGAAGATTTTGTTGGACTTTGGCCTAGTCTTTCTAAAAAGAATGTTATTATTTGAGCTCTTCATAGAGTCAATTACACTTCAGTTAATTCACTTGGAATCACTTGCACGCCACTCAACATGTTTACTTGTAGATTTATAGGCACAATGAGGGAAAACGTGCAACCTTTGTTTCCCTGGGTCTGGCCTTCTTCATTTAATATATTTTTCCAAGTCTTTCCATATCCTTACAAATGGTATAATATTATTCTTTCTAGTGGATGAGTAAAATTCCTTGTGTCCACATACCACTTTTTTTTTTTTTCTGCCAGTCCTGGGCCTTGGACTCAGGGCCTCAGCACTGTCCCTGGCTTCTTTTTGCTCAAGGCTAGGCCACTTGAGCCACAGCGCCACTGCTGGCCGTTTTCTCTATATGTGGTGCTGGGGAATCGAACCCAGGGCATCATGTATAGGAGACAAGCACTCTTGCCACTAAGCCATTTTCCCAGCCCCACATACCACATTTTTTGATCCATTCATCCACGGAGGGGCATCTGGGTGGATTCCATATCTTGGCTATGGTGAATAATGAAGAAGCTCTATATTCTTGTGAGCTATTGCTCCACAACAGACAATTCCAGCACCCACTGTTTTAAAAATAATAGTCATTTTTGAAGCAAGGGGTTACAAGTGTGACAAGAAATGTACTCACTACCTTATGTATGTAACTTTAACCCCTCTGTACGTCACCTTGACAATAAAATAAAATTAAAAAGTAAAGTAAAAGCCATTTTACTAGAGTCAGAGTTCATGGGTTGGGGTTCAGGCTGCACTCCTCATTTCACATGCAGTCTGCAGAGTTTGGTACAGTCTCACTCATGGCTTACCTTTGGTATGGACAGCCTTTAAAAAAACAAACAGACCTGGCTAGTACTGTCCACTACATCAACTAGATCTACATGGGACCTCTTCATAGCAATCTGGGGGAAGGTGGGAGAGAAGGGAAGGGAAGGGAAGTGATGGGGAGGGGAGGGGAGGGGAGGGGAGGGGAGGGGAGGGAAGGGAAGGCAAGGGAAGGTAAGGGAAGGCAAGGGAAGGCAAGGGAAGGGAAGGGAAGGGAAGGGAATGTAGGGTATATCAAACCAAATTGCAGGGTGTGTGGAAAGCAGAACGTATATAATTTGAATGTATCTATTAAAATATGAAACATTTAAATGGGCACCAGTGACTCACACCTATAATCCTAGCTACTCTCGAGGCTGAGATCTGAGGATCCTGGTTCAAAGCAAGCTGGGGCAGGAAAGTCAGTAAGACTCTTATCTCCAATAAACTACTCAAAAAGCCATAAATCACACTGTGACTCAAGTGGTAAGGCACTAGCCTTGAGCACAAAGAGGCTTAAGGACAGTGCCCAGGCCCTGAGTTCAAGCCCCAGGACCAGCACCAAAAAAAAAAAAAAATCAGTGAATTAAATATCCAATATACACTAGGAAAATACAGGAGAATAAACCCAAATTGTGTGAAAAATGGTCCCCTAAATTGGCTTAAAATGGTAAGAAATTAGGAGATCGACTATTATCCAAACAGTGTGGTATCTTAGCCTAGGTTCTTCTACATCCTTGAAATCCAAAGTAGAGAAGAACTTTGGCCCAGGTAGTTTTGTTTTTTAATAAAAGAAAATAAATCCCTGGGAAGAAGAGCCAACACCATGGAGAAAATAAAGCAGAGTGCATCATCAAAGTGGGCCCTGCTGGGGATGACCCAGGTCAGGGATTCTCTGATGTGTCTCACACAATATGCCTCAGGATCATCCGCCTGTGGGAAGGCTAGCATTTCTCCCTCAGCGCCTGTTGCATATTGCATTTTCAAGTTGTACAGGAATGAGTGACAGGTCACCTGCAGTGTACCGTGTTCCCCACAGCAGACTCTCATTCCCAAAAACATGGTCCTAAATTAATGAATTCTCCCTTCTGTCTTAGAGTCCGCCTTGTCTGCCCCAGCATTTTTCAGATCTAAACTTATATGTGCTCGCTTTGCTTTGTGCCAGTAGGCTCTATCTACACTCATTTGTTTGGAGATTCTTTCCTCTTAGAATACCGACCACGTTTCCTTATGCAAGTCACATCTCATTCTTATTATTGACATGAAGGCAATGAAGGAGATAGGGGAAGATCTTGAACAGAGGAGAGCTATTTGTCTTCAGAGAGGTCCTTACAGTATATCCAGGTAAGAGGAAGCTGCTGTCTCTTATGAGTAGAAGGAGGGATGTGTTCCTGCCAGCCAAGAAATTTAGGGAATCTGGGTTTCAAGATGCCCTGTTAATCTTCCCAAGTGTCCCCATAGAGCCCTCTAATTCCTACCTTTGTCTTTTGATATTTCCACAGTAACCTTCTCAAAGGTATATATTTAACCTTTTTAGTTCTGTATCTCATGAGATTAAATTCTGAACCCAAAGGTCTTTCAATGTTCAAAGCTTGACTTCAGTTGTTATTTAGCTGATTTATGTCTGTCACTTAAAGCATGCATTCAGCAAAAACAGCCAGCCATGATTGGATTGTGTGTGTGTGTGTGTGTGTGTGTGTGTGTGTGTGTGTGTGCCTGCCATTACTTGGACTAGAACTCAGGGCCTGAGCACTGTCAGTGAGATTCTTTTGCTTGAGGTTAGCACTCTACCACGTGAGCCACTGTACCACTTCTGGATTTTTCTCAGTAATTTATTGGAGATAAGATTCACACAGATTTCCCTACCTGGGCTGGCTTTGAACTGTGATCCTCAGATCTCAGCCTCCTTATTAACGAGGATTAGTGGCATGAACCACCAGCACTCAGTTTGATTGATTTTTTGTTGATTAGTCAGTGCAGTACTTAAGGTTGAACTCAGAGCCTTCTTGCTAGACAAGCGCTCCACCATTTGAACCATGCCACTATTCCTCTTATTTTTTTTACATAGGGTCTTGTACTTTTTCCCAGGACAATCTTTGACTCCAATCATCTTACCTCCAGATACTGAATGGCTAGGAATACAGGTGTGCATCACTAAACACTTTGGGAGGCACATATTTTATCTCCTGGCCCTCTGGCAGCCGAATTAGGGGCTTGATCAATGAGACATCTTCAGTAAAACTGAATATTAAACTAGGCCTTATGGTGCACACCTGCAATCCCTGCTATGTGCAAGGCAGAGGCAGGAAGATCAAGGTCCAAGTCTAACCCCAGGTAAAACCTCATGCACGAACCTATTGAGAAACAAACTAAAAAGCCAAAGGACTGGAGCCTGTCTAAAAAGCTCAGGGCCTGAATTTAAACTCCATTACTGTGAACACAAAACAAACAATGACAACAAAGCCCTACATATTGAAGAAGTGATCCTACTTGCAGACACTTGGGAAGTTATTCAGCACAATGTCAATGGGCAGTCTTTGCCCTGGTGCTGGCGTGTGTCTAGACAACATCGATTACAGAACCTTGCCATTTCTTATATTGCCCTCTTTGGGTCACTACCATCATCCTGCTAGGTCCAGAACCAGCCAATACATATTCTGCCTTTAAATTCCATTGATAATAATGACCTGTGTCAATTATTCATGATGCTGACCAATAGTGCTGGCAGGCACATCATCAAAGACCAGCTCCTCCAATTCCTACTAGCCCACCTCTCGCTCCTAGTGACCTGAAAACACCATCCCTTAGCATTGCTTTGGGATTTGAAGCTCTCATCTCACCATCCATATTGAACTCCTCCAGCTGAGCCAACAGAACACCTTCTCTCTTGCTTCTGAACTTTTTGTAGGGCTCTGCCTAAACTCCCCACTGTGTGATATACTCATTCCACCCTCTATCCCTCACCAGGCTAATTCCCACCTGTCCTTCAGAGGTCAGCTTAAATGTCTCAGAAAGCCTTCATTAAATGCTTTGCCTGTGGTCTTCTTTTTCATCTATTGAAAAAAGTCTCTTCATTCCTAGCAGGGGATAGAGGTATCACAACACAGCTCCATACCTGTATCTTCTAGAGCTTAAGGAAAGACCACTTTCAAATCAGTAGCTTCAGTTAGAAAATTGCTTAGGCAAGATCCAATTTAGGCCATGAATTGATCTTGCCAATAAGAAGACGGATCGTGAGAACCTTGTCGTGGTCTCATGTCCACCAGTGTGGCCTGTTTTCTGTCTCTTAAGATAGAATGATCAATATCGAACTGGCTTTTCATTGTTGTTGGTTTATTTTTGTGAACTGTTTTATTTTTAAAAGAAGAAGTCTTGGTTGTGAGTGAGGACTGTGAAGAGGAGAGACATTTTTAAAGAGAATTATAGACAGTGCCTTACACACTTCTGGAGAAAACAATGAGGACAAAGCCTTATAATAAGAACAGAGTAATGTCGGGTATTTTGAATTGTTTGACGTTACCGGCAGATTAGGGCTGGAAGGGAGGATTTGAGAAAATGGTAACGATAGCAAAAGAGAAGATAGACTTCCAGTGTTGTGCAATTTTCCCTAGGTTTGGTGGCAGTCACTGCCATGTGTGAAAGATGAATCACTCTAGTGCTTTTAAGAGTCAGTAAGGGGAAGTCAAATGAGCTTAAGACTTGAAGTCTGAGTCTTGAGTTCTCAGTTCTGTCAACTCTTAAGTAAATTTAGCCTCTCTGAACCTCAATATTCTCATTTATAAAATAAAGACAAAAGGCTGTATTTAATATTAAGGGCTAAAAGCAAGAAACAAAACTGCAATAGTAGGGTCACCTTTGTCCCTGTTAGGAAAATGTCCTGTAACTAATCAAATATCACTGAATATATAGTAAGTGGTAACTGTAGTTAAGCCAAGGCATGAAATTATAATTCTATTGTATACTACTTTGTCCTTTTCAAATTAAATACTAGGGACTAGTTTAATACCATGGTAATAAATTAATCAATTGTCTAAGAATATTCATCTCACAAAGAAAACCCATCTTGTAGCAGATTTCCAATAAATAATGGTCCTTTTTTCCCTTTGGAAGTGAGTACAAAATCACCTACCTGGAAAAAGCAGAGGACAGCTAGCAATCTGAGGCTGTCTATTGCAAAAACCCATATGCATGTTTTAACATTCACGTGCAAATATGCAATATAAATCCTGC
Source organism: Perognathus longimembris pacificus (assembly GCF_023159225.1). Classification (NCBI taxonomy): domain Eukaryota; kingdom Metazoa; phylum Chordata; class Mammalia; order Rodentia; family Heteromyidae; genus Perognathus; species Perognathus longimembris. The sequence goes on from NC_063178.1 coordinate 14,116,342, forward strand.
ATGGATTTATTAAGTGGGAAGACAATGTAGCCATCTCTATCTCTGTTGAGACTGCTATGCACTGTCTATACCTCGCTATGTTTATACCTCAACTATAATTCTGCTTTATTTTTTATTTGCTCTGCATTATTTCTACCTCAATATCCTATTTGCTATGCTTTTTTATATCACAGTCTAGAACAGCCTGCTTCATTTTTACTCAGTCCCCAAAGAAAAATTAAGACATTAAACCAGTGACTTGGATCCCTTGCATTCCTGATCACTGAGCTATAGGTGAGGGTGGTCCAAACTGACCTCACAGTTCTGAACATTGGAATGAGCTTAGAGTATTTCTACCAAAAGCTCTCTTTTCTACACACACAGAAGCAGCTGCCTGCAGCACGTTTTCCAACTCATGAACCATAATCTACTGAAGGGTTGTCCATCACTCACCACACTTTGCCACTACAGTAAGTTCATCAAGCCAGGCTCTAAATCAATAGTATGTCACTACATCTTCTTTTATTTCCATTTCCAAAAAATAAAAGAACTGAAAATGTGGTAGACAACAAGATTCTTTTGAGGAGAAAAGCTACATTAGCTTAGAATAAGTAGTATAATACAGAATTGACTATGACTTACAAACTGTTCTAGGTCAGTAGAAGTAAATGCATTAAATATATAAGGCAGTTGAAAGTATCTACTATATCTGGTGCAAAGGTTGTCCAAATTAATGGCCCATACATCTATTAATTATTTATGTTGGTTTTTTTCTAAATACATATTTCATCTTCCATAAAATATATGAAATATTTACTGTTTTTTTTCTGAAGAAGAGTCTGTAAATTATTCAGAAGGACAGTACATTTCTCCAATTCTTTCAACAGGTAAAATAGACGTGTATCAGTAGCAAAGTTTTCCAAAAAAGCAATCTCAAGATCTTAGAAAAGCACAAAGCAAGGAGGTAAGATGCCCACAGGGAGACTTAAAATGTTTCAAAACTGGATTCCAATTAGAAACATCCATGTAAATCCTTTGGGAATTAATAAACAGCATTATTAGGATTAGAAAGTATCATGAGATAGGAGATGAGAAATAAGATTGCATATATTTTGAGCTGCAAGTTTTATTTATGTCAAAATCATTCTGATAACTTAGAAGATCCTTCATGAATAAAATATGACATTTTTCACCTCTGTTTCTAGTCTTTGTCTTCCATTCTATTTTTATGGACATGTCAATGGTATTACTTCCAAAGTATTATTGTTCAGGAGACCCCCCCATTTAATATTTCACATTTAATTAATCACACTGGCAGAAAATATTTTCTTATGCTTTCTTTCATTGACTTTCTTAGGGTTGTTCCATATTAAATGCATGATGCTCTGTGATGCACCAACACACTTAGATTATGAAACTAAAATTCTTATTCTCTTGGAGTCAACACTATGTGCAAAGTGGTCATTTCAACATCTAACTTATGAGATAACCCATATGTTTTACTCGGTTTAATTAATTTTTCCTTGGAAAATGTTCCTTTAATGATGCTTTGCATATTTGAATGGCTCTCGCTTCCACCTGTGTTCAAAGGCACCTGATTTTAATGGATTGGCTTTGTAGGTTAGAGAAAGGATACCATTACATTTATTTTTCTACTTTGATAATGAACCTTGTATGCTTGACCTAAATGGAATTCTGTACTCTATTTTGTCACCTCATTAATTCGGTCAAGATATTTCATAGCATCTTACATCTTTACAGAGTGAAAATGGAAATGTAATCAAATTTATATACCTAGCAAGACAATTTCATATTTTTTTCCTCTACTTTTGCTGAGAAACTTAAACTAAGGCCTTGTCTCAGCCAATTGTCTTCTCTGCTCCCGCAGACACTCCTGTACATTTTGCTTTCACGTCTCTGAGTTCCATGGGGGTCTGCTTCAGGTTCCCAGATGTATGTATATACACTAAATGAAGGAGTTACTCAGATTGTTCAATCCTCTGTCATATGTGGTGGTTGGAATTTTAGAGCATAGTGAACAGAGCTAGAATTTTCTTTCCTGCTTTTTCCAAATAGCCTAATTACCCTTTCTATTCCAGATATGAAAGTCCAATCAGTGGGGAGTGAAGTGCTTTTTTTCCTGGTCTCAATGCAAGTTATTAGCAGTTGTAGACTCAGAAATCTCTACTTTCTCCAGAGGTATCCATTCCATATTACCGTGGATGTCTCCTGACTTGTAAAAGGAGATTTCATTCCTCAAAGAACAACTATATTTTCTTGTTTTTAACCAATCTCACTCCATTTTATAATTACTAATGTTATTATTTGGAGCCTTTCACCCCAGTAGTTTAAATACATATAGAAATCATAGGAATATTACAGAGGCTCACCCTTTGAGAGAAAATATCTAAAACTGAACAGACCTTTACTTGCAGACTTTTTTCCCTTTAAGTACTTTAAAGGAATTTGTCAGTACTACAGAGATAGAGAGATCAGACAAGGCCAGGGCCTCCAAAAAATGTTTAGAGATTTAATTAAAAGCAAAGACAGCTGGGGAATTAAAATTTAATAGCAAAGATTGCAAAAACCTAAAATTATACACTGGAAGGAGTTGCCATTTTAAGAACTCGTCTTTTGAGAGCCAGACATCAGATCTAAGCAAAATTGAATGGATGGATGGCACCCAACCCTGGTAAGGAAGATTCCTCCACAGAGAAAGGAACAGTTCTGAACATACTGTGAGGAGAGGACAGTTCCTCATGTTTTATCCCATTGGCTTATTTTGTTTTTCCAACTCAGGGACTTCAACTCGGTATCTGATGCTTTCACGCGCTGCCTGGTACTTTACCACTTGATCCACACCTCCAACCCCCATCAGCTCATTTTTTAAATGAAATACACTTTCAGAATGTATAGTGTATATGTATGTATGTATGTATGTATGTATATGTATGTATATGTATGTTTAGTGGATGTGAATAGGTAATGTTTCAACACAGACATTTGGGACCACCATGAAAGTGGAAAATTTTCCCATAGTTTTCTATGAATAACCAATTACCTTACTTAATGGGGTATTTTTATTCAAGATATTTTAAAATTTTGAATTTTCTATTTTCCTCTCTGTGTGTGTACACACGTGCATGTGTGTTTTGCTAGGAATCTAACCGAGTCCAGTAGGCAAAACCCTACACTGAACTATACTCCCTATTTCTCCTTATTTCCTTTTTCAATTCCCATTCCACTTAAGTAAATACATTGAAACTCTCAATCCTTCTGTTTGGAAGATAAAGATCACTGGGGCCGAGAATGTTGACTTTCTTGTTCACATTATCGTTAGCACTTCAGTGTGTGATACTAAACATTTGCAGAATGAATTAATAAATGAATGACTTGGGATGATATAGGTAAAGCACAGACTAGAAGTTGACTTGTAAAATACAAAGTATTGTTGAAGGTAGTGACACACACCTGTAATCCCAGAATTTAGGAGGCTTGAAGCACAAGAATGTCAAGTCTGATGCCAGCCTAGGTTACATAATGAAAACCTGTCTCAAAAAATGCATTGTTATCATTTCACATAAAGAATTCCATATTACCTTGGAACTTGGGAAGGGGAAAGGCATTGAGTACCTTTTTGAATCTGAAAACTGACAATCTTTGGGATTCACCAAAGTGAGAATGTACAGAGTATAAAATTTTCTTCCAAGATCACTGGTTAGCTAGGCTAAAATGCTCTTCTTACTAGCTGAGAGACAAGTTCTATGTTAGAAGTGGTGACACCAAAGGTTGAGGGATTCCTTCAGAAATAGGAACAGCAGAAAGCAGAAAATAGAGCTTATGGATGAAAAGCTACAGCTATTGGATCTTAGTCCACCCACACCACACCCACACACATCATCGGAACCAGGGGTAGAAGATAGGAGATAGCTGAATGACTCTGTCATTAACACCCAGTATCATTCACCCCTGTAATTCCAAGTCTGCTGCAAACTGACATGAGTCACATAGTAATCAAAGGAAGGGTCTGTTGGGGTGAGACAAGTAGGCTGAATGCCTCAGGGTTTTAGAGGAGAAGAAAGGTCAAAGCAGCCCAGTGGAAAACATTGACATTTTTCTTTCAGAGGGCCAGTCCCCAGTGTTTCCCTTCTACTGTGATTTTTAAAGAACATAGGTTTCACAGGCCTGGGTTGGATCTCTTCTTTGACTAAATGACTCCAGCTTTGTCCTTTGTAGTGAGAAGATAACACCTACATGGGAGCCTCCTTCCTGAGTATCACCTCCAGAATTCTCCACCAGGATCATCCTTAAATTCTTTACATTACCTGCTCCTGTTCTTTTACTCTCTCTTATCTTTCTGGTTCCCATCTCCTTCTCCCTTGACTAGATCTTCTAGTCGCATCCCTATTTTGTAGGAAGATACCTGGAATTGCTGTCTAACCACTTGGGGTAGGTTTCCTAGGTACATCTTGGATCTTGGTTTTCCACCTTCCTTCCACTTTCTCTTTGCATTCTCACTTCACCACCATCTTCTGGTTGTGACATCAAGACATTCTTTGCTGTTACTGATTTCCTCTTCTGATTGGTGCTTCATGCCACCACCAAACTCTATTTCTTAGAGTTGTCACGCCAAAGTCATGCTGGGCAACTGTCTCAAAATTGATTCAGCAGTGTCTTTCAATTGAGGCAAAATTTCATACCCAACATTTGGACTTCACTTGGTTTCTACCGCAACTTGCAGGATCACTGGCCCAAGGTTGTCACTTGCTGCCTGTGTAAACTCAAGACATTAACCCCTTATGCTTCTATTTCTTCTCTAGGAAAGCTTTCCCTTATTGTGGAATAAGGATTGGCATGAGTTAGTATGTATATATTAGGCACTTCAAACATTGCTGAGAGCCTCTGTGGCTCACACATGTAATTCTAGCTACTGGGGCTGAGATCTGAGGATCACAATTCAAAGCCAGCTCAGGAAGGAAAGTCCATGAGTCTCTTATCTCCAATGAACTACGCAGAAAAAGTGAGAAGTGGCACTGTAGCTCAAGTGGTAGGTAGTGTGCTAGCCTTGAGCACAGAGAGGCTCATGGACAGAGCCCAAGCCCCAAGTTCAAGCTCCAGGGCCAGCCAAAAAAAAATTTAAAAAAATCAAGTAGTAATGTATGTATTATAGTGATCTTTCCTGTTATGGTTAGTTTTTTATAACAAATAGACCTAGTTACTGCTTCCCACATATAACTTTACTCTGATTATTTCTAAACTTCCTTCCAAATGAGTCCCCCTTAACTGCATTAAATGATATATATATATATATTTTTATTATCAAACAGAATTACAGAGAGGTTACAGTTTCATATATTAGTCATTGGATACCTTTCTTGTACTGTTTGTTACCTTGTCCCTCATTCCACCCTCCCCCCTCTCCCTTTCCCTCCCCCCCATGAGTTGTTCAGTTGTTCAGTTCATTTTCACCAAACAGTTTTGCAAGTATTGTTTTTGTAGTTGTTTGTCTTTTTTTACCCTGTGTCTCTCGATTTTGGTATTCCCTTCCAATTTCCTGGTTCTAATACCAGTATACCCAGTTTCCAATATACTCAGATAAGATACAGAGATAGTGTAGGTACAACCACAGGAAGGTGGTACAGGAATATCATCAATAATAGAGGCTACAGTTACATAGGGCACGTTGAAAGTAGTTACAACTGTGATATAACAATTGTTTCCATAACATGGAGTTCATTTCACTTAGCATTATCTTATGTGTTCATAAGGGTATAGCTATTGGGCTCCTGTGATCCTCTGCTGTGACTTGCCTAAACCTGTGCTAATTATTCCCTATAAGGGAGAACATAGATTCCATGTTTCTTTGGGTCTGGCTCACTTAACTTAGTATAACTTTTCCCAAGTTCTTCCATTTCCTTACAAATAGGGCAATGTCAGCATAAAATGATTTTTTAACCATCTAAACTCTTCCTTGCTTTCAAAATCTACCTCAAATATCAAAATATTAAACAATTGGTCATTTTCTGAATTGAAGATAGTGCATCTGCTCTTATTACCTATATTCGTAATTATATATATTTTAGTATTTTTTGTCTTTTTTTTTAGATGATAGTCTTGCCTTTGTTCTGTTCTTCAACTGACCTTTGGCCAACCATACACTCTGGAATAGTTTTTCATGTCACTTTATTTCATTCATTTGTGACTAAAAATAAGAATGTTTTCAATAACAGAAAAAACAAAATCACAGCTTTAGGAAGAAATATATCACAGGCTTTAAAAAAGCATAATACTTTAGGATTTAGAAAGATTTTTAAGAGAGAAGACTACAGTGTTTTTAAACTAGAGTCTAAAGAATTGAATGATGCAAATACAAGATTGTGTCAGTGTTCTGTCATCTAAGACTACTTCAGAGATGAATTTTTTCAATTCTGGTGACTTCTTTTTTTCCTTTCAACTTTACTTTTTCTGTTTTATCTAATACCTTGCAATGTTTTAAAGATTGATTTCTCATGGAGACAAATTACACCTGGGGAAATTAGCCCAGGTGCAGCCAATTAATTGTGCAGCCGGAAACTCCCTGGTGAAGTTAGACTGAGACTTCCCACTGTCTTCCATTCCTACGGCTTCTGAAATGATAGATCTTGACTTTTAATAAAGGAAAATGCCCTCATGGGGTTTGTACTTGACCTTGAATTATTTTTTTAATGTGAACATTGTACACTTTGCTGAGGCCAGACAGTAAGAAAGTGGAACTCCCCTGGCTTTGAGCTCTCTTATTATTGGGACTCTTAGGGGTAGCACATCATCTTTCAAGAAGCTTTACCCATCCCTTAGTTTCCAGTCAAAGTCCTCAATACATCCTCACTTGTATTCATTAAGAGCCAAGGCCTCTTGATGAATCAATCCATTCTAACATTTTCATGAAGGAAACTGAACGGAAATGATTTTAGTGATGGTCTCAGTGCTGAGCTCTCTCGTCTTCCATCCATTTTTCCTCTTTTTTTCTTTGCCTATTGCCATTCCTCCATTGTACCCCACCAACCTTTCTAATGTATTTGATGAAACAGATGAATAATCTCCCACCTGTGTTTATGCCTTCAAAATGTTTACTTGTTGTATATGTACACAAGTACTTTTACACAAATACATTTGGATGTCAACACTACAGACGACATTATGTTAATTACTCAGTATTCTGCCTTTAAGATTTATTGGCATTTCTTGTATGTACACATGTCATTGCTTCTGGCCACTGCTCTAAATTTTATATTGGACATAAGGAAAATTGCACCCCAGTGGTGAATCCAGACTGCCTCCATCTTCTACAAACAACTATAATGAATGTCCACAAGCATGTTCTGTTGTGGGTCTAGGCATAAATTCTTTGGGGGAAATAGACTTCCTGAATCTTTGAATATAATCTGAATTTAATTTGATCATTTCCTACCAGAATGCCCTCCAGCATGACTATGCCAACATAGACCAGCCATGCGTAACTGTGCAACTCCATGGCCCCATGTCTTTGTCTGGCTATTGTGTGTGAAATAGTTCATTGTAATGTCAACTTGAGACTTCCCCTTCTGTAAATTGCCTATTCGTAGTCTCTGTCTGGGTTTTTTTTTTCCTTTCCTTTTCTCTTTTATACTGGAATCCCTATCTTGCTCTAGTTGCTTTAGAGAAGTTCCCAGTTTTTTATGTATTCTGTTTTGGTCCCTTGTCAGTCTAGAGCATTGTCACATGATTATTGAATATCTGTTGTTTCTTTTTCTAGGATATCTTTCATTCAAGGGAAACTTTGTTATAGAATTTGCAAATTCGTCTCTTACTTTGCACTGTTTGCCAATAATAACCAGACAATTCTGAAAGCAGACAGGAACTTTTTTTTCAATGGTCAATGGATGTAGAAGGAGAGTTCACAACTGAAAGGTGCCTTCACCATGTGCACATTTGGAGTTTTATTAGAGCTAGGTTAGGAAAGTTAGTAAGATGCCTACTACTCTTTTTGGTCTACTGATTTTTTGGTAGGAAGAGGAGGAAATTTCCAAGCATCGAGGTACCTTGTCTTTTCTTTTGTAATTGGGACAAGGTTGGGTCTGTTATGGTTCAAATGGGTGTGTGGGAGGTTTGATCACTGGAATGAGAGTAAAAGCAGCCTAGGTTATCCGAGGTATCATCATGGTAGTAGGACCAAAGGAAGCAAGTTGAGAATCTGTGATATCGTGATAGTGGGCATCTGGGAGCATGCAGTTATCCAGGCTTTAACTTGTGCAAGCATGTCTCATCTGACTGCAAGGATAACAAGCTATCAGCAATTACCAGCCCTGACTGGTAATTGATAAAGGTTTTGCTTTAAGGTATACAATTGTAAAGGCATAAGGAGGCCTTTTTTAGCCTCATGCCAGGAGATACTTCATGCTGTATCTTTTATTAAATGCAAATATAAACTTTTCATATTCATATTTTAATCTATCTGGAGGCCATCTTTGATTCTAGTATTAGATACAAATCTATTTCCTTTATCTTCCTATAGGGAGCTAGTTCTCTGAACAAAGTCTACTAAGATGTGTGCTTTAATATTAATTTGTAGTCTTGTTTCATAAATAGTTGCTAAATTGTCTGTTCCTTCCTGATCTGTTTGTTCTTTATTTTTTAACTTTTATTGTAAAGGTGATGTACAGAGGGGTTACAGTTACATAAGTCAGAGACTGAGTACATTTCTTTTGAACAGTATCACTTCCCCCTTCATTTTCTCCCAGTTTGGTCTTTCCCTCCCCCTGCCAGAGTTGTATAGTTCAGTTCCAACACAGTGTCTAGTGAGTATCACTGTTGAATTAGTTCACCCTTGTTCCCATTATTTCTGTGCTTCACCTTACTCCAATATCAATATGTTTCTATCATTACGAGATTTTTACATATATTTTTAATATCTGATAGGATAAAATTCCTTCTCATTTGTCTGTTTTCCACTCGAGGCTGGTGCTCTACCACTTGGACCATAGCTCTACTGCTGCTTTCTCTATTTTCTAAAGACAAAATTAGCTGTCCATAAACATTTCTCAATTCTCATGAATTTTCTCATAAATTATAGCAGGAATGTGAGATTTTCTTGAATACATTATAATTTAATAAGATTTGAAAGACTGATGTCTCTTCATATTAATATCTACTCAAAGATCCTCAAAGTACTTTTATTCAAATTCATTTCTATGCTTTTTATTCATTTAAATATTTTCTCAGGGTGCTTTTTAGGGGTTCTATGCTAATTTCTAAATATCTTTAGCCATTATGGAAATTATCGATCACATCATTTTCATTGTATTATCTAGATAGTTAATATGTGTATTTAAGAAACTCACTGAGTTTTATATGTTAATTACATACACAATCATTCAGATAAATTCTCTTAATTGTTTTAGCAGCTTGTATACTGATTTTGTTGGGGTATTTTTTAAGGTAAATTACACCACCTAAGATAATGGAAGTTCCAGGGATGACATTGTCCAAAAATAAATTTGCTCTTTACATAACTTATATAACTGTAACCTTTCAGTACAACACATTGATAATAAAAATTTTTTAATATTTTAAAAAGATAACGGAAGTCACATCTTTCCTTTGACTGTATCATTTCTTTTTCTTATACTACTTGCTAGAATTATATTTAGCAGTAGCAAAACTAGTAAATACTCTTGTCTTTATCCTGTTTTCTTCACTTCTCCTTTTTTTCCCCCAGAACCTCTTGAGTTTCAACTGGAATTTACTTTCATCCAGAATTAAGACCGGAGGCTGGGAATGTGGCTTAGTGGCAGAGTGCTTGCCTAGCATGCATGAAGCTCTGGGTTCGAATCCTCAATACCACATAAATAGAAAAGGCCAGAAGTGGTGCTGTGGTTCAAGTGGTAGAGTACTAGCCTTGAGCAAAAGGAGGTCAGGGACAGTGCCCAGGCCCTGAATTCAAGCCCCAGGACTGGCACACACACACACACACACACACACACAAAAGACACAGAATTAAGACTGACTTTTCTATCATCTTCTGTTGTTAGATACAGCCTTGTAGCTTCATTCATGTCACTGGGATATTAGTAGAAGCATTATGTCCATCCTTGGGGTGCAACTTTCAAAAGGAAAGTACAAGTTGCATTTAAGCCCGTATGACTAATATAAAAGTCTTAGCTCAACATTTATCTTCAGTATGTTGAAAATACGTTCTTACATCCAGTGGAGGTGTTGAAAAATTTGATTCACGTTTGTTTGTTCATGAGACTATTTATCTCTAGAAATGAAAATAATTCTTTGTCTTTAGTGCTATTATATTTTATCACAGCATCTAGCTGTGAAGATATTTTTTAATATAATAGGCATTTTGCTTAGCATTTTATGAGCATCTATTCTGGCCAGGGGTTCATCTCTAAAACCCTGAAAGCATATGCATGTTGAGTGCATAGTTCTTCTTAGCCACAGTGTACTTGCTGTAGGGGTTTAGAGGGACAGAAATGAAGGGAATGACAAAGTGTACTCACTCTTCATCTAGGTGTGTATGCGTGCTGTTCCTGGGGCTGAGTGCAGAGCCCGGACATTGTCCCTGAGCTTCCTTTGCTCAAGGCTAGCACCTACCACACCAGCCACAGCTCTGCTTCCATCTTTTTTAAAGTAGTTCGTTGGAGATAAGAGTCTCACAGGCTTTCTGCCTGGTCTAGCTTCCAGCCATAATCCTCAGCCTCTTGAGCAGCTAAGATTACAAACTGGAGCCACCAGCACCGAGATTCTGACTGCACTGATCACTTTCCTTCTCTTGTAAGGGTTTTTGCCCCTCCCCCTATTACCTTAAAAATTCTGGCACCACAGGGCGGAGCCCACATGGGGCTACTCCCCATCTCACCCTTCACTCACACAGGAGGTGCACACAGCCATTCTTGCTCCCTGGAAAGCACTTGCCATTTTGTGTTCGTTTCCATGGCTTCTTTCTCACTTCTCATTTTTCCAAAGTTGATTTGGGCACAGAAAACCAACCAGCCTATCCCAGCTCGCCATCCTAAAGGGAAGCCACAGTAGAAGAGAGGAATCTTTCTAAGTGGCTTTATGGAGATTTTGGCACCCTTTCACTCACAATGTGTTTTCTGCGGTTTCAGTTGTCCAGAAGAAAACAAGAAGAAGCCAGGCGCTGGTGGCTCACATCTATAATCCTAGCTACTCAGGAGGCTCAGATCTGAGGATCTCAGGCAAAGCCAGCCTAGGCAGGAAAATCCATGAGACTTATCTGCAATTAACCACCATAAGACTGGAAGTGGCGGGGCTGGGGATATGGCCTAGTGGCAAGAGTGCTCCCCTCCTATATATGAAGCCCTGGGTTCAATTCCCCAGCACCACATATACAGAAAACGGCCAGAAGTGGTGCTGTGGCTCAAGTGGCAGAGTGCTAGCCTTGAGCACAAAGAAGCCAGGGACAGTACTCAGGCCCTGAGTTCAAGCCTCAGGACTGGCCAAAAAAAAAAAAAAAAAGACTGGAAATGGTGCTGTGGCTCAAGTGTTAGAACACTAGCCTTGAGCTGAAGAGCTCAAGGACATCTCCCAGGCCCAGAGTTCAAGCCCCACAACGGACAAAAAGAATAATAATAAGAAGGTTATAGGGGGCTGGGGATATGGCCTAGTGGCGAGAGAGCTAGCCTCGTATACATGAGGCCCTGGGTTCGATTCTCCAGCACCACATATACAGAAAATGGCCAGAAGTGGCGCTGTGGCTCAAGTGGCAGAGTGCTAGCCTTGAGCAAAAAGGAAGCCAGGGACAGTGCTCAGGCCCTGAGTCCAAGGCCCAGGACTGGCCAAAAAAAAAAAAAAAAAAAAAAAAAGAAGGTTATATATATTTTGAGAGGAAACAGAGAACACAGCTGCCAAATTTCATTTTTTTCTAATTGTTCTATTTTATTGTTAGTTATTATTAATCTGTTTTTTGTTTATTGTTTTATTTTTTTAGACTGGATTTCACTATTAGCCCAGGCTGGCCTTGAGCTCAAGAGTCTTCTGCTTTCTGGGTGCTGGGATTACAATTATATATTAGCTTACTTGGCTTCAATTTATATATTAAATCTTACCATTGGGGACCTTCGAATATATTTTCTTGAAGATAAAGGAAGACTATCATTATATTGCAGAGTTAGTGACTATGTTAGGCCTGAAAGGATGAGAAGGTAAATTCCTTAGAGCTAGAAAAGGAGATACATTCATTCAGAAGGAACATTACTGGCCTGTTTTTTTGTTTGTTTGTTTGTTTGTTCGTTTTTTTATCGTTAAGTAGTTGTACAAAGAGGTTTGAATTCACTATGTCAGTTTAAACGTGTGAAGTGTATTCATCAATGTTACCCCTCCCCTCATTCCCCCTTATCGTCATAACCCTACTTATCAAGTGCTGGCCCATTATATTCACACTACGGACACAGGTGGCTCTAAGTTACTCAACCCATTGACAGGATTGTCTGAGAAAATTTGGAGATTCCCCTGGAGGGTCACCAAGTCACACATCACCTTGACTTATTCTGAAGGTGAGTGATAGGCACACAGGAAGAGAAGCTTAGCAAAGCTTTTTCTCCCATCACCTGTCAGTGATTCTCAGAAGCTCACTGCACATGAAACACATGTAGAATAAGGCTGCCCTGGGTGTGCTGTGGCTGTTTGGCTGAAATCTGTGTGGGTTGTTCATTACTGATACAGAGACTGCCCTGGGGACTTGGAGAAGAAAGCCATCAATGTAGGCTGCATTTTAACACACAAGAGCGCAGGGGCAAGTAGTCAAAGGACTATTCATGCCCATTTGTTTCAGTGCTGCTCAGGCAGCTTGCCTTAGATTGAGCCTAAGAACAATGTAGAAATCAAGCCTTTGGGCATTGTCATAGCTCAATGTCTAAAACACATTGTCTGGGACCACAATTAAACTGATGGGAGTCAGGAATGAGAGTAACAGTTTGAAAATCTTGCATGAGAAATTGGATCAGTCTCTCTGAGTTCCAAGGTAGAGATGTCTAGTCTTTTAAAAATAAACATTAGAATAAGTAAATCCCAATTCCTAGCCACAAAGGAGCCATTCTAAGTGACAAACTATCAGAAAATATCAACAGAGGGTAATATTCTTCATAATCAGACGATATTAATCCAGGAATAATCCTTTCACACACTACTCTTGATTATCTGCTTCTCAGACTTCAACCTCCCTATCTCGTCCTCTCCCTCTAGAGACAGCTTTGCCTATTAGGATTAATTAAATGTGAATGTTACATGCAGGAGGATTTATAGCTTCCTTGGCCTGACAGCTGTGTGGCAGCTGAAATGCATCAATAAGGACGGACGGCTCCCATGAATTATGATCCACTTCTCCAAATTGGCCAGAGCATTTTTCAAAAGTCTTTTGGGGAACTTGCCAAGCAAGCCTTTTCCATCCCATCTCTCCTCCCATTTCTAACCACTGCCACTGTCATTAATGGACTACATCTGTATGTGGCAGTAGGTAAAATCAGGGATCAAGTGTTTTATATATCTAATCTTTAATATAGTCTTTAATTAATTGTACAAAGAGATTTAAATCAGTATATCAGTTTGTGACTATAATGCATCTTGATCAGTGTCAACCCTTCATCATTCTCCCCCATATTTCCCAACCTCACCTATCCCCTCAAGTACCTGATTCTATTTACACACACAGACACACACACACACACACACACACACACACACACACACATAGAGATAGATTATTAGGACTGCATTCACCCATCCTCCATTCTCCATTCACCTAGGGCTCAAGTTTGAAGTAGAAAAAAGACTGACTGATCAAGTGAGGATCACAAGGTTGAGAAGAAATAAACATATTGACCTAGATTCATTCCCATCTCAGCAATGGTCAACTCAGGAAGATAGAACAATGCATTTTCATATAATTTACCTATGTAGACTTAAGCAAAATTCTTGTCCTAGTTTGACAATGGAGGATGACAAAAAGAATAGATGTCAAGATGTCCCTGAAATTTCACAACAGAAAATGGAAAAAAACAAATTTGAAACTGACAATCACTTAAAATATTGCATATAGTTTTCAATGCCAACTTTTCAAAACTGTACAAATTTACCCTATATGATGATTTATGAGACTCACATATGAATATACTATGTATTAAATTTGCTTATATAATCAGAGTATCTAGCTTAGTATGATTTAATTATTCTATTACCTTCACAGGTTAATTAGCATAACTTTTTTAGCATAACTTTACTGTTCCAGGACACTCTTTCCTGGCAAATGATATGATTGTTCATTACTGGTAATTCCTAGAAGACCATTAACACATCACAGGAAATGACCAATGGCTTGGTTGAGCATTTCTTAAGACACATGAACTTCTTGCCTCAAATTTCTTGCTTTGCTGTTTTTTTACCAATCCCCTAACCTGTTAGACATGGTCATTGCTCTAACTTAATCCAACTGCTATGAAAGTTTCCATTTGAACTGTGTTTTCAATACTCAGTAAAGTATTGTCCTTGTCTTTCTCTGGCAGGTATTAAAGCAACCCTGTGGGGAAGCCTCTCCCTTCCTATAGTCACATCTGTAGACTGTAGACTGCGGCAATGTGAGGAGTGTCACAGCAGTGAAGACAATATTCTAAACATTCAGTAGTGACACAGCTTACAGAGAGAAAAATGTAAATGACACATTCACACATCAGTATAGTTATATGTGAAAGAAAAGCCAACCGAAAGATTTTTAAGTTGTATATATTGAATGGGTGGTTTCTGTGCTACATATGTTTGTACATACCCCTTCCCCAGGCCTAGGACACACACATACACTCTCTCTCTATCTATCTATCTATATATATATATATACACACACATTCATACAAACACACATGTATTTGTATACACATATGTGCATATATATATATATATATACGTATATATGTTTGCTTGTTCATTATCTGTTCCCCACATGACCTGGGTGTCACCTTGAGATGAGGTTCCAAGGAGATCCCCAAGAAAGAATAGAAAGCAATCTCAACTCAAGCTGTGTTGAGTCCTTGATTTCGCCACACACACACACACACACACACACACACACACACACACACAAAGAATTTAAGAATGAGTCAGAGGTGAGATTTAAATAGGTTTATCAGTGAATAAGAAAACACACACTTAAAGGGTTAGAATGTAGACATGAAGTTGACTTACTATTATATATGTTCAGTTATATGTAGATGGATGTATATGTGTTATGTGTAGGTATATATGTATATCTATCTATCTATCACCTATCTCTTTACCTATCTGTTGAATCAGATCTATACTGGATATTGGATTGGTTGCTTTGACTTAACTCAATTTGTCACTTCAAACAGTGCAAGGGTCAAACTAGAGGATGCAGGCCCACAGTTGTTAGTGACATGAGCATGCTTTCTTTTAAGGTCCAGTACATACCATAGTGTGCTGTTGATGGTTGTCTCAGGTGTCACTTTGGGAGTGACGTAGAAAGCTTTATTTTATCAGTCTACTTATTTTTCTGTTTTCCCTTCTCTAATCCTCCCATTTCCCTATGCCAATGACTCTAACATAAACTCTATGAGGGCAGGAACTTGGTTATGCTCTGCTGTATTTTCAGACCCTAAAACAATGTTATGTTTAACATTGAGAAAGGAGGGGACAGAGGTAGATAAAAAAGAAGAGGTGGAGAAAAAGAAAACTAGGAAGAAAAATATGTATTTCTAAAGATAGGTAGATGATAGATACAGATACATAGATACATAGGAAGATAGATAAAGATATTAAACCTTGGCTAGAATCAGGAATTGAGAAATCCAGTGATCTAAAAATCAGAGACTTGAGAGTCAGTGATGTGGTTCATAAGTTTGAGAGGCAGAACACCAGTGATGTTGATTTTAGCTGTGCCCTAGATGGAGAGAAAAGGAATGGAAAGAAAGAAGATGGCCTTGGAAAGGAGGGGAAGGTAGAATCCTGAAGGAAAATGTGCCCAGCAAGAAATTCCCTGGAGCTGGAACAATGACATCTATTATTCAGTTTTCAGTCTTGATGTGCAATGAGAACCAGGAGTGCCGGGGGCAGGAGAACATTGCTGTTTCAGCTCCCAGCAGTCATGCAGAAAGAAAGTGCCTTCCTCCTGCCTCCATTTTTCTGCTCTATCTGGGCCATAACAGCATATGATGCTCGTACACACTGGGGAAGGCCATAGAGCCTATTCAGTCCCCTGGACTACCATCAGAGACATTGTTTAATCAGTTATGAGGGTATCTGATACTCCAGTCATTTTAACACACTAAATCAACCATCACAAATATTATTTATCTTGATACTGAATTTTTGTGGTACCTCCTTGTGGGGGTGCTGGCTGTCTATGTAGAGGGGCGGTCCCCGATTGACCTCCCCTCCTCCCATCCTGGGACCCAATGGCCGGAAGCCACTCCTACGCCTTCCGGGTCCGGAACCGGAAAGAGTAGTTCTGGCTTGGCCCGCCTCCCTTCTCGATTTCGGGTCCACGTGGATGCCTTCAAGATGGCGCCGCCGGTGCCCAGGGGCGGTCCTTTTGGGGCGTGACGTCAGCCCGTGGGGGGAGTCCCAAGATGCCACTCTGGCCGAGACAGCCCGGCTCAGCCAATTAGCAAAGCCCGCCTTCCCCACCATAATAAAAATCTTCCCTCCGGCCCCTGGGCGAGGAGTTCAGTTCAAAACCCCAGACTGCCTCCCTGGAGTCTTCTGTTTCTCTGCGCAGGGGCGGGAGATTTCAGTAGTTCACTCTCCTTGGCTAAACGTAGCCCAACGAGAGCACACCTTCACCTTCTGCAGGCGGAAGATAAGGCCGAGTGCTCTCTCATAGTTTTGGGGGTTTGGGCATTTCCCCGGGAGATAGGGGAAAAGGGACTCATCAGATCCCAACACCTCCTGAATTTAGCACCAGAGATAAATAAGACCTGGATCTCTCTAACCCAAGGCTTGGGCTATATAGTGGATTGTAGGCTATGTATGTGGATCTTATTGCAGTCTGAAATATTAAAAAAAAATATAAGCAGCTACTGAGTGTGTGAAATGGCATCACTTTCAGGGAATGGATAGTCAGCAAGGCAGTCTGCCTCTATCTTCACAAAGCCTACTCTCCAGTGAAAGAATTGCACAAGGTGATGAGTGTTACAAAAGTACACATGTGCTCACAAACACATGCCTACATAGTACAGTAGGAGGAGTTTGATTGGACAAGATTTGAGCAAGGCCTCTCTGTCAAAAGGACACTTCAATTCAGTCCTAAGAGATACATAGGCATTGTCTCATCTGATGAACAAGGAGGAAGGAAATGAGTGTTGTAGACAGGCCCAGAAGCAAGAGAGCTTGTCCCTGTACAGGCATCCAAAGAAGTTCAGCATGCATGTGGAATAGAGAATGTCAGGCTGAAGCTGCAGACTGGTGGAGGGCAGAGGTTAGAGTACTGTGAAACTTACATGATGGTCTATAAACTTTATCCATAGAGCAATGAGAAGATCATAAGTAGAGAAATGATGGAGATGTGCTGTGAAAGAAAAGAAGGAAAGAAGGAAGGAAGAAAAGGAAAGAAGGAAGGAAGGGAAGGAGGAAAGAAGGGAGGGAAGGAGGAAGGAAGGAAGGATGGAAGGAAGGAAATAAATTGGGAAAATTTACAGGATGGATTAAATTATATGCATTACAACATCCTAGAGAAGAAAGATGATGACTTGAGCTAAGGTGGTGACAGAGATATAAGAGAGAAGGAAAAAAATAGAAATACTTCTAGGTAATAAAGGCAGAATGTGAGGGTTCAATTATAGGAGAAGTAAGGTAAAAGAAAGAGCAAAATAGGAACACTTCAGTTTCTGGCTTGGTAAAGTGGTTGATGTGGATGGGCATATGAATTAAGGTAGTAATCTGTGTTATAAACAATAGAAGTTGACAATTGAAATGATTTTGTATGGTGCATATTGTATTTAAGCACTTCCAAAAATGTTTCAAAGTTTAAAAAAAAAAGAACAGAAATGCATTCCATAAGTTGGTTGCTATACAAATTATAAGTTGTCATTCACCATTTTGAATAGAAAGAAATGATGGAAGATGCTGACAGTTGGAGACATGACAGTCTAATAATAGACAGGTCTTGAAAGTGTAGAGGTTCCTTTCCTCTTCATTCCTTTAGTTTGTGTTTCTTGGCTTATTGTTCATATATTCTGGAAGCTTGAATTTCTAGGAGGCTTATCCTGGGAAGAAAAGGTCATAATTCTTGGTATTTATTTTGAAGGGGATTTGAATGATTTATTCAATAATGTTACAAACAGACCAAACAGCCTTCCTCCCTGAGATCCTTGAGATTTTGCAAATCCTGTGAGACAGTTCCCATTGCATTTTCAAACAGCATCATGTTTATTATCTGATGTGTTGATGGGTAAGGGCCATTCCATTGTACATAAAAACAAATGAAAAATCTCACCTCAGATTTTACATGCTTAAAAATGTCTACATCTTCACAGTTGTTCCAAAATTATCCACAGACAATAAGAAAGATGCCATGCTGGTAGCATCTTTGAATCCATACCACCCCCCGTCCTTCCATGAAAAAGAAACATGGAACAAATTGATATAGCAAAACAACAAAAAAAAGGAGATGCCACGTGCAACAAGAGATACAGTACTCTCATGAGAGAAGGGCGTCCAATCACTGAGAGCAGTAAGACACATATGAAAACAGGAAGAAGAAGAAAGGCAGGGGTCTTCCCAGAGGTGCCTGCTCCCAAAGGAAGAATCTTCCCATCGTGGAATGTGCCAAAAGGAACAGCCGACTCCGTGTCCATGAGACCAATCTAGTAAGAACATTCCAGACTAGACAAGATCTAGAGGGGTCCTCTAAAAAACACTCAGAGGGCTGAATCCAAATGTCTCTTAATAAGAACCATAACAAAATCCTTGTGATTCTGTAAGCCAACGTTCATAAGGAAGTGACAAACATCCAAACACTCAATGCCACTTTGATAAAGCAGAGATAATGGTCAGACCAAGAAGAAAGTGCCAGGAGTCGAATCAGAACAGAACAGAACAGAGACATGAAAGGTAGAAGAGGAGAGTCAAGCCACAACACAAGAAGAAGCAAGGGGGAAAAATAAAACACCCCAGAAAGACTAAGTCCATAGATACAAACACTGAAATTGCAATGAGAAAGTGGAGCCCTCAGGAACGCTGAAATGAGATATTTCTTTCTGCTCCAAGAATTCAAGAAAGCCAGGCAACAGGAGACTCATTGCAATAGAAGCAACTGGTTGACCCCATTCTCCTGTTATCTTAAGAAATAAAAAGGATAATAAGCTTAGCACATTACTCTTACAGACAACAAAATCATGTCATAAAAACATGCTCATAGGACAAGAAAATGCTAGCCTTATATTTTCAAACCAACTTAGAGATTTTTCAGAGACCAAATGAAGCCATGAAATAATGCCATAATTCAGAATTAGGAAATTCAATGATTGAACAAAGTTTTTAGGGTGGGAGGATATAATTCAGAAAGGAATTAAAAGGACCAGAAAAATATAATTTCAAAAATAAAAAATAGAACAGACCAAGCAGAAGGACAAATTAAACATAACACAGGAAGAACAGAAAATAGATCAGGAGGAAAAATTTTTAAAGAAACAAAACTTTGAAAAGTATAAAAAAAATCACTTAGTGCTATCATTCATAATATATATATATATAAAATTGAAATTGGGTTGAATTTTAAGAAGTAGGACCTTTAAGAGCTGATTACATCATGAAGAGACTACCCTCCTAATGGATTAAGGACATTATTGTGCAAACTGTCCATGAAATGAGCTCCTGATAAAACAGTAAACACAGCCTGATCTTCTTCTTGTGTCATGTGTCCTCTGGGTTGCTCTTCTGTTCAGGTACAACACAGAAAGAAGACCCTTGAAGGATGTCAGTACTATGTCCTTGGGTTTCCCAGCCTCCCTAACTATGAGCCAAATGAACTTCCATTCTCCATAAATTACTCAGTCTCTCAGGTATTCTGTTACAACAACATAGCACAAATACTAATGTATTCACATATGTATGTGCATGTATATACATGTACATACACATATATGTATATGTGTAATATCTGTATATGTAATATAAGTATATTTAATATTGTAATGTATGTGCACATATTCACATACATGTATATGTATGTGTATACGTGTGTATGTATACATGTAAAAATAATAGGATTTCCCAGAGAAGAAACTTAAGCAAGGAGAGCAAGTATAAACCAAAACTATAGTTTGGGGAAAGGTTACCGCTATAAATAAGATCTGAATCAACTAATTTAAAGATCATACAAGGGATCCTGGGAAATCAAGCCAGAGTGACCAAAATAAGAAATGATTTAGTAAATCTTTAGAACTTCAAGAAATGGGAAAAACAAAGTCAAGGGGTCATGGCTGTAATCATGGATACTCAGGAAGTGGAGATCAGGAGGATCTTGATGGGAGGCCAGCAAGAACAAAAAGATGTTTACAAGATGCACAGCACAACCAAGTAAAATGGATTTCCTTCCTCCTATCCAGGAAGTATAAATAAGAGAATAGTGATCCAAGGTAGCTGGAACATAACTGTAGGACCCCATAAAAAAAAAATAACTAAAGCAGTGAGGTGTTGTCATGCAGATGACTTAGAAAATCAACTTACTAAGAGTAAATGACTTAAAGCTTTGTGATAGGCATCGAGGATTCATATTGACATGTAGACTTAATACTGCTGACAAAGCCATAGGAGTTACACTACAGAAGACAGTTGTTACATAATGCTGAACTCCTCATAGTAGAGTCTTAAAAATAATAATAGCAGAATCTTAAATAATCATAGCAGAAACTTTTCTAAATAACTAATCTATTTTTCAAAGGAAAAGAAATGAAGAAACTGAACCCAAGTTGGAGTACTGTCACGATATATCTCTGTGGTGTGTACCACAAAAAGAAGCTGAAAAACTCAACTGTTCTTGAAAATCAGATTATTAGTAATAATGTTGGTACTGCTTTCCTGAAACTTGCATATTATAAGGAAAGAAATAAAATCAATAATCCTGTGAATGTTTTCAATAACCAAGACTTGGCAAGAGAAAAAGGATAAAAATCAAATAAGCAATGTAAGACTGTAATACTAATGTTTTGGTTAGAAACCTAAGTACTAACCAACAATGTAATGGAAAAATATGTACTCAAGCATGAATGTCATAGTTATGTCCATTAACATGGCTTAACATACTTAAAGATAATTGTAAAAAAGTTAACAAAATATTAATCAAAAAATTTCATATACACTATAAATATGCATAAATTGCACATAAACTCTATAATCATTATAATCAGCTAACATAAAATAAACATTTTAAAAGACATAACAATCATAGTTTAAGTAGCAATGAGCACTCCTATGGTGTAGAACAGAAATTATAAGAAAAGGAACTATAACTTTTGGGATAACTGGTTACTTCCCTGTCTTAATCAAGAAATATACAACTTGAGCCAAAAAAAACTTTGTATATATGTATATTGGAACTAGGGGGGCTGGGAATATGGCCTAGTGGCAAGAGTGCTCGCCTTGTATACATGAAGCCCTGGGTTCGATTCCCCGGCACCACATATATAAAAAATTGCCAGAAGTGGCGCTGTGGCTCAAGTGGCAGAGTGCTAGCCTTGAGCAAAAAGAAGCCAGACATGGTGCTCAGGCCCCGAGTCCAAACCCAGCACTGGCAAAAATAAAAATAAATAAATAAAAATTTTTTTAAAAACATCTTATTTGGGGCTGGGGATATGGCCTAGTGGCAAGAGTGCTTGCCTTGTATACATGAGGCCCTGGGTTCAATTCCCCAGCACCACATATACAGAAAATGGCCAGAAGTGGCACTGTGGCTCAAGTGGCAGAGTGCTAGCCTTGAGCAAGAAGAAGCCAGGGACAGTGCTCAGGCCCTGAGTCCAAGTCCCAGGACTGGCCAAAAAAAAAAAAAAAAAGAGTGCTGGAACTAGGGAAGGGAAGGGGAATATCAAAATCAACAGACAAAGGATAAAAAGACAAACCAATGCAACAGCAATACTTACAAAACTATATGGTGTAAACCAACTGCACAACTCATGGGGGGGATGGGGAGGGGAGGAGGTGGGGGGGATGAGGGAGGAGGTAACAAGTTGGATAAGCAGTATGGCAACAAGTTGGCAAGCAGTATGGAGATTCCTCAGAAGGCTCAATATAGAACTCCCCTATGACCCAGCAGCCCCACTGTTGGGTATCTATCCAAAAGACCACAAACAAAATCACAGTAATGCCACCAGCACAACAATGTTCATCGCAGCACAATTTGTCATAGCGAGAAGCTGGAACCAACCCAGATGCCCCTCCATAGATGAATGGATCAGGAAAATGTGGTACATTTACACAATGGAATTTTATGCCTCTATCAGAAAGAACGACATTGTTCCATTTGTAAGGAAATGGAAGGACTTGGAAAAAGTTATACTAAGTGAAGTGAGCCAGACCCAAAGAAACATGGACTCTATGGCCTCCCTTATTGGGAATAATTAGTACAGGTTTAGGCAAGCCATAGCAGAGCATCACAAGGCCCAATAGCTATACCCTTAGGAACACATAAGATGATGCTAAGTGAAATGAACTCCATGATATGGAAACAAGTGATATATCACAGTTATAACTACTTTCAACGTCCTATGTGTATGTGTAGTTTCTATTATTGATGATGTTTTGTATCACCTTCCTATGTTTGTACCTACACTATCTCTGTAATCTTATCTGAGTATATTGGAAACCGTGTTTACTGGTATTGGAAGTAGGAAATTCAAAGGGAATACCAAATTCGAGAGACACGGGGTAAAAAAAGAGAAATAACTACAAAAGCAATACTTGCAAAACTGTTTGGTGTAAGTGAACTGAACAACTGGGCGGGGGGGAGGGAAGGGGGGAGGGAGGGGGGCATGAGGGACAAGGCAACAAACAGTACAAGAAATGTATCCAACGCCCAACGTATGATACTGTAACCTCTCTGTACGTCAGTTTGAAAATAAAAATTTGAGAAAAAAAAAAAAAAGAAATGTATGCACTGCCTTACATATGAAACTGTAACCCCTCTGTACATCACTTTGACAATAAAGAAATAAAATAATATAAAAAATGTTGTTATACCAAAATAAACCCAAATTATCATGTCAAAAGGCCTTAAACAGTCAAACTAAAGTCTCTAGATGAGTCAGGTGCTGGTGGTTCATGCCTGTAATCCTAGCTACTCGGGAGACAGATCTAAGGACTCAAAGTTTCAAAGGCAGCTTGGGCAGGAAAGTCTGTATGACTCTTATCTCCAATAAACTAACGGAAAGTGTCTCTGTGGCTCAGGTAGTCGAATGCTTGCCTAGAGCACAAAAAGCTCAGAGACAGCACCTAGGCCCAAAGTTCATGCTCCATGACTGGCAAAACATAATCACAAAAACAAAAAGTCTCTAGGTAGTCAAGGATGGGGTAATTTGAACATCAAAGGTGTAGCAACTTCAAGTAATTAAAGCATTTCAATCTATTCACTCAATAGTGATTTTTTTAAAAATGTCATTAGCCACATGTAGAACATGTTAAGGAAATCAATTTGTTGTTTCATTTTTCTTTTCTTTCTTTTTTTTTTTTTTTTTTTTGCCAGTCGTGGGGCTTGGACTCAGGGCCTGAGCACTCTCCCTGGCTTCTTTGTGTTCAAGGCTAGCACTCTGCCACTTGAGCCACAGCGCCACTTCTGGCTGTTTTCTGGGTATGTGGTGCTGGGGAATTGAACCCAGGGCTTCATGTATTGGAGGCAAGCACTCTTGCCACTAGGCCATATCCCCAGCCCCTTTTCTTTTCTTTTCTTTTCTTTTCTTTTCTTTTCTTTTCTTTTCTTTTTAAAGCAATACTGAGGTTCAAACTCAGGGAGAGAGGGAAGAAGGGCGGGAGGGAGGGATTGAGGGAACCAGGGAATAAAAAAATGAAAAGGGAAAGAAGGAAAGGAATGAAAGGGGAGAGAAAGGGAAGGAAGGAAGGGAAGAAGTAACTTAAAGAAAAAGGGGAAGGCATTAAAGAACCTATAGATTAGAAGAACTATGAGATATATCAAGAAATTGTAATACATCATCCTGACTTAGCTCTCAAATGAAACAAATCAACTATTGAAAATTAGGAGATAATCAGATAAATTAAAACTGAACAGCTGACAATATTATGTAATTATGAGTGAGTTTAAGTTTAATAATGTTCTGGTTCTTTTGAAGGCAGTCTTATGCTTTAGGGACACATACTGATATTTTTTGGATCAAAGACTATCATAAGATTTGCTGCAATGAAAAATGAACTTGCTTTAAAATAATCTAGTTCAATAGAAGAGCATGAATGGGCCCAAATTTGCCTGGAGTTGATCACTGCTAAAATTGAATGGTTATTGTGCTATCCTCTAGACCTTTGGAGAAGCTCTGCAAATAACCATCAGAGAGGGTCGAAACACACACAGAGAAACTGAGATGCTGAACTGAAAAGCCTTTGTACAACTATTTAAAGATAACTTAAAACTTCATTTGAAATTAAATATACACATACATTCCCACAGTCATGTCTTCTTTGCATTCTGTTCCAAATTTGCTTCAGCCTGTCCATCAGTAATAAGCATGTTAGATTAACATTCCAGGTTACCAAGCCACTTGAAAATGGGCCCTAAGTTGAAAGGATAAATCATACTCTAAATGTGACATAGTCCCTTGAAGTTGTTGTATATCATTTGCCAATGAATTTTAATAAACACTAGGAGGCAGAGCGATTGCTCTATACTAAACAAGTGAAAGCGAAAATGGATTATCCAATGACATGAATAATAACATCTATCACTGTTGGTTATGATGGCATCATTTGTTAAATCATTTCTCTTCTTCATAAAATACCTTTTCTCATTTAAAAATTACAATACTGTCTCTGCCTTACGGGCTCACTTAAACTTCATTGATTAAAACCTCTTTGTACATAATAATTATTATTCTCGCATTGTTTTTCAACTTTCAGCACATTTTAAGCATGGCTATAGCTTGGCAGAAAGAAATTGAGACTGAACTTTGCTATAAAAAGGGAGTTTTCATTCCTCAAACTGAATTAGCACAAAATATTCCATATGCCACTAAAATTAATATGAAGTCTTTTCTCTAATATCTGAATATTGCTTCAAGCTTCTCATTCATATGTCATTAATTGGTCCCAAATCTTACTTTAGCTATCTCAACGTTTCTTTCAGATCATGTTTTTTCTTGCCCCAAATGTTTCATTCTCTTTTTATAGTGCATTGACTAATTTAGAGAATCCCTGGGATTTTAATTAAGAGTGTGGTTTCTGTATTTAAATTCAGAACACCTTACTTTGGATAAGAAATAACCTAGAATTTGGTGCTACAATTGAAAGAACAATAGATTCTGATGGCGATACACTTTGCCTCCTAAGTGATCAAATTTGTGAGACAATATCACAACCCTACAAAGGTACTTGAGTTAGAAATCTTTTAAGAGTCAGCCCAATGAGGAGAGAATGGGCTAGACTATTCTGGGCAAAGACAAATTCAATGGTGGTAGGGAGAAGAGCTAGCCTAAGTGTGGTTTACAACGAAGGAGGAATATAAGAAAGCAGAGACACACCTACTGGATCATGAAGTTGGACAAAATAATCCATTAGATTCTTCCTATTCTAAATAGGTGCTAATTGTGTATCAGTGGCTGCATCAGAGAACCCTAGCTTTACCATTTGTTATGGGCTGTGCTTACTCGCAAATTCTTTCCTTCTTAAGGAAGGAAATGAGTGCGATTCTTGTACAATGCCGTTGTCCCTCACCCTCATTTTCTCCCACATTCTTACCTGTACAATGGTGAGATTTCCTATAAGGTTATATAGTGAGACAATGTACTTGAAGCCTATGTCTGGTATATACTTTTGTTCTGTATGTAATGAGTGGCTATTGTTAGGCTATGTCACAGTCCACAAACAATCTTCTGCACGTATTACTTTATCCTGTCAGAAGTCCAAGAGATTTATGATACCCTTTATTATTCCTCTTGTGGCAAATGAGGAAAAATCTGAGCTCAGAGAAGAAGCTTAGAATGTGAATACAGAACCTGGGCCCCTGTCTTCCCACTCAGCCCTGTTGGTCTATCACACACTTTTCTATTTTAGCTTCCCTTTTGAACAAGCAAGGAAATTTCAGACAGAGACTGGGGACTTGTACAGATTTGTTTACCTTACAGCTTAAGATGTCAAGTTTTCCTTTGGGTTTTTCCTACCATTCCAACAGATCGATCCTACACCAAAGCAGCGCCTCTTATGTTCAGCTTGCTTTCTGGAGTGGTAAGGGTATGAAAAGTCCTGCCAGTCAACGACCTGTTAGGATGAAGACTGGTAAGTGTTTTTAATCATTTTTTTCTGGGCACCAAAGTCTCTTCTCTATCATTCTTCCATTACTTTGGATTATTATTATTTTAACCTAAGCTTTCTTTATGAGCTATTTCTCCAGAAATCCTTAAAGCTTCTGCTAGAAATTGCCCCAGTGGGATGACATCTCTCAAATAAAAAGTCACACCAGCTTAGACGGTGAGCTCATCTCCTCTTGAAAATTCAATACAAGTAGGGTTATGCCTAGGCTAGGCTTTTGCTTGAAGTGCAGATAATCAAGAGAAAAGTAAAATCCATCATGACTTTTCCAAGTGGTGGGATGGATGATAATAGATCCCAAGGGACATATTGGACAGACTTCTCATATTTAGACACTTCAAAGATGACCTCTGTACTATTTTAGAAATGATAATATAGAAGTTCCTCTTCTGAGTTGTTGAACAAGTGGGCGTGTGGGTGCAATGACTACAACGGTAACTGTCTTTCAGGCAGCATTCTGCTTTGATCCAGGGTAGGAACAAGATGTTTTCTGACAACTATCACAAGAGCACATTCAAATATAATGGGTCTCCTGATTCGGTTGAAGAAATATTTATCCTGTTATTCACCTCAACATTAGCTGGACATCCTATCAGTAGTATAGCTAAAGAAGCTTTCTGTATTAGATCTCCATTTTCAATGCAGCAACTCTCCCTTCACTTTAATTCCATTGTTCCTGTTTATTTCCCTATATCAAAACTCCCAAACTGGAGCCGCGCACCATAGCTCATGCCTGTAATCCTAGCTACTCAGGAGGCTGAGCAGTGAGGATCACAGTTCAAAGGCAGCCTGGGCACTTGTTGGGGACATTTATCTCCAACAAACTACCAGAAAACCGGAAGTGGTGCTGTGGCTCAAGTGGTAGAGCATTAGCCTTGAGCTGAAGAGCTCAGGGACAGCACCCAGGCCCAGAGTTTAAGCTCCATGACTGCCCCCCCACAAAAGAAATCCTCCCAAACTGGGTGTGCTGGCTCAAGCCTATAATCCTAGCTCCTTATGAGGTAGAGATAGAAAGAGTGAGATTCAAGGCCAGCCAAGGTGTAAGAGTTCACAAGACTGAATCTCAACCAAAGGATGGGTATAATCGCATCTGCATGTCATCCATAGCCACACAGAGAAACACACAGAGGAGGATCACATCTCCAACTGGTGCAGGCATAAAGTGAGATTTTACCATGAAAATAACCAATGCAAAAGAGAGCTGAGGTGTGGCTCAAGTGATAGAGAACTTGCCTTAAAAGTGTAAGGTCTTGAATTCAATCCACATGTGGCAACATGGCCATACCTGCAAACCGGTTTCTTGATTCTCTCTGCCCCAGTCAGATGTAATCATGCCTTAAATTTGTATTATCTTCCCCCCAACTCCTGGCTCTTGGTACCTTCTTTGAGCTGGGGTTGCCTTTCCTTTGCTGTCTTTGTCTTTGCTAGTTTACCTCCCTTCTTACTTTGCATGGTTCCCTACCTGTGGTGGGTAGAAATCAAGGAAATGCAATCGGAATTGAATTCTCCTACTTCAAAATGAAAGGCCTTTGTATGCCAGAAAGATGATGTTTAAGAGGGGAAAATTGTTTTGAAGCCTTTGAGAAAAGATATTAACAATGATACAGTATGCTTCAAACAGTGCCTCTTAGACTCCTATACTTTTAATATAAACCATACACTTAGGCATCCAATTATTCCTGCTACAAAAGGAAAGAGTGAGTGTGGTTTTAGGTTATGTGCTGATGATTTGGGCTGGTTTTTATGATGGGAGAAATCTATCAAGACAGTCAAACCACTGCATGCAGCAGAGCCATTATATCTGCACAGGGCTGTCCAGGGTCTTGTTTAAGGGTATTTCCCTGAAAATTATCCCAGGCCATTTCCCTTCAATATTCCAAAAATAAGATCATTAGGAGGAAACAAATAAAAAAGGCAAAAATGAGAGGGAATGAATATTGACGTCAGATATCATGCTGGCAAAGAATCACTGAGTAGATACAGTAATCCTAGGTTTGATGGTGTAGATTTCCTGCATGTTCATGGACCTGGGTATGATTTCTACTATAAAGCTATATTTTGTAGCTAAGAAGCCATCAAGATGATCATTCATGTCAATCAGTTAAACTAGTAGGTCTAGTCTTAATTAAACTGAAGAACCTGATCTGAAATATGCCATGTGGCAAAGGAACAGCTGTCAGCTGTTGCACCACTGGGAGGTGACAGAATCTTTAGGAGGAGGCGGGGCCAGTGAAAGAAAGTGAGGTCAAGGGAGGGCATGCCCTTGAAGGAGACAGGGAGACCCTGGCCTCTTCTTTGTCTCTCCTTGTTTCTAGGCTGCCATAACATATTGAACCATCACAGGCTCAAAAAGCAATGAATCCAAACAACTACAGAAAACTCCTGAAACTATGAGCCAAAATACACATTTCGTGTGTGTGTGTGTGTGTGTGTGTGTGTGTGTGTGTGTGTGACTAGTCCTGGGGCTTAAACTCAGGGCATGGGTGCTGTCCCTGAGCTTTTTTTTTCCCCCTCAAGACTAGCACTTTACTACTTGAGCCACTGCTCAAGTGAGCCACTGTCAGCCTTTTTGGTAAATTAGAGACGAGATTCACGAACTGTCCTTCACACTGTGATCCTCCGATCCTCAGCCTCCTGAGCACCTAGGATTACAGGCCTCCTATATACTGACTGGGACCTGCCACAACACATTCATTCCCTGTCTAATCATGGCCATGGACTCCTCGTGTCTCATCATCCTTGGGCTCAGGACCAGCTCTACTTTTCTGTTTATCAACCTCAACCCTAATTTGCTCCTTCTATTAGCAAAACCACCATCAAATGACTAATTGTATTTCACTTTGATGAGATAACAGCCTTCAGATTCACAGCTGCCAGGTGCTGCATTTCTCCACAGGATATTACATGTCTTTGGTAGTATGGATGATAGGAATTTTGTGGCAGTTTGTGTTTACCTTTGTGTTTTGGCTTCCTGCATGTTCAACAACAAAGCTGCAGCCTAATTTAATAAACCCAAAGGGACTTAGGCCTCATATTGCTCTATAATATTATCTAGCTGGTCTCATGCTTCAAGTAAACTTGTATTTTCTCTGGTCTTGACCTTTGTAAAATTAAGGTCACATCATATAATGCTTTTAAAACGTATCAAAATCTGTATAAAACAAGCAAGGCTATAAACATCATAATTCCTTCTGTTATAGAATTCAGTTCAGGTTGGTGTTTTTGTTTAGAGGGGTATTTTTAAAGAGGAAAAATCCAAGACAAAAGATTAATGCCTCTTTAGAAAAACATATCAGAAGTAAAATAACCTCATGCCTAATAATTATCCTCTAGTTACTTGCTTGCAGTCTTCCTGATCTGTAATCCATCTAGCATCTTGAAATTAATTATCTGTCTTAAACATAGATTAGATCACATTACTTACATAATTTACATAATCATATTATTCTTGTAATTATCTATCTGAAAGATGAAGTCATTTTCTTTTTCACTCAGGTTCAAGCTGGCACTGCAGTTCAAGTTCCCAGGTCTGATATTCAGTCTTGTCAAATGCCCCCTTTCCAGCACTCACGTCCAGCTAGCTCCCTGCCCACCTCTAGGGCTCATTCCAAAGCACACTGAAAATAACTCTTTTTGACCTTCTTTCTGACCTGGTATAATTTTGAGAACATCAACTCATTAATGATTATGAACATTTTATTTCATAACGACAAAACCCTTCTTTTAATTTTGAGGGTTAGTACTCAGAGTCTAGTACTTCCTACATTAAGCACTGTCGCTTGAGCTCTATCACCAGCTGTATCAGTGATCTTCCAGATAGAGTCTTGAACCATGATCCTCCTATCTCCACTCCCAGTAGCTGCATTAACAGCTATGTACCACCACACCTTTTCCTGCTTCTCTCTCTCTCTCTCTCTCTCTCTCTCTCTCTCTCTCTCTCTCTCTCTCCTTTCTTTTGTTTTGATGTAAAGACTCACTGACTTTCTATCCAGGTTCGCTTACAATCACCATTCTCTTACCTCTACCATCCTACCAGCTGCTTAAGAACTGTATCTTTTAGCCCCAAATGGTTGTCCTTTTGTGTCTAATCTTTATTTTCTAGCAATTGGGGATCTGATATGCCTAAACAATCGAAAAGTTTGGCTTTAGAGATAAGACAACTGAATTCAAATCTAGCCCACTTTCCTAGCCTCATCTTTAAAATAAGATAAAACTCGGGGATTTAACATACAGTCACAAATTCTTTGGCAATCCTCCAATGAAGAGGTAGAGGCCATTTACCATCCTCTTCAAACCATGTATGTTTATGACTTGTTTGTAATCAATAATACAAGAAAAATGACATTCGTTAAAATGATATGCAGCTTCTATCTTGTTCACTGAGATGCTCACCTTAAAAGACTTAGCTAATCATTTAAGGAGACCAACTCAAATGTGGTCTATATACACAATGGAGTTTTCCTTAACCATTATGAAGAATGGAATCATGCCATTTGCTGGAAAATAGATGGAACTGGAGATTGCCATGTCAAGTGGAATAAACTAGCCTCAAAAAGACACATTCCGGGCTGGGGATATGGTCTAGTGGCAAGAGTGCTTGCCTCGTATACATGAGGCCCTGGGTTCGATTCTCCAGCACCACATGTACAGAAAATGGCCAGAAGTGGTGCTGTGGCTCAAGTGGCAGAGTGCTAGCCTTGAGCAAGAAGAAGCCAGGGACAGTGCTCAGGCCCTGAGTCCAAGCCCCAGGACTGACAAAAACAAAACAAAACACATTCCATGTATTTTTCTCTTATATGTGGAATAGAAATTTAGGACTCAATTTCATCTGTTGGCGGTGTCAATGTCTTCATCCATGTTACCCCTTCCATCAGTCTCCCCCATCTCTCCCAATCCCACATAGATTTGAAAGCATCTCAGTAATCTCTTCCTCCCTCCCTCCCTCCCTCCCTCCCTCCCTCCCTCCCTCCCTCCCTCTCCCTCTCCCCCTCCTTCCCTCCCTCCCTCCTTGGGCTTGAACTCAGGGCCTGGGTACTATCCCTCAGCCTCTCTATGCTCAAGGCTAGTTCTACCCACTTGAGCCAGAGAATCACTTCCAGCCTTTTCTGAGTAGTTTATTGGAGATAAGAGTTTCACGGACTCTCCTGCCTGTCTGGCTTCACACCAGGATCCTCAGATCTCAGACTCCTGAGTAGCTAGGATTACAAGCATGAGCCACCAGCACCCAGCTAGTAATCTTATGGTGCTTGTCACTCAGTAGCTTCTTAGAGACTCCGAAAGAAAGCAAGATTGTCTTTAAGAAACTGATGTTTTCACTTTTTTCCCCTAATGGTGTAAACTCAAATAAAATTCAGTGAAAACCCATAAGATTTGAAGGAGATGGAGACAGGCCAGCCTTTATCATGAGAGGGAAAAGCCATGCAGGGAGAAGGTGGGACATGGACTGGACTCCTTTTACTATGGGGAAAAAAACAGGAAGAAAACTTCATTTAATTGCAAACATGGGGCAATCATTCCCCCTTCAGTGGCTTTTGTAGATTTTGTGTTTATTGGCTTATTAAACAATGCACAGTTTTGTTCATATTTTTGTGAGAATATTTGATTAGGTCCTCAGAATTTCCATTATCTTCATGTGAATAAGAGAATTTTCTCGACTAGTGTAAAAGTCTTAACTCAGATGTGGTCCATAGGGTCATATGAAACTGGATAGGGGATGGAAACATAGGAAAATTGTGGGGAGATTACAGATATGAAAGTAACACAACAAATCAGTAAGAAATTATAATTTCTAGAAATTTTGTTCTTCATCTGAGAGGGTTCTGTACAGATTGCTTTTGAATAGTAAGCCTGTTTGTCAGTAGTTGTCAGACCAAACACCTCCCCGGGTGTAGTATTTCCACTTTTCTGTTTGCATACCTCACAGCTCTCATTGCACAGATAGTCACCATTTTTTTCACCTGTTGACAAGCCTATTCTGCTGCAGTAGAGTTGGTTTCCTCCCTTGATGCACTGGGGAGGCCACAAACACATACATTGGGAAATGGAGGCTAAACATTTTTCCAAGTAGTAGCATGCATTGGGGTAATTCTTATAGGAAGGGAAAGATAGCTCAGAGTACCAACAGGGAGCTCAGAATGCAGATTTGTGAAGGAAACTCCCCCAAAGTCAATATGAAGGTCCAATTAGGGATCTGACAACAGTTGCCAGATGACATTTCACAACTACTCTGAGCCTTGACTACTGAGTGCCTCTGATCTGTTACCTTCTGGAGTCAAAATGAATGGGGCATTTGACCTGTGGCCATCTCACCTTAAGGGAGATGGGGAGTTAGTTATAGGAGGAGTCTAAAGATAAAGAGAAGCTATAGTTGAAGAGCCTTGCCTAAGAAATGGTACCAAGGAGCCATCACCATGGACATACATGGTCTTGATGTCCCAACCTGGCACCATTATAGATGTCACAAGTATAAGGAGGCAAGTGTGGTTTGCATGAGGATAGATTGTGGTTAAACAAGTCTGCCAATTCTGATACTGGCAAATTCATAGTTCCCACTGCTTGAAGAGAGGGATGGATGTATCATTGCTATGAACTCAATTATAATAAATACGCTGCATTGCAAGAATGTATGAGTCATAGGAAGCCATTCATAAAAATCAGGATAGTGGGCTGGGAATGTGGCCTAGTGGTAGAGCGATTGCCTCATATACATGAAGCCCTGGGTTCAATTCCTCAGTAGCACATATATAGAAAAGGCCAGAAGTGGCACTGTGGCTCAAGTGGTAGAGTACTAGCTTTGAGCAAAAAGAAGCCAGGTACAGTGCTCAGGCCTTGAGTTCAGGCCCCAGGACTGGTGCAAAAAAAAAAAAAAATCAGGGATCTTAAGACTAATATGTCCTGTGGAAACAGGCTAAGCAAGGAGACCAAGTAATTACAGGTGTTCTGGTCAAAAGCTCCAGTCAACAGGTAGCATCCACTCTCAGATGTATGAAAAAGGACACTTCCAGGTGCCTCATCCAAATTCTCAATTATCCCAGCTGAGACCTTAACTCCTGAGTCATACACGAGCCATTTTCTCTGTGCTCTGTCCAAATTCTTACTGAATAGAAGCTGTGAGCTTGAGACAAATGGTCTCAATGGTATTGAGTTTGGGGGTTATTTGTTACACAGAAATAGTCACTAGATCAACATCTCAAATGATTTTTGTGTTAATTAAATGAGACAAACCTATGTACATAGACATACAATATATATCCAGATATTATGCATGCATAGATTATAATCTATATACATATATTGTAATTATATACTATAATATATAATAGATGAACTTATTAATATAATTTAGTCATAATATATAGTATAATATAAAATATGTAAAGATTATAAATATCCTGCTCTTTGAGAAAGGAAGTAGATATAGCTATATATCTGTCTATTTAGTATAAATGTCTATCTACCTTGATATATAGATATAGATTTATAACTATTATACAGATAGATACTATATACATATTTAGTGTTGATATATTTCTGCTGAGATATAACTACATCTCTATATAGAGAAAGATCTATATATAACAGCATAGATAGATAGATAGATAGATAATCTCAAAGAGTGTATTTGGCAAAATAAATGTTCACTGAGTGGGACACATGAAAAGCTAGCTCTTCTTTTGCTTTGCTCAAAATATTTTGCATGGTGCTTTGGCATGGAAGAGATGCTCAGCATACATTGTTGGCTTGAAGTGATTATAAACATAGGAACAGAAATGACGAGTTTCCATACAAATTGCACCATCATTTTCCTGACCTGAGATTTTATTTTTTTATGCCAGTAGTAGATGAAATACAGTTCTCTCTGCTCTACTCTATGACATTCTAAAATTATCTAAGGGAGAAATAGATTGTGCAATTTATCTAATTCTTGTTTCCTCAGCCAAGTTTGGGGGGTTTGCAAACGTTTGGATTCAGTGATTAATAATTAACTTGGGAAATGAGAATTGTGGCCAGCCACTGTGGGAGATGAATATGGCACTGGCCCATATCTGTCCTAACTTTGACTGCAACTCAACAGTGAACTTTATTTCCTCCCTCATTAACTATTCCATACACTCAGTCTGTACCATCCAATTCCTTCACCGTCATCTATGACTATAACTCTCTACATCTCATCCTATAGAGTTAACACTGGATGGAATTTTTGTATTTCGCATTTAATTTTTTTTCTGGAGAAAAGTCTCCACCTAAAATTTTGAGATGAGAGTGACAGGTAAGAAATGCTTTGACTAATAAAATCACACTGGATTAAAACTCTCCTTAACATCTTCTGTACTTTATCACAGTTGGTGCAAGAGACAAAGCACAATGACCCATGGAGCCTTACTGGGTCCTTGCCTTGGAGTCTTCTCTTCACAGGGATGAGGTCAAGTGTTTCTACCTCAGATACCTTAATTAAAAAGCCACTTGAAACCGGGCTCCAGTGGCTTGTGTGTTTAACTACTCAGGCGGCTGAGATCTGAGGATTATGGTTCAAAGTCAACCCAGGCACCAATTAAGAATGAAAACAGCCAGAAGTAGAGCTGTGGCTCAAGTGATAGAACTCTAGCCTTGAGCAAAAACACTCAGGGACAGTGACAAGCCCTAAGTTCAAGACTCTAGGCTGGTACAAAAAAAGGAAGGAAGGAAGGAAGGAAGGAAGGAAGGAAGGAAGGAAGGAAGGAAGGAAGGAAGGAAGGAAGGAAGGAAGGAAGGAAGGAAGGAGAACACTTGAAGAGCTGGAGCTCAACCATTGGCCATACATTCTGCTACCTAAATTCTGTATCCTGATAAATGGTCTTTATTTACTGCATTTCCCATTTTGAAACTGACTCCTGAACTTAGATCTTATCTTGCTCCTATTGGTCAAATACATGATAAACTTTAAACCTCCTATTAGTCAGCTTTCTCTTAATAGACAAAATACCTGAGAGAATCAACTTAAACGTAGGCAAGATTTATCTTAGCTCATAGCTTCAGAAATTTCAGTACATAGTTGATTGGTCCGATTGCTGAGCCTGTGCTGGGTCAAGACCTGTGGTAGAGCAGGCCTATTCACTTCATGGTACCCAGGAAGCAAGGTGAGAAAGACAGGAAGAGGCCTGAGTCCCAGTATCCCCTTAAAAGAAATGCCCCATGACTCAATGACTGATTTACTTCTATTAGGCTCCATCTTCTAAATACTCCACTGTCTCACCATAATGCCTTTAACACAATAATATCTTTAACACATTGACCTCTAGAGGATATTCACATTCCAAACCATAGCACCCACCTGAACCCTTGTGTAGTGAACTCCTGTGTAGTGGCTGGAAGCCATGCTAGCCATGACAGACAGAGGCCTCTCAAGGTTCACAATTAAAGTCCAACAATTACTCATACCAGCATTCTCCCTCACCAAGGTAGACTGGTCTCTGGAGGACTCTTTCACCAAACTGTAACTATTATCTTGCTGTTTGGCTGGTAATACTTCCTTTTGTTGCTCTCTTCTGCTCCTGCATAGCATTTTATTGTATTGGACAAATGAGACTAGTTTTGTTCTTGTAGCACAAGTCATGTGGAATGAAAGAATAGTAATGTGATGATTTAAAAAAAAACCAACTTGTCAGTTCCTTAGAAGACACTCTTTCATACTTAAGAGATGACAAATTAAATATGCAAATTCCTTTCTTCCTTGAACTGCTCCCTTAGAAAAGCAGAAAGAACTTCCAAAATATATCTGTAAATTGAGATACCTTGTGGTCATCCAAATAATGATTTCCCTGATGAGAAAAGGGCAAGCAGTAAATAATTTCACTTAATAGAAAAGATACAGAAAATAGAACTTTTAGAATTTCCTCTAAAGCACTGTGCAAAAATTCTTTTGGCTGTAGGGGAAATCTTTTAGTAGAATTGAAAACTTAAAAAAAAAAAAGAAGGCAATAAACAAAATAAGGAAACCCCCACCTAAAGTCTGCTTTTCTAATTGTTTTTAATTCTGGAAGGGTTCTCTGGGAAGAAGGGGCAGGGAAAGGATGGTAAATGTTAAAGTCCACAATCCTTCCCAAGGGAAGCAACTGCTAAATAATGAGACAGAAATGCTTGACAGACTTTCCCAAGGGCAAGAACAAGAAGCTTCTTCTGTGGCAGCCACAGAAGGATAACAATGGATTTCTTAGATTTCTCATCCATTAAAATTCTAGGAAAAGGAAACTAATTTCTCAAGTAGCCAACCCTAAGTTCCTGAGTATGAGCCTCCTTTAAGATGAACAGAGGAAGATAACACAACCAATTCGGTAGTCACAGGCATGTTTCCAGGTACTCATCAAGATTTTAAAGAGAAAAATTACTGGAGATGTCTACACGTCTTTCTAAAGCAGTTCTTTAGGAAAGATTTCTGTATTATACCCAGGGATCTCATACTTTGTGCCTTGTGTGCAGAAAAGGTTTGTTATAAAGAGGATTGGTATATTCAGAGTGAATACTTAATGTAAATGGGAATAAGATCTCTAGTCAAGGTAGGCTAGGTTACTAAGAGGATGTAAATAAGAGCAATAAAAGTGGTGTGTTACTCTGTTTCCAAAGGTATTCTTCAGCAATCCACCCTCCCTGTGCATACATGCCATTCCTTCTATAAAAAAGTAGAATCTATTTTCCTCTCCTTGAATCTGGGATGGCTAGTAGCTTCCTCTGACAAAGAAAAAGCAAAATAGGCCCCCGGATACCACAGCCACAGCCTTAAAATGCCTTTTTGCTTCTACTCTCACTTGTTTTTGGAAGCCAGCCCTATCTGTAATCTTGAGCTGGAGTCTAACATCTTAAGAGATCACATGGAGAAGGAGAGGCCCAGCCAGTCTCCAGCTAGTCCCCTCACCCATGCGGGCAACTGATACATGAAGGAAGCCATCTTGAATGTTCCTGACCTAGTAGGGCTCCCAGAAGAACGCAGCTTCAGATCATCTCAACTGAGCCCAAAGAACCCAAGAATCATAAGGAAACAAAGATAGTGGTTGTTTGAAAAACCGTTATTTATTGTTTATTTTTATTTATTTGTCAAGGAGGTTATTGGTTCAGGCAGTTACTATGTAGCCTGGGCTGGCCTCAAACTGAGGATCCTTCTGCCTCAGTTGAATTTACAGTTATGTATTGATGAATAAACAGATAACAGGTATAGACTCTCTGTCCTCATTAAGAGTGAGAGGTAGTTTAACCACACATATGCCATTGACTGATGGGTACACCAGATGTATGGGCAAACTTCTAGGTAAGTCAGCAACTTTCCTGGAAGGTGAGTAGGAAGGCAATAACCACGCAAGCATAAAGAAAATGGTTGCCAGCTCTGACAAGATGAGGAAAGAAAGGGAAGACACATTGGGATGGACTGAAGGATTTTCTTTCTATACTCAGGCCATGTGGTTAAATCCCAGAAAGTTGAATGATGTAACACGACAATTGCTTCCTGTTGGCTCTCAAAAAAGGCTGGATGAATAAAAGAATCAAATGGCAGTGTATTGAGAAGTCAAGGAACAATGGTCAATGGGAGGGAAAAATTGATATAGCAAAGTAAAGCTAACCAAAGTTATGAAACCAATTATTGCAGCAGATTGTTAAGAATCTCTGAGACAGTTCTGGAACTATACCTCAGAATGAGCCAAGCATAAGAAAGCTGAAATAAATAACTATTCTCAAACCTCTATGAACAAATATTTGTAGATAGGTAGATAGATAGATAGATAGATAGATAGATAGATAGATAGATAGATAGATAGTGGCACTGATGGTTTTTCAGGAGTTCTAAGGAAAAACTGGCATGTGCTTCTTGATACATTACAGGAAAAAAAATTTCTGGATAAAGACAAAATAACACTGATGAAAGCTTCCTTCCATGTAAAATCCACAGAAAACCCCAGTGAAACAGAATTCTCAAGGTGTGATGTTTGCCAAAGGCCCAGCTGATAAGCCATGGGCCTTATCTTAGAACTGAACAGAATTCCCTACCAGAAAATACAAGTACAAATTTAAGGTATCTAGCTAAGTCATATCTTCTTACTTCTCACTTCCACATGTCACAACATTCTATAAGGCAGTCAGGTGGGTGATAAGCTAGTTAATGCATCAAAGTCTCCCAGAAATTGTAGGACAACAAAAACTGTTTCAGGAGGACCTAAATTTTATTTAGTAACGAAATAAAATATAATAACTGAAAAATCCTGTCATTCCAAAACATCTGACAAATGAGTTATTGTTTTCATGATAGACATCCTCAAGGTGACAGGAGAGAAAGTTTACCTTAAGCAACTTCAGTAAAATATTCTACATAATGTGAAAATAATTAGATTGAAATTCATACATTCTTGATAAATCAATTTAGCTGTTCATGTACTTGATATTCACTAAATGATAGATATTAAGTTATTAACCTGTTGATTGATTACTCACAGCCTTTAGATGTTATAAGGTTATACTGTCAAAAACATATATTTTGTATTTAATAATTATTTAAACGTTTCCATACTGTTACTTTCTGTTCTATTTTGTACCCTAATAAATCAGTCCATTAACTAAATTTGCTACATTGGACAAGAGATTCATATATGTATAATAATTGTATGAAAATAAATAATTATCAGTCTTTGTACTTTTTTATTCATTCTGTCTGAAAATGATTATTCTAATATCAACATCCTATTCTAAAGAATCAGAATGTAGTGAATATTCTGTTGTGATAATAAGATTTGAGTTTAAGCCAACTCAAAAAATTATTACAGACCAAAAAATGACTTACATTTGGTAATTTCTATTCAGAGACTGTGATAGGAAAACAAACTATTTTTATACAAGAAAAATATTGAAGAGAAAATGTTCATCCTTTTACTGATGTTAATTAGCAGAATATCAATAAATATCTAGAGCAGTACTATCTACAAGCTATTGTGTTCATAATATACCCAACAACTTTTAATTACAGATGGCAAAAAAAGAGAAATTAAGAAACAATCCCAAGGTCTCAAAACTAACATGAAGCTGAAACGCCAAAATTTGCCTACAGTTTCAAGCCAGAACAAGACATTTGGTGGCCTTTATAAACAACACAGATTTCTTCTGTATTCTGGAGCCTCAAGTTGACAATGATGCTAAGGATTTAAGCTCAAGATTACCCTTGTATCTATTTTAAATAACCTGGAAACAAGAGTTATGCTAGCAAAAGACAGAAATCTTTCATTTGTAATGTCAACATTTCAGCTGTTCTTTAACTGGGAAAATGAGAGAACAAAATGTGCAAAAATCCATATTAAATAATTTCAATTTTCTTTGGGCAATGTTCAGAAAATTGAAGTCATGTTAAAATATAAAATTCCAGACACGTGGGACAAAAAAAAAAAGTGGTTTACAAGTATGGCTCTTTTGGAAAGAACTTAAGAGATTGCTTGATCCGTTACTTACCTTGACTATTTAAGACATGTTTAGCTGGAGAAGTGATTTTCTCAGATCACGTGGCCATTAGATGAGAGAGAGAAGAGCAGAGCCTCAGCCTTTTGCTTCTCCATCTTCTGTTCCTTCCTCCATTTGAGGGCATCCTCTTGGCTGTGGTAAAGCAAGAGGAGCCAGCCCTCTTGGCACAAATATCCACAAGAAACCACTGGTTTACCAGCTAACCACAGGAGTCATAAAAGCCCAAAGAAAGCTTACAACTTACAAATGTATGGTTTCGATCATATAGATCTTATATATAAAGGGAAACTGGGAGGTCAAGAATAACCTTTTGGAAGATAAGCTGCAACTTGATTCAAACCAAACCATAGCCCATCAGATGGGTGACTGTGATTTATGTCTCCTGTCTCTATTGTCACATCTTTCATAAGACTCACTATCACCTCAGAAAGTATGTTTTCAATTTCTTTTTCTTTTCTTTCTTTTTTGGCCAGTCCTGGGGCTTGAACTCAGGGCCTGGATGCTGTCCCTGAGCCTCTTTGTGCTCAAGGCTAATAATGTTCTACCACTTGAGCCACAGCTCCACTTCTGGATTTTTCTGAGTACCTTATTGGAAATAATAGTCTTACAGACTTTCCTGCTCGAACTGGCTTAGAACCACGATCCTCAGATTTTAGCCTTGTCAGTAGCTAGGATGACAGGCGTGAGCCACCAGCACCTGGCTTATGCTTTCAATTTCTGTCTCTGCTTTTGGAAGTTGTAGGGGAGAATTTGAATTAATTTTGGATTAACAAAACCATTGTAGAGGACTAGAAAATGTTTAAAGTGTTTTCATTTCTTTTTGTTGTTATTGTTGTTCAAGACCAGGATCAAACTTAGTATCTGATGCTTTTACTCATTGGCTGGTGCTCTACCATCTGAACCATATCTCCAACCCTTGAAGTGTTTTTAAATAAGGGACACCCACAAAATTACTTGTAAGACTAGTCTCAAGTGTATTTTAAATCCTAGATTTGCTTCCTCCTTTATTTCCCAGTGGCAGCAACATTTCCAAGCCTCACATACTCATTGAATTAATATAATTGTAATAGCCACTAAAGAAAAAAAAATTTGTTGGTTGTAGGGCTTGAACTCGGGGCCTGAGTGCTGTCCCTGAGCTTTTTTGCTCATGGCTAGTGCTCTATCACTTTGAGTCACAGTACCACTTCCAGCTTTCTTGTAGTTAACTAGAGATAAGAATCTCACAGACTTTTTCTGCCTAGGCTGGCTTTGAATCATGATCCTCACATCTCAGCCTCCTGAGTAGCTAGGATTACAGATGTGAGCCACCAGAACCCAACCTGAAGAATATTTTTATAAGCATGATTATCTTCCCAACTTTGGACATAAATAAGCTTATACATCCCATTTTTCAAATTACTTAAATACCTAGTTACCCAGAATGGTGCAAGAGCTATGGAAATTTCTTTCTTAAGTGAATAAATAATGAACCTGACCAGTCTCATTGCCATTGCTCTTGTTGGTGCCACTTAGCTCAGAGAGTTCTGAAAGGCCATGTATCCTTGTCACCACTGTAGTGGTGAGTCACTGCTTAGGACTCACAATTTATTAAAGACATCAGGTGTCGGTGGCTCATACCTAAAATCCTAGCTATTCAGAAAGCTGAGAGCTGAGGATCATGGTTCAAAGCCAGTCTGGGCAGGAAACTCCATGAGACTCTCATCTCCAATTACAGAAAAAGCCAGAAGTGGTGCTGTGGCTCAAATGGTAGAGCACTAGCCTTGAGCAAAAGAAGCTTAGGGGCAGTGCTCAGGCCCAGAGTTGAAGCCCCCGGACTGGCCAAAAAAAAAAGATGGCACTCAATGGTGCTTCATTACTAAAATTCTGTTATTTGTGCCCATCTGCACATTCACCTAATCTAAGAGAGAGAGAGAGAGAGAGAGAGAGAGAGAGAGAGATTTGCAGTTTCATCTAAAGTTTGCACTCAATCAACAAGCCACACCCTGGCTGTGAAATCAGGCACTCTCTTCTTGCTGTGGATTCCAATATGGAAGTCCTTGGGAATCCTTGCAGGCTAGGCAGACATCTTTCCTACCATCTCAGTCCTGAAGAGTATTCTAATTTGTCGACCTTGGATAACAGAAATACCCTTAAGAACTAACACTTCAGTTTGCTCTAAGCCCTTT
Organism: Perognathus longimembris pacificus; assembly: GCF_023159225.1. NCBI lineage: Eukaryota > Metazoa > Chordata > Mammalia > Rodentia > Heteromyidae > Perognathus > Perognathus longimembris. The sequence goes on from NC_063178.1 coordinate 14,158,464, forward strand.
GTTTAATCCTCCTGGCAATCCTCTGAAGTAAATATTAATCTTGCCCTATTTTTCTAAGAGAGCAGCAGAACTAGTAATAGCAAAGGGATTTGAATTTTAAATTTTAAAAGCTGAATCCAGAGCCTGCACCTTTTTCCTTTTTTATTTTTTTTTGGTTTGGCAAGTATGTTTTATTTCATCCCTTTAATTCAACATAACATTGAAATGTTTTTCCTAGTGCAGTCATGAAAGGAAGGAAATGAAAGGTATACAGATCAGAAAGGAAGAAATAAAACTGTACCCGCATGCGGATGATACGATGGTCTATGTAAAAAAAAAAATCTGAGGAATTTACCCAAAATCTCTCAGAACTAATAAGTGAGTGCAGGAAGTCTGCAGGATAGAAAAGCATTGTTCCAGAAATGTACCCACTACCTTACGTATGGAACTGTAACCCCTCTGTACATCACTTTGACAATAAATAATTATTCACACACACACACACACACACACACACACACACACACACAAGAAAAGCAACACAGAAAAGTCAATGTATTTCTATAGGCTAGCAAATGCATATGTGGTAATTAAACTTTAAATATAGTGCCATTCATAATTGTAGAACTTGTGCTGTTAATCTTATCTCCCTTAAGTTTTAAAGGGAAGAGGTTGGAATCACTTTGTTTCCAGAATCTTATGTGAGATGGTCTCTCCCAATACCTACAAGTTTTGCCTAGTACCTACAAGACTGTAAACATACTGTCAAAGAACATGGTATTGAGTGATTCATTCCACAGAGCAATTAGGCACCTCTCATAGGAGACAGAGACTACCAAAGGGATCCTGTCAAGGGCAAAGAAAAAAAGGCATTTTCAATGGTGATTTTTGGGTTTCTCACTGAGAATTAATGTGAAACTCTTAAAACAATGATTCTTTAAAGCAAAACAAAACAAAACAGCTGGCTGCTGGTGGCTCACACCTGTAAACCTAGCTACTCAGGAGGCTGATATCTGAGGATGGTGGTTCAATACCCAGCCAGGAAAGCTCTTGAGACTCTTATATCCAGTTAACCACCAAAAAATCCAGAAGTGGACCCGGGGCTCAAGTGGTAGAGGACCAGCCTTGAGCAAAATAAAGCTCGAGGACAGTGCCCCAGGCCTCCATTTCAAGCCCCAGGATCAGCACAAACATACACGCAAAAAATTACCAAGAAGCGAAGGCTGACTTCAAATTTGTAATCTTCCTTCCTCTTAAAACAGTTTTAATACAGCATTTGTAAAATGTGGGGAGGGGAACAATTTTATTTTCATTATATTTAAACTGAAATCTAGCATTTTCTTTGGTTGTGAATGCTTGGTGACAAGCTGCAGTAGAATTTGCCACACCTGTGACTTTGTGACTAATTGAAATGTCACATATTTTCATATCACAACAGTTTGCAAACATCACAAAACTTTGCATCCACACACTCGTCACTATTTTGAAACTCCATTTGTTGCCAGCTTTAAAGATGTCTTGTTAAGACATCATTGACAAACACCTGCATTGCTAAATCAAAAGACTATATCTTTTCAAGTTTGTTAATGATATTAAATATAATTGGTTTTCTTTGTAATTCTGTGTATTTTATTTAATGCATTTTAAAGAATCATTCTGAGAAGAGATCTATGGACACAAAAAGGTTCAGGTCCCTGTGTGGTTTTATTTATTGATGTTTGCTGTGCTAGAGGTTGAACATAGATCCTTATACATTCTGGGATGTCCCTCTGTCACTGAGCTACATCCCAGCCTTGGTTTTAAATGGATTTCTACACCCTACTGTATATATTGCCTTCTTCCTTTTGGGTCTCTGACACCTTTAGTTCTCACTCATCATGACAATCATTTTCTTCCATCATGGGGATCAACTGTAGACCTTACCTTGTAGAGGAGCCTTAAAAAAGAACAAATCTTAAGTTGCCCCAGAATTAAGGCCTAGAAATGAAAGCAATTTCTGTCTGGAAGGGAAGTGGAGAAACTGGAGAGGATCAACTGGTGAGGATCATCGTTGATTACTACTGCTGCTTCCTCCTGCCCTCCCTCCCTTCCTTCCTTCTTCCTCTCCTTTTACAAGTATCAGACCTATGGCCTCCTGTTCCTCTACCTCTGTCTTTTCCCCTCACTAAATCTCTTGCATATCTAAGCCCCTTTTAAGACCTGCTCGTCTGAAGATCTGAATTGACCCAACCTATGTATCTTCTCTTTCTTTTTGACTGATGCTTAGAGAATAGTTGTTGCTGTGACAACTTCCCTTACTATAACTAGAAGAGCCATACATCCTGTTTTACTCAGAACAGACCCTGTTTATATTTTCCACGGAGACTAGTTATTACTAGATCTCAGAACAATCTCATAGTCTCTCACATTGTAGAACAAATGACAGGTTATTGCTGATATAACTGATATTCAAAATCTTGTCTAATAAATGGCTTCCTAAAATATATTTTGTGTACCACAGGTCTCTTGAATAAAGGGTTCATGGATGAATAAACTTGGGAAATACTCTTGTAAGTATAGAACTCATGTTACTGTGTTAAAATCTTGGAGAGGTACTCTTTCTTTTTCATATATACATATAATATATTATACATTTTCCCACATATATGGAAATATGATATATATGGAAATAAGTATATTTCCCATATATAATGCATCTACATGTACATATATATGTGTGTGCATGGAAAATTATATTTTATATATACCTTATATATTATATATAAATATATTATATATTGATATTTTTCATATATATTATATGTATATATATGATGTATTTCTATATTGCTGCTACCATGGCTTGAAGTCAGGACCTCATGTTTGCTCATTGCTTCACTCTGTTGGCACTCTACACCTGAGCCACACCTCCATTCAAGCTTTTTGCTGGTTAACTGGCTCCGGGAGTCTCATTGTCTTTTCTGCCTGGGCTGGCTTCAAACCACCATCCTTTGGATCTCAGCCTTCTGAATAGTTATGATTACAGGCATACGTCACTGGCACCCAACTGGAAGTCTTCTTAAATTTTGCTATTACATAGTGTTTTCCAAGCTTCTTTGACCATAAAACAATTTTTTACTTCGAAGCTATAATACTGTTGAGTGGATTCCTGCCAAGATCAAATCCTCTTACTCACTGCCACCCTTCATAACAGCTCCAAGTGTCGGGAGGTTCCTGGTGGAGCGGCTGGCCACATTCTACCTCCCTCAGAGGTGCTGGCCCCAGTCTGCTCTAGCTCTTGACTCAGCGCCAGTGCAATTCACATTAGCAACTGTGATCCACAAAGCCATTTTGGCCCTCACTTAAGTGAAGTCATTTGGATCTAAGTGTTGCTTTTAATGGCTTCTAATTTTACTCATAAAATTTTTCAATCATAAAAAAACCAATTTTTAGTACTGAATTGGGAATTTTGTCAGCAAATCACTCGATCTCCACAGTCACGAAGGTGATTTCACAGGGCCCCTTCCATCTGGCCGGTTTTCCTGCTCCCAGCCTTGCCAAGATCACATCATAAACTCAGTTTTCCAATTTGGAATGCAGGAATTAGCTGCTTCCATATTTGGTGTACATTTAACTCACTCACTCTCTTATTTCCCCTCTTAAATGATGATATTGTTCTTTAAAAGGTAAGCAACAGAAGCACACTTCGAGGTGCTTCCTTTTCAGTGCATAAACCCCTCAAGTTCGTGTGCTGGAGCCTAAACCCTAAGGGACTATTATTAAATGGCAAGGTCTTTGGACAATGATTCAGTGTGTCTCAATGAATGGGATCAATGCCTTTATAAGAGAGAGGTCCGTTTAACAAGATGAATATCAGGAAGCTAGAATATGTGTTGTGAAGGGGGTAGAGAGGTCAAAGGGGATGAGTAGAGAGAAGAAGGGTGGGCAAATGCATTTCTAATAGTGTGTGCGTGTGTGTGTGTGTGTGTGTGTGTGTGTGTGTGTGAACTAGGTAAACTGAGGGGATGGGTAGGGTTGGGAGAAATGGGGGCGAACAATGAAAGAGGTGACACTGACCAAAATGCATTATACTCAAACTAACATGTTAAATGAAAACTCCTTTATATAACTATTAAAGATAAATTTTTAAAAGATGCATCATACTCACAAACTGATATGGAAATGAAAACTCCATTGCTCAACTACTTAAAGTTTTTATTTGAAGAAAGAAAAATGGAAAACATAAAAAAGGGATTTCAAAAGGGCTAGAACCATGGTTCAAGTGGTAGAACCTCTGACTAGCAAGTGCAAACCCCTGAATTCAATCCCCACTATCACCAAAATAAAACCAAACCCAACCAAAGAACAAAAATACTAAAAGACTTCAGACAGCAGCCTAAATTTTTCCTCTTTTCCTCCAAAATTTGCTCTTCATCCTTGACACCATCTGAGGACATAGCATTTGTTCCTCTAAAGAAAGGAATAACAAGGTAACATCTTGGAAATAAGCAGTAAGGTAGTACACTTCACCAAACACAAAATCAGCAGGCACCTTGAACAGGAGGAATTTCCAACCGCTAGAAGTGTGAGAAATAAAATTCTACTAGTCATATATTACCAAATATAGGATTTTTAAAAATAGTAGCAAGAATGGACTGATGTACTACATATTTGTTAAGATGATTTGTGTTTAGTTAAAAGGATGGATGGATGAAGAGAAGAAAAGAGAGAAAAGAAAAAGGAAAGAAAGAAAAAAGGAAGGAAGAAGGGAAGGGAAGAAGGAAGGAAGGAAGAGGGGAGGGAGGGATCAAAACATTTTACTGGAACAAATAAAACTAAAAACAAGCTTGATAGTGAAAACAGTGCTTATAGTTTTTAATGCCCATGTTTTACATACTATAATGAAAATATTTTTTCAAATATTTATAATATAAGGAGCCCAGGGAAACAAGGAAAATGAATAATGTGCAAGAGTCCACTGGGTTTTCATTAAAGGAACCTAATTCAGTTCATTTCTCCCTTATGTTATGTTTTACAATCTCCCAATCGATTGAATTGGACAGTAACTAATTATGAATTAGACTGCAAGCTCTATTGAGTACTCTCAATATGAAAGAAAGACATGTGCCCTCCAAATAATTATTTAAACCCCTAGGTGAGAATTTAGTTCTCTCACTGCTATAGGAATGCCAAGACCTTCGTTTTTAAAAACTAAATACCAAATTCCCTGATTTGAACTAAATATAATGGCCCATTATCCTATAATTATTATTTTAAATCCTCAGACCTAAATTACTTAATTGGATAAAACAAAATGTTCCATTTATGGTAAACAGTGATCCACTAAGAAAATACATTTTAAAAATAAAAGACGTTAGCTACTTTTTGTTGGTTTGGTTTGGTTTGTACTAGGATTACAGTGAATGCCTGGTGCAGAACTTGACAACTTGACTCTATTACTTTCTATTTCTATGTTCTAAAAATCATGGATTAAGCTGGGCACTGTTAGCTCACATCTATAATCCTAGCTACTCAGGAGACTGAGATCTCAGGATCACAGTTCAAAGCCAGCCCAAGCAGGAAGTCCGTGAGACTCTTACCTTCCATTAACCAGCAAAAAGCCAGAAATGGAGATATGGCTCAGGTGGAAGAGCAGTATCCTCTAGCAAAAGCATTAAGGGATAGTGCCTAGGCGTGGAACTGGCCCCAGAAAAGGGGGTGGGGAATAATATAGTCTATAACATATATAAAATATAAATATATATATATAATTTTGGTACATTTACAAATAGATTTAAAGCTAAATGCCCTAACTACAATAATGATGATACAGCTAGACACAGAAGCTAACACTTGTAATCCCAGCTGCACAGGAGATAAGAGATGGGCAGATCAACTCTGAATTTTTTTTTAATCATGAAAGCAAGATGTTTAACAGCTGGTGTGCAATGATGTCTTCCTATAAGCCTTGGATATGCATTTATGACGTTCTTTAAGACATGCTATGCATAACCAGGCATACTGATACACACATGTGATCCCAGCACTCAGAAAGCAGAGGTAAGAGGATCACAGGTTCAAGGCCAGCCTAGACTGCATAGAAAATTCCAAGCCAGCTTGAGCTTCATAAGTGAGATCTCATCTCAAGACATAACAACAACAAAATGCAATGCAGCAACAGAAAAAAAATAAGCATAAGAACCATCACAAAAAACAAATCTAAGGACCCATTTAATCTTAATACAAGTCCAGTGGAATTGCACACTGATTGAGCTCAATCAACAAAGATGAAAAACTGTTTTCCTCTTGCCACAATGTCTCTTCTCAGGTCCAACATACAAGGGCTGACCCATTCAGACATATAGGCAGCTTCTATTACTCTGCATGAGTCCCTTTGGAGGCAACCACAATGCTTTGGGTCTCTCTAATCATCTTCATTGCAGCCCCTCCCAAAGCATCACCAATTGCTCTCTTCCAAAGACCATTTGGAGGCTGAAAGCTCCATAAAATAGCACAGGTAGACAAACAGGTAAGACAGTTGGAAGCAGTGATTTTCACTGTCTATCTAGCGGTTTAAGACATAATAAAGTATGGATATAAGAACAGGTCAGACCACATGCGTCCCACCGAATAGTCTACTTGTATTGCTCCCTTCAGAAATCCTGCTGACACCTGAGACCACAACAAACTGAAAACCTTCCTCTTTGATCTTGCTATCCCCCCACTGCACCCATTCCTAACAGAAGGCAATAACTACTCACACAGTGAATCATACTACAAGTTGGCAATTGTTTTTATTCCTCTCACTCCCGCATCTTAGCGTGTCAATTCTGCTTCTACATATTTAGTGAAGGCATCTTCTGTCCCACCTCATCATACTGCTTCCAACTGGCATCATCCTTCTCTTTAGTAGTGATGCTATGATGGTTAATTTTATGTGTCAATTTGACTGGGCTATGGGCTGCCCAGTTGTTTGCTCAAACACTGTCCTAGATGTGTCCAGGAGGGTGTGTCTGGATGAGATTAACATTTACAGCAGTAAATGTTATATCAAATCACACAGTCTGGAAGGTTTCAATAGAACCAGAAGACTGACATTCCTAGGACTAATGGAGAATTCCTTACTCCTGAATATAGCAGCTGGACATGGTCTTTTCCTGCCTTTGGACTTGAATAGAGATGTGGGCTTTTCTTGGGTTGTGAGCTGACACCATCAGCTCAATCAGGTCTCCAGCAGGCTGACTGCTGAATTGATACTTGTCGGCTTCCATAATCATGTGAACCAATTCCTTATTATAATAAACCTCTAAATTTATATGCATGGATGTATGAATCTCATTGTTCTATTTCTCTTGAGCAGTCTGAGTATTAAGAGTAACCTCCTAATGATCTCAGGGCTGACCTCACTGCTGCCTGTCTCTTTTATTTCTCATAGAGTATGAGGCATGAACTCAGACTACCTCTATCACAGCACCACCCTCTCTCATATCCTTAAAAGCTTTCTATCCACCCCAGGAAAATGTCCCAAAGCTGTCACAAAAGCACCACAATCTGCAAAGCGGAGCCCCTCCACTTACTTTTAGCCATTCTAGGAATTGGTTTTTGGTTTTGTTGTTGTTGTTGTTTTTTGTCCAAACAGGTAAGTATTTTCCTTCCTTGGTAGCTTTGTACATTCCATTTCCTCTGCCTGAAACAGTTTTTCTTCCACCAAATAGAAGGCTACACTGATTCTAGTTCATCCCTCATTACTTCTGCTTAAGGAAATTTCCGCAACTTTACAAACCCCAAATTCCAGAACAAAGATCACCCTTGGAATTTTCCTCTCTGCCCACCCATGTTAATAACAGTTACTTGTGGAATGAGTTGCTGGATGTGTTACCACAGCTGCTCTGCCCTATTCTCCATCCAGCCCCCCTCCCGCCCCATGCCTATTATAGAGCTATGTCCAAATGTTCCCAGGAACTATACACAGGAAATAAATATTTCTTAACAAAAATTCATGAATAAATCTGTAAATAAAACAACACAGGAAAAATAAGAGAATCGGCAAACGCAGTTCCTTTGGTTAAAAATAAAAGGAAACAATCTTTTCAGTACCAACACATATTTCCAGATTCAATGTCTCTCCCTTAGTATTAGATTTAATGACTGTATCCAAACTTAGTTTTTGAAACTATAATGCTTTATTTTAATAATCCAAATCATCAATTCTACTTAGTAATAGGTGATATCTAGTAATTATGTTGCAATAGAAACAGTACTTAATTTTTCATGTAATACTATAATGGGTATACCTATATGAGAGCTAGAATGAGAAACATGATTTAAAGCCATCCCTGGCTGTCTGTAGAGAGTCTTAATTCCAACTAACCAGCAAAAAACTGGTAATGGAGCTTTGGTAGAGCACTAAAGTGGTAGAGCACTAATCTTGAATGAAAAAGCTGAAGGCCCTGAGTTCAAGCCCCAGTACTGGAATTTTAAAAAGGCTGTCAACTATTAGCTCATTTTTATCTTGAAATCTTGATGTTCACGTGTTAACTCTCAAGAAACCATATTTCCAAAGAAAACCTACCTGCTTGACCCTCTGATCTCCTCACACCTTTTCTTGCTTTGACAGAAATAATGAGGTACCCTGAACTTTATTTACCCTTTTACCCCCATCAGAATTCTCTTTCACCCTTTGTCTTTTATTGGATCTACTTGCAGGCCCAGACGCCAAGGTGTAACTTGTATCTTGCATCCTACAAACCCCTATAGCTTTGCCTTTTCTGTCCTCTCTTCTCTTTTTCCTCCTAAATCCCACTCCACTGTGCTCCTTGGGACTTATCAGCATTATTCATCAACCCAATACACTAATTTTAACTTTTCTCCAAATATAGTCAGTTCTACTATAAAGCAACATGTATATTCCTATTCAAAAGACCACCCAATACAAACAACTTTTATGGAGAAATAGTATTGGGGCACAACACTCAAAAACAATACTTTAAAAAAAAATACTAGGCCAAAAAAAAAACCCCAAGAAACCCAGTAGTATAGTTTCACAGATAAATGGTTAAGAAGTACATTGCAAAAAATATTGCCCTTTCCTTTAACAAAGAGACCTGAATTGTGTCTATAGAGTGAATCTCGTGAAACTGAATCATGAGCCTAGAATCCTAGATGTGATTGTTATGCCAAGTCGCGAAACCACCACCAAGAAGACCACCGAGACTCAGACATTCCGAGATGCAAAAGGCAAGACTTTATTCAAGCAGGGCCGCAGCCCAGGCCTTGTCCTACCCACCGACACAGAGGAGGTTAGGAGACAGCTGTGAGCTGAGATTTCACAGAGCTTATAAAGGCAAAAACCAAATTACAGCAATCTAGTGTTCAAGCAAGATTAGGACACGAGTACAAATCTGATTGGCTCAGGGCTCGAGGCATTCTGGGGGCGGTTAGAGTTCTTCACCGGCTGGGCCCTAATAAACTTGCCCTGGGTTTGCTCATAGCTTAAACAGACAACAAAACGGGGGCTGTCTGAAAATGCGGTTCACCCTAACTCTTCATTCCCCCCTTCAGTGATGGGAGGCAAAAATAAGAGGTTCATGGTTCTAGGCTAGCTGGGACAAAAGCAAGAACTCAGTAACAATAAAATCAAGAAACCCATTGACCAGAAATCGAATGAAAATTTTTCTCCAAGAATCTAGAACCACAAGAGCAATGTGAACTTATAGAAACTAAAGGAAGGAATAACAAAGAACCGACCAGAACATACAATGTAGACAAAAGATACATGGAAGAGAAAACTAACAAACATTACAATGAAAAGAAAGAACAAAGATAATACCTGTGTCAGAAGTAAAGTAAAGCCCAAAAATGTGGATTCTCCAGCATTAAATACTCAAAGAACAATAGGAAATTTCCATCTATACATTTAAGAATTTCCCTAGAAATTGAAAAATTCTCTTAAAAACACCATTTGAGTCAGGCACTGGTGGCTCACACCTGTAATCCTAGCTACTCTGGAGGCAGTGGTCTGAGATCAAGGTTTAAAACCACCTTGGGCAGTTAAGTCTGAGAGATTTTTTTTTTTTTTTTGCCAGTCCTGGGCCTTGGACTCAGGACTTGAGCACTGTCCCTGGCTTCTTTTTGCTCAAGGCTAGCACTCTGCCACTTGAGCCACAGTGCCACTTCTGGTTGTTTTTTCTATATATGTGGTGCTGGGGAATCGAACCCAGGGCTTCATGTATATGAGGCAAGCACTCTTGCCACTAGGCCATATTCCCAGCCCAAGTCTGAGAGATTCTTATCTCCAATAAACTATTCAGAGAAAGCCAGAAGTGGTGCTGTGGCTCAAGTGGTAGATCAATAGCCTTAAGCAAAATGAATTTCAGGGACAGTGGTCAGGCCCTAAATTCAAGCCTCAGGACTGCTCTCCCACCCTCAAACCCCTACCCCCCCAAACCCCACAACTTGGTAAAAGTAGCACAGGAAGAAATAAAAGTCTTGAAAATAATGTCTATGAAAGAAATCAAATGGCTCTTTTGAAGAAAACTCCAGACCCAGAATTCACCGGTGAATTCTAACCTTTTAAAGGAAGGAAGAAGCCATTGTCCTAATACACAAAGGCTTCAGTGTATAAAGGAAGAGAAGACATTTCCCAGCTCACTTTATAAAGACAATATAGCAACAAAGAGAGGACATTACAAGGAGACTACAAATCTGCATAAATATAATCTTTTTTTGGTGAAATTGGGGTTTAAACTCGGGGTGTTGTGCTTGCTGGGCAGGTTGTTCTATCACACAAGTCATGCCTCCATCTCTGCTTTGCTCTGGATTTTTTTAGATAGGATCTTGCTTTTGTCCCAGCTAGCCTAGAACCATGAACCTCTTATTTTTGCCTCCCATCACATCTAGGATTCTAGGCTCATGACACCTCTGTCAGTTTTCGGTTTAGATGAGATTCTAATAAATGTTTTTGCATAGGCTGGCCTCAAACTGTGATCCTCCCAATCTCTACCTCCTAAGTAGCTAGGATTATATTTGTGAACAACCAGTATCTTAATATCAGGAAATCAATTTAGCAATATATTAAAAGACTAATGCCACAATACAAAAAGTATAGCATTTATTCCAGGGTGCAAAATACATTTAATACACAGAAAGCAAACAAACTCATAATTTGAACATGCCTTACCCCCTCAAATTATGTGCTGGAACTGTAATCTCTAATGCACAGGCCTCTTGAGGCCTGAAAATAGACCTCCTGTGTTCATGTATGCCAAGCCCTTGCAACAAAAGAAAGGGCCAGTTGTGCACTGTGGTTTATGAAGCTCAACCTTACTGACGGTTGAGATCAGAAGGATTATGGTTTGAAACCAGTCCATAAAAAAAAAAAATTCATCTCAACAGAAAAATCTAAACCCAGTGGCTGCACCTATTATCCAGCTACAGCAGGAAGTATAGAAGAGGAGAATCACAGTCTAGCTGTAGACCAGAGCAAAAACTGATACACTGAATGAAAAAATAATCATTATGATAAAGAGCTGGAGGCATGGCTCAGGGGTAGAATGCCTGCCTGGTAAGTGTGTGGGGCCCTGAGTTCAAACCTCAGCACCACCAAAGGAAAAACAGGAAGCCAGAGACAGAGGAGATGTCCATATGATATCTTTTCCTTTTTTTTTTTTTTTTTTTTTTTTGGCCTGGGGTTTGAACTCAGGGCCTGGGTGCTATCCTTGACCTTTTTTTACATAAGGCTAGTGCTCTACCACTAGAGCCACAACTCCATTTGGGGGATTTGGGTGGTTAACAGCTAAGAGCCCCTTTGGTGGTTGGAGCTAAGAACCTCACAGACTTTCCTACCCAGGCTGTCTTTGAATCACAATCAGCTCTCAGCCTCCTGAGCAGCTAGGATTACAAGTGTGAGCCACTGGCACCCAACTGAATTCTCTCTCTGTCTCTGCCTCTCTGTCTCTGTCTCTGTCTCTGTCTGTCTGTCTCTCTCTCTCTCTCTCTCTCTCCCTCTCTCTATTAGGTTTTATATTTTTTCTTGAGAACAGAAAACTTATTTATATTCTATTCCTGCTCAGCAATGAATGATAACATTTTCAATTTTAAAGATCAAACAATTTCATCAAATCAGATATTTTCTGTTCATTTAGGCCGTGGACAGGCAGGTCTATCAATCTATATGTGCTTACAGGAGACCAAAGCCCTGTTTATTCATTTTGGGGAAAGTTGATGTCACATGAAGCAACAGATAGACAAATAGTTTTGAAAAACAGCCTCAAAGACACACTTAGCACATAGTTTAAAAGTTCCTTGCACAAAATAATTTCCACCAGTTGCAATTTGCCCATGTACTTCTTTTCTTTTTTTCATAATAGATTCTAGTAAGATAGGTTGGAATGGTTCCCACAGCCAAGAAATTTTAAACAAAATAAAATCTTAGGTGATTACATAGGATGGAATAAAGTGATCTGAATGTCTATTTCTTTGCCCCTCCCCCCCCAGGATCTGTGCAAGCATCCTGGTTTTAATCTAATTATGAAGCATAGAAATAAGTGAGAATGTAGGGCTTGAAAGTTTACATGGTACCTGCAGCACATGCACCTACTTACAAATCATGACCAAATCACTGTCAAACCTGTGGACCTCTGGGTGTAGCTCGGTGGTAGAGCACTTGCCTAGCATGAAGAAGACCCTAAATGTGCACCACATGTCTGTGTCCAAATTCAACTGCAGGGGCTGGGGATATGGCCTAGTGGCAAGAGTGCTTGCCTCGTATACATGAGGCCCTGGGTTCAATTCCCCAGCACCACATATGCAGAAAATGGCCAGAAGTGGCGCTGTGGCTCAAGTGGCAGAGTGCTAGCCTTGAGCAAGAAGAAGCCAGGGACAGTGCTCAGGCCCTGAGACCAAGCCCCAGGACTGCCAAAAAAAACCAAAAAAAAACAAAAACAAAAAACAAACAAAAAACAAATTCAATTGCATAACTGGGAATTCTCCAATGAACTTCTATAGAGAAGTTCACATGTGCTTAAAAATACACTAAAATGTTTTCATCTTGAAGTATTGTTATATAGCACTAAAATTCAGCAATAAACTGGGCACAGGTGGCTCAAGCCTATAATCCTAACTACTCAGTAGGTTTTGATCAGCAGGATTGCAGTTCAAGATGAGACAGGGAAGAAAAGCTTGCCACACTTCATTCCAGCAGCAAAAATGTAAGGCTGGAGGTGTGATTCAAGTGGCAAAGCACCAGCTGGTCAAGCATGAGGCCCTACATTCCAACTTCAGTACCTGGAAACCAACCAAATTAACAAAAAATACCACCACAACAAGCTATACCAATTATCTAAATGGTTTAGAGTCGAAACCAATCAAAGAACATTTTGATGAGGGAAAGAATATTTTATTTTAATATAAAAATGGTCGTGGAGTGGGGGTTACTTTAGCATGCCCAGAGCATTTGACTGAGTCACTCCTTCCATCATTCTCCCCCTCCTACCTACCCCACTTCCCCCACCAGTCATGTCATTTTTCCACTTCCTTTTTGACACAGGGACATTGAGTTATGACTGTATTTCCCCACTGTTCCCTTTTCCATTCATATCCTCCCACACCCTTAACACATTTCACCTTCCTGATGTTCATTTCTGTTATACTATTCATTGATCAAAGATGGTTTGGTCTGTTTGATCACATCTAAATGCATATGTCCCTGTGCACGTGCACGTGCACGTGTGTGTGTGTGTGTGTGTGTGTGTGTGTTTATCTGGGAGGTTGGTAGTTTGGGTCCTATAACTCACACTGGACAGAAAACATGTTCCCTTTGTCTTTCTAGGCTTGGCTTACTTCACTCAGAATAATACAGTGTAATTTTGGTTAGTATTGCTGCTCTGTGTCGTAATTAAAACCCAACTCCTTTTAGCCAGCTCGATTTTGTTTTTGATTGACACTTCTCTGCAGATAATACATGCTCTTATTGTGCATTCTCTGGCCCTCATCTGGCCTTTCCTCTTAGTGTCCTCTGACACACACACAAACACACCCCATCCTACAGGACATACTCAAATTGCATTGAAACCCCTTGGCACAAATTTTCACCTGTCCAGAACCTTCGGTGCAGTGACTAAGCAGCATCCTGGCAAAGGGGGCAGGATGGAGAAGATGAAGCAGAAGGAATCACAGCGCCTGCATGCAGGGAAAATTTGAGGCAAACTCTGGAACCTTGCTTCTCAGAAGGAATCTATCTGATTTGGATACAAAAGAGAGAGAAAATGGGGATTTTTTAAATGTTGATTACAGAGAGAATTCAGAAAATGAAAGGAGGAAAACAAGTGTTTTTAAATGGCTCATTGTGAAAATAATACCAATTATAGCCTTTTATGTGAACTAATAGCCATTTTCCCTAATTACCATGCAGCCGATTAGCAATAATCTGCATCATCACATATGTGTCCGATTAACTAAGTTTAATTGGACAGTGTGTACTCTGTCATCACAGTTTATAGCTCTTGTAGGCAAACCTAGTGTATCTGCCCATTCGGTTAAAGAATTTCAGGGACCATTACTCCCATGAATTTTTTCTCTCTAATAAAATCAGAAGGCAAGGCAGTTTGGAGCTCGCCATAGTTGGGAAGTTAATCACCAATTGCTTTGTGAACAAGTTTCTCTCTGTGGCCATCCACTGCAACTGCCGCTGGGTTTCCATCTGTTGGTATCCGGGCTCACTTCAAGAAATAAAATGAAAACTTCCAGAGTGTCTACAGTAATTTGGCATGATCATTGATCAAGGAAGCACAAGTAAGAAGCAACACCAATGTCAGTTGTTAAATCTTGGCATTTCCATTAAAACATGAATTGTAGTTTGAACTTGATGTAAATTCAGCAGTTGTATTTGGAGTTAAATTATTTTAACAAATAAATTTATTTAATGAAAAAAAAGAAGCAACATCCTCTGGAATGTTTGCATAATTGTCTACCAACTAAAGAAATGATCATGTAATACAGTGGGTTCCAAAAATCCAGATTTAAATATTCCATCATTCCTATTTGGGCTCAGAAATAGGGTTTCTTTTACTTATGGCTCATGGCTGTCCAGCTGCATATTCGCTAAGTAAACCATGAAAGTAGGACTCAGGAGTGGTACTAAGTCCTGTGTGGTGCCATACGATGCTACACCTTCTTGCGAGAGGAGGAAAAGATGGCACAGCACAGGACCACCCTAATGGCTGACATCATGGAAATTGGTCATACTTTTTTCAGTCAGGGGTTCAAACCTCCACTCATCCACTCTAGACTGTCTTGACTTTATTACTGTTTCAGGATGTTCATTCTTTCAACACAGAGGAAATTATGGCCCATTATAATAATAGACAAATTTTGAATGATAACCGTTACTTGTTTCCCATGGCTGCTGTAGCAAATTGACCCAGACATGTGATTTAAGAGCACATAAATGGATTATTCTGGAGATCAGAAGTCCAAAATCAGTCAGGAGAGCTGTGTTCCTGTTGGGAAGTACTAAGACAAAACCCACTTTCTTGTCTTTTAAGACTTAAGACTTTGTCTGAATTCATCAGTCGCTGCCTGGCTCTGCTTCTATTCAGCTGCCTCAACCTCTCCTGCCTCCTCCTTCTCTCCTAATCCAGGGACATCTCCTTTTTCAAGATGGTTGCTGTAGCTTAGCTCTCTAATGTCTCCAAGGACCTATGTTTGGTATAAAGGCTTGGTCTGCACAGTGGCACTAATGGGAGGTGGTAAGGACTTAGTCCTTCCATCATCTGGCTTGTGCCCTTGAAGGTGACTGTGGGACCCAATCTCTTCCTTGCTCTTTTACATTTCCCAGCCATGAGGCTAGCAGCTCTTTCCCGCCGCAGTTCTATGCCACCACAAACCACCACTATGCTATGGTGCTTTACTGCATGCTTCCAGACATAGGACCCGCTAATCAGCCAGACTGGAACCTTTGAAACCGTGTGCCAGAATAGAAGCTTTTCCTTGGTAAATTACTTGTCTTGGGTATTTGTCATAGTTACAGAAATCCGACTAGAGTAATGCCCAATGTAACCATATTTGCGATGTCTTTTGCTATATAACATATTCTCAGATTCCAGGATTAGGATGTGAACTTCTGGAGAGGTGACGGGGATAGTTAGTTGTTCTGCCTGTGGGAATGATTATGAAACAGATGCCAATGTGAAAAAGACTTCCAGATATACCAATGTTGTGAAATACATAATTGAAATAATGTGGCATATGGAAATTTACACGTGGGATGACAAAGTAAGATTAAGGTGGGGGGGGAATGTTGTATAGAGATAGGAGACTTATGGGTGCTCTCTTTACACCATTCCTCCTTCTGTGGAAAAAAGAGAACATGCCATTAAAATAAGGGAGGAGGTAACAAGTTGAACAAGAAACGTACTCACTGCCTTACATATGAAACTGTAACCCCTCTGTACTTCACTTTGACAATAAAGAAAAAAAATGATATGTTGAGCAAGGTGCTATAGTGGCTCACATCTGTCATCCTAGCTTCTTAGGAGGCTGAGATTTGAGGATCACAATTTGAAGCCATTCTGAGTAGAAAGTCTGAGAGACTCTTATCTCCAATTAACTAGCAAAAATTTGAAAGTAGAGGTATGGTGGAAGAGGTAGAGCTCCTGACTTACACAGAAAGCTAAAGGAGAGTACGTAGGCCCTGAATTTAAGACCTAGTACCAGCACCCTTCTCCCCCCACCACCATATATTGAAATATATGCCACTTGATGGTATATTCGGATAAAAGACAAGGGTTGGATATGTATCAGAAGACAAGATTCTCTTCAAAATTAAAGAATACTGAATGCCTTTCCTGTATCTCCAAAAGTAAAATCTCATTTCACTTATTAACAAGTAAGGAAATGGGAAATAAAATAACAAATGAACAAAATTAAGATTTCCTTGATCAAAAAAGGAGAGTAATTTCCCTTCAATTTCTCTGTTTGGTCAAACCAAGGTGGCAGAGCTACTCATAAAATTGAAAGAAGGTAGCATGGTTCTACTCAATCCCTAGAAAGTCTGTGTTTATAGTCTAAATGTAATTGCGACCAATTTTTCTAACCTTTTTTTTTCAGAGTAGAGTTCTTACTGTACATTGACAAACTGTAGACTTCCAGGCTTGAGTACATGCAGAGATCAAACATTATCAGTACTTAATTTTAGGGCATTTTTATCAAGTACAAAAGAAACTCCATACTCATTAGCAATTGCCTCTTATTTTTTCCTTTTCTCTCAGCCCTAGATCACTACTACATTTTCGTCTCTGAATTTACCTTTTCTGAACATTGCATACAAGTAAATAAAAAAATATGTGGCTGCTGTGGCTTTTTGTTTTTTTTTGACAGTCCTGGGGCTATAACTTAGGGCCTGAGCTCTGTCTCTGGCTCCTTTTAGCTCAGGGCTAGCACTCTATCACTTGAGCCACAGCACCACTTCTGGCTTTTTTCTGTTTATGTGGTGCTGAGGAATTGAACTGAGGGCTTCATACATGCTAGGCAAGCACTCTACCACTAAGCCACATTCCCAGCCCTGGTGTGGCTTTTTCTTGCATAACATTTTCAAGGTTCATCCATATCATAGAATGGACTGGACTCAATCCCAATTAATATTTCATGGCATGCATCTACCTTCCTTATGTTTTTTCCATTCACCCATTGATAGACATTTGGGATGTTTCCATGTTTTTTTTTTTTACTATTACAGAAAGGTGTTTTGAACATGTATAAACATGGTCTTGTGTGACAGAATTTAATTTCTCTTTGGCATATACCTGGGAGTGAAATTATTTAACCATAGTTACTTTACATTTAACATTCTGAGGAACCATCAAACCATTTTCCCAAGTACGTACAGTAATATACAGTTCTATCTGCAATGTACGAGGGATCCAATATTTAGACAGCCACGCCAACATGTATTATATAGTCTTTTAAAAGTATAGCCACCCTAGTGGGCATAAACTAATATTTCATGTGTCTTTGGTTTGTTATTCCTAGTGATGTTAAATAACTTTCTCACATTTATTGTACATTTCTAGATCTTGTTTGGAGAACTGACAATATAGAAACTCAGGTATTTCATCCATTTTTTTAAATAATTAAAAAAAATTTTTTTTGCTGGTACCAGTATTTGTTTTTTTGGTTTTTTTTTTGCCAGTCCTGGGCCTTGGACTCATGGCCTGAGCACTGTCCCTGGCTTCCTTTTGCTCAAGGATAGCACTCTGCCACTTGAGCCACAGCGCCACTTCTGGCCATTTTCCATATATGTGGTACTGGGGAATTGAACCCAGGGCTTCATGTGTACAAGGCAGGCTCTCTTGCCACTAGGCCATATTCCCAGCCCTGGTACCAGTATTTGAATTCAGACCTTTACACTCTTACTTAGCTGTTTTGCTCATGGCTGGGCACTTTTTCTCTTGGGCCTTGTCTCCAGTCTGTCTAGCTTTTTTGGTGGTTAGTTGGAGATAGAGTCTTGGGGACTATTTTGCCCACAGTAGCTTTGAACCACAATCCTCAGAGCTTAATTTACTGAGTAGCTATGGTTACAGGTGTGAACCACTAGCGTTTACCTCTATTACTATTTGTTATTTATATTCTTATTAAGGAGTCATAAGAAGTCATTATGCATTCTAAATACAAGCCCATGATCATATATATGATTTGTAAATATTACATCAACCTGTGTATTCATTTTTAGGCTTTAAAAACCAAACCATCCTTCATGTGTGCAGATTCAATATTCTAACAATGCTAAAAATCTAACTCTTAGATGTTCCTTTCACTCGTGTTTTTGGTTCAGTTCTTTATTTCCAGTTTAAAGTTCAACATTGCCATTTTAAATTATTTAATATGTGATTGTCAAAAACAAATACCACCTTGACATTGATTTTTTAAAACTTGCACTGCAGTTTTCATTTCTTTATATCTATAGCAAAAAAAGGGAGAGTTTCTACAAATGCTCTTATCACCAGTCTCTTACTCATAAAATCAAGGATAATACTTCACCTTGCAGCTCTAGGTAGTTCCCATAGGTTGCTGCTGTCAAATCCTGAACAACTAAGGATTCACTTGCTGCCCTCCTTGTTAAGGCTGCTTTTTTCTTCTTTCCTGCTGTCCGTACTTGCTGCTGTGCTTTTCAACATGAAAATCTTTTGAGGAGACATAATCCTTAATTGTACAAAGGATAATCTCTTTCTAGGCAGTTTTAGAATTTAAATCACCCATGTTTATATGAAAAGGCCCATTAACTAAAATAAGTGTCCTGAAATAAAGTGGGCATTACTCTTCCATGGCTATAATACTCATTCTTTCATGGTATTATCCTCCACTTTTTTTCCCTCTCAGCCATCTTCTTTTCCCTCTTTGTATCATCTTCCCTCTCTTCCTTCTCTCTCTTCTCTTTCCTTCCCCTCTTACCTTTTTCCTTCCTTCCTTCTGTCTTCCTTCCCTCCCTCCCTCCCTCCCTCCCTCATTCCCTCGCTCCCTCCTTGCCTTCCTTCCCTTTTCTCCATTCTTTCTAATCTCTGTCTCTCCCACTTCCTTCCTTTATTTCCTTCCCTTGATTCCTCCCCTTCTTTCTTTACCCTCCTCTATTTCTTCTTTCCTTCCTATCTCCCTCCCTCCCTTCTTTTCTTTCTCTCTCTTTAGCTTTGCCCATTATCCTTCTCTATTCTCAGAAAGCCATAGGCATGATGCCAAATCTCACCCTTATTTCTTTTTTTTGGCCAGTCCTGGGCCTTGGACTCAGGGCCTGAGCACTGTCCCTGGCCTCTTTTCGCTCAAGGCTAGCACTCTACCACTTGAGCCACAGCACCACTTCTGGCTATTTTCTATATATGTGGTGCTGAGGAATCGAACCCAGGGCTTCATGTATACGAGGCAAGCACTCTTGCCACTAGGCCATATTTCCACCCCCTAACTCATTGTTTCTATGAGAAAAAAAAAACTTTAAAGGGACCTGAGCCATTTCTTCTACTTTTAATGCATTTCTTAGTCCCTGAGGTTTTGGGGGTTTTGTTTGTTTTTGGTTGCTCATGAAGCTTGAACTCAGATCCTGAGCACTACCTCTGAGCTTTACTTTGCTCAAGGTTAGCACTCTGACACTTTAAGCCACAGCTCCACTTCTGGCTTTGAGGTCCTTAATTGGAGGTAAGAGTCTCAGGGCCTTTGCTGCCTCAGTTGGCTTTGAACTGCAGTCCTTGGCCTCCTGAGTAACTAGGATTACAGATACGAGCCACCAGTGCATGGCACTCTCTGAGTTTTCTTAACACTTAAACTTATAACACCTAAAGGTCCTCTCCTAACATTTTAAGCAAGAGTTTGGGTAAAATGGCTTTCATGGGAAAATACGTGCTTACTATAAAATGGGCATTCTGTGCATTCTTTGGCTATCACGGAGCATGAGTTTGTGTAGTTTTTATCAGGCTAAGCATCTTCGCTGTGCTGTAAGATGTAGGGAAGTGTAAACTACTTAGAAATTTCCTGATCAAGAGTTTTAAGTATATTTTCCAGGGAAAAAAGTTGGAAGTCTGTATACTTTTTTGTATTGTCCTTTCTATCTTCTTGACTACTAATCATATAAAATCGGTCTACAAATTCAATGTGTCTTGTGAATTTCAGTGAGTTAGTGAGCTGGTGGACACCCACAGAATGGAATGTTATACATATAATGAGTCATCAGACCTAAAAATAACATGAAGTCAGGATACACAATTGCAGATATTGTGAAAGAAACTATATAAATAAAAATATTGGGGGAATACCAAGCATTCGTGGCTCATGCCTGAAATCCTAGCTACTTAGGAGGCTGAGATCTGTGATCACAGTTCAAAGCCAATCCAGGCAGGAAAGGATGTGATATTCTTATCTCCAATGAACCACTAGAAAACTGGAAATGGCACTGTGCCTCAAAGTGGTAGATCACTAGCCTTGAGCAAAAAAGCTCAGTGACAGCACCTAGGCCTTGAGTTTAAGCCCCACGACTGACAAAAATCATACTGCAAGGATGAGACTACTTTTCTATTTTATACAGTTCCCTGAATTTTTTCCTGTAGTACTAAAAAAATAAACTAAAGTACCTAGGTATTTGAGCGTATGCACTATTTCATTCTGTTGGTCAGTAATTTCCAAGTATTCTACAGATGTGTATTGCATTCACTTGAAGATGTATTCTGCAGGGATCTACTTGATCTGACAATGGCCATCTTGGTTGTAGCCAGGTGACATTATTCGTACCAGGTGACCCTGACATTCATCCTAGGTTTTATAGCATGGTTGAACAAAGTTGCAAAGATAGTTAGCAACCACTGCCTGTTTGATAAACTTGTTGATAAACCATTGTTGGGTGTATTAAAAGGAAGGACAAGGTACATGCAATTTAGCTGTAGTCCTCCTTTGCCTAACTTAACTTATAAATTATTTCCTCTGGCTCTGGCATTTATGGATACAACTGTTTTGCAGATATCCAATATACACTTCTATCCATTAACCCCCACTAAACTGTCCTTGTGCATTGGCTATGTCTTCTGCTTCATGATTCATTCTGTCTTTGGCTGAAGGCCAAGTCCTCCTCCTCCTTGGGCTCCTGCTGCTCCACCTCCTCCTTTTCTTCCTCTTCCTTCTCCTCCCCCTCCTCCTCCTCCTCTTCCCCTTCCCCCTCCTCCTCTTCCCCCTCCTCCTCCTCCTCCTCTATTTGAACTCAGCACCTTCAAGCTGCACATTAAACTCTACCACCTGAGCTAGGCCCCTAGCATTTTGGTTTTAATTTCTTTTTTCAGACAAGATCTCATGGTTTTGCTAAGGCTGGCTTCAGATTTCATTCTTCCTCATTTAGCCTCCTGGGTAGCTGGGATTGTAGACATATGACACTCTGCCTGGCTTATTGGTTGAAATTGCAGTCTCTCTAACTTTTATCTTGGACAGCTTTGAACCAAATAAAGGTCTCTAACCCCCTAGTAACTGGGATTACTGGTGTAATACCCCACCATTTTGTACTTCTTTTGATCTTTTGGCAAAGAAAACATACGTTTGAACTAGAAATTATTTTAGATAGAGCAATGGGTGCCTAACTGCAATCAAAACAATAAAAGAATCTCTTAGAAAAGTGAGCCCAAAGCTAACTGAAGTCAGAGATGAAAAAAACAAGCATTGTTCAGGAGCCAATAATCAATGTTGACTAGTTATTCTCACTGTTGGTGAAGTTCATCAGCAAAGGACAAAAGAAGCACTACAAAGGCAGTGATGGCTTTACAAGATAACTATATTAGTCAGGGGTCTCTAGAGAGACAGGACTAATGGGATATATGTGTGGATATATATCACAAAAGACAGAAAGATTGATTTCAAGGAATTGGCTCATGTAATTGTGGAGACTGTCAAGCCTGAAATCTGCAGAGCGGGCCAGCAGGCTGGAAGATTGATATTGCCATAAACCAGAAGACAGCATGGAAGTAGAATTCCTTTCCCTTCTGGAAAGATCAGCCTTTTCCTCTTACAGGCTTCAGCTGGATGAAGCCCTGCCCCTTCCACACACAAGCATCATACACACACACACACACACACACACACACACACACACCAGACACACACTATGAAAGTTAATCCAACTTATTTCAAAGTCTCCTCATTCAAGTGTTAACTGCATATTTTTTAAAGTTCCACAGCAAAATCTAGACTAGTGTTTGACCAAGTAGCTGTGTACCATGACACCACAATCTGTTAACTTAACATAAAATTAACCATCATAATAAACAAATGGAACTGAAGGTACTCTTTTCCCTTTATCTTGACAGTACCTAGAATTGGAGTTGGGCCTCACACTTGCTAGGTGGGCACTCGACCATTTAAGCCCCATTGCCATCCCTAAGCTCCCATACTTACAGGAAAGAGCTACTGCTCTTTTAGATGATGGTTAGCTTTCTTTCAAGTTGTTTTGTTTCAGAGAAGAATCTCCAGAGGAAAATCACAGAGAACTGATTTAAACCAGCCTCAGCCCTTCTGTTAGCATATACTTGGTCCATTATCATCCTATTAGAGTGCTAGATTGTTTATCCCAGGGGGCTGTCCAGTTCACCACTTTGAGCATGCCTGATATGAAGGATGACCTGGATTTCTACTCAGGAATGCATCTACCTTATCTCTGATGAGGAGGCTTTCCTACAGGAGTGTGTTTTAATTTCCCCAGTAAAACCTTTTGTTTTCTTTGCTCAAGAAGAAGCACAGCTCTGGAAATTCTCCCGCAGTGCTTTATTTTCTGAAAGTTATAAGGTCTTCTTTCACTCTGTCTCCTGGTGGTACTTATTAGTACTTCATTCATTCATCAAGTTTTGAATTCAAGGTGTTTTCTGGAGGGACTTACTTAAATAAGAAGAAAGACTTGAAAGAAAGTTGAATATCATTTAAAGGGGAAGCACCGAAGGAAGAAAGATGGCACCGAAAGAATAGGGAGGCACCCCGACTCGCACCAACTGAATAGCGAGCTGGGAAATCCAACACCCAACACCCCATCAAGAACCCAGCAAAACCAGCAGCCAGAAGCAGTGGAGAAACGCAGGAAAACAAAAAGGAGCAAAAAAGAAGAACCAAAAACCTACACGGAGCCGGAGATTCTCTGGGGCACCTCCCCCCACCAGCCGACCCTGGCCCAAACAGGGCCAGGCTGGGAAAGGGGAACCCAGCGATTGGCAGACAGGCTGCCAGGAGCGCAGAATCCATATAGCCAAGAGACCCCATGAACACAAGGCAGGGTGCGGACCAAGACACACACCGGCAGCAACGAGAAGTTCGGGTCCACACCGGGTTCGGACAAGGGAACCCAGCACGGCAGAAGGAGGGAACGGGGGAAGCCACCACGACACTTCGCCAACCCCTGAAGGGCCAATGGCTGCGCGGGACACACACACAAAGCAGCAAAAGTGAGTGCCCCATTATCCCCTCCCCCCAACGGGAGACCCAAGCCCGACAAAGAAGCTAGATCTCCCTCCCTCCCCCTCCCCACCCCCGAGGGAACAAAGAACCCCCAAATCAGGCGGGAAGCTCCCATCAGGCGCTGGGAAGCCAGTTTAGCAGGGGAAGGGCGGAACAGCCCCAAGCCCCCACAGGTTCCTGAACTGGCAGAACCGGCCCCGTCCCCTTCCCAACAGGGGCCTGGGGACGGCCAGCAGGGCAAGCCCCACCCGAGGCTCCTGGACCTCGCAGACTCTTACAACTAAAATCACAGGCGCTGGTGGGCAATACCAGCCCAGCAGGGTCACCTGAGCCTGATCTCGTTCCCCCTCCTCGCAGCGGAGGCGAGGTCTGAGGGTGCCAAGCCACACCCGGACAGTCGATCCCACTGGGCCCCACACATACCGCCCCCCCCCCAACGGACTCGCGGGAAGGTGCAAGCACAACCCAACAACCCAGGACTCGCTCTGGGAGGCATATCCCGCTAAAGTGCATGTAGTAGGGGACAACAGCGCACAGGAGGGCGGGGCCCCCGGCGACAGCGCCCGCTCTGGTAGACGTGCCCTGCACTGGTGGGCGGGGCCACAGCGGCAGCACCTGCTGCCGTAGACACGCCTACACAGGAGGGAGGAAAGAGCTACAAACCAAACCTGAGAAGCCACCCACAGATTTCCAGATGCGCAAATCACAAAGAAACATAACTCAGTTCATCAAAGGACAAGCCAACTCGCCAGCTCCAAAAAGCAGCACGACTGAAGAGGAGATGGAGAATAAAAAAGCAAATGAGGCCATGTTAACAGGAATGATCGAAAGCATCAGAAATGAAATCAGAAAACAATTCCAGGAGTTTAGAGCGGAAATCTGGAAGGACACCCAGGAAGCCAAGAAAGAAATGGAAGCAAAAATGGATATAATGCAAGCCTCGTTTAAAGAAATGGAAGCAAAAATGGATACAATGCAAGCCGCCTTTAAAGAAAATCTCCACATCCTGAGAATTGAAATGCATGAAAAAATAGATTTAAAATACAACTCTTTAAAGGAAGAAATTTCCACAATCAGAGCTGATATGACAACCATAAATAGCTCTCTGACATCCATAAACTCCGCAATTGAAACCATAACACAAAGAGTGGACCATATAGAATCCAGAATCTCTCGCCTGGACGATGAAGCAGCTGACAACAACCAGAAAATGACCACACTCCAAGAAAAGGTGAAGCTTCAGGGAAGACTAATCCAGGAACTAATGGACAAAGACAAGAGATATAATCTGCGCATAATCGGAATAGAAGAAGGAGCCGAATATCAGAACAGAGGGCTTAATCATGTTCTCAATAAAGTTATTGCAGAAAACTTCCCCAATCTCACAGGGGACCCCATCCAGATAACTGAAGCCTATAGGACACCTGGCAGGCCAGACCCCAGGAAAACCACCCCAAGGCACATAATATTCAAGACTACAGACCTCAAGATTAAAGAGCAAATTCTGAATTCAGCCAAAGCGAAGAAGGAAACTTTTTTCAATGGGAAGAGGATTCGAATAACATCCGACTTATCCACACAAACTTACCAAGCTCGAAGCGAGTGGAAGAACACCATCCAAGTACTTCAGAATAACAATTTACAACCTCGGATCAAATATCCAGTGAAATTGGATCCGAGGTTGTCACATTCGAAGGGAGAACCAGATCTTTCCACACCAAAGAGGAGCTAAAGGAGTATGTGAATAAAAAACCAGCCCTACAGCGAATATTAAGAGGGGAACCCCACCCAACAGAGATCGTAAAAGACACACAGACAGAATCAGAAAGAAACTTCAACAGCCAAAGTCCAGCAGAAAGACCAGCTCACTAAAGACAAGAAGAAAAAAAAAAGAGGAAAAAACAGCCCAACAAGAAAATGGAAGGAGAAAAAACACCCTTATCCTTGATCTCTTTAAATATAAATGGCTTAAACTCCCCGATCAAGAGGATCAGACTGGCAGAATGGATTCGCAAACAAAAAGTTGACATCTGCTGTCTACAAGAGACCCACCTTACAGCAAGGGACAAAAACAGGCTTCGAATGAAAGGATGGAGCAAGATCTACCAAGCAAATGCACCCACCAAAACGGCAGGTGTAGCCATTCTGATCTCAGACAAGCTGGACTTCTCTTTAAAGTCCACTCAAAAAGACAAAGAAGGACACTACATATTAATACAAGGAAAAATCCAGAATCAAGAAATCACGGTGAGGGCTGGGGATATAGCCTAGTGGCAAGAGTGCCTGCCTCGGATACACGAGGCCCTAGGTTCGATTCCCCAGCACCACATATACAGAAAACGGCCAGAAGCGGCGCTGTGGCTCAAGTGGCAGAGTGCTAGCCTTGAGCGGGAAGAAGCCAGGGACAGTGCTCAGGCCCTGAGTCCAAGGCCGAGGACAGGCCAAAAAAAAAAAAAAAAAAAAAAAAAGAAATCACGGTGATAAATGTATACTCACCGAACAAAAAAGGCCCGACATATGTCAAGCAAATTCTCACAGAATTATAGAGCAAGATAGACGCAAACACAATCATAGTGGGTGACTTTAATACTCCTCTCTCTCCAAGAGACAGATCCAACACCCAGAGGATTAGTAAGGGAGCTGAGGACCTAAATAACACCATTTCCCAAATGGATCTAACAGACCTATATAAAACCTTTCACCCTACAGAGACCCAATACACCTTCTTTTCAGCAGCCCATGGATCATATTCCAAAATAGACCACGTCATAGCCCACACAAAGAACCTCAGCAAATACAAAAGTATTGACATCATCCCATGTATTATATCTGATCACAGTGGATTAAAGGTAACCCTCAACAACAAAGGAAACCACAGACACTATATACACTCTTGGAGGCTAAACCCCACGCTGCTATCCAACACTTGGGCCACAGACCAAATTAAAGATGAAATCAACGAATTCATAAGCCACAATGACAAAGAAAACACATCACAAAGAAACCTATGGGACACAGCTAAGGCAGTACTGAGGGGCAAGATCATTGCACTCAGCACCCACATTAAAAGAATGGAAGCAGAGCAGGTGAATACCCTCACGGTGAAACTAAAACAACTGGAGAAACAAGAAATGACAGAATCTAAAACAACTAGGAGGGGAGAGATCACAAAGATTAAAGAAGAGATAAATCTGATTGAAAATAGAAAGACCATTCAACAAATAAATAAGACTAAAAGCTGGTTCTTTGAGAAAATAAACAAAATTGACAGACCCCTTGCAAGACTTACAAAAAAAAGAAGAGAAGAGACTCATATACGTAAAATCAGGGACTCCACCGGAAAAATTACAACAAGTACACACGATATTCAAACAATCATAAGGAGCTATTTCCAAAACCTCTACTCAGCAAAAAACAATAATTTTACAGAAATGGATCAGTTCATAGAGAAGTACAAACTGCCCAAACTGAACCAAGAAGAAATAAATCAACTAAATAAACCAATAACTTACGGTGAGATACAGGAGGTAATCAAGAACCTCCCTACTAAGAAAAGCCCAGGCCCAGATGGATTCACCAACGAATTCTACAAAACCTTTAGTGAGGAGCTAATACCAATACTCCTCAAACTTGTCCGCTAAATAGAAACGGAGGGAGAAATCCCAAACTCATTCTACGAAGCTAATATCATACTCATTCCCAAACCAGGCAAAGACCCAACAAAAAAAGAGAACTACAGACCAATATCACTAATGAACACAGATGCAAAACTACTCAATAAAATATTAGCCAACAGGATCCAGAAACTGATCAAGAAAATCATACATCATGACCAAGTAGGCTTCATCCCTCAGTCACAAGGATGGTTCAACATCTGTAAATCAATCAACGTAATTCACCACATAAACAGATCTAAAATTAAGAATTACATTGTTATCTCAGTCGATGCCCAAA
Source organism: Perognathus longimembris pacificus (assembly GCF_023159225.1). Lineage (NCBI taxonomy): Eukaryota > Metazoa > Chordata > Mammalia > Rodentia > Heteromyidae > Perognathus > Perognathus longimembris. The sequence goes on from NC_063178.1 coordinate 14,186,331, forward strand.
AAGCCTTTGACAAAATACAACATCCATACTTATTAAAAGCTTTGGAGAGAACAGGAATAGATGGAACATTCCTCAAAACAATAAAAGCCATATACAACAGACCAACTGCTAATATCATATTAAATGGAGAGAAACTTAAATCATTCCCCCTAAACTCAGGAACAAGACAAGGATGCCCACTCTCCCCACTTCTGTTCAACATAGTGCTGGAATCCCTAGCCATAGCAATAAGGCAAGAGGAGGACATCAAAGGGATCCACATCGGCAAGGAAGAAATCAAGTTATCCCTATTCGCAGACGACATGATCTTATATCTGAAGGACCCAAAAAACTCAGTACCCAAAGTCCTACACCTAATAAACCAATTTGGCAAAGTAGCAGGATACAAAATCAATCCACAAAAGTCAGCAGCTTTTCTGTACACCAGCAATAGACAAACAGAAAAGGAAATTATGGAAACAATTCCATTTACAGTAGCCAAAAAAAGAATAAAGTACCTAGGGATCAACTTAACCAAGGACGTGACGGACCTAGTCAATGAAAACTACAAAAATCTAATAAGGGAAATCAAAGAAGACACAAGGAGATGGAAAGACCTCCCATGCTCATGGGTAGGCAGAATCAATATAGTGAAAATGGCCATATTGCCCAAATTGTTATACAAATTCAATGCAATACCTATCAAAATCCCAGCCACATTCTTCACTGAAATAGAGAAACCAATCCATAAATTCATATGGAACAGCAAAAAACCTAGAATAGCCAAAGCAATTCTAGGCAAAAAAAAAATAGTGCAGGAGGTATCACCATACCAGACTTCAAGCTCTACTACAAGGCCATCATAACAAAAACAGCATGGTATTGGTATAAAAACAGATCGGAAGACCAGTGGAATAGAATTGAAGACCCAGAAATAAAACCGCACTCTTACAGCCAACTGATATTCGACAAAGGAGCTAAAGACATACAATGGAATAAACATAGCCTCTTCAACTACTGGTGCCGGGAGAACTGGGCAGCCATATGCAGAAAACTCAAAGTAGACCCAAGCCTATCACCATGCACCAAGATCAACTCAAAATGGATCAAGGACCTCAACATCAGACCTGAATCCTTGAAACTACTGAAGGACAGAGTAGGAAAGACACTAGAACTTATAGGCACAGGAAGGAACTTCCTGAATAGAGTCCCAGGGGCACAACAAATAGGGGAAAGACTCAACAAATGGGACTACTACAAATTTAAAAGTTTCTGCACAGCTAAGGTCATAGCCACGAAAATAGAAAGACAGCCAACAATATGGGAAAGGCTCTTTACCAGCACAGCAACAGACAAAGGCCTGATATCGGTCATCTACAGAGAACTCAAAAAACTAAGCCCCTCCAAGCCCAATAAACCTATTAGGAAATGGGCAAAAGAGCTAAAGAGAGACTTCACAAGAGAAGATATAAAAATGGCAAAGAAACACATGAGGAAATGCTCAACATCCCTGCTAGTAAAGGAAATGCAAATAAAAACAACCCTGAGATACCACCTCACCCCAGTTAGAATGGCCTATACTCTGAACTCAGGAAACAACAAATGCTGGAGGGGCTGTGGGAAAAGAGGAACCCTTCTCCATTGTTGGTGGGAATGCAAATTAGTACAACCACTTTGGAGAACAGTATGGAGGTTTCTCAAAAAGCTCAATATAGACCTACCCTATGACCCAGCCATACCACTCCTAGGCATCTATCCTAAACAGCAAGTCCCAAGATATCAAAAAGACATTTGTACTTCCATGTTTATCATGGCACAATTCACAATAGCCAAAATATGGAAACAACCCAGATGCCCCTCCACTGATGAATGGATCCAAAAAATATGGTACTTATACACAATGGAATACTACATAGCGATTAGGAATGGTGAAATATTGTTATTCGCAGGGAAATGGTCAGAACTTGAACAAGTAATGTTGAGTGAGACAAGCCTAGAACACAGAAAACAAAGGGGCATGATCTCCCTGATATATGACTGTTAACAAAGGGAGACGGAGAGACAGTAGAGACCAAGTCTGTGATCACTGTATATGTTCTTGATATATTGTATATTGCATATGTGTCTACCTGACCTAGACAAGGGATAGAAAAACAGGTTGTAAGATATCACAAGAAATGTACACACTGCCCTACTATGTAACTGCACCCTCTTTGCACAACACCTTGTAAAAAAATTTATGTTCAATTAATAAAAAAAAAAGATTAAAAAAAATAAAGGGGAAGCACCTCTTTCTTGTAGGTACTGGTCAATTAGAGATGAGAGTCTCATAGATTTCTTTGTAAAAGCTGGCTTTGAACTGAAATCCTCAAACCTCATCCTTCTTCCTAGCTATGATTACAGGCATGAGCCTCCAGTGCCTGGCTCTCAACACTGCTTTTCTATTCCTTCTTTCCATGAAATAGTAAACTAAGTTACATGAGGCCATGACAAGGGTGTCTTTCTAAGATTTCTTTTTCCCTTCTCAGTCTCTGTCTCTTCCTTTCTATCCTAATTTCAATGCTTCTTTGCCTTACAAAGAATTAGCTTGCCCCTCTCCTGGTTTTCCTGCATGCAATTACCATGGTAATACCAAATGTGATATCTACATGCAATTCTCTGTCTTTTCAATGAGCTAATCTAAATTACATGACCAGGATCAAACACTCTCTAGCATGGAGAGTTCTCTGCCAATCAAAATGTCTGCTACTACTTCTGGGCCTGATCTGCACATTAGCTCTATTCTCATCCACCAATTTAACTGACCTCTTCCTATCCCCCTGCTCATTTCTAAGAAGATTGGCAATAGCTACACTTTTGCTCCTGTCATTTCAACTTGGAAGGAACTTCATCACATGCAAATCTTTACTGTATTAAGGATAAAAAAATGAAGCATTTTCTTAACTTTTGGGGATCCTAATTAGCTTGCAGTTCTCTAATTGATTTTGTACATAATACATGTATGTCATACAATAGGATTTCATTGACTGCAACTCAATGAGTATTGACAACAGAATATAGTTAACAAAAGAAATGGGAATCACTACTCTCACCCCTTGTTATAAACTAGTACAGACATTGTATAGAAAAGGACATATTGATCCAGGTGCCAGTGGCCCATGCTTGTAATCCTAGCTACTCAGGAAGCTGAAATCTGAGGATCACGATTCAAAGCCAACCTTGGGCACAAAAGTCCCCCAAGAGACTCATCTCCAATTAACCACTCAAAAACTGAAAGTGGAAATGTGGCTCAAAGTGGTAGAGTGCTAGCCTTGAGCCAAAGAGCTTGGGGACAGAACCCACGCCCTGAGTTTAAGCCCCATGACTGACCAAAAAAAGAAAAAAGAAAGAAAAAGAAAAAGACACATTGACCTTTCCCAAAGGTCTAGACCTTGGTACAGGATGTCTGGCCTTTCCCTTGGATATACAGAAAACCTTTATTAGCACAAGCTGTAGGATGGTAAATGAGAGGAAACAAAAGGAGGGTTTCTTTTCTGTTTTTTGTTTTTTTTTTGGCCAGTCCTGGGCCTTGGGCTCAGGGCCTGAGCACTGTCCCTGGCTTCTTCCCGCTCAAGGCTAGCACTCTGCCACTTGAGCCACAGCGCCCCTTCTGGCCGTTTTCTGTATATGTGGTGCTGGGGAATCGAACCTAGGGCCTCGTGTATTCGAGGCAGGCACTCTTGCCACTAGGCTATATCCCCAGCCCCAGGAGGGTTTCTTTTCTTTGTGTGTGTGTGTGTGTGTGTGTGCGTGTGCACGAGTGCACGTGCACACATGCACACCAGTCAGAACCTGGGTACCTGAGCTTTTCTGTTCAAAGCTAGCACTCTACCACTAGAGCCATAGCTCTACTTCTGGCTTTTTGGTGGTTAATTGGAGATAAGAGTCTGGCAGAGTTTCCTGCACAGGCTGGCTTGAAACCATGATCCTTTGATCTTAGCCTCTTGGATAATACCTAAGCCCTGAGCTCAAGCCCCAAGAACAGCAAAAACTAAGAGATGTAGCTCCTCCTGAACTTACCACCACCATCATCACTACTGTCGCTGTCTCTACAACAGTTATCTCTGTGAACATTTAAAGAGATGCCACAGGAGACAGACTTAAATCTCTTTGATTTCAGAAAAAAAAAAGACTAGCTGTATGAAAACAGAGTTAGAAATTAATATAAAAGACAACGGATAAAAAGACAAATGATTCCAAAAGCAATACTTACAAAACCATTTTGTTGTAAACCAACTGTACAACTCATGGGGGGAGGGGGAAGGGGGAATGAGGGAGGCAGTAACAAGTTGAACAAGAAATGTACTCATTGCCTTACATATGAAAGTGCAACTCCTCTGTACTTCACTTTGACAATAAAGGAAAAAAAGAAATTAATAGAAATACAAATACACTCATCATAAAATTTAAATCTTTAAGTCTGTTCCTGTTGGTTCATGTTCATGCTAAATGTTGTTTGGGGTTTAGTCAAAGGCGCCCACCAGAAACATTTTGTATGCATATAGTGCATAATGACAAGCACAGGCAAATAATCTTTATGTAATTAGGTTGAAAAGAAATCTTTAAGAATATCTGGTCTTCACCTTCTTCTGATATTTAAAATTTCCTCTATATTTCTTTTTTCCTTCTGGATGATCCCCTGGATCTTCTTTGAACATGCTCATGGATGGGGAACTCATTTCTTCACAGAGACCATTACATCACATTTGGGGGACAAGGTTAACTACCACAAATTCCCCGTCTCACTACCTGTTGCCAAAAAACAACATATATACCATGGAATTTTACTTATTCATTAGAAAGAATAATATTGTGTCATTTGCAGGGAAATGGTTGGACCTAGAAAAAAATGTGTAAAGTAAATCAACTTCAGAGAGACAACTGCACATGTTTTCTCTCATATGTGGAAACTAGACCTAAAATACAAGCACACATGATAACTTATGCTGGACTATGCATATATACACACAAACTGACTAAAGGAATGTATACTTAGGGGAGGAGTCCAAAGGTATAGCTCCTCTGAAAAACTACTGTTTATCAAGATGAATACCAGAAAGTGGAAACCTGTTTTGGGGGTGGGGCAAGCCTGAGATGTGGCATCCCATGAATGGAGGGAGGAAGGGTGAGCAAATGCAGCCATTATACTTGATGTACATTATGTAAAACATGAACTATGTAATTTGAGGGTAGGTATGGGTAGGTATGGTAGAAAGGGAAAAATAGGGAGAATGATGGAAGGAGTTACATTGATCAAGAAGCATTGTACGTATAACTGACTTAACCTCTTTGTACAACTACATCATCATCATCATCATCATCATCATTATCGTCATCATCATGAGAAAAACACATCATGAATGGATGTCTTAAAGTAACAATGATTTTTATCTCTGAGGATTGGCACTTTGCTTAGGGGCAGAAGCTACTGCAGAGTGGAGCCAACTAAGCCACTGCCAGACGTCTCCAAGTAACCAGTGCATGACAAAGCTTTAGGGTTAGTGATCAGATCCTCTGTATTTAATGGTCTGTCTTTAAAAATATAACTTTCAGTTTGGCGCCAGTGGCTCAAGCTCATAATCCTAGCTACTCAGGAGACTGAGATCTGAGGTTGTAGTTGGAAGCCAATCCAGGTACCCCATACAACTCTTATCTCCAATAAACCATGAAAAAAAAGCCAAAAGTGAAGCTGTGGCTCAAGTAGCAGAGTGCTAGCCTTGAGCAAACAAAACAAGAGAAAAAAACAAGAAACAGTTCACAGACAGTGCTCAGGCTATGAGTTCAAGCCCCAGAAATGGCACAAAATAAATGTATAATTCATGTACTTGCTTTCATTTTTGCAGCAGAAACCATGGCCTGTTTTCACTTACTATACCCTGCACACAAGCAAAACTTTTCTATGATTGCTCTTAGTTTTATTTAAGAAGGTATCAAACTACAATATTGTTATTTGACAGCCCATGTATTATTTCTCTGTTGAATATGACTAAAGTAGTTTTTAGAAAACTGTTTTTTACATGTACATTTTATCTTTAGCTCCAGAAATGAACCCTGATTTCAGTAACCAATCAGATTATTCTGTCTACTCATCCACAAGTAATTGGCTCAAAAATGAGTGCATAAATGTGTCCATTAAATGTTGGAGTACTTGTGGAAGACAGATTCTCCATTATCACTGATTTTTGAGGGAGTAAAGGTTAGCAACTTGACTTATTTCAAACAAGAAATCTGATACTGTCTCGGTGGTTATTTTATAAGGCCCAAGAACAGAGGCCACCCTGCAGCACCCCTGAAAAGTAAGATCTGGTTGAGATCACACCGCTGAGACAAGCCACTCCTGAATCTTAATCTAAATGTGGATCTTCATATCCCAGTTAGTCGACTTTTTGCTTGTTATTGTGGAATCACCCAGGAAGAGGTACTTTCAGCACCCAAACTTGCAAAGTCCTGAGCAGACTGGGATGAACTGGTTGCTCTTTTGCGAGAGATATTTAGAATTGTTATAGTCATACATTTTTTTTTTATCAAAAATGTCACTTCAAGAGAGCAGGGAGTACTTTTTATGATTGACTTTGAGGTTTCTGCTTCTTTTTCGTTTCATCCAAGCCTTTGGGAATATAATGTATTATAAACTTAAGTTACAAAATTCCCATTTTCCATTGCAAAAATTGTCACATGCGTTTAAACAGACTAAACCACATGATATATTAATCCGAATCCATTTATCAAAATGATGAATGAGTACAAATACACTGAAAGCAGTTTTCTGGAAAAAGTACTCTAGATAAATACAGTGTCCTAAGAGCAATGAGCAGAACATATTTCATACTAGTTATTTCGATTTTCATATCTCATAGAAAGCCCTTTTGAAATGCATGAATAAATGTTTATGAGGTAAGTTAAACTAAGGGTTAAGAATTTTATTTTCAATTTTCATTGTGTTAGAATGATTTAATGTATGTGTGTACACGTGTATTGTGCACGTGTGTGTATGTGTGCATAATACTAATGTTTGAACTTAGGACCTCATATTTGTAGGTAGATCTCTATAAATTGAGTCATACTCCAGATCTTTTGTCTTTAATAATTTCTTTTAGGTAAAGTCTTATATTTTTGTCCTGAGTTACTTCATACATGATTCTCCTACATAGGTATAGCAGGAGTAGGCTACCTTCCCCAGTTTGGTATTTGTTGTAGAGATGAGGAGGAGGGATCACTAATTTTTTCCAGGGCTGACCTCAAACATCGATCCTTCCAATCTCTGCCTCTTAAGTCACTGGGATTACAGATATGATATGCCACATCCAGCCCTCAGAGTAACTTAACTTTTATCTACGTGTGTATCCTTAGATGTTAAATATGGATGATGTTCATGACCCATTGAATTTGTTCTCAATAAAGAAAATTTAAGGACCAACTAGAAGTCACAACATCATTACAAATTAAAATAGAGAATCAGCCAGCTGTCTTTTCCGTATCTTGGCACCTGAGGTTTATAACACTACCTTGAAGAAATATTTTGGTACTTGGAGAAGAAAATGGCACTATAAGTCAAGAGTGTGAAATTGCAAAGCAAAATATTTGAGAGCATGATACTAATACAGTTTCACCATATAAACCCTTTCCTCCTCTTTCTGCACAATGGATGTCATCTGTGCTTTGACCACGGCTGTTAATTTGGTCTATGACTACTTAAATTCCAGCTGAGCAAAAGAAGCACAGTTCATTAAAATCCATTTTTCAATTCAAACAACTGCCAACCATCCAAGCTGTCCCAGCAATTAAGGAACTGTAAAGTGGCCCCCCACAGAGAGGAATTAACTCAAGTCCGAAACTAGACCAGCAAATCATTTTCTCCTTACAACTTCCTAGAACAGCTTCAGCAGGGGACATGACAGTCCATGCACTATAATAAATAGATAGAGATAGGTTTGTATGGGGCCTCCATAAATTCAGTACATGAAAGAACCTTTTTCCCCTGGGCTCTACCAGATTCTGGATTTTGTCCAGATCCCATACACTGCCAGCAATTCTGCATAAGACAGTTTCATATGATCAAGAAATAAAGCCAGACATTGGTAGCTCACACCTGTAATCCCAGCTACTCAGAAGGCAAAAATCTGAAGATCACAGTTCTGAGACAGCCCTTTCACAAAAATGCAAGAAAATCTTATGTTCAATTGACCACCAAAACAAAACAAAACAAAAAAAGCTAGAAATAGAGCTATGGCTCAAGTGGTAGAGTGCTAGCCTTCAATGAAAACGTTAAGGGGTGGTACTCAGGACCTGAGTTCAAGACCCAGTACAGAAAGAGAAAGAAAGAGGGGGGGAGGGAAGGAAGGAAGGAAGGAAGGAAGGAAGGAAGGAAGGAAGGAAGGAAGGAAGGAAGGAGAGAGAAGGAAAGGGAAGAGGAAAGGAAAGGGAAAGAAGGAAGGAAGGAAGGAAGGAAGGAAGGAAGGAAGGAAGGAAGGAAGGAAGGAAGGAAGGAAGGAAGGAAAAAAGGAAGTCAGTCATAGGAACTGTCACAATACAGAACACTCCAAGGCTACTGGGAGTACTTTCCAAATTCTCTTCATTTTAAACCAAATAAGCTTCAAGCTGTTATAATTTTACTTTCCACGGCATTACTGTAACTGAATTCTACATTTCTCTGCATTTGAAGTAATTTTTTGGTCTTTCACTACGACAAAATATCAACTCTATGAGTGCTTATTGCAATATTTATTCAAAAAGTCATTTATTTCATACCACCCTTCTGATAGCACATTTTTGTGTGCTTCATTTTAATACCTCTCAAGTGATGGCTTGATTCCTTTCAGGAAAAATATGAGAATTTTGGTTTAGCTTGCTGTCATTAATGATTCATTATGGAATCTTATTTAAAACAAACATTGGGAAGCAACTACAAGCTGGGTGTTTGTGACTTGTGTCTGTAACACTGGCTACTAAGAAGGCTGAAACCTGAATGGTGCAAGGCTGAAGTCATCCTGGGTACCAATATCCCTAAGATTCCATCTCCAATAAACTAACAAAAAGCTGGAATGGAGGCATGACTCAAGTTGTAGAGCATCAGCCTAACAAGTGAGCCAGGACAAAAGTTTCAGCAAGAAGAAAGAAGAAGGGGAGAGGAGGAGGAGGAGGAAGGAAAAGAGGAAGAAGAGGAAAGAGGAAGAAGAGGAGAAGCTGTGTCATGTCAAGTCTGACAATCCAAAAGTTGTTTGAGGGCTGGGAATATGGCCTAGTGGCAAGAGTGTTTGCCTCCCATACATGAAGCCCTGGGTTCGATTCCCCAGCACCACATATATAGAAAACGGCCAGATGTGGCACTGTGGCTCAAGTGGTAGAGTGCTAGCCTTGAGCAAAAAGAAGCCAGGGACACTGCTCAGGCCCTGAGTCCAAGCCCCAGGACTGGCAAAAAATAAAATAAATAAGAAAGTTGTTTGAAATCTATGCAAAGATCACTGCTTGTTAAATGAAACACATAGGGAAGGGGTGTCATTGTTTTGAACTGAGCTCCTGCCCTAGACCCAGCAAACAAGGTCAATGCAAAAAGAAATGATTAAGTTGTTCCAGGTAACACATATATAAAGTGAACTTTAAAATAGGCCAGTTTTCAAAAGCATTGTAGATTCAAAGTAACTCATACAAAGGAGGCCCCCTGATTTTTTAAAAGGCCTTTCTACTTTAACCCTCTGAGCAAATTCACTTTGAAATTGTTTCTTTTCTTTTCCTTCCCTGCTTCTGCGTCTCCAGCCTTTTCTGCCAGCAAAGCTCACTTCCTCAGCTCATCCATTGGAGTGCCTTCTCTATTTCATAGATGAGACAGTGGCCAACTCATGAATCATGAAGGAAAACAAATTGGATCCTTACATCAAGAACCCCAAGCAATTAAGAAGCTCACTAACTCTATCCTAATCCTCTACAATATTTCACTGTTTTTTTTATCCTTCTTCACCTCCTTCTCTTCCTATTACAGAAATATACACAAACAGACACACACACACACACACACACACACACCTGTTACTTGATAAATTGAAATCAACTGAATGAGAAAAATGGGTGGAGAAACATAATCACTTTGCTCCTTTTTTCCATCCTCCCAGCTCAGTAACATTTTTCAATTACCCACTGTAACACAGCTGGGCCCTGGTGGCTCATGACTTTAATCCTAATTACTCAGGAGGCTGAAATAGAGAGGATTTCTGTTTGAGACCAGGTGGATGAAAGAAACCTTCATGAGCTTTAATCTCCAAAATTAACCAGCAAAACAGCAGGCCTCAAGGCATGAATCACATGGTAGTGCATCAACTAAACAAGGAAGAGGCCCTGACTTCAAAAGTTGATACTGCCGGGGCTGGGGATATGGCCTAGTGGCAAGAGCACTTGCCTCATATACTTGAAGCCCTGGGTTGATTCCCCAGCACCACATATATAGAAAATGGCCAGAAGTGGCGCTGTGACTCAAGTGGCAGAGTGCTAGCCTTGAGCAAAAAGAAGCCAGGGACAGTGCTCAGGCCCTGAGTCCAAGGCCCAGAACTGGCAAAAAAAACCCAAAAAACAAAAAAACTTGATACTGCCATAGTTCAGTAAAATACAATCTACTTTCTGTGAGGATGATAGTTTCCATGTGTAGAGATAAACTACAAATAAAAATGAACAACTAAACCACTGTGGTACCACCACAGCAACTGCGTTCATAGCCCAGTGGTTACAGGAAGCCTGTAAGGATAAGAAATAGCAGGAAGAAAAGTTACAGCCAACAAAAGATAAAAAAACCTCCATCAGATAAACAACCCCTTCAAATTCATAAAGAAAACTTCCAGAATTCCATTTCCACAAACAATAAAAACAAAACGTTCATTTTAGTATTCAGTGTTAAGGCAGAAGTTAAGTACCATTTCAAGCCTATTAAATTAGTTGAAGGACATGTATTATAAATCCTGGTGAGGTTCTGATAAAGGAAACCAATTTAATATTACTTATTATAAACTTCCAGAGAGGCAATGTGATGCAAAAAGTACACCAAAAATTGCTACAATATTCAGACCGTCGAATTCAGTAAATCTACTACTCAAGACTCACTCTACGGAATAAAATGGAAGTGATATAAATATCAGAGAATGGTTTTACTTATTAGAGATTATCTGAAAATGTTATACTTTTAGAGTAAATATCACATGATTCAAATATATTAAGTTAGAATTTTCCTTGCTCTTTAAAAAAAACATTTCATCAAAATAAAAGAGTGCTTTCCTAAGTAAGTACCAGTCTATACGCTAACATAACACTTTCAAGTTAATTCAAATTTATGACATACAGATTGAGTGCCAGAAATGTTTTTTTTTTTTTTTTTTTTTTTTTTTTTGGCCAGTCCTGGGCCTTGGACTCAGGGCCTGAGCACTGTCCCTGGCTTCTTCCCACTCAAGGCTAGCACTCTGCCACCTGAGCCACAGCACCCCTTCTGGCCGTTTTCCATATATGTGGTGCTGGGGAATCGAACCTAGGGCCTCGTGTATCCGAGGCAGGCACTCTTGCCTCTAGGCTATATCCCCAGCCCCCCAGAAATGGTTTTTAAATGTCTTTCTCAATCACCTGTATTCTTTATGATTTCTTTTGGCTTTCTGAGTAAGTTTTACCAATGGAATTTTCATGAATGTCATGTCTACACTTAGCCTGCATTCAAATTGGTGTTTTCCTGTGGTGGTAGCCAGACAGCATGCTTGACTGTGTGGGTTAGCTGTTAGTTCGCTTTTCATTTCTGTGACAAAATGCCTAAGCAAAACTACCTAAGAAAGATTTCTTTGGGCTCAGAGTTTTGGTTCATCATGGCAGAGAAAACATGGTGAAACAGAACAAGTCAAATGATAGCAACCATGAAGCAAAGGGATAGAATGCTTTTGCTAGTGGCCTTTCTCTTCTTCCCTCTTTTGATTCCAGCCCTGGCCCCCGACTATGGGATGGAGCTGTCTACATTCAGAGCTTGTCTTTCCCCCTTGATTAATCGTCTCTGGAAACTGATACACTTACAGATGAACTTGCTCGTCTTCTAGGCCCTTCTCAATCCTACCAAGTTGACAATCAAGATTAATCAGTGCAATGACCTTGAAAGCCACAAGTCAAAGACTGAATATCCTTCATTAGCAGGTGCCTGCTTTGCCTCTCAGTATCACTATTTGGAGGTGAACAGCCCACCCAATCATTTTATTTTAACATGGTGATACTTCTGGGTGTATTGGGTAGAGTAGATTGCTTTACTCTAATACCCCTTGATCTTTATTTAAAGCATTTTCAATCAACTTTAGCAAGGAGTTAAAATAAGAGATGACCAAAGAAAAAAATCCCAAATAAGCACATCACAGTTTCTAAGTATATAATCCAGACTCAATTATTTCATTCAGTCTCTTAATTTGTCATTCTCTCTTCTTCCCATTAGACTTCATGCTTCCATCTAAGAAAAAAGTATATTGTTATAGTCTCACAAAGGAAAATAATCATATAGCCAGGTGCCCGTGGCTCATGATGTCATCCTAGCTACTCAGGAGGCTGAGATCTGAGGATCACAGTTCAAAGCTAGCCCAGGCAGGAAAGTCCATAAGATTGTTATCTCCAATTGACTACCAAAAAGTGAGACATGGAGCTGTGGCTCAAAGTGGTAGAGTACTAACCTTGAGCACAAAAACCCAGGGACAGCACCAGCCCCTGAGTTCAAGCCCCAGGACCAGTCAAAAACATCAGAACAAAACAAAACAAAATAAACAAGCTGGGTACCTTTGGCTCACACCTATAATCCTAGCTACCTAGTAGGCTGAGATCTGAGGATAGCAGTTTGAAGTCAGCCTGGGCAGTAAAGTCTCCATAGACTCTCATTTCTAATAAACTACTCAGACAAAGCTAGAAGTGGTGCTGTGGCTCAAGTGGTAGAGCGCTAGGCTTTAGCACAAAGGGGCTCAACAGTGCCCAGGTGCTGAGTTCAAGCCCCGGGACCATGGGGAGGAAAAGCCAATAAGAACTTGCCTTGCAAATTCCCTAATCAGTATCATGGGAAGATAAAGGATTGTTGTCTGACGACTCTCCATCCAATTACATCAGATGGATATTTGGTAGACACAGGCGAGTGCTCTCTTGCAGCTCAAAATCAAATCGGAGGACAGGAAGTCTGAGAGCTGAAGGCTGTGGGATGCATTCATATGCCAAAATTAATTTCCTGTGTCTCTCATGATTCAAAGAACAAAGATCTCTCAAAGTAAAGTGTGGATACCAAAATATTGGCTCTGAAAACTCCTGTAGGTTTCAGGGAGATAGGAAATTTACTGCCACTACCCCCAAGATTGAACTGTTAGTGCCTATGTTCCTTAGAAGGTACAGTGATACCTAAAGGACACACACCAGCACTGGCTACCTGATGCCCAGGTAGGTATCACTAAGGATCTCTTTCCAGCTGATTCTGAAGTCTCGGCACCGCATTCTGGCTGCCATTAACAATCAGTGGATGTGTGAGATCAGAGATGGCTGTTCTTGCTCCTAAGGCTGGGTACTTTCTTGAAGCAACTTGCACTTGCACGAGGCTGCTAGCTCTCCAACAGGCTCACGTGCTGATTTCAGTCTCTTAAAACAGGTACAGGATAAGAAACAGGACCTCCACGACAGAAAAAATACTTTCTTTTAGTTTTTAAATTAAGTTTTTCATTTCAATAAATATTATTTTGTATGATCAGAGGCACATAGGCATGATTGTACAGTCAGTAATGATAATAATCTTTGAAATGAACCCTATAAGATTTAACACATGTATAGAGTGTTTATTATGAACACATAAATATTCATACATACATGGAAGGTTCACTTATCAGGTGTAACTCTAAAAAGGGAGGGCTTCTTTTTTTAACTTTTTTGAATATGCTTATCTTTAAGCAGTTTAAGGATACAGTGGGTCTTGATCAGTGTCACCCCTTTCAACATCTTCATCCACCCCTCCCAACCCACCCCATTTATCTTATTTTAGGCAATATATTGAATTTTTTGCCATTTAACAAAGCAGTTTATGTGTACAATGCATCTTGATCTGTGTCACCACTTCAACATCTTCACCACTCACCCCCTTCAACCCAACCCCTTCCATTATTTCTCAATCCTGTGGAACATTTGATGAATTCTTGCTTGTGTTCTCCCCTCTTCCCCGCTTCATTCTTCTCCTCCTCTCCCCTTGGCGCCACCCTCCCCTCTTGCAAGTCACAAATAATGTTCTTTAAAAAGATTAAGTCAGAACACATGCATAGATTCTTGTTAGCCACAACCACAATCGGGGTGCAGGACTTCTCCATCATGAATAAACCTCTTTATTTCTTTTAAAAAAAATCTTTAAAATTGTTATTATAAAGGTGATGTAAATCAGGTAAAGAGTACATTTCTTTTTGGACAATGCCACTCGAAAGATAATTTTTAACTCTTTTTAAAAATCACAAATCATGCCATTAAATTTACCTATTGCATACAATCATTATATTCAAATACATAGTAAAAATGGAATCATGTAACTTGAGGGTGTGGGTGGGATTGGGAAAGATGGGGGAAGAGGGATGGAAGGGGTGATGCTGATCAAGACACATGGTACTCATAATCTGACTTGTTGAATTGAAACTCCTTTATACAACTACTTAAACATAATAAAAAATTAAAGTATGAATGCAACGAGAAAAGAATCGCCTATTACATAACAAAGCAGCCTATGATTAACTTATCCAATTAATTTGACTGAAACTAATGTATGATCAGAGCAATAGTAGTGTTTGTTCTTACATTTAACTCATGGTACTTGACAGGTTTTTAGAAAACCTATTATTGAACTGTACGGGTATTAAAAGCAAGGTATATGGAAACATTATACATGTTTTCTGGCTCTCTCCTTTCAATAGTTCCCATCCTGTCATGATGGACCCCCCCCCTTCTAAGTCAGCATCGTGCACCTACTGCTTATCTCCTTCTCGCCCATAACCTGGGCTTTGTCCATATTTCTAACCTCATCTTTCACTGCTTCTCAGGAGATAGCTTGGAATTCAGCCATAATGAGTTGTGCAAACTTTCGTTTCGGTGGTATATTTTTGCTGCTATAACAAAATGTCTCAGACTTACTAACCTATAAATAACAGTTATTTGTTTCTCACAGCCCTGGAAACTGGGAACTGCAAGACACGATGTTGGCTGGTTTAGTGTCTGTGAGGTCTCACAGACCTCTTTGCTCCCAAGGGGATCCTTCTTGTGACATCTTTTACATGGTGGAAGGGCAAAGGAGCACAAAAGAGGGGTGCACCTGCTCCTTCAAGCCCTTTTATACACTGATCCCATCCAAGAGAGCAGAGCCCTCACTTTTCATATGCCCCATCTCAAGAGAGACTTGGTTCATTACTTTGGCCTTTAAGTTCCAATGTAGGAATTTGGAAGGGAAATATGCACTTAAACCATCACAACTTCCTTCATGAGACTCCTTCACAACTGCATGCTTTTCTCTGGCCAGACTTGCCTCTGTGCAGCTCTAAAGTAATCTACAGATTCCTTCAAAGTTCAGCTCCAGCCTGACCTCCTCTTCAGTGTTTCCTGGGTTAGTTGCCCCTTTTGGGTTGCAAGAGTATGTTCACACTGCATTTGCTATGCTGATTTTTTTTTTTTAAATCACATTGCCTTTTTTTTTTTTTTTTTTTTGGCCAGTCGTGGGCCTTGGACTCAGGGCCTGAGCACTGTCCCTGGCTTCTTCCCGCTCAAGGCTAGCACTCTGCCACTTGAGCCACAGCGCCGCTTCTGGCCGTTTTCTGTATATGTGGTGCTGGGGAATCGAACCTAGGGCCTCGTGTATCCGAGGCAGGCACTCTTGCCACTAGGCTATATCCCCAGCCCGCCTTTTTTTTTTTTTAAGCAGGCTGTAATCCTCGTGAGGCAGCCTTCATCTTTGCTTGCACTCACACAGTGTCGACATCTAGCTGCTTAGAAAAATTATTACATGGTTCATAGAATGCATTCTGCAAAATAAGAATTGAAAAATAATTCTGCAAACACTTGCTGACCTTTCTCACTTCTCGAAGGTTTCTGAGTTTTCTGGAGATAAGTTGAGTGGCATGGTCATTAAAGTAGTATAGAGTCTAGGCTTTGAGTTTTGTTTTCTGAGTGGTTGTTGTCCTGCCAGTTACAATTTATAAACAAAGTATGAGAATTTTCTAGCAAGCTGTGGTGCTCCACAGATCAGGAGCTATGTCATAAACAACCATTAGCAATGGTAATGTCTAGAACACACTTGCAACCATCTGTTGATAGAATCCCTTTGCTTACCCCCCTAGGTTTGGAGAGAAAGTAATGAGAGAGAAAATAAAGACACAGATAGGCCTACCTTCATTGATTTCATGTTCTCTATAAACTATATACATATGTATGTAATCAGTATTAAGAAACTTATAATGGATAGAGAATGTAGTGGAAGGACGGGAGTGGGTGCTGCATCACAAAGTGGTCTGGGAAGGTTTCTTTCTCTGACAGGGTGACATTTTAAGCCTACCTAACCCCACAGGACATCAGAAACAGGTGCAATGACTAAGGAAAGAGGTCACAGGCACAAAGAAACTGAGGCAGGAACATGGGTTGGCATTTTCCAGAAGCAGTAAAATATCAGGGTGGGTAAATTTCACTCACAATGGCATGGAGGACTACTGATTAAGAAGATGGATATCTTCACGTTCATTTAAAAGGTAATTCTTCTGTGTTAAGGGTAGACTCTAGGGACCAAAGGATGGACTGGGGAAAACCAGTTTGGAAATAACTGTAATGAGAGAAGCAAAAGAAAATGATGACCCGGTCCCAGCAGTATCAGCTTCAGAGGTATGAAAAGCTTGATTCTGGATAGATTTTGAAATTTGCGCCAATAAATTAGGATGTGAGAGAAAATGATCATCAACGACTGCAAGGATGGAAGAAAAGAACAGATTGATCCTGTGCTGATATATGGGAGTCTATTAATGAGTCTATTTGGGGGAGAAAAAAGCCCACAATGCCTTCATTATTTCTTTGGTTTTCTTAGATACTAAGGTCATATTCATATGCTAAGGAATTCTGAGGATTGTTTTAGGGGATATGTATTCCTCTCTCATTTCTCCACACTCATCAAGCCCTGAGACTTCCTTCCCAGAGATAGCTTCAGTGTCTCTTACACCCTTACATTTTCATAATTAGTTATCCTAATTATTTCCAGTCTTTCACCTCGAATGGTTCCAGTCTCTCACACTGACTAAACATGGAAAGAAATGCAACCATGTACTCAAAGATCTCTTATGGCCTTAAAAAAAATGCCTACCAGGCTTCTCTGAGAGACAAGAATCCACACAATATACTTTAAAATTAAAAAAAAAAAAAAGCTTCTCCTCCCTCTTGTTACCGTTGGATCTGAAATGCCCCCCAATATTTTTTTTAGAATCACAACCCCATTGTTCCTCTTGCTGCTTCCTGTACCTTGAGATGGACAGCTTTGCTCTAGCACCTGCTGCACTTCAGAAAATGATGTTCTGTTTTACCACAGGTTCTAAATCAACAGGCCAGACAACTGTGGGATGAAACCATTGAATCTGTGAGCCAAAATAAAGCTCTCTTCCCTTTGCTTTTCCTAAGGTATTGTATCCTCTGGGCAGAAATCTGACTCTCCTACATCTCATTCTAGGGCCCTCCCATGTTTGTGCCTGGTCTTGGTTTTTGTTAGTGTACTAGCTGTTCTTCCCAAATGTGTCCCCGCCTCAAACTTAATTCTTCCCTATGCATGTTGAAATAGTGTCAGTCTTTTAATATCTATCCCTCCTATGAAGTCTTCCAGCTTCCCACTGTAAGAATCCATCCTATCTTTCCCTTCATGTCCCCAGCTCTTTGGGCCTCTACTTAACTTATTGTATTTACCAGATATTTATGCATATATTTCTATAGCTCCCTTTGGGCAATGCTTTATTGTAGAAGAACGTAGAACTGGTCTAATAAAGCACATTGCTCAGTGTACAAGCAGGGTACATCTTAGAAGAGGTTCTCAATAAATATTCACAGTGAATTTTAATGATAAATGGCTACTGCCAGAAGAAAAAGCCTTAATATTGAGAAAAGATTTGTGAGATTTGTGTGAATCTTCTCACATAAAACATTATACCCACACATATTATTTTTTCAAATGCATTTTCCTTTAGAGGATATTATTTTGATCACAGACTGCTTAGAACCAAAGTACCAAAGCAATGTATTTTAAAGGTCATATTTAGATAGTATCCATAAATATAAGTTTCTCTAGAGTAATATTTAGAAGACACTGTGAAATAAATTAGATGTTTTGTTCCTCTGAGGCCAAGTGTGTTTTCATTTTCTCATGCAAATAAAAATATATTGATTTTTCGTTTTCATTTCTGGGAAATAAAAAAATAAAAGCAATGACTGTTTAAAACACACTAAGCAAATTGCTTATGTACTGCAAAATCCAGATGTCTACAGGCACTGAAATAGAAAAATTAGTACTGGATCTCATAACTTGAGGATATCTTAAGGGAAAAGTGACAAATGAGATTTGGAGGCTGCAGGCTAACTAGTTATATTCTGCTTAATATCAAGAGTGCCCGGGGTACTCACTTCCCTGCTGTATATTAACATTATTGGTATAAATGTCTTTTTCTTCCTAGATAATCGTCTCCAAAAACCTCATCTCACTCTTGTGAATTAAAATTATGGTATAGGCCTGGGGGTAGAGCTCAATGGTAGAGCACAAGCTAAGACTCTGGTTTCTCTTTCCAAAGACAAGAAAATAGATTCACTAACAATAAATAAAAATGAAATTATTGTGTATGTGTATATTTTAACTATATTACATACTCCTGGAGGGCTTTTGTTGGTCCCTGATGTATTGCTACAAATGTGGTTTTCCTCCCTTGATTTTAAGATCCTGGAGGGCAGAAATTGTTCTTCAATTTCCCATAGCTCTTACCTAGATCTTTGCATATAGTAAAGAGCACTGGCTCAAGAAAATCCAAAATCTCACCCACCCCTTGATGACTACTACTTTTTACTTTCTTTGCTACCCAAAGCATTTCCATTTACAACTTTGTATTCATAAAATAAATTCAGAGGCTATAACAGATACCAAAAATAATAGATCTTATGCTACTTTCTGTTCATTTAGGTGCGTTGTTTTTGTTTGGGACAGGGTCTCAATTCATGATGTCCTTACTATACAGCCCAGGCTAGCTTTAAACTTTAGATCCACTTACTTATCAGTCTGCGGATTGCTGGGATTACAGGGGTTCACCGCCACACCAGGATCAGAATAATAGTACTTCAGATGTCAAAATATAAACTTGCCAAGTCTTGTTCCTTCTGTGCTGGTGGCTTTGGAGTACAAAAGCACTGTACAGCGTCACAGGGACACACTCACATCATGGTCAACTGTAGTCATCCTCCCTGTAGTTGTTTCCTGGCTCCTTTTTCCTAATGATCCTACTGTTCCTAGAGAGTTCCAAGATGGGCCATGTTCCAGGCACCACACCCCCATTCCAAGAAGGTGAACGGAAGTCGCCTGTGTGGCTTCTACTCACCTTCCATTAGCTAGAACTTCGTCCTAGAGCCAGGCCCCTCTGTGGAGGAGGCTGGGAAATCTTTTTCTTCCCAGCATCTAGTGGCATCTGAAAGGTTCAGTGAGCATAAAAGTAGAGCACAGCTTGGGGAGAGAATGAAAAGTCTGAACCAGAATGCTGTCTTTGATTTCGTTTCAGTCTTTCAGGCCCTCACTATTCTTTATTCGGAAGGTACTGGGGCTTTGCAGATCGCCCTTCATTGGCGGCCTGCATTCTACTACTTCCGGGCCTCCAGCTACTCAGCTCGGGTCTGTGGCTGATGGGAAACTCCAGTGAGGCCCATCTAAACCCATCTCTCCTCCCCACACTGTTCTTGCTGTCTCTTACACTCTCTCCTCTGCTTCCCATCCATCTCTTTGTTTCTCCTCCCTGTTTCCATTCTGTATTTTTTCCCCTCTGTGGGGTTTCCTCAGATGGTTTCCCATTCCTAATTTTACATTACCACCTTGACCGTTCTGTTTCCTTCCTGTTCAGAAGGGCCCTCATCCCCAACAGCTACCCCCCACCCCCAGCCTCTATATGAATTACCTAGCCTCTGCATGAATATCCACAAGCTAATGTTAATTATTTATATACTTTGTGTAAATACAATATACAAAGGGTGAGATGTACACATCTTAAGGACGTTGACTCTGTGAATCTTTACGTCTACATACACCTACAGCAGTAGGCAATATTTCGACCCTGGTGACCTGCAGCCTCCTGATGGTGTGCCTATGAATATGTTATATGTAAGGCCTTGACACACCACTACTGCTTTGAAGATGAATGGAATTACCAGAAACTAGAATCCACCAAAAACTCCTGGAAGCTGAGAAGTGAATTTGCCCTCCAAGTACATCGTGTCTTAATCATATTAAGCCTTATTTCACTTATTTTAACGTTTCAGTAAAACAAGGCTTTGTACCTTGTAGCTCTTGTAAATGCTAAGATCTTCAAGATTCTCATGAGTATTCTTGTCATACTTCAGTATAAATTTTAGAATCTGACAATTTATATGCATATAAATCCGCTGGTATTTTAATTGGATTTGCATTGAATCTATAGCATTGCATTGGGAAGAATTATCACCCTAATGTTGACTTGTTCAATCTATTAGGATGTTATATTGCTTCATTTTATTTATCTTAATTTTTATAGTTCCTATAGTTTCTTCTCGTCATTCTTTGGCTTTATTTCTAAATTATTATTGTGCTATTTTGAGTAGTAATTTTTGGATTTTATTTTAGTAGTGTTAGCATAGAAAATATATAATTGATTTTGTAGATTGACCCTGTATTCAGTGAACTTGCCAAATTTATTTGTTAGTGTCAAATTTATTCTCCTGAATTGCCTCTTATTTTATTTTGGCAGTAGTGAGGTTTGAACTTTTGGCACTGTACTTGCCAGTAAGGTACTCTACTGCTGAGCTATACTCCCCCTCTTTGCTTTCATTATTTTTCAAGTTGAATTTTAAATTTATGAGTGAGCCAGGCTGGACTTATTAAAGCTTCTCATGGCGGCTGGGTGACAGATGTGTTTAGCTTTTTTTTTTTTAATCGAAATATGTCTTGTGACTTTTTTGCCCCAGCTAGACTCAATCCACAATCCTCCCAACCTCTGCCCCCTGAGTATCTAGAATTACAGATGCGTCGCCATGCCCAGATGAATTTTCTACTCTTTCTATTTACACAACATCATCCATGAATAATGATAGTTTGGGGAGTTTTATTTCTTCCTCATCCTAATACTCCCTTACACCCACCTGACTTTATGAGGCAGGACCCCTGCAACAAAGCAGAGCTGGAAATTTATTAGTGGAAACATTTGTTACCAGAAAGAAAGACATTCAGTATATCTACGCTAGGCTCCCTTTAGACATTAATGGAGTAAGAACAATTCCATTTATTCTTAATTTGCAGGGCAGGAAAGCTAAACTCAAGAGTTTGGGCAGAGAAAACAGCTTTGTAACCAACAGGATTCTCTAACCACTCAAGAAGGATATTATCCACAACTCTGAAAGAAATAGAGAGGCAGATTGCCTGAGACTACATACTGTAATTGTTCTTGAGGTAAGCAGACAGCATAATTCCAAAGGAGAACTCACTAAGCACAATTTCCCAAGCCCCCAAATGTTTTGAATTAACCATCCCAAACCAATAAGGCTCTCTTTAGTCTACCAGGGGTATGGGTAGGAAACCATCCTAACTTCCTTCAAATACACATCTAAGTTTCTATAGCAAGGGTTGTTATTTTTTTCTTTAGTGAATTACATAGTGGACATTTAAGTTATAATGAATTTCTACTTAAGGCTTCCTTCTCGTAGTTGTGATTGGAGATGGTCAGGATTTATCATCCTCCCCATCTAGAGTAGCTTAATTCCCATCCAAGTCTAGGCAGGTCTTGGGTGTTCTTCTTCAATAGAACATGGGACAAGAGAGGAGGCCCAGTCCTGGGGCTGACATTCATGAACAGTCACTCCCTTCCTTCTCTTCGGATGCAGCCTCACAGAACCCTGGCACCTGGAGAAACCCAAGTCACACAAGAAGACTGTGTATAGGTAATCCACTGGAGAGCCTTGGCCTACCACCCAGAAACCAGCCAGCATCAAATGCCAGCTATGTGTGTGGGTCATCAAAGATGTTTGATCCCAAGTGAGGTAGTTTCCTAGGTGACTGCAGCCTGGTCTGACCCTTGGGGCTCTAAAGCAAAGGGATGACCAATTCAAGTTAGCAAGAGGATGGTCCATGAGAGATGGTAAATGAGAGGTGTTTTAAGTCACTTAAATTTGGGGTTGTTCTTAACTGTAGTTTATTATACACACACACACACACACACACACACACACGTGTATAATTTCATTTAAGTTTTGGGTTGTTCTTAACTATAGATAGATAGATAGATAGATAGATAGATAGATAGATAGATAGATAGAATTTCACTTCACTGCCTGTTGTCTTGCTTCTGCCACCAACACTCCAAAGAAGCTGTGCTGGTGTAATCTGGAAGGGCACCATTCATGGGCAAATCTAATAGGCACCTTCCTCTTCATGCCTTATTCAACTTCCTGCTGTATTTGACTACTGATTGCTTTTTAAAAAACTTCATATGGACATTTTTCATATGGCTCAAAACCTAGAAATCTTAAGATTGTGTTAAAAACAAAAGGCACATTTCCCTCTTTTTCTGCACACTTGGCCAGCCCACATCTATTTCTGCACTCACAGTAGGTGAAAGCTATGTTTTAGGTGTCTTTCCACAGGTTCTCCAAAATCATACAGACACATAGGTGTTTCTATAGGTGTATGCATATGTATGTGTATGCATGTGTACATTAGGCAGATGCATACTTGCTATATACTTGTTAAATGTTAGCCGTATATACATATATATATACATATTTTCCTCTTCCTGTTATTTAAACAAAATATGTGTCTATGCACACCATTCTGTCCCTTTGTGTTTTTTCCCCTTTAAAATATATTTCAGGGATTTTTAAATGCAGGAATTTAAATTTAAAACCATGTTTCTCTTAAAAAAAAAACACCAACATTGCTGTATTGCAAATTCTAGTTGAAAATATTATATGTGCCAGGAAAGGTTTTCTAAGCAGCCTACAAAATTTTTTTTAAATTGGAATATGAGGTTCTTTTCCCTCTCTAAATTCAAAAATGACCAAGTCTATCATTCATCATTGAAGGTGGCCCTCCAAGAAGAAAAATAACCACTCAGTAGCTCATGAATGATATTTTATCAATTTCATCTTCACCAAGCATTTTAATTTCAGATATAAACAGAAGGAGCTCATAAACCTCCTCGAGAAATCTCTTCCCTTGACCCATAATTGTGATCGTGCATCTAAGTGACCTTGAAATTGAAGCTGTCTCAATAGACAGCTTTTCATTCTGTGGGAAAAGAGAGGATCTAGTCAATGAATGTTGTTGGCATACTGTGAGATCTGACTGGGACAAAGAATATAAAAGACTAATCCAGGAGTGACTTTATTCAAAGCACATTTTATGCATATCTGCAAATATAAAAAATGAAACCCACTTATCCAATTAGTATAAGCTAATAAAAATACCATGAGATCCATGCAGGCAAAAAGAAAAGCTCAATTTCTATCCTACACCTTCATCACTCAAAAATTCAAATGAGAAGTAAATTACATGCACCATAAAATATGAAAGTAGAAGAAAATGTACTTAAGAGTTTTGAGGTGTTCAGGTCCTCTTATGCAAAATTAATTCAAGGGAAAGGCTAAAAGATCATATAGACAAAACTTTAGATGTACTGTAAGATAAGAGCTACTATAAGCAAAGCAGATAAAAAATAAAACAAAGCCAGCACTGGTGGCTCACACCTGTAATCCTAGCTACTCAGGAAGCTGAGATCTGAGGATCTTGGTTCAAAGCCAGCCAGGGCAGGAAAGTCTGTGAGACTCATCTCCAATTAACCACCAAAAAACTGGAAGTGGCGCTCTGGCTCAAGTGGTAGAGCCCTAGCCTTAAGCTGCAAAGCTCAGGGCCAGCACCCAGGCCCAGAGTTCAAGCCTCATGACAGACAAAAAAATAAAAAAATTAAAAAAATAAAACAAAAAAACACACCACATATATAATCATACATTTGTACATATAAAAAATATATATATATAATATGTATGTCTTTATAATCCCTTTAAGGCCAACAATTTAAGATAATAATGCTCAAATATAGAAGAGTAGTCTATAAGAGGAAAATCCAGAAAGCCAAACCATGGAAAACATGAGACATTAATCAGTCAAATTTCAATAATCAGGTTTAAAAAATGGTAAAATTGAAAACAGGTTTCTGTTCATGTAAAAGCATTAAAAAAAATGTGTTTCCATGTCTTGCTGTTGGGATAAGGTTGGTAAACTTCTTTGGAGTATAATCTAGCACCAACTAGAAGAATTTAAAACATATTCCCTTTACCCTAACAATTTCACATTCAAGAATTTTCCTTTCAGGTATAAATCTGTACTAAGGTATGACCAATTATTGTTCACCTGAGGCTAATTCTCCACTGGTAAAATGTTCTATTATATTAGTGTATACATCATTTTCTTATTTTTGAGTGGGATAAATACATAGTACACTGATACATAGTACACTTCAGTAACTAGATCAATGCTTTATCGATCAATTATAATATTGACATTACTATTAACACCATCATCATTGTGTATATGGTTTTTTTGTGCTTATAATAAATCATAAGCAAAAATGTCCCTCAATGAAGAAAGCCCAATCATAAGCATATCATTTTTTGCATAGCATTTAGAATGAAAGATTTACACCTATTCTTAATGAGGACTTTGGACTGTGAGATTAAGAATTTTGGTGTTTTTTTAAAAAATCATCTTATTGCTAGGGATGGCAGATTAATGAAGCAGTTCTGGATAAAATTATTTCATCATATTCTGATTAAAGAAACTCATATAAGAAGCCTATAAAACTTATAATCTTTAATTAGTGCCATACATATAAATTATGAATATGCAGACACAATGGAATTCTCTAAGAGGGTCTCCTGCTAAACACACACACATTGCAGCTTTAGGATTCCCACTAGCTCTGTAAAATCCCTCTTCCTTCCTTGTAAACTCTACAAGGTGTAAGTTTGTAAGACCCCCATATCAACCAATAAAAACCCAGGGAGAGCCAGAAGTGGAGTTACGGCTCAAGTGATAAAGCACTAGCCCTGAGCAAAAAAGGAAGCTCAGAGACAGCACTCAGGTCCTGAGTTCAAGCCCAAGGACTGGCAAAAAGAAAAGACAAGCTGAGGGAGATGGACATGCCTGTCATCCTAGCTGCATGGGGAGGATTGTGTCCTAGACTAGCCCTAGCAAAAGAGTGAGTCCCTATTCAGACAAATACCAAAGGACTGGGAACATGGCTTACATGATACAGCACCTCGCCAGCAAGTATAAGGCCCTGAGTTCAATCCTCAGTACCTTAAAAAAAAAAAAAAAAAGAAGCCTGAAACAGTGCTGTGAGTATAATAAAAAGAAAAAAATGCTTCATAGCTACAAACATATAATCTGTAAAATAACTGTTTTCACAAGATAATAGTTTTGCTATCAACCTACCATTGTTCCTTCATATGACTCACTACAGTCATCTGTTACAAAATATCCATTCTGAAATTTTGAGCTTCCTGACACTTTTCTCATAAAAAGTTGTAAAACATCCTAATGCTATAAATTCAACATCAATACAAAATATCAATTGCAACTTAAAAAAAAATATTTGCTACCCCAAAATCTACATCCTCTGAGCTGAAAACTGTTCTAGGATTTTTTTTTCTTCTTGAGCACATTTACTGTAAATTAATCTTTTCATTTCCTTGGTTCTTGAGATTAATTTCTGTTGTAGGGGTTTTACTAAAGTTCAGTTAAAGTTTAACTCAATAAAATGAGCTTCTGAACACATTAATTTAGCCACAAGCCTATTTTAGTCAACTTATGATTAAATTAAAAATCATCCAGGCAAAATATAATTACTTTCTGTCATGCATATTTCTCAAAAGCAGAAGCTTATACATTTCCCACAATCTTGATCTATTTCTTTCTAAGATGGGGTGTATGTGGAAGCTTTTTTAAAAGTCAACATTTTAAGTTCTATATAGTTCAATCCAGTTAATGACTGTGATATTCAAAACACATTGAACATAGTGTCTAAAGTAATAATACCTATTATTTCATGTCCTTAGGTGCAGTGACTACATCTTTAATTGTTATTTGTCTTGTGGTTTTATACACTTAAAACTATGGTATTTATTGGGAGATCTTCACCAGCAATATAACAGACAAAGGCCTAATATCTATTATAAACAAGACTCTTTTCATTCTCCTATGGATGAGGAGTAGGTGGCATTTGTATAACATTGTCTTTCCATGGTTTTATATTCCTCTCTTGCAGTATTTCTAGTGGGAGACTAAACTGCCCATCTAACACACACCTTGCTAAACACGCACATTTCCTAAGCCAAGCACACTGGCTTGCACCTGTCATCGCAACACTCCAGAGGTAGAGACAAAGTGAATTTTACTTTAAGGTCAGTCCAGGCAAAATGGCAGTGAGATGACCATCTCAACATGAAGGACAATGTGGTCATATACACCTAGGATCCCAGCTATGCAGGAGGCCATAGGTAAGATAAGATAATGGTCCCAAGTCTTATCTCCAGAAAAAAATGAGACGAAGGAAGGAAGGACGGAAGGGAGGGAGGGAGGGAGGGAGGGAGGGAGGGAGGGAGGGAGGGAGGGAGGGAGGGATAAAGAACATTGAGAATGTGGCTGAAGTTTCAGAGTGCCTAAGGAGGGGGGCACATTTCTGGGCTCCATAGACACAGGAAAGATGCGCATGTTCAGAAGAGTCTTTTAAAAGGCAGAGTCTGAACATCTTGTTTCTAATTATCCTCTAAGTCCAACCACAAAGTGTTAAGTGAATTCAGAAATATTCCTAATTTTCAAATTGTGTTTAAGATGTAGGGGGTCAACACTATTAACAAACAGGAAATAAAGTATATTTTATAGCAATCTTAAGATTACATTGTACATGATTTTAGCAGGGCAGAATAACCAGGCAAGTACATGCAGTAATGTACAACCGAATGCTATAGAAATTTTTTAGCAAAATCCAAGTATGTTAAGTAATCCACAGAATTTTTGAGTGTAGTGTAGTTGTATAAAAGTCAATACAAAGGTTGAATTAATAATATGCCTGGAAATTGCATTTGTAGAAAGATTTCAGAACTTTTTCGGCACTTAAAAAGGACATTTATCTTTGTCTATCAGAGCCATATTAATCTTTTTATTTTATAATTCCAATGCCTTATTTCAAACACCTATGAATTAGAACAAGAGACTTTCTTTTCATTAGTAGTGTTACATTAGTAGTACTTTCTTTAAAAAAGTCAACTCTTAAAACATCAAGGTTGGGATGGGAATATGGCCTAGTGGTAAAGTGCTCGCCTTGTATACATGAAGCCCTGAGTTTGACTCCTCAGCACATATATAGAAAAAGCCGGAAGTGGTGCTGTGGCTCAAGTGGTAGAGTGCTAGCCTTGAGCAAAAAGAAGCCAGGGACAGTGCTCACGCCCTGAGTTCAAGACCCAAGACTGGTAAAAAACAAAACAACAAACAAAAAAATAAAGGTTAGTTACCAACACTAGGAGATAGGACAAATCAGTGTATGGGGCAAAGCATGTAACTAAATCTAATTAAGAAGAAACAGCTACAAAAGGTATTGTGGGCCCTTATGCAAAACAATTGTCCTGTAATTATTGAAAAAGGTCAAAATCATGGAAGATAAAGGAAAGAACTAAGAAATTAGTACAACAGAAAGAGAGTACAGAGGGGCTGAGCCGAGTAGCAGAGTGGTTGTTAGCATGTTTAAAGGCCCTGGATTCCACCCTTAGCCACACAAAATGGAGAGGAAGGAGAAAGGAAGGGGCGGGGGAAGGAGGGAGATTCTTCAGATGAGAAAATGACTTCCTTATGTTTTATCCTGCTTCTTTTCTGTAAGTTATAACTGTCAGGGTTATATTCACATCAAATTAATATATCCAAAATAACTTTAAAAACTTGTAATAGAAGCTCTGATGTTATGAAAAACTAAAAACAGCCAGAACTTTTTAGTGAATGTCACCTGCTAAAAATCACAAGTTGCTAAGAATGGGTTTCTTGATATACATTTTTCAAATGTCACTGTCTACAAGACTGAATTCAAGCTCTATTTGATCTAACCCCCAACTCATATACCAAAAGTAACGGTGACAGGGTGAAATAAAAAAGGAGATAGGGTCTCAAGAAACAGTGCAAAGGAATTTCAAACACTTTCTCTTTTTAAAAATTGAACTACCATTTAGCAGGGTTTTTTTTTCTACACAACAGTTTAGAACTGGTGAATATACTACAGAATATATTGAACTAAAGAAATGTAAAGGTGAGATAGGAATCACATATCAATATGTAGGTCATCAAATAGTTCAATAATTTTAAGAGAGTAAAAAGTATTATAGCTGTTTGGGGGGAAAGTAAAAGTTAAATTAGTGTAAATTTTAGGAATATGGCTTAAAACATCTTTCACAAGATAGGTTTTTGTTTTGTTTCATTTGTTTTTTGCCAGACCTGAGGCTTGAACTCAGGGCCTAGGTGCTGTCCCTGAGCTTCTTTGTGCTCAAGGCTAGCACTCTACCACTTAATCCACAGAGCCACTTCTGACTTTTGCTGAGTAGTTTATTAGAGACAAGCATTTCATGGATTTCCTGCCTGGGCTGGCTTTGAACCATGATCCTCAGATTTCAGCCTCCTGAGTAGCAAGGATTACAGGTATGTGCCACCAGCACCTGGCTCAATAGGTATTTTAATGAGATAAATATGTGAATTTCTTATATCAAAGGGGCAGGGGAACTCACTGAAAAATTCTTCCATATAATAATTCAATATGACACTGATACAATACAATAGTGTAAGAATGCAACAAATACCAGCACTTTGAGAATTAGCAACCTAATATATATTCTTCATTAAAAACATTCATCTGCAGAAGAAACATGAAAATATATAACAACAAAAATAGCACCTTTACAGATTCAAGTTATTGGAAATGAGTTTGCAAAACTGTTCTGAACTCCCAATCTCTACATGAAAAGAAAGGAGATAACATAAAAGCAACTTGAAACATTCCATGTTACATGTTGATTGGACACATAAAGTACCCAACATTTGAAGCCAAAAGTATACCAAGATACCAACAGTAGGCAAAAAGTTTCTTTTCGGTTGAAATCACACTTATTCACTCTAAACTCAGCCAGTAAACCAGCATACCGGTACAGCTACCTAAGAATTAAAGCAATAATAAAGCATGTTCAGTGAATCTTTTGTGTGTGTCAGCAATAGGACTTGAACTCAAAGCCTTACTCACTTGCTTGGCTTTTCACTCAAATCTGGTGCTCAACCATTTGAGCTGCAACTCCACTTCCAGCTTTTTGGTAGTCAGGAGATCAAAGTCTCATAAACTTTCCTGTATGGGCTGGCTTCGAACTAGGATCCTCAGCTCTCAGCCTCCTGAGTAGTTGGAATTACAGGCATAAGTCACCAGCATCCAGTTCAATGTATTTTTTTTTTAATTAAGCATGAAGACAGAAACGCTATTAAGACTTTTTGTTATTTGATATAGAATAAAATGAGAGCTGGGGGCATGGCTCAAGTGGCAGAGTGCCTGTCTAGCAAGTGCAAGACCCTGAGTTCAATCTTCATTACAGAATAATAATAATAGTAGGTAGTAGTAGTAGTAGTAATAAGTCTACATTGGATCATACTTGGAAACTTTTAGTTATGTAAATGCCACAGAGGAATATGATGACATGATTAATAATTCCATTTCTCAACCAGAAGTCTATTATAATCAGACATAATTACTTACTTTTACCAATAAGCAAAATCGATTTTTTTCTTCCTCTAACTTCTTAAAACCTTTGGAGAGAAAAGGTTGTCACTGAGTGGTTAATCCAAACAATAAATGTGCTTAGTAAATATTTTTAGTGGCCTACAAATACTTTCAAAGCATAGTTTTCTGGGGCTGGGAATATAGCTCAGGTTCTATCCCCAGCAACGCTAAAAATAAAGAAATGAAAAAAAAAGAATATTCTCCAATTGTTACATCTACTTAAATATTGTTTTATAAGTTGCTATTTTATATCAAAAGTCTTATTAGAGAAAATTATCTTCACACTACCAAAAATTGTTATTAAACACAAATGTGGCATAATAACTTGAAAAGGCAAATTGTGGGTTTCAATACATGATTAGTAAATTGTTACCAGCTTTATTTCCTTCCATTTGTAAATATCACATAAATGTTAATGGCAGGTATCATAATGTTATATTATTAAACTTATCTTTGTGTATTGGTTTTAAAAGCCTTTAGTATATGCTGCCAAAAAAATCAGTAAAACAAAAGCTTTTTTCCCACATAATACACCCAATTATTTGCTAAATGATCAACTACCTCAGAATCACTAAGATTTACAGTTGATATATATATATGTATATATATATAAAATAGACTTGACACAATGTTGAAGACAAACATTGGCAAACACTATGTTTCTCACGTGATATTTTAATCAACAATACAACCCATGGTATTTCATGAAATGGTTTATTCTTATTAAAAGTTGGACTCAAGTGATCTGGTTATTCTGGAAGAAAAAAAAAAAAGCACCGCACTGTATGCACAGGAATCCATCAATCATCCTTTTCTACAAACACCTCTCCATGAAGCAGCTTCCTTCTCTGGCGTAACATATGAAAGTAGAGTTGTGGAAACACTGAAATGGAAAAAGAAACCAAAGAAAGATATGTGAATCAATCACGCATGCTTGAAATCTGTCCACTATACTGTATTAGTACCCCTCTAATAGTTACAAGAGCTCAGTGAGCGTACTCATGGATATTCCCCATAATATATATCTAATTTGGGGTGTTTCTTTTGGCTTTTTTAAAGCAAACTTAAATACCTTCATGAAGACCTGATTGGCCATGTCTGAATTTAGAACTCAATCATGCTTTCAAGTTCTGCCTCAAAACCTGACACCGAATCAGTTAGTTGGTGGAAGGGCAAGGGGCAAGAATTTTCTAAGTCTAGTTGTATTTTGGAAGAGTTTCACAGCTGGAGGTCGGGAGGCCTGGTCTTCTGTACACCTCCTTTTCAATGAAATACTTTACAGTATGTCACTGTAGCTGTTAAAGTTCTACAAACTTTCCTTACTCCTTCCCCAAATGACTTCAGGGTTTCTAATTGTCTTGAAAAGGATGAATAACAACTTCATTTGGCTCTCCTATTTCCTGAACATGGCTACCAAAATTTGACCTAAAAATATAGTTCTATCAGCACTTAAATGAAATGAGGAGGGTTTAAGTGGGGATGATGCTTTATTGAAAATGCTTCAAGAAGAGCAGCCTTATTGTTTTTCAAGTACATACAGCAACATCAAAGAGTTTAAAAAACATTTCTAGAAGACTTTTCCACATATCTGTAATCAGAACAGAACGATCTAGCATTCTCTTAGGCAGACTGTTCCCACTCAGATATGTAACTCAAAATACAAGCAATTTGGAGACAACTTAGCAAATGGTTTCCTTTTCATTATTTTTTAAATAAATGCACCACATTAAGCAAAGGCAATCACATGTGTATTAGTTTACTCACCTTTTTGCTTACAAACCATAGAAAGTGTTCACACACCTTCAATTATTAAATTATAAACAAAGATGAGCTTAAATGGAAATTTTAATGTGCTTGAAAGCAATTATTTCAAATTATTTCTCCTATCTTGTAACATTAGATTATAATACCTTAAAAAAAAAAGAACTTGCCCATCATCTTAGGTCAAAGTGTGCGTAAATACATACTTACATGGTATATATGAGGCCATGGTTATAAGAAGGAAATAATAATAGTCAAAAGAGACATTGTATTTGTTAGGAAGTCTTATGGAAAACATTCCTGATTTTTTCACATATGGCAAGGCAGCATAAATTGTAAGAAGTTCACCAGCAACTCCAACAGGATATAAGATGATAAAAAAGTTATATCTGGAAGAAGAAGGAAAAAAATTCAGAGAATGATGTGTTCTGGAATGTTTATTAGATTTTATATTGATAATCATCTTTCCTACTATTCCTAGAAATTCTCCTTTCTGTTTATATTTACAATAACCTAACACAAGATTAATTTTTCTGCTTTAATCATTTCCTAATCAATTATCATCCTGTTTTCTAATAGCAGTTTCCCTTCTCAATGGAAAGATCTAAATAAAATTAGAAGTCAATTTATTCTACGGAGCTACTTTTAGACATTTAAAAATGTGTATGTAGCTTCTTGTTTGGTTTGAAATGAAGTTTTTCTGTGTTGTTCAAATTGGTCTGAAACTTGTGGCCCAAAGAAAACCTGCTTCCGCTTCCTCAGTAGCTGGGATTGTAGAAGTGTGCCAACATGCCTGGCTATACAGTTTGTTGTTGTTGTTTGTAAGTATTAGATAGGTAGCTTTTCTTGGCACGTGCAATCATGACTGCTCTTCCCCCGACCCCTGGCAACTAGTCACTTACTGATCAAATACTGTCTTTGAAAAGACTGCATCTGATCTCATTTTATATCAAAAATTTGAAATGACCAAAGCAGTTATTTTTCAGAAGTGTTTGGAAAACTGTTTGTGGCCACTAATTAAAAGTAGTTCTTATAGCAGAAAACAGATGAGGCATGAGTCACATTTAATGAGTATTGTCTAAACTTGCTTTCATGTCAAAACAAGTGAAGGATCTTACAATAAGAGCTTGTTAAAAATTGAGCCAAGAAAGTGCTACTCAAAAATCCCAAATCACCATTTGGGATTCATTGGGATTCTGACAAGTTCTCTAAATGCAGAATAAGCAAGGCATCCTGATAAGGAACACCTTGCCCCCAATGGGAAGAGCCTAAAGGATCTGAGGCCATGATAGGACTCCATTAAAATAAACCATTCGTATCAGTTGTTAAATAACAGTTGCCATAAAAAACGAAGGAGAACTGTTCTTTTTAATTGAAAGGGGGATCAAATTAATCTGCATTTTCTTTAATCCTGTGGTTGGCATGAAGAAATATCTACAAAGAGAAGTCCGATCAGTCAGCTGAAGAGGATTGGAGACAACTTAAAAGATCAAGAGAATCCCATGTACCCCTGCGACATGGGATAGGGTGGAGAGAAGGGCAGAATCATTTGCTAAACAGATTAATGGCTAGAGAACAAAGAAAAAAAAAAGCCCTTTACTCTTCTTGTTTATCATCTCCCTGCTCTAGCTCTCACCAGCCCTTTGGAAATTACCAGTCCTTTGGAAATCTTGTATATCATTTTCATATCACAATTTCTAAAATTGTACATAAGTAAATATTTCACATTCTCATTTGAAATAAAATACCCAAACTGATAAGATCTGTTTTCCCGCCCTGTAGAGGAAGCATCTACAGCATTTTAATTCATGTGACATTCAAATACTTTTTAATAATATTGGGAGTTTGTTTGTTACTTTTTGTCATTCATGGGGCTTGAACACTGGGCCTAAGAGCTGTCTCTGAGCTTTTTTGCTCAAGGCTAGTGCTCTACCACTTTGAGAAACAGCTCCACTTTTAGTTTTCTAGTTTCTAGTTTTGGGTTAATTGGAGATAGGAGTCTTATAGACTTTCTGGCTGGGGCTAGCTTCGAACCTGGAGATTACAGGTGTGAGCCACCAGCACACAGCTAATACTACTACTTTTTAAGAGAAAAAAAATTACCGCAAGAATAAACTACTTTAAAGCCTTAAAGACAGTGAAAAGTTCTAATTAAATGGAAACGAATAATATAATTAATTTGGCCTTGCTTTCATTTTACAAAGGTCTCATGCGACCATCCAAGATCTCAGGGCTGCAACGGGAGATTTGTCTATCTGTAGTTCACATTTAGAGAGATAGGGGCATCCTTGAAGACTCTCAATTATTACTTAAAATTCTTCAGAAGAAATGTGCTTTTGAAATTAAAATGAAAAACAATATGACAATATGACCCATTATTACAATTGTCTTAACTGTGGTCTTTTCGGGAACACTTACAACATATTCATAGAATCAAAAGGACTCAACTCATGACCTTATGCCAAACTACTTAAAAATAAGAAGCCATTTCTAATGTGATGTTTTATTTCATAACAATAGCTTCCACATTTGAACTTAAAAATGCATAGTCCTTTAGGTTATTTAATGAAGTTGAAAAATATATTCTGGCAGCTAGGATTTTTAAGGTGTTTTCAGTACAAATCATCATTGTGATTATGATTAAGTGACTTGTATTATGCTAACACATACATTTCAGTGTGGGAAGGTTTTATGTAACACCTTATAGCACATCAAAGCAATTGGCAAATGATTTCAAAACAGAAAATTCAAACAAGCAATGGCAGTTTTGTACTTTTCTAGACAATCAAAACATGCAAACACATCCTCAAATGCAGAGAGACAATGTATTGAAGATTAACATGCCAGATCTACGGAAAATGTACAGTGTATGGTCTGTTATCTTATTCGAACAAATTCTGTAAATAAACACACAAAAGGAGACTATGTCCTGGGTTAGTATTTTTAAAGATGTCAGATTGCCTGAAAACCAGCCTGCAAAATGGTATTGGCATGTATTCAAACATATGCAAAAATGGTAATATCTGAAAAGGCCTGTATTTTCAGCTTTAAAAATTAAACCCACCAAACACACATATGATAGTGTGATGCTATTATGAAAGACAATATCTCAGCTCTTGACAAATAATACATTTCAAAGCCTTTGAGAATGTCTAGAAGAGAGCTAGAAAATATTTCGAAAGTCTGAGAAAACTTTGACACAACTAAAAGTGATACCCTTATAGAAAGATGATAATTTTAAAGTATTTTCCTTCCTTTTGATTTACTTATGTAGTATACTTTATTATATTTGAGCATTATAATGCATGAATTGAAAAAGAAGTCACTACAAAAGAAAGTGTTAGGCTTTTAACATATCAGATCTAAAACAAGCCTCAAACTAGCTAATTAAGAATATATTAATAGGGGCTGGGAATATGGCAAGAGTGCTTGCCTCGCATACATGAAGCCCTGGGTTTGATTCCCCAGCACCACATATATAGAAAATGGCCAGAAGTAGTGCTGTGGCTCAAGTGGCAGAGCAAAGAGAAGCCAGGGACAGTGCTCGCTGAGTCCAAGGCCCAAGACTGGCAAAAAAAAAAAAAAAAGAAGAAGAATATATTAACATAGTATCAGTGCTTTAAAAAACAAATATCAATACAGCATTGTTTATAATATCTCAAAAAATTAATGACCTAAATTCTATCAACAGAGAAGTGATTCAATTATACTATAAGGTAGTATGCAGCTTCAGATTATTAGAGAATTAAAATATACTAGATAGATACAGATATAGATATAGATCTCACTCTATAAAGAAGATATAGGAACAAAGGTACTATTACTCTATTTAGATTTAAATAATTCACATTTGTGTTTTTTATATTTTTATGATGAAAAGGCCCAGATGGGTAAATACCATACTGTTTGTCCCTCCAGAGATAATAGAATCTATGACCTTCCTGTGTTTATTCTACATACTGCTGTCAGAGCCTTCTGTAATGAAAATGTATTTCTTCTGTAGTTTAACAAGTACTTAAGAATATACTTTTTACCCCTTTCTACCTACAAATATGAGACATGCACCTTATACTTACTAGACTAAAAAAATTGCCTGTGTGTTTGTCTTCAGAGGATGTAGCTGTATTTTTGTTTGGTGCATACCTGCATCTCAGGTATGAGGCAGTCAAGTATTACATGTCATATGTTAATGCTATGATAAATACAACAAACAAAACAGAATGAGCAAGTCTATGCAGACTTGTGATTTGTAAATATC
Organism: Perognathus longimembris pacificus; assembly: GCF_023159225.1. NCBI lineage: Eukaryota > Metazoa > Chordata > Mammalia > Rodentia > Heteromyidae > Perognathus > Perognathus longimembris. The sequence continues at coordinate 14,222,457 of NC_063178.1, forward strand.
AGCAAATATCTATAAATATCAGTTATTCAAATAATTCACACTTTACAAAGAACAGTAGTATTTTTTTTGCTTTAAAAGATTATTGTTATAGGATAGATACATTTGGAACCCTTAAAATATAAAATGGTGCGTGTTTCAAATAATACAATTATGTGTGATTTTTTGGAATACCTATGCTACTTAGAGCAAAATTTAAAAAGAAATTAGGATTCAAAATGGCATTGTTTCTGTAAGAAACTAAAAAACTGTGAGTGCTAGATTAAATATTAATGTAAACCAATAACACAAATTGACATCTTTTAGTACCGTTCATTTAATACAATATAGTGCATTCAAAAAAATCTACCATTTCTGAGGTTATCTAAGGATATGATTAGTTTTGTATTCACTCTAAAGTATATTAAGGTGATTCATCTCTGATCATCATTAAAATTAAGCTTTTAGAATATAAGTTCTAACATTACTAGAATAACTGAAATTGCCATTTCTAGCATTGTGGAGTTACAGTACTGTTTTAATGGTCTGGGGTTAGCTAGCACACAAAATCAGCAGGCAGAGGACAGAAAGAAACCAAAGGACAAGACATCACCACCTGGCCCATTTAATGAAGTATGGCAAATGGTCGAGGAGACTGAATGTGTAGAAGGAATAGCGTGTTATCTCAGTCACGGTCCAGGAGACCAGGAAAAGCACCACACTCTCCTCATTCTGGACCTGCAGAAATTACAGAGAAATCCACAGTTGGCTGTACAAACTTCAACTTGTTTTTGTCTTTTTCAGGGAGATAGTATTTTTTTTAACTAGCTCTTGTCGTTTGTCATCATGGAATGCTCAGATTAGACAAATTTTCCATACAGGAAACTTACTAAGGTAGTCACCATTTTGGAATTACTTATAACAAGGTAGTTCAATATGCCTTATGGACAGTAATGTTCAACTAGTGACTGCTTTTGCTTCATTCCAGGCAGTAATTTCATTATCTCAGGACAATATCATTCCTTGGGAAGCCAGATTAGAAATAGTCTGACTCTTTAAGTTTTTACTTTTTTGTGATGCTAGGCCTCAAACCCAGTGTCTTTCTAATACTAGGCAACTGCTTTGCCACTGAGCTACATCCCAGCTCCAACTCACCAGCAGTCATTCAATCATACCGACTCTTATCTCTGATGCTACAAATTCTAATCTGCCCACCATGCGTCTTTGTCCCCATTACTACTGTTTTCACTCAGGGCCTAATTATTTCTTAAGTTTCTTCTCTCTTTATTCTTCTCATGGATGAAGGTTTTCTCTTAAAAAACCAAAGCTGACAGGATCAGTTAAATCTTAAGACTTAAAAGTTCACTGGTCACCCCATTGCTTAACAGGATAAAACGATAATCCTGACATCTGAGCTCGATATTCAAAGTCCCTTATAACCTGAGCTCAGAAATCTCTCCGGCTTCATCTCTAATCCCCAACCCTCCTACCTACTTCTCACCACACTTGCTGTTATTTCCTCAAATAGACTTGGAACTTTTGTTTTCATGTATGTGAGTATTCCTAATTAGAACATCACTCCCTGATTGTTTCCCATAGGGAACTTTTTCCCCTCATCTCTAAATATCCATCTGAAAGATCACACACTCTAGAAAACTTTCCTAAGGTGAACGTTTGAATATGAAATATGCCCCGACAGATTCATGTGCTGAATATCTCCAGCTGGTGGCACTATTGGGAAAGGTGGTAGACACCTTAGGAGGTGGGGCCTAGCTAGAAGAATTAGGTGACCTGAGGCAAGAGTTTGAATGTGATACCTGGTCCCTGCTCCCTTCCTCTCTCTGCTTCCTGTCCACACACGAGTTGGGCAGCCTCTGCCCACAGCTTCCCTCACCATGATATTCTACCGTCCCACAGCCCCAGAATCCACAGAGCCAAGCGCGGTAAACAGAAATCTCTGAAACTGAGCAGATTTTCTGTCATGGTGATGCAAAGGCTAGCTAAGTTCATTTCCCAAAATTGTCTCACCTTCCTGGTTCTCACAGTACTTCCAATATGTGTTAAAACACTGCCTGATTTATATTCTTTTTTTTTTCCTGGTTAATTCTTGAACATCTGTCAGAATATGTTTGGGAAAGCCTTCTATCACTCTAAAACAGACTAAACCCCAAGAATACATTGAAATGCCTATGGGGCTCTTCTTTCAAAGCACTGAACATGAATATAATTAAATAAGCATGTGTGTAACTATCTATTTAGATTCTCTTTCTGTTACTGGCTCCACAAGGTGGGAATCATGTTATATCATTAACAGTATATTAGCTGCACAATTAGTAACTGACTCATAATCAACACTTGGATAACTGCCCCCAATATCCAGTTTGGTGGCAGTTGGGATTGTCTTATTCACTGTTGCAAACCCAGAAATAATCACAAGGCCAGACACAGAGAATGTATCCAATAAGTAAGGCTGAATTAATTAAGGAGTGGTTGATAGATGCTAGTGGAATACAGTTCTCAGATAAAAGGAAATCATAATACTAAGAGACAGATCCTGTGAAAGATAAAAAGAACAGAAGGTTCTCTTCTTTTATGGATATTTTTTATTATTCTTATGTAGTTGCACACAGGAGTTTCAATTCAACATGTCAGTTTGTGAGTACAATGCATCCTTTCATAATTCTCCCATCTCTCTCAACCTCACCTATCTCCTCAATTTTCCTAGGTTGTTTTTTTTTTTGTCTCTGGGTGACTCGTTGTCTTTGTGTCTCTCTAGCTAATGTGGGGGTCTCCTGTCTTTGTCTTTCTTCTCCACCATTCTTCAGATTCCTTGTGGTCCTGTCTTGACTGTTCCATTCTCCTACTGCCTAGAAGAGTCTTCCTTCTACACTGTTAATATTGCACTGCTGCTTTTAAGCAATCTTAATACAGTCTGGCTCCCTGCGAGGCAAGTGCTTATTACTATCTGGTGAGGGACCAGGTGGATCGAGGAAGTTGGGTGAAAGATCCTAGTCAAGAGGGCTAAAGTGTAGACTAGTAAAAGGGCAGAAGGTCAGCGATCTGTCCCCAGGCAGACAGGAGGCCAGGGAGGCTCTGGGGAAGCAGAGAGGAGGTTGGGTGTCAGCCTCAAAGCACAGAGGAGACAAAAAAAGGCGTCTGAGGAACGGAAAGGAGGCCAGACATCTGTCCTCAAGTGGACAGGAGAGTATAAGGCAGTCAAAAAGGTCAGAAGGGCTGAGCTGGGAAATATTTCTGACATGGCTTTAAAAGGTCCAGCATTTTCACAGAGTCTACGTGGTATTTGTTTTGTCTACCAGGTTTAAACCACTAATTAGATTGAATAATTAGGCCTCCTATCATACCTATGTAAATGATAAGTGTCATTTTCCCTAAGTTTCTCAACTCTAACTTCTTAAAATGATTTTCAATTGACAAATTAAAACTGTATACATTTATGGTACACATCCTGATGTGTTGAAATATGGATGAATTAGTGGAATGGCTAATTGAAGCTGATTTGCACATGCATTGTCTTCTCGTTTATTTGTGCTGAGGACATTTCAAATCTACTCTTGTTATCCATTTTCAACTATATGTTACATTTTATTAACTACAGTCACCATGTTGTACTTAGTCCTTTCATCTGAGATTTTCTGGAGTTTTTTTTGTTCTTTTTTTAAAAAAAGATGATAGACAAGTTTACTCAAAAGGAATATGCAGAGAAAAGGAGACATGACCTACATGCGGCATGAGGAAGACAGCGCTTAAGCCCATCTCTGCCATGCTAGCCATCTTCTGCTTTGGTATTCTTTCAGTGAAAAGTCTAACTTTTGGTCTTTCTGGTCAGATCTACAGAATTACATTTACTTCTTGCCAGTTTTACAATACTGAGTGCTAAATAAATACATGGGGGTGGGGAGTGAGTTCCCTATATCAAGAAGTTCAATTATATAATCAAGTTTTTTTGATAACAAAAAAAACTTCAGTAGGAAACTTTCTGTTAGCTATCAAGTAGAAGATGAATGTTAATTTCAAAAGTCAGAACACACAGGAAAAGAGTACATTGAGAGTGTAAGATGACAATATTTGTTCATTTTTTTAATTCAAAGTCAGTCTACTGCAGCAATATGTTAATGTACCATGATAAATGAATTCGAGCCCACATGCAAAATGCCCAACTGTTCTGCTTCCTGAACTAGACAAATCACTTAGGCCCCTCCCTCTTAAAACGGATTCTGCAGGCTCAAGTAGACAGTATGTGCACCACTCACCGGCTTTACACTATGAGTGACGAGCCACACCATGAAGATTCTGGAACTTACTTGGACTCCAGTTACAAGCACAGACGTAGGAACAATACCTTGAAGAGAAAAACAAGTCAACTATTGCCATAAAGGCCATGTGTGATAACAATATAAAATAAAAGCAAGTACGTACCAATTAAACAGTGGGCTATCTGTAAGCAAAAAAAAAATAATTGCCAGTCAATGCTATATCACAGTGGTATACTGCTCAACAACAACAACAAAAAAGAAATTTTCAAATACATCATATAACATACAAAAAAAAAAAGATGAGAAACTTACCTCAAGCAAGGCAAAGGTTTGGAAAAACTTAAGTGTCTTCTGAATACTTTTATATAAACCTCTGTGTGTTCCTTTTTCCATATAAAAGCGTACCATGGCAATAGCGAGAACCAACCACCTAGAGAAAATAGAAGTACTTTACAGAGTTCTGGCAGAATTAATCTATGCAGGTGTTGATGGCAGCATTCTTTACCATAGCTTAGAGATGGAATCAACCCAGGTGTCTGTGAATGACAGGACAGACGCATGTGAATGGAATGCCATTTGGCTTTAACAGGATATAAACTCCGAGGCACTGGACTGTAGGTTTTGCTTCTATGAGAGCAATCAAATGCAGGGAGAGCCAGAAGAAAGGTGGTTCCCAGAGGCTGGGGGTGAGAGGGATGGACACAGATGATGGACAACAGGGAATTGGTGTTTAATAGTGCAGAGTTTCAGCTTTGCAAGACGAACTAGGCAGAGGGACAGCGATATGGATGCATAATGATGTGAAATGTCCTTCCTGCTGCTGACTTGTATCTTAACGAAGGTTGAGATGGTAAAGGTTCTGTGTATTTTATCCCAATGCTTAAAAGTCATTGAGCTTCCAGAAAACACAGTCTTGCAATTTATTTATCATAAGATGTATGTTCTGTTGTACTAAGTTTACTTATTTCATTTGAAAAAGCCCGCAAAATGCTCAAGGCCAGTGGCTTATCCCTGTGACACTAGCTACTCAGGAGATGGAGTGGGCAAAAATGTTTGTGAGACCATCCCCCCCCCATCCCTTGTCTCAACCAACTATGGAGGAAAGCGTGAACAGGAAGATCATGGTCCAGGCCAATCAAGGTAAAAATCAAGACTCTTTCTTAAAAATAATGGAGCCAAAGGGCTAGGGATAGTACTACTTCCTCTTCTCTCCACAAGACAACAGTAAAAAAAAAAAAAAAAATGAAAAGACAAATGACATTTTTTTTGCTCAAGGCTAGCATTCTACCACTTGAGCCACAGCACCACTTCTGGCTTTTTCTGTATATGTGGTGCTGAGGAATCCAACCCAGGGCTTAATGTATGTTAGGCACTAGGCCACATTCCCAGCCCTACAAATGGTATTTTTTTTTTTTTTTGCCAGTCCTGGGCCTTGGACTCAGGGCCTGAGCACTGTCCCTGGCTTCCTTTTGCTCAAGGCTAGCACTCTGCCACTTGAGCCACAGCGCCACTTCTGGCCGTTTTCTGTGTATGTGGTGCTGGGGAATCGAACCCAGGGCCTCATGTATACGAGGCAAGCTCTCTTTCCACTAGGCCATAACCCCAGCCCCTACAAATGGTATTTTTATACCAACTCTCCAGTGAGAAGTATATACAACATACCAAAAAAAAAAAAAAAAAAACGGGGCTGGGGATATAGCCTAGTGGCAAGAGTGCCTGCCTCGGATACACAAGGCCCTAGGTTCGATTCCCCAGCACCACATATACAGAAAACGGCCAGAAGCGGCGCTGTGGCTCAAGTGGCAGAGTGCTAGCCTTGAGCGGGAAGAAGCCAGGGACAGTGCTCAGGCCCTGAGTCCAAGGCCCAGGACTGGCAAAAAAAAAAAAAAAAAAAAAAAAAAAAAAAAAAAAACAGCCCATTACAGACAAAAACAAAGTCCAGGTAAATTTGGTTCCAGCAAATAAACTGACTTGCTAAATTAGATTATCATACAACATGTAATAATTATATAAGGGTATCTTGAGAAGAAACTATGAAAAGCTGGGCACTGGTATCTCACACCTGTAATCCTAGCCACTCAGGGGGCTGCTGAGATCTGAGAATCAAGATTTGAAGCTTGGCTGGTAGATAAATGTGCAAGATTCTTTACCCCAGTGAACCATGAAACTGCTGGAACGGAGCTCTGGTAATGGTAAAATGCCAACTGTGACTGAAAAAGTCAAGAGGGAGTGTGAGACTCTTATAGTTCACCCCCCAGTACTGACACAAAAAAACAAACCTATCAAAAGCTGTATCTGTATACATGCATGTACTTTGTGTAAAATATTTACTTTTTGAAAGGAAAAAGTAAAATGCATCTACCTTTGCTTTCAACTTAAATTTCTTTATGAAATATGAACTCTATCCTATGAATCAACAGTACTTAAAATCTAGGGCACACTGTGGACAGCAGCTTCCTCATATCTGCTGGTTGTTCTTCCTGGAATCACCAAGGAGATGTGATTTTCCCCCATTTCCCTTGCAATGGCAAAAGTAAACTGAAGGTCATAAAATCACCTATAGCTTTTCTATAGCCTGAATGATACATCCATCGAAATGAGCAGCTACCCCAGGTTTTAGGATCAGAGATCACCAAAGTATCTGTTTACATAGAGTTATGTTTCTATTACTATATACAGTTTTAACCTTTTTTTTTTTTTAACCTCAACAGCCTACTATGGGTAGTAGGCTACAGCTTAGGAGGAGTTTTGAAAGAAAAAAAGAAAACCTACTGACAGGATATAGGAAAATACTGAAAACAGGCAGCTGTTTAGAACAATGTCAAAATCATCTGGGGCCCTTTTTACTCCAAGACTTTAGACTTGTTAACACCCAGTGAGGTAAAAGCAACGGCCTGGTTATGACACAGGACGACAAGTCAGGTACTGTCAGAAACCATTCAAGATGCGTGAAACACCGAAGTATGGATGAAAACAAACCAAGGTAAGTGTACTTCCAGATTGCTTTCTATGTTGCAGACACCGCTATGCATTAACATTGACTCCTCAGGGTAACCCTATGAGAAATTATTTAATTCTATTGCTTAGGAGACAGACTCACAAGTAGACATAGCCAACACTGAGCTCCTGCTCTAAGGCATCCACAATCATTATGCATACTTAAATTACAAATACATTCTACAGGTTCTAGGCCCAGTCTACACTCAACTATTTTAACTGATAGTAGTTGAAGGCTACTTTTTCAGATGAGACAGTAGGACATCGAGTCTCAGAGGAGGCTAATGGTGGAGAGGGCTGAAATAAAGACTGCGTTCTCTGCACCTCAGTCTTGTTCTCTGTCCTCCATGCTACAGCTTTCCTGGATTCTGCTCAGCCTCATGTGAGAACCAACACTGAATTCGGACCTGGGCTAACCCTTGAGTGCTAATGTGGATAGTGTTTTAGGTACTTTCCAGGAGTGTGATGTGAAACTCTGATCTTCAACTCCTAGTCCCTATGCCCTTAGTAAGAAAACAAAAAGTGAGCTGGGAATGTGGCTTAGTGGTAAAGCACTTGCCTAGGATGCATGAAGCCCTGGGTTCAATTCCTCAGTACCACATAAACAGAAAAAGACAGAAATGGAGCTGTGGCTTGTGTCAAGTGGTAGAGGGCCAGCCTTGAACAACAACAAAAAAATCTCAGATACAGTGCCCAGGCTGAGTTCAAATCTGAGGACTGGAAAACACAGAAGGGGGGAGGAAAAAGAGAGAAGGAAAGACAGTGAGAGAGAGAGAGAGAGAGAGAGAGAGAGAGTGCTTTTTAACAAAAAGAAAGAAAATGCCTTCTTTTCCTTTTCCATATATTTGTCTTTAGGCAAAAATCACATTAAAGGAACAAGATTAATTTGAGTGAGAACTATTATCAGAAGAACGATCCCATCAAAGGATTCATTTCAATGTCATTTTTAAATATAAATTTGGGGGTAGCACTTTACAAAAAGCCACAGACTGCAATATTTCAAGTCTTACCGTTGTCCCTAGGTGGCAGTATTGGATCAAGTATTGCAGCCTTACACCCCAATCAGTACAGTTCAAAACAACTTTAAAACACTCTGGGGCTCACAGGGACCCAGAAAGTATCTATTCTAATCTCACCTGGTGTTCAGTAAGTAGGGTGATGACCTATCTACCTGACTGTAGAGATGTTCACTTCCTAAAGCCAGCATCACAGTGTCCATTGAGTCTATAAAGGCCCCACATTTACCTAATGTTGGGCTTCATCTGTCAGTTTACTGGTTGTGGTAAAATAAATAATATTCCAAAAGAAATGGGTATTTCTCATACTAAGAATTATCTGGGGTTTTCTGTTCTGGCTTTTAAATATGCTAGGTCTATTAATTACATGAATTCATTCAGTCCTTGATTAAATGGGTTGTCTGTGGGATGATAAAAAAGAAATAACTAGAAAGACGTTTTCTATCTGTAGATGGCTCCTTGCTTACGTGCTTCACTCTTCACTGACTCATTTGGCTATTCATCTTTCAAGTTCAACATTTATTAAGGCAAATACTAACCTAGTCAGGCTGGGAATATGGCCTAGTGGTAGAGTGCTCGCCTGGCATGCATGAAGCCCTGGGTTCGGTCCCTCAGCATCATGTATATAGAAAAAGCCAGAAGTGGCACTGTGGCTCAAGTGGTAGGGTGCTAGCCTTGAGCAAAAAGAAGCCGGGGCAGTGCTCAGACCCTGAGTTCAAGCCTTAGGACTGACAAAAATCAAAACAAAACTAAAATACTTACCTAGTTACTATGGAAAGAATTAGAGAAAAATCATGTGATAGTATTTGCCACAGGGATGTCTTAAATTAGTAAGCGAAGGTAAAAGAACAGTGCTCTAACAAGAACCATGTCATAATTTACAAAACGCAAGATTTCCGCCATTGCAGTTACAACAACCCAGAAAAACCTCATCTTTTCTTGCTAGCTGTCTTCTGTTATTTCTTTTTCTCCTGAAGGCTGAAAGTTTCTTAGCCATACCTGTATCTCCTTTTTAAAAAAAAAAAATAATTTCAACCCAGCCTTTTAATTATAATTTCAAATGTATACAAAGTTATAGAGAATAACATAATAATCCTGGTCCACGTGCTCAGCACCCAACATCAACACTTATCATCTAGTGGTTCATCTTGTTTCTGCCAGGGCTCCCATCCCCCAATCATTTTTATCAAACCCAGTTATCTATGATTCACAAAGGTTTCATTATGTACCACTATGATGATTTTTTTTTTACAAGAAAAACTTTAATCCAATTGGTAGTGTAAGGGGAGGCACAGAAATGGAGGGAGAATGGGCAAACAAATGCAGTGATGATACTCACTGGACACTGTTGAAAATGAACTCTACAACCTGTAGGTAAGAATGGGAAGGCAAAACTGGGAGAGAGCAAGGGGAAGGGGGATACTGTTCAACAAGAAATGTATTCTTTACCTGATTTATATCACTGTAACCCCTCTGTACATCACCTTTACAATAACAATAAGAAATTGAGAAAATAAAACACCCCCAATATTTATTGAAATGAACACTAGGAAATGGAAAAAAAAAACCTATAAAACCACTATTCTGTGTAAAAAGAAAAAGTAACTTCTTATTTACCATGAAACAAGAAGGCAAAGTACACATTTTCAGAATCATTTCATAATTTTTACATCATGATTTAAGTGGGATCCACAGGCTGTAATTGCTTGGCATGGCTAGTTATGTACTGAATGTATACGTTTTCCCCTCAACCCTCTTTTCCTCCCTCCATCTCTTCTTCCTTCTCTTTTGCAAGTTTTCCAATCAATACTGGGGTAGTTCTTCCTGCAGTTACCCTCCATCTGAATTTTGATAATTGGACACTCACATGCCAATGACCATGTTCTATTTCCTATATTTCAGTAAGTTGGTAGTTAATTCTAGAGGGTTGCTCAGATTCATGGTAAAAGAACAGTGCTAAATCTATACACACTATCTACCCTCAGCAGGAAAATGCATATAAAAGATAGGGCTAGGGGCTGGGGATATAGCCTAGTGGCAAGAGTGCCTGCCTCGGATACACGAGGCCCTAGGTTCGATTCCCCAGCACCACATATACAGAAAACGGCCAGAAGCGGCGCTGTGGCTCAAGTGGCAGAGTGCTAGCCTTGAGCGGGAAGAAGCCAGGGACAGTGCTCAGGCCCTGAGTCCAAGGCCCAGGACTGGCCAAAAAAAAAAAAGATAGGGCTACTGTGTCACACTTGAGAAACAAATGTTAGATTCCTTGCTCTGTTAAGTCTTACTGCCTATACTACCAATGCATCCTAAACCATCTTCCTTTTTGCAAGAAGTGCCAGTTTAAAATCAGGAGGTAAGAAGTGTCATTTTTAAACACTGATTGTGCACCAGGGAGTTCTTTGGGGGGGGGGGGGTGGTCTCTTGTCTATCTATGATCTCTCAATTCCATGTAATAATCTAGAAAAATTGTTATTCTAGTTTTACAGATGAGAAAAATTAAGGGCCAGAGAGGTTAATATGTATAAGATGAATCAGCTTCAAAGAGTGAAACAAAACTAGGTGTGGTGGTCCATGCCTATAAATCCCAGCTTCTCAGGTGGTAGAGACTGGGAGGATCTCAGGTAGAGGCCAGCCAGGATAAAAAAAAAGTTAGTGAGACACCATCACAACCAACAAACTGTGGACGTGGTGGTATGCACCTATCGTCCCAGCTACCCAGAAGGCATGAACAAGCCAGCCAGGACAAAAACATGAGAGCTCACTCCCAAAAACAAGGAAAGCAAAATCAGCTGAGAGAGTGGTTCAAGTGGTAGAGAGTTTGCCTAGCAAATATCACACCAAGTTCACAACCTCAGTACCTAGAAAGAGAGAAAGAATGAAACAAATGAAACAAACTCTTTAATTAACACCTTCCTGTAGTGATTATGCTTTTGAATCCACACATCAGCAAGTCTCCCAAGGCCCAGTGCAATGCCAGGGCTAACTGCCCACCTTCACTTTAGGTGTTACTGTCTAACAAGTTCACAACTCTACCCTAACTCCTGCTGTCTCCCAACCATGCCCCCAAAGGCCTACTCATGCTTCAAAGCTCAGTTTCAATGCTATGGTCATGGTCTCCATCACAAAGCTTTCTCTGATTCCCTGTCTGACCCCTTTGTCTGAAGACACGCCTCCTTGTCTTTTACTGCAATTGCTGTGCATATATCAATGTCTCCAGGATTGATTTCTTCAAAAGTAGACATGGAAAGTGCCCTTTACTTGACCCATGACAACACAATGAGACTGTAGACCCGAGTGTTTGGTGAGAAAGGGGACAGGGGTGGGAATGCTACTTGCTTCCCTAGTCAGGAACATATTGTGAGAAAGTGCTATAGGATCCTAACATACTTTTATTGTTGTTGTTTTTTTTTTCCAGAGCTGAGGACTGAACTGGGGGCCTTGCACTCGCCAGACAGGTGCTCTTCCGCTGAGCTAAATCCCCAGCCCTGGATCCTCACAAACTTGAAGGGTGTAATTCTACTCAGAACTTATCCAAGGTCACCAACTCCACAGAAAATGTAAAAGCAAAATGTCCTAAGAATCATGATCTAATGTGACTGCTCACTAACTCTATCCAGCCATATAGAATCATTAAAGTGTAATTATAAAAACAATACAGGTATATTCAATAGACTGTTGGGTAGAAATACAGGAATATAAGGATAAGGTTCCATTCACTCATGCATTCAGTATATATTTGAGTACTTCCTAGGGCTTACATTTTAACAGGAGTGACAGACAAAAAAAAAAACCAATGAATTAGTAAAATGCATAGTACAAGAAAATGCAGAAAAATAAGCAGAAGAGATAAAGACGGTCTTTATGTCAATGAAGATACCCACATAGAGCCTGAAGATTGAGGCTGGGGTCAAAACTTGCAGATTCTAGACACACATGAAAGATACTGGGGGAAAATGAAAAGTGATGCTAGATGTACAGAATGAGACAAGTTTCCTTTCATCTTTATGTAAACATATACTCCTTAAATACTACTGTATCATTTTTGTATTACTACAAAATAAAAATAAGAACTCCAAAATCCTGCTGAAAAATAATAAGCAAAATAAGTTACATGAAAAAGAATTTCTCTCACTTCTTGTTCTGCTACACCATTAAAGGCATGCTTTTGTCCCAATTTTATCACCACAACTTCTCAATTCACTGCTCTTAACATATCCCCTAATTCAGCAAGGAGAAATGCATCCCGTGGCTATTTCTAGAATCTGTCTCACTTGAAATGTTTGCTCTCTGCATATGCAAATTCTATTTCTTCTTCAACACCTCTGGAAACCTCTGCCAAGATGGATTATTCCATACCACGACCTCTTTCTTATGAAAAGCACAGGAGCCTTCTCAATAGAGGCAGAGAGACAGCTAAATTCAGGCAGGATACACACTAGTTTGATAGAGAATAGAAAGAACAGGAATGCTGTGGGAGAAAGCATTTAATTCTGTACCAGATGAGGCAGGAGACCTCACAAACTTCAAATACTGTCTTGATTAGAAGTCCAGGGAAGGAGGACATTATGGGAAAAGTGAACAGTCTGAGCAAAGATGGAGAGCACTGAGCACAGAAGAGTGAGACAGATTTCAAATGCAAGAAAACCAGGATGGGAATCCAGGGCCTGCAATCCTGGCTACTCAGAAAGCTGAGATCTGAGAATCATGGTTCAAAGCCAACCTGGGCAGGAAAGTCCATAGACCTCTTTTCTCCAATTAACCACCCCACAGTAGGAAGCAGAGCTATGGTACAAGTAGTAGAGTGCTTGAGTGAGAAAGCTAAGGGACAGTGCCGAAGTCCAGCCCCCCAGTACTGGTACACAGACAGGGAAGGGGGCAGGAAAAAGAAACTTTGGCTGGGGAATTAGAAGCAGTGTGGCCTTGAGTGACAGATGGCCTAAAACTCTTATAGTGGAGGTAATCACTAAAGGGTTTTTCTTTTTGTGAGGGTGTTTTTTGTTTGTTTTTTACTGTTTTCTTTTTTTCAATGAAGGATTTAGGTTATGATTGTAATTGTGTAGTGATTTTCAGTTTTGAAATAGGAACTTGTGTCTTCAAAATGGAGAGCTGACTGGAAAGAGAAGTGATAACCAGGCAATTAACACATGACAGGTGTTCAGAAAGTGTGTATTAATTGGATAAGACTCAGTGGAGACACAAGTCTTTCCACCTCTGCTGTGTCTACAGGCAGCAGTGCATGGTGGGAATGGAATTGTTTCCCAATTGCTCTAAATATGTTCGTTTTTTTCTCCTTCCAAGAATTTAAAATTTAGGAACACAGATAGATGAAGTTGTAAAGCTCTGGAGTCTGAGAGTTAGGGTGGAAATCCACTTACTTACTGGTGATCGCCAGCCAGTGACTCAACCTCTTGGTGCCTTGTTACTGATACAAAATCTAATCATGTAGACTGCTAAAGACAAGATATATCTTGGACGGATGGAAGGAAGGAAGGAAGGAAGGAAGGAGAAGGGGAGGAGAGGGAAGGGAAGGGAAGGGAAGGGAAGGGAAGGGAAGGGAAGGGAAGGGAAGGGAAGGGAAAGGAAAGGAAAGGAAAGGAAAGGAAAGGAAAGGAAAGGAAAGGAAAGGAAAGGAAAGGAAAGGAAAGGAAAGGAAAGGAAAGGAAAGGAAAGGAAAGGAAAGGAAAGGAAGAAGGGGAAAGAAATGAGACAATCTCTGGCACACAGGAAATCCTCAACAACAAAAACATCCACCTTCCTATATTCAATATTCAACATCATAAGGCACATCACATAGGTTCAATACCATACTCAAAGATTTGATAGCTGTCAGTCACGTTTTTTTCCTTCAGCCCTGGAGAAAGTTTAAACCAATAAGTGCTTCCTCACACGTATATAGGGTAGGATAATTCCTCGTGTGATATTGGGGGAGCTGGGGGAGGGGAGTTTCAAGGTAGTTAGGCCCTGGAAGAGCTTTTCTTCTCCCCAGGTTGGTGAGGAGCGGTGGACACACCAGCGGCTCTGACAGCACTCTGAAGAGCGGTGGTCACTGTGTAACCCCCCCCGACTTCCAAATCCTATCAAACCAGAAGTAAAAGCACCCAAGGTTGGGGAGGGGGAGGGGGGGATCTGGAAAAGAACCCGAAGCCACATAAAGATGCGGGCCAGGCAGCGACTTTACAAAACTTTCCCAAGTAAGAACTCATAACCCGCATTATAATTTCTAGTTAAGAAAGTTCCCGGGCGATCTGCAGCCGAGGAAAGGTGTTCTCCGAGCGGACACCGGGAAAGCTGGCCGTGGACAAGTCCGGGATCCAGTCCCGGGGTGCGGGGACCCGGGCGGGCCGCCTCCTCCCCCGCGGGTCGGCCCCGCATTCCTGCCCCGGTCTATACTTAACCTCCGGGCCCCGCGCCCCGCGGCCGCCGCGCACGCCGTGCACCGTATTAGGCCATGCCCGGCGCGCGGCTGCCCCCCCCCCCCGCCCTTCCCCCGCGCCCCCAGCGCCGAATGTCGGGGGCCCCGGCCCCCCACAGGAGAAGATCGCGGCTCGGGGAGAAGCCGAGCGCGGGAGGGGGCCCTCCCCGGGACTCGGGGACCTCCCCCGGGGCGCGCGTACCCCGCGGTCATGGCGATGTTGTAGAAGGTGAGCCAAGCGGTGGCCGCGAAGCCCGGGCGCCTCCTCTTGCCCGTGGCCTCCTTCTCCTCGCCGGCCTCCGAGGCGCCACCGTTGGTGCCGTCGTCGTCGCTGGACGCCATGGTGGCCCCGCACCCGGGGGTCGCGGCCGACAGGGGCAGGGGGCTGGAAGGGGGTCCGGCCGAGCGCAAGGCTGAAGCGCCGCCGGCCGCCTCGGTCCAGCGCCCCAGGTGCCGCGCGCCGGGGTCCTCGTAGCCGCCCGCCCCGGCCGCCCGCCCGCAGGACGCCCCGCCCCCGGCCCCGCCCGGCTCGAACGATCGCCACGCGAGGGGGCGGAGGGACGCGGGGCCCCGGGCCCGGGCCGCGGCTCCTGCCGGGGGGAGGTGGAGGGACAACTTTTCTTCCTAGAGAGGCGCCCCCGTGGTGTCCCGAGTCCGGGCCACGTTGCGCCTAGCCGCCCCACCCCCCCCCACCCCACGCGGTGCACCTGCCCCGGCCCGGCCCGCGCTCTGTAAAGCACTTTCTAGCGGTGGGGGACCCCCAGATCCACAGCGGTGACCCCCCATTCCCCCCCACCCCCCCCCCCCCTCGCGCGCGCACGCACACACGTTCCATGCCCCGCAGGGGACTGGATCAAGACTCGTGTCCGAGAAAAGAATGCTGTCGTTATCCCGGCCCTAGGACTGGCCAGGCCGGCTGGAAGCTTGCTGACAATGAGTTTGGAGCCAGGGGGTTCTAAGCTCAGTGACGCCCAGCAATCAGAACTGCGCCTGGGTCTCAGAGGAAACCTGGAGGAGGGCAGGGGACAGGGGAAGAAGCTCAAGTGGGAACACGCATAGGTACCCGCAAGGAAGGGGGTGTCCCATATCCAGCTCACTTTCTCTCTCCTCCTTCCTTCTTTCTCTGCCTTCCTTTCTTTCCCTCCCTCCCTCCTTCCTTTCCTTCTTTCCTTTCTCTTCTTCCTTTCCCTCCCTCCCTTCTTTCTTTCTCTTCCTTTCCCTCCTTCCCTCCCTTCCTTTTTCTCTCCCTCCCTCTCTCCTCAGTTTCCCAGTCACCCCCTCCCTCCCTCATCCCTTCCTCCCTTCTTCCCTCTCTTCTTTCCAAGAGTCATGCTTTCATTTGCTAACCACATAAAGAATCTCCATGAAAGCTGTTGATCCTTAGGTTGTGGGGTGGGTAGACGTTCCCTGGGGGGTGACTACTAGCGGGTGTGGCTTGGGCTCGCAAGGACAAATACAGTCTGTAGAACTGGATTGCAGTTGTGAAAATTCAAGGAAGCAGGGCTCCGGTGGCTCAACGCTTGTAGTCTTAGCTACTCAAGTCAGATGTCTGAGGATCGCGGTTCGAAGCCAGCCCCACTCAGAAAAGTCCCCATGAGACTCTTTTATCTCCAACTAACCACTCAAAAACCTATAGTACAGCTGTGGTTAAAAGTGGGCACAAAGAGGCTCAGGGACAGTGCCCAAACCCTGAGTTCAAGCCCCACGAAAGATAGAGAGAGAGAGAGAGAGAGAGAGAGAGAGAGAGAGAGAGAGAGAGAGAGAGAGAGAGAGAGAGAGAATACAATAAGGAAACTTGAAATTGAGTAAGAAAGGGAGAGTGAAAAAGGTGGTGGACATATATTGTAAACGCATGAAAATGTAACAATGACCCCCACACACAACCAATGTGAGCAGATTTTTAAAAGAAAAATTCATACTCACTTTCTCCAAATAGCTCTTTCCTCCTTGCCTTTAGGCATGCATGCATTTAACAAGCCAGGCTAGGGAGTCAGATTTCTGAAACCCAAACCCCAAATCCTTAACTCCACTGGTTTTATTAGCAGGGTGATCTTGGGCAATTGAACCTCTCTGTGCCACAGTTTACTCCGTTGGCATTAAAAAACAATCTATTGTATAGTTGTGAGATTGAGGTGAAATTATCCACAAAACAATATGTTTAGGTGTGCAACAGTCACCTCAAATCAGCATGTTACCTCTATTCTGGTGATCCTACCTTTAATTCAAGTAATTGAGGAGATGGGTGTGTTGGGCAATTCTCCCTGACCAAGAGCCTAACCAGGACCCTGCCGGGCCAGCCGGCAGGGGAGCAGGAATCCTGACTGAGGGGCGGCGGGGATAAGGAAAAGGAAAAATAAGGCAAGAGAAAAAAGACAAGAGGCAAAGATGGGGTACGGGAGGTCTGCATCTTGAGATTGAAACTCAAGACTGCAGCCCTGTTTATTCTTAACATCCAGCTTTTATGCAGTTTGGGAACCAGGGAATGGCATAGGGTTACCAAAGTTTAAGAAAATAAGAAAGCTTTTAGGTCGGTAAATAACAGGAGGCAATAAAACAAGACAAGGCTGAATGGTAAACATAAACCAGGCGCCTATGGACACAGTAAAACATCTTGGTAAGTGCTGGCTGTCAATTAAGCCAAATCTTACCACATTCCTTGTGATAACAGCACAGCCAGAGGTCAGGATGAGCTTAGCTGCTAGCTCAGCTCCGGACAGTTCCCCCGTCTTTTTATTAAAAGAAGCGAACCCTCCTGTCTTAGGTGGGGTTGGTACCCCAGCCTGCCTTACCCGTCTTAGGGAACAACTTCAGAGCAGTGCTGAAGGCCCTGTCTTAGGTCGGTCTAGGCTGGCACCGCCTCATACCCGTCTCTGGCTGCGGTTCCTCTCGGGGGAAATTCATTTGCTTGGAGCTTGACCTTATGCAGCTGGCTGGCTAAACTCATGAAAGAGTTTTGCAATATGCGTACAATGCAAGGAAGACATAGGAAAGCCATCAGCAAAAGTATCCCTGGGCCGAGCAATGTCATTAGTGGCCCCTTAACGTTAGTTAAGGAAGGGACATACTGTTGAAGTTGTTCAAACAGTTCTTTTGCTGTTTCTGCCACTTTAGAGTCCAAAGGCGGAGCTTGTTCTAGTCCGGCTATTTGTCTATGGAGTTGAAAGAGACCTAAGGACAAGTTATTATGGTGCCAAATACCATTTATATGTGCTACAACTTGTTCCCAAGAATAGCTCGACCCATTATACTTATGGAGGGTCACACAAATAAAGTCAAACCCAGCATGACAGCACACCCGTTGCAAAGTTTGTAAGGCACGAATTTGTTCTCCCAGTGACAGCACAGATTCATACAATGCTTCTAATTTTTGTTCTACTTTATCATCAATCCTGCCTTGAAAGTGCAGGGCTTGCGTGGTATTATGAGCAAGCTGATTAACATAGTGAGCTGTCTGCACATTTTGTGTTAGAGCCACAGTGGCCGCTGCAGCAGAGGCAGCTAAGGAAATAAAGGCTACAATGCCTGCTATTAGTAGCCCTACAAATTGTCTAGGGCGCATAAGCACTTTTAAATGTTTTAACACTTGAATACCTGTTTCTTCATACCAAGCTTCAGATAAGTTTACAGGAAGCATAACAAATGGTGGTTGCTTAATAATAATTACAGAATCAGTAAGGCCACTATACAAGCAATTTGTAAAAGAACAGTTAGTGCAAGTAACATTGAAATACATGGCTCCTATAGAAATATTAAAAGGTCCATACATAATAGCATAAGGGGGTGTTACACAACTCATAATATTCTTTAAAGAAGTAGAAGTGGGTCAGGAGATATTGCTCAGGGCAGCCACTAACATCCAGACATGGCGTTGAGGGCGTCCATTCATCCACCACAGACCTGGGTTGAACTTGTTGGTGAGATTCGCTCCAGACCAGTCCATCAGCTGAGAATTAGTTCCTGAAATATTGGTTATAAAAGGGTGATCATGGCTACACTTTACGAGGTGCAGTTCTCCCGTGGATTCTACAATTTGAGAGGAGTTGATGTAGCGAGGTATCATGAAGGACGAGGTAGAACTGGCATGTACAGGAAACCCAGTAGGCAATGAAGTCATTCTTATATACTTGACTATTATCAGGCCAAATTCTATGATTTATGGATTGCATTACAGTACAGCCTGGAATATAACTGTTGGAGTCAGTTGTAAAGCATAAAGCGGTTCCAATGCCAGAAGCTGCAAAATCTCCCATCTTAACGTGTTGGACAAAAGGGTCTGGAGCTGTACCGTACGCTGATCTGTTGACATGGATGAACACCTCAGCTCCCTCCCAGGTCGCAGGGTGCACAATCGGTGGATCTGACACGTAAGCCCAGTGGGTCAGCGCTTGTACTGTTCTGATGAGTTTCCACAATCCGAACACAACGCTCAGGTAGCCAGCGGGCATCATTTTCATCCTGTGAAAAAACACAGACATGTCCTCGACCCCATGTCAATACCGGATCGGGCCCATGCCAAGCACTTGTTAAAGGATCTTTCCACTTAACTTGAGCAAAAGCTCTTTGCTCTCTCTTTTCCCAGAACCGCTGTGCTGCAGAAAGGCCATTATAGTCCAAATTTAAAAAATTTAGTACGAATAAAGCATGAGAAAGTATATTAACAGGAGAGAAGGGGTATAGTTCCCCCCCCCCTTTTAATTTAGAAATTTGATGTTTTAACAAACTGTTGGCCCGTTTGACAACTCCTTGACCATGAGGACTATAGGGAATTCCTGTAGAGTGAACAATTTGGTAAGATTTGTAAAAAGTTTTAAAAGCTCGTCCAACATATCCCGGACCATTATCAGTTTTAATTTGTTTAGGAAGTCCCATAGTAGCAAAGCAGCATAAGGCATGGGAGATACAATGTTTGCCAGCTTCCCCGCTAAGAGGAGTAGCCATAATAAAATTAGAATAAGTGTCTATTGTAACATGGACAAAGCGGAGCCATCCAAAAGAGGGGATGTGGGTAACATCCATTTGCCACACATGGTTAGCCACTAAGCCTCGAGGATTAATCCCATTGGAGGGCACAGGCAGGAAGGTAGCACAGTTGGGACAAATTTTTACAATTTGACGAGCTGCCTCACGAGTAATATGAAATTGCTGACGTAAGGCACGACTGTTTTGATGGTGGGCAGCATGTGATTGCTTTGCCAAGTCAATTTGAGAAAGAAAAATTTGGGTAGCCTCATCCATAATAGCATTGCCCTCCCTAAATGGTAAGGAGAGGCAAAGTGAATTAATTTGTTGGAGGGACAATGATGTGAAATTATGCCCACAAAATTGGCCCAAGCAATGGCCCAGGAATCACAATGAATATAAAGCCATTCTTGCTGCTGCAAAGTGTAGGGTATGTAAATAACCTGTGGATCTCCTCCAAGATACTTACAAGATTCCACACGGCACATATGGACTAAGGTGGCTACCAATTCATAATAAGGAATTAATATTTTTGAAGGAGTAGCAGGCAAGGAAAGCCACAAAAGGGGTCCCTTCTGCCAGAGGACCACTGTTGGAGAATGAGGTGTAGTTAAAATATAAGCTTCCCAAGGGGCTGAGTAATCTATAATTTACATGTTGGGAAGAAATGGCAGAATTTACTATGCTCAAGGCTTTGGCTGCTTTAGTTGTCATTTCTCTGGGAGATGTAGGGTCAGGGTCCCCCTTTTATAGATCAAATAAGGGTTTTAATTCAGCTGTGGACAATTTAAGATAAGGGCGAAGCCAATTAATATCTCCCAGAAATTTTGAAAATCATACAAAGTATGTAAATGAGAAGTCTTAACCTGTAATTTCTGACTAGTAAAATAATAAGGACCCAAAATATGACCAAGAGGGATTTTTATTTTTCTCTGCCTGGGCTGGCTTTGAACTATCCAAAGAGTCTTAGCCATAAAAGCCCTTTTTATTTCCAATTAAAGCAACAGGAGAACAAAAGGAGTAGAGTTTACCTGTAAGTTGCTAAGAATTGACCACCAAGTAGTTGCCAGAGTTTTGCTGTAACAGTTAAAGAACAGCAGACTGAATGGGGTCCATGTGCCATTAAATCTAATCATATTATTTAACCTTACCTTACTGGCACGTGAAAGAGAAAACAAATGAATAACAATAAAAGTCTCAGCTTCAGTGGATCTGAAGTGGCTGTGTCTTCCATCCCAAATTAGCAGGCCAGCAGGAGAGATGTTTTGCATCTGGATAATTCTTTAGTAGAGTTCCCTGGATAGGCTGTCACATTTCCTGCTTGTTGCCTGTAAATTTCTACACAGACTGGTTAAGGGCATTTTTAAACAGATTTTAGAAGGCTTGGGCCTTTAACCATCTTTCTAGTCACAAAATCCACACAGATTGAAGGCCAACCAAGTCTGCTCTCTGTAGCAGCCAGGGCAGTTTCTGAGTCACAAACAACTCCCAGTTTGGGAGCCTACTGTGGAGGCAGCTTTCTGTAGCCATAGACTGCCACGGTCCACTCAGATAGCACACATGTCAACCTGTATCCTATAAAGCAAAATGTTAATTTTGGGTCCAGAAAATTTAGGTTAATAGTCACACCTGTGCAGTTATTTCAAAATGACTCTGGTCCCTTGATCTTAAAGAGTTTATGAGAGCACAGCGAAAAAAGAAAAAAAAATGGAGAAGCAAAATCTTAGTCTATACCAAAGAATTGTCAGGATTAGATGTACACTTGACTCTTAGCGTGGATAGACATAAAGAATAACACACTGGTTGTACATCATTGTACTTATATCACGTGCTGTATATTAAAACCTTTTGGAGTTTTTCTTAGACACATTTGTTTGCTCCCAAACATATCAGTTTGGGCTTAAAACCTGTTTTTTGTTTTGTTTTTAAGTTTTACCAACACATAGACATAGACATAGACATAGACATACATACACATACAATGTGCACACGTTTTGGGGCGCGCTTAGAATTGTTCTTTAATTGGCCATGTAAGTTTTTCTGGAATTCCAGTGGCAAATGATATTATTTTGCCTATATTCTAGAACCACGTGGTTAGATAGTAAACAAAAAAAGCCTTTTCAGCAAACCAAAATTTTCAGATCATCTGAAAAGCCACATTTTGAGAAACCAGTTTAGCTCCCAAGGGGAGCTTATGGGAGACAGGACATGAACACAGACAGTAAGCTCACAGTAAGACACCTTCATCTTCCAGCATTTGAATTGTAAGGCACCTTTGACATGCAAGGTCACAGGACTCCAAGTCCCTGCCCAGCCTCCAGGAATTTGGCATGCTTGTCACCTGGGGGATGGGCAGGCTTTCACTCCAACCAGTCCTATTGTCTACCATGTACTCAATGCTAGAGAAAGTTTATGATTTAGCCAAACAAGCAGAATTTAACTGAGTCTCGAAAACTTAAACATCACTAACAAGAATGGAAAGCCTTTCTTTGAGTCTTTTAAAGCAGATATTAAACAAATATCGATACCCATCCTATGTCACAGGCAGGCAGGCAGAGTTTAGAGGGAGGCAGGAAAAGAGACAGAGAGAACTTCATCTGCCTGAGCGCTCATAGAAGTTAGGTAAGTCCTGCAAAATATTCCAAATATATAAGATTGGGCTCAAACTTGAGCAGCTTTCCTGAAACAATTTAGACTTGACGAGCAACCAGCTGAGCTGAACTAGAGATCAGTTATCTCCAAACACCCACAATTGCTGATTTCCTTGACCTAGCCCAGTGGATTTATGGAAAAATGTAAGCTCCAGGCTAATGGTCACTCACCCTGGTTGGGGTTTCAAATCTGTCCTGGTGGATGGAAATAGAGTGCTTGGTCAGGAGAAGTTACCTCGGTGGTGTTAGCATTTCCCTAGCCTCAGGTCCCTTCCCCCTGCTAGCAGCCTGCACCTAGGAGAGCTGTAAGTCTTCCAGGACTCCCTTTAAAGGAGTTTGTTGTTCTGGATGAAGCTGTGACAATAGAGCTATAACTGATTTCAACATAGTCTCAACATAGGTCAATCTATCTTTAGTAGGCTCATTGAATAATTTCTCCTCAGAGTCTGAGCCATCTGAGTCTTCCTTAATGTCTAGCTCAGTGGGTTCAGGTCTTGTTAATTTTCTCAGCTCTTCCCAGGCAGCAGCAGAATATGCTCCCGGGGCTGGGCAACACTCATCAGATCCCTGTTCAGTTTCTCCAATCGACTGATTGAATTTAATCTATACATGGCTAAGATCTAAGCAATCTTGGACCAGATACCAAAGAATAATAGCATCCACTGAGGTTTTCTCAGGGCCAGTTGCATCATAATGTTCCCTATTTTTTTTTCAATTTTCTAGCAAGTTTCTAAGTTATTGGTTCCTTCCTCCAGGAACTGGGGGCATGCTTCCTCAATAAAGTAAAAGAAACGTTCTAAGTTACTTTGGCCAACTTTCACTGCCCGGGCATTAAGCATGCCTTTGGGGGCCTGCATGTATAGCATGCGGCTATTACCTTGTCCCATAATTTATTACTCCCGACAATACACTCTCCTCCCGCTCTCCTTCCCAAGTATTCGGACGTCCTTACCTGAGCGGGGGTCACCCGCCGTCGATCCCAGGCCTTCAGGTCCCTGTTCCAGGCGCCAAACCTGCCGGGCCAGCCGGCAGGGGAGCAGGAATCCTGACTGAGGGGTGGCGGGGATAAGGAAAAGGAAAAATAAGGCAAGAGAAAAAAGACAAGAGGCAAAGATGGGGTATGGGAGGTCTGCATCTTGAGATTGAAACTCAAGACTGCAGCCCCGTTTATTCTTAACATCCAGCTTTTATGCAGTTTGGGAACCAGGGAATGGCATAGGGTTACCAAAGTTTAAGAAAATAAGAAAGCTTTTAGGTCGGTAAATAACAGGAGGCAATAAAACAAGACAAGGCTGAATGGTAAACATAAACCAGGTGCCTATGGACACAGTAAAACATCTTGGTAAGTGCTGGCTGTCAATTAAGCCAAATCTTACCTCATTCCTTGTGATAACAGCACAGCCAGAGGTCAGGATGAGCTTAGCTGCTAGCTCGGCTCCCGACACAGGACAGGACTTTTCTCCTTGCAGGACGAACCCTGCTTGCAGGACAAATCCTGCACAAGATTCTGTCAGGTATTAAGTCCTACCTCTGCTTGGGGTTCAGAACTCCAGCAAGTTCAACACAGGGGAGAAACCTGGTCCACTGGGGCACCAGGTCAGAGTTAAGTCCTTAGAGGAAGACGTTCCTACTGGGAAAGGAAAAGGAAGACTATGGAGAGAAAATCTGAGGCATACCTTGGGAAGAAATAAGACGCCCAATGTCACTCAGATCTGTTGGAAAAGCATTTAAATCAAAAAGAACTGTTATTTGCAAATGGCAATAGTGAATTCATAGAAAAACCTAAGAAAAAATCCCATGAAAACAATGGTAGGATACAAGATCAGTGTATAGTGGAAATCCATTCACTATCCACTGATAATTTTTAAATGCCCCCCCCGAATACATTTAAAATAAAACCAAATGTTTATCAGTATCCAAAACCACTAACTATTTATGAGTAACTTTAATAAAACATGTGCTCAGACCTGTACTTTGAAACTCTGAATCATTGCTGAAAACTATTAATCACTGCTGAGAATAATGAAATGCCTACTTAGACATTCCACATTCATGAAGGCTCAGCACCATGAAAATGTCAATCTTCTCCCTATCCTGCTGTTTTTAATTTGGCAATGTAACTCTAAAATTTATATGGTAAGAACAAAATAAGAACACATACATAACCGATTTTAAGGTATACTATGAAACCCCATCTATGGTATAGTAGCTATAAGAAGAGACAAATCGATGATATTTTCATGTTCAGATACAGATTCATTTGTATATAATCAATCTTCAACAAAGAAGGTAGCATTATTCAGTGTTGGGTTATTTTTCAATAAATGAAACAATGGGCTATCCATATAAAAAGTAAAGCTTCAGCCGAGAACCAGTAGCTCATACCTGTAATCCTAGCTACAGGAAACTGAGATCTAAGGATGGTGATTCAAAGCTAGCCCCTGCCAAGGTAGCAAAGTCCCCGAGACTCTTATTACCAATTAACTACCCAATTAACTACACCGAAACAAACAAACAGAAAGATAGAAGTGGAGCGGGGTGCTCAAGTAGTGGGCACTAGCCTTGAGCAAAAGAGCTCAGGGACAGTGCCCAGGCCCCAAGTTCAAGCCTCAGGACCATCACGAATGAATGAATGAATGAATGAATGAACTTGTATTCCTACTTCAGACCACAGACAAATGTGAATTTTAAATAGATCATCAACCTAACCTTTAAGATGGAAGTTGTAGAAGAAAACACAGCAGGATCTTTGTGACCTTTGGGAAGACAATGACTTCTTCAGTACAAACAAACAATAATCTTACAAAAGTGAAAAAAAAAACAGTAAATGTTACCAAAATATGAAAGGCTACTCTTCTAAAAACAACCTTTCAAAGGCAAAAATATTTGCGTACATTTATCTGAGCAGGAGCTGTTATCCAGAATTTAGAATCAAACCTTAACAATGCAATAAAATAATTTGGTTTCTTAAAACAAGCCAAAAGAAAAAGAATAAGCACTTCAAAAACAAACAAAAAAAAAAATCCACCCCACAACAACCAGAAGCAGCATATGCAAAATGCTTGATAGTGTTAGTCATTTGGGAAATGCAAATTAAAGCCACGGGTGATATCACTACACCACTACTAAAGTGTCTAGTATTTCAAAATGTTGGCAGGGATGGGAAGCTATTTGTGTTTTTATACAAGGCTGAGAAGAATACTGCTTCAAAAAGCATCTTGGCCATTTCTTCAGATCAAGATACATTCCCCAAAATGACCTAACAGTTTCATTCTTGATATTTAACCAAGAGAAAATAAGAATACATGTCTAAGAAAAGACTTGGATACAAATGTTTATAACTGCTTTAGTCACAGTAGCCCCAAACTAAAAATAACCCATGCATCCAGTAACACGTGAGTAGACAAACTGTAGTGTATTCATACAATGGGATATTACTAAGCATTAAAAAATCAGAAACTACTTTACATGCAATACAGATAAATGTTAGAAAACTTATGCTGGGCAAAAGAAGGCAGACACAAAATTTTACACATTACTTTTTAGAGCAAGAAAATCTAATTAATAGTGACAGGGTTGTCTGGGTCTGGAGGTGTCTGTATGGAGAATAGATTAAGAATAACCACAGAGCCAGGTGCTGGTGGTTCATGCCTGTAATGCTAGCTACTCGGGAGGCTGAGGTCTGAGGATCAAGGTTTGCAGCCAGCCTGGGCAAGAAAGTCCATGAGGGCGCTGGGGATATGGCGTAGTGGCAAGAGTGCTTGCCTCATATACATGAGGCCCTGGGTTCAATTCCCCAGCACCACATATACAGAAAATGGCTAGAAGTGGCGCTGTGGCTCAATTGGCAGAGTGCTAGCCTTGAGCACAAAGAAGCCAGGGAGAGTGCTCAGGCCCTGAGTCCAAGCCCCAGGACTAGCCAAAAAAAAAAAAAAAAACAGTCCATGAGATTCTTATCTCCAGTTAACCAGCAAAAAACTGGAAGTGGAGCTGTAGCTCAAGTGGTGGTTATGCTAACCTTGAGCGAAAAAGTTCAAGGACCGCAACCAGGCCCTGAATTCAAGCCCCAGCACAGGAGAGAGAGGTAGAGAAAAAAACACAGAATTCCTTTTAGGTTAATGTAAATACTCGATATGTTGATTGTGGTTGTGGTGTGTACATTTGTCAACACATCATAATGAACACATAAAATGGGTGCATTTCTTTGTTTTATATATATACGTATATATATGGATACACATACATGTACATATGTGTATCCATATGTGTGTGCATAGTTAGCTGACTTTAAAATTCCATAAAGAGCAAATTTTTTTTTTTTTTTTTGGCCAGTCCTGGGCTTGGACTCAGGGCCTGAGCACTGTCCCTGGCTTCTTTTTGCTCAAGGCTAGCACTCTGCCACTTGAGTCACAGCGCCACTTTTGGCCATTTTCTGTATATGTGGTGTTGGGGAACCGAACCCAGGGCCTCATGTATACGAGGCAATCACTCTTGCCACTAGGCCATATCCCCAGCCCAAAGAGCAAATATTTTAAAGTGTAAAGTTTACCCTGCTATTGAAAGTTTATCCTATATTCCCAATACTGTGACAGAATAGTGTTGTGTTTTGTAGTTAGTAGTTTTTGCTGTCTCAAGTGGTAGAGAACCTACTAGACATGGGGCCCTGAATTGTAACCCCAGAACCATCTTAATTTTAATGAATGAATGAAGTAGGTTTTCTTCCAAATAATGCCTTTAAGTATGTAATATGACATGAGATGTACCTCATTTTCACAAAAGTTGATTCTTTTGAAAAGCTCAATATAACAGCTTTATAAATAAAGCTTACTCTAGGAATAAATAATATCAACAGATTTGCAGCGCTGTTAAAAAGTGAATAATTCATTATATACTAGTAACCAAAATGAATGAAAACTAAGAGCTGAGCTTCATAAATTTAACTGGTTTATAGTAGATTTAAAAAAATCTTACAAATAATGTATTTGACAATCTCAAGATATGTTAGCAGTACATCAAATGTGCCAAATGTTCACTCAGTTTTTTGGTTTGGTTTTGGTTGGGCAAAGATTGTGATTTGGAGGGACTGAACCCTGAGCCTTGCACACATTCTAGGCTACTGAGCCTACCCTAACCTTGTTCTTTAAGATAGGATTTTACTGTATAGGTCAAGATGGCATCAAATTTTCTATCCTCTGCATCTCCAATGCTGGGATTAAGGGCATGTGCCAAGCCCAGTTCTCCTTTTTTGTAGATAGGAAAACTCAGGCACAGAAGCCTTTTGAAAGCTCATATAGATTGATGCTTTAGGATGGACAGCATCAGTCATACAATTTTGCTCTGAACTGATAGCTGGAAGTTCAATATATTGAAAGTAAAAAATCCATCTACATGGTAATATAGGTATATTGTTATTTTCCTCTAAGAACTTCATTCCAAAAGAACCTTTTCATAACTCACAAAACTAATGGTGAAAGTAAAACATATATTTATGCTACTATAGTCATTAGTTATACCTGAATAAACAGGCATGATATAAACATTGGTTATACCTGAATAAGTAGAATATAAAAAGCATTTGAAACTCTTCTTTGGGGAAAATGTTTTATATTAGTAGAGGTACAGTCTGGGGAACTTTACAATGAAGATGTCCCCCCCTTTTCTCTTACCATATGTATTTTTCATTGTGCTTAACTTGGAAAACCCCTTCAGAACTGATGTTACTTTTTTGGGAAATTTTTGGATAGTAAATGCTGGGGAGTGGATTTCCTGGTGACATCTTCATTTTCAAAGAGCCTTCAGGCTATACCAGCTGCAGACTGAAAGTGGCCATCATAAACCCAGATCAGCTGCTAAGTGTTGCTAGTCTAGTTAAACAGTGTGACAGTTATTAGCTGATAGAAAGGATCCTTGTCATGAGAAAGAAAGAAAAAAAAGGAAGGGATGAGCTAAGCTTATAATTCATAAATCTATCATTTGTTTCAAAAAAGCTATGTACAAATCCTGGCATTATAAAGATTGGTTCAACTATCTCCATTAAAAATGTGAGATGAAACAGCTGTTCTGGAATATCTCTTAGGAAAGGGAAAGCAGTCTAGTTACTGAGAAGTGAACTGAAAATCTGGTTTGCAAGCATTTGTTTCCTTCAATTTTATGTAATGATTGCTGGTGACTTTTTGTTGTTGTTGTAGAAGTTTAGTGGCGATTAAGAGTCTCATAGATTTTTCTGCCTAGGCTGGCTTTGAACCACAATCCTCAGATCTCAGCCTCCTGATGAGCTAGGACTACAGGCTTGAGTGGTTGGAACCCAGACATTTTTGTAAACCTTGTAAACCCTGATTCAAGTTATGTTAGCTTCGAGAATGTTTTTAATGGTAGTGGAATCTTTTTCATCTCACAGTTTGTTTCTATGGACTGATTAGACTATTTTCATTCTTTAAAATGTGGGCTATTTGTGAGAACCCCTAAAAGCAGTGCTGTGAGACCTGAAAGGATTGGGAGGACAGAATGCCTCCTCCCAACATGGGCTCTCAGAATGCTGAGAGTTTCCTGAAAAGGGCAATCAGTCCTGGCTTGGTAGGAATTCAGATTTCTATCATGGGTATAGGCTAATTCCACACCAAACTTTCTGGGAGCTTGGGGATAGACAAAAGTCTATGAAAATTGCAAGTCATTTATGTTAGGTTTTTAAAGTAGGTAACCGGTAAAAGAGAATGCCACGCGGTATTCAGGCAGGAGAGAAAAGTTTATTCTACTGACCTGCTCCCAAGCTCAAGATGCACGAGGTAGGCAAGAGAGCTAACCACCCCGGGGGGGGGGATGCCTTATGTAGGGCAAGGATGGGGAGGTGTGGCCAGGATGTAACTTCAGGGAAGGGGGAGGTAACTGCCTCCAGGTCTGCTGGTTACCCAGGTAACTGGGTGGAGACTTAATGAGGTGGGGGCATCTGCGTGTAGCCCTCAGGGAGAGTACCTTACATTCCAGCCTTTTAATAGTTATGAAAAGGGTGAAGACTCTCTCTGGCTACTTCCTGCAGGCAAGGGGCGTCGGCATTAGGGGTAAAAGGCAGAAATGTGTGGTCCCTCCTGAAGGCGAGCAGCAGGTGTCCCTTGGTGGTAGATCCTTAGGTAAAGTCTCCAAGAGGTTTCCTGAGGTTGGGGTCGGGTCTTCAGGTATTCGAGACAGCTTTACCTTGGTAGGCCCAAGGGAGGAACAGGTGTACCTCGAAGTCAACGTTGGTATAGAAGGGGCAGGAGCAGAAGCCCTTTTTATTCTTGACAGATGAATCCACTGTGGCTGTCCTTGGAGCTTGACCGCAGTGGGGGTGGTCAGCAGAACCTGGTGAGGGCCTGTCCACTTAGGATGTAAACCAGATGGATTAAGGGTCTTGAGAAATACTTGATCCCCAGACAAGATTGGGGGAGTGGGAAAGGGACCTTGATGTGGCTGAGGAAGACATTGGTCAGCATGTTGGCGTAACATGTGCCTAAGGAAGGTTAGAACAGGAAGGTAGTCTATCAGTGGAGTCTTGGTACTGTCAGTAGGGAAATTACCTAGAAGAAAAGGCCTTCCATACATTAATTCAAAAGGACTGAGAAAAGTAGGGCTGCGGGGAGAGGCACGTAAGCGGGTGAGCGCCAGAGGTAACAGTTCTGGCCAGGATTGCTGGAGCTCTAAAGAAAGTTTAGAAAGCTGTGTCTTAATGAGTGCATTAGCTCTTTCCACCTTTCCAGATGACTGAGGCCTATAGGGAATGTGAAGATTCCACTGGATATTTAAAGAGGTGGCTACCTGTTGAGTCACCTTGGAGATGAACGCAGGTCCATTGTCAGATTGAAGTGACCTAGGTAGGCCAAACCTAGGAATAATTTCTTTTATTAGGGCAGAGGCAACAGTGTCAGCAGTCTCTGATGTTGTAAGATAGGCCTCAATCCATCCTGAAAATGTATCTACCATGGTTAGAAGGTATTTCAGCCGCTTACATCGAGGCATGTGGGTCAAGTCTATCTGCCAGTCTTCCCCTGGGGTATGTCCCCGGGCTTGGTGTGTGGGGAATGCAGCTGGTCGGAGACCACCCTGTGAGGAGGTAAGGGAACAGGTAGGGCAGGCTTGGGTAATGGCCTTCAGTCGAGCAGTTAGGCTAGAGCAATGAAGTAAAGGCTTGAGAAGGTGGGAGAGAGGCTTGTATCCAATGTGTAATGCCTGATGCACTTGGGAAAGGAAATTGTCTGCTTGGGACTCAGGGAGAACAAATCGTCCTGCTAGGGACCACCATCCCTGTGCCTCCTGTGAGGCTCCCTGATGAGTGAGTTCCTCCAGCTCCTGTGGGGTGTAAGACGGTTGAACTGGAGGCAATACTGGAAGTAAGGGTGCTAGAAGTTGTCTCTGGGCTGCTTTCTTTGCCTCCTGGTCTGCTTTTGAGTTGCCCACCTTAATGGCATCAGGTCCCGTCTGGTGTCCCCGGCAGTGAATGACAGCTACCTGTTGGGGAAGGGAAGCCGCTTCTAGGAGCTTAAGAATAAGGGAAGCATTAGTAATGGGGGTCCCTTTAGTAGACAGGAAACCACGCTCCTTCCAGATGGCTGCATGTGAATGGAGAATATGATAGGCATATTTTGAATCTGTATAAATTTTAATCCTCCGGCCCTTGGCTAGAGTTAAGGCCCTGGTTAAAGCTATAAGCTCTGCCTTTTGTGAGGTAGTGCCAGGGGGCAGAGGGCTGCTTTCAATAATGGTGTAGTCATTAACAGTGGCATAACCCGCAACTCGGCTGACTGAAGGGGTGAGTGTGGAACTGCCATCAATGTACCAGGTGTCTTCTGGGTCAGGAAGGGGGGTTTCTGAGATACCTGTAAAATGGGGTGTGACATCATCCAAGGTTTCTGTACAGGAGTGGACAAGAGGGTTAGAATTGGATGGAAGCAAAGTGGCTGGATTAAGAGGGGAGCAGCTTTCCAGTGAGAAGTCAGGGTTCTCAATAAAGGTAACATGAAGCAGCTGTAGGCGAGAAGGGGAGAGGCAAGACAGGGATTTATGAGATAAAAGGTCCTTTAGCCTGTGGGGAGAGCGAATGGTAGTGAGCTGGCCAAAAGTGAGCTTTGTGCTCTCCTGTGCCAGGGTGGCTGCTGCTGCCAGAGCCCAAAGGCAGGCTGGCCAGCCTTTTACCTTTGGGTCTAGTTGTTTCGAGAGATAGGCCACAGGTCTAAAAGAGGGGCCTGACATTTGCCCAAGCACCCCAAGGCCAATTCCCCACTTCTCAGTGACATAAAGTAAAAAGGGTTCTTTAAGACTGGGTAGAGCCAGTGCTGGAGCCTGTAGAAGCGCTTGTTTCAGTACCTTAAATGGGGTGTCGATGGGCTTTGTGGGGTCTGGTGGCTCTTTTAGGGAGCCCTTGGCTGCCTCATAAAGCGGTTTGGCCAAGGTAGCAAATCCAGGTATCCAAATGCGAAGAAAGCCCGCGCAAGTCCCAAGAAGGACAGAATGTCCTCCTTGGTCTGCAGGACAGAGAGAGAGACTCAATATAAGCTTTTCTATCAAGAGTAATTCTTCTCTCTGTAGGAGTTATGGAGAGACCCAGGTACGTTACTTCTGGCTTTGTTATCTGGGCTTTAAAAGGAGAGACTCTATATCCTTGGGCCAATAGGAAGTTAAGGAGGTCAGCCGTGTGTTGGCGCGCCAACTCGAGGGAAGGGCTGCAAAGCAAGAGATCATCCACATACTGAAGAATGACACTAGGGGATACCTGGAGAGAGAGAAGGTCCTTTGCTAGAGCTTGTCCAAAAAAATGGGGGCTGTCCCGGAACCCCTGAGGGAGGACTGTCCAGGTTAGCTGTTGTGCCCTGGAGGTATCTGGGTCCATCCAGGTGAAGGCAAAGAAGTCCTGACAGTTGGGATGCAAGGGAATTGTAAAAAAATGCATCCTTCAGGTCCAGGACTGAGAAGTGGGTGGTACCAGGAGGTATCTGTGAAAGGAGTGTATACGGGTTAGGCACAACAGGGTGAATAGGAAGGACTGCAGCATTAATGATGCGCAGGTCCTGGACTAGACGATAGGTTCCATCAGGCTTAATTACTGGCAGAATAGGGGTGTTGAAGGGGGAGTTAGTAGGTCTGAGAAGTCCTTGTTTAAGAAGGCGGAGAATGATAGGCTTTAAACCTTGCCTATGTCTGAGGGAAATGGGGTATTGAGATGTGCTGGGGAAATGGGTAGGGTTTTTAAGCTTAATGAGAACAGGAGTATGGTGTCTAGCCATAGTGGGTGTAGAAGTATCACAGATTAGAGGGTTGACAAGATCTGGAGGGAGGGGGAAAGGGTCTAACTGGGAGGTTACAGGTAGGGGTTCATCTAGAGATAAAAGTAGAATAGGAGTTGGCTGCTTGGGGATATGGAATGAGAGGGAGACTTGGAATTTGGAGAGCAAGTCTCTCCCTAGGAGGGGGGTAGGGCAGCGGGGTAAGATTAGGAAGGAGTGTGAAAACGGAAAGTTGTCTATTTTGCATGGTACTGGTCCCGTAGATGGGGGACAAGAAGGTAGGCCGTCAACACCCACCACTGAGATCTGGGAGGGAAAAGTCTTCCCTGCATATTGAGATAACACCGAAAAACTGGCTCCTGTATCCAAGAGGAAGGATACTAACTTACCGGCTACATAAAAGCACACCCTGGGCTCCTCCATTGTGATGTTCTTGGGAGCCAGTGGCCCCGGGCACCGTCATTGTGTTGCTAAGCAGAGAATCTCAGTCAGGTTGGGCTCCTCCTGCCTGCGTGGTTGGGGCCGGGGAGGGACTGGCCTACCTCGTGGAGGCGAGGAGGGACAGTCGTCTGCCCAGTGCCCCAGTTGTCCACATCTTGGGCAGGGTCCAGGCGGTGGTCGCGGTGAAGGGCAGAATTTTGCCCAGTGGCCTTCTTGCCCACACTTGTAGCATGTTCCGGATGGTTTACGTTGGGTGCTTCTTCGCGGAGGAGGCCGGATGGCAGCAGCCAGGAACTGATAGTTCTCCCTCTCGCGAGCAGTCTTATCGGCGATCTCCTGCTCCTCTCGATTATTGAAAACCTTAAATGCCATGCTCACCAGATCTCGTTGAGGGGTTTGAGGACCGTCCTCAGCCTTTTTTTAACTTTTTCCTAATATCAGGAGCCGATTGGGCTATAAAATGAGTATTGAGGATTACCTTAGCCTCTGCTGAATCTGGGTCCAGCTTAGTATAACGCTGGAGAGCTTCAGTAAGGCGGTCAAGAAATTCGGCCGGATTCTCATCCCCTCTTTGGGTAATGTGTCTTAATTTGTCATAGTTAACTGGGCGATGAGCTGCTTTTTGGAGGCCAGCCACTAAGCAAGTTATCATCCTATTTCTACTTTTCCTCCCAGGGGCATTACTTTGATAATCCCAATTGGGCTCCTCCCTGGGCACGGCTGTTGCTCCCACTGGGAAGTCATTATCTACGAGGTGGGCCTCATCCGCATGTGCCTGGGCGGCAGTCCACACCCTTTCCTTTTCCTCCGGGCTAAGAGTGGAGGATATTATTAAATATATATCATGCCAGGTAAGGTCATAGGCCTGAGCAAGGTACTTAAACTGTTTGACATAACCATTAGGGTCTTGGGAATATGATCCCAGTTTCTTCTCAATCTGAGCCATATCAAACATTGAAAATGGAGCATGCACTCTTACTATCCCTTCAGGCCCCGCCACCTCCCGCAAAGGACACAAGGAGTTTGGTGGGGCTCGAGTGTCCCCTGTTCGAGATCGGGTGAGAGCCGCAGGAGGGGAGGGGAGAGGAGGTGAGGGAGGGGGAGAGGAAGGGGAAGAAGGTGAAGGTGCTGAAGACTCGGCAGGAAGAGGGGTGGAGTCAAAAAGGGGGTCAGAGATATCAGGTTCCAGAGGGGCCTCAGAGCTCTCAGCAACTGTGTGTCCACGTGCCAGCAGAATGGGGAAAGTCAGACATGTTTGACAGAGAGCTGGGTTATTCCTGAGAGCAAAAAAGGCCTGAACATGGACGACCTCTGACCATTTACCATTGAGGCGACAAAAACTGTCTCAATCTCTGAGAACAATATAATCTAGAGTCCCATCTCTAGGCCATTGGGAGCGATTGTCAAGTCGGTACTGCGGCCAGACCTCAGTGCAATAATGAGTTAGCCGTTTTCGGTCAATGCAGTCCTTAAGGGACAAGACATCCAGCGATTGCAGAAGGCATTCCAAAGGGGTTTCCTGCTTTGGGCATGACTTGCAGCACCCCATTAGAACCACAGAGGGAAATAAGTTTGGCAAGAACTGAAACAAGTGTCCCCACTGTAAGGTCCTCTCCCTGAGGGCTACATGCAGATGCCCCCACCCATTAAGTCTCCACCCAGTTACCTAGGTAACCAGCAGACCTGGATGCAGTTACCTCCCCCTTCCCTGAAGTTACATCCTGGCCACACCTCCCCATCCCTGCCCTACATAAGGCATCCCCCCCGGGGTGGTTTGCTCTCTTGCCTACCTCATGCACCTTGAGCTTGGGAGCAGGTCAGTAGAATAAACTTTTCTCTCCTGCTTGAATACCACGTGGCGTTCTCCTTTACCGGCTACCTACTTTAAAAACCCAACATATATGGTGCCGTGACTCGGGAAGGGCTTAAGAGTCAGGACAGGTGGAATTCCCATCTATTTTTCTCCTTTTTCTGGGAGTATCCCCAGTCCTGACGGCCCTTTTTCCGCGAACCAAACTGCTGTGAGACGCCACGTGGGACTTTTCATCAATACCATTGCTGGCCTCTGCATCCACGTCCATACCACTCCTCTACTCCTGTGAGTGAAACTGCTACGCAGATTTTCTGTTGCTTTTTCTGGACATGGTACCGTACCAGAGAACTTCTCAGGCCCAGGGCCTGGTCACCTCCAACGTGGGGACACTTGTTTCAGTTCTTGCCAAACTTATTTCCCTCTGTGGTTCTAATGGGGTGCTGCAAGTCACGCCCAAAGCAGGAAACCCCTTTGGAATGCCTTCTGCAATCGCTGGATGTCTTGTCCCTTAAGGACTGCATTGACCGAAAACGACT
Organism: Perognathus longimembris pacificus; assembly: GCF_023159225.1. Classification (NCBI taxonomy): domain Eukaryota; kingdom Metazoa; phylum Chordata; class Mammalia; order Rodentia; family Heteromyidae; genus Perognathus; species Perognathus longimembris. Next base: position 14,257,779 of record NC_063178.1, read on the forward strand.
AACTCATTGCACTGAGGTCTGGCTGCAGTACCGACTTGACAATCGCTCCCAATGGCCTAGAGATGGGACTCTAGATTATATTGTTCTCAGAGATTGAGACAGTTTTTGTCGCCTCAATAGTAAATGGTCAGAGGTCGTCCATGTTCAGGCCTTTTTGGCTCTCAGGAATAACCCAGCTCTCTGTCAAACATGTCTGACTTTCCCCATTCTGCTGGCACGTGGACACACAGTTGCTGAGAGCTCTGAGGCCCCTCTGGAACCTGATATCTCTGACCCCCTTTTTGACTCCACCCCTCTTCCTGCCGAGTCTTCAGCACCTTCACCTTCTTCCCCTTCCTCTCCCCCTCCCTCACCTCCTCTCCCCTCCCCTCCTGCGGCTCTCACCCGATCTCGCACAGGTGACACTCGAGCCCCACCAAACTCCTTGTGTCCTTTGCGGGAGGTGGCGGGGCCTGAAGGGATAGTAAGAGTGCATGCTCCATTTTCAATGTTTGATATGGCTCAGATTGAGAAGAAACTGGGATCATATTCCCAAGACCCTAATGGTTATGTCAAACAGTTTAAGTACCTTGCTCAGGCCTATGACCTTACCTGGCATGATATATATTTAATAATATCCTCCACTCTTAGCCCGGAGGAAAAGGAAAGGGTGTGGACTGCCGCCCAGGCACATGCGGATGAGGCCCACCTCGTAGATAATGACTTCCCAGTGGGAGCAACAGCCGTGCCCAGGGAGGAGCCCAATTGGGATTATCAAAGTAATGCCCCTGGGAGGAAAAGTAGAAATAGGATGATAACTTGCTTAGTGGCTGGCCTCCAAAAAGCAGCTCATCGCCCAGTTAACTATGACAAATTAAGACACATTACCCAAAGAGGGGATGAGAATCCGGCCGAATTTCTTGACCGCCTTACTGAAGCTCTCCAGCGTTATACTAAGCTGGACCCAGATTCAGCAGAGGCTAAGGTAATCCTCAATACTCATTTCATAGCCCAATCTGCTCCTGATATTAGGAAAAAGTTAAAAAAAAAGGCTGAGGACGGTCCTCAAACCCCTCAACGAGATCTGGTGAGCATGGCATTTAAGGTTTTCAATAATCGAGAGGAGCAGGAGATCGCCGATAAGACTGCTCGCGAGAGGGAGAACTATCAGTTCCTGGCTGCTGCCATCCGGCCTCCTCCGCGAAGAAGCACCCAACGTAAACCATCCGGAACATGCTACAAGTGTGGGCAAGAAGGCCACTGGGCAAAATTCTGCCCTTCACCGCGACCACTGCCTGGACCCTGCCCAAGATGTGGACAACTGGGGCACTGGGCAGACGACTGTCCCTCCTCGCCTCCACGAGGTAGGCCAGTCCCTCCCCGGCCCCAACCACGCAGGCAGGAGGAGCCCAACCTGACTGAGATTCTCTGCTTAGCAACACAATGACGGTGCCCGGGGCCACTGGCTCCCAAGAACATCACAATGGAGGAGCCCAGGGTGTGCTTTTATGTAGCCGGTAAGTTAGTATCCTTCCTCTTGGATACAGGAGCCAGTTTTTCGGTGTTATCTCAATATGCAGGGAAGACTTTTCCCTCCCAGATCTCAGTGGTGGGTGTTGACGGCCTACCTTCTTGTCCCTCATCTACGGGACCAGTACCATGCAAAATAGACAACTTTCCGTTTTCACACTCCTTCCTAATCTTACCCCGCTGCCCTACCCCCCTCCTAGGGAGAGACTTGCTCTCCAAATTCCAAGTCTCCCTCTCATTCCATATCCCCAAGCAGCCAACTCCTATTCTACTTTTATCTCTAGATGAACCCCTACCTGTAACCTCCCAGTTAGACCCTTTCCCCCTCCCTCCAGATCTTGTCAACCCTCTAATTTGTGATACTTCTACACCCACTATGGCTAGACACCATACTCCTGTTCTCATTAAGCTTAAAAACCCTACCCATTTCCCCAGCACATCTCAATACCCCATTTCCCTCAGACATAGGCAAGGTTTAAAGCCTATCATTCTCCGCCTTCTTAAACAAGGACTTCTCAGACCTACTAACTCCCCCTTCAACACCCCTATTCTGCCAGTAATTAAGCCTGATGGAACCTATCGTCTAGTCCAGGACCTGCGCATCATTAATGCTGCAGTCCTTCCTATTCACCCTGTTGTGCCTAACCCGTATACACTCCTTTCACAGATACCTCCTGGTACCACCCACTTCCCAGTGCTGGACCTGAAGGATGCATTTTTTACAATTCCCTTGCATCCCGACTGTCAGGACTTCTTTGCCTTCACCTGGATGGACCCAGATACCTCCAGGGCACAACAGCTAACCTGGACAGTCCTCGCTCAGGGGTTCCGGGACAGCCCCCATTTTTTTGGACAAGCTCTAGCAAAGGACCTTCTCTCTCTCCAGGTATCCCCTAGTGTCACTCTTCAGTATGTGGATGATCTCTTGCTTTGCAGCCCTTCCCTCGAGTTGGCGCGCCAACACACGGCTGACCTCCTTAACTTCCTATTGGCCCAAGGATATAGAGTCTCTCCTTTTAAAGCCCAGATAACAAAGCCAGAAGTAACGTACCTGGGTCTCTCCATAACTCCTACAGAGAGAAGAATTACTCTTGATAGAAAAGCTTATATTGAGTCTCTCTCTCTGTCCCGCAGACCAAGGAGGACATTCTGTCCTTCTTGGGACTTGCGCGGGCTTTCTTCGCATTTGGATACCTGGATTTGCTACCTTGGCCAAACCGCTTTATGAGGCAGCCAAGGGCTCCCTAAAAGAGCCACCAGACCCCACAAAGCCCATCGACACCCCATTTAAGGTACTGAAACAAGCGCTTCTACAGGCTCCAGCACTGGCTCTACCCAATCTTAAAGAACCCTTTTTACTTTATGTCACTGAGAAGTGGGGAATTGGCCTTGGGGTGCTTGGGCAAATGTCAGGCCCCTCTTTTAGACCTGTGGCCTATCTCTCGAAACAACTAGACCCAAAGGTAAAAGGCTGGCCAGCCTGCCTTTGGGCTCTGGCAGCAGCAGCCACCCTGGCACAGGAGAGCACAAAGCTCACTTTTGGCCAGCTCACTACCATTCGCTCTCCCCACAGGCTAAAGGACCTTTTATCTCATAAATCCCTGTCTTGCCTCTCCCCTTCTCGCCTACAGCTGCTTCATGTTACCTTTATTGAGAACCCTGACTTCTCACTGGAAAGCTGCTCCCCTCTTAATCCAGCCACTTTGCTTCCATCCAATTCTAACCCTCTTGTCCACTCCTGTACAGAAACCTTGGATGATGTCACACCCCATTTTACAGGTATCTCAGAAACCCCCCTTCCTGACCCAGAAGACACCTGGTACATTGATGGCAGTTCCACACTCACCCCTTCAGTCAGCCGAGTTGCGGGTTATGCCATTGTTAGTGACTACACCATTATTGAAAGCAGCCCTCTGCCCCCTGGCACTACCTCACAAAAGGCAGAGCTTATAACTTTAACCAGGGCCTTAACTCTAGCCAAGGGCCAGAGGATTAACATTTATACAGACTCAAAATATGCCTATCATATTCTCCATTCACATGCAGCCATCTGGAAGGAGCGTGGCTTCCTGTCTACTAAAGGGACCCCCATTACTAATGCTTCCCTTATTCTTAAGCTCCTAGAAGCGGCTTCCCTTCCCCAACAGGTAGCTGTCATTCACTGCCGGGGACACCAGACGGGACCTGATGCCATTAAGGTGGGCAACTCAAAAGCAGACCAGGAGGCAAAGAAAGCAGCCCAGAGACAACTTCTAGCACCCTTACTTCCAGTATTGCCTCCAGTTCAACCGTCTTACACCCCACAGGAGCTGGAGGAACTCACTCATCAGGGAGCCTCACAGGAGGCACAGGGATGGTGGTCCCTAGCAGGACGATTTGTTCTCCCTGAGTCCCAAGCAGACAATTTCCTTTCCCAAGTGCATCAGGCATTACACATTGGATACAAGCCTCTCTCCCACCTTCTCAAGCCTTTACTTCATTGCTCTAGCCTAACTGCTCGACTGAAGGCCATTACCCAAGCCTGCCCTACCTGTTCCCTTACCTCCTCACAGGGTGGTCTCCGACCAGCTGCATTCCCCACACACCAAGCCCGGGGACATACCCCAGGGGAAGACTGGCAGATAGACTTGACCCACATGCCTCGATGTAAGCGGCTGAAATACCTTCTAACCATGGTAGATACATTTTCAGGATGGATTGAGGCCTATCTTACAACATCAGAGACTGCTGACACTGTTGCCTCTGCCCTAATAAAAGAAATTATTCCTAGGTTTGGCCTACCTAGGTCACTTCAATCTGACAATGGACCTGCGTTCATCTCCAAGGTGACTCAACAGGTAGCCACCTCTTTAAATATCCAGTGGAATCTTCACATTCCCTATAGGCCTCAGTCATCTGGAAAGGTGGAAAGAGCTAATGCACTCATTAAGACACAGCTTTCTAAACTTTCTTTAGAGCTCCAGCAATCCTGGCCAGAACTGTTACCTCTGGCGCTCACCCGCTTACGTGCCTCTCCCCGCAGCCCTACTTTTCTCAGTCCTTTTGAATTAATGTATGGAAGGCCTTTTCTTCTAGGTAATTTCCCTACTGACAGTACCAAGACTCCACTGATAGACTACCTTCCTGTTCTAACCTTCCTCAGCCACATCAAGGTCCCTTTCCCACTCCCCCAATCTTGCCTGGGGATCAAGTATTTCTCAAGACCCTTAATCCATCTGGTTTATATCCTAACTGGACAGGCCCTCACCAGGTTCTGCTGACCACCTCCACTGCGGTCAAGATCCAAGGACAGCCACAGTGGATTCATCTGTCAAGAATAAAAAGGGCTTCTGCTCCTGCCCCTTCTATACCAATGTTGACTTCGAGGTACACCTGTTCCTCCCTTGGGCCTACCAAGGTAAAGCTGTCTCGAATACCTGAAGACCCGACCCCAACCTCAGGAAACCTCTTGGAGACTTTACCTAAGGATCTACCACCAAGGGACACCTGCTGCTCGCCTTCAGGAGGGACCACACATTTCTGCCTTTTACCCCTAATGCGATGCCCCTTGCCAGCAGGAAGCAGCCAGAGAGAGTCTTCGGCCTTTTCATAATTATTAAAAGGCTGGAATGTAAGGTCCTCTCCCTGAGGGCTACATGCAGATGCCCCCACCCATTAAGTCTCCACCCAGTTACCTAGGTAACCAGCAGACCTGGAGGCAGTTACCTCTCCCTTCCCTGAAGTTACATCCTGGCCACACCTCCCCATCCCTGCCCTACATAAGGCATCCCCCCCCCTCCCCCGGGGTGGTTCGCTGTCTTGCCTACCTTGTGCACCTTGAGCTTGGGAGCAGGTCAGTAGAATAAACTTTTCTCTCCTGCTTGAATACCGCGTGGCATTCTCCTTTACCGGCTACCTACTTTAAAAACCCAACACCCACTTTGGAGGTGACCAGGCCCTGGGCCTGAGATGTTCTCTGGTACGGTACCACGTCCAGAAAAAGCAACAGAAAATCTGCGTAGCAGTTTCAGTCACAGGAGTAGAGAAGTGGTATGGAAGTGGATGCAGAGGCCAGCAATGGTATTGATGAAAAGTCCCACGTGGCGTCTCACAGCAGTTTGGTTCGCGGAAAAAGGGCCGTCAGGACTGGGGATACTCCCAGAAAAAGGAGAAAAATAGATGGGATTTCCGCCTGTTCTGACTCTTAAGCCCTTCCCGGGTTTCGGCACCATATATGTTAGGTTTTTAAAGTAGGTAGCCGGTAAAAGAGAAAGCCAAGTGGTATTCAGGCAGGAGAGAAAAGTTTATTCTACTGACCTGCTCCCAAGCTCAAGGTGCATGAGGTAGGCAAGAGAGCAAACCACCCCGGGGGGATGCCTTATGTAGGGCAGGGATGGGGAGGTGTGGCCAGGATGTAACTTCAGGGAAGGGGGAGGTAACTGCCTCCAGGTCTGCTGGTTACCCAGGTAACTGGGTGGAGACTTAATGGGTGGGGGCATCTGCATGTAGCCCTCAGGGACAGGACCTTACAAAATCAAGAATGCATTTCTAGATAAGAAATCTGGAAGTAAAATTGTCCTAAATGATTATTGCAAAGTGAGAAAAGGAGAATTATAGCTACCAAAATGTTTAATTGCCATTCCAGTTTCTCTGTAGTCTTCTTGTAACCATTTCCAGCAGGTCCACAGAGAAGGACAGATCATCCCTACAAGTTTGTCAAGATCTAACACTGGCCCTTAATAAGCTCCAGGTAGGAGTATGCTTAAAAACTATTTCTGTGTGGACCACCTTGTTGCTTTTAATTGGAGTAAAGTGGCCTCTTTAAGACTCATTGATCTGAAATCTGTTGTTCGAAGCCAGCCCGGGCATGAAAAGGTCCCTGTGGGAGTCTTCATGTCCAGCTGACCAGCAAAAGTGCTAGAAGTAATCATGAGTCGCTTTGAGGCTCAAAGTGGTAAGGTGCTAGCCTTGAGCTGGAGAGCTGAGGGACAGCACTCAGTCCCTGAGTCGAAGTCCAGTGATGGACCAAGAGAAATGACAAAGGTGCATTTAGACCAGCATGGAAAAGTTACTCCTGGGACAGAGTGATTGTGCATCCAGAGGCAGTAAGCCACTGCTTGGATGGCAGAGAGGGTGTCAGATCCTAGAGTCATTGCTGTTTGGCCTTTCAAAAGTTAATCAGAGCCGGGAGGTCCTAGAAGAATAGTTCGTAAGCATGCCTTTTATTGCCCATGTCTATCTACTTTGTAACTGGACAGGGACTTGCCAGTCATCTGTGGTAGCAGGGAGTAAAGCTAAGATTGTCAAATGGGGGAATAGTTTAAAATCCCAACCCCCTGCATCTGCTCAAAGCCCTAACTGGCAGTGAAAATTCTAAGTTGGCATATCTGTTCAGGAAAGGAAACTTGTGGACCTGAAATTAATTTAGGCATTGTTAGGTTATCAGAGATCCGTTTCCCCAGCCAGTCAGAAAAAAAAAAGCTTTTACAAACTAGAATGTTAAAAGGCTACACTGCAGTAGCCCCAAAAGTCTGTATATTTAAGTTGAAGTTAAATGTTGAATGTAATTTCCAGTTTGGAGTAAAGCTCCTACTGGACATATGACTCTGCAGCCCCTTGGTAAAGTAGACTAAGGCTATAGGTCCCTGGCTAGGTAAGGCCAACGCCCCTGAGTCAGCCTGAAGAAGTTACAGAAGATGGATGATCTTTGCCCATCAGCCCCCCTTTTAGGACCAAGGGACCAGAGTTGTTTTTGGGAAGATGAGACAGGATAAACTAGGGGCATGGAAAACAGAGGTAACAGTGTACAGAAACTGCACTTGTGAAAAATGGTTACAGGCCAAACCTTCTATGTTGGTTAAAAAATAAAAAACAAAACCCTAGCCTTGTTGGAAATATTTGATTTAAACTTATTGCCCTGGCAAAATGACCCAAGGGCCATTGATTGCCTAAAGCTGTCTTGACATTCAGTGATGTGCCAGCCTACAAAAGCTAGTGTGCTTAAGAAGGAATCAGGAAAATACAAGGAAATTTGACTAAAGTTATGCCTTAGGTTAACTTAGGTTAAGCTATCAAGGACAGTCTTATAGTCATCCAAAAGAATCTACATCTTCATCCAGTGTAGCCCTATCTTGGTAAAACAAATGGGACTCTTATCACAAGCAGCTGATTTCTGTTGTAAAGTACTTTGGATCTGCTGAAACTAAAATTTCAGGGGGACATTCTTGAGTTGAGTGGAGTTAACTAACTCTATTAAGAAAATTGGATATTGTAAGAAATTTTCAAGACTGGCCTGCTGCTAAATTCAAAGCATGTATGACAGGGTGGAGAGTCACTTCCAGGAAATGCCTGGGGTGGGAGGTGTGTCCAAGAGTATTAAAATGTGTCCAGATGGATTAGGGTGTGACCTCAGAAGAAAGGGAGGTAACTGCCATCAGGTGTGCCAGGTACCAAGGTAACTGGACAGAGATTTAAACTGCTGGGGCATCTTCATGGAGCCCTCCTGGGGGTGGATCTTGCACCGGTTGGCCGGTGGGCCAACCTTAGGCACTTAGAGGCACTGGAAACTGGAGAAATCCACTCTAAAATAGTAACTCATGATAGTTGGCTCTGGTCTGGCTTTTTAGGAGCAGCAGTCCCCATCAGGCTGACCCTTGCCCCACCTTTGTTTTCCCCAACAGCCTGTGGGTAGAGTCACAGTAAATTGCCTTGATGTAGTTGAGATAAACCGGATTCTACAAACTAGGGGAAAATAAAATGTAGACAGTTTAAAACTCTAGAAGCAAAGAAGCCCCAGAAACTGTAAAGAGGAAAGTTAGATAGCAAACCTTGGAGAATAAGAAAGGGATTTAAAAAGTCAAGTGTCACAGAATGTTCCAGTAAGTTGCTGCTGGCATGAGGAAGTAAAAGAAGGTGTGAGTGGGGATATGTTATAAGGAAAGACTTTAGAAAGAGAATTAGGGAAGCAAAAACGTTTCCTTTAGATGAAATGGTTTTGGTATGTTAAAAGTAAGAATGACAATCCCTGGAAAGTTTGAGTATGTAGCAAATGATATCAATATGTCTTAAAATTAGAGTTTATGAGTAAAGTTGGTATGCAATCAAATTGGCAATAATATAAATAGGGAAATAGGGTCAGAATTGGGGCTTCGGTGTGAAACTATCTGTACCTGCATCTGCAGGGCTAAGGGACTTGTGTGATGTCATCTAAATGTTAACCAGAAAAATCTCATGTATCTGTAACTGCTTGCTTCCCTCGCTGAGATGGTTTTGTATGTAAAGCCTGGATTTGCTCATGTGTAGCCTTAGAATCAGATTTGGGATCCCCTCCCATAATTCCTAACTTGCAATTGCATTTGTTATGAGCCTTTATCCCTCCTCAGAGCCCTATAACAGGCCCACCAAGCGATCTGGCCCAAGCTAAAAGGCCCTTTATGAGACTGGACCTCCTTCTGAGCCACACCCGCTACCAACTGAGTAAAGTACCACCGACAAGGGAACCTGGAACCACGTTGGAAGGGACCTTACATCCTGCTGCTGACAACTCCCACCACACTCAGGGCGGACAGAACTACAACCTGGATTCTCTTTACCCACACCATAAAAATGACTGGAGCCAGTGGACCTATTCACAGTGAAAGAAAACATTCTACCCCGGTGGCGGATTAGCCACAACAGAGGCCGTGTACCAAAAGATGGACTTGGCTAACTTTACCTTGCTAGGCCTGCTATGTATGGTTGGTGCTTTGGTAGCTAGGGAGAGAGCCTAGACTCCCATAAACCCTACCTATGGGTGGTCCGGCAGCTTGGGATGATAGAATAGTGGGCACCAGAATTTAGATATCTTCCCCGGCCTCCAGCCCGAGCTACTGTAACTCCCCTGGCCACTATTATTGCTCTTACTGGAGTCGTGAGATCATGGCCCCATTGTAAAAAAGGAAGCGGAAATTATTCCCCATGGCTTACTACCTTAATATCTACTTTATTGGGACAACAAAGCAGGTATATACCTCTTCCAGAGAGAGAGCAATTGGAATTTAGTTTATGGCCTGAAACACAGGATTGTGCTTCATGTCCCTAAGTCCAGGGGGGAATGAAAGACTAGGACAACTCCATCTTGAAACTGCAACCATCTTGTTGTTTGTGTTAAGCTAAGAATAACCCAGCACATATGTAAAACCCAGGAAATGACTTGTTTATGGTGAAACTAGCCAGAAATTGTACAGACTCCAGGAATGAAGTAGTTTGTGTGGATGTTTGTGCCGAAACCAACCGGCCATAAAGCCCATTTCCCAGATGGCCAAACCCGTTTGGGAACGTTGACTGCTCTGGAATGTCCTCTGACCAATTTTAGAGAACCCCTAGCCCCGAGCCAATCAGATTTGTCCTCGTACCCCAACACTGCTTCCACTTCTGTTTTTTTTGTAACTTTGTGGGTTTTTTTCCTTTAAATACCCATGTAAAACTCTGCTCGTGGCCTTCCTCCTAACCTCTGCTGTGTCGGAGTGTAGGGCCAGGTCAGGGCTGCAGCTCGCCTGAATAAAGCCTTGCTTTTGCATTTCGGAATGTCTGGCTCTTGGTGGTCTTCTTGGTGGTCTTCTAGGACTTGGGCACAACAACAGCACGGTTAGTCGGGAGACGTCGACGCCCAGTCACCTACCACACGGGCTGGGTTTTGGGGGACTCCCGGTAAGTGAGGTGCCCTCAGCCCGGACAACCCCTTCTTGAGGGCTGCAATTCCTTCCCCTTCACAGGATTCCATCCAAGCAGGTGTCAGGACACCCTAGTCCCCACATCACACCCCTCATAGCCTCAGCACACCACCCCGAAAGACTCTCCACCCCCCTTTCAGAGGACTGCAAAGTTACCACAGCCGACCAAATAAACAAGTGGGCGTGGGGTGCGACCCAGCACTAGGCTGGACCCAGGCTGGACAGTCTTTCCCTTTCTCCACCTTCTGATTCACTCCGGGGGGGCGTTAAGTCGCCTTAGACGCGCCTGAAGGACCCTATCCCTCGGAGGCTCCTGCCCCGAAGGAAAAACAAGCAATTAATCGTAGTTACACGCGTGAGCAACCAAAAGCGGAGTCGAAAAGGGGGCCCGCGTGGGTGGGTCCGGGCTGTTGGGACGGGTTCTTCTTAGGTTCGGAGCAGGCAGAGCTGAGGTCTCCCGAGTTCCCGACATGCCCCGCGCCGGAGGTCCTTGTTCGCTTTGCTGTTGCCGCCGCCGCCACCGAGGTTGCTGGGGGTGGGTGAGAGGAGGAGTAGCCGGGCGTCTGGAGGAAATCGGTGTTTTGCCCGGGGTGGGGGGAGTCATTCGTTTCTCTTCTTCGCACCCCCGACTCCCGTTGGTGTCGAGGGGTGTCTCCGTGGGCCTCTCGGCACGCAGTGGAGATGCCTCTCTTTGCCACCAATCCCTTCGACCAGGATGTGGGTGAGTGTTTGGCCGCTCCCGTCCCCTCTACTCCAGGGGCCGCCAGCCCCCTCGGGCCGCCCGGGGGAACGTTCTAGACTCCGGGCCCCAGGGTCGCGTCCTCCCGTTTCCCCGAGGCCCCTTTAAGAGTCGGCGCCGGGGAAAGCTTGGCGCACCCCCCTCCCCCGGCTTTTTTTTTTTTTTTTTTTTTTAAAGGATTGGGACTCGGAGAACCTCTTCAGTGGGCCTGGAGCCCGGGCTGGGTTTACTCACCAACTTCTCTCTGGGCCTGGCAGGAGCGAGCAGCCTGCTGTTAGCATCTGGCGCTGGCACTTTCCTTGTGGAAGAACTGGGAAGGGCTGAGGCGTTCCTATCTCTTGGCTCGAGAAACTATAGATTGCAAGCTCTGGAGCAAAAGTTGTTTTTCCCCTGGACATATGCAAATAAATAAATGAATAAAAGCATTAGAAACCAGCAGAGTTGTTTTCGAGGAGGTTTCTTCCTTCAGTCAGGCTTCAAATCCCTGTTGTAACGGTCCCAGGAGGATCCAAAGAGCTCTACGCGGCCTCTGGGTGTAGACTACAGTGTTGGGAAAGATCAAATACTTGGCCCTGGCTTGAAACCGATGGGAGGACGGGCGACTGACTTTTAAGACGCCTTTCTCATGCTCAGTTTTATTTACTTTTTAAAAAGAAATATGGAAGAGGACTTTCACTCCGGCCAAATTGTCTGAGGTGCTGAGTCTCTGTTGTTTTTGGAATGAATCTTTGGTATTAGGTAGTGATCTTAACCAATTCAACAGGTTAGCTTCTCGGTTTGTCTGTTGTTGTTTCCTGACCTGAAGGTAATCATTGTGGGGTTTGAATTTGAAGGTGACTCCAATGCACTCAGAGGAACCAAATTAACACGAAATGTGGAATAAAAGCCAGCCAAATTCCATATCAAGTCCTGTGAGGCAGAATTTAACAGTTCCTATAGCAAAAGAATAACCTAACAGTTTATGCAACTTTATGTATTTATTTTTTCCACTCCCGAGCCTTGAACACTGCCTGGGCGCTGTCCCTGCGCTTTTTTGCTCAAGATTAGCACTGTATCATTTGAGCCACAGCTCCACTTCCGGCTATTTGGCAATTAATTGGAGATAAAAGTTGAATAGACTTTCCTGCCTGTTCTGGCTGCGAACTGTGATCCTCAGATCTCAGCTGCCTGAGTAACTAGGATTACAAGCATGAGCCAGCAGTACTGGGCTGCATCCTTATTTTGGTTGAGGTTTGGATTATCATTAAAAAATGGTTCAATCCAGTCATCACTGCCTTCTAAGCTGCAAGGCAATGTAGATTCTTTGGATTTCAATGTTTTATCTTTAAGGAAGGGAAAACACAGTTTTGTTCTGTGATTTAATGAAGTAGTTTATGTAAGAAACTTGCACAGTGCCTTTATATAGTAGGTACTGAAAAGATGCTAGTTTTTGTTGTAGCTCGCATATCTTGATCTTAGCAGTGGATCTTAGCAGTGAACTTCGGAGATCACCAGTAATTCAAAATAAGAAATGAATTGGAAAATTATACATAGTTAGAACTTGGCACACTATTTAACACAACATAGTGCTCATTGATTTAAGAGACTTAAGGCATAATGATAAACAAGACCTGGTTGCTGCTCTTAGACAGCTTTACAACTTACTACATCCATCTCTAGGGCAGATGCTTAAAACAACTTGGTACTTGCCTCTATTTCCAGCACCTTCAATAAAGTTTTGGTGCTACTATACAAGCTGGCTACCAACTAACCAATTGCCTTTATAGTCTAATGACTTGATTTGTTTTTTTATTATGCTATGAATTGAACCCAGGGCCTCATGCATGTTTCTACTGATTTTTTTTTAATACAAATTCACTTCCGAGTCATATGAATTTCTTAATGTCAAACTTGTTCTGTCTCTACAACACCCATCTCAAGTACAGGCTCCTTCTTGCCTTCCTGCTTTTGTTTCTTCCTTATTTCTGCATATCCCCACGTTTTCAGGCTACCTCAAAATCCAACTGGTTATACCTGAATTATTTCCTGAATATCCTAACCTGCAGTTTCTCAGTAGCAACATGATTGATAGTTTGGGCTACATAAATATGCTTGGGTTCAGGATGGGAAAGATGGTGGTCTGTCCTGTAGATTGTAGGTGTTGATTCACCTCGTCCTTCCTAGATTTCTGTGGTGTCCCTACTGCCTACCCCTCATAGTTTTAAAGGTTTGTCACAATAGTTCCCAGTTGAAAAATCACTGTTATAGTCCATTGTAATTTCCATGAAAAGCAGCTTAGCAGGTTGTTTTATTTGTTTGTTTTCCAACTTGTCTGTAGGGCTTGAACTCAGGGCCTTGGCGCTGTCCCTGAGCTTTTGTGCTCAAGGCTGGTGCTCTCCCACGTGGAGCCACAGTGCCACTTCTGGCTCTCTGATGGTTTAATTGGAGATAAGAGTCTCATGGCTTTTCTTGCCTGGGTTGGTTTCAAACCACTATCATATCTCAGACTTCTGAGTAGCCAGGATTACAAATGTGAGCCACCAGTTCCTCTCTGGTTTGACAGTTTTTTGCCTTTATGATTTTTTTTTTTTGCAGTAAGATAGAAGGAGTTATATTCTGAGGTGTGGTGTTTTTTGTTTGTTTTTTGTTTTGCAGTACTGGGGATCTTAGACTTGCTGGGTAGGCAGGCTTCTACCACTTGAGTTACACTTCCAGCTCTTGCTTTCCTTAGTAGGACTTTTGTTCAGGAATGCTCAGTTTAATTGGAACTACAGGCTTGTACCAACAAACCTGACTTACTGATTAAGATGAGTGTCTTGTTTGCTTTTTTTTCAAGCTGGCCTGTAACTGCAATCTTTCTAATCTTGGCTAACTGGTTTAACAGGCACAAGCCAGCACACTTGGCATGTATCTTATGTTTTGCTCCTTATTTTGGTTGCCACATAGTAGGCTCTTCCTCCCTTTTCACTATGTTAGGAATGGAATTAAGGGCCTGTGCTTGCTAGACAAAACACTCTGCTATGTGAGCAGTCATAGGCCAAAAAGTTTTAAATCAGTGTTGTTGTCTTTTGTAGGTTGTGGGGCTTGAACTCAGGGCCTGGGCACTGTCCCTGAGTGCTTTTTGCTCAAAGCTAGTGTTCTGTGGACCCACAGCTCCACTTTTGGAGTTTGATTGGTTATTGGAGATAGTCTCTTGGAAATTCTTCTGTGGGGGCTGGTTGGGAACTGCAATCCTCAGATCTCAGCCTTTTGAGTAGCTAGGATTACAGTTGTGAGCCACTGGTGCCCACTAAATCCATGTTTTTTTGAGTAGAGAATGTGTCAGTTGAAACTGTTAGATTATTTTTTCAATACTGAGGTTTGATCTCAGGGCTGTGTGCTTGATAGGCAGACACTTTACCCTGAGTCATGCCTGTGTAGGCCTTTTAGTTGCTGGTTACATTAATAACAGGATCTTCTGGCTCAGGAACGAGACTGGACTTTTATCTCCTTATTTTAGGCTTCCTATTATTGCTAAATGACAGCATGTGCCCCCATACGATTCTTACTTTGAAATGGAGTCTCCTGACTTTCTCTGCCTTAACTATCCTCAAACCACAATCCTTCAGTCTCAGCCTCTCAAGTAGCTAGGATTATACTTGTGAGATGCTCACACTCAGCTGACATTAAGCTTCTTGAATGTAGGAACACTGCTTTGTTCTAGAAAAACTTAGTCATTTGTGGGTTGGCAGGCAGTTCTAGTATAGCTCAAGCTGGCCACAAACTCATAGTCTTCCTGCCTTAGCCTCTAGAATATGGAGATTGTAGGTGTGTACCACAACACTTTGCATGGGAAAAGCTTGCTTTTTAAAGTTTATGAAGCTTTGTTTATATGGATCAGTTCCCCTGATGAGTGTGTTTTGAAATATCCTGAAAGTTTGCTTAAGAAGTCCTTTCATATACTTCCAGTCAATCCTTGGAAAGAGTCCATAGACTCCTATGTTCACCTGTTTACTGGCATAGCATGTAAAATACAATATGTAGAATACATTTTAACAATATTCTTTTCTACCATTCTGTCAGTTAGTATGCCAGCTATAGTAAAACATTCCAGTTAACTCACTTGGTATTTTAAGCCACTTAACATTGAATTCATTTTTATGTTTTCAAAAGTTGCTAACTTTATTCATACATAGAACCTGTGACTCAGAAATTGACTGGTTTATGCTTTTTTTTTTTTTTTGTAGCAGTACTGGGGATTGAACTCAGGACCTTATGCTTGCTAGGCAAGTGGTCTACCACTTGACCCTGTACATTCAGCCCTTTTTCCTTTAGTTTGTTTTCAGATAGGGTCTCAAGCTTCTATTCTGGATACTCTCCGACTATCACCCTCCTGCTTTTACCTTCTGAGTATCTGGGACCATGGCATAATACACCACCATACTTTGTCCAGGATAGCACTGAACTCTAATCCTCTACAATCTCTACCTCCTGAGTAGCTGAGATACAGGTGTATGCCACAATGCCCAGCTGAACTTTTCTCAAATTGAGGCAGACTGTTAGCGGTAGCTTTTTCTTGAAGAAACATGTAGGCGTGTTAGAATTTTAGTTTTGTTAGGATAGGGATTTTTGTTTCATTTGTTCCCTGCTGTACTTCTAGCATGTAGGCCATGTCTGTCATAAATATATGTTTATTGAATAAATTAATTTCATTTGGACATATTTCTTCTAAATTATGAAGATAATTAAAAGTCTTATTCCATTGAGTTTTCATTTAAAAGGCACTACTGCCAGGTACCGGTGGCTCAGGCCTGTAATCCTAGCTACTCAAGAGGCTGAGAGGGCTGGGAATATGGCCTAGTGGTAAAGTGCTCACCTTGTATACATGAAGCCCTGAGTTCGATCCCTCAGCACCACATATATAGAAAAAGCTGGAATTGGCACCTTGGCTCAAGTAGTAGAGTGCTAGCCTTGAGCAAAAAGAAGCCAGGGGCAGTGCTTAGGCCCTGAGTTCAAGCCCCAGGACTGGCAAAAAAACCCAAAACAAATCAAGAGGCTGAGATCTGAGGAACACAGTTTGAAGCCAGCCTGTGCAGGAAAGTCCATGAGACTCTTATCTCCAATTAATCACAGAAAAAGCTGAGAGTGTTGCTGTGGCTCAGATGGTAGAGCTCTAGCCTTGAGCTAAAGGAGCTTGGGGACAGCACTTAGGTCCAGAGTTCAAGCCTCTGGACCGGCCAAAAAAAGGAAAAAGGAAAAAGAGGACCTATATCTTATCAAATGAAGTCTTTACCTATATCTTTGTGGATCACTTAAATATTTCTCTTCAGTGTACTTTATTTGTGGGTTTTCAGGGCACCAACTCTCTTCCATTAAGTTTTTACGTTTTTGTTTGTTTCTTTTTACAGTGTATGAGTATTGTATGTACTGGTGCTCAATTCAAGAACCTGTTTGCGGGGCTGGGGATATGGCCTAGTGGCAAGAGTGCTTGCCTCATATACATGAAGCTCTGGGATCAATTCCCCAGCACCACATATACAGAAAACGGCCAGAAGTGGCGCTGTGGCTCAAGTGGCAGAGTGCTAGCCTTGAGCAAAAGGAAGCCAGGGACAGTTCTCAGGCCCTGAGTCCAAGCCCCAGGACTGGCCAAAAAAAAAAAACAACAAAAAAGAACAACAAAAAAAAACCTATTTGGCATTTTTTGCTCTTGGAGTCTTAGGAGACAATTTAACTTCTTGTTAGGAATTCATCCTTTGGAATGACATGGTTTGAGTTCAAATTGCAGGCTTGCTGTTTCTCAGCAGTGTGCTTTTAGGCTGGTTGGTTAGCTATTCTGTACCTTTGCTTCCTTATTTTTAGAATTAGGAATAGATTGGGGCAGTAACAGTTCTTAACTCAGAGGGTTGCAAAGAGAGCTGAGTAAATAGTTGTGAAGCATTTAGAGTTCATCTTTGCTTTTCATTTATAAGTTAAAATTTAAGAAAATAAAAACGCTTATAATCACTTTTTAAATGCCAAGAGTAGTTTTGTGATTCCTAAATGTATGTACTAAGTCCTAATCTGAGTTCCAGACTGAGACATCTATCTTTTCAGCATTTCCACTTAAATTCTGGTAGGAATCTTTGGGGGGGGGCAGTCCTGGGGCTGAACTCAGGGCCTGAGCACTATTCCTGGCTTCTTTTTGCTCAAGGCTAGTACTCTGCCAACTTGAGCCACAGTGCCACTTCTGGCCTTTTCTATATATGTGGTGCTGAGAAATTGAACCTAGGTCTTCATGTATACGAGGCAAGCACTCTTGCCACTAGGCCATATTCCCAACCTGATAGGAGTCTTTAAAAGGTCAAAACTTCAATTTGTAGTTCCTTTCTCCAAACCGTATTCCTTCATCCTTGATCTTTACCCAGCTCAGTAAATGGCACTATTAAGAAAGACTTCTTGCTAGTCAGTTCTAATGCTATCATGTATTTCTTTTTCTTTCACAGATACTCTGTCAACAAGAACTTAGCTCTAGTCTACAATACAACTTCTTAAGAGGCAGAGATTGGAAGGGTCACTCTTTGAGGCCAGCCCTGACAATGTTAGTAAGTCCCAGTCTCATCCCATAAACAGCTGTGTGTGATGGTGTGCACCTGTCATCCAGCTGCATTGGAAGTTTAAAATAGGAGACTATCCTGGATACGATTATGAGACCTTATTTGAAAAGTAACTTAAGTACAAAGTCTGGGTGTGTACCTAGCAAGTTCAGGGCTCTGAGTTCAAAACCCCAGTACTTCCAGAGTCTCTTAATCTCTTTCTGACCCTATGGCAAGTGCTTTCTGGTAAGATTCTATGTTGCTGCTTTCCTCTCCGTAAATCAGTTTTCATTTACAAAAGCCATTGATCTTTACAAAGTCTTGGGTAAAGATCATTGACATGCTCAGAACCTTCTAGTAGCTTCCCATATGATATTAAAGAAAATGCAGATTCTTTGTTGTGGCCAACACTCTAGCAGTCTCCTTGCTGACTCTGTGTGATTGTCATTTCCATATCCTTTCTCTCATGCCAGACTTCTTGAAGAAGAAATGAGCACTCCTGGGCTCATTTTTGCTCTGTAGCTATCATATACTGTTTTCTTTGCCTGTATTATTGTTGCCCTGAGTAATGATTTCACATTTTCTGAAGGGCAACCTTGGACTTTGCTATCCTACCTGTGCCTCCCACACAGCTGGGATTACAGGAATAGCACCTTGTTTGGCCCCCTCCCTAGGGATTTTAAGGCTACATTGTCTGTCAGATTGTTCAGACTTTGCTCAAAATTTACTTTGCAAGACAGGCTTTTCCCACTTTCTGTTAGAAAGAGAGGAGGTTTGTAAGTTCAAGGGCAGTCTGGGTTAGATAGAGTCCAGAGCCATCCTGGGCTAATGGCAAAAGTCTCAAAAGAACAAAAGGAAACAAAAATAACAGATTAATAAGAAAAGTATGACAAATTTATTTGATCATAATTTTACCTGACATAGAAACCATTAGATTTCAGACTCGGTAAGCTATTCGATTTTATGTTTAGTGTTGATGAAACATTGACAGCCACCTAGGGTGTGAGTTAATAATTTGAGGAAACCCTGCAAGATGACTCTGGTCATCTCATTTGGACTCTTTACTTGTATTGTTTCTTCTTTCTGAGTATGAGACAGGACTTCTCTGGATGAGGGTCTTAATTTCTGTTCGGTCAGCTCCTAGTCAGAAATCATCATCATTGTAGTAATTACCATTTTCCTAGTTTTTGTAACCCACCTTGGTGAAGAGGAATTCTTTTTTTATGGCTTTTGGGCTAATGAGGGACAGGAGACAGGCGAGGAAAAAAATAAAGAGATGAATTGCTTTGTTTGAGGTTTCCTTTTTTGAACCCCAGCACTGAAGTCACAAGTGTTTTGGATGTTTTTTATTCTTACAAGAGGGATTCATTGTGTGAACAGCTTGCTACCGCTATGATTTGCAGTTTGAGTATGTCTTTCAGGGGTTCATGTTTGAAAGCTTGTTGCCGTATAAGAGGTAGTGAAATATTAAGAGGTGGGACCTAGTGAGAGGCAATTAAGTCATTAAGAGGAGCATCATCATTGGACAAAATTGTGTTTCTCTAGGAGCCTGGTGCCCAAATCTCTGGCTTTCTGTTTCTTGTACTCTGTTCTCCTTCCATGTATACTCTGACCATTGTGCCATATACCATGAGGTCCTTGCTAGAGGCTGAGAAGATGGATCTGCCTAATCTTGGACATACTGTCTTCATACACACACACACGCACACACACACACACACACACACACACACACACACAGACACTTCTTTTTATGTCAGAAACCTTAGTGTATTAATCATAGTTTAAAAAATTCTCAATCTGACAAATCCAACATTGCTGCTATATTTATCAGTCTGATTCTGATGCTTATCCTGTCAAACTGCTCTTTTGCCTTTCAATATGACTTGTAAGTTTTTGCTAAAACCCAAAGTCTGCATTACAGAAGAGGAAATCTACCAGAAGAGGAAATCTTCAAGTAGGCCTTGATAATGTGATAATAAGGTATGGAGAGAAGGGAAACATAATCTTATGGGGCAAAGATTAGGGCTCAGTCTTTTTAATGTTGCTTTTCTTTGTTATTGACACAGTCTCACTATATAGCCTCAAACTCCCCGTTGTCCTTACTGCCGCTGCCTCCGGAGTTTGAGGATTATAGATAGGTGTGTAGCACCACACCCTGCTAGCTGGGTCTCGTTGTGAGCCTGGGCCTTTGGACTGTGAACTTCATAAATATTACTCAGTGTTTCTCCTAACTTAGATGAAATCGTCTGGCTAGAGTGAGCTATAGTTGGGTATTTTTCTTCCTTAGGTTGAAGGGTCCAGGATTTTGGAACTAGGAAAAGAGTTTATTTCTGATAAAACTATTTGATTAGACATTAGTAGATTAGTAGAACAGTTAAAAGGACAGGCCTTGTTAGAAAAATGGAGTTCTTCCAGTGTGGTTCAGAATACTTTCTTTTCTCCCCTCCTACCACTTCTGCACAAGGGGATTTTTTCATATTTTCACCACGAGAAGCTAGTATACGCCTGGAGTGGACCTCATATAACAGTGTGGTGGTTCCCCTATAATTTGGTTCCAGTGGAACCAAACTCTCACCTTTGTCTTCATTGATCCTTCAGCAATCTGTAGATTATATTTGGATTATCCAGCTGAGCTTTAATTCCTGTAGAGATTTCTGCTTTTGGTAAATGTGATTCTAATATGTCTACTAAATTTGAGGTCAGCAGTTTGCCTTGAGAACTTTCTCCTCCCTCCCTCTTTCTCTCTGAGGTTGGGGGGGGGGGGTCGTGGGGCTTGAACTCTGGGCCTGTGTGCTGTCCCTGAGCTCAAGGCTAGTGCTCTAACCACTTTGAGCTACAGCGCCACTTTTAATAGAAGATAAGAGGCCCAAGACTTTCCTGTTTGAGCTGGTTTTGAACTTCCTTGAGTAGCTAGGATTACAGATGTGAGCCTGTGATCATCTCTGAAGTATCTAAAAAGTTATTTTTCAATTAACAGGCTTTTTATTTGTTTAAGTTGGAGTAATGACTTCTAAGTTCTCTATTAAATGCTGAATTGGAAACATAAAGTACTTCCTGTATTTCTTGCTCTAATTTTATGATTCTGTGTACCCAAAGTCTTAGTCCAGAAAAGCTCTGCTTGACCTCTAGAAAACAAAGCTTCACTCTTATGCTCCAGTTGTGAAGAGTGCATGGTAGTACCCTTGAGTAAGAAAGGCAAAGCACTGACCTGCCTACATTTCCTACAGCCTTATTTATCCATTCTCTTTAACTACAAGACCTTTCTTCACTTTCACTTCCAGACTTCTGTGCATTCAGTGTATACAAGAGGCTTATTCCTAAGCACTTTTTCTTACTCCTATCTCTATTCTCCTTTCTTGAGTCTTTTATGTATAAGAGACTAGCTATGAAAGGTTTATCGTGTTTTTACCTTGTCTGTGTATGTATAAAAATCTTTTTATAATTAAAGGAATGAATTTAAGAGTTTGAGTTAGAGGATTGTACTCAGTCAGTCATACGTCTCTATTGAAGCCAAGTTTCCAAGGAAAAATACACAAAGCTTATTTGTTTGTTTTTTTGTTATTGTTTCTAAAGCATCTAAAGCAACAAAACTGGATAAATAATTGATTGCCTGAAACATTCTAACAGATTTGTGCCTAGCCCACATCCCTTCATTGGCAAATACAGCTAAGAATCTTTTGAAAGTGAAAATAGCTCTTAGTCTAGTATATTTG
Organism: Perognathus longimembris pacificus; assembly: GCF_023159225.1. Classification (NCBI taxonomy): domain Eukaryota; kingdom Metazoa; phylum Chordata; class Mammalia; order Rodentia; family Heteromyidae; genus Perognathus; species Perognathus longimembris. The sequence continues at coordinate 14,278,963 of NC_063178.1, forward strand.
TAGATAGGATGGACCTGAATATAGCTATCTTTTTTTAAAGAATGGAAAACAAATGGCAGATATTTTTTGCTAAATAAAAGATAACTGAAAGGTGACTGGGGAACAGTTTTGTGACAGATACTCAGGTTTTCCTTTCACCTTTTAAAAATGGACATGGAAATCTTACTAAAGTATTGACAATTATTGGATCTTTATGTTGAGACTTGATCAATTTACAGGTTGGTGATTTGAATGTGTTTGCAAGTAATTTTACAATAATGTTTCTGCAATTCCTTTTACAATCTACAGAGAAAGCAACCAGTGAGATGAACACTGCAGAGGACTGGGGCCTCATCTTGGATATTTGTGATAAGGTTGGCCAGTCACGCACTGGGTAAGTGTTCAAAGTTTCAAAAATGTTTTTGGTCTTCCTTTTTATAAAAATGAAGAAAAGGACTGGGAGCTGACATGACTGGTCTAAGGTTGATATTTTATTTCATTCCATTTCATTATTTTTTCTTCTGAAATCTATATTTTCACACTGACTTTAGAGTCATAGTGATTTCCCAGTTTCCAGGGTTCATGATTATGTCCTGAGTTGTTTTCTTTGTCATATCTGCTACATTCTGTTGAACTGATTAGTGATTCAATCAGAGATTAAAAGAGATAAAAGGAATAGAAGCTTGAAGTTTTTGCCTTTATATGGAGTTTTCCAAACACTTTGAGTAGATTAACTGGATAGCATATGAATAATTTTTATAACTTCAGGATTATAATGTTTAGCAATGGCAGTGTCATTTATCATACAACTATTGTCTTATTAGTGTACTTGCTTCTTTCTGCCAGTCCTGGGGCTTGATTTCCAGGCTTATGTGTTGTGCCTGAGCTTTTTGCTCAAGGCTAGTACTCTGCCACTTGAACCACAGAAGCTCCACTTACGGCTTTTTGGTAGAAAGAGTCTCACAGACTTTCCAGCCTGGGCTGGGATCACAGGTGTCCCAGCTTATTTGTATACACTTATTTTATGCTGTCTTCCTTAAATGATTATCTGAACCCTCTGACACTGCCTGAAGCTCTTCCTTTTTCCTTTGCTTCAACTATTTTTCCTTTCTAATTTTTTTTTTGAAAATTTTCAACTTTCAGATATCTTCATCTGGGTGAAATCTGTTTTCAGCTCTGATTCTTTTATCCAAACACTAGTTTGTGGACATAGCATTGTGTTGAGATATATTACTGTATAACCCTCAGTCTCACTATCTAGAAGCCTGACTCTTACCTCTTTTTGCTTCTAATCCTTGGTTCCCTCTTTCTGTTAGTGACAAATTGATTCTTTGGTTGTACTTAAAATACCAGATCACTTCCACATTTATTTTGTTACTACTAAGTTCTTTATTATTCTACTTTTATATTTTCTCTCATCATGTTGACCTTAGACAGTTTCCTTAATTCTTGAGCCTAGCTGTTTGGGCAACGGCAGTTTTTCTTTATGATTTCTCCCCTCCTTTACTGTTGTCGTTTTTAGCTCCAATGTGCTCCCATTATTGTATTCTCAAAACCTTTCCTAAATATGGCTTTAGCTATTCCCCTGTGTTATCTTTATGCTTTATTTCTTACCAGTACATGAATGCATTTGAAATATGAGTAACTACAGTATTGCTCATATCTATTCCTCTTTGTCCATTTTCACTTGCCCTTTTTACTTAAGACATTCCTTACCTTGCTTGGAATCATAAATTAACCTCCCGACATTTCTTTTCATTTTTTGGTCTAATTTTTATGTCCTACTGCATTATAACAAGTACATTCATGTTACTTCTCTGCTGTCTGTGAGCTAGGTCTAAACTCTTCAGTTTTCTCTGAATCATGTATTTTCCTTTACTTCTCTCCCATGTGATATTCGTTTCAATGCAGTCACGTGAGTTGCCAATGTATTTTTACCTCAGTTTTGTGTTTTCTCTTTAATTTCTTCAGCAGGGTTTATATTCCTCCTTTATTTCCCATCTCTGTATCTTAACTACCAGACCTAGTTTAGAGATCATTGCCCTTCTTTATCCTCTTCATTGTCAGTAGCACTATGATTTTTTGAGTCTTCAAAACACCCTATCAAAAACATTCTTAGGGTTGAAAATGTAGCTCAGTGGTTGAGGGTGTGCTTGCCATGCACAAAGCTCTGGGTTTAATCTCAAGCCCCTAAAATAAACAAAAAAACACTCATAAGACATATTGTGCTTTGTCTTGTATTTTAGTGACTTGTGTGGTAAACTTAGGTTTGTATAATGGACAATTTGTATTGTGTAGAAAAGAGAATCTGAAAGCTCAGTGGTTGAGAGCATGGACTTGGGAGTGATACTAAGTTCTGGTTCTGATTCTCCACTTAGCTATGCCAGCCCTGGGTGAGTAAGCCTCTCTGGCTCTTACTTCTCTAGTTTGCATATTAATAAATATTGTATCCTCTTCATAGGGTGTTATTATGCCTTTTAAAATTAGTTGTTATAAAATGTTTACAATAATACTTGGCACATGGTTAAATACCCACTTTTGATTAAAATTATCCTCTGGATAGTTTGTCAGTAGAGGATTGAGTATCAACCAAGATCCATCTCAGTATATTGTATTTTATTATTTTTACTGTTAAGTGTTTGGTGCTACTAGGTATTGAGCTTAGGAACCTATGCTTGCTAGGAAAGCTATTTATCATCGGATCCCCATTGCTTTGTTTTTCAATTTAAGATTGGATCTTGCCACTTTCTTGCCTTTGCTGTCCTCTAACTGGTGACCCTCTTGTCTCCTTCCCTTCTCAGGGCTGGACTGCAGCCCCTCATTTTTTTTCTTTTTTTAAAAAAATTTTTATTATCAAACTGATGTACAGAGAGGTTACAGTCTCATATGTTAGGCATTGGATACATTTCTTGTACTGTTTGTTACCTCATCCCTCATTCCCCTCTCCTCCCTCCCCCTTTTTCTTCCCCCCCATGAATTGTTCAGTTCATTTACACTAAACAGCTTTGTAAGTATTGCTTTTGTAGTTGTTTGTCTTTTTTTACCCTGTGCCTCTCGAATTTGGTATTCCCTTTCAATTTCCTAGTTCTAATACCAGTATACACGGTTTCCAATATACTCAGATAAGATACAGAGATAGTGTAGGTACAACCACAGGAAGCAGATACAAGAAGATCATCAATAATAGAAGCTACAGTTCCACATAGCACGTTGAAAGTAGTTACAACAGTGATATAACAATCATTTCCATAACATGGAGTTCATTTCACTTAGCATCATCTTTGTGTTCATAAGGGTATAGCTATTGGGCTCTTGTGATCCTCTGCTGTGACTTGCCTAAACCTGTGCTAATTATTCCCAATACGGGAGACCATAGAGTCCATGTTTCTTTGGGTCTGGCTCACTTCACTTAGTATAATTTTTTCCAAGTCCTTCTATTTCCTTACAAATGGGGCAATGTCATTCTTTCTGATAGAGGCATAAAATTCCATTGTGTATATGTACCACATTTTCCTGATCCATTCGTCTACTGGCCCCTCATTTCTTTGCATTCTGTTGATTTTCACTTTATTCTTTCATGTTATCTTGTAGACACTTTATAATTGGTCAGATACTTAAGATCAAAAGACACTCTCCCTTTTATTACTAGAAATGTTTCCTCATTTTTAGTTTGAAATCTATTAGAAATTTTGTGTGATATGTAATGATGATATAGAGGCCAATTTTTTTAATGTGGACATTGTTTATCAGAAGTACTTATTAGAATATTTATTGTTTTTTCATATATTTGAAATACATGAAAAATTTTTTGGCTTTTTAAAAACATGTTCTCATACATAGAATCTGGACTTAAAGAGAATAATATAAATATAAAATGGAATCTGGTGATAGAAACTAGTGAGAGGGCAGGAGAAAAAGGAGTGCTGAAGGGGTTGAATATGATTAAAATGTTTTATATGTGTATTTGATAATAAAATCAACCTATTAAAGATTGTGGGTTTTTTTTGTTTGTTTGTTTTTTTGGTTGTGGGGCTTGAACTTGGGATCTCGGCACTGTCCCTGAGCTGTTCTGCTTACTCTATCACTTTGAGTCACAGGGCTCCTTCTGGTTTTCTGGTGGTTACTTGGAGATGAAAGTCTCATGGACTTTCCTGCCTGGGCTGGCTTTGAACCAGGATCCTCAGATCACAACTTCCTGAATTACAAGTGTGAGCTAGAATTACAAGTGTGAGCCACCACTGTGATTCAAGTGGTAGAGTGTCTGCCTAGAAATACAAAGTCCTGAGTTTGAACCCAAGTTCAGGTCTGCAGTATGGTTGAAGTCATACAACTTTCCTAGCAAGCCCGAGAGCCTCAGTCCAGTACCACCAAACCTCAGCACCTCCAGAAAAAAGTTAGATGGATGATCCCTGGTTTTAAGAGATTTTCCTGTTGCATTTTGTTTTTACTTATGTCACATCTAGGTATAAGCTCATTTTTTACTTTTTAAAGTTTAGTCTTAGTCTGTATGCTTTCTCTCAGGATAATCCTTAATAATTGAGTCACTATTTGGGGATTTTAATTGAAACAACACTGAATCTATGACCTCATTTAGGAAATATATTGTCAACTTTAGTTAAAGTTAAGACATGATAGTTCTTTGTTCTTCCATCAGTTTCCTTTCCTCTTCCTCCTTCTTGTCTTCTTTCTCTGCCTTCCACAACCCTAAAGTTATCTGTCTCTAGTTCTTTTACATCCTCATTCATTTCCATGCATTAATTGGTTTGTGTGCATGGGTAACTCTTCATAGATATTATTAATAAAGAATTGTTTGAAAAGCATTAAAAATTGATACCATTTTAATAATACTGAGATTTTAAAAAAATCTTAGCTACTCAGTAACTTCTCACATATGTGATTTTTCCTTAATAATATTTTTACATACATGATTGTATTGTTCCTTTCTTGCTGTACTTTGTTATTGTTATACTGGATGGTAGATGGTCCTCCTGTCTCTAGGTATGTTTCATGGACTCCTTTCTTTATTAAAAAAGGACATTTTGTGATTGCACTATTATGCTTACTATTTATTAAAATGTTTTATTATCGATAACTTCTAAAACCATTGTGAGGTAATGTGCCTACAGGCTTGATAAATTGGTTTATATAGTTGGAGATCAATTCTGTTACAACAATTAATAAGATTCTTTATAGGTGAGCAATAAACTGTAGGATACTTATGGAGACATTCCGAATATGTTGTTTTTAATTTATTTTTATTGTAGTGTTCTGTGTATAAAGTAGAACTTACCCAGAGCACTTGTAAGTGAGCAGTTCAGTGACATTATAAAGTACATTCATACTGTGTTCCCTGCACAGTAACTCATTTTACCCCTGCGCCTAACACTTATATTTGCTTTCATTCTTTTAGGTCATCTAGTGAGTATTTGCAGAAAAATTATTGAGATCTGGTTTATGTTATTTAGGAATGTAAATAGTTTTGTTTAGAAATGTTGTAGTTTGTCAGTGAGCTATTCTTTTTGTTGGTGGTGGTGGTGCTTGTCCATGGGCTTGAACTCTGCACCTGAGCTTTTGTGCTTAAGGCTAGCTACTCTACCACTTAGTCATAGCTGTACTTCCAGCTTTTTGGGTGCTTAATTGGACATAAGAGTGTCATGAAGTTTCCTGCTCAGGCTGGCTTCCAAATGCAATCATCAGATTTCAGCCTCCTGAGTAGGTAGGATTACAGGCATGAGCCACAAGTGCCCAGCCAGTGAGATATTCTTGAGGGTTGATGTAGTGTAGCAAAACTGGTATCCATAATTTTGATGAGAGGGAAAAGAGAATGTGAGTCCTTATGATACAAATTTGTATCAAGTTGTTTAAAGTAGAGGAAATATATGGATTAGAATGTGGTCTACAAGGTGATTGTGTATTAGGCAGCAAGCTAGATTTTTAAGAATTCAGATTTGTTGCCATTTGATATTGCCCTAAAACTAAAAAAAATGTGGGCATATATTTAATAGGAGAATAGAATCAGAGCTGGTAGAAGGATGCTAGGAAAAAGCAGTTCTGTTTCAATAATTTTGTTTTTTTTCATTTTAAATGATTTATACCTAGTATATATAGAGAGAGTAGAATTACTTAAAGCATAAATGGAATAATGCGTTTTATTTTAAACCTTTTTTGCCCTTCTTTATCCAACTTTCTATGAAACATTTGTCTTACAATTATATTTCAGAAAATCTCATGTTTTCAGAGTGGGGAAAAGAGTCATTGTTGTAAAAATTATTCTGTGATCCAGAAATGTGGCTTGCAGTGATATGAAAAAATTTTCCTAATTTGTTAGGATTTTGAGACAGTCTTAATATGTAGCTTAAGCTGTCCTATAATTTTAATCTCCTGTCTCAGTCTCCTAAGTGTTATGGGTTGCAGTGTACTGTGTCATGCTTGGCTAAAAGATGAAAACTTACAAAGCTAATATGTATACCTGTTTCTATCAGCATTTCCTATAGGCAGTAACTTTTGCTTTTAGGTCTTTCCATTGTTTCTTTACATAAATATGTTTTACATTTATACATAATTATCATAGTGTATATACTGTTTTGCATTTATTAATTTGAATTCTTCATATATCCTGTCACTCTTAAAATGTGTTTCATTTATGCCTGTTAGTGTTGGACAAACTTAGAAATAATTTTGTAATTTAACATAATTTTTGGCTAGTGGCATGTAGAATACTTAGCACAATAATTCAACTACTGAGTAAGAATTATTTCATAATTTTAATCATTATATCAATCTCAGGTAACTGAGTAGATCCAGCCCTTCTTTGCTTAGATAGGAAAGTCCGTATTTGATTATACTGGACTTGAAACTTGTAAAGAGCACTCTGAAAATTTTTCAGGCTTGTCAAGATAGTCACATGGTTGTTAGTGTGCTGTTCCAGTTATGAGTAAGTAGTGAAGAATGCCAATTAGGTCATACGATAAATTGGTCTGTTTAGAAATCAAGAGAACTTTTAGACTAACAGTAGCAGTTTCTTTATCAAATCGTACCGTAAATTCTCTTCTCTGTTAGTGTTGATTGTTTGTGTATTCAATGTAATATAGTGGGGCTGGGAATATGGCCTAGTGGCAAGAGTGCTTGCCTCATATACATGAAGCCCTGGGTTCAATTCCCCAGCACCACATATATAGAAAACGGCCAGAAGTGGCGCTGTGGCTCAAGTGGCAGAGTGCTAGCCTTGAGCAAAAAGAAGCCAGGGACAGTGCTCAGGCCCTGAGTTCAAGGCCCAGGACTGGCAAAAAAAAAAAAATCAAATGTAATATATAGTGTGATAGTTTAATTATTCCTCATAAGTTGAAATTAAAATTTATAATTGACTTCTGAATTAAATTGTGCTATTATTTTATATGTGTATTGCTATTCCTTAACTTTAGTTAAAGATAATTGGCCAAAAGTGTAAAGCACGATGTAACTCTTTACTTGGCTAATGGATATATTTTGGTAGTAAATCCTTGACCTAATTTAATAGAATTTGAAGGATAAAATTATTTTATCTATCTATCTATCTATCTATCTATCTATCTATCTATCTATCTATCTATCTATCTATCTATTTTTGCTGATTCTTGGACTGGAAGTCTGGGCCTGGACACTATTTCTGTACTTTTTTGCTGGAGGCTAGCACTCTACCACTTGAGCTAAAGCTTCACTTTTGGCTTTTTGGTAGTTAATTGGAATCTCACAGATTTTCCTTCCTGGACTGGCTTTGAACCACAATCCTCAGATCTCAGCCTCCTGAATAGCTAGGATTATAAACATGAGCCACTGGCATTTGGCTAAAATGGATTTTCAGAGGTATTAGTCCATCATGGCAGAGGAGGAGGAATGATGAATGGAGCAGAGCAGCCTGCAACATGAGGTCAAAAGCAGAGAGAATGACTGTGCTAATGAGTTTTCTTTGTTTACCATTTTCATTCCATTTGGGCCCCAGTTTATGGGATGGTGCCATCTACTTTCAGGCTTCCTGAATTTTGATTTCTTTCTACTTAGTTCAGTGAGATTTCTCTGTTCTTCTTGGGATCACCATCCTTTCACTGTAATCTGTGGTTAGATAGTGAGTATACACTAATATGGGAAGGAGGTTGTGACAACCCTGTAGTTTAATATGTTTTCTTTCTCGGGGAATTATCATTCAGCAGTACTGTCTGCCAACATTTATGCCAACATTTATGTGTGTGTGTGTAATTATTATATATAAAATATTACAACAGATGTATTTTCTATTAAAGGGAATTGACAGCAATATCATTGACCTCTGACTTAAAGCAAGAAGAGATGCACCTCCCTTGGTCCTGAGATGTGGGTGGGTGGGGAATGAGCTCAGAGGATGAACCTAGGTTGGAAATTTGACCAGATATCACCACCACAGAGGAAGACACAACTTGGGAAACTACCCAAGTGTTTTAGCCTTATAAAGAAGGAATGTCTTAGTTACACTCTTGCATATCTGTAAACAAAGCTTCTCCACATGGGAGGCAGTGTCCTTTTGTGTGTCAGAATTCCTGAATGCCTGACTGCTATACTTCACTAAGGCCTGTTACATCTCTTTGGACATGTCTACACTTCCCCTCTCCAGGGGTTACTGTAGAACAGGGGCCAACCTACTGTAGCCAGCTCCTGGCGGTGATCAGATATGGCCTAGGTTCAGAGCAAGCTGCTCTTACTCCTGTGGGACACATTTGTTTATGTATATTTAAAACTTATTTTCTCATTTTTCTAATTGTACAGCAGAAATATAAATCTGGTCACATTAACTCTATCACAGCTGGAACTGGAAGGCCTGGGCCTTCCAAGACCTATTTTTAAAACCTTTTCATGTACCATTAGCCTGAAATGTCAAAACTGTGATTAGTAAGCAAGAGAGTTAATTTTATTAGAAAAATTTAAAAGGAATAGTTTGTGTACAGTTTTTTAAACAAACCATTAATAAAAATTAGACTGTACCATATCATTACCTTTGTACAGTACTCTATTGACTGCAGAAGCTTGAGGGAAAGGCTGTATATATTATTAGCCATTAATGTTTCTCATTTTGCAGACCTAAAGATTGTCTCCGGTCTATTATGAGGCGAGTGAACCATAAAGACCCCCACGTTGCTATGCAAGCTCTGACTGTGAGTTGTTTCAGTTTAAGCTGTACCTGAAAGTATTTGACAGATTTGAGCCCTTTTAATGTTTGATTTTGTGTTTCTAGCTTCTAGGGGCATGTGTATCAAACTGTGGCAAAATTTTTCATTTAGAAGTATGTTCACGAGACTTTGCTAGTGAAGTAAGCAACGTATTAAATAAGGTAAGGAGTGATATTTTCAGAAATAAAGATCCTCTTCATGAATTCTAATGTTCTACTCTATACCTTTCCAGTCACAAAGGACTATTATGTGTGTTTCCTAGGCTATGTCTGGACTGTATAAGTCTGTACTGTGCTTACCATTTTATTGAGAGTTAATATTTTTCAAGCCACAAAAAAGTGAGTTTTAACTTTTCCCTTCAACTATGAAAGCATCCATATTTATCTAATTAACCCTTTACCTAATTGACCCTTTCAGAAAAGACTGCCAAAATATAAGGCATTGTTGAAGTTTCATCATACCTGATGGCCATTACAGGATTCTAATGCTTATATATATTTTAGCACTCTATTACTTTTACTATCATGCCAGCCAAAATTTTCGGTTGCCCCTAAAGTGGTGGCAGGACATTTCCTGCCAGAGATTGTCCTACACCGTCCAGAGATGGGCTGGTTGTGATTCCAAAGGAAGAAGCACTAAGCATTTTAAAGCATTTGTTAGTGGAACTTCTGTACACTGGACTGGCAGTGCTCTCTTCCTGATGACATTGAGAAAAGTACGTTCTGTGTAGTTCTGTCTAGAACAAGGTGGTCAGGACTTGGAGTTTCTATGAGGGTTTAAGAAATTTACCTCAGCCAAGGCAAGGGTTAGTTTACCAACATCAATCTTTTACTGTTTCAGATTACAACTTGGACAACTTGTTATCAATGCCTGGGAATGTTCAGGGTCTGTTTTGGGGTTCAAGTATGTAGAAGAAAATATGAACTAGTTGGACCACACAGTGGTCAAAATGCTCTGTGTTTCTCCAGGACAGAGAAACACTGCAGGGGAACCTGAGTGGCCTTGAAATTGCCAACTTACTTGCATGTGAGACCAAAACTTCAATTCTACAATACAGGGAATTTTTTAAAAAAGTAAATAATAGGTGTTTTCTTAGTAAACATTTGTGCTAGTTACTTGGGAAGTGGGGATGCAGAGATTGGGAGAATCATGACACAATGCCAACCCAGGACAAATCAGAAACCAACTAAAGAAAAACACAAGTCCTTGAGACCCTATCACAACTAATAAAAGCTGAGTATAACGGTACATTCCTGCCATCTCATTTAGCAAGAAGCTAAATAGGAATGTCATTTTCTAGGTTGACCCAGACATAAACATGAATCCGTATTTGAAAAATAACTAAAGCAAAAGGGATGGAGTCGTGGGCTCAAGGGTTAGAGCACCTACTTTGAAAAGCTATGGCTCTGAGCTCAAATCCCAGTATGGCAAAGAAAAAAAAAAAAGAATTGAAGAACTATACCAATAATTCTGTCCTTTCCAGTTTTCTGTTGGTCTTCAAAAAGCAAGAAAAAATAAACTACTTTATCTTTCAGATGTACAAACTATATTTGGTTGTAGAATTCTCTGAGAAGTCCTGTCTTTCTGATTTTCATAATTAAGTTATTGCATATGTAATGTTTCAGTTTTGAAGTGATTCATATAATTATGTATATGTATGCATTTCATTGTCTTCGTAGTGTTAACATTTCTGATGACTGCATTTTCTTATTTTCACATGGGTCTATAGGAGTAAATTATCATTCAAAATATAAGACTTATCAATTTCAAGTATTTGAAATAAAGAATGTGTAATTTTCTAACATTTCTGTATTAAATGCCTAGCGAAAAAGTAGGTGCTTTTTCATTCTTCTTCCCTATTTCTTAGGGTCATCCTAAGGTTTGTGAGAAATTAAAGGCACTAATGGTGGAGTGGACAGATGAATTTAAGAATGACCCACAGCTTAGTCTAATATCAGCAATGATTAAAAACCTCAAAGAACAAGGAGTTACCTTCCCAGCTATTGGCTCTCAGGTACTTTGAAAGTGTCTTGTATTACAGTTTGCTTTTCCACAGTAGCACATTCATTTGACATTTTCTTTACTGCCATTGATTGGGTTACTTTAGAGGAAATGTTTATCTAAAGTGTCCAAAATACCATAGTGGAATATTGATAGGCACCATCCTCAACTTTCCCACTATTTCTCCTTTATAAATCAAGTGGTTTAACATTTTGCACTTGTAAACGTTTTAACATAGTTTAATGTAGTTAAAATCAAAATTGCTGTATTAAATCAGGTAGTCCTGACAGTCTCAGTAAATTTTCATAATGCTATAATTTTATCTACAAAGAATGAAAGCTCAAAAATCAGGATCCCTTTAAACTTTGTAGATGAGTTTTTAAGTTTTTTTAATAAGGAAATTATATTAAAAATGGGAAGGAGATAGGAGAAAGAAATGGAAAGAGATGCACACAAAACTACTTTTCCTTAATAAGAACTGACCAGTATACAGTCCTCTTCCTTTTGCTCAACAGATAAGATTGAACTGGTTAGCCTTCCTCCTCCTCCTCCTCCTCCTCCTCCTCCTCCTCCTCCTCCCCTCCTCCCTCCTCCCTCCTCCCTCCTTCCTCCTCCTCTCTCCTCCTCCTCCCCTCCCTCCTCCCCCCCACACACCATTAATGGGATCAATCTCTGATTTATGTCGTGTAGGAAAAAGATGAAGTGATATCTTCTGTATTTCCTTTCTAGATAGCATCGTCTAGGGTGCCCAACTGATATGTGGGTGGCTGAAAATGTGTCTGTCCCTACTGTCTGGATCAGGATGAATGTTGAGTGATGTGAAATGATGACTAGAACACCCTCTCTATGAAGGACTTGCCATCTCTACTTAACCACTTCAAGGAGTCACGCAGACTACTGCTTTCACCCACAGCTATCTAGATTTTCTTTCCACAGCATTTCCATTTTGTTGGAGTGCTCTTTAGATTGTGAAGATCTGTGAATATATCTGAGAGAACATAGAAGCAAAGGACATTTTTCTCTGAATGAAAAGAAATCAGTTTATGATTAAGTTTACAGTGCTATAGCTTTGAAGCATTTTCATGCATAATTGTTAGTTGGCTTTACTAAGTATAATTTTGAAATCTATTAATTAAGGAACAGTTTTATTCAATTTAATCTAAAATATAAATCTTGACACCAGAAACAATGTGGACCTAACAATAGATTGACTTCAGGAAACCAGAATTGCATTTTTTATACCTATTCTAGAACTTGTTATACAAAACATGATTCATTGATAAGCATTATGAAGATATACAGCTAGAGAGTAGTAGATGTGGAATTTGAAACCATGTTTGCCTGACTCGAAAACTTGGATTTTTAATCACCATGTCATCATACCTTGTTTGAAATTGTTATCAGAAGAACACAGAGAAAAGAGGTATAATTACAGAGTTTAGGAGAAAGTGATGTTTTAGCTTCCTATTGGCTGGTGAGTTGACTAAATGGATAAAAGTGATGGAACTAGAGGAGGCATTGTTAAGTAGGAGTAAATGGTGTATAGGACAGTACATAGGCTACTCAGGAAATGCTAACAGTGTCTGGTAGAATGGTTAAAATGAGCCTAGCAAAGTAGGCTTCATTTTATTTGGATTGAATGCATGCAAAAATGAGAAGTTTGGAATTCTAGATATGTGAATTACATTGTATGTGTACTGTACATTATCTTGTTCATAACCTTTGTTTAGAGTAGCAGCATCCTGTCAAAATTAACTACTTGTATTTTAGTTCATAACAACATTTTAGGGCCACTTACATTGTTACAAATCTTGAGTTCCTGAAGATAACCTAACTTTTGGTTTGTAAAGAGATAACTACTAAATCAATATTAAGTGTTGTGAACTATTTGTTTTTAAAATAGTCATCTGCTTCTACCTTCTAACTTCTTTGAGTTTCACCTTGTCTGCAAATCTGAGGCAGTGGAGTATTTGTTTTTCACTCTTTTTTTCCTTTGGTCAGTCATAGGGCTTGAAATCAGGGCCTTGGTGCTGTCCCTGAGCTCTTTTCCTCAAAGCTAGCGCTCTACCACTTTGAGTTACAGCTCCACTTTCAGTTTTCTGATAGTTGGAGAGAAGAGTCTCATGGACTTTCCTGCCCAGGCTGGCTTGGAACCACAGTCCTCAGATCTCAGCCTCCTGAGTAGCTAGGATTACAAGAGTTGAGCCACTGGCACCTGGTTTGCTTTTCACTCTTTTAAGTGTCCAGTTGATTCCATTCTCTTTCTCCTGATTTTGACATTCTTGCCTCTCTTTTTTAAGGTAGAATTTCTTCAGATTGGATTCTTTCTTTAGAAATCTAAAGTAGATTGATAAAAGCAGTAGATTGATACAGGTTCTTAGATTAGGGATTGGTTGGAGAATTTAAGAACAACTCTCAAATATTATGTTCTTTTTGTGTGTGCATTAGGCTGCAGAACAAGCAAAAGCAAGCCCAGCTCTAGTCACCAAGGATCCTGGCACTGCGGCCAACAAAAAGGAAGAAGAAGACTTAGCAAAAGGTGAATCCCTGGATATGTTAAGCAAACTAAGTAGCCTCTCTCTCTCTCTCTCTCTCTCTCTCTCTCTCTCTCTCTCTCTCTCTCTCTCTCTCTCTCATGTGGTGGTACTGGGGCTTGAATTTAGGGCCTTGGGCTTGCTAGACTGATGTTCAACACTGAGCCACACCTCTGGCCATAGCTTTTCCTTTAAGTATTCAAAGATAAAGGAAAACTACTCTATAACTAAAGCAAAAATATACCATACTCCCTTTTCAGCGCCATTTTTTTACTCTCCTCTTCAGAGGCAACTATTACCATGTATGTCCTTTTAGTCTATGTTTTTGTATTTTTACTACATTATATATCCAAAAAACAATATCACACACTTTTGCTATTCACCAAATTCTTTTTTCATAAGCAGCATATTAGAAGTATCACATGCAACTTGATCTTTTCATTTATTTATGTTTGAGATCTGTTTATGATGAGACCTATGAGTTAATTTGTTTCACTATCTAATATTCCTATATAGTAGCATATCATGTCTTTTTTGTTCTCTACTGATAGGCATTTGTGTTGTTTCTCATTTTTTTTTCATACTGGCAGTGTGTGGTAAATGTCCATCAACCTGTTCTCTTGCACATATGTATGTATGTGACTCCTATGGATGACAAAGTGATATTGTTGGATAATGTAATTGGTGTGTGTTCAACTTTGCTAAATGTTTCAGTGCTTTTATTTTTCTATAACCAATGTATGGAAGCTTAATTATGATTATAATTTCCTAAAAACCATTGATATTTATTTATTTTTGTGAATCTAATAGGCTTGAACTAACAAAAAGATTGAAGGGGCTGGGGATATGGCCTAGTGGCAAAGAGTGCTTGCCTCATATACATGAAGCCCTGGGTTCAATTCCCCAGCACCACATTATATACAGAAAACAGCCAGAAGTGGCACTGTGGCTCAAGTGGCAGAGTGCTAGCCTTGAGTACAAAGAAGCCAGGGAGAGTGCTCAGGCCCTGAGTCCAAGCCTCAGGACTGGCAAAAGAAAAAAAAAAAAAGATTTAGCTTCTTAGATACCATCTAGGAGACTGGTTAAGTAAGTCTGCAGTGAAACTTGGCACACTTAAATTTTCCAGGTGATTTTGATGATCATTTTGAGAACCTAAAGAAAATATTAAATATTTCTTACTAAACATTTTTAAAGTCTGTTTTTATTGTCCAGCATAATTTAAACTTTTTCTTTTTCAGTAAAAGTAATAGTCATGGCCTGGCGGAGTGGCTCAAGTTGTAAAGTACTTGCTTAGCAAGCATGATGACCTGATTCAAACCCTAGTCCCCCATGGCCAAAATAGTCTTGAACAAATGACATAATGATTTTTGTTCACTATGTGAAGATTGATCCTAGTTTTTTTTTTTTAATACTGTGGGAAAAAATGTTACTTATTTGTGAGTCATGTTTTTGTACCTTTGTGGGGATTTAGGTCTTTAAAAACTTATTATTTTCCAGCCATTGAGCTGTCCCTCAAGGAGCAAAGGCAGCAGTCAACTCCTCTTTCCACTTTGTACCCAAGCACCTCCGGTCTCCTAACTAATCACCAACATGAAGGCCGAAAAGTTCGGGCTATCTATGACTTTGAAGCTGCTGAAGATAACGAACTTACTTTTAAAGCTGGAGAAATTATTACAGTTCTTGATGACAGGTAATAATTAATTATAAATTATAATTTTATAATTCTAGTGAAAAGCTAAATAATGTTTCTGTGTTTTATATTATTCCTATTTAATGCAGTTACCTGATGTACTCATAATGTTAACCAGATATTTAGATGATAGTTCATTTGCTTATCTATCATATGTATATTCTTGCTTTGTAGTTTAGTTTTTCCTCATTTTTTATGCTTTTACATTTTTTGGAAGCCTATTTATTTGTGGTTTCATTTAATAAAATAGATGGTTAAATCATTTAAGACATTTTAGAAAATATACTGACTTTAGAAAATATACTTGTTTTGTAAGAAGTTCATAATGTTGATTTTACTTGGAACAAAATAATTTTATGGGGGCCTGGGGATATGGCCTAGTGGCAAAAGTGCCTGCCTCATATACATGAGGCCCTGGGTTCGATTCCCCAGCACCACATATACAGAAAATGGCCAGAAGTGGCGCTGTGGCTCAAGTGGCAGAGTGCTAGCCTTGAACAAAAAGAAGCCAGGGACAGTGCTCAGGCCCTGAGTCCAAGCCCCAAGGACTGGCCAAAAAAAAAAAATAATAATTTTATTCTGTATTATCATAGAAAAATGCATCATTTTTTAGAGCTAGAGCTAGTTGATGATTTATGTGACAGTGAGTCAGCAGTACTAGTAAAATTTGCAAGTGATTTTTAAAAATAAGGTGGGATTGGTTTAGGGTTATCTCTGTAGTGTCATTGACTAGCCCTTTTTGTGTTGCCATAATAAAGCACTGGTCTGGGTGATTTAACT
Source organism: Perognathus longimembris pacificus (assembly GCF_023159225.1). NCBI lineage: Eukaryota > Metazoa > Chordata > Mammalia > Rodentia > Heteromyidae > Perognathus > Perognathus longimembris. Next base: position 14,295,123 of record NC_063178.1, read on the forward strand.
AACAGAAACTCACTTCTCATAGTTGTAGAGGAAGGAGAGTACAGATACCACAGATTCCAGTGTTCTCCTTTCACAAGTAGGGCAATGAGCTTCTGGAGTCTCTTTAATAAGGTTGCTAATCCTACTCCAGATTTTTTCCACATCACCTAATCCTCTTCTAAAAGCTTTCCCATCACCATGGAAATTAGAATTTCAAAAGACAAACTTTAGATCAGATTGTAGCATTTGTATTTTAACATTTTTTTATGTAGAGTTCCCAGAAAAAATAAACTATAAAACTTCATTCTTGGAATGACACAAAACTTGAGTCTTTTATTCTTTGAAATTTTTTTTAGTGACTACTTGCTAGTTTTCTGAATAGTGAGCATGGAGAATATGTCATATTTATAGTTAGACACTAAAAGTTTCTTGCTCTTTGTGAATTTGTGAAGTGTTGTGCTCTATGTGGTGTGTGTGTGTGAATTAGTTTATCTTTATATCTTACTATCATCAGCCTTATGCTAGAGCCCTTGAGCCACCTAAAATTGACAGTTTTTAAGCACTAGGATTTTCAAAGCATTCACTGACGTTCAAAAAGATGCAGACCTGTAGAGATTATTCTTTCATGCCTTATTTCTTACTGGTAGTGAAGATCCGTTCATTGATTTCTCTACTGGATTGTTGTGGGATTCCAATCTAGTCGGGATACAAGTTAAATACTATGAAAGGTAAAAATTTATAGAAATGAAAATATAGTAAAGCATTTTTTTGTTTGTTCATAGTGATCCTAACTGGTGGAAAGGCGAAACTCATCAAGGCATAGGATTGTTTCCCTCTAATTTTGTGACTGCTGATCTCACTGCTGAACCAGAAATGAGTAAGTGTGTTTTACTTTGTCCCCAGGTGATAGATAATCAACAACCTGCTCAATGAAAGTTAGGTGTTAAAGTCAACTTTCTGAATCAGTGGCTTTTCAGGTGCTAGTGACTACAAGGTGTTCATTGAAAATTTCAGTTTTTTAGATTATTTACCAGAAATAGATCAATTATGGGCTTTTCATTATCATCTGTATCTATATCGATACCATTATAAAAGTGCAAGTTCACTAAGAAGTGTCCTTTTCAAGCTAATGAAGAGTGATGAAACAGTGTGACTTTAAAGTGCAGGGAAGCTTGCCAGCAATAGGCTCGGAGCCACAAAACAATCTTATGTCCCCATGTCAGGTATACAGAATTTGAACCATTATGTTTAAGCTTCTGTTACGTAAGAAAACATGTGTTCAGGCCTGGGAAAATTTTCTGTTAGTGACTGAAGGACTCAAAATTTCTACATTTTCTATGTAAGTTAGGAAGCTGCAGTCACAAGTAGGGTATATCTTTTTTGTCTTCAAAGAAAGTGACAAGCCATAACATCCCCAATTGTTTTGTAGTTCACAAGAATTTTAAGACTTTCTGCCTTAGCATCTTTATTTTTCTCCCAGTTTCAGTGAATCTTACCTACAGTGTATATTACATATATACTTATAGAATAAATGATGTGCAAGTACATGTGTTAACAGTGAAGAGACACTCTCTTTGAAGAGAGAGTTTTAACTTCTGGCAGTTACTGCCAGCTTATCTTGTGTCATTTTTGTAGACAAAGATTTCTGATACCCGTTCTTTTAGTCAACTTCCTTTTTGCTATTACTAAAAACATGTAGTGATTTATTTTAATGGCATTGCATAATATTCCTTTTACTAACTTGGGCAGGTTGTATTTTCTTTGGGTTTGGGGTTTGGGTGTTTTGTTGTTGTTGTTTCAGTATGGCATGTGTTAGAAAGATTAAAATGGTTTTGGACAGGGTCTAAGATCTCATGCATTGTGAGTCATATCTGTTTCAACTTTTTTCCATCATATGACAGTGCACTTTTATTATGAGCTTTTTAGTACTTTGTGTCACCCCGGGCAATATAAAAGAGAGAAAGAGCAGGACCCAAGCTCATTTCATTTAATTATGGTTCTCAAACTTGACAAATGAATGCTCATATGACCCATGCTTTACGAAATCTGTCACATAGAAACATCTGCTCTACTTAGTTGTTTAGGAGTTACAGTTTGATATTGTGAAAATGCCATACATACATATATATACATATATATATGAAAAAGTATTTTTACATTCTACACATGTAGTATTAATAGCCATGTGGAAGAGGGTTCCAAACTCTGTATTGTCATCTGTATTATTCTCTTATGGGTAAGAGGCAATGCAGTGCTGGCCCAGCTTCCTATTTGTTAATAATTTACAGTTTTCAAAGCAAAAATGTCTAAGCAGATGTCTCTTTCCCCCTGTGTGAAAATGAATCTGCTAAAATTACTTTGTAGAATTTTGCTTTATGGTGATTTTAATGGAGTGAATATATTCCTCATGTTGGAAATCCAACTATTCCTATTTTATGTAAAGGCACACAACACAGAATTCAGTGTTTGTAAGACTTCCTGTTTTCAGAATAAAATCAAAAGCCCTACCCCACTGGTTTGGACTAATGGAACAAGATAGATAGGTATTCAAATCCAGTGTTGTTACTTATTAGGTTTTCTCTTCATGAGTTTCTCTTTTGTTCTTGTAAAACACCTTCCTTGTAAAAAGGGCTTATTATGCAGAATTGTTTTGGAGTTCATTGGGGGGAATAATATATCCTTTGAGTACGCTGAATAGCTTATTTACCTTTATTGCTGCTGGTCTGTCATCTCTTTCCCTTTGGATTCTTAGTGTTTTTATGATTTCTGAATCATCTTACTACTAGATGGGTGAAAATATACAAGTTCTTCAGAAATGATTATGTGCTTTTTAGATTATTTGCAAGTTGCCATTTTAGTAATCTTACATTTACTAAATTATATATTTTTCTCTTGCTTTTAGGGTTTGGTTGTTTGGTTTTTTTCAAGATAGACTCTCATTTACTGTGTAGCCTAGACTGACCCTGAGTTTGAGGTTCTCCTACCTCCACTTTTTGAGTGCTGGAATTGAAAGTGTACATTATCACACCCCTGCCCATAACAGTGTTAAAGATGGCTCTGGTGAGCAAAAAAAAAACAAAAAAAAAAATGTGCTCTGTCCAGTGATGACTTTTTCTTTTCCTTAATTAGTTAGATGTGCTGGTAAATAAGGATCTCTGCCACGGCCATATCCAAAGTTCCTCAGTGGCCTGGATCTTCTTGTGTTGGTAGAGTGCTGAGTTGCATATAGCTGACTTTCAAACTTAATATGTCAAAGTAGAGAGTTTTTTTTTCCCCCTTCAAGTGAAACTTTCCTTTGAAGAAGACATAATTTAGAAAGAGGATTTGTTTGAAGTTGCAAAATTCATTTATGCTATTGTTAAACTTTTCCTTTTCTAACACTTTATTGAACTCTGTGGTGATTTATATTTGTTTTTGAAAACATAACTTTTTAAATGAAGTCTCCTATAGAAAACATGAAATCTTTACAAGAGAAAATTAAGAAATCTTGATAGTATTTCATAATGTTCTGCCATTATTGCTTAAATCTGCAATCCAATCATTCCTTAAGTTGAGTCTCAACTTGATGGGATTAAAAGATAAGTTCTAAATTTTTCTTACAACTTAAAATTTTACATGAATTTAAATTTTATTATATTTAAACCTATTTTACAGTTAAAACAGAGAAGAAGACGGTACAATTCAGTGATGAAGTTCAGATAGAGACAATAGAACCAGAGCCAGAGCCAGCCTTTATTGATGAAGTAAGTAATTTTCTTGGTAATGCATTTTATACTTTGTACCAAAGTTGGAATGCTTGTTTTCTTTTAAAATAATTGATACTTAATATTTTATTTTTATAAAAAGTCACACAACATAGACAAAGCAGAGATAGTTGTTGAGAAACTTTCTCTAAACTTGTTTTTACCCTATGAAGACCTCATTATTTTAAATTCCTGATTAGGGGGATGAGAATGGTCAGCTTTGTTCAGTGAGATGGAATTGTTAGGATTTTTGTGCCTAGGTTGGACTCCAACCATGATCTTTCCCAGTCTCAGATTATTAAGTAGCCAGGATGACAAGCATGAGCCCTTAGTGCCTGGCACTTTTATATGTTATTTTTATTGTAAGGGAACTTAACAGAGTTAGACTTTAAAGTATATTACCTTAGGGTAAAATTTTGGAAAAATGGTGAGAGCAAGAAGAAAAAGGGATAATTTGAAATTCTGGTTAGACTTTGTTTTTGTTTTGGGGCTAGACATTTAACCCAGGGCCTTTCACATGCCAGGCAAGTGCTCTACCAAACCTCATCATTAGCCTATGTTTATAAAATGGTAATGTTGGGTACAAATTGCTGTGGTATTTGACATCCTCTAAATATATTTAAAAGAGTGCAGTTTTTATTTTACAATGTCAATATGTTATGTCCTAGAAAACAATACTTATCCTTTAACATTTTAAGTGTATGAGAAATCACCTTTAAGATATGTAAAAGAATTTGTACGTTTTGACTTTACTTTAGAGAGACAGAGCAGACAATTTGCAAAGTGTTCTTTGAGAAAAACTGTACAACACTCACTGCTAACAGCTGAGGAATCGGCTAGGTCAGGAAAAAGCTGTATTTGGTGAGATTGCATTACCGAGGGCCTGAATATAGTCAGACTATTTAGTGGTCTGTATAGAAACCCAGTTTCTATGATGGTAAGTAATGTTAAATAGTGTATAGTACTTTTTTTTTTGCTAGTCCTGCAGCTTGAACTTGGGGGTCTGGGCACTTGTCTCTGAGCTTCTTTTTGCTCAAGGCCAGCACTCTACTTCTTGAGCCACAGAGCCACTTCTGGCATTTTCCGTTTATGTGGTACTGAGAAACTGAACTCAGGGCTTCATGCATGCTAGGCAAGCACTCTACCACTGGGCCACCTTCCCTGACCAGTGTATAGTACCTTTAAACAAGCAAAAAGAAAAAAAAATGTACATGTTTGTTGACTTATTTTACATTTTTGGGATATAGGACTGTTCGCAGATATGTGCCATCTTTATTTTGGACTTCTTTTTTCTCTTGAGTTATTTTATTTTCTCCCATTTCTAAGGTTTGGACCTTGTATGTGGTAGGCAACATTCTACCACTGAGTTACATCTCCACCTCCTTCTTTAGACTTTAATCTGAAAATGAAAATTGTGACTCTTTTACATTGAAAAATAGTATTCATATCAAAATACAGAATTCATTTGGCTTGAGAGGAGTTTTTAACACATTGTGTCACATTCATTCTGAAGATTAATTCAGAACAGAGTTTTTATTTTAAATAACTACTTTAGGGTTAGTGGTCGCTAAATTACTTGGCCTATGTACTTGTGCATAATAGTAGCATAACTTCATAATAACTTTATGGAATAAGGTTTGTAGTATTCTTTGGTAAATTAGGAATACATAAGTACCTACATAATATATAGATGTATTTATAGAATGATGATTTATTTGTTCCTTTGGTCCTCAACAGAAACATGTTCCAAAATAGATGTGCATCATTGGTTTGAGATACCGTTCGATCTTTCCTTCACAGAAAAATGGAAACTACAGTTTCCTTTTTTTGACAAACTAAAACACTGGTAGAAAGAAGATAGAGTAAATCTTTGGTGGCTGTAATGGAGCTGAGTTCGGCCTTACTGGAACAGCTGCTGCATTCATTGTGGACAAGAAGTAATGACTGAGTTATTAGTCATAACAAGCTGTCTTGAGAATGATGCCACACCTGTCATATGGCTAAGCTACAGCTGCTCTGAAAAGAAATTCTTTAGCATGTTAGAGAGACTGGAAAGCTCACATTTTAAGTTTAAATGTGGTGGTCCTATTGCTTCTAATTTGAGAGATGCTCTGATAGCAGTTGTAAAATACATAGCTTTTAAGGGTCTGACTATATAGTTCAAAAGAGAATACAAAGGGTGCTGACACAGAAAAAACAAATTAGTGTCCATAACTGAACTACAAGTCTTTAATCCATTATCTAGGTAAGGAGGTGAGAACAAAATGTTTCACAGATGGGTTGGTTTTTTGTTTTTGTTTTAACTATTAAATTCCTGTAGGATAAGATGGACCAGCTCCTACAGATGTTGCAAAGTACAGACCCCAGTGATAATCAGCCAGACCTGCCAGAGCTCCTTCATCTGGAAGGTAAGCCTGGTATTTCTGCTTGCCTTGGAAACAAAGAGTAATTAGAGAAAGGGATAATACGTAGTGTTCTGTATTTCAGAGTGGTTTTTGACAAGTAATCTTTAAAATATATTTCTTACCTTCCTAGACATACAGTTTAAACCTTCAGTAATGTTTGTATTCCATTTAGCATCATGGAATCTTGTAAACTGAAAAATGATAAATTTTTAGATCAATTTTTTTTTTTTTTTTTGCCAGTCCTGGGCCTTGGACTCAGGGACTGAGCACTGTCCCTGGCTTCTTCCCGCTCAAGGCTAGCACTATGCCGCTTGAGCCACAGCGCCGCTTCTGGCGTTTTCTGTATATGTGGTGCTGGGGAATCGAACCTAGGGCCTCGTGTATCCGAGGCAGGCACTCTTGCCACTAGACCATATCCCCAGCCCCTTTAGATCAATATTTTAACTTAAATTGTTACTATGCCTTAAGAAAAACCAATTTTTGATTCTTGTATGTGAGATTACTATCATTTTTATTATTCCAAATTAAATCTTTTATTCCTCTATAAATATCAAAAGTTCACTTTCTTTTGTTGTGTTTTGTCTTGTTTCTTCAAATATCGTCATCTTAGCAATGTGCCATCAGATGGGACCTCTCATTGATGAGAAGCTGGAAGATATTGATAGGTAAGAGAATCCCAGACTATCTGCATTGTGTATCTTCACTGAGACTATTTCTACAAATGACAGGATGGGCTCTGTCTGCCTTTCCAAAAAAAAACCAAAACTGTAAGGAAACCACTCCTTACTCACTTGTTTTCAACTTGATATAAAGAATAGGCCAGGGTTTTTTCACCATAGTACCTAAACCTGGAATAACTTTGGTTGCTTTTTTTTTGTCTCAGGTTAAATTCTTAATTATGTCTGCTGATATTCTCACTATTTTGGTGTATTCTTACTTAAAACATTATATTATTTAAGCAACAAATTGTTTCAAATTATTGCATATTTTTCAGAAAACATTCAGAACTCTCAGAACTTAATGTGAAAGTGATGGAGGCACTCTCATTATATACGAAGTTAATGAATGAAGACCCAATGTATTCCATGTATGCGAAACTGCAGAATCAGCAGTATTATATGCAGCCAGGTGTTTCTGGTTCTCAGGTATGGCATAAGCTCAAGTCTTCATTTTGAAATTTCCTTAATACATTTGAGATGATTTGTAATGTCTAGTTTTGCAAAGTATGAAACTTGCCTTGTTTGTGTGTGTGCTGCTCTTGGAGCTTGAGCTCACAGGTCCTGTGGGTGGTCCCTGAGCTTTTTTCTGCTTAAGCCTAATCATGGCTTCTCTTCTGTTTCTTTGTTGGCTAATTGGAGATATGAGTCTCAGTAGACTTTTCTACCTGGGTTGGCTACAAACATTAATCATCAGATCTCAAGTCTCCCAAGTAGCTAGGGTTATTATTGTAAGCCACTAGCATTCAGCTTTTAATTATAATGTTTTAAAGAAAACTCCTTTTTTTTTTTAAAGATAGTGTCTTATTACTTTGCTCAGACTGGCCTTGAACTTGTTATCCTCCTGTCTCAGTCTTATAAACCCACCAAGTTCTACCATACCTGTCTAAAATATGAACTTCTATAATTACAATGACTAGAATGAAAATAAGCTTCAATAGAATTTTTCTTTTATTCAAGAAATGCATTCTAACATCATAAACACTACTTGTGTTTTATTGCTTTAGTGCAAGGACAGGAAGCAGAATTCCCCATCAAGCGTCTTTCCCTTACCTTATGGTGTTATCTGGGTCCTACCTCTGTTTTATTGAATCAGAATCTCTCCTTTTGGGGCTTAATATGTTAAAAGCTTCATTTGTAATCTGATTAACAACTTCAGTGTCTGTCATTTATATTGAATTTCTTGTTATTAGAGAATTCTGAGCATAATTTTTGTCTTATAGGCACTGATTTTATGAAATGTTTTTAACATACACAAAATAGAGAGTGTGAGGAGAAACATGGACTGATGGATGTGTTGATGACATAGATTATGGTGGTGTTTCAAGGGTATTTTTGTCTCCAGACACATTAAGTTGGGTTCACTAAATAAGTACAGCCTTTGGTATATCTATCATATCTCAACAAAGTGGTTGGTAGAAACTGTCCAGATTGAAACATACCATTTCCAGTGATAGGAAAACTATTTTAAACCTCTAGTGAACCTCTACTTATCCTTAAAAATAATGCAGTGGGGAAAATTGTTGCAAAGCTATTATAAAACCAACAAAACAAATATTTCTATGTAATTTTAAATAGCTGCTTTAATAGGTATCCCCTCCCTGTATGTATTCACTGTTGAAGATGTGGCTCAGTGGTAGAACAATTGTCTAGCATGTGTAAGAACCTTTGGTTCAGTTCCTAGCACCATGAAAACAAAACATTAGAATGTATATATTATAATGTAAAGCCCCTTTTTTTCCTCTTTTAACTTAAAAGAGGCCCTTTTCCTAAGTTCTAGGTCAAGTTCTATGTATAAAGAGCAATTAGCCAGATACTGTTCGGTCCACTTAGAATGTTCACAGTGTTTGTTCAGATTAATTTTTTTTACATGGTCTGTTTCACTTGAAATGAGTAGCCAGGACTCAGGAGATGAGCAGCAAGGCCTGAGAAATATGAGACTAGAAGCTAGGTGACACGCCTGCCAAGAGTTTTTACACCAGTCTTTCATACCAGTTCACACCAGCAACATTCACATTCAGTTTACAGTGAACAATGAACTATAGTCATGAAGGCAGGCAGGCATAGCTATGTTTATAATGAAGACATTTTGGATTCTGAGAACTAAGGGTCATTCATGTGGCTTAACTGAAATTCAAGAGAGTTGCCCTCATCTCTTGGTGACGTTACTGTCTTAACACAGGGTCACAATCTTACCACATAGGCAATTGTTCTCATTTCAAACATATAAAATATTTGCTATAGAAAATAAAAGCATGCTGAAGACTGGGTGTTTAAGACTTTAATCTTTTTTTAAAATAAAATTAGCAATTTTTAGAAATAAGAGTAAGCAACCAGATCTAGGCTGCTGCCCTTTTTGAGAAACTTCTGTGGAATACAGCAACTCTTAATTTGTTTCTTCATTGTCTAGCTGCATTCTATCCTTGCAAAATTCAGTGGTTGTGACACAGATGATGTGGCTCACAAAGCCTAAAGTATTCTCTCTGTGGCCCTTTCATAGGAAAGTTTGTTGGCCTGCTTTAGAAAATTAGTTTGCTTTACATTCATTAAGTTGTAATTTAGAAAGTATGAATTATAAATTCAGTCATGACTATAAAGCAGTAAACACAAATACATGTCCCTAAATATCACTTTAAAATAAATCAGTGTGAGAAACATTAAGTAAATTTAAGAGGAGATTATACTAGCATAAAGTTTCAAGGTAAATTTTTTGATGCTTCTGTGGGGAAGGTAAGCATACACTGTTAGCTTCAGAAACAGTCTGTTGAAAGTATATTTTACAAAATGCCCCTTGACAAATAACTTGTAGGATTCTAAAGGAATAATTTGTATTCATGTTGTAAATGCCTCTGTAGAGAAGGTTTGGAATGCATATGCAAGTTTTGTAACTGGCGTGTGTTTCTGCATTCATTGTTGTAGGTGTATACGGGGCCTACCAGTGGTGCTTTCCTGATAGCAGGGACTGCACAGTTGAACCATCTCCAGAGCTACACTCTTCCCCCGGAGCAGCTGTCTTCTCTCAGCCAAGGAGCCGGTCCACCATCTGCAAGTTCTGCCCTTCCTAGTCAACAGACCCAGGCTTCTTACCCCACGTAATTTGATTTTCAATGCTTACTTATGGTTAATGATGTTAACATTTTTAATTGCCTGCACTGCTCCATAACAGTGGGAAAAATGGGTGGGAAAAATTGGTGGTCGATCCACACACCACCCCCACCAGACACCATTGTGGTATCCACAAAAGACCTAGAGTAGTGTAGTGCCAGCCACAAGACAGTCCTCTGAGCCACTGAACTGTATTTTGCTGATAGTTTTGTATGTTTACTGTATCAGTGCAGCATGGTAGTTTATTACTAACGTAAGTACTAGCACAACTTAAGTTTCTATCTCACAATGCAGCACATTTGGGATGACACTGGTGTCACAGTGTACAGAACATCCCATAAATGTTAAATCATGCTGTAACCATTTTCCTTGTAGACCATGTTTATTATCTCAACTTCCAGTTCCGTCATCCAGTTTGCACTTTCATCTGGGGGCAAGCTTCTTTCCCTTATCTGTGCTATCCACTACCTCCCCACCACATCACCCAGTATGCAATCATTTGCTTATCTCCTAAGTAAATTTTTCCCACTAATAATGTATCATATACTTTTTTACTTGGCCACAACTGTTGTTTCTTAGTTTTCTTTCTTACTGCTACTTTCCTTTGTCTAGGGCCACTTAATCTTTCTGACTTTAAGAAGTCTAGGGTTCCCCATATAGACTTGCTTTTCTTTGGGGCGGGGGGCAGTCCTGGGCCTTGAGCTCAGGGCCTGAACACTGTCCCTGACTTCTTTTTTTTGCTTAAGGCTAGCACTCTGCCACTTGAGCCACAGCACCACTTTTGGCTGTTTTCTATATATGTGGTGCTGGGGAATCGAACCTAGGGCTTTATGTATACTAGGCAAGCACTCTTGCCACTAGGCCATGTTCCCAGCCCATAGACTTGCTTTTTCTCTGCAGTCACTCCCTAGGATTTCATGAGCTCATGAGTCAATACTGTATATGTGCTTATGACTCCCAAACGTTTCTTTCTACTCATAACCTCCCCACTAGATGAGATGAATAGCAGACTGCCTATGTATTATTGACTGTATATCTTATTTGATGTATCCATCCCAAGCTAGTCTTTGATTTCTACTCTTCTGTTTCTGGGCCTTTACACTCCTGTCCATAATTTTTTTTTTAACTAAATAGCTACACTGCAAGTTTTGTTTTGTTTTGTTTTTTAACCAGTTACAAAACCTCAGTTTTTCTTTTTTGCTCTGTCCATCATCAGATTTTGGTGGCATTAGCTTCAATATTTGTCTTCAATCTAACTCTTTTCTTCCATTTTTACCATGCCTCGGGCTGCTTTTCAGCTCTCACCTGGAAAAATCCAATGTTCCTCCAATATTCATTTGTCTGTCCTTATTCCATAGTGAGTCGGTTAGCCTGTAAGTCCTGTCAGGCTCAGGATGCAGTTCAGTGGCAGAGCACTTGCTTGGTGTGCACCATGCTTGCTATTTACTTTGGTCTTTTTCTTTCTCTTTGCTGGGTAATTGCTATGGTGGCTGCCCTTCTGTGTTTTTGCTTAAATGCTGTCTTATCTGAAGGACTTCGCCTACCACCCTATAAATTAGCCATTTCCCCAGATACATTTGGTCCTCCCTACCAGCCTGTTCTTCACAGCAGTTATAACCTAATGACATAAACTTGTTCATTGCTTTTCTCTTATTAGAAAGTAGTAGAGAATTATTTCTCTTTTTCTTTTTAGCATCCTGTGAGTTCAGAGAACAGTGTTGGACCACATTATAAAATCTAATAAAATTAGCAAGTAAATTTAAATGAATGAGTTCAATAAATACATTTCTTTATTCATCTCTAAATGGCTATATAATTGAATATTTACCTAATTATTTTTTTCCTCCATAGCGCAATGGTCAGTTCTGTCCAAGGAAATGCATATACCAGCCAGGCTGCTATGTACAGTCCTCCTGCTGCTGCTGCTGCACCTGCTGCTGCACCTGCTGATGTCGCCATATACCAGAGTGCTGGAGCTAACATGTCCCAGGTGCCAAGCTACACACTCACCGCATCCACCCTGCCTCCAGCAGGGGGCAGCCAGCAGCCGCCTCAGCCACAGCAGTCATATTCCCAGCAGGCTCTGCTATAGGACCCGGCATTCTTCTTAGTGGCACATAGCTGCACAATGCCGCTGACAATGTTAGGAGATCCATTAATAGCCTAAGATTTGTTCATCGTCAACTTACAGGAAGCTGTCTTGATCAACAAGGTTAAATACTCCAGAAGGTAGAGAACTCTTCAATTTGCACTGACTTCCTAGAGGTTCACCTATCCCCTCCCCCAGAGGAATGAAACTACTTACAGCATTTAATTCCTTTTGTAATACAAAGAATCAGAATCATTACAAGCTTATTGTCTTGTAAAGTGACCTGGTCTACAAACTGTTGTGACAAAAGGTCTGTATATAAATATGTAACTTCATTAGTGGCCATTTGAATTGCAATGGTGATCATGTGAATATATTTAACAGTGTGTTAAATTAATTTACATTGCTATTTTAATCACAAACAGCTATCATGTTTCCTAATGTGTGTAAATTTAAGATAATACACTGTCCTTTTAAACTACAAGAGAGCAAAGTGTTTGTAGCATATTTACAAAAAGGTGTTGCTGTCCTGGTTTCAGTTTGGCAATATTGGTTGTGAGCTAACCTCATGTTGGTGTATGTTTCTGTCACCTCTGTATACCATGGGCTACCATCATGCCAGCATAGCTAAACTGTCGGTGCAGTTAGAGCAGATGAGAAGGTTCCCTCTTCAACTGTTATATTTCGGCATGATATTTCAGCTATGTGAGACTGCGAGACAAAATTAACTAGGATCACATTTTTAAAGAAATAATGTTGTTTCACTTTTTCCTAGGTGGATAGTAAGTAGGTTTCTAGGCTGTTTCTGTGTTCATTGGTGGCAGTGACACCAAAAACAGGCCATGGATAGAAATGTTTGAACTTGAAAGAAAACATGCATTACACTACGTATTCAAAGTCTCTTGTAATTGTTTAGAACATAATCAGAATTTGATTCATCTGTCTTACCTCACTACTCGTCTTTTAAATGTCTTTAACCATTGTATCCTTTAATTATTCATTAAAATGGATATAAGTGGATGTTTCAAAGTAATTTATATTCCTGGCTTTGTTAACAGTTTATTTATTGCTACCTTTCCAGCTGTAGTTTTCTTCAGCTACTTTCTCTCTGTCTCTCATTTACAATTCTAATTATATTATTTTGGTTTGTTATTCAGGGATGTTTTTGAAGGAATTCTTTCAATCCAAACAAATGTTTTCCAATGACATTTTGATAGTAAATTTTATTATTTCACTGGTGTTACTATGCTATAATTTTAACACTGTTACTTAAATGAACATTTGTGTCAAGTTCCATGTTTAATGAATTGATTTAACGAGTTCATTTTATCAGTGTTGGTTTGATTTGTGTTTTCCAAGGCTGTTGTCATAAAGAAGCTTGGTTTCTTTAGGTAGCTGACTCCATTGTTAGGCAGGTCATTATGGCTTATCACTTTGATTCAGATTGACAGTCCATCTTCAAGTCAGATCTCACTGTGCTGTTAGATTTTTCTGGGCTTAGAGTGTGCTGCCCTAAATAGTTGTTTTTAAATTGCACCTCCGACTTTACCTTAAATGTTTTTCTTTTAAGCTACTTTTTTGTTTTGTTTTGGTACTGGCTCTGAGGCTTGAACTCAGGTCCTGAATACTGACCCTGAGCTTTTTTGCTCAAGGCTAGCCAGCATTCTATTACTTGAGCCACAGTTCCATTTTGGGTGGTTAATTAGAGAATCTCACAGTTTTTCCTGCCCGGGTTGGGGTTGGCTTCAAACACTGATCCTTATATTTCAGCCTCCTGAGTAGTTAGGATTGTAAGGATGAGCCATCAGTAGTTGGCTCATAAGTTATGTTTGCTAAGCATTGTTAAAATGATTATAATCTTTAAAATTCCAATTCGAAAATGATCTTTTAATGGATACACTTTTTCCCAAGTCATATTTTATCTTTTCTTGCCTTTCTATAAATTTCTATTTACAGCTCTATCCTTTTCCCATTTTAATTTTCTTTGTGCTGTAAAATCCCTTCAATATTCTCTAGTATGCTTCTTGCTCTATAAAAGTCAGACTGGTGGAATGAGGGAATTTTTCTCTTCTCATTAGAATATATATACATTTTTCATTACCATTTAGGTGACTAAGTTTATAAAGATTCAAATGGTTAGTGGTTGAAACTGATAATATCTTTGTGCCTTTTACTCTTACTAAGAATAAAAATTGCAGGTAGGTAATTTTTAATGGAAAGAGTGGAGTTATGAAGGGGCCTGTTAGACTCAAATAATTTTTGTTTTGAAACCTGTATACACATAGATATATTGTACTTTCAAGAAATCTTTTATTAATCAGCTTATTGTGAAAGAGTAGAATTATTTATAAAGCGAACTAACTATAATGTAAACTTATTTTCCAAGCTTATTTCTTTTGTGAAGTTTTAGATGTGTTACCATAAAAGTGATAACTAAATAGGAACAAAATTCAGTCCAGTTTACTATGCAGCATAAATAGCCAATAGACTCTGTGGCTAATTGGATATGATTACATATCAGAAATACATATTTAATATGATGCTTTCGTCTTTTCTATCTCTGTGGTCCTACTTCACTGTTTCCTATCTCCTGCTCAATGAAGGACCTTATGTGCCTAGAGATTCCCCTTCCAATTAACTCCTTAAGTAAATTTTTGTCTTTACTGCTTAGTTTTTATACTTAAAATGCTTGTAATAGACAAGTCTTACTCATTTCTGATAGATTTGGCTTTTATATATGGCATATATACCATTGAGCTTGAAAAATCTTTTATCCAAAGTTTCAGGTTTGTATAAAACAACTTAATGACCTACATGATAAAGTATGCAACTATAAAAATTGTAGCAACTACTTTACAAAATGAGTCTTATTAGAATAATTGGTCAAATTGTCATCCCATTTACATTAAATCATGATTTTATTTTTCTCAAGTATTTCACTTACTACCAGTCAGACTTGTTAGGGTAACTTTCTATTAGATTACTTTTAAAATGTCAATCACAAAACCATTGTTTTAATTCTTCTTGTATCATTTACCCAATTACATTATACCCCTTAGTATAAAATATGTGGAGAGAACTTGGCCACCTGTTTATGTTTTCTTTAAACTTGTATGTTCAATTATTATGTCAAAAAGGGAGTAGAAATTACTAAATTGGCCCCTTGAATTAAATATGCTTTTCCATGGACTGTAAGTGGTGCTTTTTCCAAGAATTTTTTGTATTAATTTACAGACCAGAGAAATACTCAATGATAATACATTGAACATCCAAATATTGTTCATCTAGACTCACTCATCATTATCACTTTGTGTGTATATGTGTTCATATACCCATACGTGTATTGTGTGAATTGGCAAGTCTATACACCTGAGTACTTCATCATGCATCTTGGAAGGATAAGGACAGTAACCCATCTATCTTAAACCATTATCACATCTATGAAAACTAGCAGTAATTCTGTACTATATTATTAGCAAATGTGCTCCTAATTGACTTTCTAATACATGAATAATACAAATACGTATGTATGCGTGTGTGATATTTAAATTGTGTATGTGTTTATTTTTAGATCCAGGATCCACTGCAAGAATGTGTGTGTGTGTGTGTATATATATATATATCACCTTTATAATTATCCTTATTTCTCTGTTAATCTGGACTGATTTCCATGTCATCACTCCTCCCCCATGACATTGACTTTTTGACAATTTATCTCATTGTTGTCTTGTGTTCTGGACATTTTATCTCTTTGTTTACAATGTTATTTAACTTGATGTTGCATTCTTAATAGAATATTATTTATTTCTAAAACAGTTATAATCAGAACAATACAACTCATGGTATAAAGTAATAAAACTAATTTTTCAAGATCAGAAATTGTTTACAAAATTGCACGTTAGCCTGATAGTCTCCATACTGTTTCTAGAAAAGACTAGCATTCTAGGTCATTGAAGCTACCAACAGTTTTGGTATAGTTTTGAGGGTTTTTTTTTTTTTTTTTTTTTTCTGTTTTAGGTGCATTCAGAGTAGCTGAAGGACACACTGCCTGCATTTTTCTCCCATCTATAACCACATCAGCCTTTCTTGATTCCATTACAGGTTATCCTTGGAATACAGAAATGTTGACATGTTTGTTTAAAAAGATTTCTGGCCCAGGGGCTGGGGATATGGCCTAATGGCAGGAGTGCCTGCCTCATATACATGAGGCCCTGGGTTCGATTCCCCAGCACCACATATACAGAAAACGGCCAGAAGTGGCGCTGTGGCTCAAGTGGCAGAGTGCTAGCCTTGAGCAAAAGGAAGCCAGGGACAGTGCTCAGGCCCTGAGTCCAAGCCCCAGGACTGGCAAAAAAAAAAAAAGATTTCTGGCCCAGCCCTATTAAGATGTTGAAATTGCTGAGCGGGAAGGAAAGGTCTTAAACTTATTTTTCTAATTGCTATTTAATTTCTTCAAGTTTACCAAATTGGAAATAGAGTAAAGTAAATAAAACTTTAGAAACACAAGTTATTATATACTTCACTAGGTTATCATGTAGCTTGTTTAGGACATTATATTATTTCAGTTGGTGAATGACTTTTTCAAACATATAATGTTTGTAATCTCTTCTTTCCATGGCAGGATTTATAAGGATTATTAGCTGTGGGACCATAATATATCTTGTTCTGTTTAAAACAAAATATGGTATGTAAACAGTTGATAAGCTTTTCATTCAGATTATTGTATGTAATATTACCTTCTAGGTAGTTGTAAGTTGCCAAATAGGAAAGTTTATTATGTAAGATGTCCTTATGATATGACTATTTGCTGAACCAAAAAGCACAGAAAAAAACATATCTGTTTTACTGTTCTGGAATTGTGTGTTCTTTAGACAAAAGATTTTAACATAAATCTCTCTGATACTCTGTAAAGAAAGTGCTGTTTGGTTGTGGTGGTATTTTAGGTTGAAGATATTAACCAGAATTAAATATTCTAACCCATTCTACTGTTAAGTGGAGATTTTAGTCTACTGCCTTAGAAATTCAGAGAATGGATTTTAAGCCAAGTTGACTTTTTATCAAAGGAATCTTTTGGTAGATATGCAGTGTTGGGCAGCTCTCTGAGTCTCTGTGGTCTGCCCTCTATTTATTTGTAATTTGTGGGATTTAAGTAACTATGTGACCATGTATCCTCTTTTAGAAATCAAATGCTTTATGCCCTCTACTTTTGTCTTTCTGAAATACCTCTACCATTGACCCTGAACCACTTATGATTCCATATTTACTTTGGAGTAAAGAAGAGGGAAAAGGTGGTGTGTCCTTGGGTGCTGTGGTACTGAAACCTAAGAAAATAACACAAATAACAATTTGCTTCTGAAAATCTGAGGATGCTCTTTTATTTCCCAAGAAAAAACAGACGTGCCTTTTGTTTCTGTTTGAATTGCCACACCAGGAACAACTGTACTCTGGGCAGAAGTGCTTTCCTTGGTAGTACCATCACATTCATTGGTACTGGTTTGGAAAAATAAATAAATAATTGCAGCTCTGGATATACTGTATTTGCATGCTGCTTTAAATCAAAGAAGTGGTTCCATCAGATTATATGAAGTTGCACTATTCTTGATGTTCTGGTAGACAAAATAATCCTGTTGGCCGAGAAACAAAAATGAGACAAGCAGTACAGTTCGATTATCATCCTTTAGCTGTTTTGTTTATTTAAGTATATTGGTAAAAGAGGTTACTATGAAGTTAGTTTCTATCTTTGCAGTTAGCTAATGGATTGGTTACTTATTTATTTGTTTTCCTAGTATTTCAAATAAGTAGCAGAATCCAGCAGTGACTTTTTGGTCTCAGAATTACCACCATTAAACTACATATTATCAATATAAAATTATTGTAGTTATTATATTTAAGAAAACTTGTTGATTCTTTGAAACCACCTTTTCTTAACCATTAATCCTTTTTAGTTGTATCAGTTGTACAAAGTATTATTTACGGTATCTTCATACATGCTTATATCATACTTTAATTATATTCATCCTCCATTCCCCTCATCCTTCCCTTTTCCCCCCTTCCCCCTTCTCTTCTCTGGTAGTACCCCTTCCACTTTAGTGGTTTCGCTTTTTTTTTTTGGCCAGTCCTGGGGCTTGGACTCAGGGCCTGAGCACTGTCCCTGGCTTCTTCCCGCTCAAGGCTAGCACTCTGCCACTTGAGCCACAGCGCCACTTCTGGCCGTTTTCTGTATATGTGGTGCTGGGGAATCGAACCCAGGGCCTCATGTATACGAGGCAAGCACTCTTGCCACTAGGCCATATCCCCAGCCCTGGTTTCGCTTTTTTGTTGTTGTGGGTTTTTTTTTGCAGTGAAGGGACAAGAGGCACTATTGCATTTTGAACTCCAATTCATGCTTACTAGAATGGCTTGACCTGTGCCTCCAGCCGTTTGCTCTGGCTATTTTGGGAGATTGAGTCTCACTTGATGTACAGACTGGCCTATACCACTATACTGCTATATATATTTTTTTTCTCAGATTTTTATTATCAAACTGATGTACAGAGAGGTTACAGTTTCATACATTGGGCATTGGATACATTTCTTGTACTGTTTGTTACCTTGTTTTGTATATAGTTTTCACCATAGCTAGGATGACACATGCCCAGGTATTTCTTAGGATATGGGGTCTTGAAACTTCTTTCCCAGGCTGGCATAGATCTTAATCTCACCACCTTGTAGCTGGATGACAAGTATGTACCACCAGGTAAAGCTATTGATTGAGAATCGAGGTATCATGAATTTTTTTTGCCTGACCTCATAGTGAGGAGCCTTCCAAGGAAATAAGATTATAGGCACGAGACAAAGGCATAGTCTGATTTTGGTTTTACTTGTACTAGTATTTGAACTCATGGCATTGCACTGTCTAGATGGGTGCTCTTTCATTCATCCATGCCTCCAGCCCGGTTTTGTACTGGTTATTTTTGAGATAGGGTCTTACTTTCTACCCAGGGGTATACTTGGACTGCAGTGTGTCCCTGTTTCACCATTCATAGCTGGGGTGACAGGTAGGCAACACCAGGTCAGACTTCTTCCATTGAGATCCAGCCTTGTGTTTTTTCTTCCTGAGATAATTTGGAATCAAGATCCAGTCTTGCTTCCTATGAAGCTAGGATGACAGGCATGTGCCTCTACATTCAGCTAGTGGTTGAGAAAAGGTCTCAGGTTTTCATGTTAGGAAACATCGTGATAGATAGAATTACTACATTAGCTGGAGCCATCAGTATCTACCATCAGCTAATGTCTTTTAATTCAGTTTTGTACTTTCTTAATGCAATTCCAAGAGTAAGTATGCACTTTGCCAGCTTGACTTTATGTTAGGTACCTTGTTGGCACCTTTTCTAAGTGACTGTTGTTTAGTAGAGTCTTAAAAGTACTGGTAGGGTATTTTAACTATTGAGTAGGTCAGGTAAGCATTTTATATGGTTTTCTTTATCTGGTAAAAGAGGAAAGGCAAGTTTTCTTAAATATTGATCATTCTATTATGTTCCCCCTTTATAGCTGTCATTTGAAGTCTTGGAAGAGAGCATTTTTTGTTGTTTGAGACAGGGTTTCACTATTGAGCCTAATCCTGGCCTCAAAATAAGACAGCTTCTATCTCTGTTTTCTGACTAGATGAGATTGCAGGTGTGCATCACTGTGCCTACCATTTTTAGAATTTTTTGGCTGTCTAAATTTTTTTCCAGGTTTTATTCTTATCACAAAAGGTTTTTTGTTTCAACAAAATTATACTTCAAACTCAATGGGAAAATACAAAGATTAGTTGAAGATCAGTTACAGCAATTCAGGCCTACCTGGCCTGAACTGCAGAAGATACTTAAGGGAATGCTATTCAAAAAAGAAGGGAAAATTTCAACTGAGCAATAAATGGACATTTAAGAATTAGGAAAGCAAAATCTTCACTTCAGGAAACAAGCAAACTTGAATAAAGTAAAATCAGGAAATTAAATACTTATCAGTCATAGCCCTAAATGTCGGTGAGGTCCTGTCTCCAAATGATTTGGCTGACTAAATTAAAAAATAGGACACATCTTTGTATTTTCTGCAAAACTACAATTCACAGGTAAGAACATACAGATGAAAAGTGAAAGGAGGAAGCTAAAAGGAAGCAAACGCAACTCCTGTGTGATAAAGCCAACTTCAAGTCTAAGGAGGTATGGGAAGTCATTACACATTGATGAAGGGAACAAACCAAGAAGATAGAACAGTTCTACATCCATCAAAATTGAGCATTAGTACCCCAAGTTCATCAACATTACTGATGGACAGGCCCAGATATATATAGTAGTTGACCTCAACACATGGCGATACTCCACTATCACTCAGAAAAAAAAAAAAGGTATCTCAGAATTAAACAGCACCATTTTACAAAATGGGTATAACAAGCTTCTACAGAGAATTGCATTCAAAACCAGCAGAATGTACATTGTCAGCAGTCCATGGAACTCTCCAAAATAAATCACACTTTAGGTCATAAAATGAGTACTAACGAGCAAATAATTTGCTGTATTGTAACAAGATTATCATGGATAGCATTTATTAGCAAAAAAATACAGAAATACTGAAACATGGAGATTGAGCAGTATGTTTTGGGATGATTCATGAGTCATTGAAAAATCAGAAAAAAAAATTAACCAGACTCAAGAGACAATTGATCAGAATGTATAGAACACAGCAAAGGCAGTTTTCAGAGAGAAGTTTTGTGGCTTATTTTTTAAAAGTCAGCTCTATCAATCTAATGAATGTATCTCAAGGTCATAGGAAAACAAGGCCAAACCTGATGTCATTGCTCACACCTATAATCCTAGCTGTTTCTGAGGTAGAGATCAGGAGGATTATGAGTAACGACCAGCCTTAGCAAGAAGTTCCTGGGGCCCCATCTTAATCAATACAAATGTTGGCATGGTAGCATGCGATTTTTATCCCAGCTATGCAAGCCAGATCAGTAGTTGGAAAGAAGTAATAATGAAATTGAGACAATATGAAGATATAAAAAGTAGATTCTTTGGAAAGATTGATAAATGCTTAACCAAGCCAATCAAAAGAAAAAGGAAGAAGAAAATAAAAGATGAAAAAAGGAGATATTGTAGCAGATACCAATGAAATTCAAATCACTAAAGAATTTTTTATAAATTCCAACAAATTGGAAAAACTAGAAGAAATGGTTAAATTAATACAGAGAAGTTCTACCCAAATTGAAACCAAAGGATATAAACAAATCGATTTCTAACAAGCAATGAGATACCAGGAGCAGGTGAGGTCCCTGTTGAAATCTACCAAAATGGACTTGAATGCTCCTCAGACTATTTGAAGAAAGAAAAGGAATGAAGAAAGGGAAGGACTGATAACTTTTAAACACATTCTACAAATCCAAGAATGACCTAGTGCCTACACTGAGTAAGGATGCAACAAAAGTAATTTATTTCTGTAGCAAAAAAAGAAAATATATAAACCAAAATCAACTCATTAAAACGATCATATACCATGATCAAGTCGGCTTTATTCTAGGGATACAAGAATGTTTCAACATGTGCAAATAAGTAATATACCACATAAACAACACAGAGGGCAAAAATCATCAGAGACCGAAAACGCTTTTTGCAAAATTCATGAAAAGCCCTGGGAAATACTAGAAATGGAGGAATGTACCTCAATATAATTAAAAACTATGCATGATGAGCCTATGGTCAACACTGAACTAAACAGGGAAAAAAAAACACTATAAAAACATTTTAAAGCTTAAGTGTCTAACTCAATGCAGTGCTTAGCCAGAGCCATAAGGCAGGAAAAAGACAAAGAATATGAATTGGAAAGAAAGATGTCAAATTATCTCTATCTAAAATGATCCTGTACCTAAAAGGCCCTAAACACATAAACTCATATCTGGTAAATATTTCAGCAAAGTAGCCAGGCATCAAAACATGCAAGTCAGAAGCTTTACACTAACAAGTCTGAGAAAGATCAGGAAAACAATCCCCTTTAGAGTTGTTTGCTTGTTTTTTAAATCCAGAAATAACAGGATGTGAAGGTCTTTTATAATTGAAACTATAAGGCATTGGAGAAAAATGGATCAAAACACTAGGATCTCCCCACCCCCCACCCCCACTTTTTTTTTTTTTTTTGGCTAGTCCTGGGGCTTGGACTCAGGGCCTGAGCACTGTCCCTGGCTTCCTTTTGCTCAAGGCTAGCACTCTGCCACTTGAGCCACAGCGCCACTTCTGGCCGTTTTCTGTATATGTGGGGCTGGGGAATCGAACCCAGGGCCTCATGTATACGAGGCAGGCTCTCTTGCCACTAAGCCATATCCCCAGCCCCAGCTTTTTCTCTTTATGTGGTGCTAAGGAATGGAACCCAAGGGTTCATGCATGCTAGGCAAGCACTCTACCACTAGGGCATACATACTCCCAGCCCAGGATCTCTTATTTGTGAATTGACAGAATGGTGGTTGTGAAATGGCCATGTTGTTGAAAGTGATTTACATAGTCAACTCAGGTCACATTAAGATTCTAATATTCATCATAATAGAAAATCCAATCCTAAAAGTCATATGGAAGCAAAAAGACCCTAAATACCAAAGCAATACTGAACAAAGACCAATATCTGACTTCCAACTATAATTCGTCATGCTATCAACAGCAAATCTACAGACCAGTGGAATAGGAGCCTCAGAAATAAGCCTGCACAATTCTGCTTTTTGACTGGGATGGGTGTGGTAGACCTGTTAAACCTATTGGTGGAAATTTAATTGTAGCCGCTATGGAAAGCAGATGGAGGCTCATAAAAAAATTACACACTCCAACTATACTGCTTCTGTATATATCCCAAAGATATATTACAATAGAGACATCTGTACATTCATGTATATCACTGTACTTTCCACACTAGCCAACTTATAGAATCAGCCCATGACATTTTATCTTAGCTCTAGTGTCCCCTCTGCCCATTGTTGCTTTCATTCATTCATTGGGAAAAATGTAAATATACAAAAGAAATTAAATCAGAAAACCTTTAACAGTTGTTGGTGAGACTACAAAGGAAAGTCAAGAAAAGAAAATACTCTTTCTGGTCCTGGGCTTGAAATCAGAGCCCTGGCTCTTCCTCATCCTTTCTTTCCTCATGCGTCATAGCATCTAATGGAGTCTCAGAAGTCTTTTTTGTTCCTTTTTTCTAGTTTTCTTATTTTTGTATCTTTAAAAAATTTTTGGTGGTACTTGGATTTGAACTTAGAACTTTTTACGTAAAAGGCAGGTACTATACCTCTGATAGCCATACCTTTGTCTTTCTTTATTCCTCTACTTTGTCTTGTGCCCTGATATCCTATCTTCAACTTGATGTAGTCTGTTGTCAAGAATTTCAACTGAGTTTTTAAAACTTGACTTACTGAACTTTTCATTTCTAGAATTGTAATTGACTCTTTCAGATTTATATCTCTTCACTGGATTCCTCTATCATATTCTGGACTCTTGTTTCCTTCAGATGCTTGCGTTTGAATTGATCCAGCTATTTATTTGTATTCTCTTGGAATGTTTCTGTGTGTTGTCAAGTGTTTATATGTGTTCTCTTTAATTTCACTGATCATTTTCATACTTTTGACTTGTTTGGAATTTTAACCACTTCATTGTTTAGAGTTACTGACTTTTGGAGGAGTCACATTGTCTTTTCCTTTCATGTTAATTTTTGTTTTTATCTTGTGAACGATTATCTTAATATAGTTTAAGGAAAAGACAACCAAACACCTACAGGATAACCTAGGAGCGGATTTTTAAAAATGATACACATAGTAGTAATTAATGAAAAGGAAGGGAAATAGAGAAAGGAAACATGAAGAAACACGACATGGAGGAGGGGAAAAGTACATAGTATGCAAATAATAGAAAAAATGTGAGAGAGAAAATAAAACAGGCAAAAAGAATGAGAAAATACTTTGGAAGAAGACAAAGACAAGAACAATAATAAGTGCAAAAAAAAAAAAAAGAGAGAAAAGGGAGAAAGGAAAAGCAGCCAAGGTGGGGAGGGGGCGGGGAATGAACAAAAGACTAAAATAAATACCTTTATTTTTTGTAATTGTTGAGGAGTAGTGTAACTCCCCACTTCCCTTGCCACAATGGGTAGTGTTTTGGGGGGTTTTCCCCCTAAAGTTTTAACAGATGAGGCCAGCAGGCCTGGGGACTTAGCTTAGTAGTAGAGCTGCTCATCCATGAGGCTCTGATCCAGAGGAAGAAGGAAGCTGCAGAGGAGGAGGGTGGGAGGAAGAGCCGAATGGGAAGAGGCCAGGACAAAGGTACCCACCTTCTATAAGGGTCTGCTCCAGAGCCCCAGGGCAGGACATAGACAACATGCTGGCTGCAATCTCCTACTTGCCTCCTAGTTCACTCCACTTCTCTACACTGCTGTGGACTCCAGTCCTATGCTTATTGATTCATAGTAAAGATCAGATTTTCCAGTTTCCTTCAGCTCCTCTGAACTCCAGGGATTCCCCTGTGAACAACATGTGCCAAACCCAGCTGCTAATGTTTGCAGCTTCCCAGCTGACTTGCCATTCGTCTCATGCTGAGACACATGGAGGCTGGTGACAGAGCTGCACGGGCCGTGGGGCATTTGTTTTGAATCACTGGGTTCCTCACCTGCCATGTTCTTTCCACTTCCTGAAATTCATTTTGATCAATATTATTTTGTATGGTCAGATGCGCATAGACATTGCACCTTTATGTTACTCTCCTAAGAGTATTCTCCTGTGGTCTCACTATGTGTGAATGCCTAGTGTCCCGTACACTTTATCATGCCAGTGTATTTTACATTTTAGACCTAGCTTCAGCATATGAAAGAAAACAAATTTTTTCTATTGTGGGACAGAATTTAATCCATTTGGATTAAACTTTTTCCAGAATAGATTTAGTCGCTGGTACTGAGACTTGAACTCAGAGTTGTGCACTCTTGCTGGCTTGCTTCTTCACAGCTGTCACTATCAGCTGAATGATCAGCATTTTATGGGGTGATTGGCGATGGAGTCTTGTGGACTTTACTGCCTGAGCTGGCTTTGAGCCATGATCCTCCAGGTCTCAGTCTCCTAACTAGCGAGGAAGAGAGTCATGTACACACCTAGAAAAATGGCATGTGTTTCTAATGTGTGCTCTAATGTATCAAAGAGCAGTTGACAGGCTTGTCAAGGATCAGTTCCTGGACTGAAGTATGTGGGACAAGAATGGCTTCAGTAGCTTCATGATCTTCATAGTCTCCAGGTGGGGTAAAAGAATGCCATCACTGTAACATGATGTACCCAACAAACTCATAACATGGCCCCTACCCCGATCAGGGTGCCAGTCTAACTGCCTTCCAAGTAGCTCATTTAGAGTAATACTGATGTAATAGAGTAATACTCCATGTAACACCCGAGGAGGCTGAGGCTGGAGAAATGAGCCCAAGATCATGCTGCTGGAATGTTTGAAGGACTCATACGTAGGTAAAGTTTGTACTCTCATCCTTCGTGCTGTGCAGCCTTCATCTTGTCATTGAGCAGGTGCGGTTCACTGCTGTGTGAGGAGTAGCCTGACTATGCTGTCAGCCCAGGGAAGGATGAAGCAGGACTCTGCTCCAGGATCTCAGCACTAACAAAGAATTTTGTAATCTATGTACATGTGTGTTTCACAAAGGGTCTCTGATGTGAGCTTTTGTATGTGGGAATGCCTACTTAGAGTCCACTAGATATAATAAGTAAGTGGGTTTTTAACTGGCACACGTATAGCATTTTAAAGAAAGCCTCAGGGTTCTTAACTGATCAGATTCTTGTAGGTAGCAATGGAGACATAATTGGCCCCAAAGCCTACCTATTTGATACCTAAGATTACTAAAACTGTAGATAGAAATTAAAATCGTTATGCTGAAACATTTCCCTTCAAAATGGTTTACCCCCTGTGTGTGTTAAACATCATCTCTCCAGGATAATGATGGAATTTTTTCTTCTTTGAATCCGCTCTGCCAGTGTACTGGGGACAAGATTTCTTACATTGTTTACTTATACTAAATGTTGAGTGAATGATAATTTCACTTCACTAAACACAGCAGGCTTAGTCTCCAGAGAGACTCTCTGTGTCAGTCACGGCTCTGGAGGAAGCAGAATTATACTCAGGAGGCTCCACTAAGCAGGCTTGAAGACTAAGGGAACAAACAAGGGGTGCTAGGGCACCTCCAACTGTCACCACCTCTAAGTCCATAGGGACAGGTGTTACATAGCAAGTGTATGCAATCCTATGTAGGACAGGCCAACAGAACAGCAGGAATGTCTCTGCTTCCTGCTTCTGCTCTCCTCTGATCTCCTGCCAGTCTTCCCATTTGCTGAGCCCAGAAAAGTGAGAGTTTTCTAGAGGAGGGAAGCAAATGAGCCAGCACACAAGAAGTCTACTTGGAAAGAAGTAGGCAATTTGATTTGCCACATGTAAAAAAATAAGATTTCCCTCTGGCAATGTTATTACCATGCACATTATATTAGGAAAAAACCAATCATGTCTTAGGTATTTTCTAGTTAATGGTTTAATGTGTCCCCTTGTTAAGAATTTACAAAGGGGCTGGGGATATAGCCTAGTGGCAAGAGTGCCTGCCTCGGATACACGAGGCCCTAGGTTCGATTCCCCAGCACCACATATACAGAAAACGGCCAGAAGCGGCGCTGTGGCTCAAGTGGCAGAGTGCTAGCCTTGAGCGGGAAGAAGCCAGGGACAGTGCTCAGGCCCTGAGTCCAAGGCCCAGGACTGGCAAAAAAAAAAAAAAAAAAAAAAAAAAGAATTTACAAAGTACTGAATTAAGTGATCAGTAGGTGGTGCTACTGAGTTTGAATCTTGAAAAATCTAAAATATGCATTCAAGGATTTTCTGGCCTTCAGACAGACTATGTGTGAAATAGCTTAATGTAGAGAAGTCAATTTCCATCTGATTCATTGCCTTTCCATGAGATTGGAAAGCACTAGCTTTTAGAATTTTATTTTGCTTAATATACAGAATATTCTAAGTTTGCCCAACAGTCAAAGAGTAGCAATGGGTATCTCTTCAGACTTGAATGAAGAACATGTTATTGAACATATTTCTGGCATGCTCTACTAGAGCCAATTATTGCCTTCATGCCTTGATTTTCTGACAGCTATCTCAATAATGAATGAATGCATATCAAAATTTTAAAGGTTATCTGTGAGCTTACTGGGGGAGAGTATTAAATGGGAGGAACAGCAGAATTTTACCTTCTGGCAACATCAGAAGTGACCCTTTGAGGTTCCATTTTTCCCTGTCAACTCTCAGGACACAGAATACCTCACAACTCTACCATAGAAGTAGGCCCATAGAAATTGGAGTTACAAATTGTCTAATCTGGCATAGATTTTAAAGATGCTGAAGTTTTCCAAACTATACCATGGAGAAAGTTGATAATACACAAATTTCTGTTCTTAGGCCCGAAGATTCTTATTTAGTATATTTGGGATGTGTTTGGAAAGCAGTAACTTAAGTATCCCAGGTATTTCCTTTGTCATACTAGTTTAGGAAACACTGAACATTCTCTAACTATTGCTTTTGAACTAAGATTTCTTACCCACTTGGTCTAAGGCTTCACAAGCATTCTGTATTTATAGTCACTTTTTAGTAGTTGGACAAAGCACAGGCTCTCTCCCCAAGCAAATGCTCCTGCTCAGAGTTCTGCATATAATTTCAGGCTCTTCAGCGACAGCTCCTAGGCTCATCTTTATAGCCTGTCTTATGAAGTACTATTTGTAGACTCTAAATTTCTCAAGGCTCCCTTCCCATAATCCTACCGCATTCCACCAATGAAGCCTTTTTCCCTGTTATTTCTCTGATAACCAGAAGCTATGAAAAGGGACAGATTTTTAGACTCTGTCAGGGAAGAAGATGATGAGGGAGAGTGGCAGTCTATCAAGGTATGAATAGCACTTTTATTCCTAAGAACATAGCCGCTTGTTGGTAGAGTATAATTTGGGACAAAAATGATTCTTGCAACGTGATAGTCAAGTATAGAGGGTGTACTTTAGTAATCATTTGGAAAATCCTACATGCTATTGGATTTTTCCAGTTGCTTCGAATTTTTAATTTTTGAGACAAATAGATGTGTTACCACCGTGAGTCCATTTATCAGATGACTTATACTGGTTCTGTGATGTAAGTTTGAATCATTATCATTACAGAGGAGGTTCTGACTATAGATAGATAAATCTAGAAGTTAAAAATGGAAATTGTATCTAGGCCACAACTTTTGTGGCAGTGACTTAAACCATTACATTATATTTTACTTGTATACTTATTGGAATAATTAGGTAGCGGTTGAAACAAAATCAGTCCAGGCTTAAGCAGGATAGGAACAAAATACACACTCAAAGGAAATGAAAAGACAAATTTTCTTAAAAATACATATAGATAGTTTAATGTAACTATGCTATTTAGTTTAGTAGTTTAGTTACGTTAAAGTAACTGCACACTATGTATTGGAGGCATTTTTCTAGTTTAATCGCCATCATCTTGTTTCAACAACAGCATGAAATTGAAAATGGAGTTGAACTATATGTTGAGTTTACTACTGAGTTTACTACTGAGTTTACTACTCAGTGTTATTACTGGTGGATATAGTGATGAGTGCACAGTAAAAGAGTTAACAGCATGTACTAGTCTGCTGTCTTTGAGAACCCTGCTTATAAGGGTGGTCCTTGGCTTGCATCTGGGAATTTATATTTTCTTCATTCCCAGAACTGATGAAAGTGGCTTACTGTCCCTAACTGATCTGCATGAATGATGTGTTTCGTGATGAACACATGCTCTCTTGCTCCACATTTTGATACATTCCAGACAGAGAATGATCAGTCCCTCTAAAAAATCTTTGGGCACTGAGTCTAAGGACCTCCCCGGTTAGCAATGGTTATGCACTGCTACTCTTATTCCTTTATTTTCCTTATTTCTGTTCTCTTCAACCCCTTGGTGTCTATAAATCCAGTATCTTCTGCTCATCTTATTGGAGCTTTTATTTGATTCTATAGGAGGGGAGATGTTATTTTGATTTCCAAATCACAGAAGCCAATTTGACATTCAAATTTGTTATAATTTTGTTGGTGTTTTAAACATCAGTCTTGGAAGCACAGAGAATGTGCCTGTTTTTATTCAGGAAACTTTTCATGGGACCTTCAGGTTGATCCATGCGTCTCCTCTTTGTCCCCCAATTCCTTAGGCATACACTTCTTACTGCTCTTTTATTGACATTACCTGTGGCTCTGTCTGTCTCCCCACCTGTGCTAGAAAAGCCTGGAAAACCAACATCAGCACAGAGCCCAAATACAGTGTCTACTCAGCTGACTTGGGAATTCTTTGAAACACTTGTTTGTTCAACTGAGATTTGCTGAGTTCTTCTTATACTCACGTACTTGTAGTCTAAGTCTGCGTATTTAACAGAGCTTAAAATTGGCTTAAAAAAATGCTGTCCTTGGGGCTGGGGATATGGCCTAATGGCAAGAGTGCTTGCCTCGTATACATGAGGCCCTGGGTTCAATTCCCCAGCACCACATATACAGAAAATGGCCAGAAGTGGCGCTGTGACTCAAGTGGCAGAGTGCTAGCCTTGAGCAAAAAGAAGCAAGGGACAGTGCTCAGGCCCTGAGTCCAAGCCCAGGACTGGCCAAAAAAAAAAATGCTGTCCTCATGAAACTTACATTTCCATTGGAGGAACAGACAATGAACATAATAAAAAAAGTAAACTAAGCCGACATTAAGTGTTATAAAAAGTCATGAGGCAGGAATAGGGAAACAGGGTAAAGAGTTTTTGACGTTTTAGACAGGTCGTCTTCTTTTTTTTTTTTTTTTTTTTTTTTGCCAGTCCTGTGCCTTGGACTCAGGGCCTGAGCACTGGTCCCTTGCTTCTTTTTGCTCAAGGCTAGCACTCTGCCACTTGAGTCACAGTGCCACTTCTGGCCATTTTCTGTATATGTGGTGCTGGGGAATCGAACCCAGGGCTTCATGTATACAAGGCAAGCACTCTTGCCACTAGGCTATATCCCCAGCCCCAACAGATTGTCTTCTAAGTGGGGACCTAAAGAAGGAGAACTGGCTGGCCTTTTGGATATTTAGGGGAGAATTTTTCCAGCCAAGAAAAGTTGAGACTGAAGTCTTTTTGTCTGGTGTGTTTGAGGATGTTGAGGAGAAAGTGAAAAGGAAAATAGACAATATTAAGTCACAGAGCCAGGCAATCAGGAGAAGAAGAGGACCTTCAAAATTATGGAAAAGCTCAGAACTTGAATGAAATGGAAGGGCATGGCTGGGGAGGGGCAATGTGGGAAGCTCTGATTTACCTCATTAAATGTCAGACTAAATGGGCCAAATTTACATAGTGTAAGATGATACAATACATGATCTTCACATCTTTATTTTTGTATTTTTAGGGTCTGGTTTTACTTATAGTATATTTAAACTTTTTTATTTTAATTTATATTTTATTATGTTATTTTATTTTATTTTAGTGCTAGGGTTTGAACCCAGGGCCTTTGCATGCTTACTTAGTATATACTCTACTTAGCTACTCTCTCTAAATTTTCAAAAGAGCCTGATTTAGGTTTATAAGATTCCAAACCCACACTGTCCTTTAGAATGTCAGTTAATTATGATTAAAACCAAATCATACTTACACCCCCCAATGGCGTTTGAGAGCACTGCAGGCAAAATACTTGGGAATTTTTAACTGTTTTAATCACATTGACCAATGTAACTGGGTAATTACTATTTTCTCATATTTTGTGGGAATATGAAAAAGACTTTTAGAAGTCATTTTCAAGTTATGTGAACGTAAGTAGGAAAAGTTAGAGAACTGCAGTGTAACTTTTGAAAATGTGAAACAATACATACTATGAGTTTGGGGATTCATGTATGTTGGTGAGGGATATGACTACATTTAAATAAATTTTGTTTGCTTAGATTGGTTACTCTGGAATGCTGAAAAGCTATCTCAGAGTGTAGTCTTTTGAAAAAGAATTCAAAAATAGTAATTTTTTTAAATTGTATATCACTTAAAAATCATCCCTAGTTTACTGCACATATTTTGTGTGATGGTATATAATACAATTAGAAATCTATGTTAATTTTCTTTCTTTTTCTCTTTTAATATCTGCGCATTAAAATAGGAAAGCATTTCAAGAGAGCATAATTATTTTTAAAAAGTAAAGATATCCTTTATGTTTTTTTTTTAATTTCAAGGAGAATAACCAGTTATGAAAGGGTTACAAAAGGGAATAGAGTATCATCTTTGCGTTTATGGCAATTGATTCTACTATGTAATAGCTAGACAGATAAAATCATACTTTATCTGACATTATCAATTCAGTATAACCTAGAGATGATGGCAGAGGGTATCATATCTTACTAAATTCACTCCAGGTGATTTATTTGGTAACACCTGCTTATGAGGATCAGCAACTCTTTGGAAATTGTAAATAATCAGTACATGAGGCCGGGAGACAGGCTTTCACCTCTTCCCCAGGCTCCTGGTAGATCCTGTTTGATCCCGAGAGCTGTTGATTACCACCAGCTCCTGCCCTTTTACACATCAACACCATAGGATTACAGGAAATGAACCCCGGATGTGCCAGAACATTCCTGGCAGTCTGTACATTTTGTTTCACAGCCCTTATGCTGAAAACAATGCACAGATCTTGAGATTACCAATGATCTCGCTAGCCATTTTAGGGAATTTCAGTTTTTGACTTCCTGCCTGCAGGAAGGAAGTGACAGTTGGAAGCATGGAGAACAGGTGTTGCTTTGGACAGAATGATATCTTCTGCTTACTAAAATAAAAAGCACTGCATCAACACTCCTACATGGAAGTGAATGCTAACCACAAGACTCAGTCTTTCCACCCCAGATTCTGCTTCAGAAAACCAAATGTGTTTTCTACCAGGAAGTTCTTAAACCCAGTATAAAAACCAGCTAAGGTACAGGGGGCTCAAATCAATATTAGATGATCCTAGTAAAGAATTTGAGTGATTTAAAAATGCCCTTTTCCACGTCCTTCCAGTTACGGGCAGGGAAGTTACATGGCAGACTTGTCAGGGCATTTAGAAGGGGAGGAATCACAACAGGAATTAATATGCTTCCACTAAAGGGTAGGTGATTTTTAAGTCCTATCTCATTTCCCTTTGTCTCCAAGTTAGATGCTGGCATTATTTTCTTCCACTAGCTTAATGTTGGAATAGTGGTATTCTTTTTCTTTGCCAAACTAGCTGATTGTTCTATCACTCACAAAGTAGCCTTCCCTGCTATTATAAAAGATGTGTGTGTATGTGTGTGTGTGTGTGTGTGTGTGTGTGTGTGTGTGTTGGTCCTGGGGCTTGAACTCAAGGCCTGGTCACTGTCCCCGAGCTTTCTTACTCAAGGTTAAACCCTTTGAGCCCCAGCTATGCTTCTGGCCTTTAGTTGGTTAATTGGAGATGAGTTTTGTGGACTTTCCTGCCTTCATTTATTTTGAACCACACTCTTCAGATTTCAGCCTCCTAACTAGCTAGGATGCCAGGCATCAGTCACCAGCATGGGGCTTGGTAGATTTATTGTTTTTGTTTGGGTCCTGAGGCTTGAACTCAGGGCCTGAGTGTTGTCCCTGAGCAATTTTTGCTAAAGGCTAGCACTCTACCACTTGAGCCACAGCTTCACTTCTGGCTTTTTGGAAGTTAATTGGAGTTAAGAGTTTCATAACTTTCCGGTCTGGGATGGCTTTGAACAACAATCCTGAGATCTCAGCCTCCTGGGTAGCTAGGGTTATGGGTGTGAGCCACTAGTTCCCAGCTGAAAGACTCATTTTTGAGGCTATATGAACTGTGAAAGGTGGAGAGAGAGTAAGTAGCACCAGCATCTTTAAGTGGCTTGAAAAGGGTCATAGTCTTTTCCTAACGCGAGAGCAGTCCATTCTGTAGTGCATGAGGACTTTGTCTTTCTGTCTTTCTTTGGATCCTCTCTGGATTTGGAGCTCTAATGGGGACCATGATCTGCCAGTGTAAGGAGGACCAAGGGGAAACTGAGTGTGTGAATCACGTAAGTAGATTATATTGGAGCAGATAGTATATGATTTCTTCTTTTGAAATGTCAGTGTGATGGGCTGGGGATATAGCCTAGTGGCAAGAGTGCCTGCCTCGGATACACGAGGCCCTAGGTTCGATTCCCCAGCACCACATATACAGAAAACGGCCAGAAGCAGCGCTGTGGCTCAAGTGGCAGAGTGCTAGCCTTGAGCGGGAAGAAGCCAGGGACAGTGCTCAGGCCCTGAGTCCAAGGCCCAGGACTGGCCAAAAAAAAAAAAAAAAAAAAAAGGTGAAATGTCAGTGTGAGAGACAGCATATACCTTAAATAACAGAGCAGGTGGCCAGAACTGAAGTCCCACATTCCCCCCTACTACTGCACTCTTCTCAGATCCTTCCTTCCTTCCTCCCTCCCTCCCTCCCTCCCTCCCTCCCTCCCTCCCTTCCTTCCTTCCTTCCATGCGAAATGCCTGTTATGTGCTAGGCACCATGCTGAGAAATGAGACC
Organism: Perognathus longimembris pacificus; assembly: GCF_023159225.1. Lineage (NCBI taxonomy): Eukaryota > Metazoa > Chordata > Mammalia > Rodentia > Heteromyidae > Perognathus > Perognathus longimembris. The sequence goes on from NC_063178.1 coordinate 14,328,731, forward strand.
AAGATGAATGCCAAAAATGAAAGGATCAAAAGGATAAGAGTAGTAGCAAAATTTGTTTATCGGGTATCTGCTCAAGAACAAGTGAGGGAGACATAGGCTAGTACAGGAAAGAGTTAAAAATAGATAACAGAAGTTCTCTTAAATCACAATTACCTTCAAAATTGTTTCACTCTAGCTTTTCCCTGCCATTGCAGAGGGATTCAGTGTGTAAACCAATAGCATTGGGAGATAACCATGGCCCTAGACGGATTTCAAAGGTGTTTTGACATACAAAAGGAAATGTTCCATGTCAGGGTCATGTGGTGAAGGTCATTACTTCCAGATCTCCTTTGTGATAGTGCAGGGAAGGAGCTTTAGTTCATGGCTCCTTAGAAAGGGAAACCAGTGAAGGAGAGAGGAAACAAATAGACAATAAAGAATTGTTACTATATGAAATGACTTTTAAGTGGAGTAGATCTTTCTCAGTCTAAAATTACTTGCTAATTTCCATACTTGTAAAAAATATTCAAACTATGACATTATTAAGAAAAGGCAAAATAAAAATCCCCTTCCTTCTAACTTTTCTGTTCCACTAGGAATAATACTGTTTCCAATGAGATGAGTATCTTTCAAGATTTTTTTTTCCAGTCCTGGGGCTTGAACTCAGGGCCTGAGCACTGTCCCTGGCTTCTTTTTGCTCAAGGCTAGTACCCTGCCACTTGAGTCACAGCGCCACTTCTAACCTTTTCTATATATGTGGTGCTGAAGAATCGAACCCAGGGCTTCATGTATACGAGGCAAGCACTCTTGCCACTCGGCCATATTCCCAGCCCCAGGATTTTTTTTTTTAAATTGACATGCACATTTATAATCCTAATATTTCCTTTCCTGGAATTTCAGCTGTAGGGAAGGTGAAGGTAAGTGGATCTGAGGCTGGCCCAGGCAAAAGCATGAGTCTATCTGAAGAAATAAACTAAAACCAGGAGGGCTTGGAGGCTCAACTCAAGGCATCAGGCCCTAAATTTAATGTCTAGTACCATGCTAGTGTGAAACTACAATCCTTAGATCTCAGCCTCCTGGGTAGCTAGGATTACATGTGTGAGCCACCTGTGCCTCGCCCTGTAAGACCTTTGTTCTTCTGTGTTATTTATAGGTTTGTTTTTTTCCATTTTAGCATGAACATTTTCAGGGAAGGAAGTTTTGTTTTTCATTCAACTTTATACCTTAACACCTTAGAAAATGGTCTTCATGGATACGAATATATACATGCATATATATATATATATGAAGGAATATTCATGGACACAATTGTCCTTTAAATATTTGGATATGCTTTTAGACTAGATACCAACGTTGTTAATCTGTTACTCCTGATAAGAATTATAATACCCTGCTCCTTTTTTGACCAGCAAAGGAAATGTGTTACGGGCAATCAGTGTGTGATAGTGAGTAAATACTATAAATATCAGAAAGGACCCAAAGTGAATCTAAACTCCCTTTTTAACTACTTTGAAGAAGAATGAGGGAGGTATATAGTTCTCCAAGGAAGAGACTTAAGGTTTGAGTATGTTTCTATTGGCTTGAATTCACTTAGACATAAAAAGAGAAGACTGGATAACAGTTACTCTTCATGATTCTAAAATTATATCTTTCCAATATGGCTCTGTTTAGCAAGCATTGAATATTATATAAAAATGGTTGTGTGATGAAATTATCAGTACATATTACACATATCCGTAATATATAATAACACATGCACAATATTTTTTAAAAACACTTTCTTTTAACCAGCATTGTAAGACATACATTCTAGTTCATTTAGTTTCTAATAATGACTGTGCAAATACACTTACTGATCATTTCCACAATTGCCGTGTTTCTTTAAGAGACCATGGTTGTTAAGTTAGGAGATCATTGAACCATGTAAGGGTCAATAAACGAATAAACTGCCTGGCTAGTGATTGGAGTACAAGGAACTCAGGCCTTTTTAGTATCTGTGTGTCCATCTGCTGCTCGCAATTGCAGGAAGCAGTGGGTCCTCTGCAGCTTGCTGTTCCTTGGTATGGCTTCTGGAAGGATAATTAAGCTGGTGGTTTTTGAGCTTCTGGAGCTTGCTGCTTTCTCCATTCCCACCCTGGTGATTATGGAACAGTTTGCCACTGCTTATCAAAGGACAAGGGGGAGTTTGGATAAAACACACTACTGGCTGATTGTCTCCTGCTCCATTGCCTATGTGGCTTCCGTGACTCTATTAATCTGGGTTCCCATAAAAGTGCTCTTACACAAGAAACATCATCTGTACAAAAAAATTACAGGATGGTGAGTAAAAGAATTCTTTGCTTTTTTATTGAGACAAGGTCTCTCACCTTGTGGCCCAGGCTGGCCTTGAACTTGTATTCTTCCTTCCTCAGCGTCCAGCTAGTTGATATTATTGATGTGTACTACTATGCCCCCCCCCCAAAAAGAATTGATTAGTAGGGTATTTCTTGATTGTTGTTAGGTATTTTCATGTTCTATATAAAAGGATATATGAGCCTAGCACAAGTGTACAGAAGGTGAGATTAGTGGTGAAGTTACAAGCACGGTTTCTATCAACATGTTGATGGTTTCACATTTTCAGTGTTTCTCATGAACATTTTTCTGAGTAGTAATAAGCTTTTGGTGTTAATTATGCTGTTAGTGTAAGCCCATGATATCCTAAGTTGTACATGTTGTATCTAATTTCTCTATATACCAAATGGCATAAAGTTATCAGAATTAGCTTTTACACATCCTGAGAAGAGTGCAATGTAGAATTTTACTTTCTCATAAACTGTAATGTATATTTGTAAATGTTTGCATTGCATCTTTCAGATCTGGAGCATGATTTGACCAGACTAATAACATGTTTCAGATGAAACAGTTCCTTTACTTACGTTAAAAAATAATAATTTAGGGCTGGGAATGTGGCTTAGTGGTACAGTGCTTGCCTAGCATGCATGAACCCTCCCTGGGTTCGATTCCTCAGCATCACAGAGACAGAAAAAGCTGGAAGTGGTGCTGTGGCTCAAGTGGTAGAGTGCTAGCCTTGAGCAAAAAGGAGCCAGGGACAATGCCCAGGCCCCAAGTTCCATCACCAGAACTGGCCAAATAATAATAATAATATAATTTGCTATGTTGATAAATTCCTTTATCTTTGTAGAGAGCAAATATTTCTATGATAAATACAGAACTACTTTAATTAAATCAAGACTTAGTATTAGGTCAACTTGCTAAGGGCAGTACTGACCCATGCATGGATGGTGGGTGAGAACAAGGAACCCCTGGTGCTGGTGTGGTCTTTTCAGATCTGATTCTTACAGATTCTTCTTATTATTAGTTTGCCAATTCTGAGCTCAAATTCAGGGCCTTGAGTTCTTGGTCTTTCTGGGCTTTCTTGCGCAATGTCAGTTCTCTACCAACTGAGCCACACCCCCCACTTTGACTTTTTGTTAATGGGAAACAAAGTCTTCCAGACATTTCTACCCAGCTAGCTTCACACAGTGAGTGACCCTCCAGGTCTCAGCCTCCTCAGTAGCAAGGAGTTCAGGCGTGAGCTGCTGGTGTCAGATACATCTGAAAAACAAGAGGCTGAGCATTTTGACACAGGCAAGGACTGGGGTGTAAAACATAATGCAGCACTAAGGCTAGAGTTGTGCTCAGGAGGCCCTGAAATGGAGAGCTGAGTGAGGATGGGGTCATGACGTGTTCTTGAGGCACTGGTACTAGAAGTGCCATCCGAACCTTGTCAGTGCACTTTTAGCTCTCTAAAGGCAGCGACCCTATGAGGTTTCCCAGGAAACAATCCAATTTGTCATTGGCTTTGCCTTCATAGGTTAGTTCTAGGGCATTTCAAACCTTGCCCAGAGCCCAGGATCACTGATAGATAGTTTGGAGCTGGGCTGGGCTGTTTCTCTCACACTCCCATGGAACTCCTTTGGCTGTCCAAGACTCTTGACTCAACCAGGACTTCGGAGGCAACTAACTGTGGGGGGAAAGTCCAAATGACAGCAAGAGTAAACCAGGGGAAAGCAGACCCATACCAGTCCACAAAAGAGCTCTTTGATCATGTGTGTGTGTGTGTGTGTGTGTGTGTGTGTGTGTGTGTCCACATTGACTCACATAACCTTAAAATCTTATATTCAGAATGTAATTCAGGCAGCAAACTTTAAATTACAATTGTTGTAGAGATGACTCCATTTTGATTAGGGAAACATGGTAGGAAATGTTGGGGGGAAATAGAGCTGACTCCATCTTGATTATTAGGTCAACCTAACCCCAAAATTCTGCTCCTGTAAATGGATTCCTTAACTTGTTGCTTGCTCTACCCCCTGCATCAAGCCCCTACATCTGTGCTACGCTTTTACCCTTATAAATCCCAATTTGAGGATTGCTCGGGGTCATGGTGGCAGCTCCTGGGTCTGTGATATGTCCCTGGCCAGTCAGCCCACTTTTCACTGACATAGTTTCAGCTCCCAAGTCTGTGCTGCATCCCTGGCCAGTCAGTTCGCTTTTTGCTCCCCCAATAAATCCATCTTTGCTTGAGACTGTTTCTGAGTGGTGGACTCTTGGAGGGAAGGGAATCCTCTCCCTGGAACCCTGTAACATTTCTTACCCTGTAACACTGTTACTATTCAACTGTGTCTTCATTGATCACTTCTTATGTGCTGAGAGCTTTCAGTGTAGATTTCTGTTCTTCTTATGCCATCTCATTTAAGTATTTCAACTTGAGGAATAGATTCTTAAATGAACTTATCCTTATTAGTTCGAGGAGGAAATTTAAGATGAGTCAGGTCAAGCAGCTTTCCAAACCCATCCACTTGGACCAAACTTTGGACCTTGGTCCATAAGGCTTCATATTTGAAATCCAACCACCATTTCTTTGAAGGACAAGGTCCCAGTTGTTTGTGGACAATTGGAATTAAGAAGATAGTCTTCTACCCTCTGCCGGGTGCCTGTGGTATTCCAGTCACTTCTGGGATGTGTTCAGATTTTATTTTGTATACCTGATCAAAGTCTTTCCTGTGCTACAAAGCCCTGGTTTGTCACCACATTTATGTATTCTTTTGGGAAATCCTCTTCCTATCTTTAGTTTCTGCTTGTGGGTGTGCCTGACCACAGTGTTTTAAATAGTTTTAGGTACTGGGCAGTTTATCTATAATTTTAGTGAACTATGGAACTATTTCCTCATGGACTTATTCATGAACCAACATAGTTATCTTTCAGAGGCATTAAAGACAAGCTGCAGCTCTCAAATACTATTCTGGAAACTTTACAGGTTATATGCTATGAAATTTAAATGTTATCACTGTAGGGTGAAATGGAGGTGTCAGCAATCTCATGTTACAAAGGAAGAAACAGAAACATAATGAAATGACTGACTGTGTCAAGTGATAAAGGTAGTGAGTAGTTGAGCTGGGATTTTTAGGCCTGGATCTGGCTCAGTCTATGTGACTTTTTCAGTCTCATACTGAATAAAGTTCCCCTTTATTCTTTATGCCTTTAAATATTAAGAAAAATTCAACATTTGCCATTAGGAGACCACCTTTTTCAATGGTATATATTTTGATATTACTTACAGATGACTCTCAAATGACTATTTGGTTATTATATGTGGTAGTATCAAGAATCAACTATTCGTAACTAAATGAAAATAATGCAAAATAATTGCTATTGTATAAAGTAAGGCTTGAAAAAGATGAATTATGGGGCTGGAAATATGGCCTAGTGGCAAGAGTGCCTGCCTCATATACATGAAGCCCTGGGTTCGATTCCCCAGCACCACATACAGAGAAAACAGCCAGAAGTGGCGCTGTGGCTCAAGTGGCAGAGTGCTAGCCTTGAGCAAAAGAGAAGCCAGGGACAGTGCTCAGGCCCTGAGTCCAAGGCCCAGGACTGGCAAAATAAAAAAAAAGATGAATTATTTTTGAAGACTAATGAGATAATTGTCTATGTGATATTTCGTAGGGTCTCCACATTCATAGACTTAATGTTGGTGAGACTACTTCAGGGTCTCCCTAAAAGTCCATATTGGCATTATGAATAAGGCTGATCTTCAAGAGAGAGGGAGAGAAAAAGGGAAAAGGGAAAAAGGAAGGGGAAAGAGAGGGGGAGGGAGGAGGTGGAGGAGAGACAGACAGCCAGAGAGAAAGAGAGAGAGAGAAATTAGTTTAGAAAGGCATCTGTCCCAGGAATGCACCTAAGAAAGAGCATACTAAGTTGGAATCCACATTTGGCTAAGTTGGCTCACATTGTAATGCTAGCTACTCAGGAGATGGAGATTGGGAGCATCAGTTGAAGCCTGCCAAGGCAGAAAAGTCTACATCTCCAAAATAACCAGCAAAAAACTGGGCTAGAGTCATGGTTCAAGTGCTTGAGTGCCACTAGAGCAAGCTGAGCAAAAACAATACCATTTGTTCCAACACCAGTACTGCAAAAAGAAAAGAAAAGAAACAACAAAGAAAGAAAGAAAAAGGAAGATCTGACCCGAATTCAAACGCCAACTTTGAAACTATGAAAACTCTATTAACTCACCTTTTTGTAAGTTTTACTTTCTTCATGAGCAAAATAAAAATAATCAAGATTCTTTCTTGGAGTATTGTTTTAAGATTTTGGATATGAAGTTTCTAACAGTGTAGAGCAGGTAGTATGTACTCAATGAATATTATTAGTGTTATTACCTTGGGATGAACATATTACTTTTACTTAAAATATGATCTTGTCTAATCCTCAGAATGTGCCTGAGATGTGACAGAAAGTGAATGGAAACACTGAGGAAAAGCATAGGCTATGAGTTATAGACCCTGAATTTGGAGAAAATTTTAGGCTTTTCTTAATCCTTTGAGAATAAAGAGAACCAATATAGTGCTACATAAATGCCTTTAAAAAGTAATTTGTATTTATACAGTGCTTTGATATCTTATGTTCTCACTGGCCTCTGTAAGGGTGGTATAAAATTGAAGTGGACATAATTCTCACTTAATAAAGTAGGATTTCACAAAGCTCAGGAGAACAAGAACTCAAGTTGGGCATTGTTGAATACTTCCTTGTTATTTTAGCATTATTGTTCCTTTTCAGGGCTGTCTCATAATGGACTAGGGAGATGTTGGTAAGCATAAAGAATAAAGAAATAAAGAATAAAGAAAAGGCTCTCTCTCTCTCTCTCTCTCTCTCTCTCTGTGTGTGTGTGTGTGTGTGTGTGTGTGTGTGTGTAGTACTGGAACTTGAAACCAGGGCCTGGGCACTGCCCCTTTGCTTTTTTGCTCAAGGCTGGCACTCTACCACTTGAGCTACATTTCTACTTCCAGCTTTTTGGTGGTTAATTGGAGATAAGCCTCATAGACTGTCCTGCTTGGGCTGGTTTCTAACTTGGATCCTCAAATCTCAGCTTCCTGAGTAGCTAGGATTGCAGGTGTGATCACTGGCAAGAAAAGTAATTTTAAATCCTACCTGGTTGGGAATTGTAATAAATAAGAGAGATTCTTTCCTGAAGGATCAGTGAAGGTTTAACACCTCTGAACTGTGAGTCTAACCTGAAACTGGAGTAGCTCTGCACTCAGAAGGCCACTGGGGGCTGGGGTGGGGGCAGGGGGGATTCATGGGGAGGAATTCCATGGGGTCTTGGGCCCAGATCCTTTCAGCCTTCCCTTGAATATTTCTTAGCACAATTACTTCATGTATGACAAGAATACTGGGGCATACTAAGTTTGAAAGGCCTCAGTATGTGAGATGCCATTCAATCAATACCTTGCTTCAGTTCTGACTGTATATGATGTGATCTGTTAGGTGATAGCAAATACAGTGATAGTAACATAAGAGCAAAAAAAATTTTAAGAGCAAATGTTTATTGACTATTGCCTGTGTACCAAGTATAATTCTAAACACATTGTAGGACTTGAGCGCATTCCCTGAATTTTACATAAGAGAAAAAGTGTAGTTCTCATTTTTAAAGTGAGGAACTTGAGGTATAGCAGTAAACATGATCCAGGCAAGAATAGGCGAACCAAGATTGCCTCATGGTGTTCTGTCTGCAGAACACATTAGCACACACAGGAGTCTTCCAGCAACAAGCATTCTCCAACAACACACGTGGGTGAAACACACACTGCATATGTGGCTAACCTGCAGGAACTAGAGCCACTCCTCTCCGCACTTTGGAGGCCACTGGGAGGATTCTATTAACTGCATACTGGTACCTAACTGTCCCTTCTTTCCAGGGCCCTCCTGGTACTAAAGAGCCAATGATTTTTTTTTTATCATAATTGACTACAGGATTTCTGTCCTTTTCAGTGTCCTTTGTCCATACCCTATGTACAGCCACAAGTGGCCTTTTTTGCTTTTCTCTCCCCACTACTATATGTCCTTTGTCACTGCATCTCAATTCCTCTCTCTTGCCCAGCTCTCTGCTCTCTCTGAGTGTTCCTTGCACCCTTATTAGGCACTCATTTGGAAAGCCACCTCTTGTAATTCTGGCACAGTTCCACAAGTTTTTATCCTTGTACCTCACGTCAGTCCATTTGTCCTGATTGTTTTTGTTCAAAGGAACACGGAGAACATTTTGTGAATTAGTGCTAGCCCTCTGGAAACCTTCACCAGTTACTGTCTGTGCTCCCTTCTTCCTGTCACTCCTGCTCAGACCTGTGGCTAGGTTGCTAAGCACAGTCACATGTGTTTCATGGTGGAGTACGCTCTTGAGAATCTGCTTCTGCATGAGAGATGCAATCAGCTGTGTGTGTGTGGAACTGCGACGGATATATAAACACAATGCATTTTTTTCATGGTAGATCTGTGTATTTATTTGTAGTGCTAGAGACTGAACCTAGTACCTCCTTCATGCTAGACAAGGGATCTACCATTAACCTATATCCCAAGTCCTTGAGACTTACCATGTAGCCGAGGCTGGTCTTGAACTCATGATCCTCCTGCCTCACCATTTGGAGTGGGATTGCAGGCCCAGCTAAGGTTCTTTTCTAGCAAACAACTATTGTTGAATTTAATTTATTCTTAATTGGTACGTATTAAGTATACATATTTATGGGATACAGCATGACATTTCAGTACATGTTCTGCATAATGATCAGATCAGGGCAATTGTCATTTTCTTTCACTTTTGACGTTTGGCATGAGTTCTGTAGTGAGACATTCAAAATCCTCTCTGTGAGATGTTTTAAAATATTCAGCTAATTGGTGCTGATCCTAGTTATCCTGCTATACTACGGAACATTAGAAGTTATTCCTTCCTGCATCCCTGTACTCATCAATCATCCTCTCTGACTCTTCCTATACAACATCACTCCCAGAAATGTGTTTTTAATAAGTAGAAGAGTACACAAGTGACAGTAAAAAATATAGAATAGTAAATACACAAACTGTTAATACAAGTAAACTATCATATGACACATCATTTACTGTGCATAATTGTGTGTAGTAAGTATACTTTTAACATGACTGGCAGCACTGAATATATATTTACAATAACATCCTCCAAACATGTGTAAAGCTCTTCATTATGGAGACATAAGGGCTATGACATCAATAAAACTCCTTCATATGACAGTGGGAACCCTTGTTGTATTTGTGATCTGTTCTTGTCTGAAATGGCTGGATTCTTCCTTTAAAGAGTTTCCTGCATAATAGTTCCACCCTTAACAAAAAAACTCTTTTCCACATATATGTAGAACCAGAGGTTAACATTATTCTACATAATACCAGAGCTGGAAGAAATCTTAGACTTCCCTTCCTATACTCTCACACAATATAGGTTAATCAATCTTCCTTTGATTTTTACAGGATACTCAATATTTTCTAAGGCTCCAGTTATTAAAGCATCCCTTCTTATCATGTGGAAAGAAGCCCATATAATCTTTATAGACATGAAACAGTGAAGGTGACCGTGACTATGCCCATTGCCCCCCAACACACTCCTTTTATTCATCCTTGAGCAGTTCATCCATCTCCGGGTATAAACTGTCACTTCTATGGTGATGGCTCTCACAAGTGTGGACACACAGTGGGTTCTCTGAGCTAACTGAATCTGCATTGAATATTTCTGGCAATTGAGGGTAATCCATTTCTCCAATGGCATATCCCATGCCAGTCTACTGCTTTCCTCTCCAGCGTGCAGAATTCCATCTTTCTTTCCCACAGCGTCTGGACCTTCTCCTCTTGGAATCTCCTTGTAAAGGTGGTTGGCATTTTAAATGTCCACATCTGATCTCAGGAATACCCTGATGGTGCAGCTACTTGCTCTAGCAGAGGATATAATATTACTGACTTTTGTCTCCTACTGTGTCACCAGTTTTATCATGGAGAGGACAACTCTCAGTTTTCCTCTTAGAAAAACTTGCTTTCAAAACAAGGATTCTTCAACCTGCTCTTAGGTAACTCCCAAGAGCCTATAAATGCCTGCCTTTGTATTTCATGCATCTGATGCAGTTTATGTGAACTGGTAAGTGAATGAATAGTTGAACAATGTTTTACACTTGAATTTAGTACTTTACTCTTATCCCTACTATATATAACTGTTTCTTTTAGCCATCTTTAAAGTCAATTGAAATCTTGAGAAACATGCTAGTGTCCTTCTGAAAGATAGTTGCTGCCCTTGGTTCTTTTCCTTCTGCAAATGAGATGGCACAGCTGTGGCCAACTCCTCTGTAATCACTACCCAATTCCTTAGATGGGATGGTTTTATTTCCCAGTTCATGGCAAATTATTAGTCCAGCCTAAGGGTTTAAGCAACTGCAAACTGGCCTATCCAAATTTCTTTCTAATTCCTGTTTCTCATTAATTCATTTCCTTTTCAGTAAGCATTTACTGAGTAGCCAATGATTTCCTGCCAGGCTTTTCTACAAGCTGACCTTGAGTGCCCCACTCACTATATCTTAGGACTTGGCCTAAAATTCAAGGCCGTCCACCCTTTGACCCTTTGCCTTCCTGTCCAAACTAACTCCCTATACACATTCCTCATGCTAGCCAGTGATATTCCCAGGCCACTCTGGGGTGATATCCAGGCATCTTAGGCATTGCCTTCTTCCTCAGGGATTTGGTAGTCTACTCTGGAAACTGCATGGTTATACATGAAAAAATGAGAGTGTTATAAAGCTCTATACAAAAAAATGACCAACTTCCCCCATCTTTTATTAGCCATCAAAATTCAGTGCTGATAATGTAGGAGTGTACTTCTGTTTGCACTCTGAGCCTCAAACAAGTGCTCTAGCATTTTTTTTTTTTTTTTTTTTTGCCAGTCTTGGGGTTTGAACGCAGGGACTGAGCACTGTCCTTGGCTTCTTTTTTGTTTTTTTTTTTTTTTGCTCAAGGCTAGCACTCTACCACTTGAGCCACAGCGCCACTTCTGGCTTTTTCTATATATGGGGTGCTGAGGAATCGACTTCAGGGCTTCATGTATACGAGGCAAGCACTCTACCACTAGGCCACATTCCCAGCCCCTGCTCTAGCATTTTATCTCCACCCCCAAGAACTTTTTGCCTTTTGTTATTTTTTTCAGATAGGGTCTTGAACTTTTTGCTGGGGCTGGCATCAGATTATAATCCTTTCTATCTTTTCCTCTCCTCATTAGCTGGGATTACACATGTGTACCATCGTGCCCAACCCAGGGAGACTTTAATTTTCTTTTATCATTCTTTTCCCACTTTCCTCGACTGCACACCATCAGCCTACATAGAGCCTTGCCTTCAGCAATTTTCTGATCCATGGTCTGTGTGGACTCATGTTCACAGTCCCCAAAGGCAAGCCCGATTGAGCAGATCTTGGAAAGACAGGAGTGGAAAGATATTCCAGAAGATAAGGATGAGGGTGAGCTGAGAGAAGATTTCAGCTTTGAAGGACTGTGAAAAGACACACTAGTTGTAAATGAGCTCTGCAGCCTTGTGGCTAGGACCATGAGGTTTCAAGTAAAAAAGATCTGAATTAGAGCTCATCTTTCACCTCCTACTGTAGGAACTGGGGAAGGTTAAGTAAAACATCCTCCTCCCCCTCCCCTCCCCCTCCCCCTCCTTCTTGTTTGTTTTGTTTTTGTTGCCAGTCCTGGGGCATGGACTCAGGGCCTGAGCACTGTCCTTGGTTTCTTTTTGCTCAAGGCTAGCACTCTGCCACTTGAGCCACAGCGCCACTTCTGGCTATTTTCTATATATGTGGTGCTGAGGAATCGAACCCAGGGCTTCATGTATACGAGGCGAGCACTTTACCACTAGGCCATATTCCCAGCCAAAAAAAGGGCAATTTCTTTCTTTTTTTTTTGGCCAGTCCTGGGGCTTGGACTCTGGGCCTGAGCACTGTCCCTGGCTTCTTTTTGCTCAAGGCTAGCACTCTGCCACTTGAGCCACAGCACCACTTCTGGCCATTTTCTATATATGTGGTGCTGGGGAATTGAACCCAGGGCCTCATGTATATGAGGCAGGCACTCTTGCCACTAGGCCATATCCCCAGTCCCTAAAAGTGTGGGAGATTCTTTTTTTGTTTGGTTTTATTTTTTTGCCAGTCCTGGGGCTTGAACTCAGAGCCTGAGCACTGTCCCTGGCTTCTTTTTGCTCACGGCTAGCCCTCTGCCACTTGAGCCACAGCACCACTTCTGGCCGTTTTCTATGTGTGTGGTGCTTGGGAATCGAACCCAGGGCTTCATGTATACGAGACGAGCACTTTACCACTAGGCCATATTCCCAGCTCCCCCTCCTTCTTTTCCTCCTCCTTCTCATCACTCAGAGACTGATTCTAAGGTTTGAGTTATGTACCAGGCTTTCCCATAGTACTGGGCACATAGTTTGAACTCACTAAATTGTAGTGCAGAGAGGGAACATATTTTTACGTGCTGGGTAGTTAAGACCAGAGAGGAAAGACAGGGAGTTCTTGCAATTTGAGTTAATGGATTGTCAAAAAGAATCTCTCTACAAGCTTCTGAGAACCAATTCATTCCCAAGTAATTACCTGGCATTTTCCCCACCATGCTTCCTCTGTGACTAATCTCACGGCCAGAATTTTTGCTGTGTAAATAGGAAGCTTTAGCCACAGAGGCTGAGTTCAGACCTTTCTTCATGGGCCCTATTTCTCGGAATGTCCTTGTCAGAGCCAATTTATTACAAATGCCCACCAAGGCCTTAGTATTCCCAGAGTGTCATCCATCAATCAAACCATGCTTCTCAGTTCTTTCTTTAATCTATCCTCACTATAGGTGCCTTCTAGCATAACTTTTACCAGCACTAGACTCTCAAAGACACATCAGTGAGCTTTCTAGCCAAAACTCGATTACTGTGATTGGTCTTTCAGGATCACTGTAACAAACTACCACAAACCTGCTGACTTAACAGAATATCATCATCTCAAGTTCTGGAGGTCATGGTCAAAATGCTAACAGGTTGGGTTTCTTCTGAGAGAGCTAAGAGACAATCCTTACATGGCTCATGATTTTCTCCTTGCTTCTGGATGTTTGACATTCCTTGGCTTATAGATATATAATCCTGGCCTCTGTCTTGATCTGTACATGCCATTTTCCCTGTATTTTCTCACATTGGGCATGCTTATTTCCAAATTTTCTCCTCTTTGGAGGATATCAGTCACACTGAATTAAGATCCACCATAATATCCCATCTTAACTTGATTACCTCTATAAAAAACATTGTTTCCAAATAATCCACATGTGGAGTTACTGGGCATTGGGACTCGAATATAATTGTGGTAGACAAAAATGCAACCCATACCCTTCTACCCTTGGGAACTTCAAATGTCATATTCTTTCTGTGGGGAAAATATAGTCATACTTTCCAACATCTCAACATTCTTAATCATTCCAGCACCAGTTCTAAGTTCAAAATCCCACCTAAATATCAAAAATGTCAAAATTAATCATCTAAACCATCCTTATTAGTTCTGAGATTTGGGGAATATTTCATCCTGTAGCAAAGTTCTTTATAAATCTGCCTCAAAAACACAGTGTTGGGATATGGTATTTTACCAGTCCTCAAGTGAGAAAGTGAAAGCAATAAAGACTCCATGGGTCTCTGATAGGTTCAAAACTAAGGAAGGGAAATTCATTTAGGTTTTCAGTCTTGAAAATAATTCTGTGGGCCCACCTTCCAGTACTTCCAGGGTGGTGGCCCAACCCTCCGAATTGAAAGAGGGGAGCACCAGCTTGGGGTTGGCATCCAGTTTCTCCACCAAACAATATTTTTTCCTCCTTCCCCTCCTTCCCCATTCCTCTTCCCCTTTCTCCCATTGCCTTCCTTTCCTTTTTCCCTTTCCCTCTCCTTTGCATTCACTTCCCTATCCCCTCCTAACTCTTCCTCCTCATCCTTTTTTTTTTTTTTTTTTTAGAACACCATTGCAGTCAAATAGTGCTAGGTTCACTTCTGGGAGTTCCGGAAGCCCAACCGCCCTTCCTTCAGTTCCTCCATGTTTGTCCTCTGCACTGAGCCAGCAGTGCCTCTGTTCAGGTGGTTGGTTGGCTTCATAAGCCTCAAGGGTGTCTGAGTTCATTGCATACGACACAAGCGGACACAATTCAGCTAATCTTCCTGCCCTATTTCCAGTAATGCATTCCTCATCTCCATCTTAAACACTGGATGTATCTTTCATATTTCTAGGATCATTCTGTTTAGGACAGTATATCTTTTTTGTACAGTGATAAGAACTTTCTCTACAGCTCTCCTCTTTGCTGTTTGTATCCCTTCCTCATTAGAATTGCCTGTTCCCACCAATAATCTCTTCAAAGCAATCTATGCCTTTTCTAGCGTACATCTCAAAACTCTTCCAGTCACATCTATTTTTCACTTCCAAAGCCACACCTTCCTTTCTGGGTATCCACAGCAGCATCCCTCTTCTAGTAGCAACATCAACATCTGTTTCCTTCAAACACAGCGACAAGTCCTCAACAGAGAGACAGAGACAACGTAAGATTGTTGTTTCACCTTCTGCAGGCTAATTATCTGAGAGCAATGTGTTGTCAGGATTGGTTCTTTCTAAAGGCTACAGGGTAGAATCTGTTCCTCACCTGTGACTTCTCCTCTGAAGATTTTTGGCTCTGTGGAATTCCTTGGCTTATCCAGATATTACTTTGCTTTCTACCTTCTTCACCACATGACATTCTCCCTGTTTTTTCCTTGGGCAAGTCTGTCATATTGGATCAGGATCCACCTTAATGATTTTATTTTAATTATGTTTGTTTGTTCTGTGATATTCTTTTATCCTCTTTCTAAGTAGTGTTACATTTGGAGTTACAAAGGTTGGGATTTCAAAACATCTTTGAATTCATCAATCTCAGTAATATACTCTAGCAAGTCCTAGAAGTTAAGTCAAGAGCTTCAAACATAGGTTAAATAAAACACAGTCTTGGGTTGGTGTTTATTAACTGTTTAGTTGATTAGTACTAGAAATGCTAGGCATTTCTTTTAGCATCTTGAATTTGGATAAGACACAATGTTCATATGTATGTTAATTACTCTTGAGTTCAAAGCTAACACTTTCCCCCAATATGAATTTGGTAAACAGAGTGCAGAAGTATTGAGTAGCACCTGCTACTTTATTGCATAAACTATTGACAATTAGTATGGATTTGTTGACACAGCTCTTTTATACATGTCATAGAACAGATATAGCAGAAACTTCAGAATAAGGTTTATGAACTTCATTACCTTGAAATTATCAGTGGTTACAATTTCCTCCTTTGGAGTCTTCAATCCTCCAAAGCGGGAAAATGTGTTCATAGGCACACATGTTATTGCATAAAATTTTGTTTACATAATTATAATTATATGATAAGTATAATTATAAACGTAGGTTTATATAGGTCTATTTTTTAAAAAGACTTTAAAAATAATTTAGACAGTCAGCACTCTTAGCTCACACTAGCTACTTAGGAGGCTGAGAGCTGAGGATCATGGATCAAGGCAGCAAAGTCCATCTGATTCTTATCTTCAGTGAAAAAGCCAGAAGTGAAGCTATGGCTCAAGTGATAGTGTGCTATTCTACATTTGCTATTCAAGTGAAAGGGTGCAAAAAACTTAGGAACAGTGCCTAGGCCCTGAGTTCAAGCCCCAGGACTGCCACTAAAAAAGAAAAAGAAGAGAAAAGGTTTTGGACAATTTCAATATAATTTGGTTAAGTCTGCATATTGTACTTTGCTCATTTAAGTTTTATCCTTCAAGGCTCTATAGATTCACTTGATTCCTAGAAGGTTCGTTACATTAAAAAAAAAGGATACAAGAATAGTATTTTGTCTGTTGGAGATAAAGATGAAATGGAAAGGCAGTCTCCACTTCTCAGGGATTTACAATGGGGATGAAGGAATAGGAAGGGGACAAGTAGTTTACAAAGAAATAATGAACAGGATTCTAGCAGTCATAAGAGCTGAAGGTGGGAGGAACAGATGTCAACAAGGAGCCAGACATTTCCTGAAGAACATGTAAGCAAGAGTAATAAATTCTTATTTTATGAAGCATATTGGCACATCTATTGGAGAGTTTCAAAAATTATATTTAAATATTCACTCTTAACTATTTATGGACATCTCTGGGGTATTAAGTACATTCCCATTATGTACTACTGTCACTACCATCTAGCCACAAAGCAACTTCTGTAATGAAAGCTCTGTGCCTATCAAATGCTTTCTCCTGCCATTTCCCAGTTACCCGGCATCAGAGATTTCTATGCCAGAGCAGTTACAACACATGTATCACATTAAAACATAGGACTTCAGTTATTAAAATGTGGTGAAAATGTTGCTAGGGAAGAACAGAGACACTGACAGGAATCCAGTTAGCAAATGCTAAGGGTGAGCATTTGCAAGGTATGGCTTGAGTTTCGTAATGAGATTGGGTGGCTTATCCAACACAGATGGAGCAGAACGGGTATGGGGGAGGACCTGCTAAGTCTGAATCACCTCTTTGACATCCAGTGGAGATATCAAACCATTGTGTGCACAAGTCCAGAGATCAGGGGAAAGGCCAACGTTGATATTTGGCAGTTATGACAGATTTACAGCCTTAGGAGTGGATGAGATCATTCAGAGAGTTAATGTGGCGGAAGTAGTCTAGGAACAGTCAATCACTGGGCACCCTTGCTTTCAGAGGTCAAGCTGAGCGGAAGAGGACAGTGTGGGTGCTTGAGCCAATGCTGCGTAGGACCTTGGGCTGTAACAATGGAGACCTGGACTAGGAAAAAGAAGCAAAGTTACAGAGCATAAATATTATTTTAACTGGTGTTAGCCAAGTCATGTTGGGTCTGTTAAGAGAGCGTCAGTCACTCCTGCTAATGTATCTAAGAAGAGGCTTGGATAGGGGAGGAATGAAAGAACTGGAGGAAAATTGTTAACAATTTGAAAGCAGCTGTATACATGATTAAACTTAATGTAATGTGCATTTAAGGAAAGAAGTAAATATTTCATTTTAGAGAAGCTTTGGGTTTCTTGTGTTCCCATAGATGAATAAAGCTAACCATACTTTGTTTTCCTAACCATAAGATAGAAATATATTTATATTGTATCTCAATCACCAGCTAATGGATTGATGGTTTAAATTTTAAGAAATGGTCTAAAACCAAGCTCAAAAATCATGTCATTTTTGACCAGGCATAGTGCCACACGTAATCCCAGAACTCTGGAGATTGAAGCAGGAAGATCATGATTTGAGACTACCCTGGGTTGTTTAGTGAGATTTTACTTGAAAAAAGAAAAAAAAAGAAAAATTAAAAGTCATGTATTTGTGATACTTTTAGGCTCAAGTAAAAGTTGTCCAAATATTTTTAAGTGATCTTAACATTCCCCCCCCCGTAGGTGATTTGAGTGTTCAATCGTTTTATCACCTTTTAGTATGTTTTTGTGAAAACCAATTTATTTTCATTTTATTGTCAAAGAGGGTTACAGTTTCATATATAGGCCAGTGCATACATGAAAATGAATTTTACAATATAGTATACTCTGTAGCTTAAGAAAGTTGTGATCTTTTCTTCTTCTTTTACAATTTCTCACCAGAGCCCTATGTCTTTAGTAGGACTCTATAGATAATGAACTATGGGAGTAGTGAATGTCACTTGTCTTAGATTTCAGCACTTTTAGCAGTCTTGTAAGTTTCTAATTACTTGGATTCTCTAGAAATCCTTCATGAAAGAAAGTACATCAGAGGAAAAAAAAAGATTTATTTGCACATGCTTCTCGGACATACTCGAATTTGGGAAATGGGAAAAGGGAAGCATGTAGAGATGAATAGAATAAGAACTTGCAGCATTAGCAGATGGCACCGGAACTGGGGACGTGGGCCCTGCTGGCTGTTGCTTATTTTTTTCTTCTCTGCCAGGAGACCCGTGCTGCTGATGTGTGTCATCCTCACCACCCTTCCGAGCTTCAGCTTCTCGATAGCCGTGACCGAGGTATGGAGTTCTCATTTCTTCCTCAAGATTGGGAGGTCTTAGAAGCTTGCGTACTGGAATTTGAGCGAGGACCACACTCCCAAAGCCCCTGTTGAAGTTGACTTCATCCATTCTTCTTCCAAACTGTGAGACAGGCGTTTGGAAGGACGAAGACCAGTGATGCATCGCTGCTCATACAGCACTCAGTTACACAGAGAATTAAGTACTGTTGGCTTTGTGTGCCAGAGGCAGGAATGCTATTTGGAAACACTTTTTTTTTTAAAGTAAGGAATTTGAAAGTTGATCCACAATACTTATTCTTTCTTACTAACTTGAGGCTTCGTGTGATTTTTTTTTCTTGTTTCTAAATGGAATATAACAAAGTTCAAAGGAACAACCTCTCCCATGCTAAGACAAGTGCTGGGGATGTGGCATTTACTTGGAAATAACCTACTGTGTTGATGAAATATGGCTTCCAAGTGACTCTACTATAGCTGTGGGAACTTGATTATCCATGACAGTCAAAAAAGAATACTATTTTTTTTGACACACAGTCTTAGTACATAGTTCTGGCTGGCCTAGAACTTGCTATGTAGCAAACCTGGCCTCAAATTCATAGTCCTCTCTCTTCTGCCTCCTAAGTGGTAGGGTTATAGGCCTGCACCACCAGGTCTACTCTTATGATTTTTATTAATTTGAAAAATGCTGACAAATAGGAAGGCAAATATTGTGGGAGGTTTCCAAGAACTTAAAAAAGTCAGTTTGCAATCTCTCAATGCTTACCATTTTGAAATGAGGCTATATCTGGAGTTTTAAACCCATTACAGATTTTTCTTCCCTCTTTTTCTTAAATTGCCATTGAAATGAGACATACAAACAAAAGAATCCAAAAAGTATAAATATATAATACCAGTGGAAGATCACCAAGCAAGTTTCTGGACAAACATGGCTGATGTCAAGAAATACACCTCATCCAGCTCCCTGTGTGCTCTTAATAGTAACTGCTACCCTCGTCCCCAAAGGTAGCTTCTACCACTCAAAAAAAGGCAAACAAACTTTCGGATTTTATTTATCTGTGAAGTGGCTTATAGTTGGCTTACTTAAAAAATTACCATGAGCATCGTTCATGCTTTAGTATGTAGATGAAAATCATCCATTTTCATGGCGGTCAAGTATTTCAGTTTCTTGAAGAATTTATAAATTATGGGGGAATCAAACCCAGAGCTTCCTTCATGAAAAGCACATGCTCTATCTTTAAGCCGATATCATGAGCTCTGCCCAGCTTGATGTCACAATTTATTTGTTCTTTCTTTCTTTCTTTCTTTCTTTCTTTCTTTCTTTCTTTCTTTCTTTCTTTCTTTCTTTTGGGGGGGGGTAGTCATAGGTTTTGAACTCAAGGCCTGACACTTGCTAAGCAGGCACCCTGACACTTGCGAGCCATAGTCTCAGTCCTTTATTTATTTATTTATTTGTGTCAGTGCTGAGGTTTGAACTCAAACCCTTGCACTCTCATTTGGTGTTTTCACTCATAACTGATGCTTTACTACTTGAGTCATACCCCCTGTTATGACTTTCTTAGGTTTTATTTATGTATTTTTATATTTTTAGTTTATTTATTTATATTGTAAAGGTGATGCACAGAGGGGTTATTGTTACATAAGTCAGATAAAAAGTACATTCCTGTACTCTTTTCTGACTTTTTGCTGGTTAATTGGGGGTAAGAGTCTCTCAGGTTTGTCTCCCTAGGCTGCCCCTGAATTGTGATCCTCAGACCTCAGCTTCCTGAGTAGCTAGGATTACAGCCATGAGATACCAGCACTTTGTTAGTTCTATTCTTGATGTCCAATTTTGGCTGTTACAAATAACCCCACTGGAACAGGTTTGAGCATGTCTTGTGTGCACATGTACATGTATTCCAATTGGCTAAATACCTACACATACAATTTGGAGGTTATGTTATTTTCTATTCTGTTTAGACTGAGTCTATCTGGAACTGATTTTTGAATGTATTTTTCAATTGAGAGCCAAGTTTTATGTTTCTTTTTTTTTTTGATTAACATCCAATGGGGTAAACACCATTTAATGTTTTTAAAGTCTGTTCTGGCTGTATTTGCCTGTGGTTTTACCTTTGCCGTGAGTTGGGTGTGCTTATCTATAATCTGTACCTGGGCTTTCTGCTGTTTCATTATCTTGTTTTACCTCCTTGTGCTAACCAGACAACTCCCTATCTTCATTCTCAGAGCTTGGTAATCATTGGGTGTGTAACCAAATTGTCTTATTTCCTTCTAGTGGTTCTTTTCTTTTGTATTTCCACATAAATTTTAGAATCTGCCATGTAAATATTGATTAAGGATGCATTGAATGGTATCATTTTCACAGAATTTTATTTTCTAATTATGTCGGTATTTTACAATAACTCATCCATAGGAGAGGTTCTCTCCATATACAATCATGTAGTTCATACATAATGATATTTTGATTTTCTTTCTTTTCAGTACTTGCTCTGTGTATTTCTTTCTCCCATACAATGTTGATTAGGCAACGTCACGGTGGCATCGTTGTCTTACTCTTACCTCAGAGGGATACTTTCCAGTTTTTCACCATTAATGTGATGAATGTTATACGGAAATTCATCTACTTATGGGAATTCTTATTACATCCTTACAAAAGACTCAACAATCTTGCGAAGTTGAGAACTTGAGAAGCTACAGACTAGGCTTTGGATGTCGCTAACAAATGCGCCTATGATCAAATTAGAATTATGCACATTGTTAAGGGAAATTTTCAATGAACAAAGTATAAAAACTTAATGAGTTTAAATGGTTCTCTACAAACAGGTTCAAAAGAACGTCAATGGCTCCACTGTAGATTTATTACCTGATTCCTTACCTGACCTGCCAGTTTCTCTAGTCATCTTATCCTTGATCCTTGTTGATATTATCGAAAAAGTCAGGATATACCCTCTTAGAGGGAGCCAAAAGCGTAAGTATTCTTTTAAATATATTTTTAAAAGCTGCATCTATCTTTTCCCTTTCTACCTCTCTGTTGCCTGTTTCCTGACACCTTTTCTTAGAGCTAACTTTGCTGATGGATCAAACATGAAGCTATCCAAATATAACTGTTTTAAGCTTACTCTGATAATCATTCTTATTTGCCTTTTGGTAGTACTGATAAATTAAGAAAGCTAACAAATACTTACTGCCAGTAACTCCATTGCTTACCCTAGCAAGAAAATCAAATACCTTAATAAAGATTTTGGTTTTGACTTGACCATAGTGGTGCCCACCTTTAATCCCAGCACTCGTAAATCTGAGACAGAAAGATTGGGAGTTCAAGACCAAGCCTGGCATATACAGGGAGACCTTGTTTCAAAAATTTAAAAAATGGCGGGGGGGAGCAGGTGCTGGGGGTCACATTTATAATCTTAGCTACTCAGGAAGCTGCGATCTGAGGGTTGTGATTCAAAGCTAGCTCAGGAAGAAATGTTTCTACACTCTTTATCTCCAAAAGCTGGAAGTGTTGGTGTGCCTCAAGTGGTAGAGAACTTGCTTTGATGTAAAAAGCTCAGGGACAACAACAGCCTGGCCCTGAATTCTAGCCCCAGAAACAACATAAAACGAAAGGGGGTAGGGGGAGGCATGGAGTTCTGCTTGGATATCTTACTGTAAGAATTGATACAGCTCTTACATCTGTGTCCTAGAAAATGATATATTTCTAATTATGGATTATAAAAGGAGCTGAAGATCACATTAATAAAATCAACATGTGCAACATTCCTCCAAGGTGGGAAAATACTCATAAGAATGTTTTCTTTATTGGCTATTGTGTTTATTCAGTCCTAATTTTTTTCAGCTTTCATTTCATGTGGTAGGATGTGTATTGATTTGTAATGTTTGTGTGCTGGAGTTACTGTGAGCTAGTAAGACTTTGCTGTTCTTTTTAACAACAGGCATTGCTATCATTGCCTGCCTGATTAGTCATGCATGGGCCAACTATCATTACCCTGCCAGTCAGTCTCACTTCCCAGACTGAAAAAGGAGATAGAGGTTCCATTTGGACCTTGGGTGAGAGATGAAGGGTTGTTAGGTATAGTATAGCACAGGTGACAGGTAGCTAAGATGGCAGCAAGGGCTACCTGCTGAGGAAAAGCTCTTCCAACTTCCAACTGCCCCCACAAATGCATTTGTCTGAAGCTGGGGAGAGGTGAGAATCTCCAAATCTAGGAGACTAGATTTTCCATGTTCATTTACAATTTATGTCCAAATGAAAAATTCTTTTAAAAAAGTTTATGACAGTTAATTTTTGCTTGTGGCAAGAGTTTTAAAGGGAGGCTAGCTTGGACTGAGTAGAGATATTGACTCTAAGAAATGGAATATGACTTCAAAGAAGCCAGTCTTGAGAAGACAATGTTAGAACGTTGTCCAGTTGCTTTTTCTTAGCCATGTGGTCTCCTTCTCATCTCTTTCAACCAGGGCAACACAATTCTTGTTTGGCTAGCATTTATTTTATGTAAGATTTTGTCTGGAGCAAAAGAAGGTTCTGTTGCGAACAGTTTGAAAGCCATCAGTCTAGGACCTCTTTACGAGCTGAAGGCTGTACCTGTTTTCAGGGCACTGTCAATTCTATCATTTCAGGCCTAGCTTCCTGGGACACATGATGGCGCCTCCTAGAGGCAGAACAACCCCCTGTCTGATCCCTGGTGCTCTGGGCTAATTCCTTCTGTGCAGTGGGTGGGGTTCCATGGGAGTTTAAAGCACAACACTGATGAGAAAGGCAACCTTTTCAAAATTCAGTCTTTTGAAAACTAGTTTTTAGGTTTGAACTCAGGATCTCACACTTAGGACTCTCTGTCACTTCAGCCAAGCCCCAGCTCTTTTTTTTTTTTTCTTCCTTGCTTTGATTTTCAGATAGGCTCTCATGATTTTTGTCTTGGCTGGCCTCAGCCTGAGATCTTCCTATCTTGTCTTCCCACGTAGCTGGGATTACACATGTGTACCACCATGCCTGGTTTGTTTGTTTGTTTACTTTTTGTCAGTCATGGAGCTTGAACTCGGGGTCTGGAGGCTATCCCTGAGCTTTTGTGCTCAAGGCAAATACTCTGCCACTTTGAGACACAGCTCCACTTCCAATTTTGGGGTGGTTCATTGGAAATAAGAGCCTCACAGATTCTCCTGCCTAGCCTTGATTTTTGAACTGCGATCCTCTAATCTCAGCCACCTGAGTAGCAAGGCTTACAGTTGGGAGCCACCAGCACTATTGATTTTTGTGCAAAGGTCTTGTTCCAGGACCAACACACGCGCACACACGAAAGCAAACTTCAAGCTTTTCCTTAACCATATATCATAAGAATCATTCTCGTTATTGTATCATTTATGTTACTTTTATTGGCTGACTAGTATTGCATCCTATTAATGGATCACGTGATATATGTGGCCAAAGCTCCATTGTTGACCAACTCTTGCGTTCTCCAGTTAGAAAAGCCAGGGATATGGCTGGAATAGGGAAGGCGGTGCATGCGTGACTTGGGGAGGGGGCGTGGGGGAGAGCTCCCTGAGTGGAGCATGCATGTGTGAAGGGACCCTGAGCTGTACAGGGGAAGCCAGAACCAACTCGGGAAGCCGTGGGGATGGAGAGAGTTAGGCGCTGCTGGCCGAGAGCCGAATGATATCAGGATGATGACTGCACAGTGTCCTCAGAAGACCCGGGGCACCTGCGGGTGCCAGCCTCCTTGGCAACTGTGCAGCCACGGGCTGGCCGTTCATGCAGGGAGCTATAGAGGGGTGTCACGAGGGGGTGATGGGGCGTGACCCCTGGCGAGCCCCCTCAACGGGGATGAGGTCAGCAGGCTATTTGAGGGGGGCGCCTCAGCGCTGCGCACGGGAGGTGGCTTCTTCTGTGGCCTCAGCGCGTGTGCCAGTGCAGGCTTGGCAGGGTTGAGGCGCTCGCCTCTCTCTGCTCACCAGGGCCCCCGGCCAGTTCCTTCTGTGCAGTGTCTTTAATACCCAGACGCGCGGGCCAAGTGCAAAAGGGATCTCCGTGGCAGCTTTTCTGGCTTAGTGCGGAAGATTTTAAGGTTTGGACATGGCTTCCTCCCAAGAATGCTCTCATTTCTTCTCCTCCAAAATAGGGCCCGTCGCCTTCCTTCCACCTCATGGTTTATTTCATGTGATCTTTGTCAATCTCATAGTCAAAAATAGTATTGTATTACTTTCTTAATATGCTTTTTAAACAAAATTTAAATGTATTTACTTATTGTCAAGGGGTTACAGTTTCAGACTCAAGGCAGTGAGGACATTTCTCATCAAAAGTGTCACCTCCTCCTTGGTTTTTGTCCCACTTCCCCCCTCCCAGACTCCCTCCCCACCCTCCCCTAGTTGTACAATTGGTTTACAGCATATTGTCTGGTTAGTATTGTGGTTGCATTGGTTCACCTTTTTTTTTTTTTAAAGTTTTTATTATAAAACTGATGTACATAGAGGTTACAGTTTCATACCTTAGGCATTGGATACATTTCTTGTACTGTTTGTTACCTTGTCCCTCATACCCCCCTCCCTCCCCCCCTTCCCTTCCCCCCCCAGGTGTTCAGTTCACTTACACCAAACATTTTTGTAAGTATTGCTTTTGTAGTTGTTTCTCTTTTTTTACCCTGTGTCTCTCAAATGTGGTATTCCCTTTGAATGTCCTACTTCCAATACCCATAAACACTGTTTCCAATATACTCAGATAAGATTACAGCGATAGTGTAGGTACAACCACAGGAAGGTGATACAAGAACATCAGCAATAATAGAAGCTACAGATAAACATAGGATGTTGAAAGTAGTTACAACTGTGATATAACAATTGTTTCCACAACATGGATTTCATTTCTCTTAGCATCATCTTATGTGTTCATAAGGGTATAGCTATTGGGCCTTGTGATGCTCTGTTATGAATTGCCTAAACCATTATTAATTATTCCAAATAAGGGAGACCATAGAGTCCATGTTTCTTTGGGTCTGGCTCACTTCACTTAGTATAATTTTTTCCAAGTCCTTCCATTTCCTTACAAATGGGGCAATGTCATTCTTTTTGATAGAGGCATAAAATTCCATTGTGTATATGTACCACATTTTCCTGATCCATTCGTCTACTGAGGGGCATCTGGGTTGGTTCCAGATTCTCGCTATGACAAATTGTGCTGCGATGAACATTGTTGTGCTGGTGGCATTACTGTGATTTTGTTTGTGGTCTTTTGGATAGATACCCAAAAGTGGGGCTGCTGGTTCACCTTTTATCCTTTGTCTCTCCATTCTGATGTTCCCTTCCCCTTTCCTAGTTCCGATAAATGTACATACACTACCCAGTGTACCTAAGTCAGTTACAGTGACATCAGGAGTAAAACCATGGGGAAGAAAGGCAAAAGAAAAAGGCATAATTTCCCATGGCACGTTGAAAATAACAACAACAAAGATAAAGCACTTATTTCCAAATCTTGTAGTTAATTTTGCTTAGCATCAGCTTATGTGATCATACATACATTGCTATTGAGCTATTGTGCTCCTCTGCTAGGACTATCCTAGACAAGTACTATGCCTTTTTTTAAGAAAAAAAATAGTGGTTGCTTTAAATTTTTTTCATAGTTTTACTGGTGCTTTGTACTTTTTGATTTGTTTTTAAAGTTTTGGAGACAGGTCTCACTATGTCACCTAGGCTAGCTTCAGGCTTCTGAACTGGGTCACAGACAGGCACCAGCATGCCCAGCTTCCAATATGTATTTATTACAAAACCAAACATTTATGATTTTGATCCATTTTCCTATTGGTATATTTCTTTCTCCCCCTCCCCCCTTTAAAAAAACAACTAAGGATTTATTAGTTTTATTTATTTTTGCCAGTCCTGGGGCTTGAACTCAGGGCCTGAGCACTGTCCCTGGCTTCTTTTTGCTCATGGCTAGCACTCTATCTCTTGAGCCACACCACCACTTTTGGCTTTTCCTGTTTATGTGGTGGTGAGGAATCAGTCCCAGAGCTTCATGCATGCTAGGCAAGCACTCTACCATTAAGCCACATTCCCAGCCCTTCATTAGTTTTATATACATTAAGGAAGCTAGGTTTGACTCTGTCATAGATGGAGATGTGGCTCAGTTGGTAGAGCGCTTGCTTAGCAAGTGAAAGGCCCTGAGTTCAAACCCTAATACCACAGACACTCACACACACACACACACACACACACACACACACACACACACACACAGAGAGAGAGAGAGAGAGAGAGAGAGAGAGAGAGAGAGAGAATCCTGACATCCATCTGCTGTTTACAGGGATTATTAGGAGCCATGACAAAATATCAAGATAAATGCAAATTCAAAAAGGTATTTAGCTTTAGAGTTTTTGAATATATACCTAACTGTGCCTTAACCAAATACTATGTGAAAGATACCATTCGTGGTGGAAAGGAGAAGAGAGGGGGAGGGTCTCTTTTGTGTTCCAGAATAAAATGAATGGCACTTTGAGTTCCTCTTTGTTTCTTTTTAAGAAATAGCTTATGGTACAATATAAGCACAGGGTGAATTGGGTTTCCATAATGTGTTGTTTTGCAATGTGCTCTGGGACGAATATGAGGAACACTGTGTTCAACAGCAGGCCCAGAAGGGAGAGATTTCCTTCCTTTCCCTCCCTTTGCTGTGAAGAGGGAAGTTTTGGAACTTGAACTTAGGGGCTTGACACTGTCCCTTCGCTTCTTTGCTCAAGGCTAGTCCTCTAGCACTTGATCTAGAGCTTCACTTCTGGTGCAGCTTTTTGGTGATTGATTGCAGATAAGAATCTCATAGACTTTCTTGCTCAGGCTGGCTTCGAACCTCCATCCTCACATATCAGTCTCCTGAGTGGTTTGTAGCTTTTAATCAAATGCCAGTTGTCAGGATTAGATGAGCTGTGTGCGGTGGACCAAGAACTGTCCAGAGAGGTGAGTACTAAGCCAGTGGACAAAGAACATAAGATGCTATCAAATATAAAAGTCTTCAGTTATGGCTCCATTTGATCAGCTTAGCGATTTTCACAATGTGTTATAAGATTGTTCCTTTTCTCCTAAGCAGGCAAAAAAAAAATCGTGAATAGCTGAGCATGTAAAATGAGACACTTGAGAGTTGTGGGATATGTTTTGAAATCTGTATTTTAGAGAGACTGATCCAAATAAGGGAAATACAAATGATGGGGCCTGCATTTGTTTAGAACACCAAGCCTCGCTTTGCACGTGATCATTCAGCCACAAAAAGCTCTCCTCGGCCCCAGTGCAAATGAAAGGAGGAGATCACTAGCTTCTCAAGAGCAAAGTTATTCTTGTTTTAGGTTGCCTGCATAAGCTGCAAACACTCTCGGTCATTTTGCTTCTGTTGATCTATGGGAACATCATTCCACTCAAGCTCTGCTTGCAATGCTCTTTTAGGACACCAGCCCCCTGTTTTCAGGTATATTCATGGGTTCTTGTTGTGGTGGGATCAGGGTTGCTTCCTATAAGCTCAGCATTTCCTTGAGCCACACATCAGTCCTTTTCTCTCCCTGCCCGGTGACCTCAGTGCTGCCTGAGAGGTTTCCACATGCTTTGACCCATGGCCCCGTGGGGGTGGCACCATCTCTCTGCCCGAGTCTGCTGGCTATGCAGGTGCCAGGCCAGGCTGGTGCATCCTGATGGGCTCACTCTTGAGCTATGCAGGTCCCTAGGCTGCGCCACCAGGTTTTCCTGGGGTTTGTTCATAGGATTGTGGTCATAAGGGCTCTGGCCTTGCTTGAAGGACTCTTCCCAGGACCAGGGCCACATGCAGTCTGAGTGGTTGACCCTAACGTCCTTCTGTCTGCTGAATCTCAGGGGTGCTGATTGGCCAAGCTTGAATACTTTAGTCCTCTTGTCAGAGTGTCTACTCCCTCATTCTGAAAGACCTCTGGAAAGAAATTCCTTCTGTCTTTTTCCACTACCCCCTTTCCCCTAATTAATCTTTAGGGTGAGTCTGTTCTGTATCAGTAGCACATACTCTACCAGATGCTGGGGTGGTAATCATGAGGAAAGCCCCGCAGAGGCTCCTTCCATGGAGCTCATGGGCTGGGGGCTGCGAAAAGATGTTCCTCACTCGGGAATCTGTGAGAGTGAAGCTGAGCGGAGGGCTGAGGCAGGGGATTTGGTTCCCTCCTATTTGTTCCAACGCATCACCAAGTTTGGGCTCAGGCTGGGATTCCGAGATGTAGTCTGTGTCTGAGTGCTTAATCTTATACACATTTATTTGTAAAGCACAGGAGATTCTACAGAAAATACTTCTATTAGGAATTTGTCTTTGTAAATACATAGCATTTGAAAGTATAGACTGAAGATGATGGCCCATGCCTGTAATCAAGGTTGCTTAAGAAATAGTTTGGGTATTCTGAGGCCAGCTTGAGCAAAAAAGAAAAAAAAAGTTATCATGACCTCATCTCAACCAATAGCTGGGTGTGATGGCATATAGCTGTTATCCCAGCTGTGTAAGACACGTGAATAGGAAGACCATGGTCCCAGACAGGCCAGGAATAAATATGACAGCTCATCTCTCAAAAAGAACTACAGCAAAAAGGGCTGGTGGCAAAGCTCAAATGGTAGAGCAACAGCCTAGCAAGCTTAAGGCCCACAGTTCCACCAAAGGAAAAGGAAGGGGAAAAAACCTACAATTATATCTGTATGTAGCAATGATAGTGCTTTCCCACATTTTCTATTTATACTTTACCAAAGTATGTTTTGTTCATCTGTCTGTGTATTTGCAGTGCTGGGGTTTGAACAAAGGTCCTGTGCTTGCCAGCAGATACAGGTGCTTTGCCGCTTGATCCACATCCCTAACTTTTTCGGTTCTGTAGGATCTCGTGATTCTGCCCGTGGCTAGCCTCAGACTTCCATCCTTCTTCCTGAGTACCTGTGGTGTGTGTGTGTGTGTGTGTGTGTGTGTGTGTGTGTGTGTGTGTTAGCAGTAAGGGAACAGAAAGAATTTAGCATGCATTGTTTTGTATCATTCCAGTTAGACCTGTCTAGGAAGAGACATCACAAACAATAAAATGTTTTTTATGTATGTATATATATATACATAAATACATATAGTACATTAAATCATACTCTGTAGTTAACACATATATCTACTGTGGAGAAACAGCAATATGCTCTTAATAGAAAGCTGAAGATGAAGAAATTTAAATTAGAACAGCCTTCAAAAGTAGAATAGTTTAAAATTCCTGAGCAAGTTTTAGCGATTCTTGCATTAGATGAGTCTGTAAATTAATGGTAGGAGGAAACACATCCTTAACCCCCTCCCCCTCCAGCTGTATCCTCAGACAAAAAAGTTCTCTTAAACTCTTACATTGCATACAATCCAGAAATGACACATTTACTCATTTTCAGATTTATGCAATGCATGGCAAGGAACTGAAACTGAGTTCTAGAGTTTTTACATTTTCTGGATGCCAATAGGGTATCTTTCGTTAAACAAGCTCCACAACTCTTTCACAGTGAAGAATGTGTGCCCCTGTGTACTTTTCCAGAGCCAATTGTGGGCTGAATATTTGTCTTGGATGCGTCATCATCATCATTATCAGTATCATCATCATCAGTATTTGATGAAACAGTCTTGAGACTAGGTAATAGTATGGAGGTCAGTTTTTAACCAACTGTTTCTTGGGGCAGGAGTATGAATGGGGAAAGAGATTTGTAGTGTGGCCAATTCCACTGGTGTAAATTCTCCCACCATGACCAATCCCAAACCATCAAGGTCATGTCACTTAATGTTGAGGATCTCTTCATTAACTGGAGTTACGTTGTCTCCACATCTATAAATATTACATCTGTGGAGTTGCACTATTCTTTGTGGTGTGGACAGGCAAATATGAAGAATCAACTAGTGTGACATTGTTTCTCAAACTTTTGGACATTACCTTCCCCCAATATATCCTGTGCTTGTGCAACAATGTAACTTTTGCCAGTGCTTTCTCACCTGTAAGCACACTACTTTCTATACTTGGTCATTTTATATTCTATTCCAATTAATTTGAAGTGGGCAAGTGTATAGAAATCACATTGCTACTTTGTATTTATTGAACATATATATGACTCTTGAGGGTCAGCGGAATGTGCTAGGTATTTTCTAGATATTCCTTCCTTCCACATGGCACCCATGCTCAGCAGCTATCCGTCCTCTTTTATGGCATTTATGGCTCTGTTAACTTGTCTTCCTTACCTCCATAAACATATAGTATCAAAATAACATCGCCAGTACGTTTTCCTGCACACTGCATTCTAATTTATTGCCCTTTTCCCTCTTGCTGTTTACTGAAAGAATTATGATCAAGAGTGCTCTGTATCTTTCATTTGCTGTCTTAAAATTTATTCTAAAAGTATCATTAATTTGCTTCTCCAGAATTCTCCCCCTCCTCAGTCTTAAGACATAATCATGAATTTTTAGTTCTCTTTAGAACATTTTATGTTCAGGAAAAATAGAATTTGGTCACTGTTATTCGACTCTGACTTTCTGAGAAATTTCTGGAGTTGTCTTTAATTCCTTAGAGTTGAGTGAGCAGCATCTGCCTCCTCTCACCTCATAGTGCTCATTGCCTTCTCCTCTCTTTCTCTAGCTTTCCATCAAATGTAGAGTGAAGTCTAAAATGTTTACCTGGCCCTTAAAGGCTCTATTTAATCTATCTCTGACACACATAGAGTTTAAGGCTTTGAGGTTCAAGTTCTGTTTTCTCTACAGTGACAATTCTTAATCTTCTGTTCCTCAGTTGACTGATTATTAGAATGGGAAAATAATATCATGGACATCACAGCGTTTCTAAAGCTGTGTTTATACATATGAAAGGTTTAGAACTGGAACTGATGCATAGGAATCACATAATATGCCAACTCCTTTCTCACTGCCTCCTTAGCTGCTCCTCAGAGTCTCGCAACTCCAACTAGATAGGAGGTACCTGGCAATCCCCTTTCCATTGGTCACTTAATTAATTCCTACTTGTGCTTATTTCCCTCACCTCCAGTGTGTCTCCCAAGACTCCTTGGCTAATTTGGGTTTCCTGAGACACTAATTTGTTGTATTATATTTTCTCCTGGGAAGCTATAAAAAACTTTGGGGGAACAAGTTATAGGTAGAAATAAATGAACAGAAGTAAAGCAAAATGGGTAGAAGTTACCTACTTAGTCATTGTTATCAAAACAAGGTTTTGTTTCCCTCCCTCCCTTCCTTCATTCCTTCTTTCCTTTCTTTCTTCCCCTCTCCCTTCATTTCTTCTATCTTCATTCCTTCTATTTTTCCCTCCCTTCCTCCCTTCCCCTTTTCCCTCCTTGTCTTCCTTCTTCCCTCCTTCCTTGCCTGCCTTCTTTCCTCTTCTTCCTCCCTTTATTTCTTTTTTTCTTGTACTTGGGATTGAACTGAAGACCTCTCCTGACCTGCCACTTGACCCATACCTTTAGCTCCTTTCACTTTAATTATATATAATATATTAATAGCATGTGCATAACATATTATATAATTATAAAATATTACAATATACAATATATGTCATACACACACATATATATTACATGTTTTTTTCGGAGGAGACTACATTTCCTTTTTTTTTTGCTTCCTGGGGCTTGAACTCAGGGCCTGGGCACTATCCCTGAACGTTTACTCAAGGCTAGCACTCTACCACTTGAGCCACAGCATAACTTCTGGCTTTTTCTGTTTATGTGATGCTGAGGAATCAAGCCCAGGGTTTCATGCATGCTAGGTGAGCAATCTACCACTAGGCCACGTTCCCAGCTGTGGAGACTGCAATTTATTCGATGTCATGGCATCTGCACACAAGTCCTTGATAAACATTGATTGACGTAGTTAATAGGATATAAAAGTGTGTCATTTATAAATGCAAATGTTACATTTTCTCCACACAAGTGTTCTTCTGTTTCTCTAACGGAGAAGGGAGGCTGTCATCTCTTTGAATTCTAGCATATTCCAGGGTGGACTGTGTTTCCTGCTCTCAGGTGAGAATTGATGTCAAGGGAATTGAGTAATATCACAGAAGCAACCCCTCCCCAGGGGATACTAGAATGGAATATTGGTGCCAGG
Source organism: Perognathus longimembris pacificus (assembly GCF_023159225.1). Classification (NCBI taxonomy): domain Eukaryota; kingdom Metazoa; phylum Chordata; class Mammalia; order Rodentia; family Heteromyidae; genus Perognathus; species Perognathus longimembris. Next base: position 14,361,164 of record NC_063178.1, read on the forward strand.
GATGAAGTGTTGTAAAGCCATAAATCAGTACTACCATTCGCACATAACAAGCTTTCAAACTGTGAAACAACAGGATCGACAGCAGACTATTAATCTTCACCCTGTTCCTGAGTTAGAGACAAATCATTTATAGACAATCCTAATTACCAATGAGGGAAACCACATAGCTTATATTTCTTTGGATCTGGCTCACTTAGTATGATTTTGTGTGTGTGTGTGTGTGTGTGTGTGTGTGTGTGTGTGTGTGTGTGTGTGTGTGCCCCAGTCCTGGGCCTTGGACTCTGGAGCTAAGCACTGTCCCTGGCTTCTTTTTGCTCAAGGCTAGCACTCTGCCACTTGAGCTACAGCGCCACTTTTGACCGTTTTCTACATATGTGGTGCTGAGGAATCAAACCCAGGGCTTCATGTATATGAGGCAAGCCCGCTTGCCACTAGGCCATATTCCCAGCCCACTTAGTATGATTTTTTTTCCCAAGCCTTTCCATTTTCTTACAAATGGGGCAATGCCATTCTTTCTGATAGAAGCTTAGAATTCCATTGTGTCTATGTACCATATTTTCTTGATCTATTGGGGGCATCTGGGTTAGTTCCATATGTTTATAGGAACTAGGGAAGGAAAGGGGAACATCAGAATGGAGAGACAAAGGGTAAAAGGTGAACCAATGCAACTGCAATATGCTGTAAACCAACTGTACAACTGAGGCGGGGGAGGATGGGGAGGGAACTGAGGAGAGGGGAAGGTAGGAGAAAAACAAGGGAAGTTACCAGTTTGAAAAGAAATCTACTCACTGCCTTATGTATGAAACTGTAATCACTCTGTATATTACTTTGACAATAAATAAGTTTTAAAATATTTGATGGCTTCTGTAACTCTCCTCTGCCCTCAAGCCAGCAGCGCTTTCCAGTTCACAGTTGCAGTACTGCTCACTGGAAAGGAAAGGAGAGTTCTGGTACCCTCACGACTAAACCTATCCCTGGTAAACTGGGGAGAAGTACAAAATTTCCAGCTAAGTCTGCCAGAGGCATGTGGGGTGGGACCTCATATATCATCAGAATAATCTCTGGCCATAAAATAAGTGCAAATCAAAACAACATTAAGATTCCACCTTACCCCATTTAGAATGGCCATTATCAAGAAAACTAACAATAACAGTTGCTGGTGGGGATGTGTCTAAAAGGGAACCCTACTACATTGTTGGTGAATGTAAACTTGTTCAACCACTCTGGATAGCAGTGTGGAGGTTCCTCAGAAGGCTAAACATAGAGCTTCTCTATGACCCAGCAATTCTTTTTTTTATGGGCTATTTTTAATTAGATTTTACTGTAAAGGTGGTGTACAGAGGGGTTACAGTATAAGGTGATGAGTACATTTCTTGTCCAACATTGTTACCCCCCTCTCTGGTTTTTCTCCCACTTTCCCTCCCCCTCCATGGGCTGATTTTAAACCAAGATCTTTCAGGTCTCAGCTGCTTGAATAACTAGAATTACAGGCATGAGCTAAATAGCACCAGGCCAAGATACACTAAAGTTTTGGAGCCTTCTTCCAGAGAAAAATCTCATAGCTACATCAAGCAAGAAGAGTACATGATGATGTATATTCCCGTATTTTAGAAATCATGTTGGCTTGCTTTTTATGCTTTTACAAAAGGGAAAATTTTCGATGAACCAAAAGTTGTGAGACTTTTTTTTTATTGATCATTAGCTAATACTTAGATCTTGGGAAATTGGTAAAGGAGAATTAATCTTAATTCCTGCAGAAGCAGTGTAAGAAATAGCTGCACAGTTTTTGATATTACATTTGATGACCCAGCAATTCTATTCCTGGGCTTTTATTCAATAGACCACAGGCAAGACCACAATAAAGCTACCAGCACAACCATGTTCACTGTAGTATTGTTTACCATAGCCAAGATACAGAATCAGCCCAAATGTTCCTCAATGGATGAATGGATCAAGAAAACGTGGAATATATACACAATGGAGTTCTATGTTTCTATCAGAAAGAACGGCATTGCCCCATTAGTAAGGAAATGGGAAGACTTGGAAAAAATTTTATCAAGCAGAGTAAGCCAGGCCCAAAGAAACATAGGTTGTATGGTTTCCTTCATTTGTGGTAACTATAATATGGCTATCAATCTACAAGTAAACACACTGGATAGTAAAATTTTAAAAAATACACTTGGACATGATAAATTATACAGGGCTCTAGACAATCACACAGTGAGAACAAAGGAGGATATTCTTAGGAGGATCATAAAGGCTCAATAACTATATGCATATGCTTATATAAAATGATATTTATTGAAATGAATTCCAAAAAAATGGGAACAAAGTTTTTTTTTTCTTTATTGCTGTTTTTGTTTTCTTTACCTTTTGTCTCATTTGTTAGTTTATCTGTCTTTAGGGAGGGTAAAGGGGGTGTACAGAAATGGAGGGACAAAGGGTGAACAAATACAGCAGTGATACTCACTAGACACTATGTTGAAAATGAACTATACAACTTGTGGGTGAGGATGGGAGGCAAAAACTGGGACAAATGGAAGGAAGGGGTGATATTGTCCAAAAAGAAATGTATTCATTACCTGACTTATGTAACTGTAATCTCTCTGTACATCACCTTGACAATAACAATTTTAAAACATCGAACTTGAGCTAAGAATTCATTGCTCAGATAATATAACTCTCACTGGCTGTATAGAAAATGTCAATGAATCACTTCTTGGATTGCCATTTCCTGGCTTTGAAACAGTGCTGAATTTGCATTCATCTTTCAGGAACTGCCTGATATGCTGTGTTCTCATAGTTGGCAAAGGGAGTTGGATTTTCATTCACATGGCTTTTTCTACTAAGAGAGGGAAGGAAAGTTCTGTAGACCATAGCACACTTAAGAAAAGTTTTCTTCTTCTTCCTCCTCTTAATAACAGTCTGTTAGTATATATTTTTCTGCCTTCTTTGACTATTGTGCTAGAACAATACCCATGCAGGCCATCGAGAATTCTAAAGTAAAGAGGTTTCTAAGGGTTAAGGGTTCTGGTATATATACAGTTATGAATGATTCAAGCCAGAAGTAATATTTCATTAAATAAGAACTTCTTTTTTTTAGTTTATAAAGGTACTCAGTTCAAGTTTATTTATTTATTTACTTATTTTGATTGGCTCAGGGTGCATCACCTCCTAAGTAAGTTCTCTTACCACTGAGTCATGCCTATAGCCCTGCTATTTGTTGTTATTTTCATATACAATCTTGTTTCCTGTTAAGGGAGCACCTGGGCAATGTCCACCAATGTTATACTCCTGAGTAGCCAAGATAGCACACATGCCACCTGGTCTAGCTCTTTGTTGAGAAGGAGGTCTCAGAGAGTATTTTTCTGCCTGCACTGCTTTGAAAACTCAAATACAATAGTAACTGCTCTTCAAGTGGCTAGGATTCCAGGTGTAAACTACAGGGACCTGGCTTAATTTTCAAAACTAGCTAATGATTGGTAAAACAACCAATGCTTGTTGTATAGCCAAGCGTTTGACTGATTGGTCATTAATCAAAATGTAACTAAATATTTTCACTTTCAGCTCAATACAGTTCAACACATTTTTTTTATTGACTCTGCCATTTTGACCTTTAGAACTATTTAATCCAATGACTTTCTTTAAGTTCTGTCTTATCAGACAATATGGCAGCTCAGCATGTTTGCTGGGTAAATTAGTCAAGGCCAATATATTCTTAGCAACAGAGCGGTATAAGAGGGTAAATGTTTGAAAAAGAAAGCTGTTATCACTTGCGTGTATGAAAATAATGCCCATTGGGTTGGGGCTGCATGCTATATACACATTGCAATGGCCTTACATTCAATGTGCCCTGTGGTCAGATGACTGATACGTTGACAATGAAGGCTGATGGCTGGGTACAGGTGTTCTATACTAACCAATTCTCACTGATCAACTTCGCAAACCTTGAATTGAGCCTGTTGCTCCTCCCTAGGATCCTCGAGAAGTCAAATAGACTCCCTGCCCCTCAACACCAAGCTCTCCACCCAGAGAACTGGGGTGTGGTGATCCCCATAACAAAAATGATGATGTTGGACTAGTGAACTTTTAGTTTTTATGATACTCCTATGCTTTATAATTAGCTCATGATATCTTGCCTCGAGGTAATAGCAGCTGTAAAATTAAGGGTTTGTCAGCTGGAGTCAACCAGATCTAGGCACTAGTTCCTCTCCGTCCATTCCTAACAGTCAGTTCAATCCCAGCATCATTAACTACATGAGCCTCAGGCTGCTTAGAATGTCTAGAGGATAAACAAAATAATGCCTGTAGTAGCGCTAAGTTCAATACCCCCGAATGGCTGTTATAATGGAATGGTAGGCATGACTCAGGAGCCATATCTAGGCACCAAGAACCTTTTTCACACAAGGCAAATTAGTAAGGCTGCTCTGAGAAGGGGGAGAATGGTGTAGAGATGGTAATGATCAAGAAGCATGCTGCACACAAATAGACTTGCTAAAATGAACAAAATAAAGGAAGAACCTTCTCTACTTCTGTATTTTTTTCAGTGTATTGTTATTTTCCATGTGTCTCCAGTAGAAAACATGTATAGTTTTATTTCCACTTCAAGTTTGGATTGTATGTCACAACACTATGTATTTATATATGTATGTGCACTATATCTGTATGTATATATTTGCACTATGTATGTGTGCACGTATTTGCCTATCTATCTGCCTATCTGATGTATTATCTATTTTCTATCTATTTATGTGTCTGTCTAGTTTCTTTACTTTTAATACAGGGCCTCACTATGCAGCCCATGCTTGTCTCAAACTCACAATTCTCCTGCTTCAGTTTTCTGAGTGCTGGAATTACAGGTGTGAGCTTAATAACACTTAACCTGGCTTAATAACACTTAAATGAACGAATATTACATTTTACATATTAAAATGTGAATAAATCAATTTATTGCAGGTTCTGAAGACGCATACATCCATACGAGTTCTTTGCAACAGATAAAGACTGTGACGGATCAAGTGAGTAAAAAGGAAGAGAACCCAGCACTTTCCCAGGCCGGTAAGACCACCTCGGAGGCACAGCCGCAGAGCCGGATTGACACAGTAACTGGACCCCAGGAGCCCTTCTTTCACTCTGGAATCCTAAGGACAATGTCTCAGAGAGATGTCCGTGGGGATCTATTCCTGTGGAGCTTCCTGCTGTGGTCTGATACTATAGAAATGGTGCGTGTGGCTGGTCACCCTGCCGTGTACAAGTCGGGCTGGCTGTACCCAGTCTATCTATTCAGTTTTATTTCTCTCCTTCGGATAATATTCACTCCCCAGAACCCTCTTCTTGGCACTTTGGGCATCCTTCTGCAGGATTTGCCCTTTGTGTTTGTGAGGCTTAGTTTAATCATTGTCCTGGGGACTATCACACCTATTTTAGGCCTTTGTAAAAATGTGTTAGTGACTGTCTCCTTTGTTTACTTCAATTACCTAACTAAACTCAGGCCTTTCTCTTCCTTTGAAACATCTCCATTTTAAGAGGAAAACTTGTAAGATAGGAAGACCTTTTTGATGCTTATATGCACATTTGTAATCATAACCATTTGCAGTGTATAAAGAATGAAGAATAGATGGAGAGAAAAAAACCCTTTTCTTTAAGCTAGCTGATCTGTGTTATCTGTTTTGATATGGACAAATGATGCTAGATTTAAGCAAAGTCATAGTTTTACAAGCTGGTCCCCATGGGCCTTTAGAACATGTTAGTGGTTGCATCTTGGTGAATTAATTTTAATGAGTTGCGTATAATGTGTTTTTTCTAAAAATACTTTAAAGTATATTTAAAAAAATGGGAACATGTTTTCCTTCCACGACAGCTAAAAAGTGAGATTTTACAGATGATTTATATAAACAAGAGCACAGGATGAACAGATTAAAATTGGTGTTAAGATAGATCCCATGTGAATGAATGCATTTTAGATTACACTTGTTTAAAACATCTGAAAACTGAGCTGGAGGCTGGTGGCTTACACCTGTAGTCTTAGCTACTCAAGAGACTGAGCTCCGAGGATCATGATTGGAAGCTAGCCCAGGCAGGAAAGTCTATGAGACTTATTTCCGATTAATCACCAAACAATAGAAGGGATCCATGGCTCAAGTGGAAGAGCCTCAGCTTTTGAGCAAAAAAAGGCTAAGGAACAGTGCCTAGACCCTGAGTTCAAACCACAGTACTGGCACACACACACACACACACACACACACACACACACACACAGAAAACTCTGAAAGCTGTAGATTTAGGGTTTACTTCAAATGTAGATCCATATTGTTTTCCCTACATAGGCCTTGCTTTGAATTCAGACTGATTTAGACATGAAAAGCAATTTAGTGTGACAGGTACCTGACTCAGTTTAAGGCTGAATTGTGCTGATATGAACTACAAACACGAGTGTTATTTAGTGTAATGAAGTCAAAGTACAGCCATAAGATCTAGATAAAATTTTATAATAGAAACCATAAATCGAAGAAGTAGATGTCACAGTACAAGAACAATTTATTGTTGGAATTTGGTGCCTTATAAACACTGTAGTACTCATAAACTGACATGTTGAGTTCAAATTTCTTTGTATCACTACTTGAAAAAATAACAAAAAGAGGTAAAAAGAGATATACATATAAAAGGGAAAAATAAAATTAAAAGTATAAACCTTATTTAAGGTGATAAGTTTGACCTGCAAGTATGACAGAAGTGTTGTATGTGGTACATATGATGCCAGGGGTATCTTGGTATTCTAAACCAGTTATAAATGTAATTGTGTGATTTGCCTTCCACCTGTGGTGACACATCCATTCACACCCAGGCTCTCCATGGGCTGAGGGCTGAGGGTGCATGCGTACTAGGGGCAAAGCTCCATGTGCTCATTTCTGTGGCCACGTCTCTCCATGACCTGTGGAAACAAACAGCTTAAGAATGGGTCCTTGTCCTTGTGTGTTCCCCTACTCTCCACCAAATTCCCCAGGCTTGCTTGCACTCTGGTTTATGGTTTTTCTCCCAGTGTAAGAGACAATCCATTCCCACTTTTGTTAAAAGCATGCCTGCTAACTTTATTATTTGGGCCAAGTTCCTTAACCACCGTAGGCTCAGTTCCTACACCTGGATGACAAACATAAACCTAGTACTACGTTAGTAGGGTGGAAAGGATTATAGGGATAAGGGATGCTCTTAGGACGGTAATATTAACACTAAGAATGTTAATGGCACCTCACACCTCAGAAACAAGTAACTATATGCATTTTAAACCTTTTTTTCCCTGTTTTATTCTTTTCCTCTCCCTGTTCACCTAGAGAGGTTCATAATTTAAACTTTGCATTTGTGGAAAGTAATACGTAAGATCTTAAGGTCGTCTCAGATTTCTCATCACGTGTCACCCTGTTACAGGTGAACATTCTGCATGCTTGCAAGAGAGAAGCGACTGAGCTCACCCACACATTTTAGTAACCCTCTATGGATGGATACTTCTCCAACCTCAACTAGAGCACTTAAAAAATAAGATATCACAGGCTGGGCTTCGATGGCTCGTGCCTGTCACCCTAGCTACTGAGGAGGCTGAGATCTGAGGGTCACAATTTAAAGGCAGCCTGAGCAGGAAAGTCCGCAAGACTCCAATTAACCACCAAAAAGACAGAAGTGGAGCTGTGGCTCAAGTGACAGAGCATTAGCCTTGAGCACAAAAGCTCAGGGGCAGAACCCAATCCCTGAGTTCAAGCCCCAAGATGAGTACACACACAAATTTATTTTGACAATCTAGTTTCCAGGTGATTAAAAATGTTTTTAAATTATCTTTAAATATCTGTACAAAGAAGTTTGAGTTCAATAGTCAAATTATGAGTACAGTGCATCTCAATCCGTGTCACCCCTTCCATTGTTTTCCCTAGAGCACTTTCTAAAGGCCAAAGTGCTCACTATACTTGGGTTCCTCATTGTTGCAAAAATTCCTCAGAACAAAGCATAAGAGGAGGGCTGGGGATATAGCCTAGTGGCAAGAGTGCCTGCCTCGGATACACGAGGCCCTAGGTTCGATTCCCCAGCACCACATATACAGAAAACGGCCAGAAGCGGCGCTGTGGCTGAAGTGGCAGAGTGCTAGCCTTGAGCGGGAAGAAGCCAGGGACAGTGCTCAGGCCCTGAGTCCAAGGCCCAGGACTGGCAAAAAAAAAAAAAAAAAGAACTATACAAAGCATAAGAGGATCTTGTTAAGCAAGGTATCTTTATCTTAACCTGACAATTTTATGTGTATTCACGATACTTATAACTTAAACATATATAACAAATATTTTCTAATTGTCTTCCAGGATAGCTTTTTAAAAAATCAAGCAATGCTTATAGCCAAGTGATTAATTCATAACATCTCTAAGTGTGAACATGCTTTACATGAATATATATTTATCTTTATATATAGGAATTCATTAACAGTACATACATGAGTGCATTTTTGTACCTAATATTTGAGTATGAATGTACCTGATGTTTGGGGAAGTGGTTAGCACTTTCTACAAATAATGAAGGCATATACAAAATGTTTTGTATAGGAGGAAAAATAGTGAAAATCTAATTTAACGATTGTACATATGTTCTTAAAGTTCAAAGTTTATAGTCCTTAATAGACATTACTGAAAGTTATAGTGATAATTGATCACTTAATCATTGTGTGATTGAGAAATATGCATCTAAAATCACATTGCAGTTCTTAAAGTTTCTAATGGTTTCCTGCTTTAGTAAAAAGTTTATGTTGCATAAAAGTATACATAAAAAGACCAAATATGTAATAGGCTAGTCATACAAACATAATGATATTTTTATTCCAACTAAAATTTGAAGCCCAGAGGTACCAAGTTCATTAAGGTCATATACCTAAAAATTATCTCTGATCAGACTAATATGGAATCATATGGTATTTTATAAAAATTGGCTAAAAAACTTTTGTGTATTTTCTGTTGAAAAGTTGGTGCATGAAATTTCAATGTGTGGATGTTATAGTCTGGCTTTTGCTATAAGTACACTATTGCACTGAGTGGCGATTACAATAAAGCATAGAAAAAGAAGAAATGAAGGGTTTTGGTGTATGCCTGCTAAGAGACAAGACATGGTGCTTCTTGCTTAATGAATCATTATGTTGTGTGCAATGAATTATTACGCACAACATAATAAATCATCTTGCTGCAGGACTTGACTGAGTAAATATATCATAGCATTACATCTTCATAAGATTTCAAATACATTAAATTAGATTTTCAAATAAAGAATAGTTCATTTCCTTATAAGCTCTGGTGCCTAAAAATAGTTACATACCTCATAGAAGGTATTAAAAAAACAATAAAAGAAAAAAATTCACTTTATAAACCTGGAATCATTTCATTTTCCAGCATGGTTATTTGTATTATTTAATTAAAATGGAGATACTAAGCAAATCTTTTGTCACAATGCTTGTTTCTTTCGTCCTGACTGCCTGTGTCTGTTGCCCTTCTGCAGAACTCTTTACTAATCTGGTCTAAATACATGAAGAGTAGTCAAATTACTGGTGTGAGTGGCAGATCCTAGAAAGGAGCATGCCCTCAGGTTGTGGCAGATCCTAGAAAGGAGCCTGCCCTCAGATTGGGCAGTAAATCCATGGGAAATGAAACGAGAGCACTTGTGCTTAATCATGTTCTGAACACAGAAGACATAAAAAATTGGCTATTTACAAAAGTATGTATAGGTATTATCATATTTATTCTGAAGGTTTTCTGAACTCACTTTTTTTCTCTTTCACTGCATTTATTACACTTATTTTTTTCTTTTTCTTTTTTCTTTTCTTATTGTCAAAGTGATGTACAGATAGGTTACAGTTTCATACTTTAGGCCTTGGGTACATTTCTTGTACTGTTTGTTACCTCCTCCCTCATTTCCCCCATTCCCCCATCCCCTTCCCCCTTTCCCCCCATGAGTTGTTCAGTTGGTTTACACCAAATGGTTTTGCATGTATTGCTTTTGGAGTCGTTTGTCTTTTTATCCTGTGTCTCTTGATTTTGATATTCCCTTTCACTTCCTTAGTTATAATACCAGTATATACAGTATCCAGTGTACTCAGATGAGATACAGTGATAGTGCAGGTACAACCACAGGAAGGGGATACAAGAGGATCATCAACAATAGAAGCTGTGGTTTCACATGGCATGTTGAAAGTAATTACAACAGTGATATAACACTCGTTTCCATAACATGGAGTTCATTTCACTTAGCATCATCTTATGCGTTCAATGGGGCATAGCTATTCAACTCATCAATCCTACAAATTTGAGTACCTCTTATACATTAGACAACGGGTTTGTGTTTGTTTTTCTTTTTGTTTTCTTGTCAGCACTGTGATATGAGCACAAGGCCTTGCACTTGCTAGGCAGGTGCTCCACTGAGCCACCTTCTAAGCCTTGTTTGGTGTTGGTTGGTTTTTGACCCAGAGGCTCAGGCTGTCCTGACTGGAATCCCTCTCTGTGTGGTTCCTTGTGTCACTTGGATGATGATAGGTGTGAGCAGCTCCACCCAGCCACTGGCACGTCCCTTATACTTTGTGATGGCAGGCGAGTGGGATGGAAGGCATGTACAGTAGCATCTGGTCATTGGTCAAGATGGAGAATCTTGGTACTTTGTGGAACATACTTATCTGATCATGTTTTTCTATTTTTGGTGGGTCTTCAGGATCTTGAAAATATGGATCCTATCATCTGTAAATACAGGTAATTTGATATCTCCCCTATTTGTATCCCATCTGTTATGTTCTCTTGTCTTATTACCTTAGAATAAGGAGTTCAAGCACTGTTTTGAAAAAGGATGGAGAGAATAGACAGAAATCACACCATCACCTGAGTAGATGTGGGAAAATTTCTCAATAAATTCAACATCCCTCCATAATAAATGCTCTGGAGAACAGGGAATCGAAGATACATACCAAAGAGTAATAATGACTGTACATGAAAACATGTAGCCAATCATAGCAAATGGAGAAAAATTGAAAGCATTTCCTATAAAGGCAGGAAAGAGAAGATGGTGTCCACGCTTTCCACCCATTTTCAAAAAATAGTGTTAGCATTCCATATTCCAGAGTAACAAGGCAAGCATTTAAACTCAGGGTCTCACGCCTTCCCTCAGGTTTCTTGCTCCTGTCTGGGTACACTACTTGAGCGATGCCTCCAACCTTGCTTTTTTTTTTCTTCAAATTTTTATTATCAAACTGATGTACAGAGAGGGTTACAGTTTCATACGTTAGGCATTGGATACATTACTTGTACTGTTTGCTACCTCGTCCCTCATTCCCCCCCTCCCTCCTCCCCCTTTCCAGCCTTGCTTTTTTGTTTTCTTTCAGGATAGGGCTTGAACCTAGATCTGCTAGATCTCAGCTTCTGAAATAGCTAGAACCACAGGTGTGAGCCATTGGCACCAGGCCATACTTGAATTAAGAATTGCCACAGCCCCCCAAAGCCTTTGACACCCACTGCTCTGATCCATCTGCCTCCGAAGGCTCCGATCATCCTTAGCAATTTTAAGGAATGCAACACTGTAAAATGAAGGCTTTTACATTTTTTCAGACCTAATGCCGTTACACACGAATTGTGTGACTCACACTATTGCAATATCTGGGAAGATTCCCCTCAACATTTCCATGGTTTGTGTGCAATAGGTTACCAAAGAATCTGTTGGGCTAACTTTCTGCGAACTATTTCAAAACGAAGCAACAGTTTGCATTATGGAGTGGGTGTAAGGCCGAGCAGGAAATGAATAGTTCGGCAATGGTTCCACCAGGATAACACATGAGGATTTCCTTTTAGTTTAGCTTAAAGGAAGAACTGATAAAAACAACCAATGTCATTAATAGCCTACCAAAAACCAGAACCAAAACTTGGTAGAAGAGCAGGACAGAGTTGGATTTTGAAAACTGTGGTAAAGTGTAACATGAAATGTATCACTATATCCTTTATACAGTTCAGTGATTTTACTGTGATCCTCAGATCTCAGCCTCTTGAGTAGCTAGAAGTACAGTAGTGAGCCACTGGTACCCAGCTTATTTCTTTTTATGGATGAATAATTTTCCACCATAAATATCATGTTTAGTTTACACATTTACTTCCTAATACCCAAGTTTCTTCTACTTTTGGCTCCTGTATTAGTACTACTATGAACATTGTGTACACATATCTATTTTCAATATTGTCCCTTGCACTGGCCCATGGAGAAATGGCTACAGAAGCTTTAGGACTTTCTTTGTATAAAGTCATACCATCTGTAGATGGAGAAAACTTTTCTCCTTCCACTCCAATCTGGATGGCTTTGCATTTGTTTTTCTTTCCTAATTCCTCCTGCTGGAACTTCCAGTATTTGGTTGAATGGAAGTAAGAAAGCAAATGAAAGCACCAACTTTTCCTTTGGCACATGCAACATGTTGTCTACCTTGGTTCTGGCCAGCTTCAGCGGGAATGTGTTTATGCTGTCACAGCTATATGAGGGAGGATGGATGGAGGACTCATGATAGAGGATGAGGCATGGAGGGTGGGAGATGGAGGAAGGGGCATGCAGGATGGCAGCCCCGACTACTGAAAAGTTGAAATCTAGCCTGTCTATTGAGCTCTTCCTTGGAGGTTCCAAGTGTCTGACTAGTCCTGGAATTCCAACATAGCTCCTTCAGGAAGTTGCTGCTGGTTGGGGTGGAGAATGGAATCCCCAAGTGACTCCTACTCCACCATCATCAAAGAGGTTGCTCCTCCCCCACCCCAACACACTCTTAAGAGTTATATTTCGATCACCTCTTTTAGCCTGACAGATCTCCATTTCAATAAGGGAAAGCCCATGAGGAGAGGTCCTTTGAGGTACAGCTCCAAGGCCACAGGTCTTACTGCTCGTTCTTCTTTCTAATCACACCAGTGCAAAATGACATATGTGTGTCATGCAAAGAAAAGAAAAAAAAAAGCCTTGAGTGTGAAAGTAGATAATTCAGTTCATTTCTATTTCCTTCCCTGGTCACTGGTCACTATACTGAGATGTAGCTCAAGAGCGGACCTCATCTCTAGAATTTGCAAGTCCTATACACTGCAGAATGAAAGATCAAATAAAATTACTATAAATATACATTTGGTGAAATTCTTTGAAAAGTATGGTTGATTTAATAGCCATAAATAATCCTCCTCCTCCTCCTGCTCCATTTTGAATCAGGCATTGTAATTCATGCTTATAACCCCAACAGTTAGAATTAAGTAGAGAAGATGGATGAGTTTGAGGCCAGCTTGAGATGTGCACTAAGATCATTTTTTTTCATGATAAATCATTGAAACAATGTTTTAGAATGAAATAATTTTTGTTTCCTGCTGTTTGCTGGTCAAGCCTAGGATTAGAGTAAAAGAAACATTTTTTTTTGTCCTATGTTTCTTAGTTTTTTTCTTTCTATCAGAATAACCTTATAGTTAGAATGTTAAAAAAAATGGGAACCAGTATTGTTAAAAAGTAAAATGTGGGGCTGGGGATATAGCCTAGTGGCAAGAATGCCTGCCTCGAATACACGAGGCCCTAGGTTCAATTCCCCAGCACCACATATACAGAAAACGGCCAGAAGCGGCGCTGTGGCTCAAGTGGCGGAGTGCTAGCCTTGAGCGGGAAGAAGCCAGGGACAGTGCTCAGGCCCTGAGTCCAAGGCCCAGGACTGGCCAAAAAAAAAAAAAAAAAAAAAAAAAAGTAAAATGTGCAGTAAACTTTAGTCATAAAGGGAAAAAAAAAATCAACGAGGGAAATGCATTACAATTCTTATTAGAAAGTAAAGCATATAACTTTATCACAAAACACTAAAGAAAAACTAAAATTTCAAAAAAAATACATTTCCTGAAGCTTTCATTTGAGTAACCACTATTTCTCACACTCTGGTTTATAGGTTGACAACAGCTATCTAATCAAGTTCTATTTCAAAATGTTCTTCATTCATCTCTTAAAAGGAAAGTTGCTGGTGGTTAAAGTATTGTGTTTAGTGAAAGATCTGGTAACTTGCCACAAAAGCCAGAAGACCAGATTTTCTTTTCCCAGCAAGAGGACACACCGGTCTTGAAGAGGAGCTACTGGTTGAGCCTGGAAAGCAAGGCTTTTCTGCATATCCCTTGTGTTGAGAGAGAGAGAGAGAGAGAGAGAGAGAGAGAGAGAGAGAGATAGAGAGGAGGAGGAGGAGGAGGAGGAGGAGGAGGAGGAGGAGGAGGAGGAGGAGGAGGAGGAGGAGGAGGAGGAGGAGGAGGAGGAGGAGGAGGAGGAGGAGGAGGAGGAGGAGGAGGAGGAGGAGGAGGAGGAGGAGGAGGAGGAGAGGAGGAGGAGGAGGAGGAAGGGAATCAGAGAGACAGATCCATCAGTATCACCCCTCTGGTGACTATTTCTTCCAGGAGACTTCACCAGTTTAGTATCTGCTTTTGTCTGTAGGGAGACCTTTGAATGCACAGGGGAGCCCCAGTTTTCCTGCCCAGGTAGTGAGTAGCCTGCCAGGTTGGCCCCACCCAGCCTCCACCCAGCGGGCCCATCAGGCCACAGGCCCTGGTGTGTCCCCTCCACCCTCCCACAGGCCTGGCTGGCCACCCCAGGCAGGCCCTGGCCTCTCCTCCCCCACCCGCAGCCTTCTCCCACACGTGTGCCTCTCTCCCCTTCCCCTGTGCCTGCTCTTCTCAGAAGTTAGCTTACCAAGCAAAGTTTGTAACTTTGAATTCCTGTTTTGCTAACCAACCTCATGTGACAGGATATCTCCTTATTGGAGGGTTTTCCTAAATCCAGGAGCCATTTAAAAGGGAGAGATAACTCAGCACTGCTTTTCAGCCGGGCATCTCTGAGACCCCAGGCAACGGGGCACCAGGGCCTGGCTGGTTTGTGTCTGTCCTTCCTCCGTCTTCTCCATCAGCAGAAGATAAGGAGACACTGTGGGCCATGTGGCTGTACCTGTTCCTGGCTTTGATTGCTGCCATCCCCGTTGATGTTCAACTATTGGGTAAGTCTGTTCTGGGGGTGTGAGGGGCACTTTTGCTCTGGGGTGCTGTGGTACCTCTTCTTCTTTGGTTGATACTAATAGAGTTTTCCTGAGAAGAGGAAGGCATTTCCCCTTATCCTACTCTTAAGGATGGAATCAACCTGACATCTTCTCAAAAGCGACTTCTACACTCATTTTTCCCCTTGTGATATTTCCATCATTCATAATTTTTATTGCTAGTGAGTTCATCCTTATCTGTAGCTCAAAGAGTTCAAGCTGTCTCAACAGTTGGGTTTATCCTGTTTTTAAATGATTATTCATTGTCTGAATGTCTCATGAGGATCAGATACAGAACTTTCCAGATTTGCAAAGACACTCTTAGAAGTTGTCTTCCTATTTAGCCAGAGCCGGCCTGCTTAAGCTTTTACAGCTTTCCATTCCCAGTTCAATTTCGAGATGATGGACTAAGGATTTTTGACTTCACTTATTTTGGTTGCATCAACCTACTCATATTTGAGAGGCACAGTGTGTGTTGCTGGTCCTACTATGTGTCTAGAAAGCAAGTGCCGTAGGGGGAGAGTATTTGACCACAGAAAAGGCTAAATCCTTAATCAGCATTAAGTACTAGTTACCAAAACAAAAGCAAAGGCAGCATCATTTGTTCCAGCCTCTGTCACTTGCTAGCTGTGCGACCTTGGACAAGGGGCTTCTGTCTTTGTGCTTTCGTTTCCGGGTCTATCAAAGGGGGAGACTGCTATTTCCTGCCCCAACAGTGAGAGGATTTGTGTATGTGTGTGGAGATCAGAGTATAGTGACTCAAAACAAGCCTCTCCCTCTGCATACTCATAATCAATTGTCCTACAAAAGCAGTCTATGAAGCATTTTAAAAAGGAGTTTTTTCAAGAGCAAGAATGATGAAGAAGGATTCCGGGATATATATACATAGTCCTGACTCCAAAAGCATTTCTCTAAGGAGGAGCTGCCGAATCCGGGCACCCAAGATTGCAAGTGTAGGAAGGCACTGTCTGTCTCCTTCCTTTTAGGCAAGAGGATCTGCCTATTCTTTATGTCCCCAAAAGTAACAATTCAGACTGGAGAATCTAAGGCATGTGCTTTCTCAAGTAGAGTGGTGTGCTGAGATGACCTCCCATCATGAACCATCCGGGGCTATTTACAAGTTCTGCACTCTCAACCCAGCACAGCCCCAAAGAAAGAATTAGCCACATTATGTAGTTATGTTAAAAAAAAAACAAGTAAAAAGAGGAAGGATGTGGTAGTTGAATGATAGAGCCCTAGCCTCCAACATGCAAAAGCCTGAGGTCTGGTTCTCAGGACTGAGTTTCTCTCTCTCTCTCTCTCTCCTCTCCATACCTATACATTATACATATATTCAATATCTCTATTTAATGTATTTCTCTTTACAATCATGTCTATATTTAACATATTCATATATATGTATGTATATATGGGTGATTTGACTTTTATTAATGTGGCTTATTTCACCCAACCTATTGAAAGTATTATTCCTTAATGTTTTTACCAATATTAAATTTACTGGGTTATTTTTTACATCAATTCTCCAGACTAACCTTTTCAGTTTGTTGTGTACTGTGTACTTATGCCAGGTCTCAAATCACACGTGTCTCCTTTTCAACTCTCAGAGGTCACACATGGCTGCTGGCTCCCATCTTAGGTCATGCAAACAGAGCTCTTAATTTTCTCCTGAGCAAAAAGTGCTTGTCTGTTTTCTTAGGAATATTTCCCTGGTAGAGACAGCAGGATGCATTGTGCTGATTGATGACTTCCTCTTTCTGAGCACTGACATGGGGAGAGAGAAGGGGGTCCTGAGGATCTGCCCACAGTCTTAGGAAATACAGAGGAAGAACACAAAACAAAATGGGAATAAGAGTGTTGCTTCCAGAAATTTCTATTGTACCTAGGAGCCTGTAATTTTATTCTGTCTTTGCTTGGCCCAAGTAGCAGAATAGTGAGGGTAAAAGCAGGACACCTGCTTCTTAGCAGTAGATGGAAGAAATGTGGATTCTTAGGGGCCCTTTCCTGGCTTCCTACCCATGATGGAGCCCACAGGACAGTCTCCCTCTTTCCTGGTGACTTATCTCTTGTCAGACCTGAACCTTTCTCATCTGTCTCCAAGTAGCATCCCATCCAGGTAGAACTGAAAGCTTCTGTGGGCTGATGCCAGTTGTACCCGAAGAGACCAGGGCCGTTGACAGTGGATGCCCTTGCTCTTAGCCTGTCCTTCAGCCATACCACCAACATTTAGGCTGTAGTGGAGTTTGAACCACAGTAGAGACATAGTGAGGGTGGCATGGACGGTGAACTTGGACCATAACAGAAGAAGGTTAGTCGGGAAACACTCAGGTTTGGTTTGCTGTTTGCTAACAAATTGGTATGTGGAAGACAATGGAAACTATTTTCCCCAATTTACAAATGAGGAAATTGAGACTATGGCTAACCAATGGGGAACAAGAATTTGATGGTAAGTCAGCTGACTACCCTCCTTCCAAACATCCTCATCTACTACTAAGTCTCCTGCCTCCATGACAGGACACTGTGTTCCCATTTCCAGTGTCCTGTCCTTCTGTCCCTCTTCCTAAGTGGCTGTATCAGCTGTTCATTGTCTCTAATTTTATCCTGTTCTGAACCATTTCACACTGTGTTCAAGCCTGATTTCCCCAAACTCATGATAAGGGTAATAAACATGTATCAAATAGTTTTGAATCAAGAACTGTTCAAAGCATTAAAATTAGATCATTTCATTTCTTATAGCAATGAATGAGGAGGGATTACTACCTTCTTGCTGTTTACCAGAGGGAAAATGGAAATACAGAGTGGTGTTGAAAGTTGACTGAGATCACACATCTGGTAATCAGTGGAACCCAACACTAAAGCTCTGATCACACCCTAGTTGACAGGGCACAGACAAATCAGCTTATTTGCATGGCTCTGCATGGAAGAAAGGCATTGCAGATTCATCTTCCTACCTAAAGGTTTTGGTTGGTCCTCAGATCAGCCTCCTAGGTAACTAGGATTACAGGCGTGAGCCACTGGCATCTGGCAAATTCCCATTTTTAGGGAGGTTAGAGAGACACTGAAAGAATTCCCTGGCTTCTCCTTTCTCCTCAATGTCAGAATCCATACATATAGACACACGTGTGTGTGTGTGTGTGTGTGTGTGTGTGTGTGTGTGTGTCTACTTTCCCAAATGGACCCAGACAGTGGCATAAATCACTAGGTTCTCTGGGAAATGAATGAATGAAAGATGAAAGTAATTTTTTTATTGTTCTGTTATTCTTTTGCTCAACATTGCTAAACCAATTCTAGGTTCATTCCTTATGTCCACCTAAACATAGTTTTTGGTTTGTTTGTTTGTACATATATGAGGTGCATGATAAATATTCTTCCCTTTTTTTTTGGCTGGGAGGGTATTGTGGATTTTATATTTATTTACCAAGGCTCATGGGTGCACAGTATTTCGTAGTTTGGATTCTTCCAGAAGGTGACATCTGACAACTGCAGTCTGGTTTGAGTGCACGTAGTTTGATTGGAAGGCAATCTCGGAAGGCATTGCCGGAGGAATGGGGAAGTGAGACAGGAAGAGCAAGCGCTTTAAGAAACCTGTGACTACTGTAACAAGAGCTCAGATTTGTTGGGGTGCACTGAGCCAGCGCAGGCTGGGAGCCTCAGCATCATCCCAAGGGGCAAGGCACTGCGAGTGCGTCAATTCCCCTGAGCCAATGGTGGAAGACCAATCCTAGCAGCCATTTACTCTTGGTTCTTCTAGTCAGCCCTGCGTGGAAGCAGAGAGCTCAGATGGTCAGAAAACAACCCCACAATAAGATGTATTATGGCATTTGGGGAGTGAAGTTTGTATGTGTAGGTTTGGTAGAGGCCAATGGGAAATAGGAGGGACTTTGGCAGCTCCCACTACAAAATACTTGCTTATCTTCCTCTGTTCAGTGTCTCTGTCTTCCATAGTTTTGTTTTTTTTTTTTGGTATGGTTTAGTGACAGTATTTTATCTGTTAGTAGTGGAGAAAGTCTAAAGTTGTATTAGGAAATGTAGCCCTTCATTGTTACATCCCCCATATACTTAGCTTTTTAATTTCGTTTTTTATTTTCTGGTAGGTATAAAAATGTAACTGGTTGTTACTAGCTAATGGAACAACTTTAACTGCTAAGACACAATGAAAACCAGTGTTACTGGATATTTAGACTTTAGTTATATGTGCGTGCGTGCGTGCGTGCGTGCGTGTGTGTGTGTGTGTGTGTGTGTGTGTGTGCATGCCAGTCCTAAGGCTTGAAGTCAGAGCCTGGGTGCTGTCCCTGAGCTTTTATGCTCAAGACTAGAGATCTACCACTTGGAGCCACAGTGTCATTTCTGGCTTTTTTTGGTAGTCAATTGGAGATAAGAGCCTGATGGACTTTTTCTTACCTGGGCTGGCTTTGAACTGTGATCAGATATTCAGATCTCAGCCTCCTGAATATCTAGGATTACAGACATGAGCTATGGGCACCTGGCTTAGACTTCAGTTATTTTTAACCTGAAGTATCAGATTGAGGATTACCTGCTCTTTCCCAAGTGTATCTTGGTCTTTAACATTTCTGTCTTGAAATAATCACAACAGACTGTGTGTGTGTTGCTCAGTGTGGACAGGAACTTGTTTCCCTAGTTTGACACATTGTCACTAACACAGTGTCCTCGTTTGACAAATACTTGCTGAAATATAAAAATGAGATTCTAAAGGTGAAGTTAAAGTAGAAGGAGACTCTCCCTGGTGTTAAAAATGTGCTGCCAATAAGAATGAAGAGATAGATGCACATATTCTTACAGCCCATTCAGGAGATCATAGAGAAGCTAATTTAGCTAACCCACTGACATCCCTGTTCAAGGTTGCTGGATTTCTGTTACAAACGCGTATTTAGTATAAACAAGGGCTGTGACTCAAATGATAGAGCACTTGCCTCGCAAGAGCAAGGCCCTGAGTTCAAACCCCAGTATTACCAAACTAAAAAGTAGGAGTGCTTATAAATATGTTACAATAGTGTGTTTAGTTGTGACCCCAAAATAAAAATACCCCATGCTGTCTTCAAGTCAAGGTCCTAAATATACTTCCAGGGACAAGGATAATGCAAGCTGACAATTTGGGCAGAGGAGGCGGGTATGAGTGCATCACCTCAATGGGATAATGGTCCATTTCCTTGCATTGTCTGACAAAAGGAATGGCAACTTGCACTGCTTCTGAATGCCAGAAGATAAGTAAAGGAAACAAGAATAGATATGTGTGTATAAAACAGAAACTTTCAAGTGCCCTTTTCATACTTATAAAGGCTAGTATTTTCTTGACTAACGTATTTATAATTTAAATTTAAATTGACCCATAATTATGAGCCTATTATTCAAGAAAATAATTTATTGAAGTGACTAGTTAGAATGCTTCTGATTTAATGAATACTCTATCTTTCATTTGGCTAATATTTATTAAGAGATAAATATTAATGTAACATAATTATGTTAGAAATATAAATATAATCTATACATAGTAGTATGAACATTAATATTTATTAAGAGATAATAACTTTTGTGTGTATGTGTGCCCATCCTAGGACTTGAACTCAGAACTTGGCTGCTGTCTAAGCTTTTGGGTTCAAAGCTAGTGCTCTACCTCTTGAGCCACAGTTCCACTTCTGGCTTTTTGATGGTTAATTGGAAATAAGAGTCTCACAGACTGTTCTGTCCAGGCTGGCTTTAATTGCTATCCTCAGATCTCAGCCTCCTGAGTAGCTAGGATTACAGGCATGAGCCACAGGCACCCACCCTAACAGATTATTTATGCTTTCCAAAGAGAGACAACAGTACCAAATGAGAAAACTGAAGTTTCTCTTCTTATGGATTTTACGTTTAAGTAGAACTATATGGACGTAAAAGTAGTAAGCAAATGGAAGAAAAAGAATATATCTGGAGATGGTTATAGATGTTCTATAGAAAATAGAAGGGTAAAATGAGTTAGGACGGTCATCTTGCTAAGGAGTTGACTTTAATGAGTTTCTTCAGAAGGAGGAACTCCAAATCTGAGGTTGCTAAAGTGGGAATGACTTAGAGTGTTTAAGGAACAGAAAGGCAGCCTGGTTGGAAAGTGGTGAGTGTAAACAGAAATGAGAGCTGGCTTATGGCCCCGTCCAGTGAGCTGAAATGCAGAAGCTGGGTGTGTTCTTCAGGGATGCATTGGTGCCAGCCTCTAAGGCTTTCTATTGCTGGGGAACACACTTTAGTTAGAAACAAAGTCTCCTCCCAACCCCAAATCCCACAAAGGCAGAAGACAAAATGATTTTATGACCCAGTAGGCATTTAATCAGAATGTGTTGCAAAACGGGGCAATTCAATAATGAGATGAAAATAGAAAGAAACCTACGTTCTCTGTGTGGGTCAGTGGGTAGAACCCTTTATGTAGGGCTCTTTCTGCAAAAAGAAGTAAGGTGACAAGTCAGGCCCAGCTTCTCAAAGGACACTGGGAAATTAGCTCTAATCATCTGTGAGGATTCTATTTCAAGGAGAGTGAAGAGTTGAACAACAGCCTGATAGACTGGTGAAGTAGAATGTGGGGGGGAAGAGGGAGAGAGAGAAAGAGAGAGAGGAGAGCGGGGGGAATGAGTTACAAAGGCCAATGGGGCAAGCTGGAAACTCAGATTTCATATTCCAACTCAAGCCTTTCTTAGCTAGTTCTCTGGCACCATAACAGAATACTTGAGACAATCAGTTTATGAAGAGGAAAAATTCATTAGGCTTATAGTTTTGAAGGTTTCAGTCTATGATTGGTTAGAATTGTAGTGAGGCAACAAAACATGGTAGGAGTGAGAAGAGAGAAGGGAGCAGGAGTCTCCTCAACCCCTCTGGACTCACATCCCAGAAAGAACAAAGGGCCTGCCAAAAGGATCCCCATCCTGAAGGATCCACCACCTCCCTAAAGCACATGCTGAAGACAAGGCTTTAGCACAGAGTATCTGGGCGGACACTGAAGATCACACTGGAGTAGGTCCCAAGGCAGCCTGGAGACAGCAGTCCCTCTTTTGGGAATTCTCTTTTCCCCACAGTTTTTTTTTTTTCTTAAGTACTCAACCTGATTGGATAAAGCTACTCCCATTAAATGACAAACTCATCTTTTATTTTATTTTAATACTGGTCTTGGGGCATGAATTTGGGGCCTGGGTGCTGTCCCTAGTGCTATACCACTTGGGCCACAGCTCCACATCTGGTTTTTGCTTGTTTTTGTTTTTGGTGGTTAATTGAAGATAAAGGTCTTACAGACTTTGCTGTCTGAGCTGGCTTTGAACTGTGAGCTGAGACTTCAGCTTCCTGAGTAGCTAGGATTATAGGCAGGAGCCACTTGTGCCTGCCAAAAAGCTCACCTGTAAAAATCACCTGGCATTTGATATCACAATGATGGCACCAAGCTGACAAGTAAAATTAACCTTGTGGCATATTTTTGGCTGACACCAGTTGTATCGAGGATGCCACTTACAACTTATGAACCTGGGTGGTAGTGATGCCATTGGGGAAAAGATTGGATAGTTGTTTATGAAATACCACCATATATCAAGTAAAATTAACATGGGACTACACCAAATGACACAATTCTCAGAGTGTATTAGATTTTTAGGTAGGAAGACACTAAATTGGCACTTGTGTATAATAAGTGATCACAATAATAAAAGAAAAAAAAACCCATTTCCTTTTCCTACCTCATGTGCTTCATTGTGAGCCAAGTACCCTATTATTAGAATTGTAATACGATTGGCAAGACAGAATGTGACTCATTTTGTCACAGGAAGCCAGGAGGCAATGACAAAACAAAGTCAAGTGTGGGAAGTTGAGCTAGAATGGGAGGAGTCTTGCTCAGGTGTGGCATGTCCAGGTAATAGA
Organism: Perognathus longimembris pacificus; assembly: GCF_023159225.1. NCBI lineage: Eukaryota > Metazoa > Chordata > Mammalia > Rodentia > Heteromyidae > Perognathus > Perognathus longimembris. Next base: position 14,384,100 of record NC_063178.1, read on the forward strand.
CGACAACTCCAAAATAGCCTCAGAAGCAGGGATTCTGCACCCAAGTTTTTTTTTTTTTTTTTTTTTTTTTTGGCCAGTCCTGGGCCTTGGACTCAGGGCCTGAGCACTGTCCCTGGCTTCTTCCCGCTCAAGGCTAGCACTCTGCCACTTGTGCCACAGCGCCGCTTCTGGCCGTTTTCTGTATATGTGGTGCTGGGGAATCGAACCTAGGGCCTCGTGTATCCGAGGCAGGCACTCTTGCCACTAGGCTATATCCCCAGCCCCTGCACCCAAGTTTTATGGAATCTCAATCCCAAGAAAGTAGAAGTTGAAGAGACAGAAATCTGAAGCAGCATAGAATTAAAAACCCAGGTGAAACAGAGTGAGGACGTGTCAATGAAGTGTAGACAACACCAGATAGAGAGGCGAGTTAGGAGAAAATTATCTTTTTGAGGATAAGATTAATTTTAAGCTTTAAATGGAAGATTCTAGACCTGCTCTGAGAGTGTAGGTGGTAATAACCTTACTGAGAAACTGAGAACAGCAAACAGAGCTTGACTTCGGTTAAGTCATTTGTAATCAGGGAAGATTTACCTAGTGATAATCTCATAGACTTCTTATTCTTATTTTATTTCAATGGATGGTTTGATTAGGAACAGCATCTGCAATACTGTCAGGACCATTTGGAAAAAAACAACTAATCAAAGTAGGAGAAACTTAGAGGTTTGCGCTTTATTTTCATGTCACAAAATTTAAAGACGTCAAGTTGTTTTTCATCTGTGTATTTGTTAGACATAAACAGAAAAAAAGAAAAGTACTTGGTATTAATTCAGTTTTGATTAAAGGGTAAAAAATTTGCTTACCAGATCCATTTTTCTTTCCTTTTTATTTTATTTTTTAATTTTTTTGCAAGAGGAAGTCCCATTTTGCTAGCAAGCAACTTTGGACTGTAAGCACAAGTGATTCACACACATTTGCTTATATCACCAGTTCCAACCTCTAAGCTTAAAGTCATGGTTCTTTCTGAAGTCATTCTTATAAAATATCATCTGTAATAATAGCTGACTTAGACTTATTAGTCCTTTATTAAAAATTTCACAAATCATTATGAAATACATTTTTGTATCTTCTATACAAGGGTTGAGTACACCAGTAAAATGAAAGGTGACATATTATTATAGACACATTAAGTGCTAAACATTTCGGTTCTCTATTATTAGCACACATGCACACAAAAGCAAAACTAAGACTAGTTTAGTTAACCTGCACTACCCAGAGATCACTTCAGAAACTATAGTTCACAAAATGAAGGGATATTATGTTTATTTTATTTGATCTAAAGTAAAAATGTTTTTTTAATTAAAAATATCATATGTAGGTGAAACCCATATGTGATTGTTGTGGTTATATCAGCAGGATAACTATGTAGGCTTCATCTATCTACCTCAAAAAGTGTAGGGAGGTGTTGGTTTCCAGAATTTTATGTTAAAGCATACATGTGTTTAATTTTACAGCTTCTGTATTCAATTACCCATATTTTTTCTTCATAATGATATTATTCTCACCTCCCTCTTCTTTGGTGGTACTGGGGGTCAAACTCAGGGTCTTGTGCATGTTGAGTAAGTTCTTTTCCACTTGAATTAACACCTCCATTTCCTTTTGCATTCATTACTTTTCAGACAGGATCTCATTTATATGCACTGATTGGCCTGGAGTGAATTCTGCCTATTTGCGCTTTCTATCACTGTACCCTGATCATTCCCTTCTTTTCGCTGCCTTTTTGTCTTCACTTCACTGTAATTTGGGGGCAGTTAAGTCAGGGTCCTACTTGAAGACTCTTCAAGACTAGGACATTGGGCTGGGAATGTGGCTTAGTGGTAAAGTGCTTGCCTCGCATGCATGAAGCCCTGGGTTCAATTCCTCTGCATCACATATATAGAAAAAACCAGAAGTGGCGCCATGGCTCACATGGTAGAGTGCTGGCCTTGAGGAAAAGAAGGCTGGGACAGTGCTCAGGCCCTGAGGGATGGCAAAAAAAAAAAAAAAAAGACTAGGACATTTTTTGAAAATTTTCCCCTGAGCACAGGTAGCCACAACTGCTAACCATGGCAGACCCTCAGCTCATGCACTTCCATTCCCTCTCTCCATTATTTGGAATTACCAGGAGAACAGGGCAGCATCCCAAGGCCTGTTGGCTTTCCTCTCTTTTCCTGTAATCACAAATATTTAGGGAAATAGAAAGTTTGGCACTTTTGACCTACAACATTACCATTACCACGTGGACACACTTAAGCCCATTTTCTTGTTTTCTCCCTTTTAAACAGATACCAGGCAATTTTTGATCTACAATGAAGATCACAAGCGCTGTGTGGAAGCCCTAAGTCCCACGTCTGTCCAAACTGCAGTTTGCAACCCAGATTCTGAATCTCAAAAATTCCGATGGGTGTCTGACTCCCAGGTGATGAGTGTTGCTTTTAAGTTATGCCTGGGGGTACCATCAAAATCCGATTGGGTTACTATCACTTTATATGCCTGCGACTCCAAGAGTGAACTTCAGAAATGGGAGTGCAAAAATGACACGCTTTTTGGGATCAGGGGTGAAGATTTATTTTTTAACTATGGCAATAAACAAGAGAAGAATATTATGCTCTACAAGGGATCTGGTTTATGGAGCAGGTGGAAGATTTACGGGACCACGGATGACTTATGCTCTAGAGGTTATGAAGGTAAGAACTTTCGTGTGAGATTTCTTCCAGCTTAGTTGTAATTCATGAATATAAACAAGTTCTGTCCTGTGCTAGAATTACTGATTCCATTCCTTATGCTTTGCCTCCTGTGTTCTGGACAATTTTCATAGGGAATGAATGTAATAGAAAGTTCTGAACAATAGTAAGCTATTTGTAACAGCTAAGGAGGACATAGCATGAGACTTCTATAAGTGTGGATTTGTTAAACAAAAGAGTGCAGCTTTCACTGTAATCTTTTCTACCCTCCCCTCCTATTTAGCATTATAAAGTTGTAAAATTAAATAAATCAAATCAAACCTTTCTTTTTTCTTTGGTTTAAGTTATCCTGGGAGAAGGGATGCTGAGAACAATATTCATTACCAATTCAAATCAGCTAAAATGGCATTTTGGGAAAATTCTTTGACAATTGGTATTTCTGGATGTTTCTGGTTTATTTTGTCATCTTTTGGGTATGTACAGACTGGTAGGAAAGCTGAGGAATTCATTTGTAAGTTAATAATGTAGTGTAGTTAGTTATCTCTCATATAATGACAGCACTTTGGGAAATTATTTTGTCCACAGCCAGTTCCATGAGCTCTTGAAGGTCAAAAAAAAATTAAGAGTATTTAGTCTTCCCTTACCATGGCCAGATTTCATTTTTTGTTGGCTGCTCAGAAACAGAGCGAAAAACCAAAGGAAAATTAAAAAAGGACTTGAAGCCTTTCAAAAAGGCTAGTCTCTTGAATGAGATGATGCTATCACCCATTTCAAGTTTGCATAGTTGGTTATTGTGAAGTGTTATCTAGAACAACCTCAAGGTCAGAGCACACTCCTGCCTTTGGAAACAAGAGATACCTATTTCCAAATTACTTTGTTACTGGAGCTGCCAAGATGGGCTGAAGCAAGCTTATCACAGTGAGAACAAATACAGGAATTGAGTTCTTTGAAAGGAGGTAGTTTGTCAGCTTTCTATCTTCTATCTGTATAAAACAGAGAGGAGGAGAGCATAGAAATGGAAGTCAAGCTCCCACAAAATTTATTCTAGGGCATTGATTGAACAAAATATAGATTTAAAAACTTTAAGAGAAGACAGTTGAGTAATATAACACAAGGATGAAACCAACCTGAGTCCAGTTCTTCAGAGGAGACAATTGTGATAATTGAGGGATTCAATGTGTAATAAGACACCATGGAACTGATTTCATATTAAAATACACGAAGAGTTCCCGGCTTCTACCATTTCTGTCCTCCCATTTGTCTTGAGACAACTATGTACAGGGTTTAGAACAGTGGCTGTTCTATTTTAATAGGCCTAAGAATGACCTGGAGAATTCAACATGCAGACTTCAAGGTTCTCTTCAAGGTTCTTACCACCCATATTCTCAATTAGCATACATGGGGGAAGGGCTCAGGAATTTGTGCACTGTTTTAAATAAAGACTTGAGTGCTTATGCTGAAGGTGATCACGTTTTGCCTACTGGCTAATGACCTCCCAATAGTTAAAGTAACCCTGCAGAAGAGTGTTTGCCTCGTATACATGAAGCCCTGAGTTCAATTCCCCAGCACCACATATACAGAAAATGGCCAGAAGTGGTGCTGTGGCTCAAGTGGCAGAGTGCTAGACTTGAGAAAAAAGAAGCCAGGGACAGTGCTCAGGCCCTGAGTTCAAGCCCCAGGACTGGCAAAAAAAAAAAAAGAACTTTTAGAACTTGAACAAATAATGTTGAGTGAGACAAGCCTAGAACACAGAAAACAAAGGGGCATGATCTCCCTGATATATGACTGTTAACAAAGGGAGACGGAGAGACAGTAGAGACCAAGTCTGTGAAACCAAAAACTGCTTGTCAAATAGTATTCCCCACAGGATTGGGGCAGCGACCCAACAGTATGTAACTAAAACCAAACAATTACTCAACATATAAAGGTCAAAAATTGACCTCTCAGGGGAATACAATAGCTCAAAAGCTATGTTTGTACGTTCATATAAGACTACTGTTGACATATGGTCTAATATCGACATTACATTTAAAGCCCTAGGCAAACTTTCTTGGGCGTGGCCACGTGGCTACTGTATATGTTCTTGATACATTGTATATTGTATATATGTCTACCTGACCTAGAGAAGGGATAGAAAAACAGGGAGTAAGATATCACAAGAAATGTACACACTGCCCTACTATGTAACTGTACCCTTTTTGCACAACACCTTGTCAAAAAATTTGTGTTCAATTAATAAATAAATTAAATTAAAAAAAATAACCCTGCAGCAGAGTTCAGAGGAAGGAAGAAAATGTGTTTCAATATACAGTGGCTATGAAGTAGTATTCAAGTTATTACAGATGGAGTTAGTACATACAGAAGCGGGAACCGAGCCAAAGACTGGGATAGAGGAGAAAGGGGACACACCAAGTACAATTAGAAGAGAGATGAGTTACCTTTGAGTGGAAAGTCAGTGTTGACAGGTGTGACTCACATGTACACATTAATCTATTTCTCCAGCCATGTACACACTCCTGGGCAATGCAAACGGGGCCACATGTGCCTTCCCATTCAAGTTTGGAAACAAGTGGTACGCAGATTGCACAAATGTTGGGCGATCAGATGGATGGCTCTGGTGTGGAACCACCACCGACTATGACACGGATAAGCTTTTTGGGTTTTGTCCATTGAAATGTAAGTAACTTCTGGCACATCTAACATAGCAATGTAAGGACCAGACCTTGGGTTTCCCTCCCACATTCTCCCCCCGCCCCTCCACATGAATACAGTTACTCATTCCCTCATTGGGTCTGGTTGTTTTGATTTTTACAGCGGAAACAACAGTCCAAGTGAGGTGAAGACCGGAATACAGATCTTCTAAATCTCAACCTAACATTCTATGTGTTCTGAATCTTGCTAAGAAGGTCAAACTGTGTTTCAACTCCCCCAGCATTTCTTTCATTGCATGACCCTTCATTTTTACCCACTCTCTGTTATTTTCTGAGATTTTAAGATCAACCATATTTTAGGTTTGATATACACTTAGTGTCAGAGATAGGAACTTGTTTTTCTCCAACCTACATTGTATAATGAATGAAGTGGAGGACTTGTGATGAGCCGTGTTCATGAGGGAAACTCATAACGTTGAATGTCTTTGGATATGTGTTAGAGAGCTAGCTTGAATATATTAAAAAGTGTAATTTTTAGCTGTTTTACTTCAAATTTATGTCTTCTGAGCCAAATTCTATGATTTTCCCTGTCTAATGTAGAAGTAAAACAGTGCAGAAAAAATGGTTCAACGTCCATATGCATTAAATAGTTCCAGTACAATTTATACTCTCAGACCATTGAGGGCTTTGTCATTTCACCATTTATTTCATTTTTGAGCTGCTTTCAGATTTTCATTTTGTCCTATGTCAGCCTCAAACTAGCAATTTCAATCCAGGAAAATGAGACAAGAGTTATTGACCTAGTCACACCAAGCATGTGGTCTCTGTTGTCTGTTGCACTGTTTACTGTAATGTCTTCCTTCTATTTAGGCATTTAGTTTCAAGTTTCTTGAGAACAGGAAAAGGAAAAGACCCAGTTCTATCAATTTGCCATAGCTTGCAACTTTAGTCTCCAACATCAGTTTTGTTTGTGTGAGAATTTGAACTCTTTGGGGAGTTGTACACTCAGCAAACCTGGGTATTCATTGAGAAATAATGCTTTAATTCCATAATTTAAAATGGAAAAAACCATATATACTTTGTTTAAACTTCTTTCTTTGGTCATTTATTTTGCTTCCTCCATTCCTCAACAAAGAAATAATTTTCCTTTATTCACTTTTACACATTTATCTTGTGATAAACCAAATACTTAAAGTTTCTAGAAGTAGTCATTTAAAATATCTTTGTGTTTGAATACATAAACTCTAGGTCTCATTTGGAAGGTCATACAAGGTGTCAGATATTGGAATTTATTTTGATTTAACATTCATAATTCAGATTACATTTGGGGGGGGTATGGGGCTTAATTAAACTCAGGGCACTGTCCCTGAGCTCTTTTTGCTCAAGGCTAGTGTGCTACCACTTCCCGTTTTCTAGTGGTTAATTGGAGATAAGCGCCTCACAGACTTTCCTGCCCAGGCTGGCTTGGAACCATAATCCTTAGATCTCAGCCTCTTGAGTAGGTGGGATTAAAGATGAGGGCCACCAGTGCCTGGCTCTAGATTAAAGAAAAGAATGGATTTATAGTTATTTAAGAGTTAGGGGTTGCAGTTTACTGTAGAGTACTCAGCATGCTCCAGGTCCTGGGTTTAGTCCCAAGCATCTCTCTCTCTCTCTTTCTCTTTCTCTCTCTCTCTCTCTCTCTCTCTCTCACACACACACACACACACACACACCAAAGACAATATTGCCTAAATCAAATAATAATGTATTTTCCTTTCTCTCTGATGTTCTATGGGGCCACAAGGTGTGGTGTGTGTGATACCAAAGTTACTTCCTTACCAGTTATGTGACACAGTTAGGGTCAGTTAAGGATCAGGACTGTACATAGTGTGCAGGGGCTCAATCTGGCATCCTGATACTTGTGAGGTGGAGATGAGAAGTTGTTGTGGTTCTAGGCTGGCAGAGCAGAATGAAAGGTCGTAAGACCCCATTTCAACCAATGACTAGGTCCAATTGAAAGTGTCTGTCATCCTAGATCCAAGGGCAGCAAAAGAAGAAAGATGGCAGCCCTTGCTGGTTGTAGCATAAATCCATCCCTACCTAAAAACAACCAGTGTAAAAGGTGACAGGAAGTGTGAATAACTACCTAACAAGTATGAGGTCCTGAGATCAGCCCTAGTGATGAAAGCAAAACAAAACAGTGACCCTAGCCAGTGGCTCACACCTGTATCCTAATGGTGAGGATCTCAGTTTGAAGCCAGCCTGGGCAGGAAAGTCCATGAGACTCTTGTCTCCAATTAATCATCAGAAAAATGGAAGTGACACAGTTGTTCAAAGTGGTAGAGTGCTAGCCTTGAGCAAAAAGAGCTCAGGGACAGTGCCCACATCCTGAGTTTAAGCCTAATGACTGACAACACACACACACACACACACACACACACACACACACAAAAAAAAAAAAAACAAAAAAAAAACAAAACAAAACAAACCATGACCTCATATGCCCTGTGGTTATGGAAAAATAGCTAATTTCTCAGTAACTCAAGTATTTCTCTGGCAATTTGAGAAGTTATGCCATCCTTCACATGTCTTGTAAACAATATCTAAAGAAAAGGGAACCGCCCCATTTGTAAGGAAATGTAAGAACTTGGAAAACATTATACTAAGTGAAGTGAGCCAGACCCAAAGAAACATGGACTCTATGGTTTCCCTCATAGGGAATAATTAGCACAGGTTTAGACTAGTCGCAGCAGAGGATCACAAGAGCCTAATAGCTATGCCCCTATGAACACATAAGATGATGCTAAGTGAAATGAACTCCATGTTATGGAAACGAGTGTTATATCACTGTTGTAATTACTTTCAACATGCCATGTGAAAACATAGCTTCTTTTGTTGATGATGCTTTTGTATCCCCTTTCTGTGGTTGTACCCGCGCTACCACTGTATCTCATTTAAATACACTGGATACTGTATATACTGGTATTAGAACTAGGGAAGTGAAAGGGCATATTAAAATTGAGAGACAAAGGATAAAAAGACAAACGACTCCAAAACCAATACTTGCAAAACCATTTGGTGTAAACCAACTGAACAACTCATGGAAGGAGAGGGAAAGGGTGGGGGGAGGGGGAAAATGAGGGAGGAGGTAACAAACAGTACAAGAAATGTACCCAAGGCCTAACGTATGAAACTGTAACCTCTCTATGCATCACTTTGACAATAAATAAGTATAAAAAAAAGAAAAGGGAAATAGAGATGTACTCCAAATGGCAGAGCCCCAAGCCTGAGTGAAAAAACGAGCGAGAGTACAAAGCAGTGAGTGCAAGCTCTCATATTTGCACACACACCCCCCCCACACATAAGATTTGCACAACATAAAACACATCAAATATTTCCTTCCTTTATTCAGCTTCCAACACCTTAAATATAAAAGTCCATAGATAATACCTGCATTATTAGCTTTTCATGGAGCACACCAAATTTATAGAGTATAGGGAATATAGTGAATATATAGGGAATCATACATAGCAAAGGAAAGGTAAACTGAAATAATAATTTTTTTACTCTGAGGAAAGAATAGCTAACCATCAATATCTACTATTACTAAGAGCCTCTTTAGTGAGATTGCATGTATTTTATCAAGAGAAAATGAATCTTGTCTACCTGTAGGATCCTCCCTTCTAATTCTTGTGTTTCTAAAGACCAAATTAAAATATGCAGACAACATATCCACTTGCAGAGAAAAGAGTGAATTATTTATTTTCTCCCTTATCTCAATATTTCTTTTTCTTGCTTGATTTAGAAAGCTGAGCTAATTGGCCCTATTCTCTATTTTTATTTTTTGGGTGCCAATACTGGGACTAGCCCTCTGCCACTTGTGCTAGAGCTCCACTTCTGGCTTATTGCCCCTTAGGGGAAAGGAGACGATGCATGGATTTTTTGCCATAGTTGCTTTGAACTGTCATCAAAAATCAGCCTCCTGAGTAGCTAGGATTACAGGTGTGAGCCACTGGCATCTGACTCTCTATTTTTACCTTTTTTTTTTTAACCTTACTTCCTAACCCAGCAGATATCAAATGTCTGAGAAGAAAAATAGAAATTTAATGCCTCTTTTTCTTTTTCCTTGAGACATGTGGAAAAGATTGGAAGTGGCTGGCCCTTTGAACTCCCAGGCTTCATTTCAGCAGTGAAGAAAATACATCTGGCTTTAAGAACAAGAAAGGATGGTGATGGGGGTGGGGTGGCGAGAAAAAGCTACCATGGCAGGCCATAATGCTAGTGGAATGGTTTAACCACTCTTGTTTCACGGGGTCATTGCCAGTGTTTGATGAGGACAATTCCTTCTGCCATCTTTTTCAGTTGAGGGCAGTGAAAGATTATGGAATAAAGATCCACTGACAGGCATTCTCTACCAGATAAACTCCAAGTCTGCTTTAACCTGGCACCAGGCAAGGAAGAGCTGCCAGCAGCAGGAAGCTGAGCTTTTGAGTGTCACCGAGATTCACGAGCAAACATACCTGACAGGTAAGGACCAAGAAGGAAAGTGAAGCTGTGAGTAAAACCAGGAGGGTTCCCTGTATAGAAGGGAACTGACAAGGGCCACAGGTGATTCTACACATGCTGAGAGACTTGGTCTTAAAGCAGAAAGGGTAGGTGATGCCACATGGCCCCATTCAGCAAGTGATGCCCTGAGCCGATCTTCTTTCTTCGCTTGGTTGTTGTGGTCTTCAGAGCCTGTGCGAGGGTTGTTCTGAGGCATAGGCATTGGCTGGCATCATGCTGATCAAGAATTCATGATGTAGATCTCACCAACCCAGAGACCTTCCATGAGCATCATGGCGTTCAAGATGATAAGATGAAATCCTGTCACCAGGAGGAGGAGACAAGTCAAGAACCGCTACACAGCCCCACATCCATTGTGCCCGAGGTCTCTAGCTCCCAGACTCTATAGCGTTTTTTTTTTTTAAATTATTTATTGTCCAAGTGATGTACAGAGGGGTTACAGTTTCATACATTAGGCCTGGGTACATTTTTTGTACTATTTGTTACATCCTCCCTCACACTCCCCTCCCCTTCTCCCTTCCCCTCTCCCCCCATGAGTTGTTCAGTTGGTTTATACCAAATGGTTTTGCAAGTATTGCTTTTGGAGTCCTTTGTCTTTTTATCCTTTGTCTCTTGATTTTGATATTCCTTTCCCTTCCCTAGTTCTAATACCAGTATATATGGTATCTATAGCTTTTTAAGTCGTATTGATAGAGCTTGGCCCAGGGTGGGAAGTGAGACCCTCTCTCAAAAATAACAAGAGCAGGAGAGGGTTAGAGGCATGGTGGTTAAGAATGGCCTTGTGGTTAAGAATGCTTACCTAGCATGAAGAAGATTCTGAGTTCTAACCCTAGTTCTGCCCCCACCCCCTAAAAAAAGTGAGCTTGTTTTTTCATAATTGGGAAACTTAGAGTGGAGCTGCTCAGATCCGACCCTAAGAATCCATGTCTTTCCTCTCTCCTTGGTGATTCAGCAAGGAGTGCACAGCTTTGCCTGACTAGACTTGTTTTTTGGTTCCTAGACTGAGTTCCAACACAGGCTGCAGGGCAAAGTTGTGTCAATCAACATTATGATTGGTATGTATACCAGGGACCCACACATGCCCTCAAAGATGCAGAAGTGACTTGGCTTCCGATGTTTATTTGGGTATTATCCAAGCCTGCAAAAACTTTTTTTTTTTTTTTACTTTATTGTCAAAGTGAAGTACAGAGGGGTTATAGTTTCATATGTAAGGAAGTGAGTACATTTCTTATCCTACTTGTTACCTCCTCCCTCATTTTCCCCTGCCTCCCCTTCCCCCTTTCCTCTCTCCACCCCCCCTTACCCCCCATGAGCCAAACTCTTTGAAACTACCAAAATGTAGCCTTTCAGGAAGGCTGGCTGATATCCTTGAGGTATTTTATTCTCAGCTTCTTTTGTTTATTGTTAAAGTGATATACAGAGGGGTTACAGTTTCATACATAAAGCAGTGAGTACATTTCTTTTTTTTTATTTTTTTATTTTTTTTTTCTCAAATTTTTATTATCAAACTGACGTACAGAGAGGTTACAGTGTCATACGTTGGGCAGTGAGTACATTTCTTATCAAACTTGTTTCCTTCTCCCTTATTTTCCTCCCTACTTCCTCCCTCTTCAATCCCCCCCATGAGTTGCACAGTTTGATTAAGGCATATACTTTTGTAAGTATTGCTGTTGCATTGGTTCGTCTTTTATCCTTTGTCTTTCCATTTTGATGTTCCCCTTCTCTTCCTTAGTTCCCATAAACATATATATATACAATACCCAGGGTACCGAAATCAGTAACAGTGACATCAGGGGTAAAAGCCTGGGGAAAAAGGATAGAAGAAAGTGGCATAATTTCAGATGGTACATTGAAACTAACAATGACAATAGTAAACCACTTATATTTGCAGCTTCTTTTTTTTCTCAAATTTTTATAATCAAACTGATGTACAAAGAGGTTACAGTTTCATATGTTAGGCATTGGATACATTACTTGTACTGTTTGTTACCTCGTCCCTCATACCCCCCACCCTCCTCCCCCTTTCCCTTCCCCCCCATGAGGTGTTCAGTTCACTTACACCAAACAGTTTTGCAAGTATTGTTTTTGTAGTTGTTTTTGTTTTTTTTTTTAACCCTGTTGCAAAAACTTTTGTCAGAAATTTTTCATGGAATTGGGAAAAGAATGATTTTTGTTTTTTGGACATGAGTTTGGAGTTATTTCCTGCCTTTCCACAAGTCACGAACTATCATATAATGAGGGGGAAAAAATCTGACAGGAAGTGTAAAGTATGAAAGGACAAGAAAGACATCCGTTGTTTTTTCCCCCCCGGAAGAAAGTTATTCATGATATTTCATATCAGTTATGATATATTGAGGAAGAATCTAGGAAAATAATAGTGTGTGTTGGATGTCTGGTCTGTTTGGGGGAATATATTGTTAATAAATTTTTTAAAAACACCACACAAGTAGCTCTACTTTTATGATAAGATTAATGTCATGTGATGGCTTTGAGCAGTAAATAGGCTTATTTCTGAATGTGGAAGTTAGCTTGATGACCCTGAGACTCAATTCACCCTTATTTATTGAACAGATGTGATGTACCCAACACTGACTTTTTTTCTAAAGCCAGCTAATCCTGCAGCAGAATCCTACACTCTCCACATGGTAGATGACACATGCAGGTCTATCAGCAGGGAGACTTAGGAAGTTTGCCTAATGCTTCCAGACTACAAAAGCACTGAGTGGAATCTAGCCCTGTCCCTCATTTTGCCCTGCCAGTGTCCCACTTGCACAATGAGCAGCCATGTGCTAGTATCTGAGGCTCCAAGGAGAATGCTTCATGCCCCCTTCCCCCAACCTCTCCTTGCTACAGACAAGTAGTGTTCACTCTGTCCATCTAATTTCCTGCCCGCTGCAGGGCAAAGCCTACCCTGTCATCCCCCCACCTCCCACTGCCCCTTGGCCCTCTTGACTTCTCTTTCCACCCTGCAAAACCCCGGGACCACATTGCCAATGGGGGCAAGCCATCCCAGCAACAAACACTTAGACCCCTGGGACTCAGCCAGTTCAGGGAACCAGGATCATGGAGAAGAGTAAGAGGAAAATTATGTCACATCCTAAATGGAGTCACTTTGTCTCACCCTTTCAAAATTCATCAGAGCCGGGGGATCAAGAGATAGTAGCTTGTCCATCTAATGTCCATGCCTGAGTATAAGAACTGTCCAAAGTCATCCAATTTTTAATTTCGTGCCCTAAACCCTTCCTTTTGCCTTAATATTTTTTTTGTCCAGCCCCTGCCTCATGAGACTTCTTCCAGGCTTCATTCAAGGACTGGCATCTACCACCAAGGGACCCTGCTGCTCGCCTTCTCCAGGAGAGGCCACATTTCTGCCTTTTCCCCTAATGCCGATGCCCCTTGCCAGCAGGAAGCAGCCAGAGAGAGTCTTAGCCCTTTTTCATAACTTTTTCATAAAAGGCTGGAATGTTAGGTCCTCTCCCTGAGGGCTCCATGCAGATGCCCCCACCTCATTAAGTCTCCACCCAGTTACCTGGATAACCTGCAGACCTGGAGGCAGTTACCTCCCCTTTCCCTGAGGTCACCTCCTAATCCACCTGGCCACACCCCTTGCCCCTGCCCTAGATATAAGGCAGGGCTGGGTGGGGGTCTCTCTGTCTCTCTCTCCCTTCTCTCCGGCCATGGATCATCTTGGCCACAGGCCAGCAGTTTGGTAATAAACTTTCTTTCCTGCCTGAAAAAAAAAAAAAACAACAAAAACCCAGGACACCACAAATCCTCAATTCCTGAATCTGATCTGTACGTACATGCAAGTAGGGCTGCTTTTACAGAACTGAAAGGAGAGAGAGGAAGTGAAATTTGGCTTTCTATTCTGATTTGCTTTCACCAGTTTCCTTTGGTGCTCTGTAGAAAAGACATGATTCTCCATGTAGAATAATTTCTCTATGTAGAGATGAAGATAAAATGCCAGTGTATGGATGTGATGCTGTGGCTCAAGTGGCAGAGCACTTGCTTTCAGCAAAAGAAACCCAGGGACAGAGCCCAGGCCTAGAGTTCAAGGCCCAGGATTGGCAAAAACCAAACCAAACAATGGAAAAAACCCGGTGTAATATTGGGCATGGACACACATTCTATCATGACTGAATTCAAAAGTAGGCATGTGGTCATTGCAAACAATGCAAGCAGAAAAATTAGAAATTCAAAAAATTTAGCATGTAGGTTTGATGTTACAAATAACCACACTAAACCCTCTTGGTCTGCACCTTTATAAAATTACAAATGCACATCAGAGAAAAAAATTACAGATGAAGCTTCTGTACTTTCTGTGCCATAATGTGTTTGGCAGCAAGTCTCTGTGCTCTCTCCATTCACAGCACTTTGTGATGTGTGTGTGTGTGTGTGTGTGTGTGTGTGTGTGTGTGTGTGTGTATGTGTGTATAGGTCAAAATAGCTAAAACAATTTTAGTGGTTTTGAGATACATCAGAATGACAGATTGTATCAGAACAATGGAATGGAATGCTTTGGTGTAGTTGTGCTTGAACTTCATTCCATCTTTCAGCATTTTAATCTATGAAAGGACACCATTTTAAATGCATAGTTTATGAGGATAAAGTAAGCAAATATAGTGCTCTAACTACTGTAAGTGCTTTATTACTAACTGTTACCCCTGGAAGATTTGACAGGAAATATATCTTACAAATAACAGGAACATGAGTGGCCCATTATGGTTTACCAACATGTACACATACGATGGTTTGGTATTTTATTACTAATTAATCTTTCATCAATTAAAAAGTTTTTAGGATCCAGGGAATAAGAAGTTAGTTTTTAACACTTAGGTCTATGTTGCTGTTTGTTTTCTTTTCTTCAACTTCAATTTCAAATCTCCACGGAGTTTAAACCACTGTAATTATGATTTATTATCTGCCTAAATGGAGTGGTCATGAGCCAGGTACTGGTGGCTCATGCCTGTAATCCTAGCTACTCAGGACGCTGAGATCTGAGGATCGTGCTTCAAAGCCAGCCAGGGCAGAAAAGTCCCTGTGAGACTCTTAGCTCCAACTAACCACTCAAAAACTGGAAGTGGAGCTCAAAGAGATAGAGGACTATCCTTGAGCTAAAAAAGTCAGGGATAGCACCCAGGCCCTGAGTTCAAGCCCCACAATGGGCAAATAAAACAAAACAAAGTGTTCATGTTGGCATAAGCATTTGGTGTTTTGAATTTAATCATCATTGATGAAGAAAAAATCAAAATACTTAGGGTAAGTTGTGAAATATGAGGTGGAGGTAATGACTTCTGAACATGCTAGTTTGAACTGTATCAACAGAAATTTTTCTGTCCTGAAGTACTCTGGCTGTTGTTCTGCACTAGAAGCACAGTCATAGGAGTTTGAGTTAGATCTGAGGAAAATCCGAACATAAATCTTACTAGCTTGCCTGTGCTCTTGGCTTATTTCTAGACTCGGTGGAGGTTCTAGTTCTGCTTGCTTTACAAAACTCAAAGATACTAGATGTGATGGTGATGACTTCTCTAGATTATCTTAAAACTGAATTGAATTCCACTTTCCTTTCTGAATGCCCATTCTGTGTTTGTTCTTGCTTCTTCTTGCATAGGATTAACCAGTTCCCTGAACTCTGGACTCTGGATTGGGCTTAATAGTCTGGGTTTCAACACTGGTTGGCAGTGGAGTGGGGGCAGTCCATTTCGATACCTCAACTGGTTACCAGGTAAGGCCCAGCCTGGCTGTGGCTGAATTAACCCACTTTTTATTCATCTGGATACCACATAGATCTCTATTCTTTCAAGGTAGATATCAGAGAGAAGAACTTGAGGGTGTCCTTGAGCATCATCTCTTTCTTACCCTGCTTTAAAATCTGTCAGATTTGAATATTCTAAAAGCATTGGTGTTATAGGATCAGCCTTCTGGGATAAGGATCTTTCTGCTAGGATTGTCCCATAAGTCAAATTCAAGTCTCTGTTTAAATTCTCACACTATCTTTGCTTGGTGAAGGCATCATATTTAAAAGCAACTTGAATTACGTAACTTGAGGGGAGGGATGGGATGGGAAACAATGGGAAAGGATGCTGGATGGGATGACACCGATCAAGATGCATTGTACAATCTGATTTCTGGAATGGAAACCACTTTGTACAACTACTTAAAATAAATAACTAAACTATTGGTAGTCTTACAAGGTATTTTCAACTTTTGTATGACTGACATTGGAATCCTTTGTCCTAACTTTGTTTTGATTTGGTAGTACTGGGGTTTGACCTCAGAGTCTCACACTTATTTAGTTTGTGTGCTTGGCTTGCACTTTTTCACTTAAACCATGTCTCTAGCTCAATTTTTGGCTGGTTTATTTAGAAGATAGAATATCATGGATTTTTCTGCCTGACTTCAAACTATGATTTTCCCAATATTGGCCCCTTGAATAATCACCATTACAGGCATGAGGCACTGGCACCCAGTTTGCTGTAAACTTTGGAAATTTTTGACATTCTGTCTGAAAGAGCTCATGTACAAAATATGTGTTCATGACATATAATATACAATGTTATAGCCAGAAATCTGAGGCTAAGCCTATACTCTACTACTGAGTTACATATTCAGCTCTGCTACATGAATCTCAAAATGAATATCAGATTTATTCTTTCCATACTAGGGGAAGCAAACATTATTGTAAAGGAATATAACATGCTCATTTTCCCCATTTTACATAGGGGAATTTCTTTTATAAAAACTATTTTTATTATTCTTAAGTGGTTGTACAAAGGAGTTGTCATTCGGGGCTGGGGATATAGCCTAGTGGCAAGAGTGCCTGCCTCGGATACACGAGGCCCTAGGTTCGACTCCCCAGCACCACATATACAGAAAACGGCCAGAAGCGGCGCTGTGGCTGAAGTGGCAGAGTGCTAGCCTTGAGCGGGAAGAAGCCAGGGACAGTGCTCAGGCCCTGAGTCCAAGGCCCAGGACTGGCCAAAAAAAAAAAAAAAAAAAGGAGTTGTCATTCAACAAAGCAGTTTATGAATACAGTGCATCTTGATCAATGTCACCCCTTTCAACATTCTGACCGACCCACCCATCCACTCCCTTCCCTCACTTTTCTTAATTTTTAGGCTGTGTGTATTGCAATTTGGCCATTTATCAAAGCAGTTTATGTACACAATGCATCTTGATCTATGCCATCTCTTCAACTTTAGTACTCTCAATTTATTTTGAGTGAAGATCTAATTTGTTTGCTTCCTTACTCAAATTAAGATATTGTATCTCTCAAATTAGAGAATATCAGTTGAGCTCAATCAAATTATTAGACAACACTAATCACTTAGTAGTGGATGAGGGTTATCCTTTCCTGGTGAAATTGTCACATAACATAAACTAGGTGATTTAAGAAAATGAGTCCATATTGTATATACTGTTATTAGAACCAGGGAAGTGAAATGGAATATCAAAATTGAGAGACACAGGATAAAAAGACAAACGACTCCAAAAGCAATACTTGCAAAAACCATTTAGTGTAAACCAACTGAACAACTCATCGGGGGAGAGGGAAAGGGGGAAGGCAGAGGGGGGAATGAAGGAGGAGGTAACAAACAGTACAAGAAATGTACCCAAGGCCTAATGTATGGAACTGTAACCTCTCTGTACATCACTTTGACAATAAATAAGAAAAAAAATGATTCCAGATGTGAAGATTTAATGTTTATTAAACATTTGCCTGCTAAGAGTCCACTGAGAATTTGGGGTTGACTTTGGTGGAGGTGTGGCAATGACACTGGAATATTTATGGGAAAGGAAAACATTTTCCTTATTAAACTAAATGTCTGGGAAACAGGTGCAGTATTAAACCACTTTCTGAAAATAGCATGAGAGTTTCTTGCAATTAAAATTAGAAACTCTGCTAAATACTATAAATTATTTTTGCATAAATTGTTCAGTCAAGCCTTTCAATTGAGCAGTTACTAAGAAATGAATGTATTAAATGCATTTGCATGCATATGAGGATATTTTACATAAATGAACAAGTGGGAATCAAATATATGATGACTGTTCAAGTAGAAAAGACCACTAATTGGTACTTTAAGGTTGGGATGTTATATCCATAAATAAATGTATAACATGACTTGTTTATTAATGCATTAATAACCAATAGCCTTAAATAGCTATTATTGTTTCTTGAAAATTCCTAGTACAGAGACCTTATCTTTTAGTTATCCTATGATGTCCATCAAAATCTCAAAACACTGAAAAAAGCTTTCATACTTAATCCTAACGGTAGTTTAGTTTTTTTTCTTTGCATACAATTTAAATAACCTTCAAAATATCAGATGAAGATTTTATGGATCAGGTAATTTGATTTCCATCTTTTGGAAAGAGAGATATGATCCAGAATATGTTCGATATTCGTCAAAGGGCAGGAAGTAGATTCAGTAAAGAATGTAGGTTATTCATGCTTATGTCAAGTGTGACATGGGCTACTCTCTGGAGATGGTGATAAATCATGTATCAGAGTCAAAAACAAGCAGGTATAAATGGGTATATCAATTGCATTAGCAATATTGACTACTAGTAAAAAACAGAAGAGGAGTTAGTTTCAACAAGTATTCTTCAATGGGTGGACTTCAAGATATTCCACTTCTTAGTACTGAGGATCGGTTCCTTCCTTCCTTCCTTCCTTCCTTCCTTCCTTCCTTCCTTCCTTCCTTCCTTCCTTCCTTCCTTCCTTCCTTCCTTCTTTTCCCTCCCTCCCTCTCTTTCTTTTCTCTATTTTTTTTCCTACATTTCTTTCTTTCCTTTCTCCCTTTTTTGTATGAGGGTTTGGACTCAGGCTTCCCTTGTGCTGTAGCATGTGAGTCATGCCTCCATCCCAGCTTTTTGCTGATTAATTGGATATGGAGTCTTGTGAACTCTTCTGCCCAAGCTGGCTTTTAACAGTGATCCTCATAATCTTAGCCTCCTGAGTTGCTTGGATTATATGCATAAGTCAATAGTTCCTACCTTTCCAGTTGTTTGTTTTTTTGCCCCTTCGCTCCAATTTGGGAAGGTTTGCTACAGTATCCTGGCCCTCAAAATAAGCTTGAACAAGCTAGGGCTTACGCTCAGGGTCTTAACTTTTTGCTACTACTTTACCACTTGAGCCACAGCTCCACCTCCAGCTTTTCAATGGTTAGCTGGAGATAATAGTCTCACAGACTTTCCTACCCAGGCTGACTTTGAACCAAGATCATTTTTGGGTAGTTTTTGACAGCACTATGTCTAGTTTAGAATAGTTAGGTAACCTGCCTGTCATACATGATATAATCCAACATGGCAACAACTTGTATTTTAAGGTCTAGCTTTATGAGCTCATGCTGGGAGGGTGGGTGGATTATTTCAAAAAAGTCTACTTGCATAATCATCATTTTAGGAATTGGAATGATCCATCAACAAGGAAACTAATAGGTCCCCATAATGTCTTTTGCTCTGCAATCAGTAAGTGTTGATTTGTGAATGTGTAGCAAAAGGCAGAATGGGGACCCATTACACCCCGAGGATGGATGGATGGATGGATTGATGGATGGATGGACAGACAGATGGACGGATGGATGGACGGACGGATGGCTGGAGAAGCGAGGCTGAGGGGTGCTGTGTGGAATATTTACTGTAGTTCCACCTTAACTTTTCTGTGTTCTCAAAGGAAGTCCATCACCTGAACCTGGAAAAAGCTGTGTGTCCCTGAATCCTGAAAAAAATGCTAAATGGGAAAGCCTGGAATGTGTGAAGAAATTAGGCTATATTTGTAAGAAGGGAAACAATACTTTGAATTCTTTTATTATTCCTTCAGGTAAGTGGTCTATATAACTTCTTTACATGAAATTACTACTTAATTATAATTGGATGTCACAACCCAGAGGTTTTATTGATAGTGAGGGATGTAAAGATAATGCTACAAAAATCTTTCTGTTATTACAGCTACTCGTTGTTAATTGTTCTTCCTAGTTGGACATTGGGCGAATGAATAATTTCCTTTTCCGAACCACACAGGACAGGTCTTATTTTTCAAATGCTATAGAAGAAGAAATAATATTGATGGAATAGACATCATTTGCACCTATGAAAAAAGTGGAATCGAAGCCAAGAAATAAATATCTAGAAGGGATGCTGCTATTATTAGCAATTGGCCTGGGCTCCATTACTCTTTCTTTTTTTGCCAGTCCTGGGCCTTGGACTCAGGGCCTGAGCACTGTCCCTGGGTTCTTTTTGCTTAAGGCTAGCACTCTGCCACTTGAGCCACAGTGCCAATTCTGGCCATTTTCTGTAGATGTGGTGCTGGGGAATCGAACCCAGGGCTTCATGTATAAGTGGCAAGCACTCTTGCCACTATGCCATATCCCCAGCCCCTGGTTTCCATTACTCTTTAGTAGCATAACACTGAAGCCTTCAGCAGAATGGAATAAAACATCCAGAATGTAGAAATATATATGCCATTCCTATATATGTTATGTAATCAATATAAATTTTAAGTAGGAATGTGATGTGTAAAATAGGCTTAGAAAAAAATAGTGCATGATATGCTTTATTGGGCTTTTATAGAATTAACTTACTAAGTCAAGAATGAATTCTTAAGGCAGATGTTGGTGGCCCATGCCATAATAAGCTACTCAGGAAGCTGAGATCTGAGGATACTGGTTCAAAGCCAGCAAGGAAGACAAATCTGAGAGAATCTTATCTCCAGTGAATCACCAAAAAGCCAAAAGTGCAGTTATGGCTTCAAATGGTACATGGCTAGCCTTGAGTGAAAAAATGAAAGGACAGTGCCCAGGCCCTGAGCTTAAGGCATCCCCGCCCCCTCCCCACACAGACAGAATGAAATCTTTGAAACGGAAAGCAATTTTTTTTCACTATCAGCTGCATTTGTAGAAGTCACTAATGTTTGACATGGATTCTTTCTTTTTTTTTTTTCTGCTTGGAAAACCTGACAGTCCAGTATGCCTCACTTCTTTTCTCCTTGGGTTTGAACAGCATATTTATTTAGTTTGAAATATGATTGATAGGGCTGGAAATTCAAAAGGCAACTTCCTTTCGTTTATATTGGTTATCTGAATGTTATAAGACATCATCTGGTGAGTTTTTGATGCCCTGTGACTGGATGCATTATGTTAAGATTCCAGGAGAGTAAAATTAGATCATCTCACCAGAGGGCCTCAGAGATATGCCAATGCTTTTTAGTTTTATTTATTCTTTCTCTTTTTCTGGTAACCACTGAAATTACACAGAATCTAAGTTATACTGAGGGCAAGAGAATTTTTCAGCTATGAATTTTTGTATTCTAATACTATAGCAGGTGAGTATATTCTTCAATTCTTAAAGACTGTGCCCTGAATCCTGGGTTTAAGGAAAGATGCTTCAATCTCTGCTTTGTTTTTCAGGGCCTTTTTTTTCTGTACTGGGGCTTGAAATCAGGGCCCCATGTACTTGCTTAGCTTTTCCACTCAAAGCTTGTGTTCTTACATTTAACCCAAATCTTCAGTTCTAGCTCTCGCTTGTGAACTGGGGATAAGAGTTTCTTGGGCTTTTCTGCCTGGACTGGTTTTGAACCAAAGTCTTCAGATCTCAGCCTTCAAATTATCTAGGATTACAGGCATGGGTCACCAGTGCCTGGTTCAATCTCCATTTCTAAGGGAAAACCAGAACTAATTCATTAGAATACAAGGAAAGGTACCCTGTATTACACATTTAACAGCACATGCAAAAACATTGACTATCAAGCTTCAATATATAAATTGACATTTATTGGGTAAGCATATTCTTGTCCAAGCAAGGTAGTTAGATAGATGGATATTTTAAACACCAATGGTAAAATAGTAAAATGATCTATCATACATCAAATATAGTTTTAATTTTTTTCCTGACAAGCACTTGGTGCACCTAATCAATGCCAGATTCAAGGGTGTTTGGGGACCAACGTGCATGTGCACTCACCATTGTCAATCTCTTATCATTGCTTACTAATAGAAGAGAGTGAACCTGAGCAATATGCAATCAAAATTGTGGAACTGGACCACCATGACTCCTAGCAATGATGAGGAGACTGAGTACTGATTTACTTCAATAACAATTTTGTGGTGCAAGCACATTCTGTTTTAGTTTTTTGTTTTGTTTTGTGGTTTTGGTCAGTCATATGGCTTGAACTCTGGGCCTGAGCACTGTCTCAGAAAGCTCAAGTCTAGCACTCTACCACTTTGAGCGCAGAGCCACTTTCCACAAGCACATTCTCTCCATTCTCTTCTAATTCAGAACAGAGTGAGGCTGGAAATTTTAGATGACTATTCATATTAATTAGTTTGTTTTACCTGTGTGGCTACATCAGCCCTATGTGTTATGCCTTACTTTTTTTTTTATAGATACATGACAAATTTATTTTATTTTATTTTTTTAAATTTTTTATTATAAAACTGATCTACAGAGAGGTTACAGTTTCATACGTTAGGCATTGGATACATTTCTTGTACTGTTTGTTACCTTGTCCCTCATACTTCAAACCACACAACGCATGGGAAATTCAGGTTTTGCCTGAAGGACATCGGAGCATCAACAAAATATGACACTTTACTGGAGTGAATGAATAATGCATAATAGATAGGATGACCATTATGACAGTCAAGAATTGTAAAATTCAGGTAAAATTAGTCTATCCTATCTTCCTTCCCTCTTTCAGTCATTTTATGAGTCCCATTCAGCTTCTGCCTGTGTTAGTCTAAATGTAAATGACATAGAAAACATCTAGTCCATTCTTTGTGATTACGTGTGCAAAAAAAAGGGAGAATTATCTCCATGTTTTTATGGTTATGAGCAGCTTTTATATTTATGGGGGGGAAATGACTTTTAGGTATGTGGGAAATGGTGTCCAAATTTTAAACAAATATTCTCTCTTAAAGGTTTTCCAAACATTTTATTGTTTTCTAGAAAGTGATGTGCCTACCAATTGCCCTAATCAGTGGTGGCCCTATGCGGGCCACTGTTACAAGATTCACAGAGAGGAGAAGATCCAGAGGGAGGCCTTGCGGGCCTGCAGGAAGGAAGGGGGAGACCTCGTAAGCATCCACACCATAGAGGAATTTGACTTTATCCTCTCCCAGCTAGGATACGGTGAGAACTCTTGTAACACTAACACACTTGAGGCGCTGGTCTTCTCTCTTGCTAGCCTCTCAAAAACAGAATCCTGACATGAAATTTAATAAGGGTAAAATGATAATGAGCAATGGGAATTTAATTTTTAAAAATGTCACTCAGGCCTACAGAGTGAAATTTGTATAACAATTTAAAGCATAGTCAATACTGAAAGATGAACCCATATTTTTTTTCTTTTGAATATATAACCAATTTGTGGGTAGAATTTCAGCATTATTTTTCCACATGTTACCTAGAATCAGGGATATCTTTGTTGAACTTATTTAACTTTCTTGGAATTATTCACATGGATGTGTGTGCTTTTTTAAGTACCTACTATTAAATCTCACAAAGAAGGTCTTTGGGTTTTCTTGTTATGATTAACCCAGCTAATTTTGAAAAGTTGTTCAAGAATGGAAGGAATGGAACATTAGTTTTGGAGTGGTTACTAAGCCTTCTAAAGAACATTATGCTTCAATTTGGGATCATAATTTCAAAAATGCATAGACAAAGCACTAATCAGAAATAAACTAGAAATGAAACAAACAGGTATTGCTTGTCTTGAAGAGCAGGCTGAGAAGCATTGTAGTGTAAGAGCCTGTTGTGTAAGTACTGCCTGTAGTGCAGTACTTGCTGTTCAAATGATTATCATTTTCATCCCCCACTAATGAGGCCATTGAAGAGCTGCATCTGCTCTTCATTTTCACCTGGAAAAACCAGAAGAAGTGGATGATGGGAGGGATGGAGAAGCTGGGTTACCAACACACGCTGCCTGAAAACTGATGGGGTGTGGAGAAGACAAAGCAATTAATAAAACAATGCAATTACAGAGGAGTCTCTGACAAAAGATTCTGCAGATCCCCAAACACTATTACTCTAAGAACCTGTGTGCAGTGGTAAGCAGCCGCATTTGGTGCAGCCTGGAGAAAGCAGTCCAGAAACAATGTCTTAATTATTCTATGTACCTAACTTTGGAAAATTCAGGCTAAATAAAGAATAATGTAACCACAACAGATATATCTCAAGAAATATTGCTTACGTTTACATCTGAAGACCAGTTACTTAAGTTTATTGTGGCATAATAGTAAGTTTGCAAGCAAATCAATAGGGGGCAGAATGATTGAAGATGGGAAAGGACGGACAATTCTACTTTCTATAGAATGGAATAGTCATAGGAGAGGCATACATTTTCATTGTTATAAATATTTTTAGAAGCTTGATCACCAAAGTTAAATTGAGCTTGAAATTAGAAAACCTTCCATTTGGAAAAAAAAGAGTCTTTAAAAACAGAACATTTATGTTAGAGTATTTATAATGTGATAAGTATTGCAATGCAGTGTTTATCTAATAAGCATAATAATCTTGATAAAGATACAGAAAAGTTATAAAATTAAGAATAGTGCTTCCACATCAAACCCTTATTTTTAGCTAGTTGAGATGACAGCTTTTGTGTTCATCTTGGAAACATATTGCAAGTGGATAAACTGGAATCACTAAAATAAGCTAGGATTCTATCAACTAACCTAACTTCCTTCACTGACTCTTAAAAATAATCCTAATAACACCGTGATACTCACATATTATATGCTTTTGTAGGAGTAAAGGTTGTACTTAGTTGCTGGGTACTGGTGTCTCATGCCTGTAATCCTAGCTACTCAAGAGGTTGAGATCTCCCCCCAAATGGTTTTGCAAGTATTGCTTTTGGAGTTGTTTGTCTTTTTATCCTTTGTCTCTCGATTTTGATACTCTCTTTCAGTGAGTTTAGCCATATTTTTTTCTTGAGTTTTGCTGGCATTTTCTGACACTTTAAAGAAAATGGTTACAGACTCAGTTATATTTGTAGACCAGTAAATAAATGAGAAATGCAAACAGCCAGCCTACTTACTTAGTTTATCTTCCAGTGTTCAGATCCTTTTCATCCCTACTGTAGTAATTGAGCTTTAATAGAAACACCTGAACTGTTCTGATAAACAACAATGACGTCAAAGTTTTAAATTTGTTCTTTGAAAATGCCAATCCTAGGCCTGGGAACTGTTCCTCAGCTTCTTTTGCTCATGGTCAGAACATTACCACTGGAGTCAGAGCAACACTTCCTAAATTTTCTGTTTATATGGTTACTGAGGAATCGAACCCAGGGCTTCCTTCATACATGCTAGGCAAGCACTCTGCCCCTAAGCTGCACTCCCAGTCTTGAATATACACTAAATGTTTAATGCTAGTTAAATCTATATCTATAGACATAGATATATATGGAGCTATGTGTGTATACACACATACCTAACACCATATTTCCAATAATATGATTGCATTTGGCATGGTGAAGTATTTGTATTGTTCCTGAGACAGAGAATAGTAGGAAATTGACCCGAGTTTCGTTTTCCCAGCTTCCAGGAGATGTAACTTCAATAGCGCAACTGAAAAATTTAATCTCATTTGCAATGCAAAGAAAACATTACACAAGTAAAACTAACATCATAAAATGTCATGGACATCTGACTTTATAGCATGTAGGTAATATTAACACCCAAGAAGATTATCTTTTATGGCCCTTAAAATATCAAGGGAGTTGTGTTGACAAAGCACAGGGCCTTCCTTTCTCAATGCTCTGTTGACCTTTGGAAAGACACTGCTTGAAATTTTCCTTCCTGACTTTTCCTTTCTATGCAGAGCCAAATGATGAGTTGTGGATTGGCTTGAATGACATCCGGATACAAATGTTCTTTGAATGGAGTGATGGGACCCCTGTAACATTTACCAAATGGCTTCGTGGAGAACCGAGCCACGAGAACAACAGGCAGGAGGACTGTGTGGTGATGAAAGGCAAGGTGAGGCGACATGCCAGCCTGTGCTGAAGGCTGCAGGGCCCCCCTCCACTCCCCTTCTGTTCCTTGCTCGTGATGCTGCTGTGGTGTCTACTCTAGGCAAGTTGGTACACATCAGAGTCGAATCAGGGTTCGGGAGCCGTTTCTTGACGTTTTCCTCAATTGTCTAGCAGAGTCTAATTTTCAAGAAGATCACAAAGGGAAAAGACAAACTTTTGGTTTAAAGATAAAATTATGTGGTAAGTGACAGTCATGGTTTCACTAAGATATAATGGATTATATATTGATATATTATCTAGCTACATCTATGTTTTTCTATTACCTGACTTTAATTATTTAATCTCTCACTTGGTGTCAACTCACTGCAGTGCACAGTCACATTTATAAATACAAATTTTTATTCTACTCCCAAGAAAATGAGTGTTTCTGAATCCTAAACATTGATGTTCTACTCACCCTTCTACTACCTCTAACTCCTTACAGCTTGTTGCCAGGGTATGCTACCTGGTTTCTTTTGTCTGTTTCTTGGAGATTATGCATGTGCACGTGCATGCACGCGTGCACACGCACACGCACACACACACACACTTACACTAATAATCAAAGTTCTTTTTCTTTCTTCAACAGAATGCCCTGAGTAGCTGCAGACCCAGCTGTCCAGGGACATGTTATGATTCCTGCTGCCTAGATTTTTCCCTCAGAGAGCTATATTTGATTTTTTGGAAGTTATTTCTGGATAGCTTATATATGCTTTATTAGCTGAAAGGCCATAATGACCGAGAGAATGAAGTAGCTACCTACACACCTCCTATGAGCATCATCATTTGAGAACCTACACATGTTTGGGTGCTCCTTATAGATTCTCTATGATCGATGACTAGGATATCTCACATAGAAGTCATATTGGGATGCAGTCCCTTTACATCTGTGTACCCAGAGTCAAATTCATGCTTCCATGTAAAGTATGGATTTACCTTTCCCTTATATAGATACCATTTTCCTTAATAAGCTTGAACCTTGCTTTTCCTTGTCTGAGTCATCATTATAAAGGTCCAGCATCAGACTGGGACTGTAGCCCAGTGGTAGTATTCTTGCCTAGCATGCATGAGGTTCTGGGTTTGGTCCCTAGGACTGAAAATAAAAGCACCAAATTTAAACACCAGAAAAATCATTTATTCATATATCATATGGCATTGAGGGGATGGGGGAATCAAATGAGGTCATTACCTAAATCATTTAGAAGCATGTCAAGCCAATCTTTAGGTACCATCATTACAAACCCTTCTCGTAGTTATTAAACTAAACCAAGCCTTGTTTGAGAGCAAGCAGCGTACGTTCTATATTCCAGATAATAGGTACGCATTTATTTAAAATTTCCAGATGGAAATGAAGTTCTTGTTGATTTGTTATTTTTTGTGGCCGTTGATTTATTCCTCCTGCTCTGCAGGATGGATTCTGGGCAGACAGAGCCTGTGAGCAGCCGCTGAATTTCATCTGCAAGATGAAATCACAGAGCCGAGGTCCAGGAGCAGAAGAAGTAGAAAGGGGCTGCCGGAAAGTGAGTATACAGTGAACTTGATGATCATTGCATATCCTGTCAAACTAGGAAAACTGAGAGGAATGAGGAAGGGTTTGAGAGGGGTGAGGGAGAATGACGAAAGGGGTGACAGTGATCAAGATGCATTGTACTCATAAACTGACATGTGGAATAGTAACCCATCTGTTCAATTACTTACAGATAATAAAAATATAATAAAGCTGGGCATTGAGGGTTCATGCCTGTAATCCTAACTACTCTAAAGGCTGAGATCTGAGGACTAAGGTGCAAAGCCAGCTTGGGCAAGAAAGTCTATGAGACTTTTATCTCCAATCAATCACTAAAAAGCTAAATATTGTAAAAGTAGTACTGCTATGACTTTGAAATGTCTCTTTCTACACATTTCATCATGAATAATTTTAAGAGACTTTTGATCGATTATTTATTAATTGTATATGTAGGCTTTATAATAAATTTTAATAATTATGAAAAAAAGCTGAAAGTAGAACAGTGACTCAAGTGGTAGAGCACTAGCCTTGAGAAAAGAAGTTCAGGGAGAGCACCTAGGCCCTGAGTTCAAGCCCCAGGACTGGTAGATAATAATGATAATAAAATAACAATATAAGAGAAGCATTTAGTATTTGAGAGTGGCTTATTGTTTGAATCAACATATGCCTTCTTATTATCCTAGCCAAATGTCTCAGCTGTCAAGGTCTTCAGTGACTTACCATGTTAATGACCCTGTTGTTCTTAAATGTTTCATTGGGGATTCTTTACATTGAGTATGTGGGCACATGCAGTAGCTCCATTCAGAATGTCCCAAGATTTGGAAAACATAATAGTGAATAAAATTACACATAAGCTGGCAAGGATAGGAGATAGAGGCAGGTCACAGGACGAGGTGCCACCCTTACTTGTGGGCTATGATCCCAAAGGTGTCTAGAATGATGCCCAAAGAAAACCTCAAGTGTTCACAGCCAACTCTTCATTGGTAACAGTTTTTCTGAGATTTCTCCTAGTGGGGAGTCTTCTCTGTACATTACTACAATGGAACACCTGGACTGCAACTGGTGCGGCTAGGCCCTGTGTGACAGTTGAATGTCATGCATGCCCATGGGGCTTCAACCTCACCTGCGTGACACACAGTTCCCAATGCCCCCCAGCATGTCCTGTAGTTCCTGATGCATAAGGCAGCTTGTTGGTAAGATAATTTTTGAGCCAGGTTCTGGTGGCTCATGCCTGTAATCTTAGTGACTCGGGAATCTGAGATCTGAGAATCACGGTTTAAAGACAACCCAGGCAGAAAAATCCATGAGGCTCTTATCTCCAGTTATCCACCAGAAAGAAAACTGGAAGTGGAGCTGTGGCTCAAAGTGGTAGAGTGCTATCCTTGATGCAAAAAAGCTCAGAGATAGCGCCCAGGCCCTGAGTTCAAGCCCCATGACTGAAAAAAATGTATATAATTATTTTTGAAAGCATAAGAGAACTATAAACGTAGTCTTGTAGGTTTACAAGTTATCATTTTTTTCTGTTGGCTGCTGAGTTATTCATCTTCCTCTTTAAGTCCTCTCTCACTTCTCATGAATAAAAATGAAGTGGGAATGAATTATCTTTCCAACAATGTTCTGCTGTGGTCACTAGCATCTTAAAGCACACACTTGAAGACAAATAATTTGCAAAACATCATTTGGTACTGGACAAATAAACCATAAAGTAGAGTAGAAAAGACTAGAGAAAATAATAAGATATTGGATATATGAGGGTTTATAGCAATAATAAAATTACTTTCCTGATTTTTGCATTCCAGAAACTACAGTTTAGATGAGCTACCACAGCCTGAATAAGTTACACAAGTTTGTTATATAGCATGAGTGGAAGCAAATCTGGATCCTGGGTCTTTTAGCTCTAGGCCAGTATACTGTCCTTCACTACTAGCTATTCACTGTCTAACTGTATGATGGCAAATGCTTCCAGACTTAATTTGCATTCTGATGCATTTTATTTCTTTCTAGCATCTTCTTTGGTGCTTTATGTCTCTTGCTTCTTTGCTTCTTTTTATGTGTTGAGTTTTCATTGTGTTGAGTAATCTTTTCCCAGATAGCTCCCCTCTGCTTGACTTACAAATTATCCCTTCTACTTATGGTTTTAAATGGGGAGCATTATGCTTTCCTAATGATAAAAAAAAGTTAATCAGTATCTTGATTTGCTGCCTAACAAATTGAGGATTATTATTTTACTTAATCTTTAAAGTTTGAAAATAGTCATGCCTCTAATCAGAGCTACTGAGGAGACAGAGCTGAGCATTATGCTTCAAAGCCATCCTGGGCAAGAAGTCTATGAGACTCTTATCTCCAGTTAACCACCAAAGAGCTGGAAGTGGGGCTGTGGCTTATGTGGTAGACCACTAGCCTTGAGCTAAAAAGCTCAGGGACAATGCCCATTCCCTGAGTTCAAGCCCCAGGACTGGCACAAAAACAAAAGACAAAAATTACCAAAAGAAGTTTCGAAAACAAGACAGAGAATTCTACTATATCATCCAGTTAGCTTCCTCTGATTCAACTTTATAATCACCAATTGCTCTTGGCTTCTATAGGCAGCTAGATTTATTTATTCCAAAACTTATTTTCTGTGATTGCCTATTCTGAACTGAAATCTTAGCCTTTCTGTTCAGTTTCTTCAGTGGGCATCTTACAAACTGCTTGAATTCTAGGATGTGTCCAAATAAAGAAGAATGATGGCTCTGTCCCTATGTGGTATCATAATGCCGTATGAGGTGCAGAGTTTTCCATTATTTTCATTATTCATCTACACATGGTTTTCATTTCAGAGTGTTCAGATGTGTTTTTGTTACATATATCAACTGTTGGTCAATCTGTATTTCATGAGAAAATAGTCATTAAAACAGGATTTCCTAATAAATGTCAGTGAGAGTATACTCATTTACTCCTTATTTGTGGACATTAACAGGGCTGGAAGAGACATGGCTTTTACTGCTACTTGATTGGCCATACACTTTCCACATTCACAGAAGCAAACCAGACGTGCAACAATGAGAAGGCCTACTTAACAACAGTTGAAGACAGGTAGGTAACTGTTGTAATTTTGTTTTAAATATCTGGGTGCTGGTGGCTCATGCCTGTAATCCTAGCTACTCAGGTGGCTGAGATCTTGAGGATCATGATTCCAAGTAAGCTGGGGCAGGAAAGTCTCCATGAGACTCTTACCTCCAATTAACCACTCAAAAACCAGATATAGCACTGTGGCTCAAGTGGTAGAGAATAGTCTCAGGGGCAGTGCCCAGGCCCTGAGTTCAAGCCCTACAACTGACAAAATAAAAAGAATGTGACATTGTACATACTTTTCAGTAAAGTTTAAATATTGGCATGCTCTGAAGTTCGGAGAGAAGTATGTGTGATCTTCAGATTTATTGTGTATAATTTAGTCAACACATTGAGAATGCTGTTCTTATTTGGGTTCTTCATCACAAGTATAAAATACTTTTTGCCTCTTTCGGTCCTCTAGAGAAAAATTCAGAAGAGTTTACTAATGTAGCTGCTGACCTATTCCTTGTCAAAATTTAAAGCAGGAAAAACAAATACAGATTGTCAATTCAAAACCCCACCTTCTGTCTTTACCACTGCTCCCACCAAATGGGAGGAGAGAGAGGACTGAGAATGAGGATACAGAAGGTGAGACCCAGTGAAAGTCACTTTTTCTTCAAGTGCACTCGCACCTCAGATCATGTCTGTGACTTCATTTCTCTCCCTCTCCCTTGCTAGCCAGAAAGCAGTCCTGCCCCAGAACCAGCTGGGCATCCTTTCAGAATCCAATTTAACATCACCCGGAGAGTACAACAGACTCCATCATTGAGGCACCAGTTCCCAAGACTGGCCCTCACCCCTTCAGTTCAGACATGAATTGTGCCAAATACGAATTGTTCAGTTCAGATATGAATTGTATTGTTCCCTCTGTGTGTTTGAAAGACCAGCTACGGATCAGTGTTCTCACAGCCCCTTCCTTGAATTCTGTTGATTAGCCAGAACAGCTCAGAGAACTCAAGGAAACACACTTCCTGGTTAGTGATAAGGGATATATTAAACCATATTGGTAAAGAGACCCATGGCGTTGTATTGTAGGAGTGTGTGGAACCCCAGTGTGTTTTCCAGGAGCATGGCTCTCTGGGAACCCTCACCTGGTCAGCCTTTAGATTGGAAGCTCTGGGATTTTTATGGAGACTTCATTGTGGAGGCATGCTTGTTAATAGAATGGAGAAACTCGTTAAAAAGCCATCCAGGGCATGCATGGCACAGCGCCCTCTGGAATGAGAGCAGTTAGCATGTCCTAGGATCCGGCAAAGTGGGTTCAAATTAGAAGCCTGTGATCTATGAGAAAAACGAAAGAAATATATATCACACAGAATAGTTGGTTTTCTCCATCTTTCCTCTTCTCCCCCCTTCACTATGCTTAGGTAATAGACTGATAGGTCAAGGACATCAAAGGGGCCGAGTTTTTCATGTACCTTTGATGGCTAATGTCCTCTCCATCTTTGTGTTCACTTATTGTGCTCTTTCTTCTGCTGTTGAAGCTTGGATTATGTACCTAAGAAACTTAAAATGTCTATTTTATTTACTATAAAGAGGATAAATATTATTAAGTTTTGGCACAGTAAATTATATTTAGGGTCCTTTCAAGGCACATGCAGTAAAAATCTAGGAGACACCAATGTTTAGAACTCATTGACAAAATGCTATAAAGGGGCAATATTTATCGAGATTCATTGTAGTCATAAATTGATATGTTGAATTGAAATCTCTTCATATAACTAAATATCATATGTATAATATACAGTGAATATAAAAGAATTGTACTTCAACTCATTTTTCCCTCTTGTGTGCAGCATAATAGCACACAGACATAAGCAAACACTTGAAAAATCAGCATGCAGATAGTTTTAATCTTACAAGCGACAAAAATGGCTCACAATTAAGTACCATATGGATATGTTCTTGGACACATTATAGGTGAGCTATTGGAGAAATATGTTCAATATTTCACTACATTTTTTCTATTTTTTTCTTGTGTATTTTTAAAGATAGATAGGTAGGAGCTCACTGTTGTTCAGTTTAATTTTTAGACATTTAAGAAAAATAACTTGCAATTGAAGCTGTTGTTTGTTCTACTTGGGGTATAGAATTATCCAGCCTAAAGTCAAATAAATATTATGTTATGACCAAGGCTCTGTAGGTTCCTTCTCTGCTCTGGAGTCTCTAGTGCTCCTGAAAGATTTGGTTTCCACTTTCCTCTTGTTCCAGAAAGAGACATATGTCTGTGTTGCTGCCTCCATTGATTCATATTAGTTGATGAAGGAAATTTGTGGTTGCCATGCCAACTGAATTGCATTGTTATCAACTTATGCTAGCTCCAAAGATGAGAAGAGGAAGGAAGAGAAAGTGTGAGAATTTACGATTCTGCCCCAGCTCTTTCTTGAGATCGATTTTCTGCTTCCTTGTTATTTTTTTGTGGTTCTCTGTTTCAGATCTGAGACTTGAGAATGAAATTGAGGAGGCAAAAAAAAAAAATCCATGTAGATAATTCCATTTGTACTACTGTTTTACTTGCTTACTTGAGAATTGGGTAGAGTACACAATCTGTTTAAAACATGAACTGATATATAAAACATTTACAAAATTGTTATAGTTTTCTCCTCTTAGTTTTCAAAGTGCTCATATATATATATATTATCAAACTGAATTACAGAGAGGTTACAGTTTCATACATTAGGCATTGGATACATTTCTTGTACTGTTTGTTACCTCGTCCCTCATTCCCCCCTCCCCCTCCCTCCTTCCCTTCCCCCTCCCCCCCATGAGTTGTTCAGTTGTTCAGTTCATTTTCATCAAACAGTTTGTAAGTATTGCTTTTGTAGTTGTTTGTCTTTTTTTAACCCTGTGTCTCTTGATTTTGGTATTCCCTTCCAATTTCCTGGTTCTAATACCAGTATACACGGTTTCCAATATACTCAGATAAGATACAGAGATAGTGTAGGCACAACCACAGGAGGGTGATACAAGAACATCATCAATAATAGAGGCTACAGTTACATATGGCACGTTGAAAGTATTTACAACTGTGATATAACAATCGTTTCCATAACATGGAGTTCATTTCACTTAGCATTATCTTATGTGTTCATAAGGGTATAGCTATTGGGCTCTTGTGATCCTTTGCTGTGACTTGCCTAAACCTGTGCTAATTATTCCCTATAACGGAGACCATATAGTCCATGTTTCTTTGGGTCTGGCTCCAAAGTGCTGTTATTTTGAAGAAAGGCAAAGAGCTCAGCGAAGACTAGAGAAACGGCTGAGGGTATTTGAAAGATTTAATTTTACTCAGCTATATGATACTTTCCCTTTGTAAACTTATACTTCTTTAGTGAACTTTATTATACTTAAAGTGATTGTAAGTATAATGCAGTGGGCTGGAATAACCAACTCTATCATAGCTCAAGCAGAATAGAACTGAAATGCTTTCCATGCCAATAATTTTGTTCCAATTACATAATCTGAAAATGGATTGTTTTCCTGATGAACTTTCTTATCATTTTCATTCAGAAAAATCAGGTAAATGTTTCTAAACACTACCTAATGTTTGATTTTTTTAAAAAAAGATATGAACAAGCATTCCTGACTAGCTTGGTTGGATTGAGGCCTGAGAAATACTTTTGGACAGGACTTTCAGATATACAAAACAAAGGCACATTTCAGTGGACGGTGGCAGAGGATGTGCAGTTCACCCACTGGAATTCGGACATGCCAGGTATGTGCTTTGCTCTGCTTACGGATTTTATCTACCCTGAGAATCTGTCAAGCAAGGCCTCTTGAGCCCCTGTGTTCCTCTCCAGGGGAGAAAAAGTTGCTCCATTCTTTGGTACTGGTCTTGGAAAATGACAAGTACAACGAGAATGTTCCAAATGGTTTACTTGTGTCTGAAAACTAAAAACTATAAGAGGTAGCTATGAGGTGTTTGTATACAGTGAATAACAATACTAGTGTGCTATAGTGATGGCACTAAGGAGAGTGCTTGTGTGGAATTCCAACACCTTATCTCAGGGTGGGAGATGAGGCTTAAGTGGTTGAAGCTCCTGCTTAGTAAGTGTAAGGCCCTGAGTTTAAATCCCAGTCCCACTAAAACAACAACAAAAGAGATACCTCATCTTTATGGTTAACCCTTTATCTGCATGGAATTTGTTTTTATCCTTCTAATAACTGCGCAAGGGAAAGGGGGAATCCAAAACCTTAATGTGACCAGAAAACACCCAAGCAGCAATTTAGATGAATCTCTGTGGTCGCCAGATCAGTGTGACTTAGATATGGGGCACCACGTTTCATTTGCTTTTGTTAGGGATTGTAAGTAGTTCTGAAATTGACTCTGAAAGATTCCTCGTCTTCTCTCTACACAGGAACCATTGGCATAGTATCACAACATGATGTTCAGAGCATTCAATAACAAAAATAGTTCATTTTGTTTGAGTCAAAACCTAAATAGTTCAAGTGTATCAAGTGTATGAAATTATTGCTTGTTCAAACACATTCTAATTTCTGGGTTTTTTTTGAATTTGCACTCCCCTCAGTTTTCTGTTTTTTTTTTTTTGCCAGTCCTGGTGCTTGGACTCAGGGCCTGAGCACTGTCCCTGGCTTCTTTTTGCTCAAAGCTAGCACTCTGCCACTTGAGCCACAGCACCTCTTCTGGCCGTTTTCTGTATATGTGGTGCTGGGGAATCGAACCCAGGGCCTCATGTATACGAGGCAAACGCTCTTGCCACTAGGCCATATCCCCAACCCCCCCCCCCTCAGTTTTCAATAAGAAAAATGGATCCCTAATCTTAACAATGCAATCCTTGTTTAATTATTAAATGTTGTGAAAAATAGATTTTTTGAAGCTGGGTAGAATATTAAAAATGGAATGCATGATTTAAAAACAACAATCTTGACAGCAGTAACTCTTATAGTCTAGCTTTTCTTTGACTTCATGCTCTTCCAGTTCTAAGAAATGAATCTGGGAACAGATATCTTAAGGAGGAAAAATCTGACCAAAGTAGAGCCTGAGATCAGTTGTAGCCATTGTCAGAGGACATCTTTGGTAAAAGAGTGATGGTTCCCATTGAAGGAAGTTTGACTTTAAGAGGAGGAGATGACCATAAGAACCAGCGAAAACCCTTTGGGTATTAGGAAATACAGAATTTTAGAGAACAGATGCTAAAAGCAATGTGTCTAAGAACTGTGAGAATGAAATTTAAATACTACTGTTCTTTACAATGCTACTAATAAAAAGAGTCCTGATACCATTTTAAAACTCTAATCTTGGCCAATTACTAATTGGAAATAGCCATACTTATAAAGCAGACTGATAAAACTATTAAACTTCATACTATCATCATTTTATTCGATAGGCTTTTTAAAATTTAGACCATAACTCTATAAAGACCAATTGTTTGCATTTTAACATGAAGAAGCGAGTGTACAATAGTTGAGCAACTTCCTTAAAATCTCTCCTGGAGCTGTCTTGTTTTGAAATCTATGAAGAACCTGGCTTCTAGCTGGGTGTGGTGGCACATGTTTGTGATCTTAGCACTCAGGAGACCAAGACTGGATAATTAGGAGCTTCATGCAGGGTTAGAGTGAGTTTGGAGCTAGCTGGATCACATCAAGATCCTGCCTAAAAAAAAAAAATAAATACATAAAAAATAAAAATAAAAAGGATAAAAGAAAATTGGCTCTCTATGGACCTTAGAGTGGAAGGGGGAGCTCTGAAACAATAAAATGTGCAAAAGGGAAGGCAGGAAGCCAGCCCAGAGGGAAACACCATTATTTTTGCCATTATGGAAAATTTGATCCTACCATTAGTATAGTATCATTAGATGCCTGTGTATGATATGCTGCCGAGTATCAGTAATACAAAATAGGATCAAAGCTCCTTGTACCTCAGATCATAATCCTACCTACTGGGGCTGAGGTATAGACCACACAAATAAAAGACATAAATGATTTGAAAATAAATGGTTTGAAAGGGCACAAACTGACTGCTCAATCCTAATGACAGACCTCTCCATTGTATCACTGTCCGCAGGACTTACGGCGTACCTTCCCACTCAACCTTGTACTGTCTTCTGGGAGCACAGGAGCCCTTCAGCAAGCACCTACTGATTGAATCATACTTTGTTTTCATGCAGGGCGAAAAGCAGGATGTGTGGCCATGAGAACTGGGATTGCAGGAGGCTTATGGGATGTCTTGAAATGTGATGAAAAAGCCAAGTTTGTGTGTAAACACTGGGCAGAGGGAGTAACTCGTCCACCGGAGCCCACCACAACTCCCGAGCCCAAATGTCCAGAGGATTGGGGTGCCTCCAGTAAAACAAGCTTGTGTTTCAAGGCAGGTATCGATTACTAAGTAGATAAAGAATCGGAGTATCCACCAATCTAATCAAGAACTCCCCCACCCTCAAGGAATAAAAACAAACGAGAAAAAAAATCAGAAAACAAAAACTGCTTTACCCAGATTCCACTGGCAGAAATTTTGTGCTCTTGATTAGGAGACTGCCTGGATATCAATTGCTCTTAAAAATTCTTTGGAGTCCATTAGTGACTAATGGAATCTGGCCCCAAACAAAAATAAAACAAAAACAAACCAGCAAGAAGACACAACTCACAGAAGTCTGCTTCATCATCATTTTTCCCTCTCCACGTCTCACCTCTTTTACTTCTATCCTAAGTTTCTGATTCTCTTCATCTTCTTTTGTTTGTTTCTTGAACTTGGGTCTTGCTAGGTAAGTGCTTTATCATTTGAGCCATACTTTTAGATTTGCAGATAGGGTCTCAGGCTTTTAGTATAGACCTCCTATCTCTGCTTCCTAAGTAGCTAAGATTATTATAGGTGTGTGACGATTCCTTTCACTTTGATCAAGATCCTTTGCATCATCTCCTTTTTGCCTTCCTCATAGAGCCTGAGTTTTTAGTTAACTGATGAACTAGGCTGTAATTATTCCCTCCAGGCATTGTAAAGAAAATGCTCCATTTTTTTCAGATTTATATCCAACTGCTTATACTGTGAAGAGATAAAGGCTAATAGGTAGGAACGCATGGTCTATCAATGCTACTTAAATGGTAATTCAGCATCTTACTAGTATCTCCTACATTGTTAGGTGTGACCATCCATTTTGTCCTTGTGCAATGAAGTTTACTGGAATAAATACTTAGCCAAACAAATACAGGAACAAAAACAATACAAATACAAATCCCTCTGAATTAAGGAGTTGAATTATCTATCAGTCTGGAAAACATCACTGCTTAATAATATTGTCCTGCTCTCAGATGAGATCGGGTGCATTCAGGGTGGTATGGCCGTAGACCTGCTCTCAGGATATCTTTTATTCAGTCCCTTTGAATGGCTTATTCCTGGGATATGCTTTGTAAAAGAGATTTGCAAGACTTCCATCAGGGCCTGGGGACACAGGTCAGAGAGCTTGCCTAGCATGTGAGGCCCCTTAAATTGACAGCATTGAAAAAGTTTTTAAAAAGCCACACGTGTGAGCATGAAGCTATGGAGTCCTCTCTAATCCAGAAGGGTAGGGGAAGTTTAGGCAGTTGAGCTGCTTACCCAACTAGTAAGAACAGATATTAATGAGTTCTGCTCAGTGCAATTTGGCCAGTCAGAGTTAACAGCGTAATTTATACTGGACTAAGGCAAATGATTTTGTAAATGGCTCATCTGAGGAGGAATACAAATCAGATATGTGAGCCTTGTAAGTTGAGGTACTCAGGAAGCTTGAGAGCTACAAACATGGAAACTGCTCAAGAGAACTCTACTGAGATGGATCAAGTCCAGTTCGGGTTTACTGATGACCTGAGCAGACAAAGGCCACTGGAAGCAATCCCTTTTCTCCATGAGTGCATTGTGATGTTAAGACAATGG
Organism: Perognathus longimembris pacificus; assembly: GCF_023159225.1. NCBI lineage: Eukaryota > Metazoa > Chordata > Mammalia > Rodentia > Heteromyidae > Perognathus > Perognathus longimembris. Next base: position 14,422,480 of record NC_063178.1, read on the forward strand.
ACTCGTGAGAGGCGATGAATGAAAATTTAAAAACTCTCCGATACTGTTTGCCTATTGGCCTACCAATATCTCAGTTTGTCCCAGTGGATTCCATTTATTCTATGGCTCTGCTGTCTTCCATAGCATATGACACAGTCACTAGATGATAAAATCTATTAAATTTAGTTTAACAACCAGTTTCTTCCTTGTGAGTGTCTGTCATTGTGTGTGTTCAATAGTTGTTAAAAGATGCAACTGTTAGGAAAAAGAGGTAAGGCAGTTCTGAAGGATGCCACCTGCAAAACGTTGAAAGTCTGCCAAGAAACTCACTGTTTAAGCAAAATAGAACAACAAAATCTGGCACAGTTCCAGGGAGGTAGTCTTCCTTATTCATTTTTGTTTTCCTTATCTTAAAAATGTATTAATGATTTTGTATCTCAAAGGCATCTTCACACTTAACCAAATTACTCTTGTCTTCCTTTCCCAGTGAGCTCTGTATCTCATTTATATCCTTTCTGCTCCTAAGATTCCACTCTGACTTCTCCTGTGGTAGAAATGCTTTTATTCTCTAATGTTTCCTCAACAAAATCATCTCCCAAATTTGGCTACCCAAATAGCTACTTCTAAATTGCTTTTAATCAAGAGAATTACATTGTTTGGGGGAAAATTACAATGCTTTACTTTTCTGTAAATGAAGTGCCAGCAAAAGCAAATGATTATTGCTCTTGATTTTATAAGCAATGAAGCATAACATAATTTCTGAAATCTTATAATCTTCAGCTGTTTGCAAGAGGAAAACATGAGAAGAAAACCTGGTTTGAATCTCGAGATTTTTGTCGAGCTCTGGGTGGAGAGCTAGCTAGTATCAACAACAAAGAGGAGCAACTAACAATATGGAGATTGATCACGTAAGTACCTTTTCTAGACAATTCTCTTTGTTCTTACCTACTTGGTGCTGATTACGTTCAGAAAAGATTTCTGAAATGGTTGCTTCAGGCTGCAACTTCAAGCAATTATACTACCAACCTGTTTTGATTTCATTTGGGCTCAAAATCCTGTTCTTTTTTTTTATTTTATTTTATTTTTTTTATTTTTATTTTTTTTTAGCTGTTGTTTTTTATTTATTTATTTTTTTTTTTCTCAAATTTTTATTATCAAACTGACGTACAGAGAGGTTACAGTATCATATGTTGGGCATTGGATACATTTCTTGTACTGTTTGTTGCCTTGTCCCTCATGCCCCCCTCCCTCCCCCCCTTTCCCTCCCCCCCAGTTGTTCAGTTCACTTACACCAACGAGTTTTGCAAGTATTGCTTTTGTAGTTATTTCTCTTTTTTTACCCTGTGTCTCTCGAATTTGGTATTCCCTTTGAATTTCCTACTTCCAATACCAGTAAACACGGTTTCCAATATACTCAGATAAGATTACAGAGATAGTGTAGGTACAAACATAGGAAGGTGATACAAAACATTATCAATAATAGAAACTACACATACACATAGGACGTTGAAAGTAGTTACAACTGTGATATATCACTTGTTTCCATAACATGGAGTTCATTTCAATTAGCATCATCTTATGTGTTTCTAAGGGTATAGCTATTGGGCCTTGTGATGCTCTGCTATGGCTTGCCTAAACCCGTACTAATTATTCCCAATAAGGGAGGCCATAGAGTCCATGTTTCTTTGGGTCTGGCTCACTTCACTTAGTATAACTTTTTCCAAGTCCTTCCATTTCCTTACAAATGGAACAATGTCATTCTTTCTGATAGAGGCATAAAATTCCATTGTGTAAATGTACCACATTTTCCTGATCCATTCATCTATGGAGGGGCATCTGGGTTGGTTCCAGCTTCTCGCTATGACAAATTGTGCTGCGATGAACATTGTTGTGCTGGTGGCATTACTGTGATTTTGTTTGTGGGCTTTTGGATAGATACCCAACAGTGGGGCTGCTGGGTCATAGGGGAGTTCTATATTGAGCCTTCTGAGGAATCTCCATACTGCTTGCCAGAGTGGCTGAACCAGTTTACATTCCCACCACTTTTATAGATAGAAATCCATCAGGAAATTGCTCTGTAAAAGTCTAAGACATGCAATACATGTGTGTTGGATGGATGGATAGATGAATGAATGAATGAATGCCTGTCTTTTAATATGTTACAATGATTTGTTCTCAAGCAGTAGCCTCTTTTCAGGATATTCATGGATTACACCAAAATGCACATCTATTGCACAATGTGTAGATTAAGTGAATAACTTCCTTTACTTTTGTACTAATTTCTGTCTTGGAGGTAATTTTCAAATCTCATTTGGTTACCATATTTGTTATAGCCAATAGCATATGCTTTCTTTATGATTTCAGGGCCAGTGGAAATTACCATGAACTGTTCTGGTTGGGATTGACATATGGAAGTCCTTCAGAGGGTTTTACCTGGAGTGATGGTTCTCCCGTGAGTAATCTGATTTACTATCACTTTCTTACCATTGTGTTTTATTTTTATCTATTTTTCAGGGTAGGGGTGTTGAAGATTGACCCCAGAACCTAGTAATGGCTAAACAAGCTTATACTACTTGAACCATTCCCCCAACTTTCAGTCAGTTTGCTTTACAGCCATAAAGCAGGCTTTGTTTGGACTTGAATCCTCCTAACTCTGCTTTCTGAGTACCTTGGATTACAGGTGTCTGCTACCTTTCCTGGCTTGTATTTAGATAGGGTCTTGCTGACTCTTGTCAGGGTGGGACATGATCCACAATCCTGTTGTTGCTAACTCTGAAGTAGTCCTGTATTTATTTTGCTGTTTTCCTTTGCCCTAGTGCATAGTGTGTCTGGTCATTATGATAACCTGAGACAGCATGTGATTAAAATAAACTCAGTTTTAGAACTACTATCTTACTCTGGCCCCTGTTTGCCAAAAGCATAGTTATGATGACAAAGCTGAAGCAAACAACCCACCGTCAACTAGTTTATCTTAAAACAATCTTTGCTCTATACAAACCAGGTGTGTTGTTAGACCTCTTCACAAGTGAGTGTTTTGCAGCTCCTATAGACCCAAAGAAAGGAGTCAACTTTGACATTCCCTTTAGTAGCGGTCAGACTTTTGTACACTTCTCCATTCTCAGAATTGGAGAAGTGAGAAATCATGGTACTTGATGGCAAGTACTTGCGGAGTCATCAAAGGATTTGTTTTTGTATATTTCTCATCCTATGTCCTTTTATAACCTACCTGCAACTAGAGTAAGATGGTTTGGAGTGAGGGCCATCTAGCCCTGGGCCATAGAGGCCCATAACATCAGTTGGTATATGATGGACAGAGATGAGCTATCTGTGGACAGCTACCAGTATGGGTATTTTGTATGGCCCATGAATAGTAATCTAAATATCCATTTGGCTCTTGGCAGTCAAAACAAGTTTTCCCACCCTTATTAAATGGTTACATTGAAATGTGAATTTTTATGTTTAGATCTCTGGGAAAGAGATCATTATGCTCAATCCAAAAGCTGTGTGGCTCTAATTGCTTACTTAAAACTCCATAGAAGCCGGGCACTGGTGGCTTATGCCAGTTATCCTACTCAGGAGGCTGAGATCTAAGGATCACAGTTCAAATACAACCCAGGCAGGAAAGTCTGTGAGACACTTATCCTCCATAAATTACTCAGAAAAGGCCAAAAGTGGTGCTGTAGCTCAAGTAGTAGAGTGTTAGCCTTGAGCCAATGAAGCTCAGGGACAGCGCCTGGGCCCTGAGTTCAAGCCCTGGGACCAGCACACACGTGCACATGCATGCTCACGCCCCCCCCCCCCCCACTACCACCACCACCACCACCACCACCACCACCACCAAAACTCCATAGAGCACCAAACATCAGAGCCTTCATTTATTTCCACTCTTCATTTTGGCAAAGTTTTCTAACTTTGTTAGTAGTATTTTACGGGCTTTTAAAAAAAATTTATGGGAATAATTGTGCTTCTTTATCCTTACCTCCCTACCTATCTGTTAAAGAGAAAGCTTCCAACCACGCCCTTAATAATGTACATTTAGGAATTTCCAATGCTGAGAAACAGGGAGTTATTTGCTAAGTTTTTCCACTATTTCTTTTTGTTAAGTATTTTTTCTTTCTGTAAACCTTTCTTTTATGGCCCTTGAATCTGTTATATTTAATGAAAGTAAAGAAAACTACATAGTAATAAGATATCAACTGATGAATCAACTTGAAGATTTTCCACAGAATAGAAGCTGTATGTTTCTCACTCATGTTCATAACCTGTGCTTTGAGAACAAAGCTCCTGGTAAGAAAAGTGGATGGATGCTAAAGCAAATGAATCCTCTTTTGTGGTCTGAACAGATGATTGGCAAAGGCCTGCCATAAATGGCTACTGATTACAATCTAATGCTTCTAATACAGCCTCACTCACCTCCCTCTAAACAAAGACCAACTCTAATGTCATTCCAGGTATCATATGAAAACTGGGCTTACGGAGAACCTAATAACTATCAAAATGTTGAATACTGTGGTGAACTGAAGGGTGACCCTGGAATGTCCTGGAATGATATTAACTGTGAACACCTTAACAACTGGATTTGCCAGATACAAAAAGGTATGATTGTCTCTTCTTTTTCCCATTAGCCTTCTGACACCCCACGATATTCCCCTAGTTAGTACAATTAAACAAACAAAATAAGAGGATAAGGCAACTGATTAAGGCAACTCTCAGGGGACCTCCTTTGATACAGTGAGAAAAAAGTTGCTGGGAACAGACAAACATTCCAAAGGAACAGAAGATCAAAAAGGCACCGGGATTCCTGGATAGGAGTCACATTCTCTAGAATTGTTCCCATGATCAGCTGAGTCTGGCCTTTGCTCTGCACTGACAGGAGAGGCCAAGCTTCCTATCCTGGAAAGTATAGTCATGAAAAGGCAATGTGATTGCTTTTTAAAAATTTTCAACTCTCTTTGTGTGCGTGTGTGTGTGTGTGTGTGTGTGTGTGTGTGCGCGCACGCGCGTGCGCTCGTGCACCCATGTGCCAGTCCTGGGGATTGAACTCAAGGCCTATGTTCTGTCCCTGAGGGTTTTTTTTTCCTCTTTAGGCTAGTGCTCTACCAATTGAGCCACAGCTCTTCTTTTGGCTTTTTGGTGGCTACTTGTAGGTAATAGCCTCACAGATTTTCTTATCCAGGCTGGCTTCGAACCACAATCCTCAGATTTCAGTCTCCTGAGTGGCTAGGATTGTAAGCACAAGCCACTGGTGCCCACCAAGGAAATTTCAACTTCTGATTTACATTAGTCATCAAGTAGGTAAAGCTCTCTGTACTTTTTGAAGTACTGATTTCAGAAGCAAATGTTCAGCACTAATACCCATCATAATTTGGACAACTCTGATGCTATTAGACCACGAGGTTACTATTGATGATGATTCTTAAGTATTCCGTATGTCCAAGTCGGTCTTGAGGTCTGAGGATCTAGGATCTCAGGTGAAGATAATCAAGCAAACAAACCAATAAACTACGCTACCCACCAACCAAAATAAAGGTCAACACCAGATTTGTTAAATAGATAAATGGAATCACATTGCCCCCTGCTGTTGGAGAATCACAGTAACGATCCCACTCCTGTTCTTTTCCTTATGCTGCCTTCTGATTAGAATAGACCTTTCAGCTTCCAAATAGATGAGTTAGTTAGCCACATGTTTTTTTAAAGGTCTTTTAGCTAACTGTGACCAGTCGTATCCTTTAAACATTATAAGGAGTTATGTCGATTAAATTATAATACATACATGTCCTAAATAGCATGGTGAAACTTATAATTAATACACACGGATAGATGATAGAAAGAAAGAAACAAAGAAGGAAAGAAGGAAAGAAAGAAAGAAAGAGAGAGAAAGGAAGGAAGGAAAGAAGGAAAGAAAGGAAGAAATCATATTTCTAGAAAATAAAACAGACTTTGATGAGGGATGATGGGGAGGGAAAGGGCAAACAACAGATTCAATGAGGATGAATATGAAGTATTTTGTGTGTACTTATGTAAACTGAGCAATGAAACTTTTGAAATTTCTATCAGAGGGAAAATGGGGTAAGGAGAGTGATAATGGGAGTGAGTCGGATAAGGTAACATTGTATAAATATATGGAATTCCCACAACAAAACCTCCATGTACACTTAATACATACTAATAAAAAAATCTTAAAGTATAGAAATCTAAGAGCTATGTAACCTAAATCCTCTGATCACATTCCAACAAAATCCAGATATATTATTAGCTACATACTGATAAAAACATTTATTAAATCTTAGTAATCTAAGCAAGTAATAAAGATTCCTTGGATGAAAAACATATACATAACCAGTTCATATCAAATAGTTTCAATGAAATTGTCAGGAATTTCATAGCTAATTGTAAGATATCTGACTGGAAAGCTAGTATCTACTAAGCATCCCTGTCCAGCAATAATTCACATATTTCATCTATTTACCTATGTTAATAATACCTTTTTCATTCACAAATTAAAGCTGAGCAATTTAAATCTACACTTGGGATTTAAATGACTATGCCTAGAAACCCTCTCTCCATTTCTGTGGCACTAGTGGGTGTGATCTGCTTAAATCTTATTTCCTCTTTTCCTTTATTTTGTTCTCTATAACACCATAGGTAAAATGAGGGCTGTGAGAAGGAACAGAAGAGACTTTTTTTTAAATACTGACACATGACAAATAGCAGAATCTATATCATCAGAACTTTGTGCACATTTTACATCTACTTTTCTTTTGTAGGAAAAACACTAAAACCGGAGCCAACACCAACCCCACAAGAAAGTAAGTGTTCCATATTTTATGATCTCTGTATAGGGAGCGCTTACTTCTTTCTTTCTCAATAAAATCAATTCCCCTAAGAAGGGTGAAAATAGTTTCTAGTATTTGAGTCTCAAGAAAGGTTGAATTTTGTCTCCAGGAGAAGCCCCTGTGCACCAACACAAGATCTGATTAGTTCAGCTTTCCATAGGTTCATAAATCAAGGCCAAGCATCCAAGTGTTTTCTTTAGCACACAACCAATGGGTATCGTAACCAACTCTCTTGGTGGTTTAAACAACATGTATGTAGTTCTGGAAATCAGAAATGTCAAATGAGTTTCACTGGACCAAATCCACATGACTAAATAATCAGGCTCCCTCCAGAGGTTCTTAGAGACGTGTTTCTTGTTTTTGCCACCTTTTAGAGCACATTCCCTGAACTCATTGATCCAAACCAAGCAACATAGTACCTTACCTTGTTTCAGTTGTCTGGTTGCCATCTGCTGTACTTTGATCTGCCTCGGTATCCCTCCATCAGGAACTTGCATTCCATTTAGAATCTACCGATTTAATCTCTTTCTTAAGATCTGTGATTTAATTCCAGCTACAAAATCCTTACAATAGTAAGCTTCCAGGCTTACAAGTTGGCCCCTTGGGGCTCTTGTTCTGCTCCTTTAGCATAGAAACCCCAAATTCCATAACTTGGCGGAGCTTTAGAAGCGTTCTTGCATTTCTTCATTCTCCAATTCTATCCTGATGTACCCAACTCTGTCTGTAGTAAGTTATTTCTCCCCTGGAGATGGAACCTGACTCCTCAGAATTCTTATTCCTTGAACTTGAAACATGGCAGGAATGGTGTATAAAGCCTTCCAACTATGCTCCCTTGTTGATCAAAGTGTCATTGGTGGTTCTTTTACCCAATAATGACCATAGACTTATCTAAGTAAAACTCTTTACATTTTCTCATGTTTTTTTTTCTAGATCCACCGGTCACAGAAGATGGGTGGGTGATTTACAAAGATTACCAGTACTACTTTAGCAAAGAGAGGGAGACCATGGATAATGCACGAGCATTTTGCAAGAGGAATTTTGGTGACCTTGTTACTATTAAAAGCGAAAGTATGAAGAGGTTCCTATGGAAATATGTAAGCAAATGATTAACTAAAGAAAGCAACAGTGACATGTTAGGAACAAAGATGATGTCTACAACTTATACCCCATGATATAAATTTAAACTTTGTGCTAAATTTGAAGCTTTTGAGTGCAGGGATAATGATGTGAGTTCCTGAGCAGAGCCATAATAAGAGTAGTAGCTTATTGTTTAAGTATGCAGTATGGAAGTTATAGCTTATTAGTTTAATATGCAATATGGAAGTTATAGCTTGTTTTTTTGACTATGTAGTGCTGAGTCACATAATCCAGAAATATTTTTTCAGTCTAGACTCTCTTGAGGGTCCATACTTGACTTTTGTTTAGTTGCTTAATTTCATTTTCCAAGATTATGTGTCAGTTAATTGCTATATTTCAAGCCTAAGGTCTTTGTATATTATACAGTTAATCATTCATTTAAAAATATGCCTTGGATCATATTGCTGCCAAACATAAATTTTTATTCACATAAAAAATCTTTCTTGAGGGGCTGGGAATGTGGCTTAGTGGTAGAGCGCTTGCCTAGCATGCATGAAGCCCTGGGTTTGATTCCTCAGTACCACATAAGCAGAAAAAGTTGGAAGTGGTGCTATGGCTCAAGAGGTAGAGTGCTAGCCTTGAGCAAAAGAAGCTCAGGGACAGTGCTCAGGCACTGAGTTCAAGACACAGGACTGGCAAAAAAAATTCTTAAAAAATTTTTTCTTGATTGGTATCAAAATAATCAGCTATTATGGAAAGTATAAATTTCTTTTTCTAGAAATTCTTGGCTCAATATCTTTTTAATTAAAAAATCATTGGGCTGGGGATATAGCCTAGTGGCAAGAGTGCCTGCCTCGGATACACGAGGCCCTAGGTTCGATTCCCCAGCACCACATATACAGAAAACGGCCAGAAGCGGCGCTGTGGCTCAAGTGGCAGAGTGCTAGCCTTGAGCGGGAAGAAGCCAGGGACAGTGCTCAGGCCCTGAGTCCAAGGCCCAGGACTGGCCAAAAAAAAAAAAAAAAAATCATAAGAGTACCTTTTGCCAGGTAAAGTAAGAAGAGAAAAAGCAAAAAATTCATTTGATTAAAATAGTATAAGTAGTCTGAATTAGCCTTTTCTTTGTGGATATGCCCTTCTTTGAAATTCTTGTCACACATATATATCTTATATCATAGATTATGTGTCAAACCCATCTACAGTTGTGAAGAAGTAAAAGATATCTTCAACACCCAGCTGTTACAGGCAGTTAATGCTTTAAACAATGCTTAAGGCATTTATTTTTATAAATAAATGTGGTTAAATTCTTCTGTGCACATTTTTGTGTCTATTCCTATGAAGAATTAAACTTAAATGTTTCAGATAGACTGCCCAAGTAACATGCAGGATTTATTTAAGAACCTCCTTATTATATGATCCTAAGTTGAATTACACATAATTTTCATGTTTTAGGTAAACAAGCATGGTATGCAGACACCATATTTTATTGGTTTATTGATCAGCTTGGATAAGAAGTTCATGTAAGTAAATCAAGATAAAACAATTTCACTTAGAATAGTGATCTGATAAGTACCTAGCTTTGAGGCTTTTCATTTGCTGAAAAATTTTGAAATGTAATTTTTATTCTTCTTTATATTTACATATTATCTTTTTGTTTGTTTGTTTGGATTGGTTTTTTTTGCCAGTCCTGGGGCGTGGACTCAGGGCCTGAGCACTGTCCCTGGCTTCTTTTTGCTCAAGGCTAGCACTCTACCACTTGAGCCACAGCTCCACTTCTGGCTTTTTTCTATATATGTGGTACTGAGGACTCGAACCCAGGGCTTCATGTATAGGAGGCGAGCACTTTACCACTAGGCCATATTCCCAGCTATACATATTATCTTTAAATACTTGTACAAAGGAATGACATTCAACAAAGCAGTTTATAAGTGCAACATTCAACAAAACAGTTTATAAATGTAGTGCATCTTTGTCAATGAAAATAAATTCTACAGTGTCCTTAATCTGAAAAATATCCCTAAGAAAAGGAATTTCAAGTAATCTTATTAAATATTTCAACATTAATAATTCTCAACCCCAAATTGGATTTAATGGTGAAACAAATGTATTTGTCTTTTCTTACAGTACATCATTGACTAAGAAGGCATATTAGATAGATATGAGCACTAAATTTAATTTTTAAATTATGATCCTATTTGAACAAATATTAGTACTCCAAACCAAAGGACAGTTTTTTTGCGCCCTCACTCACTACTTTTCTTAGCAACATCGCTTTGAAGTACTCTTCCTTCTAAATGAATATATGTCCTATATTCTAATAGACATAGGAGCCAGGAAAACCCTGTGCAAGATGGAAGAAATAAGTATATTGAGGGGGGGGCTCTTTCCTCATTCATTAATAACTATGTTCTCCTGAATTTGAGTACATACGTCTGTGGGGCCATATACTGATATCTTAGTCACACACCTTCTATGAGACTTTTATTGGCCATGTTTCAGTAGCAGAGACCTAAACTTAAGCTGATCATTTCTAAACATTAGCAATGTTTGCTATTTTTGTAGAGAAGCACCATTTTCAAAATCATGTCTGAAGCAGGAGACTCTCATTTGATGGGAGCCTCATGCCTCTCACAGCCTCTGAATTTCTATTGATGGTATTCTTAAACAAAGCAAGGCAACCCTGTACAAGATGAAATCCAACTTGACGTTGTTGGTAAATTTGACCCAAAGGCTTCAGGAGAGCACAACGTGTTAGATCATCCCAAGTGCCCAGGCATCTGGTATTTCCTGCCAGCCTCTCAAAGTCAACTTCCGTTTCCTTAGCATCCTGTGCCCTTGAGACATTCTAGGTTGCAGCCATTTGCTTTGGGACTAGCTATTGCAAAATGCTTGGATTTTCTTTTCCAGTTGGATGGATGGAAGCAAGGTAGATTATGTGGCTTGGGCCACAGGTGAACCCAACTTTGCAAATGAAGACGAAAATTGTGTCACCATGTATACAAATTCAGGTAGATAAACCTCTTGAAATTGATTATTTGTGGGGGGCGGGGAGGAACAATACCATTTCCTATATTCTTAAGCTACAAGTAGTAACTGGTTCACTTTAGAAAGAAAAGAAAATTGTAATTTTAGCAGCATGACTGCTGGATTTGTAAGCAAGATTGTATAGATATACTGAGCACTAAGCATGACACTGGTGATTTTACTTCTTCCTAAACTATGAATCATATTGTTCATGTTCTTACATGGAGGATATACCCAGAATATACTCATCTATCATCTCTTCGTCTTTCTTTAGTATCCCTATTATTCTATAAAATGGCAATTGTGTTATAATTTATAAGTTTGGTGAAGATTAAATGGGGTAATGCATGTAAAAAATTCATGTCGAATGTGAAAACATACTGGGGTACCATTAGACTATTATTACTAGTGAAAGCTAGTTGCATAATACCTGTATGTACCGAGTGCACGTTTGGTGTTTAAGGAACTTTTGTAAAATTGAACAATTACCAGTTTAAGGGAAAGAGGAAAAGAGATATGATCCTTCTAGTCATTTGCGTAAAAATAGTTTGATTTTACCCCAACCTGTGTTTTGGAGTATTCTTATAAAAGTTTAACTATAGTTCTAAGAGAGAGTAAGTGACTTTTAAACATGAACATACATATCTAATTGCAGTGTTGTGCTCTTTGCCAGGGTTTTGGAATGACATTAACTGTGGTTATCCCAATGCCTTCATCTGCCAACGCCACAACAGCAGCATCAATGCCACAGTCATGCCCACTACGGCCTCTACCCCAGGCGGCTGTAAGGAAGGTTGGAATTGGTATAATAACAAGGTACTAGGAGAATTGGTTGCAATGGTGACATTGTGACAGATGCAAAGTGACAAATGAAAAGTTAACTTTTTGCCTATATCATCATTTTGGACCATTTTTTTGTCAAGAAAAATACTTGAGTATTTGAGAAATGAAGGGCATTCTTGAGATACTATCCAAATAATTGTACCTTTTATCTCAAGGAGAGAAGCAGACTTTGCAAAGAAAGTTTGTGGGTCACAAAGCTGACTTTTAATTTTAAAAAATCCCTACTTGGGATTAGTTATCATTGAACTATAAACTTCATGAGTTGTTTTGATTTCTTTAGAACAAGCTTTGTCATCTTTAGTTAACCATCTTTCTTTCCCCTTCTGTCTCAGTGTTTCAAAATCTTTGGGTTTGTCCAAGAGGAGAAAAAAAATTGGCAAGATGCACGGAAGGCTTGCAAAGGATTTAAAGGGAATCTCGTGTCCATACAGAATGAAAAAGAGCAAGGTATATGGGCCCTTGAATGAATTTGAATAGGCTATTGCTGATTATATTGGAGTAAAGAGTAGTGAGGGAAAAAAATCAAATACATATTAAGAATGATTTTATTTGTTTTTTTTTCAATTCTTGTAGCAAATCCACACAGCAGGTATTAGTATTTTTTTAATTATTATTATTATTACTTTGGAAGTTGTTTTTCAGGAGGCTGAGTCAGGGACCTCCCTTATCTGTGAAGAATGGATTTCAGAATTAAACTTGTGGCTGCCAGCTTAAATCCTATCCAGTCTCCAAAAAGTTTGTCTCTGAAAATTCAAAGAAGAGTAGCATTAAGGATAAAATGAATAATTACTAAATTCTCATTTATTTCTCTTCCAGGGACTTAGTTATATAATTCATAATTCAGTAAAAATGATATTTTTCAATACAGACTTTGATTTGGGGGAAAAGTTGATAAGACAGGAGCAGTGGAGAGTTCTGAAGGAGAGCACTTGCGTATCTGTAGAACAGATTGCAGTCTTCATTCCACTGTTAAAACAAAGGCACTGCCTGGTGCTGGTGGCTCATGCCTATAATTCTAGCAACTCAGGAGGCTGAGATCCGAGCATTGCAATTCAAAGCAAGCCCAGGCAAGAAAGTCCATGACACTTTATCTCCAATTAACCACCAGAATACCAGACGTAGAGCCTTGGCTCAAAGTGATAGAGCATTATCTTTGAGCCAAAAGAGCTGAAGGACAGCATTCAGGCTTTGAGTTCAAGCCCCATGACAGACCGAAAAAAGTAATTACCACTGTGTGTGGACTTTTGGGGGCCACTTTTGCTGAGATAGGTTTTGGGTTAAATTTGTGATTTGTGCCTTAAGAAGGGAATGATGACCAATGACAGGAAAGTCAGATTCAACCCATAAAGGGCTTGGGAACCACTGAAGTTGTTATGGATCAAAGACTCTCAAACAACTTGGGAAGTACATAGTATGGATTTTCAAAGATTCCCTCTGAGCCATTCCAATGAAAGCTCTAGAACCCATGAATGGCTACTACAGGGAAATAAATAGGCTCAAAATGAGGAGGATATTCCAACAGCTAGGACTCATCCCCTTGACTGCTTCCTGAGGGAGAGGGGCTTTTCCAAGAACTGAAAATCCCTCTGCTGGGGCAAGAGTGTGTGTGCTCAATTGGACTATATAGAAGCACCTGTGCTGGCCATGATATCATGAAGGAGAGTTGTTCCGTAGATGCTTGCTGTGTGTACATATTTATGTTATAGACTGGATATTCTCTAAAGTTCCCTTTCATTCTCAATTTCTTCAACTTCCCAAATCACTTACTACTCCAAATATTAGATCTGAAAAAAGCACAAGAAATTTTAAAAAAGACACTAGAAACCAGTATGGTGCTCTTCCAAATGTTTGCTTTGTGAATGCGACAGTGGGCTCTCTCCAAATGCATTGAACAGCAAACCAGCCAAGCTTCCATTGAGAACTCTGGATAGGTTCAACGACTTACCAGACACTGAAAGGAAAAAGCCAAGTGATAGCCATTACAGGAAGATGATAGTCATATTTCTCTCACCGGCCTGCTGTACTCTGGGATTTAGCTACCAAGCAGAGAAACACAATAATCGAGTTCTTCTCTTAACCACAAAGTGCTGATTCCTGGCATAATGAAATTAGAACCCAAGTAATAGTGATGTGCAGAAGGAAATGATTTTGAGATAATATATTATTATTCCTGGCAAAACAGGGACACGTTGGATTCTTACTGCGGTTGTTGGCAGTAAAGGAAATGTCAGTGCTGAATGCTGACAGGTAAAGCTTTTTCCCATTTCATTTCAAGTAGAGGATAGGCAAACGTTGCAATCGTAAGACATAAAATAAACCAAAAATAACTACCTACCCATGCTATTTCATTGGAAAACATTGGAAGAAGAGTATATCTCCTTTTTTTCTTCTCATCCAAGGCAGTAGCACATTTATAGGGCCAGGAAAAGTCAGTTTATGGCCACTGATCCCTAAAGAGGTGCCTGCCCAGGAGGTATCTCAACTGGGTAGCGTTTTGGTTTTGGCAGTCAAGATAGCTATCATTTGAAAATCCAATGCTTCTTGTCTTGATACATAGCTTTGATTTTTCAGCACTTTTCTAGGTTCCAAGCCGTCTTTCCCCTAGCTATTTTTATTATTATTTAATATGATCTTTAGTCTTTTAAAAAAAATAAACCCTTAAATAGCCATACAAAAGGGTTTCAATTCAACATGTCAGTTTGTGAGTGTATGCATCTTGGTCAGTGTCATCTCTGTCAGCATTTCCCCATCTCTCCCATCTCTACCCATCCCATACATTTACCTTGTTCCATTAATGCATTTAGACATTGACTAGTATACCTGCTTCATCCGTAATTTTATCTTTGTCCTCCCCCTTCCTTTAATTCCCCTCACTTCTTGAAAATACATGTTGTAGTCTCTAGGTATTCATTTTGTTAAACTGCTGGTGGGAATGTAAAGTGGAAGGCAATTTGAAGTTTCTACAAAAAACTAAATATAGAGCTACCCTATAATCCAGCAATGCCACTCTTGGGCATTTATACAAAAGGTTACAAATCAAGATGCAGTAGAGACACTTGTACAACCATGTTCGTTGCTGTACTATTCACCATAGCCAAGGTATGGAAACAGTCCATGTGCCCTAAAATGGAAAAATGGATCAAGAAAATGTGTTCTATATGCACAATGGAATTTTACTCATCCATCAGAAAAAATGTTATTATATAATTTGCAGGATAATGGATGGACCTGGAAAATTATGTTAAGTGAAGTAATTCAGGCTCAGGAAGACAAATGGCACATGTTTTCTCTCATATGTGGAAATTCAATCTAAATTATAAATATATATGTAAATATATACAGATTCATATACATGTATACACAAACATATTAAAACTAAATTATGGCATATAAAGGAGAGGATTCCAAAGGTGTATGGTCAGATTATTCTCATAGGGATGACGTTTCACAAGTTATAAATATGTACCTTTTTCTCCAGCCTGGTAGGCAGCCACAACCCAGATGGGGTGGTTCAACCTAGGGAATAACTATGCTGTGGATGGACTTTGACTTCTTTTGGTCCCTTGCCTTGATTCCCTTGGCAAGGCACAACTTGCTATCTGCAAATAGAAACCTAGACTTTCATTGTGAGAAATTTCTTTATTTTTAAAGTTCAATTTCTAACACCATGTAAAGGGGAGAAAGGATTTGTTTTGATGGTAGGTGCTTGTAAATAATAATAAAGACTTGAATCCTGTGCTCCATATTTTGAGCTGGATATGTGGAACACATCTTCTCTGTTTTGAATAGTAGCTCCCAGAGTGTGAAATCATCTTGTGAACTTTCCCTTTAGCCTTTCTTACATATCACATGAAGGACTCCACTTTCAATGCCTGGACTGGACTGAATGACATCAATTCAGAGCATACATTCCTTTGGACTGATGGCCGAGGAGTTCATTATACAAACTGGGGGAAAGGCTACCCTGGTGGAAGGAGAAGCAGCCTGTCCTATGAAGATGTAAGGATTGCTTTCCTCCCTCCTCCCTCCCTACTATCCCCTGTGTGGATTCATCTTGTTACTGATTACTGTCTTATGGAAAAAGAAAACAGAAAGGATGCATAATTGGGGCATAATTTTTCTCATATTTCCACCTTAAAGGGAAGGGGAAGAGGGAAAAAAGTAGAGATGAAACTTAGAGAATAGTATTTTCTTGCTGAAGAGTTGGACCAGGGATAGCCAATGGGGTAGTTGGATGATTTCATGCTTTTAGGAGACTAGAGCTAACAGCTGAAGCTATACCTCTAGTTATCTCCATGTGGTTAAGTAATTGCAGTAACTCAGTTCAATGGAAAAGTAAGTGTATCTGGACTAAGTCATAAGTTCAAGAAAATCACATTTGTACTACTCTAAACAATAAGGAGCATGGATTAGGTCCAAGAGGAAAAGTCTAGAATCTAAAAGACTTATAACATTTTATCACACTTAAGACAACATCAATTGAAAAATTTACTGTTGTATGTGCCACTAAAATTCCAATTAGACCTTTAGATATTGCTGATATGGGATGTATTGCCTATTTCAGAAATGTTAATATATAAAAATGCATGTCTTAAAATTGGTGAACTAGGATACATGACTCACCAGAATAAGCAAGCTCCTTCCCATCTTCCTGTTCTGCACCTTTGGCATACTGGCCTAACTCTTCTTCATGGCAGTCTAGAATGGTTCTAGGTATTTCATCCATTCAAGGCAGTACCTACGTTTTCAATATTCCCTTCCTTTAGGTATCTTTATCAATAAGCAACTCTCCCATCCTTAAGATGCTTGTCATTCCTTCACTGTGAGGCAGTAGACATTCATGTGTGGGCTTGAGTGGCTGGGTCTTGAAGGCCTTCATTCCATTTATAAGCAGTGTGGTTTTAAGCAAGTGATGTGACTTTTTATGCTCACATCCCTGTCTACATGAGGGGCAGAATCATGGATGAGAAAGAGTTTAAAAGAATCAATGCAGTTAGAGCACTTAGATCCATGTGCAACATTATAGTGTAAGGTATAATGATTACATAAGATAGATTTAAAAAGCCCAACACATGCTACAATCGCTGGATAGCAACACTGGCAAATAAAGTCTTCATGTGACATTTTGAGTTTACTTTTGGCTGTTAGACTATCATGTAAACTCCAAAAGGCAAACTCTTCAAGTAGAGAGTATTTCTCAGCCCTGATGTAGTCCTCTGTAAAATTACAAAGAAGTGACGCTTTCTACCTGTATAAGATAGTGACTCTGAAACTCTGTGTGTGATCTTCTTTCTTCTTTCCTCCTCCTCCTCCTCCTCCTCCTCCTCCTCCTCCTCCTCCTCCTCCTCCTCCTCCTCCTCCTCCTCCTCCTCCTCCTCCTCTCCTCCTCCTCCCTCCTCCTCCTCCTCCTCCTCCTCCTCCTCCTCCTTCAATAATTAATTGGAGATAAGAATCTCACAGATTTTCCTGTACAGCCCAGCTTTGGTGATCCACAGATCTCAGCCTCCTGAGCAGCTAGGACTACACTTGTGAGCCACCTGTGCCTGGCTATAATAATACTTTCACAAGTCAAGTTAACAAGGAAAAAATGATTGTGCTCATTTCCTTTTAATAATATTTCTGGATTGGAATAATGAGAATTTGTATGTACTAGATGTTATATCCTTCTAGAGTTTTAGTTCCTAAGTTTTGTTAGCAATTGGTAACATTTCAGGTCTATATCTAAAATGCATCCCAATCTATGGAGTTTTTATTTAAGATGGGCAGAGCTAAAAGGTGTGGGATCTGCAGAAGAGGTGGATAAAAGTTAGGTGGAAAGAAATGATGGACTGAATAGATGGTAAAGTAGGATGATCTTACATTTGGGCACTAGGAATAATGTGTGTCCAGTGCTTATTGTAGAGTTGATCTAATGGCAGGCACAGGCGGCTCACACCTGTAATCCTAGCTGCTCAGGAGGCTGAGATCTGAGGATTGCAGCTCAAAGTAAGCTTGGGTAGAAAGGTCCCTAAGACTCTTATCTTCCAATTAGCCTCCAAAAGGCTGGAAATGGAGCTGTGCCAGAGTGCTATCTTCTTTTTTTTTTTTTTTTTTGGCCAGTCCTGGGGCTTGGACTCAGGGCCTGAGCACTGTCCCTGGCTTCTTTTTGCTCAAGGCTAGCACTCTGCCACTTGAGCCACAGCACCACTTCTGGCCATTTTCTGTGTATGTGGTGCTGCGGAATTGAACCGAGGGCCTCATGTATACGAGGCAAGCACTCTTGCCACTAGGCCATATCCCCAGCCCCAGAGTGCTATCTTTGAGCACAAAGAGTTCAGGGACAGCACCGAGGCTCTGAGTTCAAGCCCTTGCATTGACACACACAGAAAAAAAAATGACCTAAATAGTTGAAAGTTCCTACTTATTTTCTTTTCCTTTATCCTCACATGTCCAGGCTGACTGTGTTGTCATTATTGGAGGCAAATCAAGGGATGCTGGGTCATGGATGGATGACACCTGCGACAGCAAGCAAGGTTACATTTGTCAGACACAGGCTGGTAAGTTCTACCACACCTCACCTGCCTGTGGAATCTATTAGAGGTGACGTTTGAGGGCAGAGAGATCTCCATGTGTTCACACCAGGAGCTGAGTTTGAGTTAGAATCCTTATTGTCCCAGGTCTCACAGCCTTTTTTTTTTTTTTTTTAAACACTTCCTGGGTAGTCAGGGAGATCTGGGCAACTCACGAAGGCCACTGAACAATCCTTTGACATTTTCAGATGTTTGAACAGGACTGCAGAAATCCCAACCTCCTCTTCCTCTGAAAGCCAATTCAAGCCAGACCCCTGTCCTCTTTATACACCCAGCCCCCCAGGCCGGACCCCCCTCCTTTTCATATACCCAGCCCCCCACCACTCACCCTGCATCCATGGGTTCTGCACAGACTCAAACCACCTCCAGAGTGAAAATATTTGGAAAAATAATATTGCATCTCCAGTTGATATCTGCAACCATTTTCTTTTCCTTGCCACAAAACAAATCCATACCGCAACTGTTGGTCCAGCATTTGCATCTTGTCAGGCATTGGAAGCAGCCTAGAAATTATTTGAAGTGTACACAAAAATGTGTGCTGATTCTGGGCATATGCCACATCACTTTTTAAAAAATATTTATTTGTAACTGACATAATAAAACATAAAATATACATGTGTTGGGGGAGAGAGAGTAACCTTGTGATGTTGTAATCCCTATTCTATAGTGTTTCAATTGGGTTATTTATATGCAGTTTAACAAAGGGCATGAATATGTGCTGATTTGGTGACCCCAGTGAGGGGGGTGGCCTGGAGCTTCCCCCCCGCCCCCAGCCGCCTTGCAGGTACTAGGAAAGAGTGCATATGGTCCGCTCACCTGACTGTTAGACAGCCAGCTGGTACTACCAACCCAGGCTGCTATTGGCACCTCGATTCTTTAGACAAAGGTGGCGGGGCGGGGTGGGGGGGTGAGAGCTCTTTCTAGAAGTTAATGGTAATATACAAGCATACTAAAATTTTTTATGTTTTTGTAAGCATAAATGATAGTTTACCATGGAGAAAATATTTTATAATATTTTAATGACAAGGAAAGACCTTACCTCAAGCCTCATTTACCACTTTTCTAATCTTTTTCCAATGGCTTTAAAATCTTCCTACATCTCCAGCTGGGCGATTTTAAAGCAATTCAATACCAGCAGGAGAATTTACTTTAATGAGCAGGTCCAGGGTCTCTTAGGTAATGATAACCTATCGACACTAGAGGGCAGTACAACCAGAAGTTGCTCAGTTGCTCTCTTTCTGAAATAAATGTTAACAGTCAACAGGCATGATCCAAGTTTGGCACTTCTGTTGTAACAGAGCAAGGCAAATGGTGGCTTGAGTTGGTACCAAGTGGAACAGTTCAGAGAATTGTTCCAGGCAAGCGCTCGTAGAAATGGATATCTTGAACCCAAGGCCATTGGCTACTTTTTCTGTAAAAAGCTAGACTTCCATGTCTGTTTGGACTCTTTACCTATTTCTTGCCCAACAGTCTTAAACGTGGCTGTGTTCCAGTGAAGCTTTATTTATGGCATGAATTGGAATTTCACATAAAATTTAAAATGCCAAATAATAGTCTTCTGATTTAAAAGTCATTTGTGTCTCATATGTAAAAACAGATGAAAGGCACAACTTAATCCTCTAGTTGTTGTTTGTGGACCTCTCCCTTGACACTTCAGCTAAACCATACAGAAACTATCTCTGTGTCTTAAGTGGCCTAGAGTACAGGACCCAGAGTATTGATGGTGATTAGAAGCCAATGCTAGCAGACCAAGGAACAAAAAATCAAGAGCTGAAATGACTGTCTTCACGGGACTCTAGCCTCTGGTTCAAAGTTGATATAGTATGGTGGCCTGGATGAAGGGCACAGGAAATAATCATAAGCATTGCACACAATCTTGAAAGCAAGGTTAAATTAACCATGGGTAGGGGTGTGTGTGTGTGTGTGTGTGTGTGTGTGTGTGTGTGTGTGTGTGTGTGTGTTCATTGCAGAACATACCAGAGTTAAAAAAAAATCACTCACAGATGGAGTGAAATAGATACAAATAGACATCAATCTTGCATGGAGTAGAACAACTGGAGAGGGGGCATGAAAAATATTCTTGACCTTGACATTTAACCAACATAAAAAAGATGAATAATGACAATATTATGGATATTACATAATTTATGGGTTCCATCTGTGGCATTTCTTTTACCCAGCTACTAGATCACATTGAATTTGCAGTAAATTTTGTTTATTAGTTTAGAATGTTGTCTATACCTCTATCTTAATATTTGATATACAATTCGGAAACTATTTAATCAAGTGTGCTGATTTAAAATAACACCTTGTAGCTGGGCACCTGTAGCTCATACCTGTAATCCTAGCTATTCAGGAGGCTGAGATCTGGAAAATGTAATTTAGAACACAATCTGGGCAGGAACATGAGATTTTTAAATCTCAAATTAACTAACAAACAGCCAAAAGTGGAGCCTTGAGCAATAGCTCAGGGAAAGGGCCCAGGCATTGAGTTCAAGCTCCCAAACTGACACTACACACACACTAAAAAAACTTGCTTAATATCTGCCAGTTTGTACCTAGGATATTTGGATTGTTCCTGTGATGGATAAGATACAATAATCATATACTGACGAGGCTTCATTTTTACTTATTGATAATGCTAATAAAAATAATCTTTTTTATTCCAGACCCTTCTTTGCCTAATCTTCCAACAACAGTCCCTACCAATGGCTTTATTAAATACGGGAAAAGCAGTTATTCGTTCATGAAGTTAAAGTTACCCTGGCAGGAAGCAGAGAAATACTGCAGAGATTACAATTCTCTCATGGCTAGCATTCTGGATCCTTACAGCAATGCATTTGCATGGATGCAGATGAACACATTCAATGTTCCTCTGTGGATTGGCCTCAACAGTAATTTGGTAAGCCTCGGGAAACATGCACAGCTTGGTATGGTGGGTGAACTGTGGTCACACATGATACTCAAATGCTCCTTTTGCCAGACATTTATGTGAAAGAAACCATGCGGCATAATGTGAAATGAGGAAACCTTATCTCAAACACCCCAAGCAAACAAACAAGAATATAACCTGATCTTGGAAGGGTCCACTACCTTGAAGGTTCTAATAGCTACTGTTGTGTCAAAAATCAAACGAAGAATTCTCTAACTAATATTAACACTCTTGTTACTTTTGAATAGGAAAATGACAGGCTGCATCTAAATAGTTTTACTTAGTCACTTATTTCATTGCAGAAGCATTACCCCTAGGCCATGATAATTGAAAAAGCAGGTTGGAAGCATGGAAGCAGGTGATAACATAGATTTTATATTGGGTTGGCAAGCCAGTTTAGAGTTGTTACAGGTCCTGAAGATGTGGATCTTCTGGGCAGGTGTGAGAAATAGTTCATTGCTATCTACTCCCTTCATTCCATTATAGAAATAGTTCATTGCTATGCACTTCCTTGATTACATTATAGAAGGGTTGGTAGAAAACAGGAAGAATGAGGCCCAGAACAAAGAGTGGTGAGAGAATTGCTAAAATATTCCTAAAATGAACCTTCTCCTAGGTTCCATCTGTCCACCCTCCATTCATTTAGTAGCTAGGCAATCAACACATCTCTAAGTAGAAGAAATTGAGATGTCTATAAGTAGGTATTTAACAGGTAATGCCCGAAGTATTAAGATAGGTACACATCAAGTTATTGGAGGAGAGAAAAGGATCCACTTAGGTGAGAAGAAAGACCCAAAAGGACTTCTTTAGTAAAGTCTTCCATTTTAGATGTAGCCTAAGATGGCAGAACTTTAAGAAGGAATGTGAAGGAATATCATAGCGCTCCCAATACCATGACACAGAAATAGAAAACTTTATGTGATGAGTATTTCTAGAGTAGTGAAGTGAATATTTAAAAGTAAATCATTCATGATGATGTAGATGATTAAACTTAGGCAAGGCACTTTTTCCATCTGTGTTGGCTATGCTTTTATTTATTTATTTTGCTTTTATTTATTTTTATTTTTGTTTTTATTTAAAAAATAATCTTCAAGGAAGTGGTGCTGTGGCTCAAGTGGTAGAGTGCTAGCCTGGAGCACAAAGAGGCTCAAGAACAGCACTTAAGCCCTGAGTTCAAGCCCCACAACTGACAAAACCCTAAAAAAAGATAAAAACAATCTTCAAGTAATGGTGTTTCAATTCAACTCACAACAGTTTGTGAGTCCAATATTTGACTATGATTTTAAACAGTTTGACAAAGTGTTTCTTTGGTTTCTTCTCACAATTCTCATGAATTTAGGGTGGGATTATATTTCAATTTGAGAAACAATGGTCTTCTACCATACCTAGAAGAAAGTTCTAACTTGAGCTAGCATGCGCCTTTAGTTATTGACCTTGTGTCTCTGGTAATTGGCTTAGTAAATCAAATGAGGTAGTTAAAATGCTTGGCTTAAAAATGGTTCCTAATGTTCTGTCTTCTCTTCTTAGTTATGATTTGTAAGACAAATCTCTTTTGAATGGTTAGCAAGCTATTGCTGATAAATAATATTTTATTTATTTATTTTTAATTTTTTTGGCCAGTCCTGGGCCTTGGACTCAGGGCCTGAGCACTGTCCCTGGC
This sequence comes from Perognathus longimembris pacificus, assembly GCF_023159225.1. Lineage (NCBI taxonomy): Eukaryota > Metazoa > Chordata > Mammalia > Rodentia > Heteromyidae > Perognathus > Perognathus longimembris. The sequence goes on from NC_063178.1 coordinate 14,445,400, forward strand.
TTCTTCCAGCTCAAGGCCAGCACTCTGCCACCTGAGCCACAGGGCCCCTTCTGGCCGTTTTCCATATATGTGGTGCTGGGGAATCGAACCAAGAGCTTCATGTGTAGGAGGCAAGCACTCTTGCCACTAGGCCATATTCCCAGCCCCGATAAATAATATTTTTGAGATTATTGATTACATAACTATTCTGACTGAATTTGATAAACGAATTGGGAATGAAACAACTGTATTTGGGAAAAAAATGACATCATGATTCCTATAGTTGAAAGACTATCTGGCTGGAAATGGAAAGCCTAGACTCCATCTTATCTTTCCAGATAAACACTTAGTATCCACTGCAGAATGCAGAAGGTCAGGAGAGATTAGGGATTTTTCAAGGACTCATGAAATTACTCAAACTATCTAATTTTACTATATTACCATATACTATTTGCTTTATTACTTTGTTTACTATAATTTCAATAATCTAAGAATATTTTGTTATAAAGATTAAACTTTTATTTGATCTTGAAAACAAGAATTTTATGGAAGAAGACATAGACTGGCTTTCTTTCTTCCCTTCCCTTCCCTTCCCTTCCTTTTCCTTCATTTTGGATTTATTGCTTTTCTTTCTTTCTTTTTGTGCCAGTTCTGGGGCTTGAATGTAGAACTTGAGTGCTGTCTATGAGCAATTGGCTCAAGGCTAGCACTTTACTACTTGAGCTACAGCTCCACTTCTGGCTTTTTTGTTTGTTTGTTTTTTTGCTTGTTTGTTTTGTGGTTAATTGGTGATAAAAGTTTTATAGACTTTTCCTACCCAGGCTGGTTTTGAACTGTGATCCTCAGCTCTCAACCTCCTGAGTACTAGGATTATGTGAATGTTCTTTTAAAATATATTCAATGACATATTCCTCAAAATAGCTAAAAAATACACATTTGGGAGAAAAATATGCCTTTACTGGATTTCATAATTTCTTTTTTTTTCTTTATTGTCAAAGTGTGATACAGAGGGGTTATGGATTTTATAATTTCTTGGCAGAAACAATCCACAAGGTTTTTGTTGTTGTTATTATTGTTTTGAATTTTTTATACCCAAATATTCAAGATTCTACGTCAGATCACAGTCTTGAGTATACCTTTTATTCTTCATTGGGCCTTTTGATGGCTTTTAAAGGAAGCACGATGCAGGCTCACCATTGTTCCTCTTTGTGCAGACCAATAATGAATATACTTGGACTGACAAGTGGAGAATGAGGTACAGTAACTGGGCTGCGGATGAGCCCAAGCTGAAATCCGCCTGTGTCTATCTGGATGTTGACGGCTACTGGAAGACATCGTATTGCAACGAAAGCTTTTACTTTCTCTGCAAAAGATCAGATGGTAATTAGGAATGTGATTGAATGACACAGCTTCATGGTGCATTCTACAGAAACAGACTTAACAATCCTAAAGTCAGTGAAACCCCCCAAATAAAAAGGACAGATCCAAATGACATACACGAAAAGCTAGTTAATGTTTTTATGTGATAATATATAATATAATTCTCTTCAGTTACTAAAATATTGTTTCACACCTTATAGACACTATAGGCATTGGTTGGTTTTCAAAATTAATTTTTCTCCAGCCCTGGGGCTTGAACTCAGGGCCTGAGCACTGTCCCTGGCTTCTTTCTACTTAAGGCTAGCACTCCACCTCTTGAGCCACAGGCACCTCTTCTGGCTTTTTCTATATATGTGGTGCTGAGGAATTGAACCCAAGGCTTCATGTATGCAAGGCAAGCACTCTACCAGTAGGCCACATTCCCAACCAGTTCAATACAGTTTTTTATCCACAGAGATCCCAGCCACGGAGCCTCCCCAGCTGCCGGGTCGGTGTCCGGAGTCTGAGCACACGGCTTGGATCCCTTTCCATGGCCATTGCTACTACATAGAGTCTTCATTTACAAGAAACTGGGGCCAAGCTTCTCTGGAATGTCTTCGAATGGGTAAGTGTCACATTTCCCCCCAAGAATACTCCATGCATCCAGTCAGGTGAATGACAATATACTGGAACATAGGGCCATGTAAGGTGATTTTCATGATGCTGGGGTTCAAATCCAGGGCTCCCTGGATAAGTGCCCTGCCACTGGGCCATGTTCTCAGGCCCATGTTTAGTTTTGTTTTTATAGTCTTTTTTTTTTGTAATTTTATGCAATCCAAATAATACTTTCTATCTTTTCAATCTCAAAAGAGAATTTAGGTGAAAAAAAAAATCACTTGCTGAGTGAATCTTTCTTTCTTATCAAATGCCCTAAATCCTTAGGAGTATCACTGCTAATCATCTAAGCTCCCCTCTTTTCACAGATAAGCTGATGTGTTGCTGTAAGATTAAATAGAAACGTTTTTGCACCTGGATATCATATTCATAACTCAAATAGATAGGATACAGATGAACGACTTGTCCAATGAAATTTTAAAATGTCAAAGACATGAATTTTTTTCTTCTTTGAGAGAGGTTAGAGTCTCAGTTTATAGCTCAGGCTGTACCCAGACTCATTATATTGACCAGACTGGCCTCAAACTCATGATTCTCCTATCTCAGCCTTCCAAGTGCTGGGATGATAAGTGGGTGCCAGCACAACTGCCTCAAAACCACTCATTAAATCCCACTGACGATTTTACTGAATTGCTTTTACTGTGTGCTTTTTTTTTTAAATCATGTCACACCTTATGGTTCTTTGTCCAGGAGTTGGATAGGGTTATAGGCTCATTTTGTTAAGCTCATTCAAAATTTAACTCTGATCTTCAACTTCCGATTCTCAGTGAGAAGAAGTCTGCTCTATCAGTTTTTGATTAGTGTGTATTGGTGCTCTGTTGTCACACACACATATATCTAATTATTATATTTCCCTGAGTAGTTGAAGTTTATCTTTGTAGAATATCTTTATTTTCTCTAGCAAGGACTTTCTATCAACATTTATTTTATCTTAATGTTTGTCATCATAATATTTTATCTTTAATGTTTTTGCCCAATACCCACCACTTTTAAAGTTATTTGTATAGAGACATCTTTTCCCATACTGTTGCTTTGAACTGATTTACGTCTTTGGATTTCATAATGTGTTTTTTTTATTCCAGATGGCATATCTTTGGATCTTTCTAATTAATTAGTGTGGTGGTTCTGGAAGTCTTTTTTTTTTTTAAGTGAATGTTTAATTCATTTACATTCTTTGTACTGAGGAAGTAATTATCTATATGTCCTTTCTTCTGTAATCTTTTGTTTTCCCTATTTCTCCATGGTTGACTTATCTTGTTTTTGTTACATAAGATTTTTTGTATTGATTGGATTCCTTGATCCATTTTTTTTCTCTACAGTTCTACATGACTCACATGTCAACTTTGTTAGATTGGTTGAGTCATACCTCACTGTAAATTGTGGGAGCATCTGTAGATGGTTCTTTTTTTAGTGGTTGCCCTGGGGATTACAGTTCATAGTTTTGTTACTATTGGCCACGGCAGCATAACTTTATTGTTAAGACTTGACTCGAAGCCTTGCTCATGTTTGCCTATCTTGCATTAACCGTTCAGCGCTTGTACGTAAACACGATGCTTCGAAAGCCTTATTCAGTCTATCAGAAGGCATGCTGTACTTCTGAGATGCATATTCATCCATTAAGACTCTTCCCCTTAAGTAAGGAAGTTGGGCTGATTCCTATTGTTCTTAGTATGGTTTATAACGATGTTCCAGATGCATACAGCTGTTTGTTCCCATTCTATTCACCCTTATGTTCTTTACAGATTCCTCTTTGGCTTCCATTGAAAGTGCTGCTGAGTCCAGTTTTCTGTCATATCGGGTGGAGCCTCTTAAAAGTAAAACAAACTTTTGGATAGGCATGTTCAGAAATGTTGAAGGTAATATTCACAGGAATGTTATTTAATTGCAAATGTTTCAGATGGTGGCATATAAAACAAGGTTTCCGTTCCAGCAAGCCTTGCCTTAAACACTGATTAATTTGTGATGACTTTGAACCCTCAAACTCCTATTTGTATGTGAGATGAGAACTGAAAGTTGAAATGACTGAAATGATATCAAAGTTGCTAGTTAACAAAGTCTTCTGTAGCTAAGGTGAGGAAGGTTTAAAGAGCATTTCTGTCTTCATTTTTGTTTGAATAAAAAGAGGTAGGGAAGAGTAAGATGAAAGGTTTGTACTAATTAAACATAAGTTTCTGAGGGATGAAGGTTGCATACATGCAGCCATGGTACTAAGTAGATACTGTGTGGAAAATGAACTAAGCAACTTGTGAGCAGGGATGGGAGGGGAAAACTGGAGGAAAGGGAGGGGTGGCCTTGTTCAAAAGGAAATGTACTCACTACCTGACTTATGAAACATTAACTCCTCTTTACAAGGCCTTAATAATAACAATAAGAAGAAAGAATGAAATTGTCAACCAAAGCTATATGACACATAGTCTTCTTGATTTCATTCCCTACTGTAATTGCTCACTATAGTTTTGGTTCTAGTGCTAAATAATATGCTTTAGATCTCTTGTACCAGTGACCTGAGCTTCCAATGGCTGATTTCAACTTCTGCTTTTATCTGTTCCATGTGGTCACTAGGAAAGTGGCTGTGGGTAAACAATAACCCGGTCTCCTTTGTCAACTGGAATTCAGACGATCCCCCTGGTGAACGAAATGGCTGTGTCGTGTTAATGGCATCTTCGGGGACTTGGAATAACGTCCACTGTACTTCCTACAAAGGATTTATCTGTAAAAAACCAAAAAGTAAGTTTGAAGTTTGTCATCGGGTACCCTGTCTCCAGGCTACCATTTCTTGCAAAGAGTAAGAAGCCAGGTGTGGGATTATAATGTGATGATGATGAACTGGCCCATGGCACACTCTTGTTATGCATGGTAATGAGGTACCGATCAGAGCTGCCCCGCTGCCATAATGATTCTGGCATATTAGTGCACTTATACATGGATATCCATGTAGATGGACTTGCTAAGTCCCAAGAAGGAGGGAAAGCTCATCTACAAAGATAGCTATAAATAGATGTTTAAAGACATGCAGTAGATGAAGTAGTTTTGTTCTTTCAGTAGGTTTGATTAATATGGAATTGTTCTGATATTTAGTTTTCTTTAATTCTCTTTTGAGATGGCGCAACCTCTGCAGCGTCACAGTCTTATTTCACTCTTCCTTCAAAAACCTTGTAACCCCCTAGACTTCCATGGGCCAATTTCAAAATTGCTTATTTTAAGTAATTGTACAGAAGTTTCAATTCAATGTCAAGTTTATGATTACAGTGGTTCATGATATTACCTCCTTAATCATCCCCCTCATCTCATCTCTCCCAACCCCACCCATTCCTTCAGTTCACTTTGTTCTATTTTCACACACATACATTGAATATCATGACTGCATTCTTCCACCTTTCATTGCTCCATCATTAGAGTCAGTCGGTTTTAAAAGCACCAGTGCTCAAGTTCCACTTTGGAGGAGTACACTTTTGGAGGTGTGTGTGTGTGTGTGTGTGTGTATGTGTGCAAGACCTATCTGCTTTCTTCCACAAGGCTAGTACTAGCCATTTGAGCCACAGCTCCACTTCAGGCTACTGGGTAGTTAATTGGAGATAAGAGTTTCATAGGCTTTCCTCCCTGGGCTGGCTCTGAACTATGATCCTTAGATCTCAGCTTTTTGGGTAGCTAGGATTTCAAGTGTGAGCCACCAGCACCCAACAAGGAATACATTTTTCAGATCTTACAATATATTTAAACTAATCTAGCTGTAGGATCCTGTAATGGTATAGACAAATGGAAAGATAGCTAGATATATGGGTGGTATGTATATAGACTGGTATACGGATATCTTACTATATATGTCCATCCATCCATATCATATCATCAAAAACCAAACATACAGAATTTCATGTACCTCTGAGCCAAATAAAATTTGCTGTCTACATGTAGTTATTGGGGTTTTATAACTACTACTATTATTTTTTTTTACCAGTTGTTGATGCTGAAACTACTCATATATCTGTTACAACAAAAGGTAAGCCCATGATTCATTTTCTATTAGTAATATTACAATACGTCATTTTGAAAGCCCCAGAAATCTTTTCCTAGGCTCCCTGCATATTTTTGTTGGTAGTGGAACTTAAACTCAGAGCTTTCACTTGGCTTTTTTTTTTTTTGGCCAGTCCTAGGCCGTGAACTCAGGGCCTGAGCACTGTCCCTGGCTTCTTTTTTGCTCAAGGCTAGCACTCTGCCACTTGAGCCACAGCACCACTTCTGGCCATTTTCTGTATATGTGGTGCTGAGGAATCGAACCCAGGGCCTCATGTATACGAGGCAAGCACTCTTGCCACTAGGCCATATTCCCAGCCCCTTCACTTGGCTTTTTTGCTCAAGGTTGGTGCCCTGCCAGTTGAGACACTTTTCTATTTCTGGATTTTGCTGGTTATTTGGAGATAGGAATCATGCAGGTTTGTCTGTCTACTCAGGCTGGCTCCAAACCATGATCACCAGCTCTCAGCCTCTTTAGTAGCTAGGATTGTTGATTGGCATGAACTCCTGGCTGCCAGCTCCATGAACTTTTAGAAGATTTGCTTAAGCTAACCAAACTTTGTCATTAAGATATTGACCTACCTTCAGTGGTATTTTAGAAAAGCAAATCTTATAGCCAGATTTTACCCAAAGAAATCTCTCAGAAGCATAGTTTGCTTTTTTTTACAAAATAATTGTTTCACAAGAGTCCAGGAAGAAATTTCTCTCCAGAATTCTATGGTATCTATTTGTTTGTCTCTCTGACTTTCTCTCTCTCCCTCTCCCTCTCTCAGCAAAAGTTTTTTAATTGAATTTTTATAGACAAGTAGGATTAGATGACTAATCTAATTTTACTCATTTTGTTGGCATCTTAAAAAACTCAAAATGAGACTCATGGCTTGCCAATAACTACCTGATTAGCCTTTTGCCTACTACTGATAAGTTAACATGTTATAGTCGTATTTTTCATTTGTTTTTAATAATAATTATTATTATTTTGTTTATCTTCTCATATTTGTGACTCAGCCTTGGATTATTTTGAAAGATGGTGTATACACACATATTTTTAACATGGTCTTCAGTGCTGCCTAGACAGACCAAGTAAACACTTTATAATGGAATTAATCATCCTGACAGTTTTTTAAACAACATCTTGTTGGCTTGTTTTTAATGTCTAGCATTCTGCTTGACAAATAGCACTGGAAAGAATACTTACACATTTGATTTTTCCAATAGGAAAAGAGGTATCATTTTCTACATGTATTTAATCCTCTGTCTTCCTCTACTCATGGGCTTATTTGTTTGTTTGTTTATAGCTGACTCAAGGAAAATGGAGCCTTCCAAATCTACTTCCAGCGCAGCAGGAGTTGTGGTCATTGTGATCCTAATTCTCATAGGTGCTGGGTTGGCTGCCTATTTCTTCTATAAGAAACGCCATGTGCACCTACCTCAAGAGGGAGCTTTTGAGAACACGCTCTATTTTAACAGCCAATCAGGATCAGGAATCAGCGATACCAAAGATCTCATGGGCAACATTGAACAGAATGAACATGCTGTTATCTAGGATCATCTCATGACTGGGTCATGTGGGAGTTTCCAAAAGTTGGGAAGTTTTCAGTTCTTTAATTCAATGTGACTTGTGTCTTTTAAAAATTAGTACTACATTGTACTGGTCTTTCCTTTGCTTCATTGAAGAAAAACATAATTTGCTTACATGTTCTAACCTGGCAAGACACTATTGTTATTATTATTATTTTACACTAGAGGGCTAATAGTATTGATTATCACTCTAAAAATATTCCAGATGAATATGCAGCACTGGAATGATAACTCTGAGGTGTCCTTGGTAGCTCAGGTCACCTTTATGACAAGAACTCTAGAAATAACCAGCTAAGCCTTCTGAAATATTTTAAGCAACATCTAAAGAGAGTCTATCCACTCCATTGCAATTCAACAACTGGAAGACCATTTTAAAACCAAGTACAAATAACATCAAGTGGAACAAAAATTTAGTGTCTTTTATGACTACTGTTGATTTCATTACATTTAGTTAGAACTGTATTTGTCAACACACAAGAGTAAGGAGACTGAGAATTTCATCATCCCTAAGCAAGATACTACAGACTGAATACTACAAAGTTGTTTTGTTATTTGTATATCAAGGAGGCAAAGATGTTAAATAAAAGTGTAAATTTGAGTAACTGGGTGTACTTAGATAATGTGAAATAAACATTAAAGACAAGGTCTATTTTTAATAGATTTGCATTTTGGTGATCTTGCTACAGATAAATTTACTCTTAAATGATATTATCAGCAGAGGAATACTAAACTAAACTTTCATCTGTTTGGAAAAAGAATGTTGTCAAAATACTCTGGGTCAATGAAATTTTTTACTAAAATAATTTGCAGAATTTCCCCAGACCTTCCTTTATAACATTGATTCAACTCAGAATTCAACCATCAGATGCATTCTTATTAGGGATTGAAACAGTAATCGACCAGTTGTGGTGGTGCATGCCTATAATTTCAGCAATCAGGAGACTGAGATAGAGAATCATGTGTTCGAGGCCAGCTTGAGCCACAAAGTAAGTTCAAGGCCAGCATGGGCTATATAGTGAAACCCAGTTTCAAAATATAAAGCGTTCTAAGTAATTGTTCTTCTCCCTCTAGCAATTCATTTTTGCTTAAGAATTTTGCCTTCGGTAAAGCTTTATGTCTATTGTGAAATATTTTGTAGGTTTCCCATTCCCACATAGGCATTCTGCCATCTTATTTAAGGAGTTGGTCATATTCTTTACTCAGGACCACTGGACCAATGAATAACATTATGGAGATGGTCAGTGTAAGGTCCTCTCCCAGAGGGCTACATGCAGATGCCCCCACCTGATTGTCTCCACCGGTTACCTAGGTAACCTGCATACCTGGAGGCAGTTGCCTCCCCTTCCCTGAGGTCACATCCTGGCCACACCTCCCCATCCCAGCCCTACATAAAGGCATCCCCCTGGGGTGGCTCGCTCTCTTGCCCACCTCATGCACCTTGAACTTGGGAGCAGGTCAGCAGAATAATTCTCTCCTGCCTGAATACTGCGTGGCGTTCTCCTTTACCGGCTACCTACTTTAAAAACCTAACATATATGGTGCCGTGACTTGGGAAGGGCTTAAGAGTCAGGACAGCTGGAATTCCCCTCTATTTTTTTCTCCTTTTTCTGGGAGCATCCCCAGTTCTGACAGCCCTTTTTCTGCGAACCGAACTGCTGTGAGATGCCACGTGGCACTTTTCACCAATACCATTGCTGGCCTCCGCATCCACATTGCATTTGTGTTCATGTCATTTTCTTGGAGGGTGGGGGGGACCATAGCTATATTCCCCAGACTGTCCATAATTCACAAAAGATTTACCTGCACCTGATTGAATGGGGTTATAATAGTTCCCAATACCCCCAACTTATATGGGTGAGGGAGAAAAATGGGAATTGAGATGTGGACAATTGGTTTAATGGTTGTTGGATACCTTTTTGTTTTCTTGGTAAAAACAAAATATTAAAGAGATGTCAGTGTAAATAGTGGCTGCAATGTCAAAGCAGTTTGTGGTAAATTATACAAAAACATCTCTGCTTCTCACTGTGTATTCCTTTTATCTCTCATTTTGCGTGTTTGTGTGTGTGTCTCTGTGTGTGTGTCTGTGTCTGTTACTCTGTCTCTCTCTCTGACTCGTCTCTGTCTCTTTTTCTCTATGCTTCTGACTCTTTCCCCCTATACCCTTTTGCTTCCTCTTTCTCAAGACACATCATACAAAATTGGGAGAAATATATGGCTTGCAAAAATTATGTAAGTTATTTTTATTATTACTCAGGGAAGTATCTTCACAGTAAATATTTTAGACTCTAAACAATACATACCTCAGACTGAAATATCTTATCCTGTGGGGACGCATCTGTCTGTGACAGGGTGGCTGAGTATTATAGTTCATAAGCCTACCTTGTCCACATAAACACGTAATCAAATAGATCAGTCTTGTGCCGTTACACACCTATCCAAACACAGCATTAAAAGAGCAGACATGGATTAGAGCAGGAGGAGGTCTTAGGTGGAGAGGAGTAGTCTTCATATGATTTGTTTTATACTTTTCTTTTTTGATTTGGGTTGCTGTAGTTTATTGTTGGTTTGTTTAAACCAGAAGTTGTCTCTGGAGATCAGACATTTTGATGCACTTGCTCTCTTCACTGGCTTTGCAAGTGTTTCTGCTTTTTAGCAGAGTACAGTAGCTCGAAGATTTGTAAGGATTCTTTTCCTCAGCTGAACTCAAACACTGTGAGAAGCCTATAACTTTAATTCTAAGAGTATCTGTAGAACCTGGCAGACTCTGGAGGTCTTCCTGTTTCAGCCTGAACTCATAAATCTGCATGCATGTATATGGAGTCTCTTGTCAAATATTCCCTGATAAATGTGCCATCCACTGAGCTATACCCCTGTAGATTTCATTAGCAACACAAAGCAGCACCTGTCCACAGGAAGTGCACTGTAATGGTGGTCCACACTCACTAGCAGACCATCATCCAACAACATGGTGGACACATGGGTAGAGTACACTAAAGGTGTTAAGGGAGCTGTGAGAAGACACAGCAGTGGTGGTCAGCAAGAAAAGAGCCAACTTTTGTGATCTCCAAAGATTACGTTGGTGGGGGAGGAGTCTTCTTTAAGCAAATATATATATATATATATATATATATATGCGCAAAGTGAAAATAAATTTGTAGACTAGTTCATGAGAAATGGCAAAATTTTTAAAGTTAGTAATTATGTCAACCATCACACACTAAAGATGATGTTACTTTTAGTAACTTCCTGCCGGATTTCTTATTTGCTAAGGACTGATGAGAGAAAATATGTACAGTAGACTGGGAACAGCAATGTATTTTCTCACAGGTCTGAGGTTGGGTGCAATCAATGTACTGGAAGCTGAGGCTCCCAGGAGGCCTGTCTCCTGACTTGTGGGCAGTAACCCTCTGACTGTCTCTCACATGGCTGTCCTCCTCTGTGTGTGTGCTCACCACTTGGGCTGTGTGCTAAGCCTCATCTCCTTTTAAGGAGATGGCATTTGAGCTTACCATAGTGTCCTTATTTTAACTTCATCATTCTTTACAGACTACCTGTATAGAGTTATAATTCTGAGTTCGTGTGGATCAAGGCCACAGTGTACTAACTGTGGGACCTAAAATTGAATCCATAGCATACTTCTATAGCATTAAAAAAATTTAAGGCAACAGTGGCATTTGATACAGGGATTTGTTTGCTTGTTTTTTGCTAGACAAATGCTCTACCACTTAAGTCTCGTCTCAGATCCCTTGTCCTTTAGTTAAAATTTTCTGATAAGCTCTTGTGCTTTTGCCCAGGGCCTCTGGGGACCACGTCTTCCTATTTATCTGGGATTAGTGATAACTATGAGTGGTAGCACATAGCTGGGATTATGGGAATAAACCAACTTGTCTGATTTCTTTGTTGAGATGGGGTGTTACTTTTTGCCTGATCTCCTCTCAAACCATGGTTCCAGTCTTCCCTTCTTGAATAGCTGAGATTACAAGTTTAACATTTGTTTCTAATTGTCCTTTGTATTCACCAGGATTCTCCAGAGAAACAAAGGCAATAGTGTGTGTATATGTAGGGGGAGTGAGGGATGGATGAGCTGAGAGAGAGAGGAACAAGACGGATTCGGGGAATTGTTACAGGATGCTGAAGGCTTGGAAATTCCAATATCTACTGACTGTAGACCAAGAAGTGATTAGTTCAAGTACCCATCTCTCCTTGCTTGCAAGAAGTCTTTATTCTGTTGAGGATTTCAACTGACTTGAGGAAGCTCACTCACATTATGAAAGATAACCAGTATTACTTGATTCACCAATTCAAATGCTAATCTTGTTCAAGACATCTTCACAGAAGCATCTAGAATCTTTGGCCAAATATAAAAAAATACTATTATTTATTAAAAGTATCTGATTTGGGTACATAATGTTTGATATTTGGATGGGCCAAATTATTACATAAAACTATCAGACTCCTTTATGTGGCAATGCTTTCATCTGGTTTTTTTTTTTTTTTTTCGTAGTAGAGGGAAACAGGTAATTTAGTCTCTAGTATAGCTGGTCAAAATTAAAAAAAAATATTTGATAGTATAAAAAGTTTTAGACAAACCTCTTTATATGTAAAATTTTAAGATTGTCATCAAATACATGAAAACTCTCATTTACAAACGTAACTGAGGGCATTCATTCTGGTGCATGTATGAAACAAATAATCTTTATAAGCATTGAATTTGACCGCTAAGCATATATATATATATATATATATATATATATATTTGCTTTTACAATTACATAGGCTCCTGGCCTTCCTCCTCCTTCTCTTTCAGAGAGAGTGTGCTTACATAAGCCCCACAGTGCTGGAATGTGCCAACCCCTTGCCTCAGTCTCCTGAGTGTTGGCTGAGAGATGGGCGTCGCCATGCCTCACGGCAGCTTTGTGGTACACCCCTTCCACTAGGCTGAGCTAGGGTACTGCTACTTAATCAGCCCTAATCTAGGTTATCTGTAAAGTCATGTCATAGATAGAATGAAAGTCCCTAATCAGTTGGCTTTAATGTGGAGAGACTGTTGTAGGTGGGCCCCACTTATCAGTGGCATGGGCTTGAGGGGTGGGGAGGGAGGAAGAGGAGGAGGAGGAATAAAGAGCACAGCTTAGGCGTGTGCCCTATCCTGATTGGATTGTCAGGACTGATTGTCCCTCTCTGATAGCCTGTCTAATGGACTTCAGACTTAGCAATTGTACACTGTACAAGTTAAATCCTGTAATATGTCACTATATGTACATGGGTATGTACAATTTTACTCTGGTCATAAGACTCACTCTTCTCACTGGTTCTGTATCTATTGTTGACTCTTGATTCCTACAGTGACAACCGCACAAACATATTATCCTACTAAAACCCAAGCCAAGTGTATTCCAGAGTCCCCACCATCAGGCCATGCCAATGAAACTGTAATGGGAGGGCATCTGAGATGGAGTAGAGAAGAACTATGATCAGTGTATCTTAGGCAAATGTTATTTAAAAGAACATGATCATAGCCAAGCATTATACATGCCTGCAATCCCAGAACTCCAGAGGCTGAGACAGGAGGACTGTGAGGTTTGACCTTACCTGGGCGATCGAAAGCCAAACAAGGCCAGACATGGCCTTGCATTACATGGCCTTGCATTCTTCAACAAAGGAATGTGACCACAGGTGGAGGCTGGGAGGATTGGAATTCAATGTCAGCTAGGCAGAAATCTATCAAGACCTATGGCGACAATCGAGCCAGGGCTGCTGGTTTAGGTCTATAATTCCAGCTACACAGAGGCTTAAATGGAAGGATTGCACTCTGAGTTTGACCCAGGCAAAAAAGTGAGAGCCTTTTAAAAAAAGGCAAAATAGAGCTGGGGGAGTGACGAAAGGGCAGAGAGAACGCCTGCCTCGTTGAGTTTAAAACTCATACTATCCAGGTGACAGTGGCTTATGCTTATGATCCTAGTGACTCAGGAGGCTAAAATCTGAGGGTTGTGTCTCAAAGCTAGTCCACAGACAAATCCAAGAGATTCTAACCTCCAGTTAACTGGCAAAAATGTACTACTGAAGGTATGACTCAATTGGTAGAGGGCCATCCATGAGTGAAAAATCCAACTGAGATCTCAAGGTGAGTTCAAAGTCCCTGTACTAGCATACACACACACACACACACACACACACACACACACACACACACACACCCAAAACAACAACCCCCCAATAAAAAGTCCTAAAATGAAAATCTCCTATACCTAAAAAAAAAAAACCCAAAACAAACAAAAATGCAACCAATCAACTAAACAAAACCCCAAACCAGGCCCTTGAAGCTATTCTCAAAAGCAAATGATCTGGAAGCTTCTGTCTTCATGCCCGGGCTGGCTTGGGGAGCTGAGCCCGTTCAGTAGACAGCATCTTGCAGGAAAGGAGGCAGTCTGGCAGGAAAACCGGAGAAAGTTTGATCAAAGCCCTGTGGATGAGATGAAAGGCATCTGGGCACAGAGCAGGAGGAGGTGGAGACTTGGCCTGGGGCAGAGCCATCCAGGGGTGGGAGTAGGGGTGGGGGTGGGAGGGAGCCTTGCCTCTGTGTGGTCCTCCAGCCTCTGACCTGCATTCCTACATCCTGCTATGGTGTCAGACCTAGCCCAGAAAAATAACATGTAATAAAAAGTGAATGTGTGATCTGGCCCAGAAGAGGCCAGTAGTACTGCCCTCCTACACTCCGGCATGGCAATTTCAGGCAATGGATGACTCTAGTTAATTCCCCAAATGAGCATCAGAGACCTGCAGAGCCTGTGAGCACCTGAGTGTGGACCCATAGAGCATCTGACTTTTCTCATAAACACAGGACCAGGCAGGCATTCCTATTTTTCTTTTGGGAGCATGAATATTACTTACAATGCACTTACAACATATGAGAATGTACTCTCTGTTGATACTTTAAGAGAAGAAAAAAATAACTTAATTAATATGTGTTCGGAGGTGCATTGTAATCACTGGGGCCTTTGCTGTAGGCCCAATGGGCCCAATAATTAACAGAATAAGCACAATTCCAAGTGATACCGTTTAACAGTGAAGGCCTAAGGTTTGAGAGTACCTATCCCAACTCAAGTGTTGAAATGCAATTGGCAATGGGCCTTTAAGAGACTTTTAGGACCCAGAAGGGCTCCTTCCTTGTACCTAGGGTTGAGGTCCTTATAAAAGAGGTTTTCTGCTGCCTTTAGAAACTTTGACCTTCTTCCTACACCATGTGAGGTTCAGCTTCCTTGCCTTTCTATCCCAGACCAAGGATGAAGCTGGAACGCTGACAGGGAACACCAGCATTTTAATCTTGAACCCCTTGACCACCAAACATGGCAAGATGGTGTTAATTGACTCTTTATAAATTATGCAGTCTGTAGTATTATATTATAGCCACAGGAAGCAATGGAGACAGGAGGAGAATTATTATTACATCATGTTAAATAGTGCTTCCTTGAAGGTATTCACTGTGTCTCAGGACTCCTCATCCGCTCAAATTCTTGAGGACAGAGAGGTAGTCATCTCAGTTATAGGAGAACAGTGGGTGGATTTCTGGGTGTAGAATGGCAAATGAATTTTTTGTTTTGGGGGGTTTTATTGTTTTCGTTTTCTTTTGCCACAGAGAAGCTTTGGCCCCACATCATTATATTATCATGTGTCTATTTTCATGTTTCTGTTTTTTCTTAAGAAATCCATGCTATGTCCAACTATCAATATGAAAATTTTCTTATAACATTGTTTTGGGTTAGGCTTTACTGGATGATGATGTCAAAGATGATAGTGACAACAATTCCCACTGGAAATTACATGCAAACCACTCAACCAAGTACCAGGTGGTAGACTTTCTTTAGTAGTTCTTTAGGATGGTGCTGTTGACTCTTCAGCATCCTCTAATAGGCAGTTGCTGGCATGGCTCTAGAGTCCCACTGCACTGTGGGCTCCAGATGATTAACTTGATTCATGACAGCTCTGCACAGTTGGTTTTTGGTAAGGGTTATTGATCCACTTGAACTACGGGAGAGGGATTAATGGAAACCTTTCCTATCATAGCTTTCTCCTATGAGTCTGATTACAGCTCCAGTGAGCTCAATCCCCCAAGACTTTTAGAGTTCTACACAGCTACCATACTCTGCTCTCCCCCCCGACCCCCTTCTTCCCCCTATTGATTTAAGTCTTTGGGGATAGACACTTCAAACTTTCTGGATCTGTTCTTAGTTCATAAATTTAGCAGGAGTTTTGCAGGGCATGAACGAAGGAGCTTGTTCAAACCTCAGCTACCCCTGGATCGGTACTTAAGAGACTTGGGTCTGAGCCCTAACATGTGCCTTTCAATAGCCATCCTGGGAGAGTCTGAGGCCTATGCCTTTAGACTGACCTTCATGAGCACTCTGTTTATGAGTCCCATTACATCAAAGTAGCAATTCTGGGTGCCCACTACAGGGAAGAACTCTGAGAAGCAAATTAAAAAGAAAAGGACTGAGGATACAGCTCAAGTAGTAGTGGGTGCCTAGCAAGCTTGAGGCTCTGAGTTCAATCCTTAAGAATGTCAAGATGACGATGACGATGATGATGATGATGATGATGATGATAATATAGCATTTCCCCAAAGTGTTAAAAGAAATTCTCACAATCTTTTGGGTTAGGACTAAGTACAGCCATAGCTACTCCTCCTTTCTGACAATTAACCCAGAATATAGAAGCTGAAATCCCCTTTTGTTCTCTCTCTAGTTAGATCTAGAATGTTCTGCAGGCTGGGTCACAGCAAGGCCATATTGGGAAGTAATGAAACTTCTGAAAGGTGGGGCTCTGGGGGGGCGGTGTGCCTGGGAGAGGGTTCCAGGACCCCAGCCCCATCGTCTTTGTTCATTGGTTGGTGATGGGTGAAGCTTTGCTCTGCCACATATCCCTGCCATAATGTGCACCTCAGGTCCCAAAGCAATGGGTCCCACTAGTAATGGCTGTAAACCTAATACTGTAAACCAAAATAAACCTTTCTTTCTAGTCTGTTAATTATCTCAGGTATTTTGTCCCATTGACAAAAGAAAGCTCACACAGAACTTTCCACCTGTACTCCCTCCTACCTTCCTGGTGTTAAACTTTTCCTGTATTCTGTTTACCAGCACCATTAGTGAATATGTGCAATTGAAGGTGTCTCACTTGTCCAACCTTGAAATAGGATTTCTGAGCTAGTGGAGCAGCCAGACATTCTGTTGTAAGGGGCAGAGCCTAGCTAGCTTTTTCTCTGGGCTGGGGTTGATAGCAGCAATGTGCTTGTCTTTGTAGAGATGCTCATGTCATAAAACTGCTAGCCTGCTGTGTTAGAGTTTACTAATTTTCTTAAAGTCCATAAATAGAACTCTGATGTTTGTGATCAAGTAAGTGAATTTAGTAACACAGCTTTATTCTCTCTGTAAGAGTGAGGGCAGATGGGAACAAAAAATCATCTACTTCCTTGTGATAAATTGTGATAATTATTTCAAAAGAAATTTTGCCCTTCCTCAATTTTCTGCAACTTTGGAGTAGCACATGACTTAAACAAGGAACTAGATGAAGTGTCTTTAACTCTCATGATGTGCAAAGACATTGGCATATGACCAAATGGGTTCTGTTGACTGCCGGGCCCCATATTAATTAACTATGAAACTCAAAGGCCCTGGCTCTTAAGCTGGTTTGCAGGGGGAGGGCCCTAAAATGTCTGACATGGAAGGAGGGAGGGTGTGGGTTTGATGACCTATAGGAATCTAAGTATGAATATGTTATATTTAGCTAGCAAACATTGGCTCCTTTGAAAAAGTTCTAAGCAAAGAGATGGGATAAACTTCTATAGTCTCTTAGGCCTTTTGTGTTGATGAATTTATGACTTACGTAAAGTTCTAATGCTGTTAGCTGTTGGTAGCTCATGCCTGTAACCCTAGCTACACAGGAGGCTGAGATCTGAAGATCACACTTTGATGCCAGCCCTGAGCAGGAAAATATATCTCCAATAAACCTGAAAAAGCTGAAGTGGAAGTGTGACACAAGTGGTAGAGCTCCAGCCTTAAGCAAAAACACTAAGAGACAGCACCCAGAGGCCCTGAGTTCAAACTCAAGTACCTGTACACACACACACACACACACACACACACACACACACACACACACACAGAAAGAGAGAGAGAGAGAGAGCGAGCGCTCATTCAATCTGGCCACGCCAGCCTTTCCTCAGCTTACTTGCTGCCATGTGTCCCTAAACTGACACTGAACTATGTAATAATTGCTTTTGCCTCAAAAGTCTGTTCCATATTGCCAGGGGCATGCTTCCTCTGCTCTTTCATCTGAAGGCAGCCTGGCTGGATGCACCTGCTGCTGGCCTCAAGTACCTGTGATATATATGCATCCCAAAGCAAGCAGTGGGATTTTAGATCTTACTCTCATACAGTATAGAGACTCCGGCCAGACAGGCAGAACATGAAGGCAGACCTGGGGGGGCGGGGGGTGGAACATCTTTAGCCTGAGCAGCTGGCTTGAACTCCATGCCAAACAGCAAGGAATCTGGCACAAATTTGTGGAGTCTCAGCCAACTGGGGCCTTTGAATCCCCAGTTTTCCTGTGGGCTCCCCTTAGCATGTGAAAAGTTCTTACACTTGCTTTGCCTTCTTCCTTGTTCTTGTTTGAAAGCCAGCTTTCTTTTGTGAAGGGCTGGAAAATCTTTTGGGGTTTGCAGGTGGACAGAGGAGAGCAGAAAGAAGGAGCTGGGGGCAGGGGCGTCTTTACTGGGTAACTTGTCCTGAAGTTAATTCTGGGGGTCTCCAAGCACTGTGTTCTTTTGGACGGTCTTCAACAAGCTCATTCCATAGTGCCAATCCTCCAGATAGCAAAAAAACCCACTTACAAAACACGCTCCTTTGCAGGAAGCAGAATGGTTTAGCCAAAACAGTATCGCTGCCAACAAATCTCACATAGACCAAGACAGAAATTGAAAAAAAAAAAAATCAAGCACTATGGAGTGAGCATGCTTACTTGGTAGGGGAAAACAATCCTTCTCCAACAATTCCTATTTTTCCACATATCAAAAGATGTTTTGGTAGTTGCCATAGAAACAAACAAAATCTTCCTGGGAAGATGCTACACACTTGTAACCCCAGCTACTTGGGAGGGAGAGGTAGGATGATCATCACGGTGGGAGGCTACTTTTGATGAAACTCAAATGAGATGCTGAAAAACTCAAAGAGGTAGGAGAGTGCTTGCTTTGATGAGTGCAAGGCCCTGGGTTCAATACCCAATATCAAGTCAGTATTAGAAGAGAGAAAGGACTGGAGGCGACACAACATGTGGGCAGCCATCACTAAAATGTGTGCCTTTCCCAGCTGACTTGGACCTCTTCAAATTAATGTCAGTGTTCATCACACTGGTATTGAGACATCGATGTATCACATGTAAAGAACCCAAACAGATGACTCCCTTCAGAGCTTTCCACTCGGCCCTGCTCAAGTGTATAGGGGTCCAAAACTCTGTGTTTTTCTGAGTATTCAATTCTAACATCGAATCCTGAGACATTTGACACACTTGTAAAAGATATCACTCTGGAGACACTAGCAAAACTAAAATCTCCTGTTTATTGGATTAAGGTGCTAGGTGCTTAGTAGACATTATAAAAATAGTAATCATTGAAGACTCCCTTTTAAGCTGAGCACTGGTGGCTCATACCTGTCATCCTAGCTACTCAGGAGGTTGAGATCTGAGGACTGTAGTTCAAAGCCAATCTGGGCAAGAAACTCTGTGACACTCTTATCTCCAATTAACCACTACAAAAGTGGGAAGTAGAGCTGTGGCTCAAGTGGTAGTATGCTTGCCTTGAGCAAAAAAAGCTCAGGGACAGCACTCAGGCCCTGAGATCAAGCCCCAAGATTGGCAAAAACAATAAAAGGACTCCCCTTTTTAAAATTATGTCCACTAGTATGAGTGGAAGATAATCCCAACTTCACTGTGGACTTGTTTAACCCAGTCATTAAAAAATGAAAAACAAAACTATTGGGTTTAGAAAGAATTCGTATGGATATTGTTATTTTCACCCCTTTTAAATACAAAGCAATGCTTAGAGTCAGTCCATTCTACTTAGAATTTTCAAGAAATGTTTGATGAATAACAGGTTTTGTTTTAAAAAAAGTCATTTAATTAAGATAAAAAATACCAGGGTGTAAAGTATATGAGTGAGTGAATACAATATTCATGGCAATGAATTTCAAATGTATACCTTTGGACTCCGTTTCTACTTGCAACTTCTAACTGGGCTACTTGACTGCTCTACTTGAATGTTTGACAGGTATTTAAAATTCACAACCGGGGCAAAGCCCATTTCCCATGTCAGTGCCCGTCCCACAGTCTCCTTCTTGGTGAAAGACAATGTGTGTTACCCAGTTGCTGTGTGGTGTGTCTACATTTATACTATTCACTGGACCAAGAATGGGTGGGAGGGGGAGGAGGGCAGGGTGCTGGTGTCTAACACCAGTAATCCTAGCTACTCAGAAGGCTGAGATGTGAGGACCACAGTTCAAAGCCAGCTTGGGCAGGAAAGTCACTAAAAAGCCAGAGGTGGAGCTGTTACTCAAGTGGTAGAGCACTAGCCTTGAGCAGGAAACTGCTTAGGGATGGTGCCCAAGCTCAAGACCCAGAACCAGTATACACACACACACACACACACACACAAACACACACACACACGCACACACAAACACACGCACACAAACACACACACACGCACACACACACAATGGATGTAGTACAGTCTTAAGCCTACAGATCCTCATGTTTCTCACAAGCTGCAGCAGTAACTTTTACAATACAACCTATATACTTGCTGAATTCAGTTATTTGTTGAATTCAGTGTTTTTGCAGAATCATTTCTGGAAAAGATGTGGTTAAAAGAGGCATTTTTCTAATAAATAGTAAAGATAGTTTTTCCTTGACTTTTTAATGATCCTTGTGGGATGATCTGTTTAAAATATGTATATTTTCTTTCACGTTCCAATCCAAAAGCTATAATCTTAGTGTTCACTGGAGTCAGGTGTTTTATGCAGAGAGAAAGCTGAAATGATTGACATCAGAGACTTCTCCTGTCTTTTACAAGAGCCAATTTTTATCAGAGAAGATGCCTTCGAGATGAGAGATAAAAGCACTTTTTAGAGAAAGGAGAGAAGGAAGGACAAGGCCACCAGCACAAGTGTAGGGTCCATGGAGGGCCTGCCTAACACATTGTACTGAAGCTTACACGTGCACTGGGTTGACAAGGAAGGCCTCAGAGGATTGCCTACCACTAGGACAAAACAACTCTCTGAAGGCTGACTCAGTCTCTTGCAAGGCAGGTCTGTGATGTCAGGACCTGTGACTTAAAGGATCTTCTCTTAAAGGTTTAGCACCATCCCTCAACCCTGCCACTCATCTTTCAACCACGAACTCTTGGGAATCAAACCTGTTCTAACCATCTTGAGAATGGGCAGCACAGGCCTACAATCCCAGCACTCGAGGCTGAGATAGGAGGATCATGAGTTTGTGGGTAACCTGCTCTTCACATAGAGATCCTGCTTCAAAATAACAACAAAACATTCATACGCAGTCAGGTTTGGTCATTTGCTCCTGTAATTCCAGCAGTTGGGAGACTGAGACTGGAAGATTACAGGTCTGAAACCAGCCTGGGCTATGATCTGGGAAACTCCTCCTTGACCAACCACAAGAGAAATCACATTTAAATCTTAGTATCTTGCAAATAAAAGTAAAAGAGAAAGAAAAAAACCACAGTATTTCTTAGAACTCAAGAAGATGAATAACTGTTACATATGAGTTTTTGGCGGCCTTTGGAGCTAACCCTGGGCTTTAAAATGGGTTGGAGTAGGGCTGGGAATATGGCCTAGTTCTTGCCTTGTGAAGCCCTGGGTTCGATTCCTCAGCACCACATATATAGAAAAAGCCGGAAGTGGTGCTGTGGCTCAAAAGGTAGAGTGCTAGCCTTGAGCAAAAAGAAGCCAGGGACAGTGCTCAGGCCCCGTCCAAGCCCCAGGACTGGCCAAAACAAAACAAAACAAAAAAAACACTAAAGTGGGTTGGAGAGTGGTCAGGAAATAAGAGGTAAGTTTTAAGAAGTTCATTTTCTCCATCTTCACAGGAAAGGTTGCAAATGGCTGTCTGTTGGGATGTGTCACACTCTTTAATAGCTTCCTACTCTTGCAGCCTTAGCACTTCTTGGCTTTCCCAAAGGTCCCTAGCTCTTGGTATCTGTGTCCTTATTCAATTGTATTCCATTGAGAGTAGTTTGGACCTGCCATCCACTTCTAACCAGTAAGAGATTAATGTTGCTTTGTGACAAATTCCGGCAGACTGCCAGCAACCACATGAGCTTGCAAGAGGATCCCTACCCTGTCAAAGCCTTCCAAAGAAACATCAGCCCTGGGCTGGGAATATGGCCTAGTGGTAAAAGTGCTTGTCTCGTATACAAGAAACACCAGCCCTGGCTTGCACATGTCTGGCAGCCTCCGACTGACTGTGAAGCAGAAAGAGGGCCCAGTGGCCAGGGACCCCTGACCCACAGGAACTGTAAAAAGACTCTACCTGTCTTGTCAGAAGTGCTGAAATCTGTGGCAATTTGTCACACAGAAATGCAGGACTGACCTTGTTTGCACAGTGTTTTACTCAGAGTGACTCACAGTAGCTGTGGAAGTTTGTACCAGGCAGGCCTCTGTAATTGCAGAGGATGAAAAAACATGTGGCTGCCTCAAGCTGTGTATCTGTGTTAGCATGTGGCTCAAAGCAACAGAACACTAGTGGGAAATGTCCTCATGGTAATGGGGGTTTGTTGGTCCCACTCAGAACTCTTGAGGCTGGAAGCCAGGGGTTCTGGTAACTTCAGCCATAATCCTTTCACCTACCTTCTCTAAAAAGGACTAAACAGATACTTGGTACATGCTCCTAACCATTATAACCATTTTAACCATGATTTAGAGGGGCTGGCATTTTGAAAAGGGAAAGAAGACAGCATAATGGGATCATGAAGAGGTGTCTAGAATTGGCCTATACAATTTATGTGAACACTTTGGGTGGTATACAAATGGTTATAAATGTATTAAGTGAAGTATGATAGACTCTAGAGGGAACTCAAGCAGGAAATGGGTACTTGTAAGGGGGAGAAAAGGGGGATGAATGAAAGGGAAAGGGAGGGAGAATGTAGTCAAGAACCCATTGCATATACTACGAAAGTAAGAAAAGTAAGGGAAGGGGCGGGTCGAAGGGTGAGAATGTTGAAGTGGTGATAATGATCAAGATGCGTCAAATTCACAAGCTGCAACTCCTTTGGACTAGTATTTAAGGGACCATGGAGGACAAGTGGATCCAGAGGCATGTATTTCACAGTTGAGGACCAGATATGTCTACATAGGGAGGGACCGGGGTATTTTGCAGGTAGGGGAATGTGCTTCTTGCAGCTGGGTCAGGAAATAAGGAATGATTGCAAGGTACAGTACCTGGAGGTGTTGACAGGAGTCACTAATTTGTTAATAATTATGGAACTGTTTCCCTTTAAGAAGCTGGCACGTCCTTGAGATTTGGGGAGAATCAAAGGGCTCCCACAAGGAGTTTTGGTCTAGGGCCATCTTATTCTGAGCCTTTTAGCCCCTCCTTCTTTGGAGACCGGATGTTTAAAGTCCTTTTAAATCTTTATTTTAAAATTTTATTTCTATTTTTATTTTTGCAGTCCTGGAATTTGAGATCAGTGGCTACTTGCTTTCTAGGAAGACACTCTACTACTTGAGTCATGCCCTCAGCCCATTTGCTTGTTTTTTTTTCTAGGAAGGTTCTTGCTGTTTGCTGAAGCTGACCTCTAGCCACGATCCCCCGATTCCTGGCCTCTTTGCTGCTTGGACAATTCCAGGCTCCACCTCTATAGTTAATCTCAGCATTGATCCCCTGAGGAAAGAGGCCCATTCCCTTCCCTTTGGTAGCTGAGGTAACTCCACACACTTCAGGACGGGCTACTAAAAAGGAGCATCTGCCTTCCCGGTCAGACAACACCAGCAGCATTCTTCCAGGATTATCCATCCAGTGCTTTCTGTGGCTTTTCATATTCACTGGTGAGACTAATCTCAGTTCTTTCTTTCTTGGTTTCTCCATCCCCCTGCACTCATGAATACTCAATCACTCTCTTTTCCTCCCCTCCTTCCTTATCCCTGCCTCTTTCTTTCCCTTCTCTCCTGCTCTACTAGGCTCTCTTGGCTCTCTTCCCCCTTCCCTCTCTTTCTTCCCCCTCTCACCTCTACCCCTTTCTATCTCCCTCCTTCCTTCCTTTCTTTTCCCTCCTTTTCTCTCTCCCTTCCTCTCCTGTCCCGTGTTCTTCACGCCGCCTCCCTCCCCTCCTCTTCCTCTGTCTTCCTCCCTTCCCCTTCCTCCCCTCCCTCTCTCTCTTAAATGTCTTTCTGTCTCCTGCAGTCTTCAGGGCTACTGTGAGTTCCTAGGCATGGCATAGTTTGCAGGTCTTCTAACCACTGTGGAATCCAAAGTTTTAACTTCTCCTTTTTCCTGCCTCCTGTACATTTTCCTGTTCTGTTCCTTAGGTCATTATTCCCTGATGATTCGAGAAATGAGGAGCTGCGTTTTGTGAGGCCTGGAATATGCATTGTTAAAAAGTCTACCACAAACTCCTCCCACCCCCCACCATAATCTATGCAGCATGTGAAAGGTGTTTATGGGAAGCTACTTACTTCTCAGGTAGGAATTTTATCCTTCCAACAACACTTTTTGTTTGAGAGCTTCTACTTACGAAAGCATCTAAATCTTTTAAATTTCCACTCCTTGTGAAACAGAGGAAGTTCTAAAAAGCCTGTCTTTTCAACAAATACTTGCTTTGAGTCTGGATGAGACACAATGTCAGAGGATCAGCTAGGAAGAAAATATTTAACACTAAAGTCTTTTCAGTGTGCAAGTGATTAAAAAAAACAAACTTAGATTCTGTCGCCTGAAAGGCAAATGATTGTAGATGATTCTAAACATTTTGTTTAAATATTGACATAAATTTATTAAGCACATTGTATTTGATTATCCACTCTCAAGCTGCCTGACAGAAAGTCCCCGCTGTTATCCACTGTCATTGTTACTTTCAGAGCAGCAACTTCCATGGTAACGGAAAGCTGTTCTGGGTTGAAATAATCCTCTCTAGATCCCAGCTGCACACTCAAGGAATTTTAAGAACAGAGGACTTTAAGAGCACAAAATATTCCAAGATTTAAAAGGCTGCTGAAGAGCTTGAGATAAAATCACTTTATCTTTCCTAAGGTAAGCACTGAATTTAGAAATGTTTGGATAGTCCCCTCTCTTTTTTAAAGGCTAAAGTAAGAATCTTCAACTCTTTTCATTTCAAAACCACAACAGTAATCTTAGGATCTTTGTTACTACCTAAGGTCGTTACTAGCTCATCTCAGGGAATCTGACCGGAGAGGCTGTTAACATTTTGCATTTCTTAAACATTCTCAATGGAAGGGTTTTTTTCCCCCCTCGGTCAATGTGGCTTGATTAAAATCATACCCTATCTTTGCAATAACTGATAAGTGAGTGTATTTCTCATAGCCCCTCTTGTTTTTCTAAGATTCTTCTCTCCAGAATCTCAGTTCTTGCTGAACAAAAATGTGATCAGTCTTTTCTTGACCTTAGTAATTTTTCCAATCCCTTTTGCTATTGTCCCTGTACTCTGCCCTGTTTTAAACTGCCTTTCAACATTATATTGGTAAAGTGTGAGAACTGATTTCCTCCTTACTTTAATCCTCTAATTGGTGATGAAGGGCAGACATGTCATGACGTCTTCCCAATGGGATAAGAGGAAAGTGTTCCGAATTCTGACTTCCATAGTGTTTTCCACCTACAAAGGCACTTAATTATTCCCATGTTGGACTAATTTATTTAGTCCAGGTCCTAGAGACAAGATAATCTAATAAACTGGCAAGTCCACAGGCACGATCATTTCCAGCCTGTACTTGATAAATCCCATACAGCTTTTCAAAATGTCTTGTCCAGAGGAAATAAGCTTAGCCACCCAATTTGTGAATCCTTTCCAACATGTTGTAGGTTCCATCTTTGAAGCATTTTTTCTGTCATTTACCTCAGAAATTCCTCTGGTTCCAAGAATATCCCCTGAACAGCCACCTGCACATTCCCATCTAAGGCTGCCTCAAGATAAAGGAAGAGTGGTCATGTGCTTCTGGAAGAGGCTTTCACTGTTTGGGACGCCATTGCTCCTTCTGCTCAGCTTCCTTCCCTCTACTGAGATGGACCAGCCCTCCACCCAGAGGAGTCAAGGCAGATTGGTGGACGTCCTACGAGGTTTCTCTGCGGGTGACCAGCCGCCCCTCAACCACTCACAAGGCCTCCTCAAAACGTTACTGGAGAGAACTGGGTGCCCACGGAAACTAAGTGGAATGCAAAGAAATTGTCACCTGGTTAGTGAAAGACCGTGGGTTCAGGTAGCAGGGGTGGAGGGGTGGGGGCCGGGTGGGGAGGCTCAAAAGAGAGCAATGATTCTGCAATCATTTTACTTCTGCACAGCAAAATGAAGTGCAAATCTTCCAAAACCCAAGTAGGCAATACATGGTGATAAAATAACTTCCATATTTGGGATACTATTAACTATGTAGCATTCTGCAGAAAATGAGTAATGACAGATATATATATATATATATTCATTGGAATATATATTCATTTGAATATATGTATATATTAATTAAAAGAGTCATGTTTAAACTTTTAGAACCTTTCTACCTATTTAGAGTTATTTGTGAGTTTGAATTTTTAGTCCTTTCTCCTTTCTGATTTTCTAATCCTTTAATTTTTTTTGAGCCTGCAGCAAATTTGCATGTAACTAGTTAAATACTCTGTTCTGGAGAACAGATTCTTTTGATATTCAATTCTTGTGGTATCCTGTATATCTATTCGTCTTTTCTGATGATTTTCCTAGTAGGTAGTAGATGATTGAGTAATCAACTTTGCAGCAGTGTCTATTTGGGAGAGACAAGGTGATGGTAGAATTGCAATCAGAGCCACAGCTCCGGAGGGAGGCTCTGTGTCACAGCCTGGAAGTACATATGGTGGACTTCCAGCTAATTGCACACCTTCATGAGCTGGGTGGGTTTCACCAAATATCCATGTTGGGCTACGTCCACCCCAGATCAGGACTTGCCTAGGATGGAATTTTCAACAACCTTTCTGAGTCACTTTAACATATATATTAAAATATATAGTAAATATATTAGTAATATATTGTATAATTTTTCATTATATATCACAATCTCATATATAATATAGATAATAATAATATAATACAATTACATATAATATAATACATATATACATATAATTACATATAATATAATTACATCTATTTCCATTAGATAGTATAATTATATATTACATAATTATGTTATATATTATTAAAATATGTAATATATTGGGGCTGAGAACCTTCCCATTAGGGCAACATGAAAAGAATGAATAGAGTGGCAGAGGAGAGAGTGCTCATGTCTTAAAATGACCGCACAGAAAATCGCTCCTCACCATTAATCATCCCATTCTAGACCAAAGAGATTTTTGTTTTTTCAGGAAAAAGCCCTTCAAATACATAAATAAACAAAAGCACAGATACTTACAACAGAAGTAAATCATGGCTTCCTAAATAAATTTTGCTAAACTTTTTCAATCATGCCATAGAATGCCCAGAGATTCTCAGAGAAAATGTGTTTTAATGGTCAGCCCTTTTGTGATGACATTAATGTCGATGGCAAATGAAACAGAAGATACACACTAGAAATAACCAGGACTCATATGTTGGGAATGGCCTCTGAGAATTTGCTTCAGGGGCTTGCTCTCCTTCAGTGACTGGAAGGGTCTTATTCAGGCTAACTGAAAATTAGTTTTGTAAACAGGCAGAATTGTTCTTCACTGGAGGGGGGTATGATGAGGAGGAGGAGGAGGAAGAAGAGGAGGAGAAGAAAAAGGAGGAAAAGGATTGTTTTGTATTTGTTTTCTGTGACATTATCAAGAGCAGAGCCAATTTGGCTCCCATTGGAATTATTGAGATTTCGGCACTGTGAAGCACTTGGTATAATAACCCCATGAATGAAATAGAGGGGGACAAGGGTAGGTTTCAGCTTCAGCTGTTGAGAGGTCACCCACTCACGTGAGGGCTCCATCAGTGAGCATGTCTCTCTGTGAACAGGGCGATCCTGCTTTCATGAACAACGAGTTCCATCTTAGTGCAGATTTGCTGCTGTCGACTCTCCTCACTTTATGGACTTGTTGACAGGTGGTGATGCTGGTGGAAATTCTGTGGTCAAAAGACACAGCAGGGGAGGGAGTAAATTCACATCTCGAAAGATCTGGCAAATAAGACTGGTGAGGAAAGAAAGTTATATGCTTGTTTAAAAGTAGAATAAAAAGGTCACTCTGAGGTAGCTGAGAACCTACATTGGAATTTAAAAAATAAACCCATTCATACTGTAACCATGCTAGATGATGGCTCCCCCCCACCCCCCTCCCCCGCTCCTCCCATGCTTTTTAATTTAAGGCCTCAGCTGTCTTCCTGAGTTTCTTTGCTCAAAGCTAGTGATTTACCACTTGAGTCAAAGCCACACTATCAGCACCCTGCCCCCGCCACCCCCCTCCCCCCAAGAATTGGAGATAAGAGTCTCACAGACTTTCCTTCCTGGACTGTCTTGAAACTGAGAGCCTCAGATCTCAGCCTCCTGAGTAGCTAGGATTACAGGTGTGAACCACCAGCACCTTCCTGTTTTTTTCTCTCTCCCTCCCCCCGCCCTCCAGGTCCATCTTACTGCCTGCCTTCTTTTCCCTTCCTTCCTTCCTTCCTTCCTTCCTTCCTTCCTTCCTTCCTTCCTTCCTTCCTTCCTTCCTTCCTTCCTTCCTTCCTTCCTTCCTTCCTTCCTTCCTCCCTCCCTCCCTTCCTCCCTCCCTCCCTCCCTCCCTCCCTCCCTTCCTTCCTTCCTTCCTTTTCTTTCTCTGAGAATGATTAGAATGGAGTTTCAGTGGACTTAGTGAGAGATAAAGTAACTGCCAAAGAAGAAGCTTCTCCTTAGCACCAATGAAAACCATGACCCGGCACAGGGGCACAGGTTCCTGACGTGGGAAGGCCCCTGTTCTGGCATCTTCCAGCTGTGGGGATGCACTGGACCTTGGCTTCCACAGCCACATGACAGCCTTGACTGTCTCCTTGGAGGATCTTGGAAGGGGAGGGGCGTCCTGTGTACATTTCTGCCTGAGCCTAACCATGAGTGCTTGCAGGGCTATCGCTTCGCTCTTCCCAAGGGACACTGCAAGGGTGGCATTCCCCACGAATCCCCTGCAGCCAATGCCCAGGTCCTGGGAGCTGTCTCAGATGTGCATGATTTTGAGCGAGCTCTGCGGGCACCTCTCAGACACATTGGAGATGCCCCATTCATTCCTGCCTGGCCTCAACCCCACCTCCTTTGTCATAACTTGTGTGTGGTAAAATGCAGCAAGCAACAAGCTTTGTCTTACCTACCCAACAGACTTATTCTAACTCTTCTCCGTTCAGACAGTTTTTTGGTCAGTCAGGAAGGACACTCAATCTAGTACAGACCTATTAAGAACCACTACCTGCTGTTCATCAACACCATTACAGCTCATTATTTGGCAGAAAAGGAACAAAACAGATTTTTTTTCTTTTTGTATTTTACAGTCCAGTATTATGCAGGATAAAAAATACACTTCTCCAAAAAAACCAAAAAGGAAACTTATAAAAATCTAGGGATTTAAAAAAGGACACTGGATCTACCCTTTGAGTCAAAAATCAAACTTGAGATAACTTGGGTATCAAAACTTCTAGAATCAGTTGTTGTCATTGATTGCTTACCATGGTATAACAAAAATATAATGAAAGCTGGGTTATGTATCTGGAGGAGGCAGTTACATAGGAAAGATGGGCCATACTACCAAGAAATACAAATCAAAATAACATTGAGATTCCAACTCACCCAGTTAGAATGGCCTTTATCAAGAAAACTAACAACAAATGCTGGCAGCATTGTGGCCAAAAATGAACTACATTACTCTGTTGGTGGGAGTATAAACTTGTTCAACTACTTTGGAAAGCAGTCTGGAGGTTCCTCAAAAGACTAAACATAGAGTTCCTCTATGACCCAGAAACTGCACTCCTTGGCATTTATCCCATAGAACACAAACAAGGCCACACTAAAGCTGCTACCAGCACAACTATGTTCATAGCGGCATTGTTGATCATAGCCAAGAAATGGAATCAACCTCAATGCCTCTCAGTGAACAAATAGATCAAGAAAATTATACATCACATATATACACAATAGAAGTCTACTCATCCATTAGGCTTAAAGTTTAATTAATCTTCTCCCAAGAGCTATTTCCTTATGAAAAGCTAATGCACTGAGTCTGTGTTTGGTATCTTTTTCCTTCAAAACTTATTCCTTCACCTGACCTGATTTAAAGGAAAATCCATGGATTATTGCTGAATGAATCCATTCTTTAACAAAGAGGCATTTCAGAAGAGTCAGCAGCCTTGGGCAGACCCAAGTGCCAATGGTATGGCAGTCTTGATGCAAACTATGAGTGTCCTCTCTCTCTCTGTGGAGCCCTCCAGCCCCAGCATGGAGCTGGGGGAGGTCTGGAGTCTGTGTGGCCATGGAAAGGATGTCAACCTACATTGCTGTGCAGGTGGATGACATTTGTTTCTTCCTGATATCAGTGTCACGTGCCAGCTGTGACCAGTAGGTTGCATGTGGACTTTAAATCTCCATCTCCAAGAAGAACCAATGAAAAAGATATTATAATAAATTGACCTACATGGGAAAAAAAATCCCATCAAAACTCAGGATAGGATCTTTGATGTCCCACTCTAAGGTTATTACTCAGTATTGAAGTTGCTTCTTAGATACTTTGAGAATCCCAGCTTCACAGCTGTCTCTAAAGGAAAGTAGCTTCAGGTTGACAATTTGGAGCTCATCTTTTCCTTATTCTCCCATGATATTAACTCAAACTTCCTGCCATGTGAACTTCTCAGTGTAGGGAGGGCACATCTCTCTGTGTTGTGTTTTGTTGTTGTTGGTGGTGTGGTTTTTTTGTTGTTGTTTTGTTTTTTTGTTTTTGTTAGTCCTGGGCTTGAACTCAGGACATGGACACTATCCCTGAGCTATTTTGCTTAAGGCTAGGGCTCTACTGTTTTAGCCACAGAGCCACTTCTGGCCGTTGCTGAGTAGTTTATTGGAGGTAAGAGTCTCATGGACTTTCCTGCCCAGACTGGCTTTGAAGTGTCCTTCTCAGATCTCAGCCCTCTGAATAGGATTTTAGGCATGAGCAACCAGCACCCAGCACAATCTGGTTTTTTAAACAAGGTGCCTTAGTATAGGTGAGAAAAAGACTTTCTTCTACCCTTTTAGGTTTTGTGACTGGAACCTATGAAAACAAAGACAGATTACAGGAGGAAAGTCTGTGCACTTTATTTGATGTTAATATTTTTGTGTGGCATGGGGCATCTCATAGACTTACATACCATTTTAACAAAGAGCAATAAATTGTGACAAGAGTAAGGAAAAAGGAGGTTGAGATTAGGGATGGTAAAATATAGGAAAAATGATCAGGAAATACATGAAGGGTACTAATGGTTAAAGACTGTGTGAGAAACATTTGTATTGATGAATCTCTGCCTTAATTCCCTCTGAGAAGATGTCATTTTAGTGTACTGGGTATTGATGCTCTGATTTTAGGTAGGAAGACAGCTGAGTCCTTCATCTACTTACTGTATGTCAGTTTCCTCTAGCATAACATTTTCAGTGTGCCAAAGTGATATGTTTTGGTAACATGCTCTGATTTCCTTCAGTGGAAGCATTTTTTTTTAATCAACTCTCTTAGGTAACACAGAAGAGAATCAGAAGCACTTGCTCATTGAATTTTTCTGCCTCTTAAGTATGAGATACTGTTCTATAGGCCTGGAGTGCAATCGTACAAAGTTGATGGAACCTGGCTTTAATAGACCCCTTGTTCCCTCAGGGAAGACAGAAAAGAAACACATAAAGTGAGTTTATGCTAATGCCGTGCAGAAAATACAATTATATTCTAGAGCCATGGTGTCTGACACAGCATGTGTGGCTAATTGAATCCTTGGTTTTTATGCCTCATCAGAACGGAGGTATGCTGGGAGGTGTAAAATATATACCAGATTTCAGAGAAATAACCTGAAAAAAGAATATGAAATAGCTCATTAATGATTTAGAAATGTTCCAAATTGTATTTTGGTTTTGTTGCTTTCTGAAATGATCATATTTTGGTTATATTAACTTCTTGAATATTAATTATTATATGCCAGTACTAGGGCTTGAACTCAGAGCCTCTGAGCTGTTCCTTACCATTTTCACTCAAGGCTGGCACTCTACCACTTGAGCCATAGCTCTATTCCCAGCTTTTTGGTGGCTGTTTAGAAATAAGAATCTCCAAGATGTTTCTGACCAGGTTGGCTTCAAATAGTGGTTCTCATATCACCACCTCCTGAGTTGCTAGGATTACAGGTGTGTGCCACGAATGCCTGTTGGCAAAATATTATTAGAATTAATTTCACCTATTACTTGTCACTTTAAAAAATATGACTTCCAGAAGATTTTGTCAGGTGTGGCAGATGCGAGTTTCCGTGGAACAACATCATGCTGGAGAACATAGGTCGGAGGTACTTGGAGAGTTTCTCTAGGGGTTGGCAATTTGAGTTCAGAACTAAGAAATGAGATGAGCAAAAAGACCTGAAAGCCAGTGGCAAAGAGCTGAGTGAAACTGGGGAGAACAAAAAAAAAAAATTCCAGAGCTAGAAGTTAAGCGATATGGTAGAGAAAAGCTAAAATGAGGATAAGGGAGATGGAAGAAGTACCATTTTTCCAAAGGATTGGTTCATTTCTGTAGAATGGCAAATTAAGAAGTAATGGGAGCCATTGTTGGGGACAGAAGGATAGCTCTTAGAAAGAGGCCTCCCTTGCAGACAGTATAGTTGAGATATAAAGGCACCATCATGTCTCACTGTCTTATCTGAAAGTAGCTGTGGGCCTTGTCCACTTTTCTACTTCCAAAATAAAAGGAGTGGATGTTAGTGTTCTGGGGTTTTTGTTAAACTTCTTTCTTTCTCCTTCTCTTCTCTCTCCTGGCAGTGTTTTGAGCCCAATGCACTATTACTAATCGCCGGGGGAGACCTCAAAGATCAGTTCAGGGAGGAGGTGGTTCAAAAAGTTTCGCTTCTCCTCCTCTATTACATTATTCATTGGGAAGAGATCTGTTCTTCAAAGCTCAACATGAGTAATAAGGACTACAAGTTTTACCTGCACAGCCTACTGAGCCTCAGAGAGAATGAAGACTCCTATTTCCTGTCATTGAATGAGATAGAAGACATCTTAGCTTTCACCAGGAGGTATTTTGACATCCCCAGCACCCGGGTAAGAAGAGCTAAAATATTCCAAGATACAGTAACAGAGCTTTATTTCTTTTATTTGTTTACTCTCAGACATTAAAAAAAACAACAGTTGTTAACTGTGGGGTGGTAGGTGACATAATTCTGAGTCCCAAAGTAGAAATGGAATGATTAATTAGAAGATAGACTTTAGCCAGAAGCTGTGTGGGCCGGTAAGGCAGGCAGCGCTGGTGACAAGGCAGGTTTGCTTTGCTAAGTCTCTATAAGTATGGGTGACCCAAGAGTTTATGGTGGTGAAGGGAAAGGTGTTGATTTAACCCTGCCCTTTGGGAAGAAAGCAGAGAGTTTCATGGGTGAATTTATTCTTATTCATTTCACTGAAGAAACAGCCTGCAAAAGGCATTATTCTTGAGAGTCTGCACAAAACAAGGCCCTTTGGTACCTTTTTGTATTATGTGTGCATGGTCTTTCAGGTGTGTAGGAGTGTGTGTGTGTGTGTGTGTGTGTGTGTGTCTTCTCTCCTGGCCCCTACTGTAGGAAATGGACACCTGTCCTTGCATTGCCTTTATTGCTCTTCTAGAAAGACTGTACTGTCAATCATGCTTTTCTCTCTTCTGGTTTGTGGTGGGAAGTTGCATGAGATAAAGATCTTTGGAAGTAAAGTTTATTATTATTATTACTATTATTATTATTATTTATAATGCTAAAGATCAAACCCTAGGCATTGCACTTGCTAAACAAGCAGTCTATCACGGAGGTTTAACCCCAGCATGATAGAATTAATTTTCTAGAAGAAATTTTAAGTGCTATCTCTCATAACTCTATCTATCTATCTATCTATCTATCTATCTATCTATCTATCTATCTATCTATCTATCTTATTGTTGTTGTTGGTTGTTTGTTTTGGTGTTGGGTTTTCTTGTGCCCATCTTGGGGATTCAACTCAGGCCCTGGGTGCTGTCCCTGACCTTCTTTGCTGAAGACTACTGTTCTATCACTTGAGCCATAGCTTCAATTCCAACTTTTGGGGGGGGAGGTGTTATTAGGAGATATGAGTCTCACAGACTCTCCTGCCTGGGCTCTCTTGAACCTCAATCCTCCATTCTCAGCCTCCTGAGTAGCTAGGGTTATAGGCGTGAGCCCTGGCACCCAGCTTAAGCTGGTTTTTGAGCTGTGTTTTCCAAAAAGAATGGAGGAGCCATACCATATGTTGAAGAGGTCTGGAATTTGTAAAACAATAGTGAAATTGTTTTCTTTGTTTGAAATAATGCATTGATATGCTCAGACAAATTTGGTCATTGGTCTTAACTTTGGTTCTTAGACGCTAAAATTAATCTGTGCCACAGGCCGTGGCTCACACAGCTACGGGGTTCATGCTCTTATTTTAATTTGTTATTTTCACTCATGAAACGTCTTGCTACTTCTCCGAATGTATCCCCATTTTCATAACTGGCTTAGGGGTTTGGCTTGATAGTAGATAACTTTGTCTGCAAAGCATGAGGCCCTGGATTTCAGTGAAAGACAATAATAACAATAATAACCACAATAATAACTCTCAAGCATCTTCTCTGTTTCCTAATATGTCTGTGAATGGTTTCTCCCAAGATTGCCCACTAGATTTTAAATAAGGTACATCAACTGGGCATTTAAAATTTTTTCTCCTGTGTTACAATAATCAACTATTGATATAGTCACCTTCCTTTGATTCCTTTGAAAGCAGATGAATCCTCTCTTTCTCTCTCTCTCTCTGTCTCTCTTTCTCCCTTCCCACTCCTAGTGAGTTTATCATAGTGTGTGCATCCCAAAAGGTGTTCAGTACAATTAACAAATGAGGATGCTAGTAGATATTAGGCAAAATTCCAGTCTCTCCGATGCCGATAATTTAATCAGAGAAAAATGATACACCACTGAAAAAAATCCCATGTCACAGGACACAGATATTTTATGACTTGTGACTTGTAGTGGGTACTCATTGGACTTGATATTAGGAAAGAGAAGGCTTCCTACAATGACAAAGGCAGGAAAGCCAGTGTGAAGGCAAGACAGGGGATGTAGCTACCAAAATCATGAACTTGCTGCTGTCTTGGAAGGTGAGAGAGAATTCACGAACTGAACAGATGGAAACAGTAAGAGCAAGAGATGGCACTGTGCAAGACCATCTGTAAGAGGGGAAAGAAAAGATGGGGTTACAGGATGGGAGGATTTAGGGTGTCAGAACGTTTTGGGCCATGGCAGATAAAAGAAGCATTTCTCAAATCTTGCTCCTGAGACGGGAGAACGTTGACAATTATTCTCACAGACAATTCAATGTGATGTTAAGAGAAACTATTTGCTGTAATTTAGGAGAAATCCTAGAAATGTCTTCTTCAAAATCACCTTTCCCTTCCCTTTGTATCTGATTTCAGTGTATGGAAGTTACGAGGTTGCAGAGAATGTCTGGGATCCTGAGTAGTGCTGGGGCTGATGCAAACACCCTCCCTCAGCTGGCGGAGACCATCATCGCCCTGTCTCTCCAAGGGGTTTGTCTGGGACGAAGTGCCTTGCCTTCCCCAGACTATTTCACAGAATATATTTTCCATTTCTTGAGTAGTAGAGACATCCTCCGTCTATCAGGTAAGGGTGTTTTTCATAAAGATCCCTTCCAAGTCACATTGACCCATTACACTGTGCCAAGACACAATGGCAGAAGCATTTTGATCATGGGATTTCTGGAAGTGTAGTGTTGTATGTGTGTTTGTTCATTTGTTGGATCTTACTATGTAGCCCTGGATGGTCTTATTATTATTATTTTTTTATGTAGTCCAGGAGGAACTCAAACTTGAGATCCTCCTGCCTCCACGTCCTGAGCATAAGTGAATGCACCCAGGCCTTGCTTATCTCGGCATGTAGCAAAAGATTGCACTTCTGTAATGATGAGGCATAAACATGGCCACTTCTGTAGTGATAGGGATGATGGATAGAAAGAAAGGTGGAGATGTAACTGTATGCCATGAAGACAAAGTAGTCATTTTCCCATTCAATTCATAATGCTGGAACAGAGGTGGTAGAGTGTCATGTAGAACGATGTGATCATATTCAAAGTGATTTAAGAGGGTTGATACCAGCTTGCCTATAATCATCAATGTAGGACATTTAATTTTAAATAGAGTGACATGGGTTGTTCATTGTTTCACCCTTCCTGATGACCAGCTTTTGTGGGAGGTAGGACAGAATGAGATGTCAGGGAGGGAACTGAATATTTGCTTTGCACTTGATAAAACAAAATGACTTGGAAGTTAAATGATTTATTTTTCTGGTCTGGATTCAAGTGGGCAGACAGAGTCTTTTCTAAAGCATCTTATTGCCAATATCACAACTAGTGTGTTAATGATTTCTTAGTATTATACATATGTTGGATGTTCACATTTTCCTGATTTTTAAAGTGTTTTCATTATATTTTTAAATTGAATCATGATCCACATAAAAGTCCAGGAAATGAGAATTGTTGGTAGATTTCTTGGGCGTCTTTTATGAATGGTCTACTTCTCCATCCCTTAGTCTTGTCTAGTTTGTTGCAATTTATATTTTATAGAAGATAAAGGGTCATTTTTTTAGCATTTGGGCTTTGCCAGTTGCACTCACAGTTATTTAATCTACATGTCTTAGGCCATGCATTTCATGAATGTTGGTTGTTGTATGAAGGCCTTATTAGTTTTAAACTATTAATTTGGAAGCATCATTTTTTATAGCTGGTGACATCCATCAGGAAGTATGATTTCCCTCATGAGAAATAATTGTCTTTTAATGAACATTGTCTGAATTTCTTATTTGGAACTTACAAAATGATGATTTTCCAGTTCTCTCAATTCTTGTTTTATTCATTTTTTGGTATTAAAATTCTATGTGGAAAAACTTGTCACTATTATTTTATTGAGGTTCATAAAGGAAATAATTGATACGTAGTTGGTACTTTGCCAGTTTCCAAAATACTATACAATTCCCAAGCATTATTCACAGGGGAACAGTAAAAATTTAAATGTTATTATAATTTCATACCTCTCAGCTTTTATTATTCTAAGTAGTGCTTCTATTATTCCTCCTTTGACCAGTAGAATCTTACTCAAGTTGGTTTTAAGTTGCTGTGACAAAAACCACTAAAATATTTTATATTCCCCTTGCTTTCCAATATTCCTGCCTAGATGGAAAAACTTTTTTTCTACAATTAAATTAACCAAAGTTTATTTGATTGCTTTTGGATTTTCAGTTACGATTAAGAAAGCCTCTTAGAATGTTTTTTTTTTCTCATACTTATGTTTCTCATTTCCAATCTACTTAAAGTTGGTTCTGATGTATGCTGTAAGGAACAGATCCTGTTTTCTTTCTGTATAAATATCCAGGTTTCCTATATCTCTTATTTAAAGTGTACTATTTCCTTCACTGATTTGAGATACTGCTTCCATATAATACAATATTTTTTAAGTGAAGTTGAATGTATTTCTGGGTTTTCTTTTGTTTTGTTTACCATGCTCTCTATTCATAAACCATGTTAATACTGTTACTTATAACTACTTTGTAGTCCAGTAGAGTTAGTCTTTCTTATCATTCTTCCTTTCATTTTTTACTGCTTGTTTATTCTAAATTGTGCAATCAAAATTTCAAGCATCATGAAAGATCTTATGGTAATATTGTAATTGCAGTATACATATAATTATAATGCATATTACCACAAATACGCATGTGTGTATGTGTGTGTGTGTGTGTATCTACCTGGAGATAAATGGCATTTGTAAGGTGTCAAACCAAGAAGATATCAAAACATAATGTATAGTTCTATCAGATCATATTTCACATGTGGTTTTGTGGATTGTTTTATTACTTTCCATATAGAGGTTTTAGGCTTTCCTTTACACAATCATATTGAATTTTCTTTTTGGCTTTCATAAATGAGATTTTCTTCCACTGTATCATCCAATTGCTATTTGTATATGTGTAGACTAATTATTTTTGCTGAATAACTTTGTAACCCACTCTGTAATTATTTTAATTTTAATCTTTGCATTGGTTTTATTATATAGATATGCATTTGTATCTATATGCAAGTTATACATAGTGCATATATAATATACATTATATAATGTAAATTGCACATATGCATATTAATATGTATATATAAATATATATTTTCCAAATAGTATAGCTTTGTTTATTGATTTTCTCATTTTTTGCATTGGTTTTTTAATGATTTGTTTTATATATTCCTATTCTCTCCAAATAGTATAGCTTTGCTTCCCTTTCCAATCTTGTTTTTTCTTAATCTTTTATATTGGTTAGTTATCTCCCTATTATGTTAAGGAAAGAGGTAATCAGCATTGTTGTGTTTCTGAATTTGAAGGTGCAGATAAAGCCTGTACTATTTCTTAAGTGTAGACATCAAATGAGCAAGACATGTTTATAAAGTTATTTGCATTGACCTACATTCTTATATATTACCCATGCTATTGATTCCCTATTTCCAAATATTAAACTGAACCCAAAGGGTAAATTTGGGTCTTATTTTGAGCCTAAAGAACTTCATTTGGATTATTTTGAAACACAGGTCTGGTAACAATCTCATTCATTATTTACCAGGATTTTTTTCCCCAGTTGATTTGGAGGGATTATTTTTCAGATATAAATTAACTAAATGATGACTTCTTTCTCTTCTTTGACTATAACATTCCCCTACATCCTTGTCTTCATCTGAGTCAACCATTAACAATGGTGGTATTTCACCTATTTTCATTTGCTGCTTTTAGAATTTTATTTTGGTCAGAAATTTACCATTTTGACTGTAACGTGTCAGGGTAGAGGTCTTTTTATTTTTGTATTTATCCTACTTGGTGTTTGATGAACTTATTGAACATATTGATTAAAACTTTCTGTCACATTCAGAATATTCTTAGCTGTTATTTACTGAAATGCATTTTTTCTTATTCCTTCTCTTATCTGTTAGTGACTGCTGATACATACATGCTGCTAGGCTTGTTGTTATTCCACAGGTTTTTGAGAATTATTCAGGTTCTTTTCTTTCTTTCTTTCCATTTTTCAGGATGAATTATTCTTGTTCATATCTCTTTGTGTTCTTGATTTTCTTCTTCTGTTTTTGTCCTGGTAGGTTGGTAGGTCTTGCCTCCACAGCTGGGATAATATCCCAGTTGTCATTTTTGCTCATTGCTTGGATAAGGCATCTCGATTGATTTGATATGACATTGGAGGGCCATGACTGACAGTTTAGATGAAAGTTTGAACCAATATGATCCTTTTATTCCCCAATTTAAACAATAAAGAGATAATTAGAAACAGTTCCCAGGCCAGTTTTACTTGGAACTTATTAGGAATAAAAGTGAAACTTGATCAATAAGTAAGTAAGTATAAGAGCTATTTATCCCCCTTTGGGTCTGACTGTAATCTGTTGCAGAGGATTAAATCTATAATGACAAAAACTTAAGAGTAAGTTGTGGTGAAAGTTTGAAGTAGTAATTGATTAAACAATTTAATTTTATTGTAGACAGCACTTTACAGTATTAAGATCAACAACACTGCAGATGTCACTAAGCCTTCTTTATTACAATGCAAAACATATGGACAAACTTGCTAGGTGTGGTATTATTAATTTAAAGCTACCTGATGGTTGTAATTTCCTCCTTAGCTTTGCATCTGGTGGTTTACATACTTAGTTAAAAAGTAACCGAAAAGTGACCATTTGAGGAACCCTGACATAAACAAACACTTAAATGTAAGTGGACATAGTTACTATTTTACATCAGTGTAATTAATCTTGACCTTAGGCAAATCCTTTTTGTAAATGTATACATAAGAACTCTTTGACACATTTGTTAGAACCCATATTTTAACACTTCCTTTGCAGTTTGAGTTTAAAGCTATTCAGGCTCTCTGTGTCTCTGTCTCTGTCTCTGTCTCTGTCTCTGTCTCTCCCTCTCTTTCTCTGTCTCTCTCTCTCTCTCTGCCTGTAGAGTCAGGAAACTCTTGGTTACAGTGATAACAGTTTTTATCTGGAATTCCAGTGGCAAATAGCATAAATTTCCCAATGCTTCATAGATGAATGGAGGGTCAGGGTGGCTAAATGACATGGAGTATCTTTTTTTTTTTTTTTTTTTTTTTTTTTTGGCCAGTCCTGGGCTTGGACTCAGGGCCTGAGCACTGTCCCTGGCTTCTTTTTGCTCAAGGCTAGCACTCTGCCACTTGAGCCACAGCGCCACTTCTGGCCATTTTCTGTATATGTGGTGCTGGGGAATTGAACCCAGGGCCTCATGTATACGAGGCAAGCACTCTTGCCACTAGGCCATATCCCCAGCCCTGACACGGAGTATCTTAAAATTGAAGATGAATGAACCATTTGGCCAGTGATATTCTTTTTTTTGTTTATTGTCAAAGTGAAGTACAGAGAAGTTACAGTTTCATATGTATGCAGTGAGTACATTTTTTATCCAACTGTTACCTCCTTCCTCATTTTTTTCCCTGCCTCCCTCATCCCCATTTCCCTCCCCCACCATGAGTTGTATAGTTTGGTTTACACCATATAGTTTTGTAAGTATTGCTGTTGTATTCATTTGTCTTTTTATCCTTTGTCTCTCAGTTTTGGCATTCCCTTTCCCTTCCCTAGTTCCAATATGCAGTATCTGGGGTACTAAAATCAGTTACAGTGATACCAGGGGTAAAACCATGGGAAAGAAATATGAAAAAAAGGGCACAGTTTCACATAACATGTTGAAAATAACAACAACAATGATATACCAATTGTTTCCATAACTTGAAGTTCATTTTGCTTAGCATCATCTTATGTGTTCATATGTGCATAGCTATTGTGATCTTCTGCTAGGTCTATCCTAGACATGTACTTATTATTCCCAATGAGGGAAACCATAGAGTCCATGTTTCTTTGGGACTGGTTCACTTCACTTAGTATGATTTTTTTTTCCAAGTCCTTCCATTTCCTTATGAATGGGGCAATATCATTCTTTCTAAAAGAGTCATAGAATTCCACTGTGTATATGTACCACATTTTTCCCATCCACTTTTCTACTGAGGGGCATCTGGGTTGGTTCCATATTCTGGCTATGACAGATTGTGCTGTGTTGAACATAGTTGTGCTGGTGGCTTTAGTGTGGTCTTGCTTGTAATCCTTTGGGTATATGCCTACAAGTGGGGCTGCTGGGTTGAAGGGTAGCTCTATGTTTAGCCTTCTGAGGAACCTCCACACTGCTTTCCAGAGTGGTTGAACAAGTTTACATTCCCACCAACAATGTAGTAGGGTTCCTTTTTGGCCACAGCCACTCCAGCATTTGTTATTGTTAGTTTTCCTGATAACGGACATTCTTACTGGGGTGAGGTGGAATCTCAGTGTTGTTTTGATATGCATTTCTTTTACTGGCCAGTGATATTCTATCCTTAAAATATTGCCAACAGCAAACAGAATTTCTACTTTAAAACATAGGTAAACAAGAAAAAGATACTTTTAGAATAATCTTGTTAGAGAACAAGGCTTTATGTTCATATATGAATTGACCTTGTGCACTCTCTAGGTGGGTTTAAGCTTGAGATCTTTTAAGGAGAACAGTGAGGGGAGGGATATCAGGATTTCTGCCCACATCCAGGAGAGAAAGCCTGAACTTTTTATTATAATATGTAGACCCTGCCCCAAGCCATATTTTTAAATCATTTGTCCTGGGATTGGAGTCAAGCTTAAACCTGAGGGGAACCCCTGACACTTTCTTCCATGTGTTCAGTCTCCTTCATTGGAGTTTTCTTATGCACCCCTGAGAAAAACCAGAAACACCCATAAACATGCCTATGGGGTTCTCTCAGAAACTCACACTGTTGGGGTACCAACTCCAAAAAGAGAACACAAGAGAGAAAGGGCCAGTGAAAGTTCACCTTCTGTCCCCAGGAATCCCCAGGGCAAAGGGTCCTTTGTTTTTAGGGAGACATCTCTGTCACTCATGTTCCAATTGTCTTTGGTAAGACTGCCAGGAAGGTGAGCAGCTAGGTTGCACCTATCCCACCAACACACCAGTGTCTTCCCCTCTGAGTTCCTGCTTGTGGAATTTTGTGTCTTCAAGTACTTTCTTTTTGCCTCCACCCTTATACTTTCTATGAGGTGAAATATTCATACAAGGAAAAAAGAAAAAAAGAGCAGCTTCCTCCATCTGACCTTGTCTGCTGACACAAAATACTTAATGTGCTCTGAGAACTGAGAAGGGAGATCATGAAAAAACATTCCTCCTTAAAAAGTGAACACCTGGGAAAATGACCCTTCCCTTCCCAACACAAAGCCCTGGTCTCACGGATAACCATGTTCTATGGCAAGCTGTACTTTTTTCCAGGAAGAGATGCTCAAACATAATTCTCAGAAATGTAGAATACATTTCTTCGAGATCCTGAGCCCAAGTGATAAAAGTGCAACACTAAGAGCCAGTAAGAGCAGAGACAAACACCTGTCTGAGCTCAGCGTGTTTCTGTTTGGATCTCCATACTCTATCAGTTGAGGGTGTGGCTCTGTCCCTCCAATTGCTTGCTTGCTTACAGTAGTATGGGAGGATGGGAATAATGTTTCATATAAGAAGCTGTATGGTCCCAAAGGTCCAAGACTGAGGGGCCTTTTGGAGTCTAAGGCTGGACCACCTTTTAGAAGGGTTTGGGGACTATAATAAAAGTAATCTACTCCCAAGGGAGATCAGAGAAGAACTGCCAACACCGAACAAGATCCAACTGTGGTGGGGACCAGGGATGTTTGAGTGAATGTGAGAGACAAGCTATAATTTATAGCTCCTTTTGAAAAAATGTGGACTCCACATTTAGAGAGCAGCATGAACGCTGCTTGGGGACAAAGACAGGGCAGAAGTTTTTATCTGTCCTCATAACCAG
The DNA here is from genome assembly GCF_023159225.1 of Perognathus longimembris pacificus. Classification (NCBI taxonomy): domain Eukaryota; kingdom Metazoa; phylum Chordata; class Mammalia; order Rodentia; family Heteromyidae; genus Perognathus; species Perognathus longimembris. The sequence goes on from NC_063178.1 coordinate 14,488,373, forward strand.
GAGAAAAATGTCCTCGATTGTTGTTGGGCTGGCCATTCATTGGGAGATGAGAGACAGAAAAGGGTGGCCTAGATACAAAAGACTGAACCCTGGCTGGGGCACTTGCCTTCAACACTTGAGCTGCCACACAAGGCCCAGACAAGCAAGGCCATCTCTGGAGACAAGTGGCCGGCTTTCTGTGGGTGCCTTTACCTTTTCTTGTCTTCTGTCCATGTTGGGCACCAAGATGATACACAAGCATGATGGTTTCTAGTTCCCTGGCAGTATAGAAATAAAACCTGGAAGGATGAATATAGCTGTAGGGAGTTCATTTAGTAAAGGCTGTTCAGGAGAGTGAGCACTGGGACCTGGAAACTGGTTGTCCCAATGGGAATACCTTTTTGGAATGTTGGTTTAACCTCAATGGTCAGCCTTGCAATTATAAGGGAGTCAATGTCCACATCAAGTATAAGTGCTTAGCTTTGTTCCGATGAAACCTGGGTTTTTTTCATCTGACACACATTTGTCTTGTTACCCTGTTTACACTGTCATGAGATGAATGGTAGCTTTTCTGAATGTGACCTGTTTATTCTGCATGACACCTGATTTTATAGACCTAGATCAACTTCTCCATGTTCTCTGGGCCAAAAGCACCTGCATCCAAAAAGATAAAGTGAGTCAACTTCCAAGAAAACAGAATAATGTAACAAACCATGATTGGATCTTCCCTGATGAATGGGGACCAATGGGCGAAGAGTCAGATGGTGATCTAACTTCCTGGGATCAGGTATTTCCATCATTCTACTTATATGATGATTTACTGTGTCAAAGAAGTCCAGTCAGGAAAGTTCTATCAGTGTTCTAGAAAACTGAAGAAATTGTGACATTTCTTAAATGTAAAATGATTCTTTTCCAGTGCCACGTTCCTGGGATGCTACTTCCACAAATAGAGCCCTGTAGACATAAGACCAAGGCCATGATATTTTGGTTAAGGATGAGATATATGTGCCTACATCTACACTTATATTTATGTACTGAAATAATCACAATCGTGAGTGACATTTTAAATTTAGGGTAAATTAGGAAGAGATTACATTGGGATGTGAGCAACAGAACCATACTTATGGAGTAGATGACCCATAGAAGGTTTTGGGGAAAAGGTAAACTCTTGAGGAGCCAATGATCGTATCTACTTCTGTATTTCCTAAAGTTCTGTATTTCCTAGAGTAGATTCGCTGATTTAATTCAGTGTTTTAGTGTGTGTTCCAATAAAGCTTTATTGAGTCATCCTGGTGCTTTTCAAGAAGCAAATAAAGTATTTGGAGGAATACTGGGAATATACCTTTTGCTACAGCACATTAGGGAGTTTGGAGGAATCCATTAGAAAGAAAATTTCTTTAATTGAATGTAGCATTTCTCTAACTTTGTGGAATCCTCCTCTGCCCTACTTACCTCAATTCTTTATAAACTAATTTTCCACAATAATGGCTTCGAATGTGTGGGAGATTTACGATGTCACAGGCACTGTGTAACTTAACCTGCATTACCTCATTATTAGAACAACTACATAATGTCAGTTTGTAGTTTTGCATGCTACAGAGAATCATGTAGCTCATTAGTAAGTGCATAAGTTCACAGACTCCCAAGTCATATACATATTTGTCTGAAGCACACTTGGTATTCTGACAACTCTTACTGTTTGGGAAATGCTAATTTAAATAAGTTTATTTATTTATTTGTTGTTGTTGTTATTTGTATCTCAAATAAACAGCACTCCTTTAGAACACAATCCTGAGCTTTTTTGCTCAAAACTAGCACTCTACCACTTTGAGCCACAGTGTCACTTCCGGTGTTCTGGTGACTAATTGGAGATAAGTCTTACGGATGGACTTTCCTGCCCAGGCTGGATTTGAACTATGATCCTCAGATCGCAGCCTCCTGAGTAGCTAGGATTGTAAGTGTGAGCCACTGGCACCCAGCTACTCTCTGATTTTTAACAAGTGGCCAAAATGATTCTCAAAGTTAGAGATCAAGAATTAATCTTGTGAAATACATTTCAAAGTTTCCACAGAAGTGATGACATCAGTACAAGTATAAACATACACTGATATTTTATGTAAAGGAATAAAGATGATAGGCTAGATAATACAAAATTTCCCTCTGTTCTCTTCTTTATTAAAAATATGTTGTGTTCAAAATTTTATGGAACATATGAATCACCATTAAGATATTTGTGTCAGTGATTTAGGAAGAAATTTAGAACAAAGACTTAGCACAGACGCAGAATGAAAAGATCAAGGGCACAGACGCTTCTGATAGAAAGCTCTTCCTCTTTAGGTATTTTAAAACTGACATGAACTTCTGCCTTATGGTCACTTTTAAAGACTTGTTGCATTTGTGACTTGTTTATGGCCTGTTTCTTATAAGCATGCTTATGTAATCCAGAAAAAGGTTAACATTTTTTGATTATACAGAGAATATTCATAGAAAATGAGTAGAGAAAAAGAAAATTTTTGTGGAGAGAGGATATTAACAGGAGGTAAGCCATTCACTTTTAAATGTTAAACACATTCACTTAAAATTTTTTAACCTTTTATTGCTTGTGAAAATACTTGCTCCCAGCAATGCAGTTTCAATAAGAATGTCAAGGACATCATTATCTGAGTTCCTATGTATCATACAAAATCTTGGTTTTGTATGTACAAAACTTACCCCATTAAAAACCAGCAAAACTAGCCCGATGTGGGTGGCTCATGCCTGTAATCCTAGCTACTCAGGAGGGTGAGATCTGATGATTGTGGTTCAAAGCAGGCCTGGGCAGGGGAGTCCATGAGAGTCTTATCTACAATAAGCCAGCCAAAAGCTGCAAGTAAAGGTGTAACTCAAATGATAGAGCACCTGTCTTGAGCTGAAGAAATAAAGCAAGAGTGAGAGGCCTGAGGACTGAAGCCCAAGTTCTAGCACCAAACAAAACAAAAAAATCACCCCAGCAAAACCATTAGAGTTTAGGCTGCTGGCTAGAACAGCATACAACACTTTATAAGCATAGTAGTTTCCACAGAGAAGAAAGAAGTCAGGAAATATGAATACTGAGAGTGAAGTGAGCTAGCTCAGGCTCTGAATTTAAAATACTCTTTAGACATGAATCAAACCTAATTAACCAAAGGTAGTGGGCAATCACCATGGTATCCCCTGTCCCCTGTATACAGAGCCCTTCTATAGCCCTCCTTGGGTTCTAGTTCCTGAAGTGCACTTGGTGGGGCCACTTGCTCAGTGCTGAGGTGGTAACCACGCATATTCTGTCCGTCAGACTTGCTTCTCTTCTCGCCAGCTGCTGGAAATATTTCTACAGAGCAGCCTTGCACCCATTTCCAAAGAGGATTTTAAACAACTGAGTCCAGGGATCATTCAGCAACTACTGAGCTGTGCTTGCCAGTTGCCCAGGGACCAGCGAGCAAAGCTGCCACCCACCACTCTGGAGAGTAAGGTTTGGCTCTTTATCAAAAAGAACAGTATTTGTCATAAAAAATAGCAAATACAAGGTCTTGCAATATCCAAGGTGCTGTTCTAAGCATTTGGTACTTACTAACTCATTTTAAGCTTCCCAATCATAGAGGAGGTTTGGTATTATTATTCTATTTTACACACGAGGAAACTGAGGCATGGAGACATTAAGTAATTGGCTCAAGGATACCCAATTGGTAAGCAATAAAGTTGCAATTCAAACCCCAGTCAAGCTACTCCCATAGTCTTTATTCATGTGAGTCACCCCATACTATTTTTCAATGAACATTCTATATTTTGCACATGATTCATACCCATTCTGCTTAAAAATCTGTAGTTGAGGGGTTGGGGATTTAGCTCAGAGGAAGAGCACTTGCCTGGCAAGTACAAGGCCCTGAGTTTGGTCCTCAGCTCTTGAAAAATAATCTGTACTTGAAAAGTAGCATGGTACAAATGAAAAACAATATGAAATCTGAAATACCAAAAGAGGTCGTATTTTTTTATTCCAAGCTACCCTGTGATCTCAAGTAATTTTTACCTCCCCCATCTGCCTTTATCATCATCATCATCATCATCATCAATCACCATCATTACAGTGGAGAATCAGTGATTCCACATGGAACCAAACTCCTTCTGCCCAATTCTTTTTTTAACTGTTATTATGAAGGTAATGTCCAGAGGAGGTACAGTAACGTAAGTCAGATAAAAAGTACATTTATTTTTGGACAATGCCACTCCTTTCCTCACTAGCTCCCGGTTTTTCCTTCCTGTCCCTACCTACAAGTTGTAATAGTTCACTTTCAATATAGTGTCCAGTGAGTACCACTGCTGCATTTTTTTACCCTTTGTCCCATCATTTCTGGCCCTCACCTACTTTCTGCCAAAGACAAATAAATGGAAAAGCAAGACTAAAAGAAAAGGGAAAAAACAGCAATAAAGAAAAGTGCTCCTGTTTCCATTTCCTGGAGTTCATTTTGATAAATATTATTTTATATGATCAGCTGCACATAGGCACTGTGTCTTTATGTTACTTATCCTCCTTTGGTCTCACTCTGTGTAAATGTCTGGAGTCCTGTATAATTTACCATGTTGTGGTATATATTAGATCTAGCTTCCACATATGAGAGAAAATATGCATGGTTTATCTCTCTGATCTTGGCTTACTTCACTTAACATGATTTGTTCTAGGCCCATCTATTTCCCTGCAAATAGTATAATATTATTCTTTCTAATGGCTGTGCGACATTCCATTGTGTTATAGGTACCATGTTTTGGGGATCCATTAATCTGTTATAGGGCATCTGTTATGTTTCCACAACTGGCTATTATGAATAGTACATCAGTGAACACAAATATGTCCAAGATGGAGGAGGACATAAACACTCACACCATAACAAGTCTGTTCATTCTTTTCTTTCTATATTAAAATGTTCCTCCATAGACAACTTAGAAAGCAATACTATGTCTGGGCGAGGTGCTCCTGGGAGACTGTTGTAGCATTTTTACCAGCCCAGGCAGGAATGGGCAGTGATGAGCCCTGATTGTTTCTGCCATCTCCTTTGTAGAATACGGCTACAGCACAATAGCTGTGATACTCCTCACGCTTGGCTCCATGCTGGGCACAGTGCTGGTCCTTTTCCATGGCTGCCAGGAGAACTACAATCTGATTTTACAGCTGTTCGTGGGCTTGGCTGTTGGGACGCTCTCGGGGGATGCTCTGTTTCACCTCATACCTCAGGTAACGGGTTCTGTTTCATTTTCAATAGTAAAGAATTTCTGTTTACATGCAACTGCTGGAGGTATCTGTGCAAAAATTCTGCAGTGACTTCAATAAATGGCCTGAGGGCTGGGGATATGGCCTAGTGGCAAGAGTGCTTGCCTCGTATACATGAGGCCCTGGGTTCAATTCCCCAGCACCACATATACAGAAAATGGCCAGAAGTGGCACTGTGGCTCAAGTGGCAGAGTGCTAGCCTTGAGCAAAAAGAAGCCAGGGACAGTGCTCCAGCCCTGAGTCCAAGCCCCAGGACTGGCCAAAAAAATAAAAAATAAAAAATAAATGGCCTGATATTTTATTTGGGAAAACATTATTTGTCCTGAACTTCCCAGCATTTGGAAGAGAGAAGAAAAGACCACATATTAAGTTCACTGTAGGCAATTCCTATTTATAAAATTGTAAGAAAGGGAAAGGGGTCAGATCTTTGTTCCTACGAAATAAGATTCAGGAAACAAGTGCAAATTGTCCACCAATAAAAACCAACATGGGTGTGAGGCTTGATGCTGCCTTTTCTCCAGTTGCCTCCCACAATTCCTCCACATCGTATCTGTTTTCCTCTTCCTTTCTTCTCCTTTCTGCCCCAAAGGTTATATTTCCTCTGTTCCTTTGAAGGGCAGAATTTTGATTGTGTTCAGCCACTAGAAAGTCTAAGGAAAAAATTCCAACAGGAGAGGGGTGTAACTCTGCAGTTCTCTACTGGTTCTGACAACTGCTCTAAATGTAGCTGATTTGATCTCAGATTACAGGCCCCATTCTTGACTCTTTTTTTTCCACTGAGCTTCAAGTGGGACCATTGCTCTGAAGCCAGAGTCCCAGGCCAGAGACTCAACTCCAGGGATTCTGATATGTCAGGTATAACCTTTTACCTCTCATTGCCAATTTATTAGTGGCCACAAGGGCAGACATATCCAACCCATCTTCAAGGTACAGACACGAACAGCTTAAGTAGATGCATTGGTGCAGGAGGAGAGAGGGGCATGTGATGAGACTATCACAGGCAGTGTTATCTGGTTGATGATGATTTCAGCCCTGGTTCTACAGAGGTTCAGAAAAGTTATTCTGGTTCCCATGAGATGATTACTCTTGCACCATGGGATGGAATTACTCTCCCTTTGGAGATATCTGTCCTATGAAGCTCTGCTGTTTGGTGAGGGTAACTTTGTTCCCTTGCCATAAAATGTGATTGCTCAGTTCTGTTATCCCTGGAGTGCCATGTGACCAGAGAAGAGTGGCTCAGAGGCAAGATAGAGGTTGGGATGCTAAAGTTTTATACTTCTCTTAGTTACTTAAGCACCCAAGTAAGGAAGGCAGTGCTTTGCAGCAAAAGCAGTTTCTAACTTCCTACAATATTTCCCTCTGCCCTTTCAGCCCTCAGGATTGTAATTGTGTCCCTGGTGGCTGCCTCATTATTCCTGTTCATGCTCTTGACCCTGCCTGCTCCTCTGTCCTAAAGCCATCTGGAATATCTTGTCATCCAAGCCCCTTAGAGTGGTTCTATCTCTTTATTTTAAATAACTTTATTTTTTAAATTATCTTTAAGTAATTATACAAAGGAGTTGCCATTTAACAAAACAGTTTATGAATACTAGTGGTAGAGTGCTTGCCTCATATACATGAAGCCCTGGGTTCGATTCCTCAATACCACATATATAGAAAAGGCCAGAAGTGGCGCTGTGGCTCAAGTGGTAGAGTGCTAACCTTGAGCAAAAAGAAAACAGGGACAGTGCTCAGGCCCTGAGTTCAAGCCCCAGAATTGGCAAAAAAAAAAAAAAAGAATACAATGTATCTTAATGTTAGCCCTTTCTACATTCTCACCCATCCATTCCCTACCTATCCCTTCCCTGACTTTTCTTAATTTTGTAGGATATGAGTTGGGTTTTGTTCTGCATTTTCTCCCTCATCCAAATTCTCTTAAGAGGAGGGAAAGGGGGAGGGGGGAGGGGGGAATGAGGGAGGAGGTAACAAACAGTACAAGAAATGTATCCAATGCCTAAGGTATGAAACTGTAACCTCTCTGTACCTCAGTTTGACAATAAAAATTTTATTAAAAAAAAAGAAAAATATAAACATCTTTATGGGTGGACGCCTTCTGAGGATTTGAATTTATCAGAAATGAAAAGACATGGATGTGGGATGGTAATCGAGCTCAGAGGGAAGACTCTACAAAAGATGTTATTGATCCTCTCTGAGGTCTCCCAGTATGGGTGGAGATGATGGATCAATCATCCTGTCTCCTGCAAAATGTGAGATGAAAAATATTCCACAAGTCTCTGGCAATTTCCTACAACCTTACATATTGCTTAGAGGCTCAACAATTACTTGATGTTCGGAAAAATCATAAAGTGAACATTGGGGGGAAATAAAACAAGCCATTATTAGTTTTAATTTCCCACATAATCTATTTTTCTGGAACTATTTCAGGGCTCTTACTGGCTTGAAGTGGTGGCTGAGCCTTTTTTTCTGGGTCATCTGAGTGGTGGACAGAGTTGTTTGCTGGCCAGATTCCCAGCAAACAACAGCAGAATACTAAGGCTGCCTGGGTTTCTATCCAACGGCACACACCACGAGGGGCAGCAAGCTGCACTTGGAATGTTACAATTCAACACATAACCTATTTTTTTTTTTAATGAAGGAGGGAGTGGGTTGAAAGGGTTGACATTAATCAACATGCACTGTTTTCATAAGACTGCTTTGGTGAATGGCAACTCCTTTGTACAAACAATAAGCACTTAAAGATAATAAAAACAAATTTAAAAAAAAAAGAAAAGGATGCATAAAATAAATAACCAAATGGCAAGGAGAGGAGTTCATGGGTATGGGTAGTAGAGGTGTTCATAATTGATGTTTCTTCCTCATTTCAAGTATCTATGTTTTCTTTAAGGAATGTCTATGCACTTGAAGATAAAATAGAAAAATAGAAAAAATACATTATCACTCATTAATGAAGTTATATAATTAAAATCCTAAGTATAAATTACAAAAAAACATGGGGAGGGACTGCAAAAAATGAGCTCAGTTTTATGAAGTTTAGAAGGTAGGTTTTTGTTTTTTTTTTTTTTGGCTTAAGGAAATTGCTAAGGACAAGAGTTGTTGGATAAAAGAGAATTTTTAGCACAGTTTGATAGAAAAAAATTTCAAAGATCTTGCAAAAATTAGAGAAGTACCACTGTTGGGATTTCCTTCTATAATGGACCAAATTTATTCAACTTAGTGAACTTATATTTTATCCTGAAATTGGGGTTTTCTTCTGTTTGATTTAGGTATTATAACTCTCTCTTAAGAGAAATAATTGTAATTACAAACATAAGGTAGGTCTACATTAATGATTAATGTTCTTACCAAAGGAAAGGAAAATAGGACTAATCACACACACACACACACACACACACAAATACACAAATTGTCCTTTGATATCTGCAGAAGATTGCTTTCAGAACTCCTGAGGCTATAAAAATACTCAAATACTCAAGTTCTATACACACACACACACACACACACACACACACACACACACACACGTTGCATGTGCCCTGTACATATATACTCCTGTGTTAAATCATCCATAGATAACTTGTTCAATTGAACTTTAGTTCAATGTCAATGCTACGAAAATAGTTATTATACTGCATTATTCAAGAAATAATGGCAAAATGTACTCAGTATAGATGCATTTTTAAAATATTTGCAATCCAACATTGGTTGCATTTATTTGATATAGAATCCACAGATACATGAATATGCAGAACTATGTATGCACACATAAATGCCTACACACACAAATCTACACATGTTTGTGCATGAACATCTATACTTAATTTTATACATGTATGGTTTCTTTTTTCCCTTTAATTTACTGCTCAGAGACATCTGAGCACCAACCTAAATCTAAAGCCACTGAGCTATTGTACAAACTACTTTCTTTTGAGGCAGTAATATGATATGTAGTAATTTGTGGAATGAGTCCGCCATGTCTATCACATACTTTTTGTTTCTGAAAGTATTGCTGGCCATACACATTGCATTCTGTGGAACAGCTTCCAGAGGATTTCTTTTTGAATATTTATCTAAATTTTAGTAGATGCTGGAGACACATGCACGGGGGGTGGGGGGTGGGGAGGGACTCTCAATTTAATTGTATCTGTGTTCTGGACATAAAATATATTGATATCTTACAAGGCATTTCTAGGTAAATGGTATAAAATATATTGATATCTTACAAAGCATTTCTATGTAAACAAGTATAGATAGAACTCCTGAAAAAGAAATTCAGCAAAAACATTGAGAATGGTATACAAATCTGGGCTACTTTCTGAAATAAAGCTTAGGTGTCATTCTGTTAATTAATGCAAGCTATTTAAAGCTCTCTTTTATTTTCTGTGGCACACATTTTCTTTGACCCCCAATAAACTATATAGTGGGAGTGTCCATATGCCCCCAAAGCAAAATGGACTTTGAATAACTACAGTTGTCATGGGAAATACCCAACCTGGTAGTCTAATACATTCAATCACTACATCTGCCAATTAATAGTTGAGTCATCCAAAGTGAATTTCTTCTTTCAGTTTTCTTCTTTTACTTTTTTTAAGGTCCTTGGTTTCCATAAGCAGGATGCTCCAGAGTTTGGACATTTCCATGAAAGCAAAAGTCATATTTGGAAACTGTTGGGGTTAGTTGGAGGCATCCATGGATTTTTCTTGATAGAAAAATGTTTTATTCTTCTTGTTTCACCACATACCAAGGTATAGTGTACGTCTCACTTGTCTTTTGGCTTTGAGGTTTTTCTAATTTCCATTTTTAAATTTGTGCAAGATCCTGTTTTGTGTATCAAAAAGTAAGATAATTTTGTGTAGAGATAATGATAATAGATGGGTAAATATGTGGTAAAATTCATGTCACAAAATGCAAATGGTAGGATCAGTGAAATGGATGTCTTAAGTAGTAGCTTGTTGATGTATTTGAAACCTTTTGAGAATAAGTAGAATAAATTAAATATATTTCAGATTAAAGCTTGTAGAAATTTTGTTTTAGTGAGGGAATGCTGCAGGGTTGTTGTTGTTTTTTTAATTTGTTTGTAGGAGGTGGAGTTCAAGCTAGGATATTATAGTAATTGAAAGAGTCTGACTTCCATCTTCAATCACAGCACCTCCCTAGAAACTCATGAGATTAGCTTCTGCAAAATCTCTCAAAGATTAAAAACAGTACTTGGTCCTCTCTTATAGATTACCATTCTTGGACTGCAAACACTAAATATAATGCCAGTATACCAACCTATAACTTATAGCTAGATAGAAATTCAATGACTTTGGAAAACAGTGAAAGAAATGTCAAACATCCAAACATTCAGTGTGTTCATATTGACTCAGAGCTTGCTATGACTTAAAATGAGTTTTAAGAACGCAATTTTTAAGATTCATGTTACCCCATAAAATAAAAGAAATACAAATATTTACAAGTGCTTTAGTTATTGGACATATGTTTGGCAATATTAGTTTAATAATTCCAGGGTGGAATATACGTTTTGTTTTCATTTTGTTGGTTGTGGGACTTGAACTTGTTGGTTGTGGGACTGGGCACTGTTGCTGAGTTTTCTCTGCTCCAGGCTAGCACTCAACCACTTTGAGCCACTCCATTTCCAATTTTTTTGGTTGTTAATTGGAGATAAAGAGTCTCATGGACTTTCCTTCCTGGGCTGGCTTTGAACCACAATCCTCAGCTGAGTAGCTGGGATTAGAGGCATGAGTAACCAGCGCCTAGCTTTGATGATTGTCATTTTGGTATCTGTATCCAGAGAATTCAAAATTAAATTTTGCCTAAATTTTAAATTAAGATTCAAATAATAGAATAAGACAGCATAAATGAAATAAAACCATATCACCTTCAAGACTTTTAAAATCATAATTAGACTTTGTTGAAATTGCATTCACTTTGTGTGTATGTGTGATAATATCTCAATATATATTCCAGGCTGTGCCCTCAAACTCATGATCATTCTGCCTCTGCCTCCCAAGAACAAGGACTACACATTCAATCTGAAGTTGTATTCTTTTAAAAAAATTATATTGTAGTTGTACAAAAGGGTCACTGTGCAACATGTCAGTTTATGAGGACAAAAATGCATCTTGAGCAATGTTCACCTCTTTCATCAGTCTCCCCATCCCTCTCAACTCTACCCATCACCAATTTCTCTAGTTTTCTAGAGTATACATTGAATATTATAACTAAATTCTTCCCCCTTCCTCTCTTCAGTCATCTGTCTCCCCTTCCATTTTCTCTCCTTCCCCCTCTTGCTCCCAACATCAAATACTAGTTTCCTGGTATTCCCTTGGTTAGACTGTAAGTTCATTGGTCTAAGGAGTTAGGCCATTTGATTTCTCCCCTGAATATACCACATTTGAGCTATTGTATGCACATGACCTTGTACATGTTTACTTATATATTTATAAATTGCATCTTATTTTGACATATGAGAGAATGCTTTCTTAAAACATCTTGAGCATGCATGAGGCTTCTCCTTGGTAAGATTTTCTAGGTAATTTTTTTTGTAATACCAACTTGGGCTGATAAGGGCACAAGGAACTGTGTGATTGACCAGGTTGGCTCCTGGGCACCACACTAATTTTCAACCATCCTCATCTAGCAGGGCCTGTCCTCGGCTAATGCACATGTGAGACATTGCCACCATCTCGCATCCAACTCTGATTTAAATGACCAGTCAGGCAGAGGCAAATCTGCCTCAACCATCCTATTGGTAGGTTCCTAGTGTGTAACTTTCTACTGATTTGATCGCTTTCTATCCTTCATTTCCCAATGAATAGATGTAAATCAGTAGTTTACATGTAGCACAGAATCTACTCCTGATTTGCCTGTTCTTGATCATGATATAAACAGTATTTGGGAAACTTTGTGAAGCACTTGAAAGCTGTTTTAAAGAACAAGAAGCACTTCTGTTGGTTCCTTCATTGCTGTCTGCACCCCTCTGAAACATGGATGATTGCATGTCGTCATGATCAATTTTCATTTGTTTGTTTACAGGTTTTCATGAGTCAGTTGACCTGTAGGTTTTTCATTCTGTGTATTCTTAAGCCACTTTTATTTTGATGCTAATACTTGTTGAACAAAGGATTCGTGCATCTGGGACTATAGTGTTCATTTCATAATACAAGAGACAACCAACTCGTTAGTGAGTTATTCCTAACTCTACTTTGAGTGTACTGAGTTTTGTGCAATCAGATCTTCCATTTGGATTCTTAAAATAGGATGCCAATTGGGCTCAGAGTAATACTCCTGTTGTAGTTCTGAAAGAAAAAAGTATGGGACCAGACAAATAGGAAAGTAGTCATACATGGCTCCTGTAACCATGACTTTGGTCATACGCAAGGTCATCTATAGAAGGATTGACAGTCCAAGGATAGATTCCTGAGCAGAGGAATAAGTTGTAGATAGCAAGATAAGTCAAGCAGTAGATTGCAGATCCAAAGCTAACTTAGAACTGAAAATATTAAAATGTTCTTTTTAATCAGTTTTAAGGCTTTATGACATTGATTAGTTAGATATTAAAAGTGTGATTTGAAACTATATAACATGAAGCTAGGATTTGTTTTAAAAACAGCATTTCAAAAGGCTGACTGGATTCCTTTTATTCAAATGAAAAGCCCAAAGTCCAAAATGCATATAAGCAAGTCTCTAAAACGAACTTAGTGAGTTTTGAATTCTGAACACCCCAGCACGTTAACAGACTCAGGGTTTGTTTTGTATTGAAGCTGAGAGATCATCAGAAAGTGAAACAGAAATCCTGTGACTTTGAAGACTTCCTGTCTTTTTTTTTTTTCAGGAAAGTATAGGTTGAAAGAGAAAAATTCGTAATTCTCCCCAGTCAACATGGAGCTATGCATGTTTACTTCTAAATTCCTTTACATAGAGAGACAATATGTAATTTAGGGGGGTATTTTTTTCTTAAGGAAGAATTATTCTAGAATAAATCATTGAGGGAGCTTTATCCAGTTGTTCTCTTCCATGGGTTTGTGTCTGCAGTACTGAGGTCTCAGGTCTCATACTTGCTAGGCAGGATATGCCAATTTGAACCACTCCTCCCGCCTAGAGTCTCAGTCTTTTTATAGAACTATAGAGCATTTTGATTTGAATTTGGCTTTTTATACAAGTTGAACACATTGTTTCTAGATCTACTCAAGTGCAGGCAAGAAGTCTGAAACCAAAAAACTCTGTCATCAGGGCTGAATTTACTCCTTAGCTCTCCCTCCCCCCCCCCAAGTAACCCAGCTTGTGTGTGTGTGTGTGCGCGTGTGTGTGCATGTGTGTGCATGTGTGTGTGCATGTATACATAGGCACAGGTGTGTGCATACACACACACACACACACACATGCCCCCAGATGACCATATGCCAGTCTTGGAACTTGAAGTTAGAACTTGGGCACTGTCCCTGAGTTTTATTTTTTTGTTTTGTCGTTCAAGGCTAATGCTCTACCACTTGAGCCATGCCTGTATGTCTGGCTTTTTGATGGTTAATTAGAGGTTAAGAGTCTTGTGGACTTTCCTGCCAGGGTTGGCTTCAAACTGCAATCTCAGATCTCAGCCTCCTGAGTAGCTAGGATTACAGGCATGAGCCACCAGCACGTGACTGTCTATCTTTTGAATACTTGCTATTATTTTAGGAAAATTTACTTTCTGTCTTTATAATGATAAACAAAGATGCTTATGTCTCACATTAATTTTTTATCAAATATTCTACTGCTTTGGGTAATGAATTATTTAATATGCTTTTAAAAGGCCAATTTAATAATGGATAAAAGATACTTTCTTCATAAAATTGGTTGTGAATCTGAGGCAGGAGTGGGTAAGTGTCCATCAGATATTGAACTACAAGTCCGTCTCTGAAGTAAAGTTATGTAATTGTAACTCATAGAAGACAATTTCAAAGTCTCACTTTTCTGACCAGTTCAGTCCACATCAGTTTTAATACAGCTTTTGAATCTTATAACATTTTCCCAATTTAAGAATCTGAATACAGACTGTCTCCATAGCCTTTGGCTCTCTGCAGAAGACAGTGTTCTACTCAGGATGTGATTTGCTGTAAATGTAGCTAGTGTAGAGTTCACTGACTTTCATTTGTTAATTATCTGTTGCCGATGAAACTTAGTAGTTCAGATAAGCATTTAGAGTATTAAAATACCTTTTAAAAATCCACTGAACTCTTCTGATGGTTCCTGTTTCACCCACACGTAACTATTACTTACCTCTAATAAGTTATTTTCTATTTTAAAATAGAGAGGCCCAGAGGACTCACAGCCAGCTGAGATTCCCATAGGAAGCCCGACAGCCTTCAGTAGAAAAGGTCAGTGCCAATTACAGAAGGCCAAACTCTAAATGGAGAGGTTATTATCTGCTTTCAGATAAATATTTCAAAGTCCTATGGATTTTCATATGGGGTTTTTATTTCATTCTGAAAATGTTTTTTACAAAAAAACTGTTTAGTGAAGACCCATTCTTATCTGTCTCCCAAGCATACAGCACATTGATATCAGTCTTTTCCCAAATTGTTTAAGATTTGTTCTCTGAATTCTTTTATTAGTGCGTGTATGTATGTATATATGTATGTGTGTCTATCTCTGTCTGTCTGTCTTATTTATCACTTATCTGTGTGTGTATATGTGCGGTTATTTAAAAATGTTTAAAAAATAATGATGCTTGAGAAATCACCCAATTTAATAATGTTTATTCGATGT
The DNA here is from genome assembly GCF_023159225.1 of Perognathus longimembris pacificus. Lineage (NCBI taxonomy): Eukaryota > Metazoa > Chordata > Mammalia > Rodentia > Heteromyidae > Perognathus > Perognathus longimembris. Next base: position 14,503,374 of record NC_063178.1, read on the forward strand.
ATGAGAATTCATTCAATTCTCTACATAATACAAAGTAAAAAAAAATACCTTATCTAAATGATGTAAATGAAGAGACCAATTGTCAGAAAGGTTAATCCATTGTCCAATACTATATTCCTCAGCACCCAAGAACTAAACACAGGGTAATAACACAACTATTGCTTTCTCTGTGATTATTCATTCATGCACACTGCTACAATTTCTCTCAGGTTGTTTATTCAAGGAATATTTGAAAGCACGGGGTTGTAGTTTAGTGTTCGAGGGCTATCTAGCATACTGGAAGCCCTGGGTTCAATCCCTAGTACCACCAAGAAAAAAAAAAAAAAGATTTGAAAATGTACTGTTTTATTCAATAGACAGATAAACTGGAGAAGAAAATAAGACAGTTCTTATTTACAGTTGCCATATTGTTGGGATATAAGTACTGCTGATAGCATATTGTTATGTTAATAATGGGCATTTTATGTGTTTCAGGCATATCAGTTCATGCCATTGATTTATTTGATTCTAAATATATAATTATGTATTCTGATGGGCTCTGCTCCAGGACCTTGATAATACTGATTTTCCTTTGTAACTTTTAGCTCTGGAATTAATGTAGAATGTTTGACACAACCTAGGCTCATGGTAGCCTTTTTTCTACTTTTTTTTAGTTTGGAAGGAATAAGCAACACTTTTGCTAAGTCAATTCAGGAGCAGGAAGTAGAAGTAGTTGAGGGATAGCAACAGTCATATTCCAAGTTTCTCTTGAGATCTTCCCACTTACATGGCAAGCTTGGCCTGGAGAAGGAATAGGGAATAAATCCAAATTAAAATCCCCAGCTGCCATTTTGTCAGAATCATCCTTACTTAGTTTCAAGTATATGCTCGCTTGTTTCATGTTACCTTATTCTTGGAACTCAACTTGTGTTTCAAAAAACGGATGTGTAAATTCTATTCACAGTCAATTAAAAAAGATCACATTTGTCCAAGTCCATATTTCACCATAGAAAACTTCACCTAGTTCAGAAAAGTGGAATTTAATCACTAGATACACAAGCAAAGGTAATATATTATAGGTATTTCTGTAATTAGTATATTAAATTTCTAGGAAATACCTATCTTCTACTAGGTAATGTTTAAATTATCTTAAGGAATATACACAGTGTGTTCTTTGTGGTTTATATGCAAATGTGTACATTTTCCCTGTGGCTTGCTATAGACGGTAATCTGACATTTAGAAACTCATTATCTGAGATAATAAAAGACAGCAAAAAGTAGGCCTTATTGTTTCCTAAATGGGTGTATAATGGCTGGGGTCTTCCTTTTGAATATATTCCATTAGTATCAGAAGTGCATGAACACATGTGGAAATCACAACTTTGTTAACATGCTACAGTGTAGTCAAATGTATCACTTTAGATTAAAATTATTTTCCCAAAGAAAAGCTTCATCTTTGAAAATTTCCAGGAAGAGCTATGGGTATTAATACCATTACTGGGCTCAGAGAGTATCCAGGCATTGCCAATAAGAATTTCCTGAATTCAATAACTTGATATTCATTTGTGTGTTTATGACTGTTTCCTGAAACTGCCCATTTCTAGCAAATAATAAAATGGGTTAGTAAACCACAAGAAGGATCTAGGTCCTATAGTGGTATTTGTCAATGAGTATCATTTTCAAAAGCAAAATGCCTGTGTCCCTTTTAAAAAACAGTTAATATAACTTCCTGGCTAAAAGTCTGGGCTACAAGTGTCAGTTCTGAAGTTACTTTTCTATGATGTATAATATGGAGTGTATAAAATTCTCTCCTCTCATTTGCTCACTAATTTTCTCACTCTCTTGGTCTCTCATTTACCAGTACTGGGACTTGAACTCAGAATCTTGAGCTCTTGCTTGACTTTTTCACGCTAATTTGGTACTCTACCACTTGAGTCACACCTCCACTCCTGGCTTTTTTTCCTGGTTATTTGAGGAAAAGAGTCTCACAGATTTTTCTGCCCCGGCTGGCTTCAATCCTTAGCTCTCAACTCTCAGTCTTTAGGATTACAGGTGTGACCCGCTAATACCCAGCTACATTTCCCAAATACAGTATTGAACCTTACAATGGCAGAGCCTCTCTCAAATCTCAGACCATGTGTGGAACAGAAATCAAAGGGAGCCCTCTTCCAATCCCTATTAAATGGAATTACAAGAATAATGTGTTCAGTTCTAGTAATATCAACAGCCATCAACCTACATTGATTGTATTTTCACCTGAATAGTAAATTGTTTAGATGATTATACAGCTGAGACTCTTCCTATCAAATGCTACACCTGGTCACTTGACTGTCAGAACAAGTGTTAGCCTCAGAATACTTTTCATGCCAGTCATTCAACTCTGTAATTGGGTTCTAACATATAATTGGGGGTTTTTTTTGGAGGGGGGGAGAAGCAACCCTGCAATTCTGCCCATTAAAATACAAAACCCAATTATGGGATCCAAATTATTCCATCATCTCTCTCTTAATCGGATAACATACATTATGTAACAGCATGCTATGCAAATGAAAGCTTCTCTCTGTTTTCCTTTCAATATCTACATGGCCTAGTGCTAAACATTGTTTTTCAAGAAGACAAGGACGTTGAGTCATTGTACATTGAGCTAACGGGCCAGAAAAGCCACTCATGATACTCTTGTAGCTGCAGTTTGGGCATTGAATGAAGCATTTTAAGAGCATTGTTAACACCAATCAGAAAAGGTGACCCAATGAGCAAGTAATGTCAGAAAGGATACTGCTACAGATAGACAAGAGGACAATCACACTCAAAGGAACAGTTTTGGAAAATCAGCTTCCCTGTTACTGACATTTTTCAGAGAGTCTTCACCCTTTCCTACTATTATAACAAACTACCACAGATTGGGTGATTTATACACAACAAAAATTTCTTCCTCACAGTCTTAAATCAAGGTAGGCAAAGGCTCACTTTCTGATTCACATGATACCTTTTCACTGTGTTCCCCCATGAAAGAAAGGAAAAGGGAGCTGTGATACCTCTTTTGAGATCTCGAATCCCATTCAGGAGGACTGACCTTCCCACCTCCCCCCCTCCCCACCTCCCCCAGGCTCTGAATCTTAATCCTATCACATTGGGAAAGGACATTTCAATGTGTGAATTTGAACAGGGGTCACAAACATTCAAAATGATATTATTTGCTATACTTACATAAACAACTGTATAAGCCATGAAAGTACTTGAACTCTTTGTTTTTGTTACATGCCTGGGAAGTTTTCTTTAAAAAAATTGTAAAGGCACTGTCAAATAATTTGGAGTTGATTAATTACTCTAGACACTTTATAACCTGCATAGCCTTTTATCTTGAAGTCAAGTTGTGTTTGTATAAGTATTAAATGTTTATAGAAACATTTGACATTATACAAAGTAGTCTGTAATAATACTGTTGGGTATCTTTTTATACTTTTGTGAGGCCCTGCTTCTTGTAAATACTCTCAAAGAAGCTTGATAATATTTATTTCAGTATCAACAAAAAAATAGAGGGTCCCTTAGTCATTACAGAATGCATTAAAAAACTCATCAATGGAAAAATCATTGGCAGTATTGAGAGAGGCTATAATATTTTAATATATCTTTTGCCATAATTAGAAAAAATGATAAAGTAGTGAACGTCAACACATCATTTATCTCATTACTGGTAGATTTGTCAGTAAAAGAATGACCATTTCAAGCTTACTGGTTACTATGATTGCATGTCCAGTCCTAATTTATTTTAAAAGCAAAAATGAAGTGGGGCTTATTTAATCGAATGTGTTAGAATGTCATCGGTGGATGGGAAGGTTGGTGGAATGGAAAGTTGGGTTGGAAGAGTTCTGTGAAGTAGCTGCTGCTCTGCTAATGCTTCTCATCCCTCTTTAAACTACAAATATTTAGGCAACGCCATTAGCTTGTTGGCCATAATGATACTGGTTGGGGACAGTCTGCATAATTTTGCAGATGGTCTAGTAATAGGAGCAGCATTTACATCATCATCGGAATCAGGAGTGACCACAACAATTGCTATCTTGTGTCATGAAATTCCACACGAAATGGGTAAGTCCAACACTTGACATTCTTTCCTGATGATTGAGAAAATCACAGACTAATTCTAGCTTGGACTTGCTTGGATTCTTTTTCCAATGAACAATAGCTGAAAGAAGAATAATTTCCATATAATTCTCATAAACCACAAGGGAAGTCATAACACTTTCCCTGTACCTTGAGACAAAATTCAAGTAGACTCCTTTATGATCTGTCCCAGGGCTAGAAATGCCTGTGTGTGGAGAATTCCAGAGAATTCTATGTGGGAGAGAATCATGCAGAGAAATCTCAATTTAAAGAACATTGGCAAGGACTTTAAAATGTGTGTATTGGACATGGGAAAAATATTAGCAGAAGAACTTTGCCCATTGTGGCAGAAACTAGGCCAATGAGGTATAGTAACATTTAAATTAAAGCCAAACCATGATTGCATCAACCTTATTTATACAAAATGATTAAAGCCAAAGATAAAGTTGAAATGACAGGCGTATGGTAGTGGATACACAAAACTCTCTTTCTGGATAACCTCAGCGGCCCTGTAATTCAAGCATGCCTCCAAGAAAACAAGATGAGACAGACAAGAAACTTCTAAACCAGACCCAGAGGCAGTAAAGATGGAAGTGCACAAACATGGGCCCTGGGAAAAGGGATTAGCCCTCTTTTTCTGCTTCTACTTCCTGTTTGCATTGTCCCTCTGACTCTTGCCTTCTTGTGTTCAGTGTCCATTTCCCAAAGCCCTGTTGCCAATACATTATATATGTGTGTATGCATGCATGTGTGTGTACATGCGTACGTGCATGCACACTAGTACTAGGGCTAAACTCAGAGCTTTATGCTCTCACTTGGCTTTTTCCTCTTAAGGCTAGCATGCTGCCACTTGAACTACACTTCTACTTTGGTTTTTTGCTGGTTAACTGAAGAGTCTCTCTGACTTATCTGCTCAGTCTGGCTTTGAACCATGATCCTCAGATCTCAGCCTCCTAAATAACAAGGATTAGAGGCATGAGCCACTAGTGTCAGCTTTGCCAATGCACTATTGGCTTCTTGGAGTAAATTATCCAAGGTTCTTCTTAATCTCATTAAAATATACCTGGCCTGGGAGCCATACCCCATGATCCTTTGTTTAGCTACTATAACAGTGGAACAGCACTGACTTCTTCACCTCAAATATGCATATTATGTGTGGGGAAATCACCAAGGAAGGGATTACGGCAGTCCATGGCAAGCCAGCAAAGTGATTTCAAGAGCTCTTCCTCAGACCAGTTATAAAATGCAACTAGGACACAAAGCCCCCAGTCTATCTCCTCTATCCAGTTTTAGTCTCTTCTCGATCCATGAAACTAAGAAATAAATATTCTCAGATTTACCAGCATATCTTTCTTCTTTGAAAGGAATGGTGTGGAGAGAAGGTTTTTGTTTTTTTGTTTTTAATTTGTAATCATCAAAGCAGTAGAACCACTTTTCACAAAGAAAAACTGTTTTCTAAACCACCTTTTGCAATGTTTTGAAAATCTCTTAAGTAGCTTTATCCTCCCCCATAGTAATTCCTACATAAATTAAGCCATGTAAGTTCAAGTAATATGATTTCCCCTGTCCAGTTTCCAGACAAAAAGATTTATAAACCCTGGGTCAGAAAGTGGCTCTGTTTTGCATTTATTGAAGTCGAAAATGGCACAGGATATCAGAAACTGGAGAAAATGTCAGAGACCTCTGTGAACAGACTATATTTAGGAGAAGCCAAAGGAAGAGAATGCTCAGATTGCAGCTAGCATGAGTGGGCTGTGAACCCTACAGAAATGTAGGAAAGCAATTTCTTAACTGGTTCATCAACTGTACTCTTGAAATCGGTTCCAGTTGTGAACTCTAAGACAGCCTTGCAGTGTACTGTGTCAGCAAAGGTGTCTCGTTAGATGATAATTACACTTCCCTTTTTTCTCTTAAATTTCAGGAGATTTTGCTGTTCTTTTAAGCTCTGGGCTTTCCACTAAGACTGCCATCCTGATGAACTTCCTAAGTGCTCTAACTGCCTTCATAGGACTGTACATTGGGCTCTCAGTGTCCACTGACCAATGTGTCCAAGACTGGATCTTGACCATTACTGCTGGGATGTTTTTATACTTATCATTGGTGGAAATGGTAAGCTTCATGGCTTTTCTGTTTCATTTTTTTTCTGTACATTCAAAATGTATAAGCAATTCAGAAAAGGGAATTAAAATGGCAGGGTAAATAGTGACAAATATTGTTCTCCATATATTCTTCTATACAGAAAATACTAGAAAAGATCATATGAAGAATAAAATAAATATAATATAAATAATAATTCAAGGAATTTAGTCATAGGCAAAAGGAATGTAGTGTGAAATTTAAAAAATAATTATTGCCAATTTTTAGCTACTTATATGGAAACTTTAAATGTTTTATAATTGTCTACAACATGTGTTGGATAAGAGTAGAAACTACTATCTTATTCCTGATTTTTAGTGGAAATAACTTCAGTGTTTCCCCATTTAGTGTGATGTTTATTATGAACTTGTGGTATATAGTATTTACTAGAGTATTTACCCTATTCCTTGTATTTGCACAGCTTTTTTCATAAAAAGATATTGAATTTTGTCAAAGGATTTTTTCACATCAATTGAGATGATCATATTTATGTCCTTGATTATTGCTATATTGTGTGTATGCATACATATTCACACATATATGTTTATATGTGCATCTATATACATATATATGCACACATTCTTGCAGGCCTGGAATAAAAGTATATTGATAATGGTGTATTGTCTTTTTAATGTGTTACTGAGTGCTGTTTACACATATTCTATTTTATTTATTTCTGGTGTTAGTACTAGGGATTGAACTCAACTCAGGGCCCCTCACTCTCACTTGGCTTTTTCACTCACATTGGTGCTCTACCACTTGAGCTACACCTCCACTCCCTAGAAGTATTTTGTTTTGGGTCTGTGTTTATTAAAGAGACTGACCTATAATTCTCTTCTTATTGTTTCCCCATCTGGTTTTGGAATAATAAATACTTCATAGAATAAGTTTGGTAGTGTTTTCCTTCCCTTTCTATTTTGTGGAAAAGTTTGAGGAGTATTGGTTATTGTTCCTTTTTAAAGGTCTGGTAGAAATCAGCATTGAATCGGTCAGGTCCTAGGCTTTTCTTTGTTGGAATAATATTACTGCTTCATTCTCATTGCTTCTTACAGATCTGTTTCAAAAATTTGTATTTTCTTACTTCAGCTTTGGTAGATGGACTGCCTCTAGAAACATATCCATTTCTTCCAGGTTTTCCAGTTTTTTGAACCTAAGCTTTGAAATCATTCCCTCATTATTTTCTGGACTTCATTGGTGTTTGTTGTGATACACCCATTTTCACCTCTAATTTTGCTCATTTGCATCTTCTCCATCCTGTTCTAAGTTAGAGCACCCAAAGGTCAACCAATCTTATTTATCATTTCAAAGAACCAAATATTTGTTGAACTGATGCTGAGCATAATTTCTTTTATTTTTTATTGTTATTTTTAAAATTAAATTTATTGACAAGGTGATGTACAGGGGGGTACAGTTACATAATAAGGTAAGGCAGTGAGTACACTTTGATAAAGAAGCTGTAAGTGAAACATATCCCACCCATTCCCACCAGCCTAAGTTTGAGGTAAGAAAATGCTGTGACCTTTCCAACTTGATTCTGAATTTGTAGCCATTATGACTTTGAATACATACAGTATTGAAAGCTATAAGCTATTCTCTGTTGAAAATGTGCATGTATCAGTCCTTAGCTTCACTCTTGAGCTTCTTGATTTTCATCTTTCTATTTTGGATTGCTCTTTTCTTTGGGTTCATTTGGGGTCATTTGCTCAATAATTTTTTTTAGAACTCGATTCTGTTTTTAACCCAGACTGGATATCTCTTCAAATATGATGGATCTGTATGTACAGAGACTATCTTTGTTGTTGTTGTTGTTGTTACAATGACTATACTCCCAAAATTGATCTGAAAAGATTATCAAGTCCTATTTATCATGTAGAACCTTAGGCTCAATATAGCGTTTTCCTTTTAGTGTATTTGCTACTTATCTTGTAAGAGTAAGGAATTGCTCCTAAGAGCATCTGATGATATTCTTTGTCATTCCAACTAGCATAAATCTTGAACTTCTTGTGAATTGTGATTGACTAAGGAAAAGCCAGTATCCTGGCAAGAAGACAGGAAAGAAAAGACTTTGAGTTTCCTGGGGCTACTTCCTAAAATTCAGGTCGCCTGCTCTCTCACGGCCTTCTGAGTAACTTCTAAACAAATACAGTTCCTTTCACATAGCAGCAAGTTTAACTGTTGCTGTACTCTGGGATTGTGCCAAAGAAAATAGTGTGTCTTTTAAAGAGAAGAAAACAAAGTTCCAAGACTCTGTAATATGGCAAAGAAAATAAATGACAGCAACTGAAGGGTGAAGAGGGATGTTTCAGGACACTTGTTTTTTTGTTTTTGTTTTTGCTAAATCCCTTGTATTTATCAGGCACCTTCTGAGCAGGGTTGATGTGAACAGACTAGCTAGATGTTTGCTTTGTTTATTTCAATTCAATTTGATGTGTTATTCCAAACTCCTAAAGGAGAAAGGGTAGGGGACAAGAAAGGGGCGGGGGGAGGGGCATTAGAAATGGAGTCAATGAAAAAATGTCTCTCAGGAAAAGTGCCAGCTTTCATGTTCCCAAGTGGCAGTGCCTTGTTGAAAGCACTCTGACTTCTAGTTGCAGAGAATTGTTTCTAAAAGAAGTGAAAAATGAGTGAGTGTAGAATAAATGCAGCTCAGTGATGCCAAGGAAAATGAGTTTTCTGTTAGGAAGATCCAGGATCTAGACTAGGATTCCCTCAGAACAGAAGCCACAGCAAAGCCGTGTGGTAGCCATGCATTTGGGGTGGATGTAGGTGCACACAAACTCAGGACAGAAAGGGTGAAAGAGGGAAATAGGGTCAAAATTAAATACAGAGCATAGAACTGGTGTCCATGAGCAGTCTCCCTTTTCTCAATCAGAATAAGCTCATGTCTTTCCTTGGATTTTTGAACTTGCAGAAAATGATTTTTAAGTAGTTGTACCAAGGAGGTTCAATTCAACATATCAGTTTATAAGTACAATGCCTCTTGATTAATGTCACCCTTTCATTTATTCTCCCCCATCTCTCCCAACCCTACCCATCCCTTTCAAGTTACCAGGCTCCATAGTTCCATATTTGCATAGGTACTTTGATTGTAATGGCTGCACTTACCCACTCTTCCTCTTTTCTTTCATCTGCCACCCACCGACAACAAAACATGCTTCAGCTTCCTGGTATTTATTGTGTTAAAGTAGATGTTAGTTGTTCAGAGGAGCTGCACTGTGGGAATCTTCCCATTCTTCATTTTGTTTGTGTAGATACACAAACCTGTGTATGTTTTCCTGTATGTTTATAATTTAGGTCTAACTTGAGCATGGATGTGCACGTGTCTTTACTTGTATCTTGATTTGTCATCTTTGGGATAAATGCCCCTAAATGGTATCGCCGGATCATAGGGGTTGTTTTGTTGTTTAATGTTTGAGGAATCTCCAGAATGCCTTCCAGAGTATTGAACTCTTTTCCCATCCCACCAACAGTATAATGGGACTCCTTTTCCTTCATGGGCCTGCCAGCATTTGTTTTTGTTCCTAGTCTTGATGGCAGCCATTCTTACTGAAGTGAAATGGAATCTCCATATTTTTGCAATTTGCATTTCCTTTAAAGCTCATGGTCTTTTTCACATGTTATGTCCCATCCATTTCAAAGTTCTTCTCTAGAAGTAGCCAAACACTTGACAAATCAATATAAAATTAAAAAGCAAGTGCCAACCTTGCTCATCTTTGGAGTCATTTTTGATAACCACCATTTCCACCCTCCAATACCGAATCTTGCTTCTCTCTCCCTCAGGCAGTGCTTGAGCTGACCAAGGTCCTGGCAGGGCCACCCAGGTTTTCACGAGAGGTCTGAGTCTCTTGCTTTTCACTTGTCCTGCCATGTTTTCTGCAGTGGCTGCTTCACCACTGTTCCAGCTTTGGAAGCAGCAGGAGATGCTCAAGGGACCTGTTTTTAGATAGTTCCACATTTTCCCCCATAGTGTATCAGCAGCCCGTACTCTCCCTGATCATCAATAATAGGGACTTCTACCAGTATAGGAGCTTTAACTTGGTTGCTTGATCCATTGGTATAAGATGGCCCAGGTGGGGCTAGGAATATGGCTTAGCAGTAGAGTGCTTGCCTGGCATGCATGGAGCCCTGGGTTCAATTCCTCAGCACCACATAAACAGAAAAAGCCAGAAGCAGAGCTGTGGCTCAAGTGGCAGAGTGCTAGCCTTGAGCATAAAGAACTCAGGGACAGTGCTCAAGCCCTGAGTCCCAAGCCACAGGACTGGCAAAGAAGAAGAAGAAGAAGAAGAAGAAGAAGAAGAAGAAGAAGAAGAAGAAGAAGAAGAAGAAGAAGAAGAAGAAGAAGAAGAAGAAGAAGCCGCCGCCCCAGGTGACCCAGGTCATAAGCAAAGCTTCCAGTTCTCTGGCACATTTCTCCCCTATAATGAAAAGCTTATGTGAATAGAAAGCCCAAAAATCAGCCAGGCACTGGTGGCACATGCCTGTAATCCTAGCTAATCAGGAGGCCGAGCTCTGAGGATGATAGTTCAAAGCCAGCCTGGGCAGGAAAGTCTGTAAGACTGTTATCTCCAATTAACCCCTAGAAAACCAGAAGTGGAGCTGTGGCTCAAAGTGGTAGTGTACTAACCTTGAGTGAAAGAGCTCAGGGACAGTGCCCAGACCCTGAGTTCAAACTCCATGATTGACTAAAAAAAAAGAAAAGTCCAAACATCATAGGAAAAAAAAAAAACTAGCACTGAGTCTATACTGATTCTTTATGTTTTCTACTTCAATTTCTATTATTTCCTTCCTTGTTGCCTTATATTTAAATTTCTCTTTATTTTTGTGCTTTATGAAAGAGAATGTTTAACCTTCTTTTCTCATATGGACATGTAAAACTATAAAGCATGGATGGTGAGATTGTAAGATTGTCCTGGATTATCTGGGTGGTCTCCATCTATCATTATAGGAGTCCTAAAGTGGATCACCTTTTCTCACTGGTGGTCAGAAAAAGATTCATTGTCAGAAGAAAGATTGAGAGAGTGGTCAACCAGCTTTGCGGGTGTGGCCAGGAGCCAAGGAATGCAGGTAACCACCTGAAGCTGGAAAAGATAGAAAACAGATCCACACCCAAAGCCTCAGGAAGGGAACATGACCATCTGGTACATCATAGTTAGCCTGGCAAGACCCATGTTAAACTTAGGAATTGTGGGACATTAAATTTGTTTGGTTTCAAAATACCAAGTTTGTGGTAACTTGTTAATAACAGGTGTAGAAAACAAAGGCAAGCCCTAGCTGCTGGCCCAGGTTCTATGTCATTGGAGGCCATGTGAGAACATGGCCTCTCTGAGAACCTAAAATTCCTTCTAAGAAAATTCTCTGAACTGGAAGTCTAAGTGATTTCTTACACCTAGCTTCTGTAAAGGTTTCAAAGTTACTCATGTTGAAGGAAAAGGGAAAGCCCTCAAAAATATTCTTTTTGATCAGTTTGAATAGAAAGACTTTACCTTTTGGTTCCAGTCCTGGGTCTTGAACTCAGGGCCTGGACGCGGTCCCTGAGGTCTGTTGCTCAAGGCTTGCACTCTACCACTTGAACCACAGCTCCACTTTCAGCTTTTTTTTTTTTTTTTTGGTTCTTAATTGGACATAAGAGTCTCACAGATTTTCCTGCTTGGGGCTGGCTTCGAACTGCCATCCTCACATCTCAGCCTCCTGAGTAGCTAGGATTACAAGCATGAGCCATTGGTGCCTGGCCAAAGACTTATTTTTGTTTTTTGTGTTTTTTGTTTTTTTTTTTTGCCAGTCCTGGGGCTTGGACTCAGGGCCTGAGCACTGTCCCTGGCTTCTTTTCTCGCTCAAGGCTAGCACTCTGCCATTTGAGCCACAGCGCCACTTCTGGCCATTTTCTGTATATGTGGTGCTGGGGAACCGAACCCAGGGCCTCATGTATACGAGGCAAGCACTCTTGCCACTAGGCCATATCCCCAGCCCCCCAAAGACTTATTTTTAGCGAATATGATTTAGTCTATAAAGTATAAGTTAATGACTTTAAAAAAAAACGCATAGGTTATGCCAAGGAAAGTTTTTGGTGTTTTTTTTTAATCTTCAGCAAAAATTCAAACCTTTAGGCATTTTTCCTAAGGCCTTTAGATCTGCAGACTGTATCTCCATAGCAATATGTGTATAGAAACCTCAAGGGACTCTTGACTGTAGATGGAATTGGAGATGCCTCAAGAACTGGGGGAATTGGACAGCTGCCCAGGGCCCACTATATTAATAGAACCCAAGTAGATAATAAAAGAGCTACAGTCAAGGAAAAGAGGTAGTGGACAAGGAAGCTCAAACAAAGCAAAACAAAACCTTGCCATGTAAATGTAAGGCAAATTAGTTAAGAATTTACCTCTGTGTCTGTAGTTTCCAGGTCCATAAATTTAACCAACTGCAACTGAAATATATCTCCTCTAAACTGCAACAGTAGTGACCATTTAGACTCTTTTCTGGACCTGATTTCCTAAACAATGAAGGATAACATTGGGTTGGCTGTTTAAAAGCAGTGTTGGGTTTAAAAGCAGTCTATAGTCTGTTGAGGTGTTTGTTTGTGTATTTGTTTGTTTGCTCTAGTCCTGGAGCTTGAACTCAGGGTCTGGACAATGTCCCTGAGCTTTTGTGCTCGAGGCTAGTACACTACCACTTTGAGTTACAGTACCATTCCTGGCTTTTTGGTAGTTAGTTGGAGATAAGATTCTCATGGATTTTCCTGCCCAGACTGGCTTTGAACCATGATCCTCAGATCCCAGCCTCATGAGTAGCTAGGATCACAGGTGTGAGCCATCTACACATGGCTGTTAGAAACAGGAAAATGTGCCAAGGTGATGCTCAAATTCTGAGCTATTTTTTAAGAGGGACTTGAGCATTGTAGAGTCATTCAGTCAGTGTTCCCTGGGTGATGACTGAGGGAGAGCTGTGTGTTCTAGTTCCAACTCCGACCCTCCACCAATCTCTTCTTACCACAAAGTTTTCTGAACTTCCCTTTCCAAGATTTTTCAATGTTCCTAAATTTTCTCTTTCTCTTATAAAAAATACTGGTAACGTTCCTTCAAACTTATTTACTTCTATAATTATGGATGGAAAAACATCAAGATTGCACCATCACTTAGAGCAATTTAAAATCTACCATCTTGTAGGAAAGTCTCCCTTGGAAGTGATAACAGAGCTAGGATTTTCGTTTTCCTGGAACATTTTCCAAGTTCTGCCTTTCTTGCGTGAAAGGCAGGTAAAGAGTTTTAAATTCCACCTTCAAATTCTCTGCCTCCAGCACATATGCAAAGATGCTATAAAAAGATCTGCCTATAAAACACTTCTAATGAATCATGTTATTCATGGCCCCTCTCAGGTTCCTTTGCCATTATCGTCATCTTCTGGGTGAATTTGGTGAGAAGCACATGACAGGACAGAGCAACTTCCTTTCTGTCCTCACTTTAGTCACATGACTATCACATTAAATAAGAATTCTACACTTTGAGAATACTGATCCCATTCCCTCCTCTCCATCTTTACCTTCCAACTTATTGAGTTTGACTTTTACTTTGGTATTTGGGGCAGTATTAGGGGCCCTGTGAGCTCAGGGCCTCAAACGTGCAAGGGTGGTGCTCCACCAATTGAGCCCCTCTGCCAGGCCTTTTCCTGTTGGTTATTTTTAGAGATAGAGATCTCACTTTATGTTTCACTGATCTGGATCTCAATCCCACTATCTGTACTCTTACATAAATGTAGCTGGTATGAAAGGTATATGCTACCATGCCCACCCACTGGTAGAGATGGACTCTTGTAAGCTTTTTGCTCAGATTGAGTTTGACCCACAATTCTCCTGGTCTCAACTTCACAACTACCTAGGATTAAGCTATCACTGGGCTCAGCTGTTTGAATCTTCCTATCTCAAAGAAATTTAGATAAGCCCAGTGTGATTCAGCCAATAATTTATAACCACCAGGTTGGGTATGAACAAAAGCACTGTTTCCATTCCCAAAAACAGAAAGTACAAGCTAGTAACAATCTTTCTTAGACGTTTGGCAATACCTAGGTGCAATGCCTTTAAACAATCTATTCACAGGAAGGGGATATTATCTTTGGAAAAGACATATGAAGTAACTTTTATATGTTTTCTTTTTCTTTCATTTATTTTTTGGAGGGCTATTCTGAGATTGGACCCTTGGCTAAGAAAGCACTAGACCACTTGAAATCGTGCAGGGAACTGGGATCATTTTAAATAATCTCTGAGTAAGGAAGAAATGACTAACATCCACCTCCCATTTCAGGCAGCAAAGACAGTGTCATTTGGCATTCAAAACTGTTGTTTCACAAAAGAAATACCATGTATTCTTACCAACAACCTTGAAAGAATTCTCTTTCTGTAATCAGTGAGCCTTCCAAGTGCCAGTGGTTCACACCTGTAATCTTAGCTACTCAGTAGGCTGAGATCTGAGGATCATGGTTCACAGCCAGCCCAGAATGGAAAGTCCATGAGACTCTTATCTCCAATTAACCAGAAAAAAAAAAAAAAAAGCTAGAGGTGGAACTGGGGCTCAAGTGGTAGAGTGCTAGCCTCAAGGGAAAAAAACCTCAGGGACAGTGCCCAGGCCTTGAGTTCAAGCCCCATGATGGGCACACACATGCATATAGCCACAGGCACATGCACGTGTGTGTGTGTGTGTGTGTGTGTGTATGTATGTACACATCAAGAATCCTTCCACCTAACAATTCTCTATTGCAATAGTAATTAATAAATCTAGCTTGGATGAATACTCAACTCTCTCTGTAATTGGCCACTAGAAATCAAAGTTTTTAACACTATTAAAGCAACTTTAAAGTTGCTTTCTCAAAGCATAATTACGAACACACATACACACAATACAGAGAGAGCTAGAGCTAGAGATTGAGATGGAAAGATTCCAAAGCAATCATTTTTTTATACTAATGCTGGCTAGTGGCTATCTTTGCTGAGTATATAAAATGAAGAATGCGTCTGACTAAATTGTATCCCCTAGGGAAAAAACAGAGGAGTAAATTACTAAATACAAGCAAAAAAAATGGTATTTTATCTCTCCTAATTGCCTGACAATGATATTATCTTCCTCTTACTACTTTGTTTTCAAAAAGAAGCAGCTCTTCATCTTCTGCCACAAAATGCTTTATGAATTGCTTTAGAGAGGCAGCATCTGGGTGGTATTATCCTCTAGGACCCTACATCTGAATATCTGATAAATACAGCTCCCAGGGCTGATTTCTAAAGTTTTAAAGTTTACTGTTGGCTATCACTAATGCATTGAGAACTGTGGTCCTTGCCTTCTTGCTTGAGAAGAAAGACTGATATTGCTGTATTCCCGGATATGGTAGTAGATGGCTGTAATCTCAGCCTTCAAAAGGCTGGGGCAGGATGATTGCAAATTCCAAGCCAATCTAAACTGTGTAGTGAGACTAAAAGCGTATTTTTAAAAATAATGTTGCTATGTAAATTTTTTAATCATAACTATCAATTTAAAAGACCTCAGTTCCAAGGAGGACCAGTGTGAACAAGAACCAATTTATTAGTTTCAGGATTTCATTGAGTCATCATCATCTAAAAACATGCAACTCCAAAAATAGGACCCAGGCTAACATCTTCTTTCCATGAATTTCAGAAGGAGCACTGAAGAAATTAAATTCTGTAGGAAAAGAATGGGGAATTTAAGTACTAAATCCAGAATAGCCACACCCAATCATTTTATTGTTCAAAGTGAGAATGGATACAGACAGCATTTTATGCCAATATTCAAGGGAATTGATAAAGTATTTTTGCACAAATATTCCAGAGACAAATTTCTATTTTCCAGGCTATTTTAGGAAAAGATCTCCTGCCAGATATATGGAGGGGCAGTAGTTAATAAAACCTCATCTCTCTTTAAAGGTTATCCCAAAGAACTTTGAAATAGACAAGGCTACCGACTTGATAAAGGAGCAGTCTCATTGCAGAAAAGTATTGGGTTTTGGTTATTTATGAAACAGGAAAGCTGGGTTTATATTCTGGGACTCCTGAGCATCAAACAAAACCCAGAACTTGGGTAAGATAGAAAAATGAATCTTTACCAGGCAATAGCTATCACGTTTGCCACTTCTGTTCTCAACTGTCACCCACATGCTGCTCAGAGGAAAAACTGCAACAGCTCATCAACACAAAGCTTTATGTGCTTATTGTGCACATCACAAAACAGACCATTTCAACCACTTTTATGCGCTTCAAAGGCTGTCAGTCCCATTGTTAGGTTATGATTATCATTTTCCACCTCCATTTTCACCTTTCCAGATCCAAACCCTGTACCTCAGCCCCAGGCAACCCAATACCATTTTCCATCTTGGTTAACTGAGTACTGCATATCCCTCATATGAAGTGAACTCATACAATCTGTGTCTTTCACATGAGTTTATTTCACTTGGTGTAGTGTTTTAACCATGTTTTAACATGCCAGAAGTTCATTGATTTTTTTTTTTTTTTTTTTGGCCAGTCCTGGGCCTTGGACTCAGGGCCTGAGCACTGTCCCTGGCTTCTTCCCGCTCAAGGCTAGCACTCTGCCACTTGAGCCACAGCGCCGCTTCTGGCCATTTTCTGTATATGTGGTGCTGGGGAATCGAACCTAGGGCCTCGTGTATCCGAGGCAGGCACTCTTGCCACTAGGCTATATCCCCAGCCCAAGTTCATTGATTTTTAAGACTAAATCATACTCATTGTATGCATAAATCGCATTTTATTATTCAACCTCTAGTTAGTATTTGGGTTATTTTCATACGTTTGACTACTGTGAGCAATGTATGAGTATGCCCTGAGGTTTAGGTTGGTTGAGAATATGCCTAGGAGTTGTTTTGCTTTTTTTTCTTGACTCCCTGGTAATTATATATATATATATATAAATATAATATCATATATATTATGTACTTATGCATATATCATATATGTATATATATTCCTAGTACTGGGGCTTAAACTCAGGGCTCATCCTTTCTATTGGCTCTTTACCCCTCATGGCTCCTGTTCTATCACTTTAGCCATACCTTCGTGTCTCGATTTCTGCTGGTTAACTGGAGATAAGAGTCCTATGGATTTGTTTACTCTTGTAGCTGAGACACAAAGACACATACCACCACACTCAGACTTTTATTGGTTGAGATGAGGTCTTGCAAACTTCTTGGGGGGATCTGGCTGGTCTCCAACTTCAGTCCTCCCAATCACTGCCTCCCCAGTAACTACCATTAAAGGCTTGGGCCACTACACCCAGTCAGACAGTAGTCATTCAAATAGATATGAAGTCAACTCTCATGGTGATATTCACATTCATTTCCCATATGAATTTCAGGGTGAAGTATTTTAGTTAGAAAAAATGGGAGGACATATAGTATATGGATCCATTTATGTGGTATTAATACTTTAATAACACTAGGCTTTTAAACCATGATATCTTGTTCCATTCCTATGTGCCTTTCATTTCTTTCAGCAGGTTTTGTTGTGTTCTCTGGATGTATTCATCTTCTTTTCATTGCTGTAATAAAATTCCAGGGGCCAAATGACTTCATAAAGATAGGTAGTTTGTGAAGCTTCCATTTTTGAAGGCAGGAAGTCTAAGATTCAGTGGTTCATTACTTTAGCCTCTGTTTAGGCCCTAATGGCAGATCATATCACAATGGAAGCTCATATAAGAACTCAAGAGTCACATGACCAGACAAAACAGAGAGCAAGTGAAGGATAAGGCTTTCATGAGAATAAACTCAGGGCTCAAAAAAAACTCCTTCATCTCCTACAAAGACAGCTCCTATAAGGACTTAAATCTCATAAAGGTTCTTATTACCTTCCAACTCCCCACACTGCACTACATAACACAAGAATCTTTAGGGAACCAACCATACTCAAGTTCTGTACATGACTTTATCTCTTTGTTTATTCTGTGCCTAAGAATACTATTCTTTTTTATGATATTGCACAGGGAACTTTTTCTTGATTTTCTTTCTGAATAGCTTTTTTTGTGAATGAAAGAATTTAGATATTTTAAGAAAATAAATATTCTAGAAGAACTTTATGTTCACAGCAAAATGGACCAGAAGGCAAGCAGCTTTCTCGTATGCTTCCAGTCCCTCCACCCCCCCACCCCAAAGACATCCGGAACCATAGCAATAAGTCTGTGATATTCCACAAACCCATGGTTCTACATCATTAGGACTCAAAGCCCATAGATTATATTAAGGTTCACTCTTGGTACTATATTTTCTATGGGTTTTGACAAATGTATGATGACACATGTCTATTTCAGAGTACAATTTAACTACATAGTCATCCTGCTGTTCCTCCAGCTCTTCAATCATTATTATTTTTTCTGTCCTCATAGTTTTTTTTTAAAGATATGTTACATATAGCCACGAAGCACGTTGCTTTTTCAGATTGACTTCTTTTACTTCGTAATATATATTTGTATTTTCTCTATGTCTTCTCATGGATGAATAGCTCATTTCTATTTAGTTCTGAATAATATTCCAGTGACCAGAGATGCCACAGCTTATCTATACACCTATCAAGAAACATCGTGATTGTTTCCAAATTCTGTCAATTATGGATAAAGCTGCATGTCTTTATGTCCATGTTTAGGTTACCCCTGTGCAAGTTTTTGTGCAGACATGAACTTTCTTTTCTTTATTGCTCTTTTTTTCTTCTTTCTTTCCTTCCTTTGTTCCTTCTTTCTTTTTTTCTTCTTTTTTCCTTCCTTCCTTTTTTCTTTCTCTCTCTCTCCTTCCTTCCTTCCTTCCTTCCTTCTTTCCTTCCTTCCCTCTCTCCCTATTTCCTTCCCTTCCTTCCTTCCTTTCTTCCTTCTTTTCTCTCCTTCTGGATAAATACCAGGTTGCATGATTGTTAGGTCATATGGTAAAAGTATGCTTAGTTTTATAAGGCTCCACCAAACTGCTGTTTCAGAATGGTGGTAACATTTGGCATAGCCATCAGCAATGAATGAGGGTTCCTCAGGCTCACCAGCACTTGATATTGTCAATGTCTTGGATTTTTGGCCTTTCTGATAAGCATTTGATGGTAACCCATTGTTGTTTCAAGTTGTGATTTCCTAATAACATATAATGTTGGGCATATCTTCATGTGATTACTTTCCTTCTGTATGTCTTGTTTGATGTCCAATTCTTTGGCCCATTTTGTAATCAGTTGTCTGTTTTTTATCGTTACTTAAATTTTTCAGAAAGCAATAGTCTATTGAATAAGTTTTGGCAATTCTCTTAATTTGTGACTATCTTTTTATTCTCGGGACACTGTCATTTGCCAAACATTTTTTTTTTAATTTCCAATAAAGTGCAGATATCTATTCTTCCTTTCATGGACTGAATCTTTGATGATATACTGGCTTGATTATCTTCACCAAAGTTCATGCTGAACTTCAGTTCTCAGTGATAGTTACTAAGAAGGTAGAAATCTAACTGAACCATAGTAAGCTATTTGGGAGGTACTGGGCTTTTACTCTGATAAACCATGGTCCTTTCGATCCATCTTGTGTCTCTCCAGTCTCGTGCTTCCAGTGAACTCTGCTGACCTGTGCAAAGTGGGTAATTTTTCATTTGATCAGTTTTGTGCATGGGAGAATAGAATGACAAATGCTATGCTGAACAGCAAAGCAGGAGGCCTTGGGGATGAACTTTCAAGCACATAATTCACACATGCCAACAAGGAATCAGAGCTCTTCATGCAAATAGTGACTGGCACCAACACACTTCCATTTTGTTCTTAAGCATGTGCCTTCTGCAAAAGCAAAGAAAGCTATTGAGCATGCAACAGCCTTAAAGCAAGTGAGCCCCTCCAACGATGGAGTGCTAATCAAAGTACCCTCCAAAATAAGTTTCTGCATTTTCTTCTTGCTCATCTCTCTCAAACATGATTCTACTTATAAAATGCAAATCATCTCTGGCTCAGTGAACACTTAGGTGAGGCTCCCTTTGGGAAAGGGAGATGTCATCAATTCTCAAGTGAGCTTTATGAACAGAGAGGCAAATCATTTCTACAAGTTGATGCCCCAGTGCAACATTCCTGAGAGAGAAAAGGTATTTCAAGAACAGTTTTTTCACCCTCATAAAAGATATAACCAGGTGTCTTTAATATGTGGATATTCAATATTTATGTTTGAGTCACATTTTAAAATTTTATTCTGGAGTTTGAACTCAGGACCTCGCTTTTGCTCACTGGCAATCTACCACTGAAGCTATACCTCCAGCCAGGTTTTGCTGATTGCTTTGGAGACCAAATCTCACAGACTTTTCTGCTTAAGCTGGGTTTGAACTATGCTCCTCTGGATTTCAGTCTAGGGTAAAGGCATAACCTACTGATACCCACTGTAAGTTACAACTTTTACTAATGCAAGGGCTGACATCTTTAATTTAAAACATGGGATGCTAACCTTTCTTCTTAAGAATGCCCACTTATGAGATACAAATGAGGGGAAACATTGAAATGTGTCTTTAATGATGACAACAAGAAACCAAGTTTAGATTACAGAGGAGTCTTTGATTGAGGCAAGAGTCTGAAGCTCAGATAAACAGGAAAGAGGGACAACGTATTAGTTCTGGTGGGTGTTTTGCCTATTTCCCTATTTTTGTGACAGGCTTTTTCTACTCTGTAAGCGATGCATAGTACCTAACATTATTTATCTGCATTCATTCATTGCTGAGGTGTTCTCCATGAGCATTTATTTTAAAGCTTCTCCTTAATTAGGAATACAATCAGAGATACAGACTCAAATTTAAAATATTTACTTAATATCACCTTCTAAAAACCTTCTGTAATCCTACTTAGTAGTTATCTATTATAATGATATATTGATTAGGTAATCAAACTTTCGGGGACCATTGTCTATGGATAAGTCATGCGACTATGTGGACGCTGGTATTTGTTAAGGAATTTCTCACCTGTGGCTTAATTCAAAATTTGGAAAAAAACAACAACAACACAAGCCAAAGAGCTGCATTTTAGGTAAAGATTCCCCCACCCCCCGAAAATGACAAGTTCTCAGTATATATTTTGCATATATGTTGATTTTGGTTAAGCAACTTTGTAAACATAAGAGTAAAAAATAAGTTCATTTTCTATCTCAACAGTTCAAAGTTCCTGAGAGAAATGTAAAAACATTTGTTCCTCTCAGCCCTGTCTCTGGATAAGATTCCTGCTGAAATTCTTTTCTTTTTCCCCTCTCCCTATGCTTCTGCAATAAATAACTCTAGCCATCATTTCATCCCTTCTAGCCCTTTGGTGCAAAAAAAAAAAAAAAAATCAAGATTTATAAAATCACTCAACAAAGAATTCCACTACCCTGGAATAAAAGGAGATGTTTCTCACTGAAAGCCAGGGAGCAATTAGTAGCAATTAAACTCTTCACAGAAATTTGAAAAGCAGAATAAAAATGATAGGTCCCAGACAGTTAATTCCTATGGACCTTTATTTTCCTTCAAATTTGACTGGAATGATGGCCCACCTGGGTAGATCCAGAGCTCTGGAAAACTGTAGTCAGATGATGGCTTGAACCTTGCCATTCTGTGTGTGTCTTTTGGAAAGAATTTCTATAGGGCTCTCTGCCATTCTGGTATGTGTTTAAGCAATAGTATGATTTCTGTGTTCATCCATTACCTTGCTAAAAAGAACCAAAGCAACTTAAGTTTTTAAGAAAACTTAGGTTTTCTTACCAAACCAAATTACGTATGTGGGCAAGGGACGTTAAGATAGGTCACCCAAGTTAAGATGCAAGCTTCTACATTGTGATGAAACTTTCCCCATGCTTTTTTAAAATGGTGACTTTTCACTATTTTCCCATATTGCTGGACTAAATATAGTCTGTTTCTGTAACTTCTTTCAAATTATGTCGAAAACATAGAACTAGCAACCATGATATCTTTAATGGCCACAAAAGCATCCTATGTATATGTTCTATTGTGTTTTCTCACTGTATGTTCCTTGCACAGTTTTCTTTAGTGATGATTTTGATGCCTAAGTTGACATTTGTACCATCATTGTGATTTTTCTAGTTAGAGCTGGTCTTTGTAGGTCTTTGGTTGTTGAGTACCATGATGAGCTGACCTGGCTTCTTATTCTTCCTCTAGCGACTGTACTACAGCCACATCTTCCCTAAGCCAATGTTTGCACATAACTAAAAACCAGTTAATAGTTTCTCATGCAGGGTTAGGAAGAGTGAAGATAGAGGAGATATAAGAAAGGTGGATGAAGCTGGAGGCTTAGCTTAGTGGTAGAGTCCCTGCCTGGCAATTGTGAAGCCCTGAGTTCAAAACTCCAGCACTGAAAATAGGAAAAAAGAGAAGACAATTTGCTGTATGTAAAAAGCAAATAAAGTACACATGGTATAAGATTTAATAGCTTTGGCATTCTGAAAGACCTGTGCTGGAAAGGTAAGCTTCCAGGATACAAACTGAATGGATATCAACTCATCATAGAGTCCTGTCTGCTTATCAGAGATAAGTAATGTATAAAATTAAAATTCAGTGCTTCAGCTTCCTTTTGACACATACAAAATCGGGAGTGATTTGTATTTTACTCACAATGTATAGATTTTCTCAAAATATCGTTTTTTTAAAGATTTCTAATAATTGAACGGTCACACAGGAATGTTCTCAAGGAACGTATTTAAGCATAGCAGGACAGTATTAAAAGGGTTAGTTACTTTGCTTAAGGCCGTCCACCCAAAATGGCAGTTCTGGGTTCTACTTTGTCTTTTAGTCCATTGGTAATGCTGGGCGCGAGACAGCAGGTCACAACTCAAATCTGTGTATTATTGAATTATCTCATTAAAAGGAAGAAGTACCCTCCACCTTGAGAACACAAAACAAAGCTCTGATACTGTTCCACTGCAGGCCCTTGAAAGTGTGTGAGTGCTGGTTTTCTCATTGTACAGGCCTGGAATATGTTATATGTTGATCTTGTATGTGGTAGGTCACATAATCAGTAGTTCTCTCCCAAGGGTGGGTTTTAGGCCTAGGGGGACATTTGCCAATATCTGGAAGTATTTCTGATATTTCCTGGCTTGGACAGATGTTCAGATGACATCTAGTAGCACATTTGGTAAGTGCCAGGGACCGGGGCTGAACATCTGACAGTAGACAGTAGAGATCCTGTAACAAAAAAGGTGTCTAGCTCCAAATGTTAGTGTTGCCAAGATGGTGCCACTAAATGTGTGGTTCATGGTGACCTGAGAAAGAATGGGCTCCCGTGGAAATCACATTGTGGTATCTTATCATGGCGACCTTCGCTATGGTGAGAATTTATGCTAAGGCAAGGCAGAAACATACTGTAGCCCTCCACAAGTGGCCTGAGCGAACATTTCCTTCTAGATGGTATGAAGGCATTTCATAAACATGAAATCACTTCCTTTTGTCTCTGAAAATAAAGTACAGTCCTAGGAAATGATGCTTCAACTGTGCTAAAGGTCACAGAGACCTTGGGTAGTGCTCTGAAAATAAACAATTATAGATGCCTTGCAGTGACTTACAAATTCATTTATCAGTGTCATAAAACTAATAGAACAGTGGGGGGGGAATCAAACCTTTCACATATCTATTTTACATCTAAACATTTGCGGAAAGAAAAGAAGAGCTCAGCTTCACTGGACAGCTTGGTCATTTTAAGACTTCTGCCAATACCTAGATCCTTAGTGCCACCATCAAATGCCTTGCAGTAATGCGTGGTGACAAGAGCTACTAAGCTTCTGGTAACTGTTTTGGGAATTTTAAGGTTATTAAGTTTGAATACCAGTCTCTCATGTTTTCCCACCAAGCTTTTCCCAGCAGTTGAAAATATCTGGATCTTATTCCGGTTTTTCATTCTTTTTTTAGCTTCCTGAAATGAGTCATGTTCAAACGCAGCGACCCTGGCTGATGTTTCTCCTGCAGAACGCTGGATTGATCCTAGGTTGGCTCATTCTCCTGCTCTTGGCTATATATGAGCAAAATATTAAAATATAAGCTAAGATCCTCAAAATCCTTCAAAAGTGAATTGATAGGGTCTCGTTTCTTTTGTTGTACTCTATGCTGATTAATAAATTAAGATTTTTAAAAATTTGAAGTAAAGCACGTATCTTTTTAGTTCATTAACTTACTAATTTATAATTCACTTTTGGTTTTGAAAGCATAAAGGTCAGGTTGTCCTTCACTGAAATTTTATTTTGTTTCTAACATTATGAGGAAACTTGTTCCTCTCCCTTTCTTCCTCTCTTCCTCTCTCCCTCTGTCCAGCTCCTTCCTTCTCTCTCCCTCCCTTTTTCTCTTTCTCTTTCCCTCTGCATCTCTCTCCCTCCATTTCTTTCCCTCTCCAGCTTTCTTCCTGCCTTACTTTTCTTCTTCTTAGCCTCCTTCCCTTTGATCTCTGCTGCCTTCCTTCCCTCTCTCCTTCCTTTCTTCTTTTTTTCTCTTTTTTGTGCATAATTAATTCTAATAAACTTTTTAAAATATTGTTTTCTAGGAAAGAATGCTTATTTGTAGTATTTAAAGTATATAGATGTCTGTTGGGGATGATATCAGTTTCAGCTTTTTTATGTCATTAAGACCTTTTCCCTGTGAAATTACAAAGCAAAGTACATTGTGAACAAATGCAATAAAGTCTAGTTTTCATGCGATGCTTCGTCTTGCTTTCTATGACTGGATGTCAGATTCAACGTCCTTTCACAAGGTTGCACAGGATAGTTCAGCAGAGTCTGCATCCCCTGTAGTGCTCACAAAGAAGCAGTCATTAAGTCTGGACATTACATCAGCATTCTCCAGTAGGAGTCACCATGCGCGATCAGTCCCCAGAAAGTACTGGAAACAAAAGCTTACATTAAATGAAACAAAAGACCCTGAAGCTTATGTCTGGAAGCATATTCATGTCTAAACTCTCATGGATTGCAGAGTAAAGTGTATTGATAAAAATAATATCACTGACAAGTGAGTTATGTTTCATAATATTTCTGAAGAGTTATGGAACTCCAAATAGGATTTGTTACATGTATGAGTAAGTACATTATTGATAATGTTACTAAAATAAAAATACTCTGAGCTTTAACCATATTTTACCTTGAAAAATTGATGGCCAGTAATTACCCTATTTTTAAATTACATATATATATACTCTTAATTATCTATAAATACATCTTAAATTATATATAATCTATTATATATACAAACTATACATAATCTATAACATGTACAACCTATTATATAAAAATCTATATATAATTTGATATATAAGGTATATTTATGAGTGAGAAATATAAAAAAATCTTACTTATTTTCACCTCTAGAAGAAATAAAAGATGTTTCTCATAAAAAGATGTATTGATATATAAGTAATCATATATGTAATTATATGATATATAAATCTACATAATATATTTGCAATATAATTTATTTATAATATTACATAATATATTGTATATTTACATGCATATTACATATCATATAATATTTTAAATATTTATATAAATATTACAATATAAATATATAAAATATATAATGTCTATATTACATATAATATATAGCATATTTTATAAACTATCTCCATTATATAATATACACAATATATTAATTACACATTAATGTTTATGTTATATTAATAACTATTACTTTTAATAATTATACTAACATTTTATTACATTAAGTGTATAATCTATTAATATATGATATAATTAAATGTATGTTATATCTTATATAGATATATATCTATAATTATTATATAACATATGTTATATAACATATTGTATGTAATTACATATAAAATATACAGTATATGTGTGTGTATACACACACACACATAGACAAGAGAAGAACTGTTTTACTGCCCAGGTGATTCATGGCATTCAGTCATATATGTTTCTTTTCTCTTACAGCTGACTCACAAACTGGTAGTTGCTCTTGACCATGGCCTCCCCCAACCATCATCATTTTCAACCACTTTGACTTCAAAGTAAAATTTGTTTTCTAGCTATCTTTAGAGTTTCCTGTAAGAGGGTAGCTTTGTGTGGTGCAAACCTTATGAAACTTTGGCCTGCATCCAGAACAACTGGATGGCTCATCTGTGAAGGTGGATTGCTGGCTTTGCACCCTAAAGGTTTTGCCTCTGTTGGTCTGAGTGAGGTCTGAGCTCTCCGTTTGGAACTCTGGGTAATTCTGGTATTGTTGGCTGGGTCATGACTGAGCACTACAGATGTGATAGAAGTTGAGCAGGCTTGGCTTTGAGAAAGAACAAGTGTAGAACTGTTGGCAAGAGCTGTGTGCTCTTGAAGTAGTTGGTTAACACTTCCGTGAGATTAGGCTGAACATGAGCTCTTGACCTGAAATTCCCCCCTCTTTGTCCCATTCCACCGGATCACGGGACCAGTACTGAGAATTACTGGTTGAGGGATCCAGAAAGCAATTTGATTGAGTTGTTTGGAGAGGTAAGCAGACTTAACATGGAGAGCTTTCCCCTTGTCTTGTTAGAGAACAAACTGTAGCCGAACAAGCACCACTTGGTACAAACAAGCCAACATGGTCACAAACAAAAAGTACCTGGCAAGGTCTGTGTTTAGGTCTCTATACCCAGGTTCTGACCTTGACAATGTGTCTTAATCTTGCCATCGTGGACCAAACAATTGTGACGGATGGCTTTGTTTTCACTGTGAGTTTAGAGTGGTCTGAGACTGCCTAAATTAAGTTTTGGTGTGAGCTGCTCGTGCTCCAGCCTTGAATTTAAAATGTGTTTGACACTGGTGGAAATGTGAAAAGGATGAAGGACTTAAATGAACATACAATTCAAAGCTTATTGCCAGAGTTCCCTGAATTTAAGCCGAGACTTGGCCAAGCAGAAGCCATCCTAAGGGTAGTGTGGCACAGGGTATTTCAGGATTCCTTTCTTCCTTGCCCATTTCTCCCTTCTCTACCTTATTATGAGAGTTTTAATGATCCCCATCAGAGTTTAGAGAGCACATCATAGCCTGAGGTACCCTCTAGTAGCAAGCAATGTAGAATTACTAGAAAATCCCTGTTCCTTGAAACTGAGTGCCAATAACAAAAATACAATGACAATTCGGTGCCTTCTAAAATTCGGCATGGCTGACCATATCATCTCTTTAAGGACAAGTTATTTATACTCACAGATCTTTGGAGTCCATGGTAATTTTCCTAAAACCAGAATTTTAAATAATGGTAGAATGTTTCTGTTTCCTAAACCTAAGTTCAGGGTTCTAGTGTATTTCTATGAGATGATTGATTTGTTGTTGTTACTGCTGCTGTTGTTGTTCCATCACTACAAATACTCCCAGAGCAAAATCAAAGAGCAAATCACGCAGGAATCTTCCTTGAATATCCATCATCCACTGACAGGCAATTTTGAGGGAAGAAGAGAATCAGCTGGGATGCTGGGATGCTGTGCAGAGGCTGGGAAGATAGACGCTATGGACACACACGGAATCACCCAGGATGTCAAGTTTATGTGCCTGAAGTCTGTGGCCACTCCCACCACTCCCCATTTTCAGAACCCAGGCTGGAGGGTGAGGCCACATCTCCCTTTCTGTGATACACTCAGAATAGTGCAAGTCTGTAGTTCTCTTTCCTCTCCTAAGCTGGAAGGAGAGGGCCCTAAGCTGCCCATCACTAGTGTAGTCTGGGCCCATCAGATCACACTTCTTGTGTGGTCCCTAAATTGGGTGTGTGGGTTCATGCTTGTAATCCCATTGCTTAGGTTCAGATTGATGGAGTAGTGATTCAAAGCCAGCTGGGGGAAAAAGAAGTTTGGGAAAGTTCAATCAATTAAAAAGCTGGTCATTGTCCAGCCTCCAATAGTTCACACCTGTAATCTAGCTACTAAGGAGGCTGAGATTTGAGGATCACCGTTCAAAGGCAGCCTGGGCAGGAAAGTTCATGAGACTTTTACCTCCAGTTCATCACACACACACACACACACACACACACACACACACACACACACACACGGAGTTGTGGCTCAAGTGGCAGAACACTAGCTATGAGCAAAAACAAAACCAAACAAAGCCAAACCTCAGGGACAGAGTCCAGGCCCTGAGTTCAAGCCCCAAGACAGGAAAAAAAGAATGCTGAGCATGGTTGCATGCTATTATCAGTTATACAGGAAACATGAATGGTAGAGTCACATTCTAAGCCAGCCTAATCATAAACAAATGTGAGGCTGTATGCAAACAAAAGCAAAAAAGAGTGAAAGGCATGGCTCAAGCAGTAGTGTCTGCCTATCAAGCACAAGGTCCTGACTTCAAATACTAGTGCCACACACACAAAGGAGAAAAATGGTTCAGTCTAAAAACTGAAATCAAGATTCCAATCTCTAGATTTGAAGTCTAGATTCAAATTTATTTCTGGAGGTAACAGTTTTCTCTTTCCATAAAATAGGACTAAATATAGCTCCTACCTCATAGGGTCTAGTGAGGCCACTATGGGATACTTCCTTCTCATGAAGCACCTGGCACAATTGCTAGGAAATACTAATGGCTCATCAGCATGGTCATCATTGATAAGTCCTTCTTCTAACATGGCATCAAGTTTTATGCACCTAAATTTGGTCTTTCTTTGGTTTAAGAAAATGTCTTTGGTGAGAACAGAGATTCATACACACCCATATATATGGGTGAGTGTGAGTGTATATTACTCTCTCTCTCTCTCTCTCTATATATATATATATATATATATTATGCAGTATACTATATTACTATATGTAGTATTATATGCACTATACACCCTGGCTCTGGAGGTATAGTTTAGTGTTAGAGTGCCTGTCTAAAATGCATGAAGCCCAGGACTTGATCCTTAGTACACAAAAAATGCATATATAGATGTGTATGTGTGTGTGTAATTTATATTTATTTTAAAGCCTCCAAAACATCTACCTGCTCTTCATAGATGTCCAGTGTGATTTTTACCATGATTTACTTCTAGCACAGAAAATGGTGACTTGGAGGCCCTGCCCTGGTTCAATTCATTGTGTTCTTCCTTTCTTAAGGGAAGTTTCAATCAAACTCATCTTGACGTCTTCTCTTCTTCATCTCTTGTGAGACCTGTTGTATTTCATGCCAGTTATACTTATATATAAGATTGAATATACTTATATATAAGGTTGAATAATGGAACGTGGCTGAGAGGAGCCTAGCTGAGATCATGGTTGTTGTCATGCCTTGATTTCCACTCAGAAACAACAACAAATAGCTCAGCAGACTCCAAGACACCTGCTGAAGAAAGGAAAACAGCCCTGAGGGCACCTGCTGGCCAGAGGCCTGGCTTGGTTGAATATGGTGGGGGCCCATCCACCTGCATTGCTAGGAAGGGCTCCACAGACAGTGGCCTACTGTGGCAGTTAGCACGATGCTGGCATACATGTTTTAAATCCTGGCATACATGTTTTAAATCCATATGCAACATGTGAGAAATTTTGAGATACTGGAAATACTCCTAAATCTAGAATGGTCTTGTTCATCTTTGCTCCTTTGGTCTTTGAAATGTATTTGCAGATCCTTCCCACTAGGACTTTTGTTCCCACATCTCCTACTGTAACATTCGAGTCTCCAGGATGCATTTTGTACCACACAGGCCTCCCCCACCCCAAGCTGCCCTTTAGTCCACTTTGCAAATGCCTTTTGTCTCTCTTTCTTTGTTATCATACATTCTTCCACCTCCCAAAGTCATGCTGGAAAAAATTTTAATGTCCTTCCCTTCTCCCTGGCCCCAAAATGAGGGTGCTTTGTTTAGCGGAAGACCCATTTGGGTTCTCAGCAAATCTCATGCAACAATCTCAGCTTCACACAGGACTTGGGAAGCATGTAGGATTTTTGCTTTAGGGGCTAGATGCTTCCATTGGTCATTAGCATTGCAACCCCAGAGTGAGTGCAGGCTCACTCTGAAACATGACATAGTGTTGGTGCTAAAACCAATTTCAGATACTTGATTCAAACCTTTGGTTTCATTTTAGAAACAGGCCAGCAACCAGTTGCCATGAGCTATACTGTAGCTGATATACCTGAAAGCACTTTGTGATAGCCCCAGGGTCTTTGAAAAGCCCCAAGAATGTATCTACATTCTTGCTGCCATCAGTCTCATTTTATAGATGAAGAAATTAGCTGGCAGAGAGGTCATTTAACATGCCCAGTGTTGTAGAGCTAAGGGATACCAGCTTTAAAAAATGTGCTATTGTTCCTTACATCCTACAACCTCTCCAGAGAAGAAACTGATGCTGATAGAAGTTGAGTTCATGTCCTAGCTCTAACTTACCTAAAAAGCAACCTAGACCCCATGCTAGATGTTCTTTTATTCCGTGTTGGGGAATAACCTCAGAGCAAGCACGCTAACACTGTCTCCAATTTCCTATTGCAATGTGTGTGTGTGTGTGTGCGCGCGCGCGCACACACATGTGTGTCTGTGTTTGTGTCCTGTGGCTTAAACTCCAGGGCTGGGCACTGTCCTTGAGCTTTTGTGCTCAAGATAGTTCTCTACTACTTGAGCCACAGGTCCACTTCTGGCTTTTTTGGTGCTTCATTGGGGATAAGAATCTCATAGGCTTCCCTGCCTGGGGTGGCTTTGAACTTTGAGATCCTTGGATCTCAGTGTCCTGAATAGCTAGGATTACAAGTGTGAGCCACAAGCTCACCAAATTCTACCTCAGTTTTGCCAAATCTGTAAGGTCTTGGGTGGCCATGTGAGGTTAATCTGCTAGTCCAGTCCAAGTTAATTTTTCCCTATGAGGGTCTATGTAATCTGTGCATCACCCCCTCACCCCGCCCCGCCATTGTCTGCTTTGTTTCTTAATTGTTGATTTGAAGGCATAGAAAGGCAGTGCTTAGAGGACTGAGCTCCCATCTATCCCTGAATAGCCATGCCTGCATTTCCTTATTTGAGGAGCAGGAGATTCAATGCGTTGTAATCTCCCTGAGTACTGACCACTGAGTATAAGGACTCTGCCCATTGCAAGTGGAGGCATTCACATTCTCCACTGCATGTCAAACAGCACAGAGCTGAGAAATTATTGAAGTTTTTTACGTTTGAAAGTCTTATTAGGGAGTGAGGGAGGAGGTAACAAACAGCACAAGAAATGTACCCATGGCTTAATGTATGTAACTGTAACCCCTCTGTACATCACTTTGACAATAAATAAGTAATTATTAATAAAAAAGAAAGTCTTATTAGCATACATGGATTATACATGGGATTTTATTATGATATTTATACATACACATGTGATATACTGTAGCCAAATTCACACTGTCTATATTCGTTTATTTCAGTCCTACCCCTTTGAAAGTTGTAGTAAGGTTCATATATATATATAATATATGATATGTAATATATATGATAATATATTGCATAATTACATAATATATAGATATTACATATCATATATGTTACATACTATATAATGATCACATATATAATATGTATGTTATATATGTGTAATATGTTGTTGTATATTACACATTATATATGTATTGTAATTTATTTTACATATAATATATGAACATATATTATATATTATAATATATAATTGTATATAATATATGGAATAATATTTTACTCTCATATATTATATATATTAGTGTGTTTATGGAATAGCATTTTCACACCCATAATATTTACCCCATCATCCTCTCTATCTCCTTCCCCCTCTGACCAAACTTCTACTTCAAATACTTCTCCTTTTATAATCAGGCATTAGCATATTATTATTATTTCATTATATAGTATGTCCTTCATCTCACTTAACATGGTAGAATCTCCTGTTTCACTGATTTTTCTGGCAAGTGACATAATTTCATTCTTCTTTATAGCTGGCTAATGCTCTGTTGGGAATATGTACCACACTGCCATTATCCGGTCAGTTTTTGGATAACTAGGTTGATCCTATGGCCTGGTTATTATGAATGGTACTGCTACAAACTTGGGTGTGAAGAGATTTCTATTGTATGACTATAAAGTTGGAGAGATTACTTGACAATAATTTGGAAACTCGGTTTCTTTGGAGCTCGATCTCTGTCAGGAGTTAGGAACAGTATGTGTTTGTTATCTGAACTTCAAAAGGTTGTACAAGGGGTTTACACTTTACATGTCCATCTAAGTGTCCAGTACTTCTTGATCATAGTCACCCCTTTCATCATTCTCCCCATCCTCTCTGTGCTTGCCCACAGACTCACTTCACATTTCCCACTTCCTTCATCACACATGTACATTGGGAATTCTTGCTGTACTTGTTTCCTGTTCACTTTTCACTCATCTACCTCCCTTTTCACTACCCCTCTACTTATGATCTTGTTGCAGAAATAGTCTTGTTAGTGATTCCACCTGGGATGTTGTAAGTTGATCAGTAAGTACGGCACACTCTTTTTTCATCTTTTGATCAATACAGTAAGAAAATTCACCCAATGTTCAGTGCGAAAGGAATCTAAAAGATCTCAATGTGCTTATGGTGGTGAAGCAAACTGGTCTCATTTTGAGTTTTGGATATATCAACTTTTAAATTTGTCACTGTAATGGGGACCCCCCAAGGGAGGGGACCACAATGTAACGGGGTCTGAGGGTGGGGGGATCCCCCATCCCTCCAAGAGTCCACCACTCAGAGACAGTCTCAAGTAAAAAGATGGATTTATTGGGGAAATAAAAAGTATACTGACCGGCCAGGGTCACTGCCCAGACTTGGGAGCTGAAACTGCATGCGTAAAAAGCAGGCTGGCCGGCCATGGCCGCAGCCCAGACTTGGGAGCTGGAACCACGCGCCCCGGGCCACACTCAGGGTCGGGTTATAAAGGCAAACACCACATGGTCAAGCCTGGTGGCCAATGAGGTTACAACACTCACAGAGCATGCCAGGTCACATGCAGGTGGCTAATGGAGTTACAATCTGTCTCACAGTATCTGTTTGAACCAACCTATCATTCTAGTTAGAATTGGCACATGGATTTGGCAGGGCTCACCTGATGCAGGTGGATACGCCTACTCATAGGAGGGCACAGGTTTAACCTTGAACGTTCCTTGAAACTTCCATGCTTCAGGTGATCAAGCAGTTTACACAATCTTATCAGAGCAAAGGGGAACTTCCCTGGATAGGGTGGGGGAGATCTTAGTGAATATGGAGTTGGCTTCTGCTCTAATCTGACCTGGAGTCAATCTGACGCCCCTCCACAGTTAATAATGGCACTGGCCAGATCTGACCTCCCTATTACAGTCACAGAAAAATGCTTGGTTATCAGGCCAGTTAATCACTCCACTGGGACAATCAAAGAAAAATATTAAAATGGACTAGATATCAAAATTTACATAAGATCCTCAGAGCGGGACAACCTAAGACAGGCACACTCTTGAGTAAGGCAGCCACCTGCTAATAAAACAAAAAGGGGGAGATGTGGGACACGCTCAGAACTAGCTGGCCCCGCCTGTTTTCCAGCCCTGGGGCCACGTGTGGCTAAGATGGTGCCTGGCAGTGAACCCGGAGGCGGTTCTGTGGGCAGTGAAAAATCAGGCTGCCTCTAGGGTTGCTCCCCGTCCCTTCCTCCCCTTGACGGACAGCTCATGCCTCCCCTTACAGTCCCTAGATAGGTGCACACCCCTCCCCTTCCTGCCGATCTTAGACCTGATTGGCTCCTGTGCCTTATATTAGTTGCACACACTTCCTCAATAAACGAGATCTTGCATCAGAAAAAAAAATTCACCTGCTCAAGAAAGAAAATATTATGTAAGGTGAGCACCAGAGAGTCATACATGTAATCCTAGCTACTCAGGAGGCAGAGATCTGAGGATCGTGGTTCAAAGCCAGCTCCAGAAGATAAACCTGTGAGACTCTTTTCAAAATCCAAGCCAGAATGTGAGGCCCTAGGTTCAAGCCCTAGTACCAACACGCACGCACACACACACACACACACACACACACACACAGAGTATTCTGTGATGGCTAGACCATCCTAGGCAATAAGTTCAATATTGTAACAAACATTGAAAAGAGTCATGAAATGAAATTTCTTTGGCTTGTTTTTTGCCTTACAAAAGGAGCAAGGTCATGTCCATAAAGGGACATTAACTTCTACTTGCCAGGTATTGGTGGCTCATGCATGTAATCCTAGCTACTTAGGAAGCTGAGATCTGAGGATTGTGGTTCGAAGCCAGCCTGGGCAAGAAAGTCCATGAGACTCTTATTTCCAATCAACCAATGAAAAACCAGAAGTGGAATTGTAGATCAAGTGGTAGAATGCTAGCTTTGAGCAAAACACTCAGGGACAGTGCCCAGGTCCCAATTTCAAGCCCTAGGACTGGCAAAAAATAAACAAGGAAAAAGAAGATGCAAGGATAGAGGCATATGTAGAAGTTACTCTTAAATAATAAACCTTATTAGTTCTTCTTTGTTGGATTTGATTTGCACAGAATGTGGTAAGTGCTTCACATAAGTAATTTCCATTTTAGAGATGAGCACCCTGAGTCTGAAAGTTTCAGTAACTTTCCCAGGGCCACACAGCTAGTAAACAGCAGCACCCCCCATGATTCCCAAGTCAGAAGTGCCGGCCACTTCCTGTACTCCTCTGATGAGAGACTGACAGGAATGGTAAGACATCCATGCAAGGAAATTTTCTGAAGCATGATGTACTCCTCGCCTAATCAGCATACCTGCACCCAACCTGCTGCCCCAGTCAGGGAATGCTATCATTAAAGGGTTGGGGGTCAGGATGGCCTTAAAGTCCCCACCATGTCTGGGAGCTGATGCTAGTGTAAAGGCATTTTGGAGAATGTATTTGTGTTGCGAAGACTCATAAATTCTGCTGCATACAATTTAGGTTTGGGAGACACTTTCCTGTCTATTTTTGGAGCTGTTTTGGGCTTTGTCAACCCAATGTGATATGCTTTTCTCTGATTTCTAGGTCACTGTCACAGCACTCAACAAAGGGTGTGTATGTGTGTGTGTGTGTGTGTGTGTGTGTGTAATAGACTCAGGACTGAACTGAGGGCTTCACACACATTAGGAAGCCGTGTGTGTGTGTGTGTGTGTGTGTGTGTGTGTGTGTGTGTGCATGCTGGGGCTTCAACTTAAGCCTTGAGCTCTTGTTTAGCTTCTTTTGCTTGACTCTATCACTCTACCCCTTGAGACACGCCTCTACTCTTAGCTTTTTGCAAGTTAATTGGAGGTAGGAGTCTCTTGGTTTTATCTCCCCAGGCTGGCTTCAAACTTAGATACTCAGATCTCAGCCTCATGAATATCTAGGATTACAGGCATGAGCAACTAGCACCGAGTCCCCTTCCTTTAAAAAAAAAATTAAGCCAGGCCCTGGTAGTTCATGCATATAAGCCTAAATGATTGACATAAGCCTAGATTATTGACTGAGTTAGGTTTGTAAACTGCCTCTGACATATACTTTTTATGTTCAGATTACTGAACAAATTCTTTAATTTCTCTGAGCCTAGATCCCATCCTGATATAGTACTTTTGGCCTTGTAAAGTTAATCTGACATAGTTCCTTCCATATAATAGAGCACTCAAATTATAGCTATTGTTCTATTCTTACTTCTGTTCATATTTTTATCTGCCTGGTGACTAAAAAATGAATAATGATTCAATTGGATTCATTCGGAATTCACAGTAATAATATTAGCAACATTTGGTGAGCACGTTCAATATTTGGGGCCTTTCTGTGTAAATAATAATCAGTACTATCTCACTGAATTTTCAAAACAACTGTAGTTTCTGGCACTCTATGTGTTTATTATCATAGAAAAAGAGAAATACTATTATTTCCCAACTATCAGCCCAGAAAATGACAGAATGATTAGCTAACGTGACCAAATCACATAGCTAGAGTATGGTAAAGTTGGATCCTACCAGGTGGATGCCTGCACCCCTCCCGTTTAAGTGGCATGGCAAACTTCAGTTTTCCCCACTGGTTGCACCTCAGGATGGAAATAAGGAGAGTGAGTCCCCTTTGGAGTGGTCCTCTCCTTTGCCTTCTTTGCTCATGTTCTTACATAAGTTACTTCCAGTCCCTAACATCGAGTTCTTTCTCTTCATCTGCTTGGGTGGTCCTTTGCTTCTACAAAGACCAACTTGGCTGCACAGGTCTCTCTTTCTGATCTTTTAGGGACTGTAAAAAGTTGCCATTCTCTCTCAAGAAACTTGCAGTTAAAGAAACTTCATTTCTACCCCTACTATCAACGCAGTTGCTTTAGGTCAACCCAGATCAGAAATATTCCTGCCTTTTTTCTTCCTCTCATTTTCCCAGCATATCCCCCCTCTGCACTACTCCATACATCATTCCTCCCCAAACCCTAACAAACACATTCCAGAAAATGTGCCTTGGTGTTACATACTTAATACAGGAGAATTGTGGGGACACGTGTGACCTTTTAGGCTGCTTGTATCCAGATTGGGCAAATTGACATGACCCCAATCCTTTACCTTTCTTTCTGAATAATCTTCAGTTCATGCCATTGCACAGAAAGGCGTGTTTGGATTTGGAGTCTGTTATTTTGATCCGTATGATAAGAAAATCACTATCATTTGAACCCGCAGCTTGAGGGGCTTGCATTTCTTTTCAAGTACGATAAGTTCTTAAACACAAGTGGGATGAAAAACATATTGTGCCTCCCTCAGGGACTATTTAAAATGTAAAACATAAATATTTCTCCTTTGAATGTACTTAACTTAGCGGGCCTGTCTCTGGTTTGTGTCTCTCCAGTCATCACATGGAGATGATGTTTGCTGTTCCTTCATTTAGCAGAATCGAAGGGAGCCAGGGACAGGAGATCAGTCCTGCCGCCTGTTCTGCCCCGCAGAGCACAGGGAGGTTGCCAAGTCTCTCTGATCACATAATGTCTTTCAGATAAGGCTAATGCTGCTGACGGCCTGGCCTCGTGTTTGTGTTTTATGGTGACAGATTCGCTGGCTCAGAGTTGCCTGTTGCAGTTTCTCTTTTGTAGGGGAACATTCTCACTGAAAGCCAACCCATCATGGGAGCCCACATGTCACCTCTCCCAGGCAGAACCTGGGAGTTTGGATGCTCAGAGCCCTGGTCAGACCATCCTCAAATTCCCTCCAATCCTTTCCTGGCCCGACAGGAGGGAGAATTAAAGACTATCTAAGGAAGCTGGGTGTTATTAACTCACGCCTGCCATCCTAGCTACTCAGGAGGCTGAGACCTAGAGGATCACAGTTTGAAGCCAGTCCAAGCTGCAAAGTCTACCAGGCTGCATATCTAATTTACAAACAGTAAAGATGTGGCTTAAGTGATAGAATGACAACCATGAGATCAAAGCCAAGTGAGAGTGTGAGACCCTAAGTACAAGTCCTGATACAGGCAACACATAGAAAAACAATAAAGAGTGAAGACAAAGGAAACATGTCCTCCTGGCATCTTCTTCTGCCAAGTCAACTGCTCCCTTGAGTCCAACCAATTATTCTTGTCCTAAGTCTTGCTGTTTTCAGAGACCTAGTATGTCCCTTCCTTGTTCCCCATGATATAGGGCCAAGGGCACATGGGGCCAGAAGAGAAGAGAGAGCATTGAGCTCTTGGATCTCACCCTCTGGATGGAAAATTAGATAATGCTACTGATCTGAGTGGATTAAAAATTTCTAAATGCATTCTCTCT
Organism: Perognathus longimembris pacificus; assembly: GCF_023159225.1. Lineage (NCBI taxonomy): Eukaryota > Metazoa > Chordata > Mammalia > Rodentia > Heteromyidae > Perognathus > Perognathus longimembris. The sequence goes on from NC_063178.1 coordinate 14,541,219, forward strand.
TTTAAAAGTCTTTGATGAGAAGAAAATGAAACAATAAAAGAAAATTCACTGAGTGCAGGAAAAAATATATTCATTAAGACAGGGAAGTTTAGTAGTGGAGAGACAAGGTCAGCTGGGCGGGTGAGCCCCTGTTCCCAGCTGGAGAGCCTTTCCCTGAGGCAAAGTCTCGAGGATGTTGTGTGCTGATCAGATCAGGGTGAATGGTGGCCCTATCACCTCCAAACATTTATCATTTCTTTGTGTTGGACACAAAAATTCTCTCTTCTAGCTATTTGGAAATGTTCACTAACATGTTGTCAGCCATAGTTTATGTGGATCTTTTCCTCGAGACTCTATTGTGTTCAGCTGATCTATTAGTGTAGCCTTTTGCCAGTAATACACTCTGTTCATTACCATGGCTTTACTGGAAGTCTCCACATTGGTCGGGTTATTCCAACTCCATCCCTTTCTTCTGATGTTGAGTCCAGGTCTTTTGATCTCTTTAGAGTCAGCATATTCCCTTGGATGGAACATGTTATTGATTTTAGGTTCTCCTTCTTTGCTAGTATAAAGATGGTGGGCTTCCCTTAAATTATATTTTCCACACCCCATCCCTCAAGTCTCGATAAGTTGCATTTTCATTTTTACAAATTGTTTCAAATCTTCTCTTGAGATGACACATTTCCCTGTTAATTATTGGGATGTGCATTGTTTAATCTCCAACTATTTGGGGGCTTTCCAAATATCTTCCTGTTAGGGATTTTCTGTTTAATTCCCTTTTGGTCTGAGGCCAAACACTGTTACAGTTTCTATTTTTTTAAATTTGTTTTGAGTGTTTTATGACCCACAAATGTGGCCTATCTGGATGAATATCCTATATGGGCTTGAGGATGATATGCACACTTTAAAAATCATGTATTGTTATTATAAAGGTGATGTACTGAGGAGTTACAGTTATGTAAGTTAGGCAATGAGTACATTTCTTTTGGGGTGTCTCACCTTCCTTTACTTCTCCCAGTTTTTCCCTCCAATCCCCACCCACAAGTTGTGTGATTCATTTTCCACACAGGATCTAGTGTGTATCACTGCTAAATATGCACTCTGGCTGTTGAATGAAGTAGCCTTTAGAAAGCATTATACCCTGTGGGTTAATATTGCGTGGTATTGAGTTGCCCTCAGTGATTTTCTGCCTGCTGGGTCATGGATCTTCCCATTTCTAATAGATGGGTGTTACGCTGCCACTCTCACCAAGGGATTTATCTGTTTCTCCTTATAATTAGGACATTATCAATTTTTTTTTTTTTTTTTTGGCCAGTCCTGGGCTTTGGACTCAGGGCCTGAGCACTGTCCCTGGCTTCTTCCCGCTCAAGGCCAGCACTCTGCCACTTGAGCCACAGCGCCGCTTCTGGCCGTTTTCTGTATATGTGGTGCTGGGGAATCGAACCTAGGGCCTCGTGTATCCGAGGCAGGCACTCTTGCCACTAGGCTATATCCCCAGCCCGGACATTATCAATTTTATTGTAAAAGGAATAGCTGTGGCTAGCCTTTTAAAAATGTATCGGTAAGATATAGAGGGAAGGAAGCTATTTTATTGTTGTTTTATTAGACTTCAATTGCTTAATGAGCATGTACCATAGACAGTGAACTTTGCAGATGTTACTTGCTGTTTCTCACCCCACACACACGCCCCATCCAGGTGAGGCTCTGTGGGTACAACCTGGGAGCTGGACTTGAGTGTTTTCCTTCTCCCAGGTGAATGGCCTGAATAGCTGTAATTGGGTGTTTCCCAGTTCCTGTGGTCAGTCAAGCTCCAGTAAAAACTCAGCAGGGTTTTCTCTTATTTAACTAATTTCTCCTATTTAACTAGTTTAATAAGGTCATGGGCCTTGTTAAAAAGAACAGGGCATACCGGCGCATTTCAAAATGGTGGATTTTTTCTTTCCTTGGTTGCTACCCGAATATTTATTTATATTTATATTTATTGTGAGAACCTGGTCTAACTCCTGGGAGGAAAATTCACCAGAGCAAGGGGAAGTCCAATGACTTGGCCCCGTGTGTTTTGAAGTCTGATTTGCTCAGTCCATCAGTCTCAGCTGAGAGCTGAGCAGGCCTTGTTCCTGTGAAGTTTCAGCTCTGGAGTTGCTGCTTCTGGTAAGTTCTGACTTTTTGCTTGCATCTGTTTTTCTGGATTCTGGGCATTGCTGTGCCCTGTGACCTCACTTTCCTTGTGGATTCAAGAAGTATGGTTCATTTTGCAGCTGTTCAGCTTTTATACTTAATTGAGTTGTTTGTGTTATTGTTGTTAGGAGTTTGTTTATTCTGTATATTATGCATATGATCAAGTACGCTCTTTATCAGATACATAAGTTTCAAGGTGATTTTTTTTGTAATTCTGTAGGCTGTCCATTCTCATTGTTACTATTTGGTAGCTAAAAGTTATGAATTTTAATTAAGTTCAATATATGTACTTTACTGGTTCATGGTTTTAGTGATAACACTAAATACCTAAGAATCCATTACCAAATCTCAGGTCATGGAATTTTATCAAATTCCAAATCTTTTCTGTTTTTTTGGGGGGGAGAGGGGGGTGAATTGCAATGCATTTGCATTTGTAACATGACGAGGTTTCCCTGGGACAATTACTACATGCACACAGTACACTTGGACCACCTCCACCCCTCTACCAGATTCCCATTCCTCCCCTCCCTTCTCTCTTTCCAGAGTTTGGTTTCATTATCTTGTACACACACGTACACACACACATAGCTTTCAAATCTTCTTGAGCTATTTGTGTTTTTCTTGAAACGTTTACTGTTTAGATACTACAGATAGATAGATACAATCTTTATAAATCCTTGCAACAGTCCTGTGTGGTTACCATTGTCCTTTTCAATTAATAAGGGCATGCTAAGGTCAAAACAGTAATTTCCCAAGAGCATCCAGTTAATAACTTTGTTGGATGAGGATGTGAATTAGTGTTTACAAATTCTTGATATAGATACTAAGTGGAAGTAGAGAAAAAATCAGGAATGAGATACCATTCACGAGGCTTTTCAGGAATGGTGCAAATCTTAAGTTATTTGAAGAAGTTTTCTTCACATGCTTTATTTATCTTGGATACTTTAAATTGTGTTTAACGCATGAAAAAATATTAAATGTAATCGTATTTCTGCAGTATAGTGAATGTTCAAACACAGAGAAATGCCAGAAGATGGCTTTAGGTAGTATTCAAATAATGTGACATTTAGATCTCCTAACCCGTTTAATGGGAAAATCTCATGTAGAAATTGCCAACGTTGAGGATTTATTTGCTTCCAGGATACATTTCTTAGCACAGTACTCAGAAGACTTAATGAAAGCTTACAATGTATATTGACTCGTATATTTACATACAAGCTAATTAATATTTATTTTATGTGTCAGAGTGACTCTTAGGAGTAGACAAGGCCAGAAATATGCACTTACAACATGGCAACAGCTACAAGTAAAACCCATTGGGTGGTGAGCCTTCTTCTCTAACATTCAGCTTTAATTTGTTCTAGAGAACTGTAATAGTCTCAAATACTCCTCTCTCAAATTTCTCAAATCAATCTCCGCCCCCATCCCTGCCCTCAGGATTCAGTATAAAAAAAAACAACAACTAAAAATTTTATGAGGAATGCTGATAGTGAATTCTTGCATAAAAACACTAACTGGAACCCATTTTTCCTCTACAAGTTCTTCCTGCTACTTTCTAGCTGGCAGCCTCCCCTGTGAGTCTAAGAAGACAGCCATGGGTTTTATGCCTAGAAAGTGTTTGGTGTAACACCTCATAGCAATGATTGGGTATATTAGCTTCCCATTGCCGCTTTAACAGGTTACCACAAATTCACTAGTATAATCAATATAAATTAATTCTCTTAGGGTCCTGGAGGTCAGAATGCCATAACAAGTTTCACTAGGTTTAAGGGAAGGGGTTGGCAGAGTTTGTTCCATCTAGAGACTCTGTTGAAAAATAGGGTATTTTGCCTTTTCCATCTCAATGGGATGACCTTTATTTCTTGGCTTGTGACCTTGTGATAGTCTTTTTATACTTCCATAACAAGGTATCACAGGTTGAGGTGTTCAAAGTGGAAAAGTGAAATAGAAGAGAAGGTTAGAGTTTTGTAGGAGGACTTAGCCTGACCTTGTTGACCTTGAAGATGGAGCCTGCAGAAGTGGCTAGCTGCCCAAAGCTGAAAGACATAAGGAAATGGAGTCCCCTCTAAAGCTAAAAAGAAAAAAAAAATCCCAGATGACACATTGAATTTAGCCCTATGAGAACCATATCAGAGTGCTAATCTACAAAACTCTCAGACAAGAAAATGATGAGTGGGTGAAGCCACTAAGTTGGTGGTAATTTGTTAGAATAGCAATAGAAAATAAGTACAGTACTAAAGATCTTAATGAAGTTCCATGTACCTAACACATTTGTAGTAAGTAAATGCATGTTTGTTGTACAGAGTAACTATGACATCCTAAGACATTTGATATTTCACAAATTTGCTTAGGACTCCAAGGAACTTCTAGGCCACAGAGACGAGTTTAAAACCTGAAACTTGCATTTTCTTAATTTTTTATGTTCTATCCAGAGTCATTATTTTACCCCTGAATTGTTCTCCCTGGAAAGAAAAACACATGTAAAATGTGCAATAAAGTGTGCATATATAGATCACAATGTATACGTATTAAAAATTAAATTGTTATTCCTCGCCAGGCACCTGTGGCTCATATTTACAATCCTAGCTACTCAGGAGACTGAAGTCTGAGGATCAAGGTTTAAAACCAGCCTGGGCAGCGAAGTCCATGAGACTCTTGTTTCCAATTAAACACCAAAATGCCAAAAGTGGAGCTGTAGTTCAAGTAGTAGAGTGCTAACCTTGAGCACAAAAGCTCAGGCCTTCGGTTCAAATTCTAGGGCTGGCACACGCACACACACACACACACACACCACCACCACCACCACCACCACCACCACCACCACCAACAACAACAATAATCACCACCACCACCACCACCAAAAACCATTCCTTGCCTACTGTCATTCCACATGGATATAAGGCTACCTTGCTGATTATCACCATTCTAAGGCAGAGTCTATTATCTCTTACTGGTTCTCGCCACCTTCTAACAGCCTTCCTGTACTTTTGTGGCTATTTATCTTCCACATTATTTTGATAGGGATTTTTTTTTTTATCAAATTGAGAACTGATCCTGTCCCCTCATAGGAAAGCCTTCAATCACTTCCCATCATTTGTAGAAAAAATAAGCTCAGATTCATAATGATTTTCAGAAGGCTTTCGGGTACATTTTCACATACCTTCATTTCTAGACTTCAACTCTACAGAGCATACATGAGCCTGGGCTCTGCCCTAGCTAAAGCCACAAGGCACTTACAGTTCCCATAGTAACACAGTGTGCTCACTTCCTCCTCACTCTGTCATGTACTTCCCTTCTCCCAGAATGCTTTTCTCTGACAGCATGGCAAGCTGAAGGTCAAGTTTTGATAGGTGAAGGTGAGCATGTCTGTTCAAGGAGTACACATCATTGAGAGCTGCCAGTCTACTAGGCACTTGGCTTAGAAGTTCAAAACAGAGACGTTTTCTGCTTTCAACAGCCTTCGGGTCACTAGAGATCAGATATGGAATTAAGTTAGCACTGTGCTAAGGGGCTGTGATAAAGTACACACACTATACACAGGGCGCACAATAGGATAAAGTGTGTATGGGGGGGTATCCTGACAACAACAAAAGAAAATCCACAATACTGAAAATATGAGTGTTTCAGCTCTTTTTCCATGGCTTCCAACCAACTCTGTGTGCAGTCTGAAATCAGAGCCACCCTGTGGCTCCACAGTGATGACATCCAAATGACAGACTTTGCTGGCAAATTACTATTTACCGGAAGCTATGGGCAATAAACAGTTCACTTGGTTGAAAAGTGCGTGTCTATGGAAGTTTGATGACTTGCTGCTTTGCTTTTTGTTTTGTTTTGTTTTGCTTTTCCAAAGGAAAGCCAGTCAAGAAAATAGTAATTATGCCCATCTCCAATATAGTCTGTCACTGATATATATTCACATATATGTGGATACACAAACATACAAACATATAACTTGGTGTTGGATTGGTGGAATCTTTAAGGTTCACCTCAAAGTTAAATCTAAAAAAATAAACATATATGAAAATATATACAGGGCCATATGCACATATTTAGGATCGAACTGACAGAAGTATGGTATATGTAGGGTAGATTTCCATGACACTTAATGGGCATATGTGAAAATGGAACTAGAAAACTTGAGTAAAGAAGGGATGGAAGGAGAGGGAGAATGATGAAAGGGGTGAAGCCCATCAAAATACATTTTACACATGAATTGGTATGTTAAATTGAAACCCGTTTGTACAACTAAAGATACAATAAAGTAAAATAGAAGAAAATAAGACTACTTCAATGGTCTGTGACACTAGTACCTACTAACTTCATGTGCCTGAGTTCCTCTAGTTGAGAACTTTTTTTTTCTTTTTTTTAATTCAAATTTTTATTATCAAACTGATGTACAGAGAGGTTACAGTTTCATACGTTAGGCATTGGATACATTTCTTGTACTGTTTGTTACCTTGTCCCTCATACCCCCCTACCCCCCCCCTTTCCCTTCCCCACCCCACCCCCGGAGGTGTTCAGTTCACTTACACCAAACAGTTTTGCAAGTATTGCTTTTGTAGTTGTTTCTCTTTTTTTAACCCTGTGTCTCTCAAATTTGGTATTCCCTTTGAATTTCCTACTTCCAATACCAGTAAACACGGTTTCCAATATACTCAGATAAGATTACAGAGATAGTGTAGGTACAACCACAGGATGGTGATACAAGAACATCATCAATAATAGAAGCTACAGATACACATAGGACATTGAAAGTAGTTACAACTGTGATATAACAATTGTTTCCATAACATGTAGTTGAGAACTTTTTGATGAAATGTTTTGGACTGAATTTTGTGTAGTGACATCTGCTCTCTGTGGGAATGCATTTGCTGGATTTGTTTAGCTCTTTCTATGCCTCTGGTCAATCATTTTCTTAGAAGTGATCCAATAGCTTGCATGCAAATTCTCACAAGAACTCAGACTTATGCAATAGCCTTTTCACAACCAGCTACACATATCTCAAATCTCCTGTTGTTTTCCTAAGTGCCTGATGACTTGTTCCACACCCATGATGTTCAACACCAAATCTATAAATAAGCATCACCTTTCTTCAACTATCCTCCACAGGCAGGAGCTCTCTGAATTAGATCAGTTGCCTCAAGCAACCAGAAGTGCTGGATATTTCAAGGAAATCAGCATGGCTCTCTGAAGTAAACTAGAGTAATTTCCCCTTATTTTTTAGAATACTTTGTGCCTGTGGAAAAATCTAACCTCAGTATGCCTATAACATGAACATTTTGATCTTCAGTCGTAGAGATGCAAATGCAACAGCCTGACACCAAAAGAAAGGTCCTGTTGGATGAAATTCTTCCTGTATCTTGGGCTGTGGGGGCTAGGGTGTGGGGAGGCAAAATGCCACTGAACACACAGGATGGTTCTGCAGGTGGTCCTCTCTCTCACAAGAGAGGACAGCTGTGAATGGCCGCTTATTCTGACAGATAGCCAAGCCATTCACTTCTATTGGCAGTGTGGCAAACACTCAAAATTACTTCTGAAGATCTCTCTTGACTTCCTTGCCTTCTCTTTTCAAAGCTATGTTCGTTTTTTACTTGGTGTAATTTATAAAAAGGATTTCCACAATTAATTTTGATCATGTGCCATTGTTTTTTTCTGGATCACTCAATCAGTCTGCTTGTGATTCTTTTTGGGATTCTATTTCCCCTTCCCCCCACCTTGTTACAATGAGCTGAAGGCCTACACACTTTCTTCTAGTGGTCAAGACTTGTCATTATTTTAATAATTGTAAATAATTTCTTCTAGACTTTTGTTTAATCAGTTGTATACAGAAACCTATTGCCACGTTGCAACATCTATGACTATGACCCTTGTAACCTAAATATACATATCTTAAGTTGCTTACACTTAAAACCAATCTCCATCTTTTCTCTGCACTCCTAAGCCATGAGGATCTGTCCACCCTCCCTGCCTCCCCTTTAAGGCATCTCATCTGCTATGTCCCCCCACCACCACCAAAGCACACCCATACATGGTCCATCCTTTAATTGCCTCAGTTATTGCAATGAATGCCAAGGTTTTATCCCCACTCAACCAGTTCATCCTTGTGTCAGCTAGATTCAGTAGTCTATGCTCAAAGACAATAAAATAGTTCCACAAATCTAAAAGTGGGTCCAAAAAGCTTCAAGGGGTTTTGTGATATATTCTCAGCACTCTATGAATGTCTTTATGAATGTTTCTATGAGGTATGGGGAAGGGTTGGTCCAGTAGCTTGAAGTCAGAACCTGCTACTCTTGCTTAGCTTTCTTGTTCGCAGCTGGTGATCTACCATTTGAGCCATACTCCAGCCCTGCTTTTTTGCTGATTATTTGAAGATAGAGTTTAGTGGTCTTTTCTGCCCAGGCTGGATTTCAAATTCAGTTTGCCAGTTCTGAGCCTCCTAAGTAACTAGGATTATAAGCATGAGCTACCGGCATCTATTTTTTTTTTAATGTTTGGTTATGCCTTATTTTGATAGAAAAGAATATAATTGATTTATGTATTGAATCATCTGTATTTGTGACCAGGAATGCTTAGGCATTTGGAGTATCTGCATTTGTTTATGTGTTTACTCGTCCCCTATAGAGCCAATTTTTTTAAATGAAAGGGCTTTTTTTTTCCCCTCTCCCTTAATCTTGTGGTTAGAGCAAGAAAGAATTCTTGAGACTGAAAGAGGTTGTTTAAAGAAATGGTCATTTTCAGAATCAAGCCACATTTTCCAGCGTTGTAGGAAAATCACCTACCTCGTGGTAGATGATTGTTAAACAGCCTCTGATGTTAAAGGCTTTTATGTATTGGTGTTAGTGGTAGGTGGACAGTACAGGGCAATAGAGATCTAGGTACTTCAATTCTATTGGTTGGTCCTTTGGTTTTCAGAAGGTTTTGTAAGGCTGGGCATGTGGCAGGAGCCTAAGTGGTTGACAGGAGTTACAAGAGCTTCATTAAATGCACCCCCATGGGTGCTTCTAGGTACTTCCTCCCACTGGTGTTATCTGTTCTTAGAGTCTGGTGACTAAGTTTTGGGGTTTTTTTGTGTTTGTTTTTTTTTTAATTATAAGGTACACTTCTCAAGAGTACAACCACCCTCCCCCACTTTCTGGCTCCTGGTGCCTCTTTTCAGCTCTGCATCACCATGTTTCTTCTCCCATCTCTCTTGCCAGACAAGAGATAGCTGACATTTGTCATGATCTCTTCCCAGGAGCACTTGAGACTTTAGCTTGCAGTGGAGGGTGGAGCTAGAAGTTATATTATATTTAGGTACTTTGAATTTTTTTTCAACATTCTGGAATATCCTCAAAGATTCTGGAATATCCTTCTCATTTATATTTCTTCACTCTACCTGCCTTCCTATTTTTCCTCTTCATCTCTCCGCTTTCTCATTGAGTACATGAGCATGCATACTCTTTAGATTCTTATCAAATAAATCACAAAGATTATTTTTGGCTCCTAATTTATATCCTACATAAGAATGTCTTCCAAAAAGGAGAGGAAACAACTATGAAACCTATAATCCTTATCTAGTTCTCTACTGTTAACCATCATACTCTGTATTTGAAAACGAATTCAAAAAGCCCACACCTCTCAAGCTCTACTACAGAATTATAATACCCAAACCAGCTTAGTACTGGCACAAAAACAGACCCAAAGATCAATGGTACAGAATAGAAGACCCAGAAATAAAACCATATATTTTCAGTTATCTGATATTTGATAAGGGAGCCAAAAATAAACAGTGGGAAAAAGATAGCCTCTTCAATAATTGCTGTTGTAAAAACTGGGCATCCATGTGTAGAAAACTAAAAGTGGGTCCCTGCTTGTCCCCATGCCCCAATAGTAACTCAAAGTGGATCAAGGATTTCAACATCAGACCTGAGCCTGAAATTACTAAACGGAGTTAGAAAAACACCAGAACTCATAGACATAGGCATAAACTTTTTGAAAAGAGTCTCAGAAACACAGCAGATAGGATTCTTGTCAAATGGGATTACATCAAAATAAAGTTTCTGCACAGCAAAGAACATCGTTACTACTACAGCCAACAGACTGGGAGAAGATCTTTACCAGCAATATATCAGACAAAGACCTAATATACAAAATACACAAGGAGCTCAAGAAACGAACCCCTCCCAAAGCTAATAAATCACTAAACGGGCAAAGGACCTAAGGTGAGACTTCACAGAAGAAGAGGTAAGAATGTCAAGGAAACACACAAGGAAATGCTCATCATCCCTGGCCATAGAGGAAATGTTCATCAAAACAACTCCATTAGATTGGTCACCAGCATAAATTTGAACATCAAATGTTGGCCGGGATGTGGGGGAAAAGGAACCCTGTTGCACTGCTGATGGGAATGTAAACTAGTTTAAAAAAACATTCTGGACAGCAGTCAGGAGGTTCTCAAGAAACAAAACATAGACCTTCCCCACAACCCAGCCATACCATGCCTGAGCATCTACCCAGAACATCACAAGCCAAGATATCATAAAGATACTTGCACACCCACGTTCATTGCTGAACTATTCACAAGATCCAAGATATGGATACAGCCCAGATGCTCTACAATAGATGAGTAGATTCAAATTAGAAAGAATGATATTATGTCATTTGCAGGGACATGGATGGCCCTAGAACAAATCATGGTAAGCTCAAAGAGACAAATGGTGTGTGTTTTCTCTCATATGTGGAAGCTAGATCTAAAATATCCTGGGGTATGATAAATTATGCAGGTCTCTAGGCATTCACACACAGTGAGACCAAAGAGGATATACTTAGGAGAGGAACACCAAGGCACAATGCCTATGTGCACCTGATCATATAACATTTATCAGAATGAAGTCTAGGAAATGGAAACAAGTAGGTTTTTCAGTTGCTGTTTGTGTTTTTGCCTAGTTTGTTCATTTACCTGTCTTTGGGAAGGGAAGAAAAGGAGGGGCACAGGAATAGAGCAACAAGAGGTAAATAAATGAAGCAGTTGTACTCTAGACACTGTGTTGAAACTGAAGTGTACAACTTGAGGGTGGGGACAGGAGGAAGAAACTGGGAGAGAGCAAAGGAAGGGGTGACATTGTCAAAAAAGAAATGTACTGCTTGCCTGACTTAGGTAACCGTAAGCCTTTGTATATCACCTTTATAATAGATTTTACAAAAGGTCTTTGGTCCACTTGAATTGATATTACTACAAAGTTAGAGATAGGGGGTCTTAATTTCATTCTTTAACAAATAGATTTCCAGTTTTCTCAGAACTTGTTTGAAGAGGCTGTCTTTTCACCAATGTATGTTTTTCCTAAAGTGCTACCCTACAGCAGAAAGAAGCAATCACTATACAGCAGCCCACAAAATGGGGAAAAAGTGTTTGCCAGCTATGCACCTATCTGGTAAGGGATTAACAGCAAGGAGCTCCCTGTGCATTATTAAATTTTTCCATTTATTAAATGGACAAATAAACTGAGCAAGCAGTTTTTGAAAAAATAATAAACACATAAAGAAATGCTCTATATCTCTAGCTGGAAAATAAATGCAAATCAAGGCAATACTGACATTTTTATCTCACCCCAGTCAGAACAGTAATTATCAAGAAACCAAACAATGTTGGGTTCCTATGGCTCATGCCTGTAATCCTAGCTACTCAGAAGGGTTAGATCTGAGGATCATGTTCAAGTGGTTCAAAGCCATCCAGGTAGAAAAAAATCCCATGATTCTTATTTCCAACTCACCATCATTTTCAGATAGCATACTCTATTAATTTTTTTTCTTTGAAATTCTCTTCTTTCTGTGTGATAGCTTTCTTCCATCATAATTTAAAAATGCTCAGGTCTGTCCAATAAAGTCAAAGACAAGAATAGTCTCTCTGTTTTAGACTAATGATGTCTCTCATTAAAGAATATTAACTCACCAATGATATGGTCCTTCTCCACCATAATTCTTGGCTCTTGGAATTTTTTAATTATTTATTTCCTCTTTTTCTTGTATAATTTAAAAGACATACAAAATATAGAAGGGGACTGACATATTTTCCACATATACATGAACTCATTCATTCTTGTTTCTTTAATGCAATTTACATAATCCAGTGGATAGAACTGAATTGTACCATTTACAGCTTGAATTAGCATTTACCCAAAGACAAATTTCCTTAGAGTAGAGATGGCTTGTCAGTATTCTGTTGTTCACAAGATACATCTATGGATTTGACTATGGAAAATATATACTAAAGAGCATTGGGATGCTGCTCTAGTTTTTTCTTTTATGTGTTAGTTGTATGTCTTTATTAATTTTATTATCTTTAAGTAGTTGTCCACAGGAGTTGCCATTTAGCAAAACAGTTTATGAGTACAATAGGCTCTCACTCAATGTCAATTTGTTATTACATATTTGATAAAATGACTGAAAGAATGCACTAGTTCAAATGCTTCATTCAAATGTAGATAAGAAAACTGGCTGGTTTTTTGTGTCAAATCGTATTTTGTTATAAGGGAATGTGTTTAATTTTTCTAATATTTTATTTAGAAAGCCAATACAAGTTCAGAAATACAAATATAGTACATAAGATGATTTGTATGTAGTTTTGATTAGTTTTCAGACTTACATTTGTTGAATTACTAAAGAAATAACATCTATGGATATAATAAGTTTTTTTAGAGTTAATAGTGTCCAACAATTCATCAGATAACATGGCTCTAAGTAAAATATCATTTCCAATATAGTATCCCAGACTTTTAAAAATCTGTATCTCATCATGACACTTTCTTGCTCAAAACCAGTCCATTTTCTCTTAAAAATCCAAGCTTGACCAAGGGACCCCGAACAATCCCAGATCTAACTTTCCTTCTCAAACCCAGTCTCTCTCCTCCTCTTTCCTATCCTGAGTTCACCAACACATTCCTTGCAAGGCCTCTCTCTGGCTTTCTGTCTTTTGACTAAAAAACTCATTTCTCTAGAGAGCCCCCTGGCCTACTCCTGCGCACACTCCTTCTGCCCAAATGACATCTGATCACTGAACTGTAGGAAGCTCCTGATAAACAGAAAACATGACATGTGTTGTCTAGATAAAAGACTGCAGACATCTGAGGCTTAGGAAAATTGCAAGGCACAGACACCTGGCCTTAGAATGGTTTCCATTCCCTCCTCTGCCTTTCCTACTCCTGTCCCCAGCCTGGAGCCATTTACAAGGAAGTAGGTATGTATGTACATCCTGGGATTGGTTCACGCTCTGGGTCTTCCTATTTCCACTGTTCCATGTACATATCTACCTTCCTATCTTGTTCTCTTCCTTTGTCACCTCATTTTCTTTAGAGCAGTGGAAATGGCCAAGTATATCCAATCTACAGCCACTGTTGGAAAGTCCCTCTGTATTAGTATCCAGATAGACTCTATGTTTCTTAAAATTATCTCTGCAGACAGATGTGGAATGGGTAGATTACTTACAGGAGCTGTTTCTGACTAGGAAAAATATTATAAAATAAAAACAGCAAGTGGACACGTTACCACTGAGAGGTAGTCAAAGTCTGTGGTGTGGGGAATATTATTAAAAATATTAAAAATTAAAATTATTAAAAATGCCATAAGTAGCAACTGGTTGGCATCCTGATATTTTAATAGAAGCTTAACCAGTTAATGTTACTCACTTCACACATGTATTTTTTTCAAACGTCATTATTAGGTAAATCAATATATATAGATATAGATTCATATATATATGATTCATATATGTTTGTACACACACACACACACACACACACACATCTTGTTTGTTTCTTTGTTTTTGTGTTGTTACTGGGGCTTAAACTCCTTAGCTATTTTGCTCAAGACTAATGCTTTGCCACTTGTGCCACAACTCCACTTCTACCTTTGGGGTGTCATAAACTTTCCTGCCCGTGTTGGCTGGGAACCACAATGCTGAGATCTTAGTCTCCTGAGTATCTAAGATTATAGTTGGGAGCCTCATGCACTCCACTTCTGCAAATATTGTATCACAATTTACCATAGGCACTTCATTTCAGGTGGAAGTCCAGTTCGTTTTCGTCCTCTCTCTCTGTGTTTCTCTCTCTCTCACTGTTTCTCTCTCGCTCGCTCTCTCTCTCTCACACACACGGACACACACTGTTTTTCTCTTTTTATTATCTGTTGAGGAAAGTAAAGTGGTAGAATTGAATCTTGAGTTTGGGGATCATGGGCCAAAACTCTTTCCAGAAGAAAGATATGAGATGGTTTAGAAAGAGAGCTTGAAACATGGTGGCTAGCCTCTGGGAGCAGGAAGCCAAAACACACAGAGCACTTCAAACACAGCTCGGCCTCATCCCTGAGTGGTTGTTTTCTGGCCAATGGCCAGAGGAAGATATGTGGAACTCCTGGCAAGCATGCCCTAGGGAGTTCAAAGCTTCCTGTTTGCACAGACTCTTGAGTACCAACAGATAAAAGGCCATCATTCTGGGAACGACTGAGGGTGCTTTGCTCCACAGCCTGATGGCAAGCTATTTCAGAATGTGCCCGTCTCCCTGTACCCACTCTTCATGTCTGTTGCCTCCAATCATTAGCTTTCCCCAGGCTGTACCTCGGGTGGCCTCCACAAAATATAATAGCGTTAGAAATTACAGGGCAGTTAGAACCAAGGATTTCTGTAGAAAGGAGCGATTATATATAAATTCCTATGATGCGATTTTCCCCCAAATGATAGGAATTCTGACTTGGGGCTTATGCAAATATCAGGCCAGATTACTGGTTTTTGAAATGCTTGCAAAGGAAAACATGTTTATTCAAGTTCAGCTTGTTATCTTAAGAGATCTCCTCATTTGCCATTTTTTTTAATGTGAATAAAATACAGTAATGATCTGTGATCACTGCATATTGGATCTTTAATTTTTAGTGATGTGAGAGGGAATCAGAGGAGCAAAGAATTAGAAAAACAACTGAAAGTTTTGTTTGATTTTTCAAGAATAGACGTGGTATATGCTCCTTGTGCTATACTGCTTTTTTTTTTCCTTTTGCTTTTCTTTCTTTATTTTTTTAAGAACTAGAATTTGAACCTTAAGCCTAATGGCCTGGCAAGTACTTTACTACTTGAGGTATGGCTTCACCTCATTTTGATTTAATTTTTTTTTCAGGGAGGGTAATGCTTTTGTACAAGACCAGGCTCAGAAACAATTATTTTCAGTCTGCCTCCCCTATAGCTAGGGTTACAAACATGAGCCACTGCAGCCAACATGTTCTGTGAGAAAGCATCTCTTTTCTTATGCTGTTCTTGTACCTGAACTCATTGCCCTACTGTGTCCAGGATAGCCCATATTGCACATTAGACCCTAATACCTGGTCCCTTCAAGGTGTTATATAACCAGAAAACTGACTTCATAGCAGGTAATCCTAAGCACTGCAACAATTCAGAAAATAAGGTATGTATAAGGTCTGGGCTTGGTTTAGTTATTGCTCAGGCATCATAAAATGACAAAGAGTCAGAAAAGATGCTTAGGACTGGGGATGAGGAGTCCATAGGGTGGGTAGCATTTGCCATCTGAGGTGAAAGCGTGAATATACTGGAGAGGGAAGAAGGAACTAATGGAAGAGGGGAAGGAGGAAATAAGAGGATGGGGAAGAGAGAGGGAGAAGGAGAGGGAGGAATGGAAAAAGGGAAGGAAGGGTGAAAGTTCAAGTTTCACATTTTGGAAACTATAATCTTCTGGAGTATTT
Source organism: Perognathus longimembris pacificus (assembly GCF_023159225.1). Classification (NCBI taxonomy): domain Eukaryota; kingdom Metazoa; phylum Chordata; class Mammalia; order Rodentia; family Heteromyidae; genus Perognathus; species Perognathus longimembris. The sequence continues at coordinate 14,557,092 of NC_063178.1, forward strand.
GGAGTGTGTGAGAGAAACTATTGTGTGAATGAATAGCTGAACAAGGTTCTGGCCCAGGCTATCCAGGGAGAAAATGCTAGAGCCATTCAGGTGATTGAGGCTTAGACTGTGACAATGACAAAAGAAATGGAGAAGGAGGTCAGGTGACTGAAACCCGAGAAAGGGAAAAATGAATAGAAAATCCAATATAGAAAATAGAAGCTTTATTGATTATGACTTGTGTCCCATCTTTTTAAAACTCTGTCAGAAAGCCCCCCAAAACATAAAATACCTAGGAATAACCTTAACCAAAGAAGTGAAAGACCTCTTTGATGAGAACTTTAAAAGCTTGAAAAATGAAATTAAGTCAGAACTAAGGAAATGGAAAAACCTCCCATGCTCCTGGATTGGGAGGATTAATATAATCAAAATGGCAATATTGCCAAAGGCTATCTACAAATTCAATGCAATACCCATTAATATCCCAACACCATTTTTTAATGAAATAGAGGAAGCAATCCAGAAATTTATATGAAACAATAAAAGACCTAGAATAGCAAAAACACTCCTAAGCAGAAAGAACAGTGCTGGAGGAATTACAATACCCAACTTCAAGTTGTATTATAAAGCTATAGTAATAAAAACAGCTTGGCATTGGCACCGGAACAGGCCTGAAGACCAATGGAACAGAATTGAAGAATGGAACAGAAATGAACCCACAGAACTACGCCTACTTAATCTTTGATAAAGGAGCTAAAACAATAGTATGGAAGACAGATAGCCTCTTTAACAAATGGTGCTGGCAAAACTGGCTCAACACATGCACCAAACTAAAACTAGATCCTTATAGATCCTTATATATATCACCCTGCACCAAAATCAACTCCAAATGGATTAAAGACCTCGAAATCAAAACAGACACCCTGAAAACACTAAAGGAAGAAGTAGGAGAAACACTTGGGCTCCTTGGCGCAGGACAAAACTTCCTAAACAAAGACCCAGAAAGACTACAAACCAAAGAAAGGTTGGACAAATGGGACTGCATCAAACTGCAGAGCTTCTGCACGGCAAAGGACATAGCTCGCAAGATAAACAGAAAGCCCACAGACTGGGAGAAGATCTTTACCGGCCATTCAATGGACAAAGGCCTCATATCTAAAATATATGCAGAACTAAAAAAATTACCTTCTTCCAAAACAAAACCGCAAAGAACCAATAGCCTCCTCATCAAATGGGCTAAAGACTTACAAAGGGACTTCTCTGATGAGGAAATGAGAATGGCCAAGAGACATATGAAAAAATGCTCTACATCACTGGCCATAAAAGAAATGCAAATCAAAACAACATTGAGATTCCATCTCACCCCAGTAAGAATGTCATATATCAAGAAAACTAACAATAACAATTGTTGGAAGGGATGTGGCCAAAAGGGAACCCTACTTCATTGTTGGTGGGAATGTAAACTGGTTCAGCCACTCTGGAAAGCAGTATGGCGATTCCTCAGAAGGCTAAATGTAGAACTCCCCTATGACCCAGCAGCCCCACTTTTGGTTATCTATCCAAAAGACCACAAACAAAATCACAGTAATGCCACCAGCACAACAATGTTCATTGCAGCACAATTTGTCATAGCGAGAATCTGGAACCAACCCAGATACCCCTCAGTAGACGAATGGATCAGGAAAATGTGGTACATATACACAATGGAATTTTATGCCTCTATCAGAAAGAATGGCATTGTCCCATTTGTAAGGAAATGGAAGGACTTGGAAAAAATTATACTAAGTGAAGTGAGCCAGACCCAAAGAAACATGGACTCTATGGTCTCCCTTACTGGGAATAATTAGTACAGGTTTAGGCAAGTCATAGCAGAGCATCACAAGGCCCAATAGCTATACCCTTATGAACACATAAGATGATGCTAAGTGAAATGAACTCCATGTTATGGAAACAATTGTTATATCACAGTTGTAACTACTTTCAACGTCCCATGTGTATCTGTAGCTTCTATTATTGATGATGTTCTTGTATCACCTTCCTGTAGTTGTACCTACACTATCTCTGTAATCTTATCTGAGTATATTGGAAACTGTGTATACTGGTATTGGAACTAGGAAATTGAAAGGGAATACCAAAATTGAGAGACACAGGGTAAAAAAAAGACAAACAACTACAAAAGCAATACTTGCAAAACTGTTTGGTGTAAGTGAACTGAACACCTCCATGGGGGGGAAGGGAAAGGGGGAGGAGGGTGGGGGGTATGAGGGACAAGGTAACAAACAGTACAAGAAATGTATCCAATGCCTAACGTATGAAACTGTAACCTCTCTGTACATCAGTTTGATAATAAAAATTTGAAAAAAAAAAAACTCTGTCAGAAAGATCCTATGATGTGATTTCTGAGTTTCTGAATACTTTTAAATACATTTTTAACCAACCTACTGACTGTAGCATGAGAATAGAAAACAAGAATGAGTACTAATGATTAAAAGTACAGAAGCCTTTTCATCCCCAGCTCTTAGCAGGATAACCTAGAAAGTTAGTTAACTTTTGTAGTTAATCTTTTTATCATCTACAAATTGAAGATAATAAATTTTCCCTAAGATAGTTGGGGGAGGGAAGGGGAACCACAAAAGCCAAACAGAAGTCATAGAAGACTCTTTTCCTTATTTATCTCCCTTCAGAGAAGTTCATGATAATCTGGAGCTATACCAGTTGTTCCTCTCTAAGTTACAAGGCTCCAACTGCCAGCTATCAGCTGCAGATGTGATCAGAGGCATTAAGGCATTAGACATTTACTGTTTACCTTGTAACATCATCAGCTTGCCCCTTAACCAATCTGCGGAAAAACATTCTCCAGGCCTATTTCATGCACTTAATATTTTTGTCTCCTCATACTAGGATTGTAGTACAGCAAAGCAAGAACAAACACACACACAAACTGAAAGAAAAAAGTCCTAAATCAAAATGAAGAGGCTCATACCCCTCACTAGGGGTATTTTGAGCCCCAAGTTCCTAATGACTCTTCTATTTGGTATTGATGTGGCCTTCCTAGCAAGAATTTCTTTATGCTTGCTGCCATTATTGTGTAAATAAATGATGACCTCTGAGGCAATTTTCTTTTTTGTTTTTCTTTACAAAAAGAGAAAGTTGAACTTCTATAATAACAAGTTGGAGTTTTTAAGCTTATTACATTCTGGAAATATACCAAATATCAAGGATTTAAAGAACAAGAAACATTGTGTGCAACCTGGGCATGGTAGTGTACACCTGTAAACTCAGTACTTGTGAGGTCAATGTAGGAGGATGACAAGGTCCAGGACAGCTTGGGCTACACAGTAACACTCTGTCAAAGAAAGAAAAGGAGGGAGGGAGGAAGAGAGGGAGGGAGGGAGGGAGGGAGGGAGGGAGGGAGGGAGGAAGGAAGGAAGGAAGGAAGGAAGGAAGGAAGGAAGGAAGGAAGGAAGGAAGGAAGGAAGGAAAGAACTGACTCACTGTGTGCAAAGAGCTATAAATTCCAAGGACATTCTTAAAGAGCCTGAAGGCTTGGGAAAGCACAAGAAAATGCTGTTTTCAAATCTGGCAATTTTGTGCACAGCGCCCTTGAAGGGCAAAATACTGCTTCTTTCTGTGGTCTTTCTGTGGGTCTTTCTGTGGGGGAAAAAAAAAACCTACTAGGTCATAGACAATGAAAAAAATGACAGCTTTATCCCGGATATGGATGAGAGAGCTCACCTCCTGGCAAGTAGGAGAAGGCGAAGTGGGGAGGGTGTGAAGGCGGCCTCTCTTTGAGGGGAAAGACAGCTGTGAGAATGTCTCCTGCCACAGAGAACTGGGTAATGAAAGCATGGTACACTAAGTCCTCAATTCTAAGTCATCTCCAGCATTCCCACTACTTTTAGGCAATATGGTCTCATTTCTGTAAAACCCTGAAACATCAGAACATATGTTAAAAACAACTTCTGTGGAGAATAGGAAAGTATCAAGAAAAATGATGAAAAAAACATTTGAACTCTTTTGTACTTTATCTGCAACAAAACAGGAATTCTTTTGCAGTGTCAGTCCTGGGCCTTGAACTCAGGGCCTGTGCACTGTCCCTGAGCTCTTACACTCAACGCTAATGCTCTACCACTAGGATCCACAGCTCTACTTCGGGCTTTCTGGTGGTTTGGAGATAAGAGTCTCATGGACTTTCCTGCTGTGGCTGGCTTTGAACTCAGTCTTCAGATCTCAGCCTCCTGAGTAGCTAGAATTACAGGCATGAGCCCATCAGCCTCCAGCTCAGAGCTATCTCCTTTTATTTGCCCAACCTCACTGGGAATTTGGCTTTATCCAAAAGGCAAATTTGTGGGGCCCTTCCCAAAGGAATGCCAGTCCCAAGATCCAAATCAGAGGTGTCCTATGACCAGGTAAAATAACCGTTAGTACAAGGTGACTCAGACCTATCTTTTCCTCCTCACTCTGTTCCCGGCAGACATTTCCCAACTTCCCTGGAGATGTCTCACATGTGAAAGGCCAGGATAAAAGTGCTAACCTTGAAGGTTTATTGGTTGATGGATAGAGATAAGATAGCTCACAGAACTTGGCAGGAGGTAAATGCTCCCTATTATTTCCACTTCCCTATTTGGCCAACTTAGGAGAAAGAGCTAGATCTGAGTCCTTGCAAAGGAATTTTAGGCAAAGGAGAAAGGATCTCTCTCTCTCTCTCTCTCTCTCTCTCTCTCTCTCTCTCTCTCTCTCTCTCTCTCTCTCTATCCCTCTCCCTCCCTCTCTTCCTCCCTCCCTCATCCCACCCTCTAAAGTTCCTGTTGAAACTTAACCCCCCATTATTCCTGTACGGATCTGTGTGCCTCCAAGATGAGACTGTAAAGGGGTTGGAGGGAGGAGTCTTTGTTTTGTGACTGTGGGACAATCACAGTATTCAAGGATCTCTCTTGGAAGCCTTCCTTACAAGCAGAATCCCACCCCTTAAACTTTGACTTTCCAGCCTCTAGAAGTGAAAGGAATATGCTTCTGGTTTTGAAAATGTTTCCCTTTCTCAGGCAAGCACTGGTAATGGCTCATGCTTGTCATCTTAGCTACTCAGGAGGCTGAGATCTGAAGAAGGAGGATTCAAGAAAGTCCATAGGGGGTGCTGGGGATATGGCCTAGTGGCAAGAGTGCTTGCCCCATATACATGAGGCCCTGGGTTCAATTCCCCAGCACCACATATATGGCCAGAAGTGGTGCTGTGACTCAAGTGGCAGAGTGCTAGCCTTGAGCAAAAAGAAGCCAGGGACAGTGCTAAGGCCCTGAGTCCAAAAAGAAAGTCCATAGGACTTTTTCTCCAATTAACCACCAAAAAGTAGAAGTGGGGCTGTGGCTCAAGTAAGAGAGCACTAGCCTTGAACAAAAAGAAGCTGGGTGATAGCACCCATACCCCTAGTTCAAGCCCCAAGAGTAACAGTAAATTTGTTTTCCTGTTTTGAGTATTTTACTTTAGCCATATATATGCAGTAAGACAGTGAGATTTCTGAACAAAATCTTCTTAGGGATAGAATTAGAAAAAAGAAAGGAGAAAGAGAGAGGGAGGAAAGAGGAAAGAGGAAGGAAGGAAGGAAGGCAGAGTGGTAAGAGGATTGAAGTTCTAAGCCAACATGAGCAAAAAGTTATTAAGATCCTATCTCAAAACAAACAAGCCAGATATGGTGGCACACATTTATGATCCCAAGCTACTCAGGAAGCAAAGGTAGGAGGAGCTCAATGCAAAGCCAGTCCTGGGAAGAAGCTAGAGACCCCAACAAACTAAAGCCAAAAGGGGTTGAAAGAGGTCAGATCAGATGAATTTATGGCTTAAATGTTCTTGTCTCAGTAATTAAGTCTTCGTGTGGAGACAGAGAGAGGCGTTGGAAAGGATTTGGTGTCAGGCCCATCTTCTTTGCCCCATTACCGAATCAGAGGCCTCCTCACTGAATAATACCCTGCCTTCCATTGATTATTGACCTGCTTCACCAGAAAGGGCACCAACGAGGGCTGCTGGATTCCAACCCTTCAGCATCGGTCTATCCAGCAGAACCACAAATGAGTTGGGACAAGGGCTGTCTTTTATTCCCAGTATTCAATACACTCTGAATTTGCTTATGGCAGGTAGACTGGATCCCCCGCCCCCCGCCCCCAACCAGTCGTCTATTTGACTCTTGTCCACAAAATTGCCTTTGGCAGGGCACAAACCCTCCTACTAAATAGCAAAGGTGACTTTGCTGTGAGTTTTCTGTCCTTGTGATTATTTGCCTGCAGTTTTGACTTAGTGGAATATGGTGGCCTAGCAAACGTTTCCTCTTCTCCCTCTAGTACCTTCTGAAAACATGGTTATTTCAGTAAGGGACATCACAAAGTCAAGGGCAGAAAAGACTTTCCGGAATGCTCCTGAGAAGGCTAGATTTTAAAAGGGCTTTCAGGCGTGGGTAAGAGCACTCAGTATTCAATGGAGAGATGAGTGGGACCTAGAGCTGTGAGTGATATCCATTAAAAAAAAGTAATGTTTCCTAGCTTCCCCTCCCCCCACCTTTTACATACATATATTTTGCAGAGCTATCATGAGACCTCATTTAATAAAGGTAGGATTATCTATCATGCGGAAATTATAATATCCTATGTTAGACAACAATTGAAGCCCATGGAGACCTTTGATCACTGATTCATATAGCAATCTATGTGGGAAATACTGTTAGGAGTTTTAGACCGGAAACTGGAGCTCAGAAAGGTTAATCGACTTACCCAAAGTCACACAGCTAAAAGAAAACAGAAACCATAGCACAGGAAGCAACTTTTAATTTCTTTTGTGTGAACTTAGACAGATCAAGATGTAATAATGCATTTTGGTAATGCGACATTTATCAGGTTCCATATTAAATAAAAGGATCATGGGGGTTTCTTTGCCAGCATGAATATTTTAACGCAATTTTCTTATCATTCCCAATTTTCTCATAGAAAGCTAGGAAGCACCTCATTTTCAAAGGCCCAGTTGCTACTTTGTGTAAGTTGTTTTGCTAACAAGATCATTGCCACTATTAACACTGAATACTCTCATGTGCCAAGTGCTGGACAAAACAGAGGTACCTCAAGCCAACATGTTTTTAGAACAACTCTGTGAGGTAGACACTGCTATAGATAAATTTTTTGTTCTTGATGTCATGATTGGTTTTCTGGTACTAGAGCCTACCACATACTAATAACCAAACAACCAATGAGTAACCATCAGCCTCATCTGAGCAATTTGCTATATACTAATTATAAGTGCTTAAAAGCTCTAGACCACAGAGCCTGTGACTCCGTGTAGATAAAAATCTATATGTAGTATAATAAGATTGCCAAAGAATGCTATTGAAGATTTCTGTTACCAATGTATTCATTTTTAAAGCATCTCCATAATTATGGAAATGAGAAAGCAAAACAGAAAAGCTTAGTCATTAGAAATTATCATAAATTAATAATACTGCCAGGCACACAATTGCTTTCAGAATGCTCTGGAATGGAGGGTCAAAAATACCTTCCCAGAGGCAAGAGTAGGAAGGAGGCATTAGGGTGTAGAAAGTGATGATAATATTTTCTTCCTGACTGCCAAGAATTATGTTAATCTTTTCTGGTGTTCATAGCAGGAAAAAAAATAACTGACCTTTGTCTTTTCCTTTGTCAGAAGCATGCAATATCTTTCAGGATTGCTTGAAGTAACTTGATTGATTTTTGGTTGCCATTTTCATGAATGTGGAGTCTCTGTCCTTAGGACTTGGGGAATGCTTTGGTTGTTTTTGTTTTTTTTTTTAAGCTGTAGATTACCATCTTGTAAGGTGTGCTAAATATTTCTGTGTGCATCTTCAAGTCTTGAGGGAGCCACAATGCCCTGCCCTTAACATCCAGACAGAAACTGGGCTGCTTTCTACCCTGGCCATCCCACAGAAGATGGGACACATACTGTTATTCCCAAGAGAAATGGATGAACACTATGGATTCTGTAGCAGGAAAGCAATGGTCACCAAAAGCTTCCCACCTCTTCTACCCTTCTCAGAAGCTCTTGCTATCTTGTACAGTTTATAATCAAGTCTTCCATAAAATAATTGCATCATCTCTCATTCTGCCCTCTGCTGGCCCAGACTGTGCTTGCTGAAGAACGGAAGTGAAAAATTCTTGAGCTCTCTTAAGATATGAAGAGCATTCTTTCTAATGGACTTGATGGATAATCATAGCCCTTTTGATAAAAGCCCATGAGAATATCAATAAAAATACTATTTGTGCCATACTTATGGAGCTGTCTCTGTTTTTCTGGGCCATGGTGCACTATCCAAACAAGTTTCCAGTCCTGTAGGAGGGAAGACAGCTTTCCTCAGTATAACCCTAGATGCCATTCTTTCTGTCGCATATGGAAAGAGGCCATATTCTTGTCTGGTCTTACCACAGATATTTGGTTGGCATCTTCAGCTTTTAGACAATCCACATTCCTTTAGATGCAGACAAACTCCATGATTTGTCTGAAAACTTTATGCTTAAGGACGGTTGTCTGAGGACTTGAATATGTAGATTGAATGTGGTAAACTATTAGGGTTTTTTTTCTCTCTCTCTTATCTCTCCCCTCCACTTCATCTCTTTCTCCTCTTCCTTTCTCTTCTCTTCCTCTCCTCTCTTTCCTCTCTTCTCTTCTTTTCCTCCCTCTCCCCTCCCTCCCTGTCTTTCTCCCTCCCTCCCTGTGCTAGTCCCAAGGTTTGCACTCAGGACCTGAGCACTCTCCCTGAGCTTCTTTGCTCAAGGCTATCTTGAGCCACAACTCCACTTCCAGCATTTACTGTGCTTAATGGAGGTAAGAATCTCATGGAGTTACCTGCCTGGGCTGGCTTTGAACTATGATCTTTACATCTCAACCTCCTGAGTTAGATTACAGGCATGAGCCTGTAATGACCTACCTGGGTAGGTCTCATTTCATAGTCCATTGTAGCTGATACTTTCTAAATCAAGACATGTCTAGAACATCAATCCAATGTCCTAATATATTCAATACTCTATACCTTCTGGTAGATATTCTTGGCCATGTAATTTGGTATAGTTACCCCTCTGAACAATGTTTTGGCAATAAATAAATAAAAATCATAGATAATGGTAAACTAATCATTTATGGTCTTGAAATTATGGTCATAATTTAATCCAAAGATCTTTGAGCTAGATCTAGGCACATGGGTTATGTGAGGTCAAAGTCTAGGTGGAGATAGGGACCAGAAGCCTAGATCTGCTGTGATTACTGAGAACAGCTTTCACCTTAAGCAGACTTTGCTGCGTTGGAGTTGGAGGATCAGAATGCCCTTTCTGTTTCCTCTTGGCTTATTTTATTCCATCTCATTCTCTATATACTTAAAATTGCCATTTTATTGTAAAAGGCTACAAATCAATGCTTTCAAATTCACTTTTAAAAAAAATATGGAGTGTATGGAATATTGGAATACTAGAGAATTCCATGAAATATTGGTCCCAGGTTGTGTTAATAGTCGAAGATATGAGAGGGGTTCCCACTACAGAATTCAGGTTTTCAAAAAGTTCATTGGAGAAAGTATTTGTGAAAGCAAGATGAAAGGTGTGAAGCTACTTAACATGTGCATTAATCATTGTTTAGTTCAGCCTCTTTTTCTTTTGAGTAAAATATACTAGCCTCATTACCATGATTTTGTTTGTTTATTGTGTGTTAGCATAGCTATGGCTATAAGATCACCAGAGCTTTCTGTTAATAAAATTTCCACATTGGATTTTCTTCTGTGGTTGTAGAACTTTCCAAGATGGGAAAACCCAGTGACTTCTACTTGAATGAAAGATGTGAATGTACCCACGTAAGACTCTTAATTAATTCTGAGTTGAACATTTTCTGTGATATTCCTCATCACATCCATTTATCATCTCCCTTACTATAGCAAATACATTTCGCAGAAGAAATTTTACAGAAGAAATTAAATTGCTCTTCATTTCTTTAAACTGAAAAGAAAAAAAGCCCATCTAAAAACAGACTTTAATCTTGGGACCAGCAAAGAACGCATCTGAAGATTCCTTATCGGAAATAGCCAGCACAATACTAGGAATGGAGTCCTTTTTTGGACATGAAATGAAGGCTGAAGTGTAGGTACTTGGCCATTCTCTGATAAAGGGAAAATGACTAAACATTTATCTGAACTCATTTTGCAAAAGCAAGAAAGGAAACCATGTGGGGAGAGACTATATGAGGGCTAGGAATGAAGACTTGCTTTTTTTTTTTTTTTCTTTTTGAGTGCTTTTCAAACATTTATATTTATGTTTCTAATAAAATAAGTATGTTCTAACACTTGGACTTATTTATATTACAATAATCCCTTCATCAGTCTACTGGTATTTTGAGATCTCTTTTACTATATTTAGATTTGTTCCTAATGACCAATCTTGCCTGCTTCTATTGCCGTGATTTAAAAACTTTCATTTTAGATCTTCTTTCTTATGAAAAATACATATGATGTGAGATGCTTTACATCTTTCTCAGCCAATTGGATGCTCAAAGTGTAGGGCTCACTGGGAAAGAATGTCAAGAGACTGTTTTGGTCTTAAACCTAGTTTTGTTGCTTACTTAGATCATTAAGTAAGATAGCCTGGACTTTAAAAATGGCTTAATTAAAAATTAAAATTCTACATAGAGTTATTATGAGAAATTATGTGTGAAGTCTCCGTGTAGCCTCCAGCCTCTAATAAAAATAAATTTTTATTGCTATGATATTTTTGTGTATGTCCTAGTCCTGGGGCTTAAACCCAGGGGCTGGGCCCTGTCACTGAATTTCTTTGTTCAAGACTAGTGCTCTCAAGTAATGTACACACTGCCCTACTATGTAACTGTACCCTTTTTGCACAACACCTTGTCAAAAAAACTTTTCTTTAATTAATAAATAAATTACAAAAAAAGAAAAAGACTAGTGCTCTAGTATTGAGCCCCAGCTCTACTTCCAACATTTTTGGTAGCTAATTGGAGACAATAGTTTCACAGACATTCCTGCCCCAGATGGCTTTAAACCAGATGGCTTTAAATCCTCAGATCTCAGCCTCCTGAGTTTCTAAGATTACAGGCATGAGTCACCAGTGCCTGGCTATTATTTTTTTCCTTATCCCTACTAAGAATCTAAGTCTATAGTTAGCTATACTGTTAAGAAGGTATTAGAAAGTGGGCTCACTGGGGAATGTTCTTTAACCTCGCTTTAGTCTTTTGATGACCCTTCACCCCATTTTACCATAAAAAGCAAGAGTAGAGGGAGGTTGGTGGTATGTGTATAAGAAGAGGACTAATCTTGAAACTTGTGCTTCTAGACTGCAACTTTGGCATGTGTCTCTGATTTTGTATTTCTGTTTTCTGTCTTGGCTGACTTCTCTCTCCTTCCCACTGTCCTCAGACCATCCTTGACTGTCCCTCCTTCTCTACATTGTTCCCACTTGGTCACATCCATTGTCATGGCTTGAGTGATGGCACCAAAATCTCTGTTTCCAGCACCCCTGGGCTTTTGATCCAGTGATGCCTTTTTTTACAATAGAAGTGGCTCTTCATTGCCTCCATGATACAACTCAGAACCTTTGGCATTGCACAGCTAGCTAGCTCTTTACCACTAGCTACAGTAAATGTTTCTACCTATGGCTTACCTACATCAAACCCTTTGCCTATCCTCACTACCAAATATACCAGCTGCAGGCCAATCTCAACTCATTATTTCATTGAAAATCAACACATATTTCATTTTAAAAAATGACTGCAGTTTTATTTTTTACTGAAGTTTTCTGGTAGGGAAACATCTTTGTCTAACTGAGAAGTATTTTCTTTCTAAACTTTCAGCCTTCAGGAAGAATACATCTGCTTATTTTTCTATCTATATCATTCCATTGGTTCAATGAACATTCTCAAAAGAGGAAAAGAAGGACAGCAGTAGGAGGGAGGAAGAAGAGGGAAGGAGAAGGAAGGAGGTGTATGGGGGAGAGAGAGAGAGAGAGAGAGAGAGAGAGAGGTGGAACTTCATAACATTTTATCATTCCATTATCTGATAAGTGAAAGGCAGCAAGCCAGCCTGACAGGATAGAGCCAGGTGGTTTCCAGGGCAACCTAGCTGTCAATCACTGGACACTCATGGGAATGTCCTAGGCTCCTGTGGCTTCATCACTTAAGGAGAGGGACTGTTTTCCTGCCCACTTCTCTGATGCAACAATGTTTTCTTCTTTGTCTCTGTCTTCCCAACTGTCTCTCCACCCACATACAGAGTGGCTCTGTGGCATTGTGGGGCAAACCTTTAATTTCCTTATAAAACTTTTAAGGAAATCAATGCTTTCTTTCTCATGTGGACAAAGCTTTATTTGCCTATTGGTGAGAACTGACCCTGTATAAAAATTGCCTTTTCTAAACAGTTCACATCATTAAATATTAGCATCAGGAATTCTTTTTTAGCCTAATTCTCAAATAATGAAAAAATTAGACCATTGCTTAACTACCTACATAATAATGTCGTAGTAACAGTGTCTGACTGACCTGTTAGAAAGTATTGGAGCCCAATGGTTCTGAGTCCCATGGTAAGGAATATATATGTACATACATATACATATAGGTACATATATACATATATATTGAATCTAATTGCTCTTGGAAAAAGCTTGGGTACCCATCTTTCCACGTCAAAGGATATCATTCCAGGAGTGAGCCATGGAATTCTGCAGAAGAGCTGATCTGTGCTAGATTAATATCTCCTTAATTTAAGGCTGCTGAGACCACACACTGACACCAAACTTTCATGGATTTGGAATTTACTCTTAAAGGTTGCAGGTTCTTCCCACATCCTTATCTAATTTCTTCAATAAAGATTAAATGTCCCAGACTTTGGTCTCTAACCTTTCAACCATACAATGAGGTTCTCTGTCGAATTAAGGGTGTATTAAGGATATATTAGAGATGACCGTTGGAGGCCCTGTTGAAGAATCAAGAGTACAGTATAGGGAGAGAAAACCACCTATTTTCTAGGTTGATTAATGATTTATGATGTAGCCTGGTATGGCATGATGAGTTGAGCTCTATCCTAGTCTTATATTTTAATTGAGAAATATTAAAGAATCAGGCAGCCTGGCAGTGGTGGCTCATACCTATAATCCTAGCTATTCAAGAGGCTGAGATGTGAGGATCAAGGTTCAAAGCCAGCCCCAGTGAGAAAGTCCATGAGACTCTCACCTCCAATTATCCACTAGAAAACAGAAAGTGGAGCCTGTGGCTCAAAGTGGTAAAGTGCTAGCATTGAGCTCAGAAACAGAGCCCAGGCCTGAGTTCAAGCCTCATGACTACCAAAAAAAAAGTGGGGGGGGGGGGAGGCAGTTACTAATAGTAAAGACTCTGACATCATCAGGAAAAGAACATTGTGAGATGCCATGGAAATGAAAGGGTTCATTGGTCACAAGGGCAGACCAGGGATGTAGGGCTTAAAGCTCACACAATTCCAAGGGACTTATATGTGAGGAAGAATACAACAGTACACAGATTAAATCACCAGAGACGCTCCTAGGTTCTGGGCAATGTCCAAGCCAATCATATGTCCTGAAGCTTAATCCCTCTTAAATTTACAGAAAAACCATCCCCATTAATCTTGAAACATGGTTGATTTCTGGAGCTGTGTAGATACTTGTTTTTCAAGTTACTTTATGTGAGGCATTTATTTTGCAACTAAAAGTTTGGTGAAAAGATGTAACATGCAAATCAATTCCATTCATAGCAGATGATAGGCTAGTAAATACATTTATTTTTCTGACTATTGTTAACACCAGGAACCAATACACTGCTAAAGAAGAATGTGTGTATGTGCGTATACTTTTCATGTATGTGTATATGCATTTGTTTCTTTTGTGTGTATATGTGTGTCCTGCGTTTGAACTCAGGTCCTGGGCACTGTCCATTAGGGTTGTTGTTTTTGTTTTTGCCCAATACTAGAGGTAAACTTATTCAAGTTTCCCACTTGAGCCACAGCTCCACTTCTGGCTTTTGGATAGCGAATTGGAGATAAGAATTTTATTGACTTTCCTGCCTGGGCTGACTTCAAATGGTGATTCTCAGATCTCAGCCTCCTGAGTAGCTAGGAGTACAGGCATGGACCTCTGGTGCCTGAACTTTTTTTTCTTTTTTAAATATTCTTTATTTTATTTTCTCAGAGCCCAAAGATGCTATAGTGCTGGAAAGGTAACTGAAAGGTAGATATTGAAGAAGATGTATTGATAAGAATGAATATTCTTTGGGTTTCATACCTAAATGAGATGCAGCCTAATAACTCCAAGATAAACCTTTAGTACACTCCAATTATTATTTTTCTTTATGTTGAAAATATGGAGATATCTTTTACAAATTTTACCAATCCCAAAGCCAGAAAAGTATGTTCCTGTTTTATTCTAAAAGCTGACTTGTTTTTTATTTTATATTTATCTCTATAATCTATCTGGAACCATTTCTACTACAGTGGGAAGTAACAATGAAGAGTAATTTGTTTTGTAATCCTTCTTTTCATGCATGTAGTTGACCTAGGCTATTTATCAAAACAACAATGACAAAAAAGTATTACTAGTTAGACAACGATACTCAGTCCTGTAATCCTAGCTTTTGGGGAGGCAGAAATCTGGAGAATCATGGCTGTAGGCTATCCTGGGCAAAAACGTCCTGAGATTCCATTTCAAGCAATGGTTGGGCTCAATGGCAAGTGCCTGTTTTCCCAGTTACAGGGGAAGCACAATGGCTGGGCATGGTGGTGAGCACCCATCATTCTAGCTATGTAGAGAAGTACAAATAAGAGGATCACGGTCCAAGCTTCCCTGGACATAAAGCTAGAGCCTATATTGAAGAAAAGCTAATGCTAAAAGGGCTGGCAGAGTAGCTCAAGTGGTAGGGTGATAGTAAGTATAAAGCACTGGGTTCAAACTCAAGTATTACAAGACCAACAAGAAACATGGCGCAAAAGCAGGTGATGATTGAAATGTGGGTGTTAGGGTCTGAATATCATCCACAATTCATAGTGAAATCTAACACCCATTATGGTGATAGTACAGTGATTTCCTTTAGGACATGGGTAAGTGGTGGCAACTCTACTCTTGTGAGTGGATAATTCCACTTTTATGCTTAGAGAATAGACTCAGGGGAGATTCCTAGCCCCTTTCCATCTTCCACAATATGAGGATATATAGATATCACCTTCAAAAAGGAATCTGCTGCATTGATACTGGGCTTTTGAGGTTCCCAGGACTGTGAGACATAAATAACTTTTCTCTAAACTACCCAGTGTAAGGATTTCTTAAATAATTCCAAACAGACCAAGAGAATGTAGCTGATTTTGACTCTATTTGAAAGTTATTTGTCTTTTGTCTATTTGGGGGCCTACACAATGGTTAAAAATACCTATAAATTAACACATTAAGAGGGTAGAAAGGTAAGCACAGAAAAAGCAAATGTATTCATAAAATATGAGAAAGTATATATATATGTGCATGTATTTATATATTTGTTATTTTGTTTCTATATGTATTTATATTTATATATGTATATTTTTCTATATGTGGTCAAAAATCTACCACCACCAGACAACTGAATAGAAAGACATAATAATATGAGAATAACAATAACTAATTTTATACTTAGCAGGAGCAGTGTTGTGTTGTGCTAGGCATCAAACCCAGAACCTTGCTGTACCACTGAAATGTATCTTCAGCTCTTGTTTTGTTTCCCTATGACTCTATTGTCAAAATTTAACTATGGGTGGAGAGAGAGAGAGAGAGAAAGAGAGAGATCTAAATCATCACACAGCACAAGTTTCCAGCTGCAAAGTGAGAAATGCAGAGTTGACGCTGACTTGGAGAATGTCAGCAAGAGTTGCTCAAAAGGACATTTGCAAAAGAAGACTGAACATATTTCCCTTGGTGAGGGGATATAGGGGTAAAAGCGTAGAGACTATGGAAGGTTCCAGCAGAGATAGTGAGGACAGCAGCATTTTCCTGTTGTGGAAAAAATGAAATAAGAGATTTTGTAATGAACTTTTATTCTAGATATGTTCAGAGTTTTATTTTGATTGCATCAATGTCATCAGTAAGAAGAAAGAAGTGATGTTTTATGTGCTGAGTCTAGAGTTTGGGTAATTATATTTTAATAGAGATGAATGGTATCTAGTCATCATTACTTTATGGCTGGGTTTGTGTTATTCCTGTGGAGAAAATATCAGCCTTCTCCTGCTTATGAGATCTCTCTTTTCCTCATCTTTGGGGTTGTATGTGTGGTGAATATATAGTGTGTATGTGTGTGTATGTGTGTATGTTGTATGAATATGTGGTTGGTATGTGTATGTTATAAATGTGTGTGACTGGTATGTGGTGTAGAGGTATGTATCATGATTGGTGTGTGGTTTGGTGTCTATATTGTGTGTATGTTGTATGTTACTGCATGTGTGCAGAGAGTTACTAATTCTGACATCTGGATTGTGTTTCACAAAAACAGAATAGGCTTCTAATTGTGCCTAAATCTTTGATCACTGTATCCTCTCATAAGAGACTATTAGGCTGTAGTCAATCTTCTTTTATAAAGCCAAACACTTGCCATCTTATTGAACAAAATAAATGCAGGTTTCTGATGCATTCTGCTATGTTACTTGGAATACAGTATAAAGGATGTTAAATCCTTTCTCAAAGACTCCATTGAGATGTATAGGTCTAACCACAAGGATAAAATGGGACACAGGAAAAAGTCTTCACATGCTTGCTTGCCAACCTGCCTGCCTGCCATCTCTCTCTCTCTCTCTTTCTCTCTCTCTCTCTTCTCTCTCTTCTCTCTCTTTTCTCTTTCTTTCTTTCGGCTGGTCCTGGGGCTTGAACTCTGAGCCAGGGTGCTGTCAGTGTGCTTTTGTGCTAAAGGCTAGTCAGTCCTCTACTTCTTGAGCCACTTCTGGCTTGTTGTGGTTAATTGGAGATGAGTCACAGATTCATCTGCTGGGGTAGCTTCAAACCCCAATCCTCAGTTCTCAGGGTCTTTAGTAGCTAGGATTGATTACAGGCCTACACAGCTTCACATGCTTTCAGCTTCACTCCATGGAATCAGAATTTTAGAGCTAGAGGAAGGTGGAAGGTAATGTAATTCAGTGCATCTCCTTTTTAACAATAAGGAACATGAAGTTTGAGTAGCAAAGTGCACTCCTGTTGAAGTCTAGAAGTCATTGCTACTAGAGCATCAACATTGTCTTGGTCGGAAGGCTATTTTTCCTTTTTGTTTGCTAACTCTAACTCAGTATTTTCTTGTTTGCTTTGTCATTTTGGAATTGGAATCTACCTTCTGGAAGGCTAAGAGCAGTTGTGTTGTGGATGAGTTAAGGGCATATGCTTGGAGTCAGGATTTCCAGATGCTTCAACCAGTGACTGTAGGACTCTGGTCTATGTAAGCCATAGCCAGGCTTATATTCAGTTACTTAACACCCTAGCCTGCTGCACGCAGCATCTTGCAGCACAGCCTGGAGCAAGTCCTGCTCTGTATTGTGGAAAGAGGAAACACTAAACCAAAGCTGCACTGCTGTTCCTGCAGATACATTGTTTCAGAGAGTGGAGGATTTAAGTAGGAAAAGCACTTACATAACTACAAAGACTACTTGTCAAAGCCTTATAACAGGACTTACCTAGATTCTTGTGTAATAAAGAGCTATATGCCAGTAAACAGAGTGCCTGTTCCCTTGCTTCTCTTTATATTATAATTCTTAATTTTGAAATGTCAACTACCTATCTTGGCACTCACAACAGATTCCTACTGTGATCATGGAAATTTAGTAAACATGAAACAACTCACTCTGTGCTTTACTTTGTATAAGTACATATAGATTTCTACACTGTTTATAAGATGTGATATAATAAAATGGTGATTATAATTAATTACAATATATTACTATAATACATTATAATTAAAATAGAAATATATAATTATATCAATATATTTAATATGATTATACAATTCCAATTTAGTTATAATTAATTAATTATAATAGTTCATTTAATTCTCAAAACCTTAGCAACACATTTGGCATTTTTTATTAAAAAATTTATGTTAACATTGACTTTTCAGTTTAATAGAAATTTCAATTTAATTTTAGATGAAAGCACCTTTTAAAGCCATGTAAAATTGTTTTAATGCCTTATTTTTTACTTTTCTCTAATGAATTCTTCTAATTTTACATATCCTAATTTTTAATCTTTTCAATCATGTTGCAAACTAATATACAATTTGAACTGCTTAAATATTATTTGCCAAAGTTATCCTTTAAGTTGCTAAAGAAGAGCAACTTAAACTCTTATGTATTTAAGAGAAAAAATAAAGATGTGTTAAGATCAATAAATTAGAAATTATTAGGTAATATAGAAAATAAAATAATCTGGGCTGGGGATATGGCCTAGTGGCAAGAGTGCTTGCCTTGTATGCATGAGGCCCTGGGTTCGATTCCCCAGCACCACATACAGAAAACGGCCAGAAGTGGCACTGTGGCTCAAGTGGCAGAGTGCTAGCCTTGAGCAAAAAGAAGCCAGGGACAGTGCTCAGGCCCTGAGTTCAAGGCCCAGGACTGGCCAAAAAAAAAAAAGAAAAGAAAAGAAAATCAAATAATCTAAAATTTCCTAGACTACTAAGCAGCTGAATCAAAAATATTTTTAAAAGATAACAGAGCATGAACAAGTGGACCTTACATCAGAAAAGCCAGGTTGTTTTAACACCCCAATGGTATAGCATAATCCTTTGGTTATAACTGTATAGGAAAAAATTAACTACTTAATCCATATTAGAAAACAAAAGGAGAGGCATAACTATAAACTACAAATACAGGAAGCAAAATAAAATAGTTGTGGGAACTTGATAAAATGATAGTAAGTACAAATTTAAAATTTTTTAATTAGTTTAAACTTGAATTAGGTTTGAAATAATTGACTAAAGCAAAATATATAACATTTTCAATATGCAGCCAAAAGTTTATTATATAGTATAGCAATAACAATAACACAATAGAAAGGATGAATTGGCAACACAGAACCTTAAGTTTCTCACATGTTTACTCAAGTGGTATAATGTTATTTGAATATTGGCAGCATAATAAAACACATATGTGAACCACAGAACACTAAACATTTTTAAGTGAAGTCTAAAAGAATAAGCTAGTAGTGGAGATATTTTTTAAAATAATAAACCATGCTCATTACTGAAAAGAAGAAGAAAGGGCAAAGAAGAAACAGAATGTGGACAACATATTTTGTAATCTTAGATTTAAATCTCACCATATCAATAATTAGAGGCCATGCTATGGACTCAGCAAGTTAACTAAACATTAGAAGTTGTCAGATTGGATAAAAGGACAATGTGCAACTGTTTGCTACCCACATGAAACCATGCTTAATAAGCAGTCTGTGAGTTAGCACCCCTAGGCTGGCCTGATGTCTGTATGGTGTCATTCAGTGACCCATGTTCTTTTTTTTTTTTTTTTTTTGGCCAGTCCTGGGCCTTGAACTCAGGGCCTGAGCACTGTCCCTGGCTTCTTTTTGCTCAAGGCTAGCACTCTACCACTTGAACCATAGCGCCACTTCTGGCTGTTTTCTGTATATGTGGTGCTGGGGAATCGAACCCGGGGCCTCATGTATACAGGGCGAGCACTCTTGCCACTAGGCCATATCCCCAGCCCCCATGTTTTTTTTAATGCACATTCAGCTTTACCCTGTAGCTTTTCAAAAGCGCATGACCAGAATTTGCTTTCTCTCAGCATAGTGGAACACCAGGGATGTATCTGAAGACTAGAATACGTACTCTTGTGTTCCATGTACCAATATTTCCAGCTAAAACATAGAGAGAGATTCCTGAATAACAAGGTATGCTCAGTGAGGAACCTTGACCAGAAATGAATTGGCTACTTTGCATGTAAATTAAGAAATACTTCTCATAGAAGTTTTTTGTTTTGTTGTATTCTATTTATTTATTTATTTATTTTTCCAGTCCTTGGGGCTTGAACTGAGTGCCTGTATACTCTGCCTGAATCTATTTGTGATCAAGGCTAGCACTCTACCACTTAAGCCACAGTGCCACTTAGGCTTTTTCCAGGTCGTTTTTTTGGAGATAAAAGTCTCATGGATTTTACTGCCCAGGCTAGCTCAGATCTCAGCCTCCTGAGTAGCTAGGACTGCAGGCATGAGCCCCAAGCACCTGGCTCTTACTATACTTCTATTACCCATGAGTATGTGTTTATTTGTACCTTTCATTTAAAAAAAAAACAAAAAAAAAGAAAAAAAACAACTTGCATTGGGTCTGTAGGAGAGCTAATGACAGGGTAACTTGAATAATTTTCTGTGCCAATTTTCTTTCAAGATGTATTGAATTTCTTCCCTTCTGTGTTTGCATTTTTGGTCTTTTGTGCTTAGAACATTCCCAATGTTTAATTTTGTTCTCTCCCATAGTATTTTGTAATCATGCTTATTATCCTTTCTTTGCATTTTCCTGTGTTGTATCCTGTATATGCAGGGACTGTGCCTCTGTTCAGTGCTACTATCTCTACTTCCCTGGGTTGCTTCAGACACACAGACAGACACACACCCTATATACATCTGTTTCTTTCACCAATATCTCAGTCTTCACCTGTGAAGTACACTGAACAACTGTAGCAGACTTAGAGTTGTGGTTTAAAGGAATGTTTAAGTTGTGTCCCATCACCTGTAAATGCTTGCTTAAGTCAGTCTTTGCTAGATGTTCAAAATCTACACTTCTTTCTTCCTAAGTCACACACATCTCTCGGCCTGTCTTGTAGGTTTATCCATGTGATAGAGTTCTAGGTGATAAAGGAAGAAGATGCATGCCATAAGTTTTAACCAATAAAAATTGTGTACCCCACCATCTATCAGCACTCTTGCACATCACCCCTCTCCTAGTTTGACTAACTAACCTAGACTGCATTAACATGTTGACTTTGGTAGACAGTCACTGAAGCCATGTTCTCCAATGCTGGCACGAATCACATCTGTGTCTGAGGGAGAAAACTTTCCCAATGTCGAAGGAAAATGTTTCTTCCTAATTTACTCTATATTTAGGGTTTATTTATTTTAGAAGCTTGGCTTAATTTATGTTATAACCAACACTGGGTATAGTAATACTAGCCTCACAGATAAGATAATGTACTTAAACCCTTAACAAAAAGGCTTCATGGATAAGTGAAAGTAGTGTGTGTTAGATTTAGGACAAGGTTGAGATTAAGAACCAGTCAGATAACAAGTAAACATGGTTTATAACCTCAAAAGGTAAAACATGAATATTAGCTACTCTAGCATGGTTTTTCCTGGGCAAATGTAAGAACTCCTGAAATCTCACTTCCACAGAGTCTTTTCTTAGGAAATGAGGTTAAGCTTGCCCTGGCCATTTGAATGTTATGGTTTTAACCTTCTACTGCACACATAACCATAACCCTTTTCTGCTGGATTTATTTGCATCATTATCTGCTTTTATATAGTATTCTGTGATGTCACCCTTCATTCAGTAGTATAGGTTTACAAACAGCTCCTGTGCACTATCATGACATGGATTGAATTAAATCAGGCCCAGGGCCAAGGTAGGTATACTTTATACAGATGTTACTAATAAGGGCAGAAGTCCACATCTACTAGGTGAAAAATGATATAAGTAAAATGACAAATCACAATTCCTCCCCCAAAATCTTAAATGTAGTCACAAATCTACCAACAAGAGAGGAGAAATAAAGAAACTATAATTATGGTTTCTTCCACTTAGGGAGGAAAATGAAGATGTTTAAACTTCTCCATCTCTTGGTCAGTGCTTCTTACCAGTCTCTGCTCTGATGCTATCTGAGCATCAGCAATGCCAGGGAATATGTCTGTCCATTGTAGGGACTAATGAGCAGTAAGAAGCTAAGTAGGACATCTGCATTTGAATGCCCCTATTCCAGTAGGACTGGAGTTTGCTGCACTTGTGTCTTAAAGAATTGTGGCTTTATTTCTCAAAAATTAACTTTCATCCATGGCTTTTAAATGCCACCCAAGTCAACATATGTTAAAACTAAGAAAATCCATCAAGATAGAAGGCATCTGTGATCTGTTTATTTTTTAGGTTTTTTATTCTATTGTATACAGGTATTGATCTCTTTGAAAGGAGGAACTTTCAGATACTTTTTATTTGAAATTTTTCCAAGCCAGAAAAAACACTGTGTGGGTAAGATACAGCATGCTGATATTTAGTAAAGAACGAATTAGAGTAGCATGGGTTATAAAAAAAAAAAAAAGAGAACATTAGCTCATGGGAGTCCTGGGTAGGTGAATGTTGTCTTTTGAATTGAGTGAAGTTATATTCTATGTGTCTTGTTTTTTGGGCTTAACCTTGGGGCCTAACTACTATCTCTTGACTTTTTCACTCAAAGCTGGCACTGGAGCCACAGCTCCACTTCCATGTTTGTTTGTTTGTTTGTTTTCCTGGATAATTGGAGATGAGTGTCACTCATATTTTATTTCGGACTCAGGGTCTATATATCCGTTGCCTGAGTAGCTATGATTACAGGCATGGGCCACTAGTATCTGTCTTACGCTATTTTTTATGACGCATGAAAATACATCACATGTCAGTCACTCATTCATTTATGCAACAAGTACTTTTTGCATTGCAGGGAAGTGCTGGACTCCATGCCTGCTGCTGGCATTCCCAGGATGAATGGAACACAATTGCTGATCTCAAGGAACTCTATCTAATGGTAAGAAAAAACAACACAGAAACTAAATATCCTGTGACTTAACTTATAGGAAATGAATGTCCTCCATCACATAATAACATGTAATCCCAACTTAACTTGCCCGTGGGCTGTCACCAAAAACTTTTTAAAAATATTTTCCAGGTTGTTTTGATGTGTTGTGGTCTAAAAAGCTGATGAATGATAAGATTTTACTTCTCAAATGCTCATAATTGAAAGGGAATGGCAAATAAATATATGCCCTAAGAAAAAAAAATCCTATGGGGAGAAAGTATCATCCAATGCAGTTGTTTTAAACTATATTGGAATTCATTCATTCATTCATTCACTTACTCATCCAACAAGTGTGTTAATTAGTTTCAATGTACTATTTCTATACTTGAAAACCCCAAAAGGGCTGGTAACTTGCTCTTTATTAGTTGTGTTCTGAGGCACAGATATGGTTTGTTTTTTTGTGTGTTTCAGAACTGGGGTTTTAACTCTGGGTCTGGTCTCTGACCTTTAGCTCCACATCCGGCTTTGTTGTTTGTGTGTGCTGGTTCTGGAACCTGAACTCATGGCCTAGGTGCTTTCCCTGAGCTTTTTTTTTTTTGTTCAGGGCTGGCATTCTACCACTGGAATCACAGCCCTACTTCTGGATTTTTGGTAGTTAAAATTGGAGATAAGAGTCTCATGGATTTTTTTTTCCCCCAGCCTAGGCTGGCTTCAAACAGCGATCCTCCTCAGACCTCAGCCTCCTGAGTAGCTAGGGTTCCAGGCATGGTATGCCCAGGACAGCCCTTATCTTAAACTGCCACTTCTTAGCTCCTCACTTTCATATGTGTGTGTGTGTGTGTGTGTGTGTGTGTGTGTTGTGTGTGTGTTTTAAAGTGGCCATTCCCCTTTTAAATAATTGCCACCCCATACTTCAGTGCCTCTAACATTTAGTAAGATGTAAACAAAAATGGCATTCGCATGGCAGGTTAAGAAAACCAGTGGCACTTTGGCGATGCCTAACTTTCTAAGCCTGCCTCAAACTGCTGTGTGGTGGCCACAGGTTTACGAGAGATAGCTGATTCTGAGAGGAGGGGGAGGGGGGAAGGTGTCTACATCACAGTAAAATACGGTAGGAGTGGCAATTGAAAGGCATCGCCTATATTCCAGATTATACAACCCTTGTCCGAAAGTAGGAGACGAGAGATTTCCACTAAAGTCAACGCTGTCAAAAGAAGATGCGTCCTGTGATACTAAAAATAATAATTTTTTTTAAAAAACCACCAGGTGTATCTGATCAGGAAGTTAGGATCTAAAGCAAAGGTTTATTCTGTCCCAAACGTCAAACTAGGATTTCTCAGCCCTCCCTATAGAGAAAGCCCGGTTCTGCCGGCAGAGAAAGCTACTTGGTGGAGATAAAGAGCACCGGGAGTCAAGAAGGAAAATCTGGGGGGGACTCAGGCTGGGGGTGAGGGGTGGGGTCCGGTCCTTCCTTAAGGCATCGGCCCCAGTGCCTTCGGGGTTCCTCATTGCAGACAGAACCCAGTGTTTCCAATCGCCCACGAGATTGTTCCTTGAATACATTTGTCACCATCAGCCTGGCCGGCGGCCTCGATCAACGTGCAAACCACCGGGGAGCCGAGTCTCCCCCCCCCCCCCCCCCCCCCGGGCCGGCCTTCCCGGGCGCCGCCAGCCGCCAGCGGGCTGCTGGGCCCCGGGTTTGGGGACGGTGGGGAGGTGAGCTGGGCAGCCGGAGCCCGGCGCCACCGCCACGTCCCCCGGGGGGGGGGGGGGGGGCGCCGGGGCCGGAGCTCCGGTGGCTTGGAAAACTTTCCACGGCGGGTGCCCGGGAGGCGGCGGCGGCGGGGACGGGGTGGGAGCCCACGCGGCCCGCGCCTCCCCGAGGAACTTTTGGGGGCTGGTGGATTGCGTGTCACTCTCGCTTTCCGACGCGCGGCGCCTCCCCCGAACCCCCCCTTCCCGGACTCGCCCTCTGCGAGTGAGCTCCCCTCTTCTCCTCCCTCCCTCGGTCTCTCGCTCTCTGTCTTCTCCCCCCCCCCGCCCCCCCACCTCCTTCTCTCGTTCCCTCCCTCCGGACGCCCGCACTTCGCCTCTCCACGCCGCGGGCGGAGAGCCCCCTTTCCCCGCGGAGCCCGCCCGCCGGCCGGCTCCACAACCCATGGACCAGCCGCGTCCCGCGCCCTGAGAGCCCGCGAGGCGCGGCACCCCCCGGGGGGAGGGGCGAAGGAGGAGGGGACCCGCCGCCCGCAGGGCCGCTCGCGGACTGGGGAGGGGAAGCGGACTTTTCTCTCCCCTCCGATTTTCCGCCGATGGTCCGGAGCGACATGTCCAAGTCGCCTCCCTCAGCGGCGGCCGCGGCGCCCGAGGTCCTGAGGGAGCTGCCGGAGACCGGCGCGCCCGGAGCACAGGTAGCGCGAGCGCCGCGCCCTCGGCGGGCTTTGTGAGCCGCCGCGCGCCCCACCTCCGTCCCAGCCCCCGCCGCCGCCGCCGCCGCCGCCCCCTCGCCCGGGCGCCCCCGCCGCCCTCCGCCCCTCGGCCGCCCGCCCGCCCGCCCTGCTCCCCTCCCGGCTTCGGTGTGTGTGTGCTGGGCGGGGAAGGGGAACCCTGCCCCTGGGCGCCGTCCTCCGGTCTGCCTCGGCTTCCATTTTTTTTTTTTCCCCCCCTCAGCTTCTGAAAAGCAAGTGGGAAGGGGCGGGGGGTGGTGGGGGGGGGAGAGAGACCTGCCGGTCCGCCCCGGCGTCTCCCGGGGGGGGGGGGGGCCGCCCCGCTCGCCTCGCCCCAGCCCGGGAGACGCGCATGGAGAGCCATGAACCAGGCGGGCGGACTGGACCTGCTCAAGATCGTGAGTCCTGGGGGGGGGGGGGCTGCGCTGCCCGCGCCCCCTCCGCGGGGCCCCGGGTCCCGCTGGGAGCAGCAGAAGGGAGGGAGGGGGTGGAGGGGTGGGCAGGGGTGCGGTAGGGTGCGGGGCACCCCGGCTCCTAGACCACCTTCCCTGATCTGAGATCCCTGCCAAGGTTTGTCTGGGGACCCCAGCTTCCTTCCACCCCCCCCCCCCCAAGGCGAAAAGCAGCGAGTTGGGAAACAAGAGAAAGTTTTTTTTTTATTGTTGTTGTCTTAATTGCCTTTCATTCTTCCAGAAATGTTAGCCATTTCAAGGAGCTGGGGCATCCCTTCTTCGTCTCCTCTAAAAACGAATAGCGGTTGGGGGGGGTGGGGGGGGTGGGAAGGAAGAAAAAAAGAAATTGTGCCTGGCTGCACCTTGTGAAATAGGAGATAACAGTTGTAGGCGCTGGGCAACGATAAGGTGGCATTGACGTCAGGCTTTGGCAGGGACAGTTGGGGTGACAAACACCTCTAGATCTCGGCGGTAAGGAGACTTAACTTTTATACCAGAGTGGGTAGGAGGTGGGGGAGCACTTTCTCGGAGTCCCGGCTCGGGGCTGGTCGGTGGGAGGCTAGGGTTACATGCACTGCTAGCATCCTTCTGCACGCTTGCCTCCTTTAGCTTTAAATGGTATCGCTGGGTTGACTTCAAGCCCGTGTTTGTTCTGTTGTGAATTGTGACTGTCATGCATGTGTGAGTGTGTAAATAAATACGTGTGCGTACACGCACCATATGCCAGCTAGGGAGAGCATACGGGAGTGGCCCGATTGTGTGGGTGCTGGAGTATGGGTGCAACCCCCGCCCCTCCCCCGTGAAGGTCTGTCTGCACGTGTTTTTCTGCTGTTGTGTTGATGGTGGAAATGAACTGCATGTTGATACTGGAATAATGGCAGTTGTGCGCGGCAGCGCCCCAGTCTCGCTCTGTTGAGCTTTCTTCGATTTAGAGAACTTAAGTTAGATTTCAGAGGGAGGATGATTAGAGGATTTAAAGAACGTATATAATAGGGGATCTGTCTCTTTGGCGGGGTAAAAGAACTAGATTTAATCTGCCTTGAGTAGATCGCTTACCCAATAGTTAAGAGAGCTGACAAAACAAGGCACCTGGTGGCTCAAGCCTGCAATCCTATCTACTCAGGAGGTTGAGATTTGAGGATGGCAGTTCGAAACCAGCCCCTGTAGGAAAGTCCATGAGCCTCTTTTTTTTTTTTTTAAACAAAACAAATTAAAAAAAAACAAACAGTGACAATAAGGAATAAACCAGAGGGGGAAAGAAAATAAAGTAAAAAGAAGTAACTGCAAACAGTATTAAAAAAAACAAAACAAAACAACCCTACTGTGTTCATTTCTTGGAGTTCATTTGGATAGCATCATTTTATATGGTCAGATGAACATAACTGTTGTCGCCAATTAACCACTAAAACCAGGAAGTGGAGCTGTGGCTCTAGTGATAGAGCACACTAGCCTTGAGCCAACAAGTACTCAGACAGCACTCAGACTCTGGCTTCAAGCCCCCCCCCCCCCCCAGTGTAGACAAGTAACTAACCTGCTGATGGAGGATCCGAATTCTGATCCACACAGCTTACATTTGCCTTTATGCCAACGTTTGCCAGCTTAGGTGAGAGTGAAACTGAATTCAGAGGCGTGGTTATTCCAGGGTGGAAGTCTTAGGTGTTGATCCAGTCAGGGATGTTTAGAGTCTCCCCTGCCCACCCCCCCCTTAATGTTCTTTGTGGGGATTTTTTTTTTTTTAAAGATTTTACTGTTATGACCCAAAAAAGTGCCTGAATCATTGGAGATCATCGTTAGGGCAGGCCCCCTCCCCCCAAAGCATGACTGTATTCAGATAAGATGTACTAATTTCTTTGGCAATTTATTATTAAATGGGAGAAGTCATCAAACATCAACTGCAGTTGGTAAGGATTCTAGTGCGAGAAGATAGTTTTCTTCCTTCAAAGGTTTTACCTACCAATAGCTTCAAGTGTGACAAATGTACAGCAGTGGTATGGCCTGGGTATGGCCATGAGGACAGGTTCCCAGTATTCTATTTTGAGGACTTCGGCAGGGCTTCGTAGAAGAGGTGGCATTTGATAAGACATTTGCCAGGTGAATACAGTTTCAACAGCAACTTTGAGATGGAGAGTCACACAGAGAGCACTCGCCAGATTGAAAGGTTGAATCTACAGCACGCATTCAAAACTCCTACTTTGAAAAGTGTGGGAAGCTAGACATTGCATACAATTAGGCATCACACTGACTGGGCAATCTTGGCCACATCTTGGAGAATTCTGAGCATGTGAGTATATAAAATAACCACCCAGCAGGTCCTTTGAGTGCCGAACATTTCAAAGGTCAAGCTTGAACAATTAGGAAATAATTGCATAGAATCAGAGTAGAGGAAGAGAGGAATGGATTTTAGATGTGTATAATTTCAGGTGAGGTTTATTCAACGCTTGCGGCAACATATATTCCCTGACTTTCTCAAATAGAAAACAATTTTACCTAATTGTTTTACCTAAATTGTGTTCCTATTACACCCACTATTGCTTTGTTTACTTTATTATATCTGCTAACTCCTGGCATCAGAGGCTGCCGTGAACACTGGGAATGCCATCCATTGTATCTGGGCAGAACAGAGCTGAGGTAAAACTAAGAGCCTGGCTTTCAAGAAAGAGCAATCCCTCTTTGTTGAGATACTGGGCACTAGTGATTCTATTTAGAAATAGAACATCTAAGTGATCCTTGTGTTTTAAGAATCCTTTTTCCTTCCCCTCAGGATTATATTGCATGCTTTATATAGTTAAAGCAAGAACTATATAGATTCATTTCTTTACACATCTATCCTGGCAAGAAGAATTCTGCAATAATGAGTGCATTTATTTCCCCTTCCTTCTAGAACTCTTCATATTTCTTAAGAATCAATAGCCACCTCACTGGAAATTCTTGAAAAGTTCTGATGTAAGAACCTTGCATTACTTTGGAGGTAACTTATTAAAACAGTTTCAGTGCAAACTTGGGCAGTGTCTACCTACAAAGCCAAACATTCTTGTAGGGCTTTTTCCAAACTTGAGATCGGCAAGGTTCATTACAATAGCCCCCAGCTACCTGTGGTTTCTGAGCTCTTGAACTGTGGCCAGTCTGAACAGACTTCAAAAACTTAACATGCCATAATGACTATAGCACGTCCTGACAATAACATTTGAATTGATCACAGGTTGAAGTGATAATATTTTGAGCCTGTTGAGTTCAATGAGATGCAAATGCAAGGTCATAATTAATCCCCCCCGTTTGCTGTTTGTCTTTTTTTTTTTTTAAAGCAGCATCTAGAAAAATATTTTCTCAGATGACTTGTATTGTACTTTTTTGGGGGGAGGGGCTTTGGTTCTGGACAAAGGCCAGGTGAATGGGACACAGGTGACCAGGGTAAAGAGGAAATAGACAAGAAACATGAGCAATAGTTCAGCCCTTTAGGCCTCAGATTGTAGCTGGCATTTCCAGTCACACCTGAAAATGGACAGCAAGCATAGGCCCTGTTTGTTTTGCACCTAGCAACGGTCCTAGCTGGTTCTACTTCGGCCTGGTTCACCAGCTGCTTTTCAAGTACTGGTCATGGCAATATAGCAAGGGCATTTAGAAAAAAGGGGCACTCATTATCTGCCCTTATCTTTAGAACCAAGTCACCACAGGG
The DNA here is from genome assembly GCF_023159225.1 of Perognathus longimembris pacificus. NCBI lineage: Eukaryota > Metazoa > Chordata > Mammalia > Rodentia > Heteromyidae > Perognathus > Perognathus longimembris. The sequence goes on from NC_063178.1 coordinate 14,586,403, forward strand.
TCTTTTTGTTTGTTTGATTTCCTGTTTTTAATACAAACTTCATAGGTCTAAGGTGTAAGTTTAATCTTGCATAGTCTCCAGATGTAGTGGCCATGGAGCTGTGCTTTATATTTTGTTAAAAAAAAAACCAAAAAAACAAAAAACTTTGCTCCTCCTTACAGGTCACTTTCCTTTTAAAGGGCATATGTATTTTGTTGTTGTTGTTCTGGGGTTGCATAGGAAAGATAATTATAAGCATGCCAGTGAGAATTTGTTAATGTTTTACAAATCTGCAGTACAATATGTGAGAGGTCTGCTTTAGCTCCTGTAGTTTTAGATTTATTGTTTTCAGTAAGAACTTTGTTAACCTGTTGCTGTATTTAGCTCCTTTGAATTATATAAAAAGGTAGCTCTGGCCCTTTAAGAAAAGCTGAGCCCTCCTCCTGTTAATCCCTTAGTGGGCAGTAGCACTCTGTAGACTTTGTAGCTCCAAGGCATGTTTCTGTAGAAGACAAATGGCATATAAGATTTTTTAAACCAAAGAGAGAGTTGATTTTGATCTGATTTCTAAAGGGAAAGTCAAAAGGTGAATGGAGGGGGTGAGAATTAGCCTTGCCCTCTTGCCTGAGCTGTGGCCTCCCCATCGAGCCCAGCAGTGCCCACCACACTGAGATCTGAGCCCTGGCTGCTGCCCTTGCAGCTTTGTTCACCCTGCTGAAATATCCAGTTGACAAAGTAACCTCAAGAATGCACTAGGACCCCCTGCTTCAACCATTCGGAAATTGGATTTGAATTCGGAAACCATGACTCCCTATTGGATGAGCTTAAAGACAAATCTGTTTTTGCAAGTATCAAGAAAAGATTTGCACAAGGCTGATAAAAGAGCATGCTGAATTTTGAAGATAGTTTAAATATAATATGTGTGTGTGTATATGTTTTTGCATGCACATCCGTTTGTGCTCTACCACTTGAGCCACAGCTTTTTTTCTTTTCTTTTCTTTTTTGGTAGTTATTTGGTGATAAGATTTTTCACAGGCTTTCCTGCCCAGGCTGGCTTTGAACCTTGAACTTCAGATCTCACTCAGCCTCCTGAGCAGCTAGGATTTTAGGCCTAAGCCACTGAAGCCCAGCTTTAAAACTTTTTGTTGTTGTTTGTTTTAAATAGGAAAATTGAATCTAGAAGTTTCTGAAATCTTAATTTAGTATTTTAGGACAGCTAAAAGAATTTGAGTACCTTGAGTTTTCTTTTCCTCTTCACTGTAGAGACATAATTTGTTTTTATTAAGCTCCATAGAGTTAAGGGAATGTAAACAAAATGGTAGCTTTCTCTAGTTGTTCCAAGTAGGACTTAGGGACCTGCCTGTGCCAGGAAGGAAGTTATGGTGGTGTAACTCCTCTCCCCCATTTCTCCTTTTTCCTACCATTCTAAGGGTTGCCTCTCACAGTGCGTGTCATGTATCTAAAGCTGCTAAACAGTATTTTAAAGATTACATCGTTCATACAAGTAGAAAATTAAGGAAACATTGCTTTATTTCCACATAGTTAACTAAGTATTAGATTTGAATTGTTAACTAAATATTAGGACACTGAATCTTAATTGTGTTTTTTTTTTCCATTTAGAAGATGGTTTGTCTTTCCTTTTTTCTAATTACTTCTGATAAACTATTCTAGTCCTTAATTTTAAGTTGGACTCGGTTTTAGATACTCAATAGCTTTAAGGACACTGGAAGTAGTCTTGATTTTTCACTAATATAGTCTTAAGGTACATAAAAATAGCCTTTTAGCTTCCCAAGTATACTTGAAATTTACTTTTATTTCTCTTGTTGTCACAAAGAATGTTGTCACTCTATAAAATTTACAAGAAGGACAGTTGGAAAGAGAAATTACTGAAATGAGGAAAATTGCACAATTGGGGTATCATTACACAGATTTATTTGGGTTTTAATAAATGCTATGCAACGGGACTAATTTAGCACTTTTTAAAAAGTCACCCCTCAAATCAACCTAGGAGCATACTAGTTGGAGGAGGATGGAAGAAGATGAATATGGTCCAAGTAGATGGTTTGTAACTATGAAGATAGAACAGTGAAACCTGTTGACATTGTTTTTAGAAAGGAAAGGGAAGATGGTGTTGGGGGGGGAGTTTGATAGATTGGAATTTATTATGCATGATATGGAAATTTAAATGGGAAATGCCTTCCTTTTATAACTAATGTAAGCTAAGAAACAAAAATCCTTCAAGTGATTGAAAGATAATGTATATTTTGTTCCTCAGAATTATTACCTGTTTGTTTGGGATTCATTGTGCCATAGGTGTTGTATAAAAGGGTGGTTTAGAACTGTTGAAAATGGACAAATCCATCATGCATTCACCCTGTAAGTAGCTAAGTGTGCCTAAAATAACGTTTGTAAATGATATTCCCAGAGGTCTAGACAGAATTAACTTGCACTTTCAAATGTGTCCATACCCCTCACACCCAGCCCCCCCCTTTTTTTTTGCAAAGCTCAACAGCCTCCCCCTGGGACTGAATATCTCCCTTGTGGCTCTTGTAATGTCTATTGTGTGTTTGTGAGGCAGCTGGCTAGGAAAACATAGTTATCAGGAAAAAGCTGAAGTAAATGATCACCAAATTGTATCAACACACATTTCCACTCATCTCAACAGGATATCTGAAGAAAAAGTGTTAATGGAGTAAGATTATGTTGTCTCTGCTCTGAAAAAATAAATAAGTATGTTTCTTGTGAGATTAAATGGTACGTTTAACCCAATCTGTCTAAAGAAATAATGGCAGGCCTTTCAAGGTAGTAAGTATTTTTCCATATGGAATCACACAGAACTTTTTTCATTTTAGATTTTTTTTCAGTCCGAATTTTAGCCTTCTTAGGCCTTGTGAAGCGTTCTGTCCTTTACACAATAATTGGGAAAGGAAGAGTGTTGATAAAAGAATGTTATTTTTCAACAGTTTACTGAATAATGTTTATGTAAGGGAGAAGAATAAGCTGTGAAGTGAATCTTGTACATTACATTATGAAAGCCGGGCCTAGCTGGTCTTTCCTTTCTAAAAAGTTGAGTTAATTAAATGCCATGGAAACCCATTTGTATTATATAAACCCCTTAGATACTTGGAAGAGAACAAACATATTTAAAGAAAAAATTTGCTTTAATATTATACCACTCTCCGGTTGATTACAGATTCATCTAAATTACTCATAACACAAATGTTTGTAATAGATTCCAGCTTGCCTAAGTGTTGCATATATGATGGTTTATGAAGATAACCTCTAATTGAAACCTTATGAATGCACCCAGTAGCATTTTCAAATTATGAATATAGTGATTAAAAATGGGAAATGGGGTAAATTTTGATATTTGTATAAAGTATCTAGAAGCCTGATGATCGTATTATGTTCCTTAACTCAATCTGTCTCACTTCCAGTTTTCATGTGTTTGTGTGTTCATATGTATTTTGAATCCTTACCACATGCCAGATCTTATTCCAAATGCTCTAAATGCATTATCCTATTTAATATTTAAAATTGCCCTAGGATGTATAATTTTGTTTAATACTTAAATCTTAGTTTTGTTTAGGTTGTTGTTATTTGCCAATCATAGGGCTATGAACTCAGGGCCTGAGCACTGTCCCCTAGCAACTTTTTGCTCAAGGCTAGCACTCTACCACTTGAGCCACAGCGCCACTTCTGGCTTTTTTCTGTTTATGTAGTACTGGAGAATTAAATCCAGGGCTTCGTGCATGCTAGGCAAGCACTCTAGCACATTCCCAGCCCTAATCTCAGTTTTAAGCTAAGAAAAATAATGCTTAAAAGGTTTAAGAAACTGGCTCAAAGTCTGCTATAGGCAGGACTCAAATCTATATGTATTTAACTCTATACCTTAGTGTTGATCTGTTTTTTCACATATATATTAGCATTTAATGTTTATGTAATATTCAATAACTTTATGTTTAGTATTACATATGATTGGTGAGAATAGTGAGTTCCTAGAGCTCTGAATGTGAACTGCAGATATCATAGAAAAAGCCAGTTGATTTGTAGATGTTTGTGCTTGACCCAGTGCTTTATTCAGTCTTTATTTTGTTCTTTAATTTCTTGTTCTTAAATGCTTCCTCTTTTCATTTTCCTTCATTTAAATTTTATTTTTTGTCAGAGGTGGGGCTTGAACTCTGGGCCTGGGTGTAGTCCCTAAGCTCTTCAGCTCAAGGCTAGCGCTCTACCACTTGACCCACAGTGCCACTTCCTCATTTCTTTATTTTCCTTTCTTTTTTGCTGTACTAGGGAAAGGATAGTAGGCAAGCACTATGCCATGCAAGTTTTCTCCCAGTCCCTTTAAATGCCTTTTTTTGGTGTGTGTGGCAGTCTTGGAGCTTGAACTCACTCTTCCTGAGTGTTTTTTCCCAAGGTTAGTGCTCTACCACTTAAGCTCTACCACTTCTAGCATTCTGGTGATTAACTGGAGATAAGAGGCCCATGGACTTTTCGGCCCTGGCTGATTTCGAACCATCATCTTCAAATCTCAGCTTCCTCCGTAGCTAGGATTACAGGCATGAGCCACCAGGGTCTAGTTTAAATGCCTATGTTTAAATGCTTTATCTTCGGTGGCTTTTGCCTCTTGGCTTCTAACTTATTTGCAAATGTTGTAAATTGTTTCATCAGTTATTAAATGCTTTATCTAAAAACTTTTCTCCATAAATGCTAATGATTCTACCATGCTTGCTTTCCAATGATTTCTGTGTAATTGCAATTTATTGTGCATTTACAACTTGTCTTATTATATAGAAGCTTGGATTCTCACTGTGCAAAGGTCTAATAATTGTTCTCCTCTTTCCTTTATTTTCTTTGTAGTCCTATGGAAAAGGAGCCAGAAGGAAGAACAGGTTTAAAGGATCCGATGGAAGTACTTCCTCTGATACTACCTCAAATAGTTTCGTTCGTCAGGTAGGAAAGCAGTTCCATTTATGGTTTCCAGAAGTATATTTAAGATGAAATGCATTTTTTAAAGTAGTATTAAATTCTCATTCTTAAGGTCCACGTAGTATTGTTTATCTTGAACTTTTAAGCGAACATTGTACGGTTTTATGTCCTAATGAAAATATTTATATTTTAAGTGAAAGTTTGGGGGATAATTACATTCCTTTCCTGGCAGGTCGAGGAATGTCAAGGATAGAATTCACTACCATGGGTGTCTTTATAGCAGAGTAACAGAAATGCTGTGGGAATGGTTACCAATTATTGTTTTGGGGTGGTTCTTTGGAGAATGAGGTTGAAATATGGTTGTTTTTCTTGCCTGAGTTTTCTTCTTTGTCTTCATTTTTGGATTTCAGTAGAGCCAAGCACATGGTCTTGCAGTGGTTGACATTTTCAAAGTAAAAGTAGTGATTGAAAATAATTGGCTATGTGGGGAGACAAAGCCATTGTCTTTATTTCTGTTACGCTGTGGTATATTCCTGGGACTGTCCCCTAAACACATGTGTCAAGTTCACTCACACAACAGATAAACACTCTTTTTATGGTACCAGAAGGGCCTTCGAGTCCCAGAGGACCATACAGGCAGCCAGTTTCTAGGGGCTGTGGTGATCTGTGAAGTCTCAGGAGATGCATAAATGTATCTTGACCTCTTTCCTCATTGGGGAGGGGAGAGGAGGGGAGAGTTGAAGGGAACCTGCTTTCTTGACTAAATGACAACCATTTCTGGCCAATGCGCTCATCAATTATTTCCTTTATGTGACTCTGGCTTTCTCTCTTTCTCTTTCTCTGCTGTGCTGGTACTCAGAGCCTCATGCTCTTGATTGACTTCACTCAAGGCTGGTACTTGCCCACTTAAGCCACACTTCACTTTTGTGTCGTCTTAGTTTTTGTGATTAATTAGAGATGAGAGTATCACAGGCTTTTGCACTCGGGCTGCCTTTGAACTGGGATCCTCAGTTCTCAGCCTCCTAAGTAGGATGACAGGTATGATCCTGTAATAACTTTTTATTGGCGACAACTCATTCTCTGGAACTGGAGAATTTTTCACCTGGGAAGGCTGCCTGAATGGGACATTCTTTTGGATGTCACTTTCCCAAATTGCTTTTGTGGGTTCTTCATCAGGGCATTAGTTTGTTGCCAGAAGTGTCTGATAAATCTTTTTTTGACTTTTGGGTTTACTGGCGGGGGGTGGGGGTGTTCTACTTCTATCTCTCCCTATCTTTATTGAGTCTGTTGATGGGCCTCATCACTCTTCCATCCATATTCACAGCTGGATATACCTGTGTGTTCTGTTCCTGCCTGTTCACTGCTCTGTACACTTGTTTTTGTATAAACAGAGCTCTTCCTAGTCACCAGTTCCCCCATAGCTGCTGAGAACCCCAGTAATATGTCTGAGGAACTTTTAGACAAGTGGAACAATGTTGGTCTTGGTCTATGTAGATTGTTTTGGTTGCAGGAAAAGCTAGATGATGAGAATGAGTGAAGAAGGAGATTTGTTTGCTAAGAATTATTGACAATGAAAAGATGAAGCAAGAGGTACCCTCTTACAGCAATATGCTGATGACTTTCCTGGGCAAAGGGTTCTGGGAAGAGTGTGAGAGGTACCAAGGGCATGTGTGTTGTGGTCTGATGGGCCCCCAGGCACAACAGGTGTCATAATCCTGGGGTAAGTCTAGGGCTTTGGGGAAGTCTGTCAAAGGAAGCCACCCAGGATCTTTGCCATTTTAGCATTCATATTTCTTTTGCCTCTGAGACAAAGGAATTGCACTTGGACAATCTAACCTCTGTGATTTTGACTTATATCCAGGCTGAATTTTGAAGGATGTAGAGAAGTAAAGATTAAGTTTCTTGGTCCAAAAGCTCTGGCAAATAAACAATGCCAGGCAGCTGGCTGACATGGCATGAATTGGAAGCAGAGGTGTTTGAAGATAGTAAGACACAGTTAATGGCACAGATCCACTGTTGATTATGTGAGTTCTTCAAAAATCTCATCGAGCCGAGGCACTGGTGGTTCATGCCTCTACTCCTAGCAATGGCAACTCATGAGGCTGAGATCTAAGGATCAGGGTTCAAAGCCAACCCAGGCAGGAAAGTCACTCTTATCTTCAATTAACCACCCCAAAGTCAGAAGTAGAGCTTTGGCTCAAGTGGTAGAGAGCCATTCTTGAGCAAAAAAAAAAAAAAAAAAAAAAAAGGCTAAGAGATCTGGGTTCCAGTGATTCACACCTGCAATCCTTGCTACTTAGGAAGCTGACCATCAAGGATTGTGGTTTGAAGTCAGCCAGAGCAGAAAAGTCCCTGTGAGACTCTTTATCTCTAATTAACCACTCTGAAACTGGAGGCAGGGACTGGGAATGTGGCCTAGTGGTAGAGTGCTTGCCTAGCATGCTTGAAGCCCTGGGTTTGATTCCTCAGCACCACATATACAGAAAAATCCAGAAGGGGCACTGTGGCTAAAGTGGTAGAGTGCTAGCCTTGAGCAAAAAGAAGCCAGGGGCAGTGCACTGGCCCTGAGTTCAAGCCCCAGGACTGGCAAAAAACCAAACCAAAACAAAACAAAAAAAAAAACCCAAAACAAAAAAACAGGAAGCAGAGCTGTGATTCAAAGGGGTAGAGCTCTAGCCTTGAGAAAAAGAGCTCAGGGACAGCACCCAGATCCTGAGTTCAAGCCCCATGAATAACAAAACAAAAACCCAAAATGCTAAGGGACAGTACCCACACCTTCACTTCAGCATCTTTAGGAAGAATGCATGCAAAGATAGGAAGTCACCTGCTTTTTGACTTCATTACTTATACAAAAGTAAGATTATCAGTGTTACAATTTTTCACTAGACATTAGGATTTTTGTGTGTGTGGTACAAGGATTTGAACTCCGAGCCTCCTGCTTGTTCTGCTAGTACTATTACCACTTGAGCCATACCTCCAGGTTGGATATTTGCTTGTTACTTTGGAGCTGGAGTCTAGCAAATTTTTCTGCCCATGTTGGCCTTGAACTGAGATATTCTGCATTTCAGTCTCCTGAGCAACTAGGATTATAAGTGTTAGCCACCTGTTCTTGGTTATATGAGCATTTTTTGCTTTGGTGCCGATCCTGGGGCTTGAACTCAGAGCCTGAGTGCTGCCCCTGAGGTTTTTTGCTCAAGGCTTGTGCTGTACCATTTGAGCCATAGCTCCACTTCAGGCTTTTTAAAAAAAGTAGTAGTTTATTGAAGATAAGTATTTTATGGGCATTCCTGCCTGGGCTGGCTTTGACCCTCAAACCTCAAGTCTCAGTCTTCTGAGGAGTTAGGATTACAAGCATGAACCACTAGCACCTGGTGATTGTATGAGAATTTTTAAAACCAACTTTCTCATTTTCTATCAAAAGTTGCTCCAGTTTCTGTTTGTGTTACCATTTCAGCCATATTCCACCATACTTGTTCGTGATGAAGTAAATTGGAGTTGGAAGAATATAAAATTAAAAAAACATAATTTTTGTGTTATTTTTTTTTCTGAAAACCTCCCTGCTTTATCAAAAAGATAAGCAGAAATGGGCTTGAGCATGCAGCCTATGTTTGTTTGTGGGTTTTTTGATATGTGCGCTGGTTCAGGGGACTGAATTAAGGGCCCGAGGGTTGTCTCTGAGCATATTTTATTTTTGATCAAGGCTAGCATTCTACCACTTGAGCCATAGCACCATTTCCATTTTTTTGGTGGTTAATTGGAGATAAGAGTCTCACAGACTTTTCTGCTTGGGCTGGCTTTGAACCATAACCCTCAGATCTCAGCCTCCTGAGTAATTAAGTTTATAGGCATGAGCCAACGGCACCAGGGCTGTTGGTTTGTTGCTGATGTGGTCCCGGGACGGCTCATATTGACAGTGAGGTGACCTTGGGCACATACACAAAACCTGGCTTTAGGTTAGGCTCCTATGGAGCCATTTCCAGGCTGTTGAGGCCTTTGTTTTATAAGTAGATATTTTCATTTTAACCAATGCTATGGAGTGCTAACACATAACTTTGAGGCACTATAAATACAATTCATAGATTCTGTTGTTCAGATTGTTTATGTACTAAAAAGTATTTCTGCATAAAGCTATGATTTACCTTGGACTATTATGTAGATAACTACAGATACCAGAGTCATCTTTGATTATAGTTGCAACTCTGTCTTTGGCTTTGTGTTATGAGCAGAAGCATGAATGAGAAGACTTGATCATTATAGTAACCCTGCAAAAACTACAGTCCTTAAGCACTTTGCATTTAGTACTTTGCATAAACTAATAGCCTGTTAGGTGGATCAAGTTTTCTTATAACTTTAGAGCTTTCCTCCCAACTTTATTAAAAAGAAAAGGGAAAATCCCTAAGTTCTGTTGAGTAGAAGCAGCAGTCCCTATGTGGATAAATTTGAGGTGTGTGTGTGTGTGTGTGTGTGTGTGTGTGTGTGTGTGTGTTTTGTGTTGTCATAGGGTTTGAACTAAGGGCTTAGGTGCTTTCCCTGAGACTTTGCTTTGTTCAAGGCTAGCATTGTACCACTGGAGCCACAGCTCCACTTGTAGCTTTTTTTTGTGGGTGGGGGGTGGTTAATGGGAGATGAGTCTCACAGACTTTCCTGCCTGGTCTGTCTTGGGATCTCATACTCATATCTTACCCTCTTTAGTAGCTTAGGATTACAGGAGTGAGCCACTGGCACCCAGAGGATAAATCAGTTTACTGGAAGGAAGTAGGTGGGATAAACAGCAGCAAGGCTGGCCTGGCATTGAAGGGTAGAACATTTGTGCTGTTCTTTTCCAGCAATTGTGCAAGAACTGTTAACTGTACGAATTCTTTGATATTGCCAAGGTCAGGAAAACTATGTACATCTGCAAATAATGTCCTGGACATCACTGTTAAGGCAACTCTGTTGGGGGTGGAGGGGAGGCAGTGTTCTTATTTATACTGATCTCTCTCTCTTTCTCTTTCCCTCCTTTCCTTCCTTTCCTCTTTCCTCGCAGCTTCTATTTCTTCTTTTCTTCTCTTAAAGTCATGTGGTCTCTCTGGCTACCCTGATGTACCTGGCAGTTTTCCTAAGAAGAACACCAAATGCTAAGGAGAAAACTTGCCAGTTTTGCTTTATTTTGATGATTTTCCAGCATGGCCACTTTTCATTCGGAGCCTACTGTCATCTGAGCTCTCCTATACTGCCTTGCCATGTATGGCCAGCACTTGCCAACTGTTTATGGTGATGGTTTGGCTGCATCCCTGTGCTGCAGAGAGCAGTGACCTATGTGTTGAATAGTGGAATCTGAGAGCTCAATATTGCTTTTTTGGAATTTTCAGGTCTACTTATTCTGTGTGGGAAAGCAGGGAAGAACTCCTCAGCAGCTGATGGGGGGGTTGCTCACCGACATATGTTGTGGTTGTAGCGAAATAATCATGTAGCTTCTATGGGCTTCCAGAATACAAATCAGGATGACAAAATGGAATGAACCAAATATTTCACAGAAGGCTGCCTGACACTTTGAGAACATGGTATTCTAAACAAATTCCACCGTCTCCCAGTACCATGTTCTGCTGTGTTTGGGGATCTTTTATATTAGATCGGATTGGCTTTAAATATGAACAATTAATCACAGCGACACACAGTCTATTTTTTAGTTTTGTTTTGCAAAGGCAGATTAAACTGTGATAATGATTTCAGACTCCAGGCCTGTGTAGACTGATATGTTTAAGGTTGGATAAATCTTTCAGCCCTTAAATACTGGCGTGTTGCCTTCTTAGACTGAATTTGTCACAAACATAACTATAAATAATAAAGTAGTAGATTTATTGCCGCTGCGATTTCCTGTAAATGTCTTTCTATCTTTCTAGACATTCACGTGGGTTTTGTGGATGGCAGAATCTGTTTTGTGTTCTCTCAAGAACTCTTTATAAAATACGTCAATGTAAAAATGTTTACCTTTTTAATGAAGAAGTTCACTGTTAATGGTATTTTACAAAGAATATTTTACTTGTTTTTTTTTTCTGCCTTTAGGAGATGTACCTTAGACATTATTAAATTAAAATTTAGAATGTGTGCTTTAACAGTAATTAGATTTAACTGCATCTATGTGAACATAATTTTTGTAGGAGTACAGGGATGTGGGTGTATACAAAATCCTCATTAGAGTTGGTTTTATGTATTTGGAATGACAATCCTGTCATGAATTGAGTTCTTTATTTTGTAGGTTAAATATGTGTCGGGGAGGGAAAAATCTTTGCATACCTCCCCTCTGTACTGGGATAAATATATCACTTTAAAACCAAGAATTATTTTTGCAGGTGATTTTTATTTTCTTAGACTCACAGATTGTTTGGAATTATACTTTCCATCGAGGCCCTGTTTCCTTCTATTTTTAATCATTGTCTGTTTGGTTAAGCCATGTGAAGTCGTAGAATTCCCACACAGTGATTATTAAATTATTAACTTTACTATTCCTATGAGAATAATTTAAAACTTTTCCAGATAGTCTCACATAGAGCAACTAGTAAGTGTGGCTAGCAAAAGTTTCACTAAACACTGAACTGACCACAAAGGGCATGTTTCCGTTAAATTCTAAACTATTTGGACTCTTGCTGAAGATCAGTTACTTGTCTGAATTATTCATGTATTTTTTTTCAGGTGAGCTTGAGGTACTAATGTAGTAGGATCTGGAGGTAGTTCTGTCTTCTCTACCTGACAATATTGTGATTCCTGTCCCTGATGGAAATCTTTACCTCAGATGGTTGTCAATTATGTTCATTTTTTGAGATTATTTTCGGGGACTTATGTCTAAAAACATGGTCAGTATGGTTTAGTTCAACAACTTCAGTATTGAAAATTTGTCTCTCTGTCCTTCCACACCTGGGACCGCACACCTATGTTTTATGGTGCAGATATGGAATGGGGAAAAAAGACCCTGATGTTCTCCTTCCTCTTTTCGTGGGTCTCAGATAATTTTTCCAAGCTTGAGAATCAAGGAATGGAAAGACAATGGTCACAGGGAAACTAAAGAACCTTTGCTGAGTCTTTCATAGACTTATATTGGGGAACATGTTTATTTGGGAACTTCCTGAAAGCTTTTCCACTGATCATTCATCTATGTTGTGTTTTAGAGAATTCTCTTTGGTGTGGGGCTTTGGGGCTTTGCATCTCTTCATCATCCTTAGTGCTCTTAGCATAAGAAAGTTCCCAGTCCTCATTCCTTCTCTTTCTTTATAGCTGTCATAAGAGAGCCTGGAGAAAGTTGCCTGTTAGGGCTTCTGTGCTCTGACCCTGCATTCTCCTCTCCACCGGTCCTAAGTGTCTGGGTCCTGACACCTCAGAAACTTCTCTGTCTTGGAAAGTCCTAACATCTTTGAATCATGGTTCTTATCTTCCGGATGTGACCTTGACTCTCATTCATGCACCTGTGCCCCTTACCATGGAATGATGTGTTGATTTCTCTTTGGTCAAGGTATTATATCTAAAAACCCCACAGTGGCATATTACCTTTATTAGGAGTATATAGAGAAAAAGCCACCCTGATGGCTCCAGCCATAGAGGTAACTCTGTCATAATGTTGCAGGCGTAGGGTCTGAGATCAAGGTAACAGCAAACATTCCTTCTGAGGGCAGAGGAGGACAGTCTGTTCCAGGCCTTTCTCATTGGTTTCCAGATGGCCACTTGCATCTCCACCTGGCCTTGAATCCAAATTTCCCCCATATCTAAGGACACCAGTCATTTGACATATGGTCCACACTAGTGAATCCATGTGAAATGATGACTTAGCTCCAAATTTCCTTTAGTTCTTGGTCCTGGAACCAGAACATAATTGGGGAGACCCTATACAACTTTTAAGAGATAATGATTGTTCCAATGAACTTCATATAGAATAATTTTTGTTTCCTTATAGCTCAAGTATCTAGTATGAAAGTAGATGGATACCAGAAAACATTGAACAAAAAGCTATCCATCAGAAAATAAGAAACAAGCCACTTTCTAGAAAAGAATAGAACTAAAGAGGAATTCCCTTATCTCTGCCTCAGTAGATTCATACAGACATGGAATGACTTCATATATTTTTATGGATTTTTATAAGTCAAGTACTTAGTAAGTTTATTAAATTCAATCAATACCTTAGTTAAAAGTCCAGTTTAATATTCTTGTTTGATTTTTTTCACTGTTATTATAAAGGTAATGTACAGAGGTATTACAGTTACATCATTCAGGTAAAGAGTACATTTCTGTTTGGACAATGTCACCCCTCCCCTGGCTCTCTCCCAGTTTTTCTCTGGTCTCCACCCACAAGTTGTACAGCTCATTTTCAACCTAGTGTCTAGCGAGTACCACTGCTGCATTTGTTGACCCTGTGTGTCTCCATTTCTGTTTCCCCGCTTGCCTTCTCAAAGATAGATGAACAAGACCAATGTTTCCATTTCCTGGAGTTTTTGATAAATATTATTTTATATGATCAGATCGAATTTTTATTTAGACTTCTCCGTGGTGTAAAATCTTTTCTAAGGCCTTGGTAACTTCTAGATAATGACATATCAGAGACTTTTAAAATGTTTGAAAGTCTGAGAGCTATGGAAGATTAAAATCATCAGCACAACCTAGAATGTGGTTCAGCTTTTAGCATAATTTCTCTGGTAGTAAACTATATGTGAACTATTGCAGGTGGGCAATGCATGAATTACTTAGTTTCATTATACTATGAATATGTAAAATAGATATATGTATGAGTATGCATGACTTTTCAGTTTCTCTTTTACCATTTCTTTCCTATATTTACGAAGCAGGTGGTGTGTATGTGTGTGTGTGTGTATGTGTGTGCAAATACACACGTGTGCTTGTGTGCAACAATACTGGAGCTTGAACTCAGAGCCTGGGTGCTGTCTCCGAGCTTTTTTTGCTCAAGAATAGCACTCTACCACTTAAGCCACAGCTCTATTTCTGGCTTTTTGATGGTTAATTGTAGCTAAGAGTCTCTCTTGGACTTTCCTTCCCTGCTGGCTTTGAATCAGGATCCTCACATTTCAGCCTACTGAGTAGATAGGGTTATAGGCATGAGCCACTGGTGCCCATCAGAGTTATTTTTTTAAATACATAATGATATACCAACATCAGTGTCCTCCATAATGTACCAAGATTATTTTAAAGTGATTTTTGTACTTTATCTTTGTACTTACTGTTTTAAAAATAATTTTAGTACTTCCATTTCTCCCCACCTGTGAGTTAATCTGTTGTTGCAGTTATTAACTTCCAGCTCATGGAAGTTTAAATTCCTCCCCCAAAGAGGGAGGAATTAAGAGTCTCACTTAATCTTTTCCTCTGACAATTGGAAGAGCTATGGCAGGAAGAAAGCCTGCACGGAGGTCAGAATGCCCTGCTATGTGTTTGGTACTTGTAGAACAGAAAATCTCAGTGATCACATGTCATCGCTTGCTGGCTTATTTGATGATATATAATTGTTCACATGGCATGACTCCCGATGAAGAACTTTATTTAGTCTTTTAATGATTTTATTTCAAGTGTTCCTTTTGCTAACCAGAATGCATCAAAGTCAAGTCTCAAAAGCTTTGTGAAAGATTCCCCAGCCATGTGGGATATTAGCATCTCTAGCTGGGAAGTTCCCCCCCCCCCCCCCCGCCACCCCCCTACCCTCAACCCTGCCACCAAAATACAAAACTATTGCTCACTCATGATTGATCTCAATTACCTGAAACAGTTCAAGGAGCCACACTGGCTCATGAGATGAAAAAAAAAAAAAAAAAGGGAAGAACTAGCTCCCAGAGAAATAGTAAAGCTATGCTAACTAACATATAAATAGCCATTCTTGTGAACCTGTGGGAAGTGTTTTCCTAGAGAAGCCAAAAAAAAAAAAGTCCCTTGTGAGTCTGGAGGAAATGATATTATCTTTTGAGCAGTAAGCATAGGAAACATTTGGGTATTGATCTCAACTATAACTTAAGACAGTGAAAATACCGTGTGTTCCTGGTATAGTAAATACTAGGGTGCCTGGAACTGTGGTGTGTGGAAAGATGGATAAGTGATGAGGCTGGAGATTGACAGGGAGAGGAGGTGGGATACCATAAGGAACAGAGGGCCTCCCTGCCGGGATGGGTATGAATCAGTACACTGAGGTAAGAAAAAGTTGAAGAAAACACGATGGGTTGGCTAGTTGGAACATCAGGCATTGTCAGATACCATATTTGACCAAAGATGACAATTAGCTAGTGCACACTGGCTGTATCCCAGCTAGATGTGCTCATATCCCATTCAGCAGATGATCAATGGAGACTCTGAAGTTCATTCATTACAGTTTTGCCACTTTTGGAACATTGTGAAACTTCTGCACAAATATGGCATCGGTACATTCATTTGCCCATGTTCATACTCTTGAAAGTACATAGTACATTTTTTTTTACTGGTCCTGGGGCTTGAACTCTGGGTCTGGGCACTGTCCTTGAACTCCCTTTGCTCAAGGCTAGTGCTCTACCATTTGAGCCATAGCACTACCACAGTCCTTTTCTGAGTAGTTTATTGGAGATAAGAGTCTCACCCAGGAGAGTCCTGCCCAGTGTGACTTTGAACTTGTGGCTCTCAGATCTCAGCCTCTTGAGTAGCTTGGATTATAAGCATAAACTATTGGTGCCTGGCTAGCACATAGTATTTATTCTACTAGATTGATATACTCAAGGCAGTGTTTAGGTATTTGTCAGGCAGCAGGAGGTTGTCAATACCAGGAATACTCAGGTGATAAGAAAAGCATCTGGTGGCTTTGGGTCTTCAGGCCAAAGCCAACAGCTGTAACCAGGGGGAGGAGGAACAGGATCCTCTACCTAAGCCAGGACTCCAGCAACATCTGGACAAGGCAATGGCTCCCAAGAGCTGGCCTAAGGCTAAAAAGTCTAAAGCTATCAAGGAATTTGGTCTCTTGTTTAATATTGAGCACTAGTTAATAATGCATCTGTATGTATGAAGGTACTACAAGTATTGTATTATTCTCTTATTTTTTTACAAGTTTGGATAAAAAAAAGAATAGTTGTTAGGGGAGGGCAGGAAGGAGGCAATGAGGTGAGGAGGATTGGGCAGAAAACTCTGGGAACAACCAGACAGGGTGGGAGGGGCTTGGTGACCAATGGCGTATGGTGACTATGCCCTGGGCATAGAGAAGTAACTCATACTTCTAGTGGAGGTTGGCATCCTGGGATGGGCATGAGTGTTGGTGAATGATTCCTCAGAAGGCTTGTGCTTGCCAGCTTCTCCTGAGTTCTTGTGAGTGCTGATGATCCCTGCAGATCACAGAGGGGAGGTAGAGGTGGATGGTTTATCCCAACAACTTCATTACAGTTTTGCCACTTTGGGAACATTGTGAAAATTCTCTACAAATGTGGCTTTGGTAGGTTTTCCTGACAGTGTCAAGTGCATCAGGGTTAGGGACTTTATAATCTCTGGCAATGGGTGAACTCCCATTAGTGGCTTTTCCCATGAAATTATGTAAACCCCTTGGAACTGATGCTGCTTGCCAACAGATTATTTTCCTTTACATACAAGTAGTCATTAGTGGTCTCATAAGTTTGAAAATTGGCTCTGCTGTCTCTGCCTCAGGTTATTTGTTTGGGGAGAAGAGGGGGATTTTTGGTTGTTATTTGAGAAAAAATAGGTTATTTAGCTACCTAGAGAATCTGCTCTTTACCCTGTGTAATTACCCCTTTGTGGAGGAAGAATTGCTTAGTATTTATTAGATAGCTCTTAGCAGTCTTGGGGGAGGTGTTTACAACCATCTCAAAACAGACCAAAACAATTCTAATGGTTTATTCTACCATTTCTCCATTGTAGTTTGGAGAAGATACAGAGACATGATGAAGAACATGAATTAATAAACTATATCATACTGTTTAAATAGAAGACATTGCATGTAGCCAGAGACAGTTTCAGCAAGCACACATCCGCATTGGGGCTTTCTTATTCAGAGCCGATGGGCTGCGGGTTCAGAATTCAAAGGTGCTTTTCTTTGATTTTTGGAATGATTCCCCTGACAATTTAGATGTACATTAACAAGTACATTAGACATAGGCCCAGGATACAAATCTAGACTTGATTCGGTTGAGCTCTATTTTTACTAAGTTGTCTCTACTGTCCTCATGTGTCTACTCATTCACTTATTCACCAATATAGGAAGTGTCAATTGCCAGGCAATGGGCCAGATGTAGGATGAAGTGATGGAATTCTTATTGAATATGCTTGTGCCTTCACATCCATGATTAGGTGTTCTACAGTAGAGGTGAATGCAGAATGCGAAGGGTACACACATGGATGGGACCACTTGTGCTATGGGGAAGTAGAGAGAAAGTCAAAATGAGGCAGAAGGATGAGGCTGCATCATTCATGTGTGGTTGGGAAAGGATGTACCAGGCCAAGAGAGCTCATCCTACACAAAGGCAGGGAGGAGTAGTGGGATGAAGGAGAGGAGGGTTCTGTTTGCGATGACTGAGTGGGATAGGAGATAGATCCAGATAACTAGAGGGCACCCAAATTCTGTGGGTATTCAAAATCAAAACAGAAATGCATCACTGGACCTGAGATGCCCAGGTGGTACACCTGCAGGATCATCTCACTTTGCTCCTCAAGACCATGTCTGCAACAAGGGCAGGTGCATGCTGCTTTCAAAATGGCTTATCCTTGGCATCTCCTTGGAATCTGGGGGTGGGTGGGAATTTGTTCCAAGACCTCCACATTGAGCACCACAATGTGGATGCTCAAGTTGGTGACATGAAGCAACATAGCATTGCTTACAGTTTGTGCCTATCTTTCTGTGAGCTTCAATTTATCTCTAGATGTCTTTTTTCTTTTATATTGTGGGAGTTGAGGCAGACACTCAACCACTTGAGCCATGTCTCTAATTCTTTCATTTTGCTTATTTTTGAGAGAGAACTTTTTTTTTTTTTTTTTTGGCCCCCGGAGTCAGTCTTGACTATGGTCTTCCTGTTTAAACTTTTCATCATAGCTGAGATGACAGGCATATGCCACATCTTCAGCTTTTTCTGTTGAGATGAGATCTTGGAAACTTTTTGCCTGAGGTGGCCTGGAACCACAGTCCTCCTGATCTTTGCTGCCTGAGTAGCTAAGGATGACATCCATGCCAAGCTATTGGTTGACAGGGAGTCTTGTGAACATTTTGTTCAGCATTGGTCTCTAAGAAGAATCTTCCAGTCTTTGCCTCCTGAGTAGCTCTGATGAGGGGTGTGAGCCATGGGCCTTCAGCCCAGGTTACAGATACCTCAAATCATGTAAATGCTATGAAAATACTTGCAGTATATTCTCAGGAAATAAGTCTGCACACGTTTGTTACCAGTGCAATTTCTTGTTTTTGGGTTTGATTTTTGCCAGTCCTGGGGCTTGGAGTCAGGGCCTGAGCACTGTCCCTTGCCTTCTTTTTGCTCAAGGCTAGCACTTTGCCACTTGAGCCACAGTGCCACTTCTGGCTGTTTTCTGTATATGTGGTACTGGGGAATTGAACCCAGGGCTTCATGTATACAAAGCAAGCACTCTTGCCACTAGGCCATATTCCCAGCCCACACCAGTGCAATTTCTTGTTATCAGAATATTTTCAAGCAATGTGCAGCATTTTAAAGGGAAATAAGTTTGCTAGCAAATACCATGTTCATTTGTTAATTTGTTAATTTCAAACTGACATAAGATTGACTGTCAATGGTTTATTGTTTTATGTTTCAAGCATTGTAAGCTTCTGGGTCAAAAGCAATTTGTTTTAAATTATATTTTTAGATAAGAAGTTGCTTAAGAAAATTGTATAATTCATAAGCCAGGCTCTAAGAATTGATTTTCATCATATATATGACTATATATGGTGAAAAGAATGTGTACTTCTTTATAGCGAATTTTATGGTTGTATTTAGTATTTAGATTCCTCATGTAATGTAGCACCATTATCAACATTATTGTTATTATTGAGTTGTTTTGAAACTGGATCTTACTATGTAGCTCACTCTGGCTTTGACCTTGAACTTTTTTTGCTTTAGCCTTTCAAGTGCTGAGATTACAGGTGTGTGCCAACTCACCCACCTAACATTATTATTGTGGTCAATAAGTACCTTTGTGAAAAATTATCAGTAACAGATCATAAAGATCAAGGCAGTTCAAACTTGGAACAATATTGCACACACTTACAAATTGGCATGGTTTAAACTTTCAACTCATTTCTCTAGATCTCTGAGAGGTTAGAACCATTTATCATTTTGAGGATACATTAGTTGTACATCTGTTCCCATGGCTGGTGAGGTAGAGAAGAGAAATGGTTTCGACAGCTCCATATCTCTGTAGAATGGAGGAAGGGAAAAGAAATGATTAGGAGGAAGTTCTTGGAAGCTTCTAGAATTCCTGGATTTCTTCCCGTTTCCAGTTCTAATTATTGAGAATAAAACAAAGGCTGCTGTGCTCTGAGCCAACCTCTATCCTCCCGTTTTTGTGCCTGTTCTTTAAGTTGAAGGGTTAGAAGTGTTGTGATGCTACTTGCAGTGTGTGGTGGGGGGCAAGGGGAGGTATTTGGTGTTGTACATCCACTTTTCCTTTCTCACTGGGCTGCTCAACCCTGCAGCTCTTCTTAGCAATGTTTGAATTGATTGTGGTTGAATGGGAAATCAGTCTTGAGAAAGAGAAGCCCCATTTTGAGAGATCAAATTGGGAGTCTTTATTAGGGAGCCAGTGACTGCAGGTAGACTCTTGTCACAAAGACCTGTGCTCCCTGGGATACACTTAGCACTGTTTGAAAACTGAGCCGTGACAGTTGTGAAGCAAGGAAAGAGCAGAAACACCAACAAACCAGGTAAACTCCAATGGAAAGCTGAAGTGGGATGCCATGGTGACTGGAGGAGAGCCAGGAGACAAGAGATACAAGGCATGACATAATGGTGCCTAAGGTGCTCCTGGCCTAAATAGGGTCCTGGTCAAGGAGCAGGTCACAGGGAGCTTGAGAGTTCATGACCCAAGACTAGCAGGTCCAGTAATCTATTGTCTAAATCCCCGCCCCTGCCTCTAGGAATTCAGGTGTATCTATCGCCTGGGAGGTAGGACTTCACCTTCCTCTACCAATGAAGATATGGTGGTGCCAGTTAAACCCAATTCCCTATCATCTACTATGTGGCCAAGATGGCACCCATTAGACCCAGTATCCTTATTTCATTCCCCACTGGTTTTATGTGTATGAAATCAAATCATTGATTTCCTAGTGAGAGAGCTGCATTGGCCTTTAGGACCACCATGAGTCTAACCAAGTTGCTTTAAACAACGTTTACAAGAGGCTCTCTTGTGCTAGACCTGTTTCATTACCATAAAAACACATTTTTCCTAAGGATTCCCAGTTTCCCTCTAGGGTTTGTTTTTTGTTTTGTTTTTTTTTTTTTGTCTGTTTCGGGCTTAAACTCTGGTCCCAGGCACTGTGGTGCCTGCCTGTGCTATTCAGCTCAAGGCTAGCACTCTACCACTTGAGCCAAAACACCATTTCTGGTTTTCTGCTGGTTAATTGGAGATAAGAGTCTCATGGACTTTCCTGCCTGGGCTGGCTTTGAACCATAACCCTCAGATCTCAGACTCTTGAGTAGCTAGGATAATAGGTGTGAGTTACCAGCAACTGCCCCCCACCTCTAGTTTTTGCCTAGGCTGTTCCCACCTGTAATTTAAGGAGTCTCCAGCAGTTAAAGTTAGCTCTATGTGACTGGTACCCTTATAACCAGGACATGTTGAACTTCACCACAACCAGCAAGCCTTTCCCAGGTCAGGCTGGGTATGGTTTACAAATCTATGTACCACAGAAAGAGTATCACACAAAGGAGGATCCAGGGAAGTAGTTGACAGAGGGGTGACACCAAAGTCTTAGTTTTAGCAGATACAGACTGGCATATGAGGGAGCTAGGCAGATGTCTCATTTACTTTTACCACAGTGGGGGTAGTCAGAATGGCGATGTAGGGTTCCTTCCAGGTGCCTATGAGGTTATCCTTGATGAACTTCTTAACCAACATGGAATCTCCAGGTTGGAAGGGAAGGGCTGGGTCTGAGTTGGGCAGTAGCAGTATCTCCCATACCAATTGCATACCTCGTGCTGAGTTGTCTTTTAAGTTCTGCAGAGACTTAAGGAAGCATTATTAACCTAAGACAGGAGCCTGACTTCAGGGGAATCTCCTACTATCTTCCTCATTGCTTCCACTCAGTACATAGGCTTGGCAAGCTGGGGCCCCACTGGATTTTGAGGTAGCTTTTAGGCATGGCCCGGCCAACATACCAGGGCAGCCACTTTTGTTAATCAGATTTCCTCCAATATTGCTAGGATTTCCTGGGCAGACATAGAAGGCCTTTTCATGCCTCTTTTTTTTTTTTTTAACCTATCCTGCCTCATTTTCCTAAAAATGACTTTGGTCCCTTGATCTTAAGGGGAGTTAATGAGTAAAGATCTATCTTCTATAACTTCCTCTAGCTGAGTTAGGGTCACTGGCCCTGCCTATTTTACCAAGGTGTTTCCAGGATCAGATGTCATTGGGAGCAATATTTTAACTCCAAACTGGAAAGTACATACAATGTTTAACTTTTGAAAATGACACCAATTTCTCCTTAGGCTATAGTAGTGCAGTCTGCTGAGCTCTCTGGTTTGCAAAAGCATTTTTTTTTTTCTGGCTGTCTGGGGAACCTGATCTTTGGTGACCCTTAAAATACATAACAGCTACCTGTGAAGGTTCCCAGACAGCCCCATAGGGACATGATCTGAGGTATGTCACCTGTTGGGTAAAAACCCCTTTTCCCAAACAGATAACTTAATGTGGCTGGTGCCAGCCCCAGCTTTACTGCCAGTTAGGACTTTGATCAGGACTGGGGGCTGGGATTTTTGTTCCTTTTAAACTATCCCCATTTGACAACCCTAGGTTTTTATTATCTCCCATAACAGACTGATAGGTAAGGGTGTAAGTTCTTACCCCCATTACAAAATAGGCAGACATGGGCATTAGGTAGGCATGCTTATAAACAATTTTCTCATGACCTCCTGGCTCTAGAGGTGGAACTTCTCTGCCTCTAACCATGGAGACAAGACAGTGCCAGTTAAGCCCAATTCCATATCATCTGCCATGTGGCCAAGATGGTGGTGGTTAGACCCAGTATCATCTCATTGTAAGAAAAAGGTATATATTCTATTTGAGGCTCTCAGGTAAAGCCATTGCTTTTACAGCCTGCGTGAAAACTTTTCTAAGCTAATGAGGCTCCTTAGCAAATGTCCCTGGGTCACCCTACCCAAGCAGTAGGTTGCCTGTAAGCCCCTGTACTGTGGAATTCTTGAGGTCATTTATGATCCTTGTGAGTGTTAACGAGAAATCATGGAGATGTTGTATGTTCTATCTAGTTGCAGTCATTCTTTGTCATTACTTTTTTGGGCTTTGGATTTTTTGTGTTTTATTTCTGGAGGAGAAAACTTGGGAGTCGACTGATGGAGTGAAAAGCCACAGAGTCAAAACTTCATGTACAGCTCATCATCAATACAATTAAAGAACTTTCTTCTCTTAGAAGTTAATTTCAAGCATTTTTACATTAAAAGGCCTTTATTACCCACATATTAAGAACATATATTTGTGATAAAATCTGATTCTAGATTTGAATTCTTTCCTCCACTTTGCTCCACTGTTTTTGTTTGTTGTTGGTTTATTGTTGTTGTTTTTGTCCCTAAAGTAAGGAGCTAGCTACATTTGGAAGATTGGACTGGGCTTTTTAATGGAAAAGTAGTTGGATCTACTCTGAAAAGTAAATGTACTACTTCTCTCTGATATAGGCTCCTTGCTTAGATCAGGTGATTTTTTTCATGGTACTACCTTTGCAAAAGCCAGAGTGGCTAATTTGGTTAGGATGTGTGTTTTTCAGAAAGCATGCTGCACCTGAAATTTCTTTCCCTTCCACAGTCTGTACACAGCCAAGAAAACTTCAAAGCAAGTGCTTGTTTCCATTTAGTTTACTCATAATTCCCATATAATTAAGGATGCATAATAAATGGTGGGGAGGGGCCAGATTAACCTTACTACCTTTGTTATGTCACCAGTAGTAGCTACTATGTCAAAGTAATGCCAATGAAAATCAGGACTGTTAATACACTTGTGTTTGTGCTATTTTCAAAAGACAACCCGTTTCATCCTCTTCTATTTATGGCATGTATTTTAAAAACCTGTTCCGTTGAAGACAGATATGCTGTGGCCATGGTAATAGAGCTAGAAAGTCTTGTAAGCAATGAGGAATTCTTTTCTTCACGGAGACATCTATATTTATTAGGCAATTATGCATAAAATATCTACCATTATCTGTGTTTTTTATTTTTTTCAAATTTTTATTATCAAACTGATGTACAGAGAGGTTACAGTTTCATACGTTAGGCATTGGATACATTTATTTATTATCTGTGTTTCATGTGTACAAATGGGCGTTTCTTTCTGATAGTGAAAAGAATATGTGTTCACTTAAAAACAACTAAAAAAATAAGTGAGACACTGGTAGCTCATGTGTATTGGTTATGTGGTAGAACAGACCTGCTTCCTTCATGAAGGTTCAGAAGCAAAGAGGAAACTGGAAGGGGAACAAGGACAAAAATATGTCTCCCATGAAGCACTTCCTTCAGGCAGCACCCCACCTTTTAAAGTGTTTATCACTTCCCAAATTAGTACCACCAGTTGAGGACCAAGTTTCCAATTGATGAGCCTATAGGGCATACTGAGTGGTCAGTCTTAATATCTGTATATGTATATCCATACCTGAGTGTGTATTTACAGTCATGGACACTGCCACTGTACATATTTTTAATTATCAAATTTTCATCTTTGTGATAGTCCTACCACAACCGTCAGTATATAATGTCTGAATGTTTTAGTGTACTCTGTGTATTTTGTAAGAAAAAGCCTTTGTGGAGACCTTTTGAGGACAAGAATACTAGCTAAATCTAATTATGGTCTTAAAATCATTGGAGCAGCACTAATGTGCTAGCAAAAGAATAGAAAGTCACATTCTTGATAATTATTTCCTTTAGCTTTAATATAGTATTGTCAAGTTTTGTCACAATACTAGACATCTTAGGGAAACCTAATAAGATGTTTGAGAATCTTGCTAATTAAGGGGAAATTAACATATTAAGATGAAGAATGTATTTGGAAAGTAACGATTGTAAGTTTTGCTTGGAGTCTTTGGTAGAAAGGCAGATGGGCTTGGCAGCTGGCAAGGTGTCAGATACAGTGTGTGTTCTGTTAGGTCCCCCTGGCTCAGTCATTGCAAGCATGGTTGGTACATGCATGCGGGCAAAATTGCTCTTGCTACTTCCAGATCTCTGTAGTAATAATTGTCCTGTATGTTTATCAGCACTGAAAATTTTGCAATGAGATGTTGGTAGTCCTGTTTTTGTCCAGATAACAAGTCTCCTCTGGGAGTTTAACTCTGATGCTCTGGACGATTGTGAGATATTAGGATGTTTGATTGAAGGTGTCAGAATCCCATGTCCAGTTGTCATAGGCAGCAGGGAGATTTGTTGTCACTTTATTGGAGACCACAGGAGGTTGTCAGGCTTGGTGTCCTGCATAGCTATTGCCTTCTTCATCATCACAAACGCCTTTTCCCCATGCAGCCAAGGACATGACAGCTAGAAGCTCCAGTCCTTCCTTCCCAGCTCAGATTGCCCAGAATACAAGATGGAATCGTCTTCATTTTTCCTCGAGAAAACACAGAGAAGGGCATATTTGACTTGCTTAGTTCATATACTCTCTTTAGGACCTCTCTTGATGGATAAGAAATCCTCTGATGGGACAGTTTGGATCAGATATGTATGTCTGGAAGTATGAAGAGATAGCATGCTTAGAGTGGGGGAAAGTGAAGTTCAACCAAGAAAGGAGAGTGAGGGTGGATTCCAGGGGCAGGGACATGAGGGTGCTGGGCAAGCATTCCATCAGTGGGAACATTGCCTTGATTATATATGATGCTTCTATGAGTCTATGGCCTCCATCACGTGATTCAAGGGTCAAAGTTGACTCACTGTCTCCATTCTCTGTCCTTCACAGTGAAGTACTTGAGGCTCCCTTGAGGAAGATAGCTAGGGGAAGAAGAGGGAAAGGAACAGGGTAGAAAGTCCATTACCCTGGGGAATTACATCACCAATGTCTTGCTCCTTCAAGAGGTGAAAAGCTAGCCCTTCCATCTGAATAGCTGACTGAAAATACTTTTCTGTTATCTTGAATTTTCACTTCCTCGGATTCCATTGGTGCTGTGATTTCCAATTTTACATGGATATTCTTTGATAATTTATTTCAAGTTATTTCCCACAGAATGGAACGTTCAGGAAAATTAGGCCCAAGATCACATAGCTAAGTAGGAAAAGCTACTTAACCCTGGCATCCTTGCCAACAGTACCAAGGTAGGCTGACTTTATCATCCAAGTTTTATTAGTGAGTGTCATGAACACTCACCGATAGAAGCCTCCACCAATTTAACTTTGTTTCCAATGGATGTCATAGCAGGTAGACAGTCTAAGACTAGCACATCTATGTTAGTGGCCCACGTACCTGAACATCCATAGCAAAAACTCAGTCAGATGGCTCAAGTTCAAATCCACAAGACTGTACTCTGAGCTGTCTGGAAGTGGGCAAGTTACTTTTATGAGTTTTAGCTTCTATGCTATAGCCAGTCTTATTAAAACTGTTGTGAAAAATAAGAGAATTCATCAGATAGCCTGGTTTACGTTAGCAGGCTGCCTGGTACATGACAAACTCTATAAATGTTGTGTCCAGTGGTACTAATAAAACATTCTGGCTGGTGGCTTATTTTAGAACAGTGTGTATTTTTATAGGATACCCACAGGTGGGAGATATATTCCTGTTTGAAAGATTCTGGAATGTGTTAAAGAGATGCCTATGAGCCGTGAGCTACAGAAACATTGAGTATGCTTTTGCCTTCTTTTGGGAGGAAGACAGGATCCCCTATAAAATGTAGCTTATGGTTTAATCATTTCTACTATTTGAAGTAGTCTTAGATAGTGGATCATTGAGGCTTTTGGATGTGAGAAGACATGCATTTAAATTGTTGAATGAATTTTAGCATGAGAAGCAGAGCATTGTATGCTTTATTAATAGTAAAAAGTCTGTAGGTATAGTGGCTCACATCTGTAATATTGGTTAACTCAAGAGGTAGAGGTAGGAAGATTGCAGCCCAAGGCCAACTCTAGCCAAAACATAAAACCATACCTGAAAAACTAAAAGTAAAGGACTGTGAACATAGCCCAATTGATAGTGTTTGCAAGAGACCCTGGGTTCTATTTCTAGTACTACCAAAAACAAGTTTGTGTCTAAGGGTAGGGCTGGATCTCATTAGGGTTTTGTTGGTTTCTAAAATGTTTGGCAATTCACGGAGGCTTTAAATGTTTAGCTTTTATATTTCTATAAAAGTACTACAAATGCCCTTGCAAAATGAATAGGCTGGGGAAGGACTGGCAGGGCTGGGGTTAGTTTGGCAGCTAAAAGATGAAGTTGGTGAGTCTCAAATGGCCATTATTAAATGGGTAGTTGATTATACAAATTTTGTAAAAGAGACTTAGGGAGAGTGTTCAACAGCTTTTCCTCTATGATAGAGAAGAAAGAGTCTGTTCTCTAATGATTACCTTCCAAATGGGTTGCTTTTTTTTGTTTGTTTATTGAGAGATGTAACACCTATTATCTTTGAAGATGAGAATCTGACACACTTTTATTCTGACTTCAATAGAAACCACAACAAGGAAGGAAGGGAAGAAGGAAGGAAGGAAGGAGGGAGGAGAGAGGGGAGGGAAAGCAGGGGCGGAGAGGGGAAGGTAGAGAAGGAGAGAAGGCAGGGAGAGAAAGAGGGAAGGAGAACAAGGAAATCAGGAAGGAAGAAGAGAAGAAAAGAAGAAGAGGGAAGAAGGGAAGACAGAGGAAGAAAGGGAGGAAAGGGAGAGAATGCCTTCATTTGGCATTCTAGCTCTTCATGGCTTCCTTGCCCCTACCTTGCCTCACCTGCCATTAATTCTAAAGATTCCATGAATGCCAACCCAAGTATTTCTTACAGTTCTGCAGAAATTATTTCCTTCTACAGGGCTTAGCGCTGCTGGTCCTTATTTCTAGAATAAACTTCCCTCTCATTCCCATTGTTGAAGTTCATACTCTTATGATTCCCTAGTAAGAATGCTACCTCCAACAGTCAACTTTGATTCCATATTTAAGGTATGTTTCTTCTATTAGTTTAGCTCCTCACTAAAGTGGTAAGTTTCCTGCAGACAGAGACTATATACCTTTCCTATGACTAAGCACCCCAGTCTGGCTTGTGTTACATATTGGGGACTTCCTGAAGTCTTCTCCTCCAGTAACTGGTATTCTTCCTTCCTTGCCCTTTATGAACTGAAGTAGACAATTCTCCCTGATATACTAGAAATAAATGCGAGGCAGGAATAAAGTATGCTGCTCCCCAAATTAATACCATCCTGGGTGCAGGTGGCTCATACCTGAAATCCGAGCTATTCAAGAAGCTGAAATCTGAGAATCGTGATTCAAAGCCAGACCAGGCAGGAAAATCTGAGACCCTTTCTCCCCAATTAACCACCAAAAAAAAAAAAAAAAAAGCCATAAGTGGAGCTTTGACTCAAGTGGTAGAGTGCTAACCTTGAGCAAAAAAGCTCAGAGACAGAATGTATGCCTCAAGTTCAAGCCACAGGACTGGCACCAAAAAGAAAATGGAACTTTGAGCTATATGTCATTTGGATTTGTTAAAGCTTCAGTAGTATCAGATCTTCTCAGATTGGTTCTCATTCAGGAAACTTCTATTCATTTAAGTTGTATATGTGTGTTGACATTTACAGATATGAATCAGACAGGTGTCCTGGCCTCAAGGTTAATTTCTCTTTGCTTCACTTCTCTTTACTTTTGTTTATTTCTTTAGAATACAGCAATAGATTTGTGGAGGAGTGTCTTTCTCTTTCTTGCTTGCTTCACCTAGCATAAGCAACAGAAAGATCTTTGGTTGAAAAGTAAGAATTCTACATGTGAGCCTGAACATATACCTTTTAGCTGTAAGGTGTTGCAGAAAGTTAGCGAAATCTGAATTGTGCTTCTGCTTCAGCTGTTCTGAAGTTTGTGAGCATTCACCTTACTGTTGTTGCTATGGAGATGGGGACCCTGAAAAGAGCTGCCTTAGCAAGTCTGTTTGAGGCTCTGGGAACCTTTCAGCCACAAGGAAAGGCCTGGTAATGAACCCCTGTGGGATTCATTCATGGGTATTTCAGCTGTTAACCCTTGCTGATACTGAGGTGGGGATGGGGAGAAATGGCTAAGATACAGGACCCTACTTGGGTCTTCATAGAGCACTTGAGTCTTATCTTTTTGAAAGACAGAAAGAGGAAGAGAATTTTAGGGGTGGAAAATTTCTGGCAAGCCTGTGCTATGGTGGATCCGTTTATATAAACAAAGAATAATTTTCTAGGCCTTATTGAAGAACAGACTTTGACCATATGAAATGACCAGAGACATTTCCATGGAGATGGAAAGACTGTAAGATAGATGCTAATAATGTTAGTTTTTGTTCTGCTTCCTGGTAGCACAGTGCCAGAAAATATGATAATCTTTTTAGGATGTCTGGACAGAGAAAACTTCTCTAGATAGCAATAGTAGGCCTTGCTATCTGGCATGTTGCTGTAGCTCTATATCCTATGACCTCTTATGTCCTAGGTAACAGGAGATAGGAAAAACAAGGACCAATGGCATTGGAGATGTGGCTTAGTTAGAGTGCTAGCCAGTGAGCGAAAGTGCCAGGTACCAAGTTCAAGTCCAGCCTCAAAACAAAAACAAAAAGAAAAAAATATATAAGGACTAAAATTCCCATTTTTTTCTTCCTCCTTTCTTTCTGCCTTGTACCCTTACACCACCTTCTTTCCATGTAGTTAAAGCATATCAGGTTATTGGGTAAGACTGGTTTTTGTGATCCAACTTTGATGTTTTAGAATCCAGCTCTTGGAGATTCCATAGTAGGACATGGATCTTTCTGTCTTTCCCTTGAACGTTTGGGCATTGTTGGGCAAAGACCATTTCCAATGAGTAGACATAAAATCTTAAGTTTGTGCTCTTTAGTTACATTGGTGCTTTAACCCAAAAGTATGACTTTAAAACTCTTTTCAGTTAAGAAACTAAAGCTCAACATCAGCTACGATCATCTAACTCAGGAAAATTTCTCTGATCTGCACTTCATAGAAACACCTCTAACTTATTGCCAACCAAGGTGTTGTTTTCCATGATGTTGGTATTGATGAGACTTTAAAACAAGGCAAGTCTTGAAGATTCCACCCCAGGCGTATATGTACTAGTTGGCATGGCGACCTGTCCGCTTCCTCTGTTGGCTGGAGCTCCGGCTATTTATAGTCTCTTTTCTTGGCTTCCCAGTTAGCATATCAGCGTGTATTTATGCAAGGGAGAAGTCTGAGGCCATATAAGACTGTAGTTTAGAAACCTAGTAGCCTCGTTTGCCTCTTGCTCTTGAGAGAGAAAAGAATGATCTTGCTCACAGATAAATGTTAAAGGATGGGGTGGAATGAGAAGACACATTACTGGTTTCTCTGCATCCAACAAGAAGCACAAGGAAGACTGGAAGCCAAGCCTGAACTGGGCAAGAAATTGTGTAAGGCTGAGCATTCGGGGACTTTGTCTCAGGGAGGGGTCTACATCTCAGAGACAGTAGACTAAATTTCTTGGGGAAATGGGCATTAGATTTCCCATGTCATTTTCTTTGACTACCAGAGGGCTGGCTATCTTCCCCAGAGGCCAATAATTTCCTGTTATGACATCATCACAGGCAAGGTGATGTCATGGGAAGGGCTGGGGCCAGATGTGACTGTCCTTTAAGTCTTGGTCATCAGTGATGAGTGAAAGTCAACCTCCCTGATCTTCAAGAGTCCTGATCCACAAAATGGGAAAGTCTATATGTTGGAAATATCTGGCAAAGAGAAGATGGCGATCAGATCCTAACTCAGAAAGACAGATTTTATTTTAAAGGAAGCTGGGTGCCCGTGGCTCACACCTATAATCCTAGATACTCAGAAAGCTAAGACCTGAGGATCATGGTTCAATGCCAGCATGAGCAGGAAAGTCCATGAGACTTTTATCTCTGATTAACTGCCAAGAAACAAAACAAAACCTGGAGGTAGAGCTGTGGCTCAAAGTGGTAGAGTGCTAGCCTTGAGCAAAAGAGCTCAGGGACAGGCCGAGTTCAAGTCCTGTGACTACCACTAATCAACATAAAAAAAGGACCATAAACTTTATTTACCTCAAGGATCCACATGAAAGCTTTTTACCCAAAATGGAAAGCTGGTTAGTGTGTCTTTGGCATCCCCACTGACCCATGGTCTTTGCCTTGGAAGTCTCTTCATATAAGAAATGGACAAACATGATCTCACCTAATGATCTCACCTTATCAATAAAAAATAAATTAAAAAAATCCTTCTTGGTAAAAGCAAGGCCAAGAATTCAAGTCATTCTCATGAATTAGGCTGCTTCATCTTAGAAGTGAATGGACTTAAGATCATAGCCCTAGGTAGAGCTGGCCTTTTGGAACTTGCTCTCCTTCTTTACAGAACTCTCCTAAAGTTTAACCTTCAGAGAAAAATCATACATTGGCTGCACTTCTCTTGCTACGTTGAACAGATGACTGGTAGAGTTCTGCAACATGGGATGAACTGGAAACAACCAGATGAATAAGTGCTTTGTAGGCATCACGGGTGAACTCTCTGAGTAACTGACCTGCAGACTCCAGAAAGCTGGCAAGGGTGCTACTGGGTGGCTTGAGCAAGTAGTCCCATGGGCCGGGCCTCTGAGGAGCAGACTGTGTGGGCCCTCTTCCCCTTTGGCCCACATATGTGCGATTGCTTATTTGCCAGTTTTGAAGTAAGGTAGAAGCTTTAAAAACAAAACGCGAGATGATGAAATTTTATAGCATATATACATATATGCTATAAAATTTATATATATATATAAATTAAACATTAAGTGAGTTAAGTGATTATTTGTTGTATTGCTTCCCCCTAGTCATACAGAGAAAATTGAGGGGGGAGGTAAAATCAAGAAAAGAAAATCCACCCCCACCTAAAGTTTGAATTCTCATCTTAGAGGATCTTTACCCAAATCTTTTATTTTTCAATCTATCACTCTCATATTCACGAGTGTATAACCAATGCATGTACAAGTAGTTGAGGAAAGAGTATGTAATTAGCATTGGAGCATCAAAACTAGGGGTGGGAGAAGAGAGTGGGTTAACTCTGTGGTTCAATACAGTGCCTGCCTAACCATCAGCCATGTCCTGGGTTGTAATCCCACAATGGGAAAAGTAAAGAGTCCTTCCTTCCTTCTCTCCCTCCTTCCCTCCTTCCCTCCTTTCCTCCCTCCTTCCCTCCTTCCCTCCTTTCCTCCCTTCCTCCCTCCTTCCCTCCTTCCTTCCCTCCTTCCTTCCCTCCCTCCTTCCCTCCTTCCCTCCCTCCCTCTTTCCTTCCTTCCCTCCCTCCTTCCCTCCCTCCCCTTCCTCCCCTCCATCCCCTCCTTCCTTCCTTCCTACTTCCTTCCCTCTTTCCTACCCTCCCTCCCTCCTTCTCACCTTCCCTTCCTCATCCCCCTTCTTGCTTTCCTCCCTCTTTCTCCCTTCCTCCTCTCCTCTCTCCTTCCTTCCTTTTTAATAAGTTAATGAGAACTAGAAGAGCAGTAAAGTTCAGAGATTGCCTATTCAGCTGGACAGACCTGTGTTCAACTTTGCTGTAGTGTAATTTGATGGAGGACATAACTTTTAAACCTCCTCTTGCATAGCTTGTAGAGCATATATTCCAACATCTCCACAAACGCATGAGTTGGAAGGATGAAGTGGGGTGTTATACATGAAGTGCCTGCTCTGTGCCAGGGGTTCTCAGCTGTAGATAAAGTGCCAGACTTCCCTATTTTCCTGGCAATTTTTACTTTATCCCCTTCTCCACTCTGTCCTGTTTCCCATTAAAAAAATTCTACTAGTAATATAAAGTTTGCTTCAAATTTCACCGCACTCAGGAGAACTTTCCTCCATTTGTGTGGTGACTGGAGTGCTGTGCAAAGGCTGGACAGTAGGTAGGGTTAGCAGTATACACACTTCATTTAATCCTCCAAGTTCAATGTTGCATCCCAGTCTACCTGCTATGCCACCTTGACAGAGGTTCTGAGTATCTCAGCATCTCCATACATACCTCTCTTGGGATACATAATTATAGTATGTAATGTTTAGAGGATTAAGAGAGGGGATATGGCCCAAGGTGAGAGGGGTAGATGAATGGAGAAGGAAGGGATGAGTGCAGTCAAGAATTCATTATATTGTATAATTCATTATATTGCACAAAAGTAAGGGAAAGGGTGGGTCAAAGGGGGATGAGAATGATCAAGACACATTGTGTTCATAAATTGCTTTGCTAAGTGGCAACTCTTTGGTACAACTGCTTAAAGGATGAAGAGAGTTAAAATAGTGATTAACCACTAGTACCTGTCATTATACAGAAAACACAGCATCAGAGTTATCTAGATATGGTTATAGTTTGGATTTGAGATGTTCCCTAGACACTTGAATGTTGAAGACTTGGTCCCCTTTATTATACTGCTTAGAGGTGAGGACTTTTGTAAAGTGATTGGATCATGAGGCCTCTGACCCCATGAATGGAAGAATCTACTGATGCTTCATAATTTGATAGGCTGTAATGAGGTGATGGACACTAGGAGGTGGGAACTCATTGAAGAATTGGGTCCTTTGGGGTGTGCACTTAGGAACTATGTCTTGTCTCTATGCCCTTCGTGTTGCTTCTCAGCTGCTCTGGAATGCCCGTATTTGGTCTCACCTCAGAGCCAAAGGGATGGCATCAGAAGACCAAGGACTGAGCCTCTGGAACTGTGAGTCTAAGTAAATCTTTTATCTTATAAGTTCATTTTCCCAGGTTTTTTAAAATTTATATGGGTTCTGTGGTTTGAACTCAGGACCTGGGCATTGTCTTCAAGCCTAGCACTGTACCACTTCAGACACAGCCCAACTTCTGGCTTTTTAGTACTTAATTGGAAGTAAGAGTCTCACAGACATTCTTGCCCAGGCAGCTTTTGCATTGTGAATCCTCAGATCCTCGGCCTCCTGAGTAGCTACGATTATAGGTGTGAGTCATTGGTGCCTAACTTACTTTCCTAAGTGTTTTCTCACAGAACTGAACTATTGACTTCTGATACTGTAGTCACCCTTGAGGGAGTGTGGATTCTATTTCTTTTTAATCATTGCATTCATGATAGAACTACCCCAAGCCATGATAATAGCATGGTTATTGAACATAATGTCACTGAGTGAAAAACAAGGGTAGAAGGTTGAGATGATGGAAAAACCAAGGTTCTATTTCTGACAAGTAATGGTTATTGGAAGTGTCAGACATCTGTCTGAGTTTAAAACACTAAAGAAGCCAGGTGTTGGTGGCTCACACCTGTAATTATAGTTACTCAGGAGGCTGAGATCTGAGGATCATGTTTTTTGGGGTTTTTTTTTTTTTGTTGTTTTTTTTGCCAGTCCTGGGGCTTGAACTCAGGACCTGAGCACTGTCCCTGGCTTCTCTTTGCTCAAGGCTAGCACTCTGCCACTTGAGCCACAGCGCCACTTCTGGCCATTTTCTATATATGTGGTGCTGGGGAATTGAACCCAAGGCTTCATGTCTATGAGTCAAGCACTTTTGCCACTAGGCCATATTCCTAGCCCTGAGGATCATGGCTTAAAGCCAGCCCTGGCAATAAAGTCCCCGAGACTCTTAACTTCAATTAATCACCACAAAACTGAAAGTAAGTAGAAGAGCTCAGAAATAGCACTTAGACCCTGAGTTCAAGTCCCAAAACCACCACCACCAACAACAACAACAAAGAAAACTTCCCAAACACACACACACACACACACACACACACACACACACACACACACACAACACACACCTAAAAGCATTTTTCTTAATTAAGCTTTTTAATATAGTGGGTTTACAGAATCACTGCAAGGATAGTATGGGATATTTCCCACATGACCAATTTCCTTTTCCCACTACTGTGAACCTGCTAGTTTATCAGTTTTGGTACATTTGTCACAGTGAACATACTGGTGTGATAGGAGGTGGCTCACTAAAACTCAAATTTATTTAGACCTTCTCAACTTTTCCTTAGATCTTTTTTCTGTCCCAGGGTCTAGCCAAGATGCCAAATTACATTTAGGGGTTATGTCTCCTTGGGCTTCTTTTGGTATCTGCAGTGTTTTTGAAAACCTTTGAATATAGTTTGAGTGATTAGATTATTGTTCTGTCATTTTGTAGAACATTCCTTAACTGACATTTTTTTTTAAAATTTAGATACCACTAGATACCATTAAATTAATACCACTGAAAGGTATAGAGAAAAGCAAATTCACCAAATCTTTATTTGGTAGCTTGACTATTCGACCTGTAATTTATTAACACAATCAGATGACTTAGATAGTGAGATCACTTCCAGATAGGAAATGCATTATGTAAATTCCATTTCTAGGGTGAACTCAGCTGGTTCTGGTAAGCATTTATTTGAGCAGGGTTTTAATGCATTTTAGCAAAAGGGAACAGGAAGGCCATTCTGGGTTGGCTGTTGCCCTGGAAATAGTGAAAGGAATAAATTTGTTCTGGCATCTTGGACTGTTTTGTACACAGCTTCTGGTGGGGTACTTGTTTTCACATACTAAGTGAAATAGTACTGATGTCAGAGTCGCTTGCATTTGGAGAAGAGAAAGGAACATGGAAACATGTTTTCTTGATGAAAGTGTGATGGACAGGGATGGTCACAAAATAGAAACCGGGGTATATGAGTGAGATTCCCACTTGGGTAGCTCTCTCTGCATACCCAGCACATCCATTCATTCATCATTTTATCCATTCATTTGTTCAATAAAGGTTAATTCAGTGTATCCCATTACCATAAGCTGTCCTCAGTGCAGACGAAAGCAGAGAAAGTCATGCTTTGTTTTTTGTGGAGTTTTGTGGGAGACAGTAACAGACTCATGTGTAAATATTGCAAGTCATATCCAAATGGTTTGAAGACTCCTAAAGCCAGGAAACGATGATCGATGGACAATAACCCAGAGTGGGTGCTCTGGAAAGTCCTCTTTGAGTGGCCATTTGAATAGAGAGAGACAGAGATAGATATTTGAATAAAATATCAATGAGATAGAATATCTCATGGAAGTTCTCTTTAGAAGGAATATTTATCTTTTTACATTTTTATTATTTTAAAGGTGATGTTCAGAGGGATTACAGTTGCATAAATCAGGTAAAAAGCACATTTCTTTTTGGACAGTGTCACCCCTTCCTTTGCTTTCATCCAGTTTTTTCCCTCTCACTTCCACCAACAAGTTGCAAAGTTCATTTTTAACATAGTGTCCAGTGAATACCGCCCTTTGTCCCTCCATTTCTGTGCCTCCCCTCACCCTCCCAAAGACAGATGAACAACAAGGACAAAAAAAAAAAAAGGAGGGGAAAAATGCTTGTTTCCATTTGGGAAGGGATATTTCTTACTATAGCATTCATTTAATCAAAAATAGAGTTTGATACTCTTGTATAAATGATAATGTATCTTCATCTTTTATACAAGTGTCACAGTGTCATGCACTAGAGATTCAGTTGCTAATAAAATATTCTCCCTCATTCTGACCTTGAACAGGAAGGGGGAGGAGAGTTAATCAATTAAACTAAGGCCACTAGTGGCTTATTGCCCAAAGAACAGGGGGCAACAAGAGGATGTAAAGTCAAAGGGTCCAGAGTTATCTAGGAAGGCTTCCTGGAAGCATAGAATTCCATTGTGTATAAATAGCACATTTTCTTGATCCTTTCCTCCACTGAGGCGCTTCAGAGCTGATTCCATATTGTGGCTTTGGTAAACAACTCTGTAATGAACATGGTCGTACTGGTGGCTTTAGTGTGGCCCAGTTTGTAGTCATTTGGATAAATGGCCAGGAGTGGGATTGCTGGGACATAGGGAAGATCCATGTTTAGAATGAAATTACACCCTTTGTGAGGAAATAGACTTAGAAAATGTCACATTAATTGAAGTAAGCCAGACCCAAAGAAACCTAGGTTGCATTGCTTCCCTCCTTTGTAATAACTAGAATGTGCCTATAAATCTACAAGTAAACCCAGTGGTTAGTAAAAGACAAAAAATTACACTTGGACATGATAAACATGACTCTAAACATTCACATAGTGAGAACAAAGGAGGATATTCTTAGGAGAGGATCACAAGATCTCAACAGCTATGTGCATTGGATCATGTAAAGTGATGTTTGTCAAAAGGAACTCCAAGAAATGGAAATGAGGTGGTTTTTTAAAATCTTACTTTTTCTGTTTTTTTTTTTTTCGCTCCTTTTGTCACTTTTTTTGATTTCTATACCTTTTGTATGTAGGTCCATTTGATTTGGAGAGGATAAGGAGGAGCACAGAAATGGTGGGACAAAGGGTAAAGCAAGATATGTTGAAAAGCAACTTGTGGTGGGGGGAAACACTAGGAGAAAACATGGGAAGAGGTGATGCTGTTTAAAAAGAAATGTACTCATCACCTGGATTACATAACTAATCCCTCTGTACATCACCCTTACCATACACATCTTTTAAAAAGGAACTCACAGTGAGCTTTTAGATAAAAAAAAAAAATAAAAGGGGAAAGAAAAAAAGGAGTGGAGTTAAGAGCTGCGGAAGAGGTGGGGTCAGCACAAGGTGAGGGTGGGTTGGTAGGAAAGCCTGGGAGTCTGGGCCCTCAGAGGCCATGACAAATAAGGGTCACCAGGAGAATGTCAGTTACTTAGAATTCTAGATCATTCATTAGCATTTTGTTCTTGGAAATTGATACTCTCATTGCCACTGTTAATACACAGTAAATGGAAGGAAAGGGGAACCCAACCTAAGAACTCAAAATTCTTCATGCAACACATTAATCTGAAACAGCCTTCCAGTTGACGCGCCTTGACATTTTTTTTTTTCAGTTTAGAGCATTTGCTAGGTTTTGCTAAGCAGAAAGCCATATTGCAAAGCAAAGTTCCCATACTTTGTCCAAATAGTGGAAAATGAGGAGAAATACCTGATACGGCAGCAATATAAAATCATTATTTTAATAAGGAAAAATAAAGGTTCTTTGTAGGAAGATAGCTCTTCACCTCAAGACATGGAGTATTTGTGTATTGTTTTCCTCAAATATCAGGAGACATTTTAAAGGAAACACATAGCTGTAATATACAGTATGGTTCTGAGAAGCGACACAGCCTTTCTCTAGGAAATGCTTTTTTATCCAATCACAGGAGTCTTAAAAACTTTTCCTGGAGTATATGCATTTACTTATGTTATGCACCATTGAGTGTGTGTGTGTGTGTATACGTGCATGCACTTGCATGCATGTGTGCATATGTGTTGGTACCGGATCTCAAACTCAGAGCCTAGGTACTGCCCTTAACCTTTTTTGCTCAAGGCTGACTACCATTTGAGTCACAGCTCCACTTCTGGCTTTTTGCTGGTTAATTGAAAACAAGATTCTCTCACAGATGGATTTGCCTATCTGGACTGGCTTCAACCTGTGATCCTAGATCTCAGCCTCTTGAATAGCCAGGATTACAGGTGTGAGCCATCAGCACCCAGCAAATGCACCATCTTTGGAGAACGTTTTCATATGACAAGTGGAGTCTAGTGACTTCATAAAGACTGAACAGTGCTTTTGTGAAGGATGTGAAATGATTGACAGCAATGAGAAGAGTCTCAGTGATCGGGGGATATGGTAGGGTGCCGGGCTGTCAGTAGTGTTATTCAATATGAGGTCCCCTTTCTACAGACAGCTTGGTGACAATTGAGCCATAAGGCTCCTATTTCTGTTTATAACAACAATAAACATGGTGCCAGAATTCCATTTATTATCTAAATACTTGCCAGAGTTTCCATTTTTTTTAAATCAAACTTAATGCTTAAGGCTGCTTTCGGGGGAAAAGAAATATTTCTGTGCTAGTCCTGAGTCTTGAAGTCAAGGCCTTACATTCTTGTTTAAAACTATTTTGCTCATCTTTTGTGCTCTCCTGTTTGAGCCACACCTCCACTTCTGGCTTTTTACTAGTTAATTGGAGATAAAGTCTCTCAAACCTTGATCCTCAGATCTTGACCTCCCAAGTAGCCATTGGTTCCTGGGTGAGAATTTCTAATATTTTTTTTGTGTGTGATTAACATGTGGTATTTTTTGATGAGTTAAAATGTAGACAAATATGAGGACACAAACATTTCATTTTTAAATCATCTTGAGAATGTGTAAGGGATGTTTAATATGCTTCTTGGCAGGACTGAGGTTTGAAATCGGGTCCTCAAGTTTTCTAGGCAGGTACCCTACCAGCCCATGACAGGAATATTTTATTTTATTTTTATTTTAATTTCTTGTTGGTTGTGGGGCTTGAACTCAGGGCCTGAGCATTGTCCCTGAGCTTTTCCACTCAAGGCTAGCCTTCCACCACTTTGAAGCACAGCACCACTTCTGAGTTTCTGGTGGTTAACTGGAGATGAGATTCTCACAGGGACTTTTCCATTTGGACTAGCTTTGAACCATGATCCTCAGATCTCAGCCTCATAAGTAGCTAGGATTACAGGCATGAGCCACTTGTGCTCAGCCTGTAATAGGTTTACCATTGTTTTTCTGACAATAAAAAATAATATCTGCTTATTACAGGAAAAAATATGGAATGTGAGTACCAAAGTTGAGATTTGAGTCTTTGTGTGTGTTCATTTTATATTGTAGAATGAGCTCAAATTAAGAGATGTACTTTAGAGAAGTCTTTTTTTTTCCTCCTGGGGCTTTCACTCTCATTCAGCTTTCTTGCTCATGGCTGGTGATCTATCACTTGAACCATGCCTCCAGCCCTGCATTTTTCTGGTTGATTGAAAATTGACAAAGGGCCTTTCTGCCATAGTCCTCCAGACCTCAGCCGTCTGAGTAATTAGGACTACAGATGTGATCTACCAATACTAAGCTATAGAAGTATCCATCTTAAACAAATTCATCGGAGTAGCCCCTTCCTAAAATCCTCTGGCTTTCCCAGTTTGTTGATAGTCTGATATTTTAGAATTTCTGTTACAGTTTAGAGCACTTCATTTCAAATAAGAATTCTCAAAGGTGTGCCTTCTTTATCAGTAATTCATGGTCACTGAAGAGAAACTTACAAGTAAATATAGGAAAAAGAGATAAATACTCACTACAGCCCCTGCAGACATTGTCAGCATTCATCCAATACCCAAAGGGGGTCTCCGAAGTAGAGCTGTGGCTCAAGTGGTAGAGCAGTAGAGCACCAGCCTTGAAGGGAAAAGCTAAGGGACAGCACCCAGGCCCTGAGTTTAAGCCCCAAAGGGACACTCATTCTGGGGTTTGTACCTGTGGCCCAGGTGCTGGCTGATCTGCCTCTTAATACAGACCTATTCATGGAGGTATTGGTAGATATAGAGGGTCTGAGAATGGGAGCCACAGAGCTGCTTCTAATCCCTCCACATTTCCCCTTCAGCTACAACTTCCATAGGCCCATAGGCGCCAAGTTTTCTCTGTTGGTCCAGTAGAGTGGCCTTTCCTGGGAGGAGAAGCAGGTAATCCAGGTTGGGGAAAGGGTCATGGGAGATTGCTGAAGAGTCAGTGTGTTTGTGAAGCCTGCTGGGAGAACATAACATGTTCAGGGGAAGGATTTGGGAAGGGTAGACGGGGGTTGGGACAGGGAGAGGAGGAGAGAGAAACTATTTCAGGCAGCACAGCTTGTCCAAGAACTGAGTTAGGTGTTGATAAGGGAAGAGCAAGAGAGATAAGATGTCTACTTCATCAAAGGCCTTGAAGCCATATTAGGAGTTTGTTGTGAGGATATTGGAGATCTGCTGTTTCTGAACTCTGCACCAGCCAACAGCCCCATCCCTCAGATTTCCAGTGGAAACACAGGCAAAAAGAACAAGAACCTACTTCATTACTTTGCTTTGCTTTAGAACAAAATCCTAGTGGAACTGATCGCCAACGCCTTCACAG
The DNA here is from genome assembly GCF_023159225.1 of Perognathus longimembris pacificus. Classification (NCBI taxonomy): domain Eukaryota; kingdom Metazoa; phylum Chordata; class Mammalia; order Rodentia; family Heteromyidae; genus Perognathus; species Perognathus longimembris. The sequence goes on from NC_063178.1 coordinate 14,626,447, forward strand.
ATTCTATGTCTGTACCAAGTGGGCTTAAGGGGCTTGTTTCATTCATTCATTCACTAAGTTTTCATAATTTAATGAATGTGAAACAGAACTATTTAAAAATGAACTACTCAGTAGTAGTTAATATTTTTACAGTATTGCACAATTTCTATCTATACCTAGCTCCAATATATGCCATCATTCCTTCCCCATTAAGAGCATCTTGCCATCCCTTCAACTCCCACCTCCAAACACTCATACGACTTCTCTCTATGATTTATATCTTCTAGACATTTCATGTCAATGGAATCATGCAACAAATAAGCTTTTGTTTGTTTACTTGTTCCTTCCTTCCTTCCTTCCTTCCTTCCTTCCTTCCCCTCCCTCCCTCCCTCCCTCCCTCCCTCCCTCCCTCCCTCCCTCCCTCCCTCCCTCCCTCCCTCCCTTCCTCCCTCCCTTCCTCCCTCCCTCCCTTCCTTCCTTCCTTTCTTTCTGTATTGGTTGTGGGGCATGAAGTAGAGGCCTGGGAGCTGTTTCTGAGCTCTTTTGCTCAAGGCTAGCTACCACTTTGAGGCACAACTCCACTCACGATTTTCTGGTGGTTTATTGGAGATAATATTATCATAAGCTTTCCTGCCCATGAAATCCTCAGATCTAAACCTCCTGAATAGCTAGGGTTGTAGACATGAGCCACCAGTTTCCAGCTTTGTGTTTGCTTTCTTCTCACTTGATAATGTTAGTTCTCCACATTTCTTCTCATGGCTGTATAATATTCCATCAAGCAGATACACCACCATTTGTTTATTCCTTCTTCTACTGATGAACACGTGAGCTGTTTCCTCATGTGATGGAGGGATGGTGAATGGGCTGCTCTGAAAGTGTATATATATATGCCAACTTCTCTGATTTTTTTCTTTAAGAAAATAATCTTTGGGATATTAGTAGTAGAATTATAGTGTCATATGGGAGATCCACAGGTGGCGTTGTGAGGAACTGTCAAACTTAAAAAAAAAATCTGATGTACAGAGGGGTTACAAGTTACATGAGTTATGTAATGAGTACATTTCCTTTTGAACATTGTTATCCCCTCCCTCACTGTCTTCTAGGTTTTCACCGCCTGACTTCCCTCTCCCTTCAGTTGTATAGTTCATTTCCAACAGTGTCTAGTGGGTTTCACTGCTGAAGTGATTCACCCTTTGTTCCACAGTTTTTGTGCATCCTCTCCCTCTCCCCAAATCAGATAACTTTATATACAAGACCAAGAGTGCAGAAATAAAAATCAGTTACAGGAAGGAATAAAACAAAGAAAAAAGGAAAGAAAAAGAAAACAGTATAATAGAAAAATCTTCTGTTTCTTGAAATCATCAGCATCATTTTATATGATCATATGCACATAGCATATGTGATCCTCTCCTAAGAATATCCTCCTTTGTTCTCACTGTGTGAATGTTTAGATTGCTGTTTAGTTTATCGTGTCCAGGTGTAATTGTCTTTTACTATCCAATAGGCACATTCTAATGATTACAAATGAGGGAAGCCATGCAGCCTATGTTTCTTTGCCTCTGACTTCGCATAGTATAACTTTTCCAAGTTTTTACATTTCCTTACAAATGGGCAACGCCATTCTTTCCTATGGGAGCATGGAAATCCATTGTGTATATGTACCACATTGTCTTGATCCATTCATCCACTGAGGGGCATCTGGCTTGATTCTGTATCTTCGCTCTTTTTATTTATTTATTTTAGGGCAAGTAACCATTATATCTTCTTGCCAGCAAGAAACAAATATTCCAGTTTCTATACATCTCCATCACTTGTTTTCTGGGTTAAAAATTTACATCCATGGATATGAAAAACAAATAAATGATATTTTATTAAAACTCTCCTAGTTTCCACTTCAAGTGGAAGAGCAACTCAACCCCACCTGTATTGCCAACTATTGTGAGAGGAACACAGGGTCCCGAGAGATAAACACTAGAAGTGACCTTCAGGAGGGGGTTCCCTCTGGGACTGAAGCCCATAGTCCCCAGTCTTGAGTCGTAATCTCCTCATGCCGACATGGTGGCTCAAATTTTTCTATCTGAGAGGCTGCAGCCTCTTCTCCTTGAAGATGGGGTAAGTTGTTGGGGTAGGGAAAAGGAGACTTGTAGAAAGGAAGCCAAACATTTCTGGACAAAGTCTTAGATGTATTCTTTTGCTTACTGATCATTTATGAGCATTTATGTGACAGCCATTCTCCATGCTGAAGAAACATGAGTAGCTCCAGCAGAAGAATTTGTGGTTTTTGTAGGCTTCTCATTCTGCAGGGACGAGGCGGACATTGGACGGCAGCCATACTAAAAGATGATAGGGTGTGTGAGGATGGGTTAGTTGGTGCAGGGAAAAATACCAAGTGGAGGAGAGTAAGAAGATTCTGGAGTGCTGGCTTGGAGGACAGTTTGCAGAATTAAACTGGAAAGCAGGGTGCACTTTTGGGGCAGGCGGAATGTTGGAATTTGAACATAGGGAAGACAGGGAGGAGCTTGACAGCAAGGGAAATAGAGTCAAAGCTTCCCCAGGTCCCTGTGCTGCTCCAGGGCCACTGTGTGGTCCCCTGGGGTCCTATCAGTGCCTCTTCTCCTAGGCTCTCATTCTTGGAGTCCTCTTTTTCTTTTCTTTATGTGCTCGTTCTGGGGCTCAAACTCAGGGCTTGGGTGTTGTCTCTGAGATTGGTGCTCAAGGCTAGCACTCCACCATTAGAGCCACAGCACCACTTCGGGCTTTCTGTGTGGTTTATTAGAGATAAGAGTCTCACTGACTTTCCTGCCTGGATTGGCTTCAAACCTCAGTCCTCAGATCTCAGCCTCCTGAGTAGGCTGAGTCACACTTACAGATGTTCACCTGTCTAGACATCCAGTCCAGCTGTGACTGCTTGATTAGCACTGGGGAGAACTCGGTTTCTCAGAGCCTTGAGCAACCCTGAATTCTGTGCACATATCGAGACTCGGCACTGTGAAGTTCTGGAGGCCAGAATTCAATTTTCCAGGGATGTTTATTCTGCTTCTCTAGCAGATTCTGGAACTCCAATTGCTGGGAACATTCGTAGTTCTCAGCTCCCTCCTGGGCTTCTGGGGTTATTTCTGAAGAGATCCAATCAAATCCCACTCCACAATTTCTTCTTTACCTGGACTCACTCATTTTGGGACAGGAGAAGTTTCAGTCATTTTGACTCTGAGACAAAATCTAGTCCTTATCTTTGCAGGTCTCTTTAGTTCTATGCTGAAGTTTGTATTTTGAAAACTCAATGTCCATTCATCACAGTGATTTTCATTCTTTTTCAGAAGATTCATTTTGGAAATAGTAAAAAATTTCTTCAAAGCCAGGCCCTGGTGACTGATACCTGTAATCCTAGCGAATCAAAAGACTGACATTCAAAACCATCCCAGGCAGAAAAGTCTGGAAGACTCCATCATCAATTAACCAGCAAAAATCTCGACAGCTGGAATGGCTCAAGTGGTAGAGCACCAGCTGTGAGCAAGAAAGCTGAAAGAGTTCCAGACCCCGAGTTCCAGCCTTCATGTTAGCAAAACAACCAAACAGTTTTAACACTTTACCTGAAGATTTAGCATTTAGAGAAATCCACTTAGCTTGAGTCTTTGTATTTGTATAGTTGTTAGGTGTTTTTTTCCCTTTTCCTTGTGAATTTAAAAAGACATAACTAAGTATAATGAAGACAAGACATTTCTTTAAATATCCAATCTCTTCAAAAGGAGAGTTCAAGCCCATCTCAGGATACTGAGATGGGGTTTGCTCTTTTTCACTTGAGTTATTTTAGGCCATCATTAAACAGTTGTTAGCTGGTTTAGTAAGTTTATATAAAAGTACATATTTTGAGACTTTAAATGCCACAAGAGATGTTCCAATATAAACAAAGCAGAATAGCATCAGGGCTTCAAACAGAAGCATGCACATTGATGCCGCATCCTAACAGAGCAAACCCCACAAGTGTGGGCTCGGGCACACCACTCCATCACCCCAGCTGTTACAGACTTTCTGGGGTGATGGATAGCTCCGGGCTGCCCAGTGAGGCTGGAGAGGCCAGCTCTCAGTTCAAGTTCACAGGGTGGGGGTGGGGGGGCCGTCAGCTGGATTCACTTTGTTCGGTGGTTACGGATTGTGTCTCATAAGTGTGTTTTACTCCTTGAACGACTGTGGATGATGAGCCTCTGGCCACAGGGACGCTCAGCTGTCCTCAGGCAGATGGGTCAAGAATGGAATCTGTTTGCGTCATCAGTGCCTGATGGCAAGGTGGCTCTTGATCTGATACCTGCCTCTGATGGTAAGCTGGGGCCTGGCTCCCCAGTATGGTCTCTAGCTCTGACATTGACCACTTTTTCTTTGAGCTCAAGCTAAGGCAGAGGCTTGACTTTGATTCAGCATGAGCATCCACCTTTTCAGTCCAGAGCGCCCTCTTCCTTGGTTCCTTCATAAAATGTACTTGTGTTTCTCAAATGAGCTTAGGGTGGGGTCTCTGCTTTTGTGATTCCTTCTCTCTAGCCAGGCCTTTGTGGCTCACATCTGGAATCCTACCAGGAGATCGCAGTTCAAAGCCAATCCAGTCCCACAGGCTGGATGCCATCTCAATGAATAGCTGGGCCTCATTGTGTATTACTGCCATCCCAGACCAATACAGGAGGCTGAAATCAGGAGGGTCACTGTTCCATAGTAGCCTGGGCAAAAATGTGCAAGACCTATCTCAACAGAACAGAAACTCAGCACGGTAGTGTGCACCTGCCATCCTAACTAAGGTAGGACACATAAGTATGGAACTGTGATGCAGGCTGGTCATGGCCAAAAATAAGTAAATAAATAAAAAGGGACTCAGCAGCAGGCAAAGAAAAAAGGTTTGGAAGTGTGGCTAAAGTGGTAAAGTGTTTATTTAGAAAGCACAAAGCCGTGGGTTCAAGCCCAATTCTTCTACCATAACCCCTCTCTCCCCCTCAAAAAGGAAAACCCAACATATTTCTTCTCTTATTCCTAGTTTATTCCCAGTGCACATAATTTCAGCCAGAGGAAGGCTACAGTGTCTAAAGCCAGCTGTGTTGTGCATGTACCCTGTATCTCCTGCCTCAGTTGATCCTCAGGGTTGATCCTCCATTGAAAGGGAAGTTCTTATTCTTTTGACCATCCTTATTATGTGGGTGTGGCACCAAAAGACTAAATCAGTGGCTTATAGTGACACAGCTTGTCAACAGCAGGCTCTAGAACTGGGATGTGGTTTCAGAACTGACTTTAACCTTGATGGCAAGTCTGCCATTTCACCTTGCTGGTTTCTAAAACAAGTTCATCTTCCTTCCACAAGGGGGCGCGTGCTCTTCCTTTCCATACCATCTGCATTTGTGGCATTTGTGATTTGTGTGTGTGTGTGTGTGTGTGTGTGTGTGTGTGTGTGTGTGTGTGTGTTTTAACAACTATTCTTCAATTTCGGATAGTGTCTTAGGCTTTTCTCTCTTCCTAACCTCTTCTAATTTCCCCTTTCCCCTTCCTCCTTTCTCTGTCTCCCTTTCTCCTGTTTTTATCCCCCTATTCTCAGCTTCGTGGACTTGCTCAACTATAAGGATCGTGGCTTTGGTCAACAGTTTTCAAACATGGAGCTTTTATATGGCTGGACAGGGTGATGTTTATCCTGGTGTTTCAGTACTAGCATTTGAGTCTGGCACACAGGGAGCTCAGTAAATGTTTACCAGATGAGCAAATCCCTTCCTTCCTATTCCCTTTCTTCCTCTGCTGGGAACCTGTGCCAGACACTCATTCTGATTCCATACTGAAGGTGTATGGACCAGAATGTTTTTGCTTGCAAGTAACAGAAAAGATAACTCTACTTGCTTAGGCAATAGCAATTTTATTGGCTGACAGAAGTGAAAGTGAGGAGATAAAGCAGACCTCAAGAAGACAGGCTGAGCACTCCAGTGATGTGTGTGTGTGTGTGTGTGTGTGTCTGTGTGTGTGTGTGTGTCTGTCTGTCTGTATATGTATGTCTGTATCTATGTGAGTGATTCCCCTGCCTCTGGGTGACGATCCTCAAATCTGGCGAGATTGACGTCCTAGATGTATCTTTTGGTTCTGAGACTTGAATTCACACTTGCGAGGCAGGTGCTCTACCATGTAAGTGATGTCCCCACCTGTTTTGGCTTTAGTTATTTTGGGAGTAGGGTCTTGTGGGATTTTAAAATTTGTTGTTGTTGTTCAGGGATGATCAGGATCTTTCTGTCTCTACCTCCTAAGTAATTAGGATCATAAACATGACCTACCATGCCTAGCTCAAACTGTATTTTAAGAGGATGTTTTCCCTGGAACTTTGTAGGCAACATCTTTGTATTTCACTGTTTTGATGTGGGGGACAAATGTCTGTTTCTGAACTATTTCTGAGGCAACAGGTCATGTCCTGAGTGGTACTTCTGAAACAAAATTTGAGGTACTGTTAGAAAAGGATGTATCTGAAAAGAGTATCCATCTTGTTGGCTACTACCTTAGTTTCTGCCAAGCTTCCTCTTTTGTACTTCTGCCTGTGTCCAGCCCCCTCTCATCCTATCTGTGTTCTGGTACCTGGTTTAGTTCACATGATGACGTGTGGTGGCACATGAGTGATGAGTATATTAAATGGCAGCCTATTGCCTACTGAAAAAGACTCTGACCTTTAACTCCCATGCAAGACAATCCCAGTACATTCTTTCAGATTCATCTTCTAATTGGCTGCACTGGAAGGTAGAGGCCAAAGGATTTGCTGATGCATTGATTAGGTATGAAATGCCTGTCTCTATCATAAGAGAAATAATAAAAGAATGAGGCATGATAATAGTGAGTCTTCACAGAGAGAACTTAATTTAGTTGTGAAAGAAATAGCTGTCTTTGACCAAGGAATATTTTTAAATGTGGTTACCAAAAATATGAAAACTTCTGAGATTATTTAAAACACTGAAGAGCCAGAGATAAAGCTTATCATCATACCAAGGCCCCAGGTTCAATTCCCAGCACTACAATAAAATGCCAAATAAGTGACAAGTTAATAAAACCAAAAGGGATTTCTAGGCATCTGTCACATTGTTTACTGCTGTAGAATGTCTATAGTATAAACTTTTTATAGTATAAATCTTTTTGTAGATACTGATTAGTGACAATTTTTTAATTTACTGTATTAAATAAATTAAAACTTTTGAATTTTGCTAAATTTATATATGGTGTTGGCATTTAAGAATGATTTCTATTTGTTTGTGCCAATACTGGGGCTTGAACTAAGGGAGTCTCATTCTCATTTGCCTTTTTCTCAAGGCTAGAGCTCTACTGCTTGAGCCACAGTACCACTTCCAGCTTTTTGGTGGTTAATTGGAGATAAGAAGCTGATGGACTTTCCTTCCCAGGCTGGCTTCTAATTAGGATCCTCAGATCTCGGTTTCCTGAGTAGCTAGAATTATAAGCATGAGCCACCAGCATGTGGGGGGAAAAACATTCTTTCTATTTTGGGCAATTTTTGGCATGTTCTATGGGTTGCCTAAAATGTGAACATGTCTTCTTTCCATTAATAAAACGAAGGCAAGTTTATAAGAATATGAGCATAGATAGTTCAACAGAACAAAACTGCCTGTTCTCTGTATCTCTTCACTACTTTCTTCTGTCTGTCCAGCGAGGCTAGCAAGTGTGTCCACCATAAGCATTTACAACAACACTGGAATACAAATACGTATCCTGGTGATGGAATAGTACAGTTGCTCCTTCAATGGCAGCCACGTTGAATGAACTGACAATGGTTGCAGCAAAGTCCATGCTTGCACATTCAATCTGAAGTCCTATTTGGGGATGTTTATCCATCCTGCCTTGTGCCCCTCTCGTCACTTCCATCTTGAATGTGGTAGCTTCTAGAAACAGCAACTTCTCTCTCACTTGTCTTTGCTTAGGAAGACATTGACTGGTAACCTGTGACGTTTTCATACTAAAATTCCCTTTCTCTGAGTATAATTAGATCCATTTCCTGTTATATCTGTCAATACACAAGGCTGAGTTTCCATTGCTCGGAAGGTGCTATGCACACCGTCCTCATTCACTGAGTTGTCACTGAGCATTTCCAGGATGGATGCTCGGAGCTTTGTCGCTCACCCTTGGAAGACACCAGCCTGCAGGGCTTTGGAGGGGGCTGGGTACTAATTTGCCCCAGTTCTTGGGTGCCAGGAGAACACAAGTGTGGCAGAGGAGTACCTAGACCCAGTTCATTCTGTAGTCTACTTGGAAAGCCCAATGATGAAGATGCTGGTATTATAGAGAGCCAGCATTCTCGTGGACAATGTGCATCAAGTGTGGGCCTTAGGACACGAGAGGGCTGGTGATTATCCATTGTTCCTTGTTGGCTGTTTATAGCTTTCTCTTTTCCTCTGTGTGTCCTTTCAGTAACACATCAGAGTTCAACTCACAAAAAGCAGTCCTTAAAAAGGGAGTCATTTTTTTTTTTACCCAAGATTAAAATGTTTGAGAATGCTCCCATGTTACATTAGGTGGTATCTTCCAAAAAAGATGAGTTAAGATGGGCACAGTAGCTCACACCTGTAATCTCAGGTACTCAGGAGGACTGAGGACAGGAGGATTTCACTTCAAGACCAGCCCAGGCAAAAACATTAAGATGACACTATCTTAAGAAAAAAAATCCAGGCTTGGTGCTTCACATCTGTAATTCCAGTTAGCATGGGAGGTGTAGGTAGAAGAATCATGGCCAGATGCTAAACCTGGACAGAGAGACGCTATTCAACAAATAATGAAAGCCAAAAGGGCAGGGGACATGGCTCAAGTAATAGAATGTCAGGCTAGTAAATGCAAGGGCCTGAGTTGAAACCCCAGCACTACCACCACCACCCCTCAAAATGGACAACTTACCAAGTGGGAGATATAAATAAAATGTAAATATACCCCTGTACACACAAGCACATTTATATACATGGGGACATATGTACATGGTTATATACACAGAGAACTTTAAATTCCATGTATGAAATCAGTGATTGTTTTAGCTGAGACTTTAGCACAGGCACATCAATGAAGAAGGAACAAGCAATGTGCAAGTTTCATTCTCTGCTCTTTTGCTAGTGACTACTCTTATGAAAAGCAGGTTGCCAAATTAGGAGAAGCACTAAGTACACAGGGAATGATCGTATCATTACAGCATGCTCTAGAGTGTGCCTTTTGAAACCTTGTACAAATTTCTGTGACCCTTGTTTTCCGCCCATACCACTCATCCATTGAGTGCGTCTGCGTGGAAGTTTCAGTGGGGAAATACTGTTGTTGTTTTTATATAAAGGTTGGATTGATAAACTTCAATATAAACAAGCTCATTCAAAGGGGAAAAAGGCAATCAGATCGTCAAAATGGCAAGTAGAAGGAGAAGCTGCTGGGATAGAGGAAATAAATGTGACACTTTTGACATTCTGTTTAAATAGGCGAAGTGGCCCGCTGTCGACTTTCCAAGTGCTCATTTGGCTTGCATTGGGCATACAGATGCTCCCCGTGATGGTTGCTATGGAAACTGAAACCTTTTTCATCAGTCTGGTTTCGTTGCTATGGTGTGTTTCAGGGCTGCCACGTGTAAACTTTCATAGGAAGGGTCATTTATGCTTTCTGTGATCATGTAATGAAGCATGTCCATTCCACGTTCACCAAGAAAGTACAACATGGAATAAGGCATGGACACTAACACCAGTTGGTATGCACAATGGTTGGACTTAACCTCACGAATGGGAGGATTGCAGTTCAGGCTGGCCTAGGCATAAAGCAAGATCCTACCTAAAAAATGACCAATCACAAGAAGGGCTGGAGGTATGGCTCAGGTGCTAGAGTGCCTGGCTAGGAAGCACAAAGTTATGAGTTCAATCCTCCCTGCACCCCCAAAAATCCATACATATGCATTGTGTATGTGTCCAGTAGGCTTTTGAAATATTAATAGAACAAATGTTTTCTTTTGGTGGTACTGGAGGATGGACTCAGGATGTTGGGCTTTCTAGGCAATCACTCTGCCTAGAACTGCCTCCAGTGCTTTTACTTTTTACCTTGTTTTTGAGAAGAGTCTCACTAACTTTTGCAGAGGCTGGGGAATGCTCTCCTGCTAAACTACACCCTCAGTCCTAATAAATTAGTTTAAAGGTTAACACGAGTAGTCCTTTTTTGTTATGCTTAGGAATTAGTATTTCTCTGTCAGTCTTCCTGAACTCTTTATTTGTTAAATATAACTTTAGACAAGGTAACTAAAACATGTATGGAAATAAAAACTTTTCAAGGCCTGTATTTTAGACTGGGGGTTTAGCTCAATGAGAGATGACTACCTAGCATGTGTGAGGACCTAGGATTGATCTCAATCAGTATTAAAAGTAGATAGATAGAACTATACTATTATTTCTTCTTCCTCTTCCTCTTCCTCCCCTGCCTCTTCCTCCTTCTTTTTCTTCTTTCTTTGGTCTAGTCCTGAGGCATCAACTCAGTGCCTGGGTATTGTCCTTGAGTTTTTGTGCTCAAGGCTAGTACTCTACCACTTGAGCCACAGCTCCCCTTCTAGCATGTTTGGTAGTTTATTGGAGATAAGAGTCTCATGGGCTTTCCTGCCCAGGCTGGTTTCAAATCATGGTCCTTAGATCCCAGCCTCCTGAGTAGCTAGGATTACAGGCAGCGTGCTGCTCTAGATATCTTCTAGTGTAAATTAGATTTGTAAATGAGAAGATGTTGTCTTGACATTGACAAACTATTGAAAGCTCTTTGTGCACGTCTGGGTTTTGAAGAAGTAGGATTTTAAAAATTATTTTTCCTTCTATGATTTTTAAAATCAACATACACTAATTGTGGGGAGATTCATTGTGACATTTCTGTACACACATGCATAGTAACCCAATCACTCACACCCCCCACTCCTCTTGCTCCCTGTCCCCTGCTAGCCCTGTTGTACTTCCCTATCATTTGTGTGTGTAGTGTGTGTTCATTTGTACCAAGGGCTTTCACCCTGATATTTTAGACAGGTATATAGTATATTGTAATCAGAATGACATTGCTATAGCTTTCTCTTTCCTATCCCCCCACCTCCCCCTCGCAAGCCTCCTGTCAATCAACAGCCTTCACTCAGATTCGTATTCTCTAACACTGCCAGGCACTGGAGGCCTGTTCCCAAGAGAAGTCTGGCCAGTATTGATGAAAGGTCCTTTGCATTCACAGAGGGGAAAATGTCACAGCCCTCAGTTTGGAAACGTACTGTGACCACATTTTCAATGGCTCTAGGTAGGGCTTCACAGGCAGGACTGGCACCTGACAGGCAAGTCTTTTAGTTCCCATTAAGATACACCCAAGCTAGGCACCTATGGCTCACACCTGTAAGCCTAGCTACTCTGGAGGCTGAGATCTGAGGATTGCAGTCAGTCTGAGAAGGAAAGCCCATGAGACTCCTACCTCCAATTAACTACCAAAAATGCTAGAAGTGGAGCTGTGGCTCAAGTGGTAGAGCATCAGCCTTGAGAACAAAAGCTCAGAGAGGATCTGAGTTCAAGCCCCAGGATCAACACAACACACACACACACACACACACACACACACACACACACACAAACACAAATATATCTAAGTTGGTGACTGTAGTGAACATTAAGCCAGTCTAAGTATGTTAAAGGGATAATGTAGCTCCAGAATAGAAACATCCATGCATCCATACACATAAGTACATCTATATATTGATAAAAAATGTACATAGAAGAATTTTATGTGATCATTTGCATGATCAAGGGCTGAGACTGGAAATTGCATACCACACTGGATCTAATCCCCCTTGAAGAAAGAGGCATCTTGTTCCAGTGACTTGGGACTTCACAGGGCTTGTGCAGGTGGTGAGTGTGTACAGGAAGTAAGAGTACTATGCACAACTAACAACCTGGGGCTGCCAGACACTAGTGGCTCACATCTATAATCTTAGCTACTCAGGAGGCTGAGATCTGAGGATCACAGTTCCAACCCAGCCTATGCAAGAAAGTCTCTGAGACTCAGATCTCCAATTATCCACCAGAAAACTGGAAGTGGAGCTATGGCTCAAATAGCCTTAAGCCAAAGAGCTCAGCTTAGGCCCCTAGTTCAAGCCTCATGACTTACAAAGTAACAACAAACACCCCTTGGGATTTAGGGCTATAGAAAGACTTGGTGTGAGTGCTGTCCAGGCCACCCTCTAACTGAAACAACCTTGGTTATATTTGCTTATCTTTGCCAAGCTTCAACTTCCTTGTCTGCAAATGGATAAAGACACTAGCTCCTAGATATGTGATTAGTACCAAATAGTGTTCATGTTCTCATTACAATTTATAGGTAACTTAACTTTCCCCAGCTTACTTCATTTTATAATGATCAATAATCCCCCCTTTAAAAATTAAATGAAGCCATAACAAAAAAGACATAGAGGACATTTAAGTGTTTCTTAATAAGTGAAAGAAGCCAATCTGAAAGTTATATTTTATATGATCATAACATCATAACATAACATCATCTTGAAAGGGATAAAAATGTAAAATCAGTGGCTAGCTGAGGTTGGGGAAGGAAGGAAGGAATGGATAAGCACAGAGGAATTTCAAGGCATTAAATAGACTCTGTAAATTGCTGTAATGGTGGACATGTGTCATTCTACACTTGTTCACATCCATTGAGTGTACAATACAAAGAGAAAATCCTAATGCAAACTATGAAAAAATATAGTAATAATGGGAATTTAAATGTCTTCAAGTAACAATGAAATCTCTAAAATGTAAATGATTCACTGCAGATAGAAGTGAGGGCCTTGCATGTTCTAGGCTATTACTGCCTGAGTAAAGTGTCTATTTTGCGTGCATATATAATGGAAAGCAGAACAATGGAGTGGGTGCAGTTTATAGCTTTTGGTCAAAATCATGGGACCAACCATTCCATATTTGCATGCCTCTGGACTAGTCTCTCTGTTCTTTTTCTTTCTTCTTGCCGGTCCTGTGGCTTGAACTCAGGGCCTGGGCGCTGTTCCTGAGCCTCTTTGGATTCAAGGCTAGCACTCTACCACTTGATCCACAGAGCCACTTCTGGCTTTTTCTAAATAGTTTGTTGGAGATGAATCTCATGGACTGTCCTGAGCGGGCTGGCTTTGAGCCGTGATCCTCAGATCTCAGCCTCCTGAGTAGCTAGGATTAAACTGCTATGTGCTCATGTCTAAACAGGCAACACTGTGTGACCTTAATGTGTAAGTGCAGTTGTATGTATTTAATGAGGGATTCTTGGTAGAGAACCAGAGAAACCAAAGACCGCAGGAAGAGGAAGATGGGAAAGAACAGAGTGCTCTGGGGGCTCAGCGGGAAGTTCCTCCCTAGGGCACTGTGTGACCCTCTGTTTAGACATTTGTGCCATCTCTGAAACCTTTAGCCTTGGAAGGGCATAGTTGCCTGTTCCTTATATAGACATTTGTTAGGAAGTAGGTTGACTCCCTTCTATTTTGAAAAAAACTGTATCATGCTATTTTTGAGTTATATGGGGGAAAAGGAGACAAAGAATGATAAATTGTGTGTCCATCACCCTGCCTTATAAACCAGGTTCATTTTCATAGCTGACATGGAGTCCCTTTCTCAGAGACTGCCTCCTCCTTGCACAGACAGAAACCACTGACCTAAATTTAAGCCAGCTCCATGGAATGTAAACTAGTTTTTAATATGGGTATACCTCTTAGATATAAATTAAACATATACCACCTTGGTGGATATATTTTCCTATAAAGTGTATTTATATTGTTCAGCTTTATATAAATAGAATATGGTAGTGTGCTCCTAACACGCCTGTTCTGTTAAACATGGTTGTAATTCATCTGAAGTGTTACACACTTGTTTTCAGTCAGTATTCTATTATGTGACTATGGCACATTTAACTCACTACATCATTTAGATTAATTCATTCAGTTACTTTGTTTGCCCTTCCTTGCTCCCTCATTTCCTCCTTCATTCTTTCCCTCTCTTCTATTACCAACAGATGCAATATCTTGGCACAAATATGCAGACTTTCCTCTAAGCTGATGCTTTGGCCAGCTTTCCTGGGTTATTGCATAGGTAGAAATCACTATTTTGACATGCTGTTCATAGCTGCAGCATTCAGCCCAAACCCCACAGCTGTGTCAACCAATAGCTCAAGTCATTCTTGAACTCTTCTGCTCTATGGCCCGAGTTAGGAAGTTCTCTTTAAAGGCATACCTTCGACTAGAATGGTTCACTTGGAAAAGCATGCGTATTTTAAACTTGCCTGCATAATGCTAGCTCATTCTCCCTTAAATAGTTGTAGCAGTTTTACATGTTGACTTGCAGTGCTAGGTTCTAATTCCCACTCTTCCTTATCAAAACCTGAAAATGTCAGATCTTGAATGTTTTTTATTAGTATAATCTTCTGCTTTTACCCCTTGTCATCCTATCTTGCTATATTTTATGTTGTTTATGGATTTGTAAATAACTGTTTATATATCTGTATTCTTACACTCATTCTTTTCAGTTTTATGTCTTGCAACTATATATTCCCAATAAAGATTCAATTTATGTCTTTATTTTTGAAGAATGACTTCAAAATTGGGATACTGACAAGTTTAGCAGTTTTCCCTTTGAGCATTTTTAACTTTCTCATTTTTCTTGTGAAAAATCTTTTCCTCATAAGAGAAAAGCACAGTATTTTTCTATATTTTAGTCTTTTTATTATCTTTTTGTTGAGACTAAGAGGGAAGAATCTAATTTTGCTTTCTATTTGATTCATTACTCTAGGACCAGTTATAAAATGTTTACTTTTCCCTCACAGATGGTCAAAGACAGCTCTTCCATCTATCAAGTGCCTATTGGGGTTTTATTTTTAAGTTTGGCAAGAACACACATTGCACACCCTCACCCAGCTCCATCACCTGGTTCTTGTTTGTTGCCGACAACAAGCCTATAAGCTTACAAATAAAAAATAATTTTCTTTATAAAAAACAAAGTGAAAATAAGAAACAATGCCTCTCTCCCTGCTGCCAACTCTGAAACCACTGGATAGAAAAAAAGAAGGAGACTTAAATTATGAACCAAGCTGGAAGAGAGAGAAAGCATCACTATCAGCGAACAGTATAGGGTACTTTGACCTTCAGTCAAATACATTAGAATGTTTTAACTCTTAGGGTGACATGTGTAGAATGTTTGGCACAGAGAAGAGGCAAAATTGAGTCCTGATGATCACAATGAAAGTAATGCCGCTTGCCCAAATGGATGTCTCATTTAAGAGAATGAGTTTAAGATTCTTAGGACTCATTGGTTGGAGATTTGCTAATACACTGTTCATTTTCAGATAGCTGGGGTGCTCCTCACTTTCCCACATAGCTTTATGCCAAGTCATTTCACAGCAGCAGTGACATCTAGTGTTCGTTCCCAGAATAGCAAGACCTCCGTTTGAAGTAAATGTCTATTTCCCCAAGCAGTCTACCAACCCCATTCCTCCACCCTCTGACTTTTCTCAGTTTTGAAGCACATCACATTTACGTAAGTCAGAAGGACTAGTTTGTCCCAGATTCTTATAACCATTCCACAGGTCTTGTCTGGGAGACTAGACATTTTTCTTGTATTTTGGCTCTGCATCAGCAAGTACTGAACTCCAAGATCTCTTGGGAATAAGTCATTTCTGGGACCAATCTGAGGATTTTAAGTGAGGAAAAAACCAAAGCAAAAAAAAAAACCCTTTTAAATATTTTAAAAAGGACACGAACTTAATACTCGGATTTTTCTTATAATGTATTTTAACACCACAAAAAATGAGCGTTTTGAATTAGAGGTGATTGGAAAGGTCTTTAAAAAATGAAAATGAAATTCACCAAGCTCTTTGGTTCAGTGTGTTCTGACTTTAGCAATTGGTTGCCAGATAACTTTTTTCTTTAGTGTTTGAAGTTTCACGAAGATTTATTTTATTTGTACTTCTTGGTGAACCTAGCATTGGGAAATTAAGTTGAGTTTGAGAAAGAAGAAAAGCCTTTTAAGTGATTTTCTGTCTTCCTCCCCTCTCATTTCTTTCCACTGCTCACTCCCCAAGCCATGTTGAATGAAGAGCAGCCTATGCTTTGCTTTTAGTCAAATATTGGGGTGGCTTTTATTGTTTGTTATTTAGGTTAAGTCTTGGTGCTTTTATGCTAGGCTGTGACTCTTGTGTTCATTATTTTGTGAACTTGAAGATTCGCATTGGAGTCATAATGTAATCATCTCCTGATATGTCTGAATGTTTTCTGAGATTCTTGAGTGTGTATTTTTATCTGGTGATCTATTAGAAGAAGAGCTTTCCTATGGATTTTTTTGGTCCTTCAGGCTCCAAGATAACATATGTAGGGATTCTTTTTTAATTAGTGAACATGTCTTATGCTTATGTTCATTGTTATTGGTACCTGACTTGTTAGTGAAAGCAGAAACAGTAGTAGAATACGTCCCTCTCAGTGCCTTAACAGACACACACACACACGCACACACATGTGTGTGTGTGCACATGCATGCACAAGGCCTGTGTGCTGATGCTGAACTTTTATTTGTTCAAGGTTAGCTCTACTTTGTTTTATTTCTGGTTAATTAGAGATAAGAATCTCCCAGATTTTCCTGCCCAGGAACCTTGATCCTCAGATCTCAGCCTTCCGAGTAGCTAGGATTATTGGTGTAAGCCACCAGTGCTCAGCTCTTAAACACACTTTTTGTAAAATACATTTCAAAAAAATAGCTTGCACAGCTATCAGTGCCCTAAATGCTAATCTGTAGATTGGAGCTGGGGAATTGTAGCACCATCTACTGATGCCTACCCTTTCCCTGCAGTCCATCATGAAGTTTAAAATCCCCCCAAAACATTTTACGTGAAAAAGAGTGATTCATGAATCCTTCAGATTACTCTAAAACAGGTATTTATAAACTGTTTCTTAAAAGTAAGCATAAATAAGTATATTAAGTTACTGATTTCTGCCTGGGATTGAGGCCAATGACAATGCAGAAAGCTATCCAGCAAAATGGAAATTGTACAAATCCATTCCCTTTAACTAGTTCACCTATTGGGCTTGGTTGACCTGTTGCCTTAGAGATACCACAATGATCCTTCTTTCATATTCATTCACTTTCTAATATATTTATTGAACACTAGCATATGCTATGACCCATGTATATGAGAGAATATTGCAAAGCACATTTGCCTTGCCAGAACATTTCCTGCATACATGGAACTTGTATAATAGTTAGAGGGAAATATTATGAACAATAAACATCATGAAGAATTTAACTATTCAGTATGGCAGCTTATACCTGTTATAGGAAATAAGAAAATGGAGATCAGGATAAGAAACCAGGCATTTTCGTCGTTAAGTGGGGCAGTCAAGATGGTCTTTGTTGAAAGAGTGACATTTGAGCCCAACTCGAGGTGAGAAATACTTGAAAGGGCACTTCTGGAAGGGGGACCCAGCACTGTGAAGGCCCACAGAGCAGGTGCACGTGGGTTGAGACACATCAAGGTGGCCAGTATGGCTGTGGCCAGGAGACTGAAGGGGGTGAGGTGACAAAGGGAAGCAAGCCATCTCATACCCTAAGTTTAGTTGTTGTTCTTCATCTCTACCCCAGGAAACACCTGCATTTACATTATCCTTCCTGGACCTTTCTTGCTTATAGCAGTTTTGCACATTTCACTTTTCAGTAGGCGTGCACACCATTATGAAGAGCCAGTTATATCTTTGGTCTCATAGTTGCTCATAACTGATGTATCTTTCTCATGGCACATTTTGTAGGGTCTTCTAGAAGTGTGGGGGATCCTGAATATTTTTTGCTTCCATACCAGAGCATCAACTCAGGGGCCTTGCCCTTGGACTGCTTAAGCTACACCTCCAATCCTTGTGCTTTTGGGCAGAAGGGTCTTGAGCTTTTGTCTGAGTCATAATCCACCTACCTCCTGCTCCCAAGTAGCTGGGATTACAGGTATGAATGACCATGCTCAGCCACAGGATTGAAGTCCACTGGATGGTAGGACTAAGGACTCTGATGAGTCCACGGCTGGAGGCAGAACACTGTGGATCAAGAAGGTCATTATTGATTTAGAGAAATATTTTTTGTTTGATTAATTTTGACCAAATGTAAGTTCTTTGAAATCTGAAGCTGTTTTAGGGACTAATGGGAGTGCTAATGTGAAGTTTTAAATTGAATTCAGCTGAACAGTCTACTAATTATGTCCCATAGACAGAGATTGTTTTTTCTCAATATATTGGTCACCCTAGGATTAATTCAATTGAAATGGTAAAAGTTACAGATTGTTCACATTTCAGATTACAGTGGATATTAAAGATTATGTTATAATTTGTTAATTCCATAAGTACTATTGCCATTCACTCAGTTGTGTGTACATGTGTTCACATGTTTGTCTGTCTGTCTGCCTGCTTGCCTGAAATGTATCTTCTTCTGAAAATATTTTTTCCTCCAGAATGCTGACTGGTTTTTTTCCACTCTTGTCCTTATAAGAAGTCAAGTGAGTTGCCAAGAGTGCCTGGTTATGATGTGTTCCCTTTCCCCTCCAGTACAAAAATCACTCGGCAGACATTGTTCTCTGATGCTGGGAAAGAAGCAATTTGAGCTAGTGGTGAAAATGAGGCATCAGATGACTTGATGATTTAGTTTGCAGGGGCTGTTGGCAATGATATTTGACCTTCTTAGAAAGGACATGCTCAATAGACTGGCTTTTAAATACAGTTATTAGGGAGGGCTGCTTCTAATCTTTGTACCATGCTTCTCTTAAGGAGTACAGCCCTGGAAAAGGCTGCCTAGAACAGAACTAGCAGAAAAGCATCACAGAGATTCCCCCTGGCTCTGTATGTCATTGATTCAGTAGGCAGTTGCAACCAAACTCAGATGTTACAAACTTGGGTTTGTTTTTGTTTTTGATACTGGTCCCAGGGCTTGAACTCAGGGTCTGTGCACTTTTCCTAAGCTTCCCCCCGCCCCTCAAGATTAGTGTTCTACTATTTGATCCACAGCTGCATTTCTTGGTGGTTAATTGGAGATAAGAGCCATATAGACTTTTATACCTGGGCTGGCTTTGAACCACAGTCCTCAGATCTCAGCCTCCTGAGTAGCTAGGATTACAGGTATTGGCCACTGGTGCATACCAGTAAATTTTTTTGTCTCTAGATTTCTCTGGCCTTTAATAGCTCCTTATTAGAGTCCATCTGTCTCTGGCTATTATAGACTATTACTGACTGTTACTATTGGCTAACTTTTCTTAGGCTTGCCTTGGACAAATTTTACTTCCCATCATGACTTCTCTTCCCAACTACTAAGATATCACTATTGGTGCTTATTTTTATAGTCCAGTGAACCCTAAGGGATGAAGTTTGAATTGTTCCCTTTTATGGGAAACCACAGGTAATCTTGCATGCAATGGAGAGTAGTTAACCTGGGTAGGGGGTGGAGCAATTCCTGCATGGCTGGCTGCTTTACTGTAGGAGAGAGAGAAGGGCTCAGAAGGAGAAAGGGAAGATCATGCAGAGAAAGCCAGGGTGTATTGTAATCCATTATAACAGATTCACTCCAAAGTTCTTCATCAGACCACTAAAAATCTGGAAGGGGAACTATGGCTCAAGTGGTGGAATGACTGCCTAGAGCAAAAGAAAGCTCAGGGACAGCACTCAGGCTCTGAGTTCAAGGCCCAGTACCAGCACACACAGAAACATATAAGTAGATTGGCTGTTATTCATATGCACGCCCTCATTTGCTAACTTCTAGAACTGTTTATTTCCCTATCAGAATTCATTCAGTTGCTTAGGAGATTCAATGTTAGAAATGTTTTGCTTTTGAGCATTTAAAGATTTTTGTAAAAAACCTTGAGGTACTCATATAAAAAGAAGCAAAATGTTTAGAAAAAACATCTCATTCTCTGGTATAATACACCTTTTTGTCAATTCATTGGCCTGTTAGTTTGTATTATGTCTTTATAAAAATCTGGCCAATACTTTTACTTTTGAAAATGACCACTGACCAAATTGTGACTGCAGTGGTTTCTTATGATGGAGGTGTGCTCGTCAGTGATTTAAGAGAGATCAGACAACTTGAATTTCACCATCTGGGATCCTGAGGGTTGACTAGCAGTAGGCTGTGACCCAGTAGCTGCTAACTTCACAGAGAAAGAAGAATGTGGCATTGGGGAACCTCTTGATGACATGCACAGCCCTCCTTTGAAATGTCCTGCAAAAGGTACTCCCCAACCTCTATCTCCATGTAAAGGTGAAGCCAACTTTAATAATAAGTCCATCAAGACAACCACTGCAGCCAGTTGCCAGGGGCTACTCCAGAGGCTGAGTTCTGAGAATCTTGGTTCAAAGCCAGCCTGGGCAGGGAAAATCTGTGAGACTCTTATCTCCAATTAACCACCAGAAAACTGGAAATGGAGCTGTGGCTCAAAGTGGTAGAGTGCTAGCCTTGAGTGAAAGAGCTAAGAGAGTATTCAGACTGCATTCAAGCCCCATGACTGATCAAAGAGAAAAGGCCCTGCGGCTGCTATTTTATATACATATAGACAGAAAAGAAAACCATCAAGCAAAACTTAGAAACATGATATCTTCTCCCCAGGACAGTACTTGACAATATGATAGCTAAAAACTTGAAATGTATCAGTAGGATCTCCACAGTATTACAGAATAGTGACACCCAAGGAGGTGAACACTTTCTTGGATGTTCTCAAATGTTTAATCAAAATCCAAAGAATTGGATTCCTCCAGCTAAGTTCTGAGCATTAATTTTTATTTTTATTTTTATTTTTTGGCCAGTCCTGGGCCTTGGACTCAGGGCCTGAGCACCATCCCTGGCTTCTTCCCACTCAAGGCTAGCACTCTGCCACCTGAGCCACAGCGCCCCTTCTGGCCGTTTTCCATATATGTGGTGCTGGAGAATTGAACGGAGAGCTTCATGTGTAGGAGGCAAGCGCTCTTGCCACTAGGCCATATTCCCAGCCCTGAACGTTAACTTTTTTTTTTTTTTTTTTTTTGGCCAGTCCTGGGCCTTGGACTCAGGGCCTGAGCACTGTCCCTGGCTTCTTCCCGCTCAAGGCTAGCACTCTGCCACTTGAGCCACAGCGCCGCTTCTAGCCGTTTTCTGTATATGTGGTGCTGGGGAATCGAACCTAGGGCCTCGTGTATCCGAGGCAGGCACTCTTGCCACTAGGCTATATCCCCAGCCCGAACATTAACTTTTAAACACAAGAATGTTGTCATGTATTTTTTAATCTGTGCACTTTATTAATACGTGGGTGGAGAAACATGCAGAACAGAATCCTTCTATACTGACCTTTCTTTATTTGGTTTTGCAATTAGACATTCCCAGTGCCCAGTAAGGCCAGGAATTCCAGCACTTGGGAGGCTGAGGCAGGAGTATCAGTATCACAAGTTTGAAGCTAATCTGAGTTATATCATAAGACCCTGTCCCACCCCTAATGCAAACAAAAAACATTAACCAAAACCAAATGGAAACTTTTCTGCTAGGAATGTAGCTCAAGGAGAAAGCACTTGGCTAAAACGCGCGAGCCCCTACCTATCCTTAGAACAGCCTCCTCCATGAAAAAGAGACGTTTTTAAAAACTGAAAGCAGTCATTTTCTTTATAAAGCTATTACATGTTAACTAATGTTCAACAGTACCAAAGCGTCTTTATTACTAGAACATGCCATTACTAGAATGTTAATCTCATTTTTACTCTTGAAAAATGCTGTGATCATATTAAGAATTCTTGTCTTTAATTTTAGATACAGAATTCCACTGCAGAAATGTTTCTTTCTACTTTTTCCCTTGAATTTTTTCTGTCTAATAAAACAGAGATCATCTATGTTTCAGTGAATAAAAGTTCCCATTTTCTGGAAGCTATATATTTCACTATATATCATACATATGATAGAAAATAAGTACAATCTACCCTTCTAATAATGCCATTTTGTCTTAAAACAGGGAATATATTTTTTGCTCTAAAAAAGTGGATCCATTTAAATCTTTGACAATAATAAAGTTTCATTTGATAAGTACTACATTTCAGTGGACCTGGAGAATAATAATACCAATTTAAATAAAAATGCAGGTTGAGCATTAAGTACAAAATAAGATGCTTTGGACCAGAAGTGTTTTACCCTTTAATGCTGATTTTTTTGGTTTGGTTCTACAATATTTGCATATATCTAATGAAGTGTCTTGGAGATAGGGCTCAAATCTAAACAATAAAGTTAATATTTAGCCTGGATGCAATTATATTATTTATTTGAAATAGTTTTCATACACAGTCAAATTTGTGAACGTTGAATCATGAGCTGTAGAGTCAGGGAGGTTTTGGATTTTGAAGCATTTCAGATTTTGAATTTTTCAAATGAGGCATTCAACCTGTGATATTCCCTTGCAGTTTTGTCCTCTCCTAAACTCTCATCTATTTCTTGCTTTCTTCTTTTTATTTAAAGAATTTTTGTTAGACTATATGAGTTATCCAAGGTAAAGTTTCACTGTGAAATTTCCATCCACCTATAAGTGTACCCCATTAAAGTAACTCTCTACTATCTTAAAAAAAAACCAATTCCAACACATTTCTTTGTTCTGATTTCATTTATGCATAAAAATTATGTGGAGCATATTCACTCCTTCCCCTTCCCTCCCAACAAATCCTGCTTTAATTCTCCCTCTAATCTTTATTCTAAACCTTGTTTTTAATTAATACCACTATTGAGTGTATTGAATGGCTCTAAGAATGGGAACAAACATAAGAAATGCAGAAAGAAACACGTTTGTGTTTCAGTCCTATTTGGCTTACATACTATTCAGCATTCCCTTTGGGGGTCTTTTCCTTCTTTCTTCATCTCTTCCCAACTTCTTCCTTCAAAAGAAATGTCTGGTTTCTTTTCTGTCTCCAAACTCAGCATGCTAATAGGAAGCAGGTTTACTCATGTACATAGGCAGTTAATTCTGAGAAGCGTGTTTTGTATGAAATGAAAGGAATTCCATTCTAGTTGATAAAACACTGCTTGACTACTTACAGACCTTCATTTTCTAGCTGCCCTCTGTTTTCCAAAGAATTTTCCCCCTCTAACCCATGAAGGACTGGAGCAGATGTTTATTTCATTGTCGTGAGACTCAGATAGCTAGAAAAATTTGGATCATGTTCCAAAGTTTGTCCTTGGTGGAGGGCGGACATGAACCGAGTCTCCTGCATGGGACAGTAGGAGGTGTGCTTGTTTCTTGGAGTTCATTCTGATAAACTCCCTTCCAAGGCAACAACTCTATGACAGCCATCCATGGTGAGGAAAGCCAAATTGAAGTCCAGCCAAGTTGCTGGATGATTGGAACAGAAATAGCTTCAATAGCCTGAGCCCTCCAGTTCTACCACATCTCATCTACATCTTGACACAAACATTTGTCTGCACCCCAGTCTATGAGCGAGTGTGGCCAATTACCAGATGAGCTTAGAATGGACTCCAAAGATGGCCGCATGCCTCGTCCTTCTCCAAGGTCTTTGTTCTTGTCCAATGTCAGCCAACTCTGTTTGCTCAAGGCCAAGGTTGCGTGATTACTTAGTGTAGACATTTGCTTTTCTTCATTATATATGGCCTGTTGTTTCTCTAGCTTCTGGCTCTGTATAATAAGCTTGAAAGCTTATGATCTATCCTATTCGTTCATGTCCTGTGCGTTGGAAGGAGTCAATAAGACCTTTTCCCTGGCAGAAGAGAATAGAAGGTAAAGAGTAGATATGTGCCAATGATGTCAAAATCATATCACCAGCTTCCAATACATTAAATCCCAATGCAACCTTCCAGGTTGCTTCAGAAGCATTATGAAGGCTTTTGCAGTAAATGTCATAGGCTTCTGTTTCACAGAACTTGGACGAGATTCTTAGAAATATGCTTGGTAGAGAATCATTCCAGGAATGGCTGCTAATGGGCTCTCATTTCAATCATGTTCAAATATTTTCAGTATTTTCTCTGGGGGTAGCAGGTTGGTAATGAAGACAGAGAATTATAATTTGTATTCATTGGCCCTGCCTCATTCAGTAGTTGAACTCACAGAGTTTTGTTAACTTTGGAAGAGGTTGGAAGAGAAGCTAGGCATCAGTGGTTCACTCCTACAATCCTAGCTACTCAGGAAGCTGATATCGGAGGACCTTGGCTTGAAACCAGACAGGAACAACTGATTCCAAATTAACCATAGGGAAAATGCCCAGACCCTGAGTTTAAACACACACACACACACACACACACACATACACTCACACTTGCATTGAGTGTATCTTTGCCTCTTATAAAGCTACACTTCTGTTTCTATGTCTTCTCCTGTCTGGACTTTCTTCCCCAGGTCACATAGCTAAAAAGTGTCTTTCAGATGTTCCCTCAATGTCAGAAAACATTGTAGGTGTAGGACACAGCAGCTGCCCTTTAACTCCCAAGTTTGATGGTAGTACAGAAGTTGATACTATCATTATTTCCTTCACATGGTATTACTGTCCAGCCTGCATAGCCACACAAAAGGAGGAGAGAAGGTTACAAGTCCAAATCAAGGAGAAGGGGCCACTTAGTGACACTTTGGTCATTCATGGCTCTAAGGGTGGCGTTAGCTGCTCACATGAGCAAGGGTAATGACTTTACATTTCCTGAAATTTAAGAATTGTATGTCTGTCAATAGCGACTCATAGGGGGCTGGGGATATGGCCTAGTGGCAAGAGTGCTTGCCTCATATACATGAAGCCCTGGGTTCGATTCCCCTGCACCACATTACAGAAAATGGCCAGACGTAGCGCTGTGGCTCAAGTGGCAGAGTCTAGCCTTGAGCAAAGAGAAGCCAGGGACAGTGCTCAGGCCCTGAGTCCAAGCCCTAGGACTGGCCAAAAAAAAAAAAAAAATAGCAACTCATAGAGATGGAACTATGTTTTGGTAGGTGAGTCAGAATTCATTCAAACTTCAGGAGAAAAGAGAGAGGTTTGAAACATAGCCCCCCCCCCCAAGTGGTAAACAGGGCAGGTATAAAACCAAAGCCATGTGTACAAATCATGGCACAGCTTTAGAAAGGATTTATGAACCAATGGGGATGGGAAATCCAGAGATAGTATGTTAGTGTTCTTTTGAAGTTAGGCCTCAACTCCATCATCATAAAACTTGCATCATCTGCCAGGCACCTGTGGCTCATGCATGTAATCCCAACTACTCAGGAAGCTGAGATCTGAGGATCACAATTCAAAGCCAGCCCAGACAGGAAAATTCATGAGACTCAGGACCAGCAAAAAGCAAATAAATAAAAATAAACTGTTCACCTAAAGAGAGGAAGCTGATGGCATCTTCAGTGTATCATCCACAAGGAGAAAACAGTAGGAGGCAACATTTTCACATTGTTTCAAAGAGTCTTGTTTTATAGATGAGTGAAAACCCCACAGACAGACAGCTGGAATAGCTGATGTCTCATTTTGAAAAATAGCACTTTGTATGTGCTAGTACTGGGCCTTGAACTCTGGTCCTAGGTGCTGTCCCTGAGCTTTTGTGCTCAAGGCTAGTTTTTTACCACTTGAGCTCTACCACAGATCCACATCCGACTCTTTGGTGGTTAATTGGAGATAAGAGTCTCAAGGACTTTGCAGCCCAGGCTGGCTTCAAATCAAGATCCTCAGGTTCCAGCCTCCAGAGTAGCTAGAATTACAGGTATACATCTGACATCTGCCTCAAGTGGGTTTCTTTATTTTTTTCTTTTTACAGTTTTTTCTAAAATTGTTATTATAAAGATGATGTACAAAGGGAGCACAGTTACATAAGTCAGGTGAGGAGCACATTTCTTTTTTGGACAATGGCTCACCTCTTCCCTTGTTCAACTGGATTTCTAATACAGTCATGTGAGGGACATGTTATTGATATGAAAATTTAGTATTTATTTCTTTGAGTAATATTGTTATATTACCTGAAGAAAATGAGGACAAGATGTTGCTAGTCTGAAGACTAAACCCCTCATTCTAACTACACAATCTTATTTATTTATTCTTAGAAAACAAGGCTGACTGTTTCCATATTCAGGAGTAGAGGCAAAAGTTGAAAACATTAGTTGTATTTCTGCTTGGGAAAATAGCAAAGATCTAAAATTAGTCTTATTAGACCACAGATATGTAGCCAGCCAAATTTAATGTGGGATTTTAAAGTTCAAGGGGTTAAATAGTTCAAAGTAGTATGGTAAGAGAGAAAAGCAAATAAAAATGCACTTTTTTCTTTCACTTTTACTTAGTAAGCTACCAAAATTATTTAAAGAATGTATTTACATTTTTATGTTGCTACTTAGAAGTCAATGGCAATGTGGAAAAGGTACTGAGTATTAAAACGTGTTCAAAATGATTGTTTTTATTTTTAAAAAACACTCCTAGGTATTGTACTTATTACATAAATATTTTAGGGTAGAGATTCTTAATGCTTAGCTTCAGATTTTCTACATGCTTATGTTCATTTGCAGTCATGTGTAGTCAGGACCAGGAGCAAAGTTTTGATCTTAGAATATTTCTAATTATGTTATTTCTCATTGAGGTAGTCCATTAGATCCAAACTAAGATTTAGCATAGTAAATTTAGACATAGTCTCAATCTTGCCATTCTCAGAAACTGAATTATGGCATGTCACCCTTTATGTATTGAAAATAGAAATCCTCTTGGAAAATAAATGTATAGCGAGAACCTGTGGTTTATTCCTTCATAAGCCAGCCTCATGAATCCAGAAAACAGAAACGATGTTTAAGTGAGTCATTGAAGACCAGTGCTTTGTCACTGCTTGTATTCTATGCCCAGTGCTTAATTTTGTATCACACCTAGGCGAGGAAGTCACTGGCATCTTCTGATATATCATGCAAAAATGCTAACCCACTGTGAAACAGGGGAGCAGGCAAGGACACAGAACCCTAGCTCCTTCACTCCTCAACAAACAGCAACATCCAAAATGGAATTCCTCCAACAAAAGCAACAGGACTTTCAAAAATATTTCAAGTCAAGTGTGTGTGTGTGTGTGTGTGTGTGTGTGTGTGTGTGTGTGTGTATTTCCTTGCCATTACAAAAATGAAAACAAGGAGAATGAGCTCCCTCTTGTGGAGAAAATGTTTTCTGTCATACCCTGTGCTACCTTTATTTTATTTTCATGTTGTTGTTTTTTTCAGTGAAAACAAAACTAAACTAAAAACAAAAACACAGCCAAGCTCCTGACATCAATCAATAGTTCTGTGCAAATACATACCCATATTTTTTCAAAGAGGTGCACGATGTGAGGATTTCGCCATGTACTGATGTGTAATGCCATTCATGCTCAAGACCTTGCCTCTTACTGGTCATCTATATGCTCTTAGAGCATTAATGCAGCACTTTCCAACATTAAGCTCTAGTTTGTTAAAATGAGACATCTTGGATATAAGATTAATCACCAATATACCTACATCAAAAATGCTAGAGATCTGCTGGGTACCAGTGGCTCATGCTTGTAATCCTAGCTACTCAGAAGGCTGAGATCTAAGGATCATGGTTCAAAGCCAGCCCAGGCAGGAAAGTCTGTGAGACTCTTATCTCCAATTAACCAGCAGAAAACCAGGAGTGGAGCTGGGGCTAGCCTTGAGTGAAAAGCTCCATGACCCCACCCAGGCCCTAAGTTCAAGCCCCATGACTGACAAAAAGAAAGTATAAATTATCTTTTCAGCTTAATTGAAACAGATTGTGGCAAGAAGACTCAGAATGGGGACAGGTTGGTACTGATGAGTGAGGAGAGCTATTAACCTTATTAGTCCTTGCATCCGATGAGAGAATTCAAGCAAAGGCCAAAACATCCTGAAAGTGATCAGAAGGTTTATGAGGAAAGAAAAGTGGCAAAGAAAATTGTCCATGGCATTTCAGTTTTTCTTCAGCCATCTTTAGGGTATTGAGTGGAGAGTTAGGGGAAGGGGAAAAATTGCTGCATGGTTTAAAAGTCTCAGTGACGGATGTGGCCTAATCTGTATCTCAGTTCTCTGGGGTTTCAGAGAAGTTACTGGTTCCCAGGAGACAGCTTTCTCCTGCCTTGGGGTGCAGCCTGATCAGGAGAGGTCATCACAATCCTTGGGGTGATCTGTGACGCAGGGCTCTGCTGTCCTTCCTGAACCCCAGGGAGATGGCAAAGTGACGCTGGAAAGAATGGCTCAGAGCACATTCTACCACACAATGGAAGCCAAGAAGGCAGACTTTTCTCCTGCCTTTTGGCAGTTGGTGGCAGCATCAACAGTTTGCCTGTTACAAAGGAACCGTCCGTCTAAAGTGTGTTAGCCTCTCTGGTGAGAGCAATATCGGCCTTTGAGATTCAAGTACTTTCTAAGACTGCTCAATGCGAGGCATGGCAATCCCTAGGTTCAGCCTCTAGGGCCAGTCCAGACGTTGAATGACAACATTTGCACAGATCCCTTGTGATCTCATCCTCATTTTAAGTTTCCTTTGCCTTTCTCTGTTGCTTATGTCTTAACTACTACCGATCATGGGGCATATTATGTTTTTATGGCTTCTGCACAAGAGTGTTATACATTGAGGGATCTAAATGAACCGTAACCTCTTTTAAGAAAGGAAGGAAAGGGAGGGAGGAAGAAAAAGTGAAGGGAGGAATGAGGAAGGGAGGGAAAAAGGAAGGACAAAGGGGAAATGGGAGGAAAGGGAAGGAAGGGGAAGAAGAAAAGGGAAGGAGGAAGGAATGGAAAGGGAGAGAAGGGAAGGGGAAGGAGATGAAGGGAAGAGAAAGGAAAGGAAAATAAAATGGGAAAGGAAAAACAGGAAAGAATGGAGAAAAGAAGAACTGGATAAGAAGGAACGCGTGGCAGTGTACTTGACGTGTAAGTTGAGTCGGGAAGGGCGGTGAGCTCCCGCACTGGCATGTGGGGATGTCACTCAGTCTCAGCTTCTCTGTGTTCTCAGTGCACAGACAGAAAAACTCTTCTAAGAGTGATCCACATGCAAACTCCTGCCCCATTCTGGTGTGTTGCTGTGAAACAGGGCTCTTTGTGTCCTGTGTACCTTCTGCACACACTTGAATCCCCTCTCGAGACAGGTTATGGTCTCTCCTAGAAACAAAGGTATTCATCTCTCTCTCTTCTCCACTGCATCCTAATTTATGGGCACAGTCAATGTCCCTTCATGACAACTTGATGACACAGCACCCGGTGGATTGACAGCCCTTTCAAACAGCTCTCGGTCCCTTATGGATAGGTCAGAGGCACAGAAGGGTAAAGGCAGACTGTCTAAATGAAAGTCATCCTTCTGTTCTTCTCTTTCTAAGAGTTGGGATGTGCCCTTTTCTTAGGACTCTTAATTTACAAGGTGAAGAGTTCTATAGTCCCTTAGTCCAGACCTTTTGGTAAGCAACAGGAAACAGTTTCTTTTGTGAAATGGTGATCATGCCTGTGTAAATACATATTTGGGATTGACCAAACCCCTTATAAATATTGCTTTAGTTTGGAAGTTACCTTAAATTTGCCTCATTCTACTTTCCTTCTTCAAGCATATAAAAATGACCTGCAGAGATCTTGATGCAAAGCATTTGAGCCTTCTTTTGAAGAGAATGATGAGACCTTTTTTTCTGTGTGTGTGTGTGTGTGTGTGTGTGTGTGTGTTATTGTTCTTTTGGTGTGGGTAGTGGAGGAAATGTAAAAAAAAAAAGCAGGAAGAATTTGCCTTAGAGAAAGAAGTTAGAGTGGTATTCTTATTTAATACCACACGCTACCATTTGCACCAACACTAGAGCACCTCCGTTCCTATGTGAGTACATGTTTAAGTCATATGACCAACCCAATCAGAAAATTACTAGGATTACCTCTATTGTCTTCTAGAAGGGAGGACTTACTGAGAGAGAGGATGAATCCAGGTCTGAGCAACAACCAGGCTCCATCCTCCTCAGCCTTCACCATGTACCACTCAGCCTCTTGATAAGTACAAGGAAAGAACAAACCAAACTGAGCCAGGTGCCAGTGGCTTATGCTCCTTGAAGTCACCATTTTGGTGGTCCAACTCAACCCTTAACTCCCAGTACTACTATTTTTTTGTTGTTTTACATCTCTGTTAAGGATATCATTCCTTTTGTAAAACTTAACGAAAAGCAAGCTTGATAGTTAAGATAAGCAAGAAAACAGATGTTTTCACTGGGGGCAGGGGGGGAGGTCCCAAGTCTCCAGTGCTTATAAGCTTTAAAAATAATAAACCAAAAAATTACAAGCAAAGGTCACTAAACACACAAAAGTAGCAACATGGCCAATAAATGAAGAGAACTGAGTGCTCCATGTTCAAGTGCTAACTGTAGTGCAAGGAGGGGAAGTTTGATAAATCCTAATGTGAGAATCAGTGCTCACAAAGCCTACAACTATGTGTGGGCCACACTCTCACCAACTTGGGGCCACCAGCACATGTGAAGAACGCGTCTCTGTTTTCCCAAGACCTCTAAGCTATTTAAAAGACAGTGGGAGGGCTGGGGAGATAGCCTAGTGGCAAGAGTGCCTGCCTCGGATACACGAGGCCCTAGGTTCGATTCCCCAGCACCACATATACAGAAAAACGGCCAGAAGCGGCGCTGTGGCTCAAGTGGCGGAGTGCTAGCCTTGAGCGGGAAGAAGCCAGGGACAGTGCTCAGGCCCTGAGTCCAAGGCCCAGGACTGGCCAAAAAAAAAAAAAAAAGACAGTGGGAAACATGGGCTTGTGCTTCTCACAGACTGTCCTGCCTAGGCTGGTTTTGAACCATGATCCTCAGATCTCAGCCTCCTGAGTAGCTAGAATTACAGATGTGAGCTGCTGCTGCCCAGCCCAAGTTACTGTTAATCAAATGCCTGAGATCATCAACTTCAAAAGACAAAGGGGCTGTTTGAGTTCATAGCTATGGTAGTTTCAGTTGGTGATTATCAGACCCCATAGTTTGGTGCATCATGATAAACTAAGGGTATGGGGGAGCTCACCTGGTGGCCAGGAAATAAAAGAGAGAAAGAAGGAGGAAGAGGCTGAGGTCCCATTATGTTCCTTGAAGCCCACTTCTTATGGTCGTTGGGCACCCCAGTAGGCTCAGTTAAAGGTTCATGGCTTCCCAGAGATACTCCACTAGGGACCAGACTTTTGGCACAAGGCCCTTTGAGGGCCATTCTGGATGCAAGCTATTGAAGTGCACTGGGCCACTCCAGTGTGCCTGAGTGGAATTCTGGGAGGGAATGATGGTCCAGAGCAGCAGGAAGCAGCCCAGCAGGTGTCATGGGACCCTAAGAAGTCCTAGAGGCTGGTGTGAAGGCTCATGGAGCCCTACTTGCCCTACCTCCCCCCCCCCCAATTCTTTCTGAAGTATAGAGCTGAGGCTAGTTTGGAGCTATCATCTTGCCCCTTGGAGAATTCCAGATGGAAGGGCTGACTGGGGGTAGATTGTCTCTAGCATGGGAAATATGAAGCCCATTTTCTTTTTGTTGGTCCTGGGGCTTGAACTCTGTGCTTGGTCAATGTCCATAAGCTTTTTTTTTTTTTTCTCATGGGCTTGAACTCAGGGCCTGACACTGGCTCTGAGCTCTTTTTCCTCAAAGCTAGCACTCTACCATTATCACTTTGAGCCACAGCTCTACTTCGAGTTTTCAAAAGGTTAATTGGAGGTATGGATCTCCAGGTTGGCTTTGAACCTTGATCCTCAGATCTCAGCCTCCTGAGTAGCTAGGATTACAGGTGTGAGCAACCAGCACCTGGCTGACTCTAGCTTTTGTGGCTGGCACTCTACCACTTGAGCCACAGGGCAAGTGGCTTTTTGTGGTTAATTGGAATAAGCCTCTATGCATTGTGTTGCCCAGGCTGGCTTGGGACCTCAGTTTTCAGTTCTCAGCCTCCTGAGTAGCTAGGACTACAGGCATGAGGCATTAGTATCGTGCTACGAAGGCCATTTTCTAATGTATCCCTCCGCGTTGCATTTGACCGTCTATGGCTCCCTGGCACAGCATTCCGACTGGCACAGCAAATGCTTGGATCTGAACCATGATTCAGATTTGTTTAGGTTTTCCGACTCCTGGCATCATTTCACAAAGCCTTTCCAATTCAAGTTGGGTCTTTAGTTCACCCAACCAAAGTGTTTGTTGAGGACTCCTATTCTAAGATTGCCTCACCATAGAAAGTCAGGAGTGTTTACATCCACCTTGCTTCAATTTTCCAATTCTAGTTTTCTTATCACAAACCCACATAATTCTTTTCATTTTTCTCATTATTTGATGGATGTTGTTTCCAACTCCTTTCTGACTAGTATTTTTTACCTAACATGAAACAGAAACAACAGGGAAAGTTTAATCCACCCCAAAGGAGCTTGCACTACAATTTCTCAAAGGGTCATTTTAATCTTTTAAACTTCTAAGTTGCTTTAAATAGTATCTCAAAAATGGATTGGCTGCCAAAAAACATGAGATTGTAATGATTCAAAAATTTCTTCATGAAAATATAACTTAATATTTATCAGAATAGCTACATTCAGACAATCCGCTTCAATCTTGATAGTTCTTTAAAAAGAATGGAAAAATACTAGAGCAGGATGCCAGCTGTCTCAACCCCATCTCTGCCATTGACAGACATGAACACAACAACCAGCCCATTCAACTATTTTTGGCCTCCTGTTTCCCAGAACATGAAAGAGGCCTCGTTAGATCATATCTACAGTACGCAATTGTAAAATTGTTAATTTGCTTTTTAATCTCATTCTTTTTTTTTTTTTTTTTTTTTTTTTTGGTCATGGGGCTTGAACTCTGGGCTAGGGGGTTGTCCCTCAGCTCTTCAGCTCAAGGCTAGTGCTCTACAACTTGAGCCACAGCACCACTTCCAAGTTGCTTTTTAATTACAAAGGCAAGTGAACTCTGAGGAAGCATCTTGGAATTTGATGGCAGCTATAATCCAAATGCTTTTACCAAGATTTGAGTCTTATTAAAAACAACAGCAGGAAACAAAAACCTCTTAAAATGGTGGTCTTATTCTTTAGCAAAGTTTGCCCCCTAGTGGCTTTCCAGGACTAAAATGGTACTTGGCTTTATACCACTGAACAAAGGAAGGTTTCCAGGTGTGAGTGTTAAATAGGGTTCTATTTTTAAAATTGAATCTACACTAAAGGGAAGAAAATGTTTTAAATTCCAGTCACTCTTGTTTCGAGTTCTGTGTTTCGTTTCTAGATTGCCATCCTTGCCAAAGTCTCATGAAATGGTTTTGTTTGTCTAGACAGTACTGGAACTCAAGACTAAGCTTGCTTTCCTGGCTGACACTCAATCACTGGAGCCACCTTTGTGGCTCTCTTATTTGGGAAATGGAGTCTTGAGGATTTGTTTCAGTTCTGGATGGCTTTGAACAGTGACCTTCTGGCTATTGGCATCCTTTGTAGCTAGTGTTACAGGCATGAGCCTCTGGCACCTAACTGTGCTTGTCTTTATCTTTAAGAAGGACTTTGAGGATCTGAGTGTTGGAATCATGTGCCAGAACCATATATACAATCATTTACTAATTCATCTAGTCTTTCACGGATAACTACTGCTGTACCTCTGTGATGCATGACTTTTGAGGAAAAAAACAAACTTAGTCTTAATGCTGAGAGGTTAAAGGCTTTCATATTTCATAGCATTTTTTAACCAAATACCAAGTGACTAGAATGATAGGAATAGTCCAGGCTTTGAACTAGCATAATAAAAAATGGAGCACTTTATTGACATTAGATGATGTGTAAAAACAGATTCTACTTGACATTTTGTATGGTTCCACTTGGCCTCTCTTTTGGACAACATTAGTCTATCATCCAAATAACATGTTGCAAAAGATTCATGGTGACTCAGATAAACTTTGCATGTGTGTGCGTTACTTAATCTTGGAAGCCTTACTTGGGCTGTGCCTCAGGCTTCAGACGATACTATATGTGATCAACTATTTTAAAAAAGAAAAGTCCTGGCTGACTGGAGACTTTGCTAATTTTCTTATGGTATGATAATGAGGACCTGAAGGATATGAGCAAGTGATTCTCTATTAACCTTTATCCAGGAAGCAAGGTCAAGTGCCTTCTTGACATGTCTTGACTTTCTCAAAGATAACTCAGACTTGCCCCATCTAAACCTGAGCTCCTGGTTTTACTTCCCCCAGACCTGGCTCCCTGGCTGTCTGCTATTTCTCTTTCCCTAGTTACAAAATCCAACAGCCGATTATCGGTCATTCTTGCTAACCTTCCTCTCCCTTGACCCATAAGTCAGACTATCCCGGACCTTTAATCTCATCATAAAAATTTCTGAAGTAGGATGACCCCACTTTCTCCCTTCCTCTACCCGGTCAACTGGTCACCTGAGGCTTCTTCAGGCTCATTTCCCAGGCTGTACCCATCCAGAATCCTCTGTCCAAAATAAAACATCTGAGTCTCTCTTGCTAACATTCTTCATTGACTTCCCACCATTCTTAGAACAAACACAAAATCCTTAAAGCTGGGAAGCAGAAAGAAGGGCTGCAAAGGGCTGGGAACAGATAATACATCCACATGTACAAAGTCTCAGGTTTTCTTCTCTTCTTTTTTAAGAAATATTATTTTGGGGCTGGGGATATAGCCTAGTGGCAAGAGTGCCTGCCTCGGATACACGAGGCCCTAGGTTCGATTCCCCAGCACCACATATACAGAAAACGGCCAGAAGCGGCGCTCAAGTGGCGGAGTGCTAGCCTTGAGCGGGAAGAAGCCAGGGACAGTGCTCAGGCCCTGAGTCCAAGGCCCAGGACTGGCCAAAAAAAAAAAAGAAATATTATTTTGTATGATCAGTTGCGCATAGGCTTTGGGCCTTTCTGTTCCTCTCCTAAGTGTATCCTCCTTTGGTCTCACTGAAAAGCCTGTTTTGCAGGATAAATTTTGGAGATGTAGTGGACATTGCCATGAAATGATTAATATCCCTACACTGTTCTCTTGAATTGGCTAAGAAGAAGGCAGCCCACTCCTCTGATATTCTCACCATGGCACATGAACAATGGTGGTTTTATGAAGCAGTGGGTAAGTTCATGAACTTGCTGTTGGGGGACAATTTCACAGTGAACATGCAAATCAAAACATCACGTTGTCCCTCAAAGATAGCCTATTTGACTTGTCAGCCATACTCCAGCAAAGCTTGAAAATATTGCCTAAAGGCCTTGCCTCATTTACCATGACTACCCTCTCTCTTTGCAGTACAATAGCCTTACTGAACACCAGCCTGTATTCAGGAATTGGCCTCCCAATTCCTGGACCTTGGTCCATACAGATCCCTCTCCTTGGCTGTCTGTTCCCTGTTCACCTTATTGGTATCATTTTTGAGATCTGAGCTCTTGCCTTATCTTCACAGGGAAATAAAATGAGGGTATAGGGTCAGCTTTTGTATCATTGAATCTTCTTGGAACCACTTGATATCATTGCAATTTCACTAGGTATCTTGAGGGCTAGGAGATGTGTGTTTACCCTCCAAGAACTCCCAGCTCTCTAGAGCATCTTGGCTCCTTCTGCATGCTTAACATAGTCGTGAGATAGTAACATAATCCTCTTCCCCCGCCCCCAAATGCTAGCACTTTTCTCACTGACATGAATGATTGCTGAAAAAAAACACCCACCTAATCTCAAGCAAATAGGAATTTTCCCAACTCCTTTATCCATACAAAATTATTGAATCTTTTGCTGTTAGTGTGCATTAATGTGTGGGATTTCATTGTTACCTTTACACACTTGTTTACAATATATTCCATGAATTTGTAATTTTTTTTTAATTTTGATGCCAGTCCTGGGGCTTGAACTCAGGGCCTGGGCTCTGTCCCTGAGTTTTTTTGCTCAAGGCTAGTGTTCTACCAGTTGAATTACAGCTCTACTTCCAGCTTTTTTGGTACTTAATCAGAGATAAGAGTCTCAAGGACTCTCCTGCCTGGACTGTTTTTGAACCAGTGCCCAGCTGAATTTGTAATCTTTATATGCACTTTTTGATGAAAATCCAATAGATGGCTTTTGAAATATTGGTACAAATAGTAATTGTCAGCTAAAATGAGTTTTTATATGCTGTTCTATTTTGAAAAGGAGGAAGACTGGTAAGCCAATGAATGAATCTTTAAGTGATGCTAAAGAAATGGGAAATAAAATATTCAAGTAACAACAGGCAATATTCAAGTGCCTATTAAAGTAATTTCCAGTCAATATTCAATTTCATATTATAGTCAACAGCATTCATATTCATATTGCAAATATATTCAAGAAAATAATAATTCAAGTAATAAAATATAATTCAATATATAAATAATAAAATATAATTCAAGTAATAATAAAAGAGACAGATGCATTAATAAGTAAATACAATAATACAGCATGTTTTAAAAATGAATAACCTATTATGTAAATTGAAGTTCCAACTAACCTTTACTTTATACATGTTACATAAAAGGAACAACCATTATTTAACAGACACCATGAAATTATATTGGTATAGCTAGTTAACTACTTATGAAATTAGATCCCCACTTTATGTCAAAACTAATTAAAGAATTAAATAGAGCATGCCTAGACTAGAGGGTTGAATATGAAACAAACCAAAACAGTGAGCATGTTGATTTGTCAGGACAATGGAAAAGTTTAAAAGTCTCAGTGTTGGTGTGTGAGGAAAATATTCACCAAGAAAACCATACTATCATTTTTCAAACATTAAACTGTGTCCCAAGAAAACAAAGGTACACCAGGAAAACACTTGAAGCAGATATACATGAAGAGACAAAATGTCACATAAGCCATTTCTACCAGTTGGTAAGGATGCAACAATCAGGAAATTGAGTTCAGAAGTATATGTAATACTCAGGCCTAGTGACTCAGGCCTGTCATCCCAATTGCTCGGGAGGCTGAGATCAGGAAGATGGAGGCTCCAATGCCAGCCTGAGCAAATTAACCAATAGCTGGGTGTTGTGGTGCATGGCTAGTACTCCTAGCTCTGTGAGAGGCTGTCAGCAGGAATATTGCAGTTCTAGGCCAGTCCAAGTAGAAAAGTCAGAGAGATTCCAAGACTCATCTCAATGGAGAATCTGGGTGTGATAGTGCATCACTATCATCCCAGCCATCGAAGCAGGAAGCAACAAATGGGAATGTTATATTGCAGAAATGAGTCTAAGCAGGAAGTGTTTTTCCTATTTCAAAAATGACTAGGGAAACGAAGTGTTAGAGACATGGTTTTGTGGAGGAGCAATTGTGAGTCCCTGATTTCAAATCTCACTACCACCAAAAAAGTATGTGTATTAAAAGATGTATTGTATTGATAAGCAAAAGTATTGATTTTTTTACATGTACTAAAACTTCTTGAGATACGTTGAGATAAAGACTAAATTTTCTTTAGTACTTTCTAAGTTATCAATAGTATTCTCTTTCCCACAAAATTAGGATTGTATCCAGCATCTTTGAGCTGGAATCCTAACTCTGGCACTCATTGGTTGTGTGATCTTGAGCATGTGACTTCATTCTGGGGACTCTGTTTTGCCTACTGTGAAAGGGAAGTGCTACTAATGGAGGTACTGATAGCTAGGGAGTGAGGCACAGTATGGCATGGTCCATCAGTCAAGAGCAGCCAGGCCACTTCTCCCAGTTACAGTGCCCTTGACATATCCCACAGTGACCTTGGTTTCCATTCTGTTATGTTCTCAAAAGACAATCCAGGACCGTGTAAATCCCCCTCGATGAAAGAGTCCATTTTGGAGTCACAGATGTCTGGTTTCTTTGCTACAATTCATGTCAAAAAAGATCACTGAATTCCACAATGAATGGTAGACCGTGAAATTTTATCTTTGAAAAAATCACTTTGAAAGTAAAAGAGTCAATCATTTCTCAGCTCCTATATGTCTGACAGATGGGGGAGAGTGTCCCTGAAAGATATGATGTGTCCTAATGTGCAAAATAATCTCACCTTGAAAGGTCAAAATATGATACAATATATAATCTCTTCATAATGTAATTAGCATATAATATACATTACTCATGTCATATAATTATATAATTACATAATATATATTCTTATCCGTACAAGACTGACGTGCATAGTGATATTTTTTTCCTCTTTGGAATTCCCATTTTCTTTGTTTCAAGTTTCTGAGCAGCCTTTTGGATTCTTCTGTTGGCTGGCTGTAAGAGGCCTTGAGGTTTTTGAGGGTTTGATGGGAGCCACCTTTAGAGAAAACACAGAGCCATGTTGTAGTGTTAGGGCTGACCTCAAAACTGGAGTAACTAAATATAAATTTTAGTGTTAAAATTATAAAGCTTCTAAACCCTGGTGATGACTCCGTGCTAGAGGGCTGCACCCCCACCCATGAGACTAGTTTCTTATAGTTTGACATTTAAAAATGTAGGGAGCACTTGTTCACCTCTATACCTGGGTAACAATCATGGTAACAGACAGTAAAAAAAAAATGATCATAGTCATAGACTACAGAAATAACCATAATAGTAGTAGAAATGCCATGGTAATTGTTGGGTTGGTTTACTTATGATTGAGTACTGGATTGTTTTAGCCCGCTCAAGCTTGCTTAGTGGTAATGGGAAAACATGGTCACAATTGTTAAAATAAAGTTGGTACTAGGTCAGCCTGACTGCAATATTCTGCTTCTGTAAACGGCTTGCTTAACCCATTTGTGACTTGCTCTACCCCCTGTACTAACCCCCTGCATCAGTGCTACGTGACCACCTATTGTCAATTCCTGATATTGAGGCCAGTTCCCGATATCAAAGCCAAAATGGATAACTGAAAGGGTAGATAGCCAATGGAAATAGGGCAAGACTTGCTTGCTAAATGCCATCCAATCAAGTATCTTCCAAGTTGGAAATACCCTGCTCCTGTTGTAGTCATAATAAAAACTGTGCCTATCTGAGGGTTGGGACTCTCAATCCAGATCCGCTGTGTCGGGGATGGTTGGGAGTCCAGGCTTGAGCTTGCAATAAAGACTCTCGTGCGTTTGCATCGGTATCGGCTCCTTGGTGGTCTTGGGGACCGGAAATCTGGCATAACAGTAGGTTGAATATTGTCCTCGTGTCACTCACTCCCTGGAACCCATGAGCATCTTACCTTGCACAGTGAACAGGGTCTTGTGTGTACGACGTGAGTGAGAAATCTTGAGTTAGGAAGGGGGTTCTGTGTAGTCCAGGCAGGCAAA
Organism: Perognathus longimembris pacificus; assembly: GCF_023159225.1. Classification (NCBI taxonomy): domain Eukaryota; kingdom Metazoa; phylum Chordata; class Mammalia; order Rodentia; family Heteromyidae; genus Perognathus; species Perognathus longimembris. The sequence continues at coordinate 14,665,589 of NC_063178.1, forward strand.
ATGTCATGTGAAGTCGGTACAGTCAGAACAGGAGGGAGGAGAGTCAGCCTTGTGACCATGGGGCTGCTGGCTTTGCGGATGGGAAGGGGCCATGAGCCAAGAAATGTAGCAGCCTTGAAAGCCATATCCCCTGAGTGTCCGGAGGAAGGGAGTAGGGGGAACGATGCCCACCTCACACATTGACTCTTAGCCAAGGAGATCCATGCTGGGCTTTGGAGCTTCCCATTAGAACAGTCAATGGCTGTTGCTTTAAGCTGCTAAATGGATGGATGGTATTCGATTATTATCTAAGATAACCAGCAGCACTAGGAAGGAGCCCAGACACTTGCTGTGCAATGGTGTGTGTGCACGTGCATGCATGCGTGTCTAGGATGGAGTCGCATTGGGTTTATATTTTTGCTTTCAAACAAGGCCTTAGGTGTTTGGCCAGTTTGGGTTGACCATAGAGCATGGGAGAGCCATCAGAGAGAAGTTGCAGCTGCTTCTAGGGCCCTCTTCCCTGAAGTGAGGGGGCCCTAAAGGCAGAATATAATATTCTACAGTGTCTGTTACCCCAGCTATGGAGGAAAGATGTCGGGGTTTTTAGCCCCCCCCCCCCAAGCTCCCTCGGCCTGCGGGAGAGATGGGGAAGGCACGCCCTGACCAGATGAGCCAAGAAAGGAAAGGGCCGACAGGCCGCCCGCACCCAACCCTCCCTCACCGGAGGACAATCAGAGCCCTCTGGGAGTCAAGTCGGCGCAAGATCTCGTTTGTTGGGGGAAGTACGTGCCACTAATATAAGGCACAGGAGCCAATCAGGTCAAAGATCGGCAGGAAGGGGAGGGGTGTAAGGGGAGGCATGAGCTGTCCCCAAGGGGAGGAAGAGCCGGGCGTCACAGCCCACAGAACCTCCTCTGGGTTGATCGTTAGGCGCCATCTTAGCCCCACTTGGCCCCAGGACTGAGAAACAGGCGGGGCCAGCTGGCTGACTTCCGGGCGTGTCCCACAGAAAGGCAATGGCTGTGTGCAGTTGTGTGCCTGCTGTCAGAGGATTGCAATTCAGAACCCTGGGAAGGGAGGGTATCAGGGAGGAAGTGCTGCTGGGTTCCTTTGTGTAACACCTCCCTTCCTTCCTTTCTTCCCCCTCGCCCTCCCCTCCCTCTTTCCTCCCCCTTCCTCCCTCCCTCCCTCCTTCCTTCCTTCCTTCCTTCCTTCCTTCCTTCCTTCCTTCCTTGCTTCCTTTCTTTCTCTCTCTCTCTCCCTCTCCTTCCTTCCTTCCTTCCCTCCTCCTCCTCCTCCTCCTCCTCCTCCTCCTCCTCCTCCTCCTCCTCCTCCTCCTCCTCCTCCTCCTCCTCCTCCTCCTCCTCTTCCTCCTTCTTCTTCTCCTTCTTTCTTTCTTTTTTTCTTTCCTTCTTTCTTTCTGTTTTTCTTTGTTGGCAATGGGGTTTGAACTCATGACTTGGGCACTGTTTCTGAACTCTTTTGCTGAAGGCTAGTACTCTACCACTTTGAGTTATATCTTGACTTCCAGCTTTTGTTGTTGTTGATTTATTGGAGATAGGAGTCTCATGGACTTCCCTGCAGGGGTTGGCTTTGAACTGTGATCCTCACCTCTCAGCCTCCTGAGTAGCTAGGATGACAAGCATGAGCCACTGGTGCCTGGCTCATTTTTTTATTTTTATTAATTTTGTGACAAAGTGTTGTGCAAAAGGGGTATAGTTACCTAATAGGGCAGTGAGTACATTTCTTGTGATATCTTACACCCTCGTTTTTCTTTCCCTTCCCTAGATCAGGTAGGCATATATACAATACCCAGTGTACCAAAATCATTTACAGTAGCCACGTTGCGTACACCAAAGGAAATTCACGTAGAACTTTAAATGTCAACAATAGAATTTGCTTATCCTTGTCTTATATGATCATACATACATAGCTGTTGAGCTATTGTGATCCACTGAGAGGTCTATTTTAGACCTTTTTATGTTTAGTTGTTGTTTGGTTTTAGATACATAATGTAAGGTCGCTGACCCAAACCTGTGGAAATACCATTTGACAAGAAGTTTTTTATTTTGCAGACCTGGTCTCTATTGTTTCTGCCCCCCTACCCCCACCTTAACAGTCATATATCAAGGAGACCATGCCCCTTTGTTCTCTGTGTTCTAGGCTTGTCTCGTTCAACATTATTTGTTCAAGTTCTGGCCATTTCCCTGCGAATACCAATATTTTATAATTTCTGATTGCTATGTAGTATTCCATTGTGTATAGGTAGCACATTTTTTGGATCTGTAGAGGGGCATCTGGGTTGTTTCCATGTTTTGGCTATTGTGAATTGTGCAGCAATAAACATGGATGTGCAGATGTCTTTTTGATATCCTGAAACCTTTTTTAAATTCTGGCTTTGCTTTGAATTTGGTCCAGTGTTCATAGGAAGCAGGCGTTGGAAAGCCATCCGTAGGCATTGTTGGGTAGGGGCTGCAAAGAGAGTAAAGAAAAAGCATTTGCTGTGGATGTGGGCATGAATGTTCAGAAACATTTCTCCCCATGCTCTGCAGACTAGGTGACCAGTGCGTGCAGCTCTCAATGCTTCACTGTCCCCCTCCCTTCTGGGGCTCTTCCACCCTTAAAATCCAGAGAAGCCCTGGGTCAAAACCCCTCACAGAAGAAGCCTCAGATGAAAGATGGTGTGACTAACAATGGCTTGTCTTAGTCAGCTTTCCATTACCATAGCTAATACTACTTAAGGAAATCAACTTACAAACGGAAAAGGTTCATATGGGCTCACAGTTTAGAGGTTTCCTGTCTGTGATCAGTTGGTATCATTTGTTTGGGGCCTGTGGCAACGCAGCTCACCAGAGCAGGGGCATACTACAGAGCAAAATGATTTTTCTCTTCATTGCCAGGAAGCAAAAGAGAGGGGAAGCAAAAAGAGATTGGGGGACCACTCTTCTCTCACAGACCCCCAAGCCTCCCATTATGATCATAGATCTCATTTTCTGCCAGTAGCATCAACCTGGAGACAAAGCCTTTAATATGTGGGCCTTTAGGGTACATTTCTAATCCAAACTATTAAATGAGCATGGCGGCTCATGCTTGCAGTATTGGCTTCTTGCGAGGCAGACAACAGTAATCACTTGTTGAAGGCTCACCCAGACATAAAAGCTCATGGACTCCATCTCAACCAATGTCTGGGTGTGCTTGGGCGTGTCTGTAACCCCAGCTATGGAGGAAGGACAATGGTTGTGTGTAGTTGCGTGCCTGTTCTTAGCAACAGGGAAGCAAGAATAGGAGAGTCACAACCCAAGTGGCCAGGACACTAAGGCCAGACTCAACTTTGAAAATAACCAATACAAAGAGGGTCAGGAAGCGTGTGTGTGTGTGTGTGTGTGTGTGTGTGTGTGTGTGTGTGTGTGTGTAGACTATTAAAAATAGGGCAGGGGTGAGCACCTACTTTCTGTTCACAGTGCCTAGAATTGACCTTCTGCCTGGTCTTTTTTCTTGGCTACATGATCTAATCACTAAAGTTCTCTGTTTGGTGTTCCATCTATTAATGGGTACAAAAAGAGCCCCCCTTAGTTACTCATTTTTAACTTCTCCCACCAGTCATACCTTTGCTGTCTCCTTCCCCTCTTCGCGCTTGTACATGGTAAACCCCTCCCCAGGAATTTTAAACTCAGGCTTTAAAGACCATATGTGTGCTGATGTCCAAGTCTATCTGCACCCAAATCTTCTTTCAGGATCCTAGGAGATGCCTCATTGACATTGTTAAAATGATAGGTGGATTTCTCAAAATTATTATCCTCCCTGAAAGTATTCATCTTTTTAACTTGTTATTATAAAGGTGAGGTTCCGAGGAGTTACTGTTTCATAAGTCAGGTAGAGAGTACACTTCCTTTTGGACAATGCCACCCCTTCCCTCACTCTCTCCCAGGTTTTCCCTCCCACCCCCACCCCCTCCCCCACCCACAAGTTGTCTAGTTCATTTTCCACATAGTGTCTAGTGAGGGCCACCGCTGTATTTGCCTACCCTTTGTTCCTCCATTTCTGTGCTGAATGGATTTTTTTTTTGTTTTCTCCTCCAAACATACTCATTTGTGAGCATTCCTTTTAGGAAACAGAGCAGCCATGGCTGTGGGTCCCACTTGGGCCCTCCTGCCCCCAACAGATCTCATGGCACAGCCTCTTTCCACAGGCACATTCTTTCACCTCTGCCTTCAAAAATATATCTTGAATCCAAGTGCCTATTTTCTCCCATGAAGTTTGAGATCAAGCCTTTCTGAACTTAATTTCATTGGAGAAAACAGCAGCTTTGTGAAAAGACCTTCCTTTCACTGCCACTGTTGCAATCTACCCACTGGTAGACAGAAGCGAGCTCTCGGTCCTCATTAACTCCATCCATCAGGGTGAATGTCACTGCTGAGACATAAATCGCGTGCCATCTTCACAGCTCTCCAACATTTCCCACACCTGTAGAGCAGAGGCCATTCCCCACAGCGACCCCATGAAACTCAAATAATCCCCTGGCCACTGTGGGCTCTGTCTACAGGTACCTGCTGACTGTGTGTTCTACCACAGTGCATTTGCTTAGGTAGTTCTTCCCCTTGGTCCCATGTGCCATTCCTTTATATTCTTGTGCTCCACACTCATGTTGCTACAAGATTTTCCCTCCCCACTTTGCTTAATTTTTTATTATTGTTTTTGCCAGTCCTGGGGCTTGGACTCAGGGCCTGGGCACTGTCCCTGGCCTCCTTTTTGCTCAAGGCTAGCATTCTACCACTTGAGCCATAGCACCACTTCGGGCTGTTTTCTATATATGTGGTGCTGGGGAATGGAACACAGGGCTTCATGTATATGAGGCAAGCACTCTTGCCACTAGGCCATATTCCCAGATACCCTCCCCCCTTAACATAAGACACATAGGACATATGGCTGTCCTCCTCCTCCTCCACAAATTGCAGGGGAAAAAATAATGCATGTTGGTATTTAAGAATATCTGTACACTTATCTATTGCTGGCCTTTCTCCATAGAAGCAGAAGTTTTTCCAGTGTGTGTGTGTGTGTGTGTGTGTGTGTGTGTGTGTGTGTGTGTGTGTGTGTGTACCAAGGCTTGATTTTGGGGGCTGGGCATGGTCCCCAAGCCTCTTATTCTACCAATTGAACCACAGTTCCATTTCCAGCTTTTTGTTGTTATTCAGTTGTGGGGCTTGGGCATTGCCCCTGAGCTTTTTTGCTCAAGGCTAGCACTATACCACTTTGAACCACAGCTTCACTTCTGGTTTTCTGGTTGTTAATCAGAGATAAGATTCTCACAGACTTTCCTTCCCAGGCTGGCTTTGAATTGTGATCCTTAGATCTCTGACTCCTGAGTAGCTAGGATCACAGGTGTAAGCCATTGGCGCTCAAGTAGGGAGCAAAAGTTAGTTGTTTTTTCTTTTCTTTTTTTTTTTCAGTCCTGGGCCTTGAACTCAGGGCCTGAGCACTGTCCCTGGCTTCCTTTTGCTCAAGGTTAGCACTCTTCCACTTGAACCACAACGCCACTTCTGGCTTTTTCTATATATGTGGTGCTGAGGAATCGAACCCAGGGCCATATTTCCAGCCAGGGAGCAAAAGTTTTTAATTGGCCTGGTACTTGTGGTATTTGTTGGATAAAAGGAAAATTTAACAAATATATATGTTATTTTCTCAGAACACCATCGAAGACAGAATATTGAGCTTATCTTAGCCTATGAACCCTGGCTTATTATTTATATCTGTAAGGCCTTATTTTTCATCCTTTAACCATCTTTACATTTTCACCCCTCCCCAAAATTTTTATGTGTTTTTCTTAATTTAAGAGACTTTCCATTAGACAAATGCATAACCAGTTTTCATAATTAAAAAATAATTTCCCCCATGGACTAACATCAGTTTTCTGTTTTCCTTCTTTAAAATTCTTTGTCACTTAAGTTCTGCCTATCTATTCTTTTTAAATATAAATAACTGTTCTTTTTCTCCTTTTTTGCATTCATTTTGTCTTACGAGATTCTTATCTCCACTAAATTTATTTTGTTTATTATTGTTGATGTTGGAACACCGTCCTGGTATTTTCAATATCAAGGACTATTTAAAAGTATTTATTCATTCATTCATTTAAACCAAGCAACCACTCTTGAAAACCCCATTGTGTATGAACTGCATGTTTTGGAAAGGGTCTAACAATGTCAGAGTACTAGCTTGAGCCTTGAGGTTAGAGGAAAATAGAAATGTAGTATGAAATCTGGCACTTCGGAAATAATCCCATGAAAGTTTCAACATATTTTCAATTAAAAACACTATACAAAAATACGGTCCTGATGGAATATTTTCTTGCATTATTCCAGAAAAAAAAACATAGTCTGGGATTATGTAGAACTCTTGTGAGCAGTAATGGAGTTAGAATTCACATTTGTCCGGCAGGTGATCTAACATTTCAGCCATATCCCATTTTCTTTTTACTTTAGTTATTTTTCAAATAAGGTCCTGCAGTTTTGCCTGGGACAGCCTGAAATATGATTCTCCTATTTATACCTCTCACATGATCACAGGTGTATGCTACTATGCCCAGCTTATTGGTTGAGATGCATCTCATTAACCTTATGCCCAGGCTGGCCTCTAACTGCTATCTTTCCAAATTTCTGAATATTTGGGATTACAGGTGTGAGCCATTGTTTCTGGCCAAACAATAGAAATTCTTGTTCATGAATATATCCTGTATCTTTTCTTCACCCTTGACTAATTCTCATTTATTCTTCACTACTATCCACCTGGTGCTCTATAAGAATTGCCTAGGGCTGGGGATATGGCCTAGTGGCAAGTGTGCTTGCCTCGTATACATGAAGCCCTGGATTCAATTCCCCAGCACCACATATGCAGAAAATGGCCAGAAGTGGCGCTGTGGCTCAAGTGGTAGAGTGCTAGCCTTGAGCAAAAAGAAACCAGGGACAGTGGCGAGCCCAAGGCCCAGGACTGGCAAAAAAAAAAAAAAAAAAAAAAAAAAAAAAAAAAAAAAAAATTGCCTATAACCAAAAAGAAAAGTCTTTGGCCTCTAAAATAAGTAAATTAATCTCAGGGCACTGGCTTTCCTATTAGGTTAGAAAAGAATAGTATATGATTTCCTTTTGAGAGATGATAAAGTAAAAAAAAACCCACATTAAAAGAATATGAAAGAATAGAATTATCTGCCACAATGTGCCATTTTCTTTTAGACAGTTTACTAAGGGATTTGAGATGTCTCTAATAGAGAAATTGGCCATTTTTATTGTAATTCTATTTCTCCTAAAATGCCATGCATGCATGTGTACACACAGTGCACTTTCTCATTTTTTAACTGTTGCTGTGTAGTCCTCCAAAAATACTTGGAAAAATGTGAGAATTGCCTCATTGAATGACGTGATCCATAGGTGGGTCAGTGTTTGACTGTCTTAGCATCCATTCCACTGCCTTCCTCCTTCAATGTGCTCTGTCTTACCTCTTCTGTTTTGAAGAAGTTGTTTATTCTACATGTAGAAAGCCACTCAGCCAGCAATGACTACAGACACATCTAAGTAAACCAGAAACTCACCACCAGGCCAAGGTGTCTTGTCTTTGAACTTGGCAAAAATCTGTCTTTGGCTTTCTTCATTTCCATTTTCCCATGTCCATTGTCTTAGATCCTTACTCATCCAAAGGTCCACTAGTTTCTACTTAAGCTTCACCTGCCTTCCAGGTGTGTTCTGACTCCCCCGGTACCTGTACACGGCAGCCATCTTCCCTCTTCGTTATCTCTCTGGAACCTATTGTGAACAGGTGGATATCAGCTGTAAGTGGAAGTGGGATGGCCTTCACTTTTGTGTTCTCAGCTCTTGTTCTCTGTCCACTTTTATGACTGTGATAAATATGGATCTGCGTGAAATAGTTTTAAGGTCAAGGCTAATATTCATCAGAAGCTCATTGATGAGAACCTATCCTTGATGAGGTGGTTTCAAAGACCAAGTCCTCCCTGCCTCCAGTCTTGGAGTCATACAGGAGGGAGTGTGTGCTCTGGAACTCAACAGATGTGAGTTCCAACCCAATATCTGCTGCTTATGTGTTGTAGGTAAGGACTCATCTCAGGTTTGACTATTTTTTTTTCTCAAATTTTTATTATCAAACTGACGTACAGAGAGGTTACAGTATCATACGTTGGGCATTGGATACATTTCTTGTACTGTTTGTTGCCTTGTCCCTCATGCCCCCCTCCCTCCCCCCCTTTCCCTCCCCCCCCAGGTGTTCAGTTCAGTTACACCAAACAGTTTTGCAAGTATTGCTTTTGTAGTTATTTCTCTTTTTTTACCCTGTGTCTCTCGAATTTGGTATTCCCTTTGAATTTCCTACTTCCAATACCAGTAAACACGGTTTCCAATATACTCAGATAAGATTACAGAGATAGTGTAGGTACAACCACAGGAAGGTGATACAAGAACATCATCAATAATAGAATCTACACATACACATAGGACGTTGAAAGTAGTTATAACTGTGATATATCACTTGTTTCCATATCATGGAGTTCATTTCACTTGACTATTTTTTAGTTTAAGCCAGGGCTGACCAATGAAGTCTTCATCACAACTGTTTCAAAATGGAAGCTGAGATGCCCACCCAGTTCTGCATACATTAGCTCTTTCTGTTCTTGTGTTCTATTCCGCTTAGGTCAGGCCAAGTCTGTAAGGAGTTAAGTCCCCGGGGTGGCCCTGTCTCCCTCACTCTGCCCCAGAGTATTTTATTGAACATTGCTCTGCTGGGAGACATTTAGCATCATCTGAAGGTCAGGCATCCTCTGAGAAGCCTCTCTTTGAACCCTATGGTGGCATTTCCCGTCAGGATGCTGTTTGTACCTTACACGATGTTCCTTTTTATGGGGCTTTGGGAGAATTTGGTGTCCGCTGTGAGTGCCAAGCCGAGTGGTACTTCTGAACATTGGGTTTATTTTAAGCTTATGGCCAGTAAATTATGTAACTGACCGACTTTCCCTTTTTGACTTGGCTGCTAGAAAGCTTAGAGCCAAATTCATAGCTTCCTTGGAGGAAGCTCATTGGTTATGATAGGATGCCTCTCAAGCCTCATTTCTACCTCCATTTTATATCTCCATCTTTGTCATTCCTTTTTTCTTTTAATCCTTTACTCTTGACTTAAACACAATTTTTTTCAATGTATTCTTGCAAATTGCTTTTAAGTTCTCAAACGATGTGGGTGATGGATAGAAATAGATTAAATATGGTCTCAAATAATTTCACTTGTGTCAGTGAGCTCCTATATATAGTCAAGGTATGATTAACATAGTTGAAATGCTGGATGGCACAGAATAGGTTTCTAAGTGGTAAAATTTGAGACTTTGCAAGAAAGGCAGAGGAGGGAGATTCAATTGGCTTTGCAGAAGGTGAGGGTGATGTGAAAGGCAGGCTGCAGCCCGGGGTGGGAAGAGCCTGCTGGATGCTGGGATTTCATTAATCACTTAAGTGTACTTCTTGCGTACTTCCAAGCACATAGGAAGGTGTTTAATGTGATGGCAGAGGAGTTGGGACGTCCTGACTCTGCCACTGATTTGGGCAGTTTACCCAACTCGCAATGATTGCCTTAGTTCCTTCATTCCATTCATTCATGCCTTCCTGCATTCGCATGAGCATCATGTATGTGAAGTGTGTGTCATCATGTGGGGACTGAAAATTAAGAGTCAGTATATTTTGGCTGTTATTTGTTTTTCTTTTCCTCAGTACTAAGGATTGGACTGAGGAAGGCAGGGCCTGGTACTTGTTAGGAAAGGGCCCTGTCGTTTGAACTACAATCCTTTAGCTTTTACTTTGGTTTTTGAGCTATAAATCTCCGACTTACTTTGCCTGGACCATGATTCTCCTACCTATACAGGCATGTGCCACTATGCCTGGCTCTAGCTATTACTCTTTTAAAATCTTTTTCCATTGGAATTACAAATCATGAATTTGATATGAATCAAATTATTTGTACCTGAGAGTAAAATGAACTGGTCAAGATACATTCTCAGAAAAAAAAACAAAAAAACCCACCAACAACACATAAGTATCGTGGAAAGTTTTAAGATGTGAATGTTCTTGGCCTTTACTGTCCTTCTCTATTTCCCATAATAAAGGGTATTATGCCTTTGCCTGCTCAATGTCTCACCCTCCATCAGTAATACCTGTTGTTCTATGGTAGAAAACTTGAAGTCTGAGTAGGGAGAGCTTGGACCAAAGTTTTCAACTAAAAGTCAAGCCAGACACTGGTGGCTCATGCCTATTATCCTAGCTACTCTAGAGGCTGAGAGCTGATGATTGCAGTTCAATGCCAGCTCAGGCGGGAAACATCTATGAGACTCTTATTTCCAAATAACTACAAAAAGCTGGAAGTCTTGTACCAGTAAAGGGGGAAGGATGCCGAAATGGAGGGACAAAGGGTAAACAGCTGGAGGTGTGGCTCCAGGGGAGAGCTCCTGCCTAGCATGTAGCTTTCCTTCATTAGTAAGGCATTCTGTACCTTTGTCCAGTTTGCAGATATGTTTTTGCGATCATTGGGTTCAGGCAAATGACATGGGAGAGGATGATGGAAGGAATGATTCTGATTAAGAAGCAATGGACTCTTAAGTGGAGGTGTTAAATTGGAAATCCTTGTACAGACTTTTGAAGCTCAGAAAATCTAAAGAAATCAAAAGAATTGTCCATCCAGGTAGCTCAAGTCCCCTGTTTCAAGGACCTGGTTATTTTATGACTGGTACCCAGTAGTCTACCCATGGTTAGCAGTACTCTTTTGATAGTTGGCTCAATAGATGGCTAGTCCTTTTTGTTTGTTTTATTTTTATAAAAGTATGGAAGAAGGGCTGGGGATATAGCCTAGTGGCAAGAGTGCTTGCCTTGTATACATGAGGACCTGGGTTCGATTCCCCAGCACCACATATGCAGAAAATGACCAGAAGTGGTGCTGTAGCTCAAGTGGCAGAGTGCTAGCCTTGAGCAAAAAGAAGCCAGGGACAGTGCTCAGGCCTTGAGTTCAAGGCCCAGGACTGGCCAAAAAAAAAAAAAAAGTATGGAAGAGGCATATTTATGCATACCAGGCTGTGAATGGTTACAGTTACTGATAACATGCTGGAATGGGATGCTCTAGGGTCCAGTGCTTGTCTGTGGGGCTGGAGATCACTCTTTCACGAAGTCCCAGTCCCCCCAAAGGGCCACCCACTTTCAAATGATATAATTCCTGATGAGAAGCCTTCAGTTTTATTAAAGTAAGCTTCTCTAGATTTCTGCTTTTTAAGCATCTGAGTGTTAAATTTTAAGCCAGGCATCTATGGCTTACACCTATCATGCTAGCTATTCAGGAGGCTGAGAACTGAGGTGTGGTTTGGAGCCAGCTTGGGCAGGAAAAGTCCATGAGACTCTTAATTTCCAATTAACCACCAAAATTCAGTAGTGGAGCTGTGCCTCCAAACTGTGACAAAAAAATTAAAAACTCAGGGACAGCTCTCAGGCCCTGAGTTTAAGACCCAGGACTAGTACAAACAAACAATTATTTTATTTTTAATTGACACAGTTGAGGGGAAATGGGAGAACATGAAAGAAGGGAAAACATTGTCTAAAAAGCACTGTACTCATTACCTCTGTACAGCTCCTTAATAATAACAATATTAAAAAGTAAACACTTTTTTTTTTTTTTGGCCAGTCCTGGGCCTTGGACTCAGGGCCTGAGCACTGTCCCTGGCTTCTTCCTGCTCAAGGCTAGCACTCCGCCACTTGAGCCACAGCGCCGCTTCTGGCCGTTTTTCTGTATATGTGGTGCTGGGGAATCGAACCTAGGGCCTACGTGTATCCGAGGCAGGCACTCTTGCCACTAGGCTATCTCCCCAGCCCCAAAAGTAAACACTTTGTATAGCAATCAAGCATTGAGCACCTGATATTTTCAAACATGTGTATGTTGTATCATGTGTAAATCAGGTATATCTTGTCCACTCATTTGTTTACATTAAAACATTTATTATTTGTTTATATGAAAATTGTTTATCATTTGTTTCTATTAAAATTCATCGTTATTTATATTTAAATATTCAAAATTGTTTCTTTTAGCATTTTGAAGTGTACACCCTGTAACTATTACCTATATTCACCCTGTTGCAGAACAACATTCTAGAGCTTCTCGACACCATCTTCTTGGTATACATTAGTACCCATTGTTTCATGTCTTTCCACACCTCCCTCCCTCCTAGCTTCTTCACAATCACCTTTTCATTTGTCTGATTCCTCATTATCTAAGAGTATTTCAGAAGTAGTACTTTCTCTTCCTCCTAGCAAATAGTGATAATATGGAAAGGGAAAAAAATTATTATTTCACATACTGGATAAGTACAAAAAGATGTTACAAATATTTTTAATTCCCTTATTAATATCAAATATATTTTTCTATGGTTATGTTCAGTTTGTTGCTTTTACCATTCTGCCTCTCATTGTCACTTTTCAATATATTATTTTTAATATACCACATACCATAACAAAACAGCAAACTGAACAAATCATTAGGCTTGCATTGAGCTACATGAGTCAAGCAATGAGCTTTATTGACTTTGACTTGACTGTTTAGTTGATGGACATTTATTGCAAATAAGAAGCTCAGAAACTTCCCAGTTTTCTTGATTCTGAAATGCTAATAGGTATTCTTAGACCTAACTGTCTGGAGGAGGTTTGTTCCTGCTTCTTAATATAATGTCAGGTGTTTCCATATGTGAAAGTATCAGTGATTGGTTATGCCCTATAGAAAAGATCTAAACTGTGCTAGGATGTTTGAGGGTCACCCTAGTTCAGGGACGCACACATACACACACACACGCCACTCATCTCTAGTTTTTAGATTCAGTGAATTTTCTCTCCAGAAACACTTGAAGTTGTTTTTCAAAATAGAGGTTTAGCTTCTTTAACAGAGGTCAAAGTCAAGAGGACTTAAGCAATTTATGAGATTACTTTCCTGCTATGTCATTGTCCATGACTGAACACAGAAGGAATAATATGACAACTCTAGCTCAGAGACTCAGGTGTTCCTAACTTCCTGCCCTGTTCACATTCTCTTCTGGAATGGCTGTTCCAGCTGCCAGTGATGTATATAGCTCAGGACATCAGGAAAAGTAGAGATCATGTCTGTAAAGCAACAAACTTCTTTTCAAATGGTATTTCTACATATTTTGGTCAGCGACTTTACATCATCTCTCTAAAACCAAACAATTACTAAATAAACATAAAAAGGTCTAGGATAGACCTGCCAGGAGCACAATAGCTCAACAGCTACATACATATGATTATATAAGATGAAGCTAAGCAAAATGAACTCCAAGAGATGGAAACAGGAGGATTTTACTGTTGTCAATGTTTAATGTACTAGGTGAATTTCCTTTGATGTACCCCCCTGTGGTCACTGTATATGATTCTGGTACACTGGATATGGTATATATGCTTATCTGAACTGGGGAAGGGAAAGAAAAATGAAGGAGGGTGTAACAAATATGACAAGAAATGTACTCACTACCTTATTATGTAACTATACTCTCTCTGCACATCACCTTATCAATAAAATTTAATAAGAAAAATATTTTACCAAAAAAAAGAAAAAAAAAAAGGAAAAGGGAAGGCATCATTTCGTCTTCCTAAGAGCCCATGTCATTTCTACTTCTGTCCCACGGACCAGAATCCAGTCACATTAGTGTCCAAGTTACAAAGGAGGCTGAGGTGTTTATCTTAGCCCCACAGAGATATGTCCATTTCTGTTGTCATAGATAAAATAATTAGTGGATAATAAGGAGACAAGTGTGAATGTCTGTCATACTTTCTATATGCCAGGCCATTCACGATGCTAAGTGCCAGAGGAATACACATGAATAAGGACCCCACTTGAAGGAATACTTAGTTTGAAGACTTCCAGTACAACCAGGTGTATAACATAAATATTTCATCTACATGCATTCTTCTTTTACGTTGCATATAAACAGAAATTATCATGTGAATATTCTGAATGTTGTCTGTTTTTAGACTTTCTACACTGATTCTTGGAGTCTTTCTCCCATTATTTTCTGCTATGTACAATTCTGTCTGTGCTGCAATGGCTAGCCCTGTGTACCCACCTTTGTGAAGCCTGTTACTATTTTTCCAGGGAGGGTTACGGGAGGCTCTCTTGGTGTTCCTACCACATTAAACCTATGTTCACTTTCTTTCTTTGGGGGCGGGGAGGGTATTCTGTTAATACAGCCTACAGTCTGCACTGAGCAGGGTAGTGCACAACTTTAATACCAGCCCTCTGGAAGTAGAGGAGGAGTATGTAAGTTTGAGGCCAGCCTGGGCTATAGAGTGAGGCATTTTCTAAATGAAAAAACAACAAAAATCAGAGCTTGCAGGACTCCAGTGGCTCACACCTGCCACCTTTGCTACTCAGGAGGCTGAGATCTGAGGGTCAGAGTTTAAAACCAGTCCAGGCCAGGAAAGCCCATGAGACTATATTATCTCTAACCAGCCAAAAGCTGCAAGTGGAGCTGTGGCTCAAGTGGTAGAGTGTCAGCCTTGAACAAAAACAGCTAAGAGACAGTACCTAGGCTTTGAGTTCAAGCTCTAGTACCAGCACCAAAATAAAATAAAATAAAAATGAAAAATAGAAAAGAGCCTAGAATCACATGCGATTTCACTCTACTCATTTCATATCTGTAGCTCTTCTGAACAGTACTAAGCAAATAAGAATTGAATAGATGTTTGCCGGATCCCATTAGTGAAGGCCTGGCATTCTTTCATGGGTTCTTGAATGACAAGGTGGGTGGAATCTCTAATGAACTTGGGAGTCTCTCATTGTGTTAAAAATATCATTGTTAATAAAAAGTTAAGTGAATTCCAAATCAAATTCAGAAAAAAAAATTTTAAGTTGGGCACTGATGGCTCATGCCTATGATCTTAGCTGTTCAAGAGGCTAAGATCTGAAGTTCAAGGTTCAAAGCTAGCCCAAGCAGGAAAGTCTGTGAGAATCTTATCTCCAATTAACCACCAAAAAGCCAGAAATGGAGCTTTGGCTCAAGTGGTAAGAAGACAGCCTTGGGTAAAAATGTTCAAAGACAAAGTCCAGGCCCTGAGATCAATCCCCAGGACTAGCGTGTACACACACACACACACACACACACACACACACACACACACACACACAAAAGCAAACAAACAAAAAGCAGCTAACTCATTTCCTGAGTGTCTGAGTGTCTCTCTTTCTCCTTTCCTAACTTTGAGTTCTTACTCTTTCTTCTATCCAGTCATTTCCTTAAATGTGTAGTGTATAGGCCTAAGGAAAAACTTGGATTTGAAGTTGTTGTTTTTTTTATAGTACTATATTTTCATGGAAGATTTTTAAAGTCAATGTGAAATATTGTCTATCTTGTACTGAAAGTGTTAATCAGCCCCCAACCAGGAAATAGTCCAAAAGTCAATTTGAATTTTTTGATTGAGAATTTTTATTTTACTTTAGGTCTCAGATGTGACCATGAAAGCATTCTTATTTTCTCTTTATTGTCTTACAGGTTTCAGAATTGTGGGAAGTTTTAGAATTTTTTTATAAATTATGCAAATCATGTAAATTACATAAACATAAATTATACTCATGCTATATTACCAGCAGGCAAAACATGTAACCACTTTGTGAGTCAGTCATTTCACTGGTCAAACTAGGACTTTATTAAGGAAGAGATGATTTTTTTCAGGTCTTAATGGTGCCTAGCAGGAGTAGTAGCAATAGTATGAGTAGTAACAATAATAATAATAATAACAAAACTGAACTGTTACTTTAAATCATAGGCTCTACAGAAAATACTGGCAAAAGGTTGAATTAACAGGCTCTCATTTTCTATGATGGTGGGTCAATATTAATGTATGGCAGGAAATAATTAATGCACCTTCTTAAGTGGCAGCAGTATGCGGAAGAAGTTGGGCATGGGGGGAATATGGATCAATATCTGCAGCACTCTAAAAGGTTGTATGAATCATTGCTTATTAGATATCATCCAAATTAGTTGTTGAGACCCCGGTGCATCAGTGATTCACCTTTTTTTGGTGCAACAGTGTGATATGTACCTTGCCTTTGAAGATGAATGTTAGGACCAGTTCATTCTCTGCAAACAATGTCTGTAGGGAATCATCTACATAATAGCTCACAAAGAATATTGACTTGTAAGTGCTCAGTCTGTGACAGAAGCCTTGTGTTGCTGCTTGGGTCTTCAATCATAGGTGATATGTCATCTAATTAATTAATGAGATCTGATGCTGATCAAATTTTGCTCACCAGCGCTGTGCTTACTTAACGTGCTTCCATGCAGAAAATGAGCCTTTGGCTGCCAGCAAAAAAAAAAAAAAATTACTGTGTACCCGCAGTGGTGGAGTGAATCAGGTCCTGAGCCACAACCAACAATATCCTCCTTACAGTTCCTGTGAAGTACATACTGCAGGACAAAGCCTCTGACAGTGTGGAGGGCAGCTCTGGAGTCCTGGGAATCCACCCTGAATTCAAGTGTAGGGCTCAGTCATTTTTTTCAGCACAAGGGGAGGAGGGAACAATAACAAATCAGCTCTGCCCAAAATGTGACAGAGGTAACAGTGAATCAAGGCTGCCGTGGCTGCCGACTGTGCATCGGGAGGCAGACAGGAACAGGCAGCAGGCAGGCGCGGTGGCTTGCTCCAGCTGTCAATAAACAGCAGCAGGCGTAGGCCTCCTCCTTTGGAAGCAGCAGACTGCAAGGTTGAGGGAAAATGCAAGCCTGTCTGATGTTTGAAAATCTCCTGAATTGAGCATGGCTTCTGTACAAATGTGGCTCAAAAACCTGGATGATCTGGGAAGTCATGATCCTGAGTTCGCAGGAGTTTCTACAAGAACAGCCATGCTACTTTTTGTAGATTTTTGCCAATAAGCAAGCCCCCTGAAGAATCAGCTCTCAAATTACCTGGTGGAGAGGGAGAGGAGGGAAAAAAAAGAGACACAGAAAACAAAGTTTTGGCATGCTTATGGAAAATGGTTTTTGTAGCAGCTACCTAGAAGGCAGAAGCTAAAGGTTGATGTACCCATGCCTTGTACCTGGGAGTGGAAGGTGGGAAGAAATGGATAGTTGCTGTGACCACAAGATCAGGCACAGCCCAGCTCGGTGAAGCCACAAGCCAACTGCATTCTGCCTCCTCTTCATGCAGTGCTGCGGGCTGGTACATCGCAGGCGAGCACGGGTGTCCTATGTAAGTTTCTTTTACTGTGCAATCTTGCCTAGCAGCTTTAAATGTCCTTTGTATCTGTCTGGTGTATGTTGTTTCTCTCAGATGCTTTAATCCCTGTGCTGAACCAAGCAGACAATCCATCATTTGTAGTGTGAGTGTCTCAAGGCACCTGAGAGCGAAGGAGATTTCTGAGATTTTTTTTCCCCCTCTTCCTCCCAGAGATATTGTCTGCTTTGGTGCTTTATTACTCTAATCAGGTTGCAAATAACTGGCTCAGAAATTGATCTGGGAGATTGCCCATAGCTGTATCTGCTGAAACCAGTTGCTATTCTCTCTTTCACTTAGTGTAGTCCTGTTTTCATATGTGGATTATGGCACTGAAAAGAAAAGGCTTTGCTCTAGAGATAAATACTAGGGAGTTCGTCACATTCAGAGCCTTGGAGGCTGATGTTAAATCCTATCTTGAACAGCTTCAGAAGAGTAGTAGATAGATGGTAATCGCCGGATGGATAACACAGCTTTGCCATGCCAGCCTTTATAACAGCTTCATCATCCTGTGACTATTTGCCCTGCTGTATGTGGGGTTTTATTTTCTGGGTTTTTTTTTGTGTGCAAAATGGCTGTCTGAGTATTAAATTCTCCAAAGCAGACTTGCACAAATGCAGAGGTACCATTATTTAGAAACGTTTGGAGGCTAATTGAAAGAGACTGTATAGTCCACTAGCCGACCAGCTCTGGGAAAGCACTTTGCTTTATTTTCACGCCCCTTTTGCCTTCAGCACCTTTTTGTTACAGGGAATGCTGTAAAAAGGGATAGCAGCTTTATGCCAGCTGGCCAGACTGCAGTATTGAATCCTCTGACACTGATTGGAGATTCCTGGCTGCAAAATAAGCAGCAAAATTAACAAAGCAAGCAAATCAGTTCTTCAAGTTATAATGTAAAGAAATCTGTGACCTTGGAAAAATGGCTCCATAGATACGATTTGGGAGATAAGATCTCAGGACAAACAAGGTCAGAATTGCATAGGATGTAAATAAGAAAAGTTGGAGGCCCAAGGTTAAGAGCTTGGGGGAGGGTTGAGTATATGCCTATCAAAATTTAAAGATCAGATCCTGTTTTAATTAATCATTGAAAGCTTTTAAAGACCTCCTTAATGGAAACGGTTTGTTTTTTTTTTTTGTTGTTGTTGTTATTGGTCTAGCTTCAATCTTATTTGCCTTTTGAATGCAACAGTTGCTACGGGGGGAATATGTGTTGTGATGAGGTGACCAGCAGGAGTTTTAAAGAGAATGTCTGCACACACTGATGTTTCTCTTCTCCAACAGAAACACAAATTGCTTTTAAAAATCAGTTTTGGGAATAAGTGCTACCAACCCTTGGTGTATAAAAATCATCCACAGAAAGATAATCTTAAATTGGAAATTAAGATAGCATGAAATTAAAAATCATTATTCCCACAGAATTGTGCAGACAGAATTCTGTAGTTTAATGCAGGTCTGTGTATTCTTCTGTAATGAATGAGAACAACTCTCTGGCTGTGTTTGCTGACTGGGATAGGGGATTTCTGAAATAAGGTCTCAAGGTGATCATTTATATTCTACTTGTCTTGGCTCTTATGTTAAATATGTAAACAGGAAGAAATGATATTTCCAGCTTGGGTTTGTAATTAAAAATGATGAGGATTTGGTTCACCTGCTAATTTCAAACATTTTTTTAAACTCTTGTGTTTTGGTAAGGAACTACAAAATGTACAAAATAGTACAAACATATTTTCCAGAGAAAAGCCTCCATCACTAGAGATGTTTTCCTTTATTTTGGTATCCCCGAAGAGCTGGCTTAGAGATTCTAACCTGCTACCCACCTGTGGCTGTTTTAACCTATCTTGACAATTTCACTTCTCAATGGCCCCTCAGAGGTCTGGAAATGGGTGATCTGAAACATTTCATTTCCTTGAAGGAGAAGCAGCTTCTGTAAGTATGTACATAGTGTTTTTGCTAAGGAAGACAGGGCTACTTTGAGTATAGAGACAGCTGTGCCTAAGTCCTAATTTTACTCCAGAGCTAAGAGATCTGGAGGCTACTCACTAACCGTGTCAATAACAGAGAAAAGGACAGTCCTAGGTCCATAAATGAGTTGTGGTGCTAGTGGTTGGCTCTTGTCCCATCAGATGGACTGTCCTCCTGTCCTTTCTCAAATCTATTTAATTTGAAAAGCATTGATGATTCTGGTCATGCTAGTACTTGTATGTGGATGGATGGATAGATAGATTAGGTAAATAGAGGTAGAAATAGGATAGACAGACAGATAGATTAGATAGATAGAATATATAAGCAAGATGGCATAAATAGAATACACAAGCAAGAACAGCATAACTACATTTCAGCGAATAAGAGGCTGTATATATAAGAGCAGCCCATTAGGGTTCTAATACCTAACAATGTGGTTTTCCTGTATCTTGTACATTCTCTGATATTCAGACGACTACACAATTGCCTAATGATACAGTTTCTAGACAGCATCCCCATTATTAAGTGATGGAAGACTCTGTATGTGTGTGAGTGTATCAATCTCCTAGTAGATTTTTGCCTTTTAAAAAAAGTATGACATCCTCCTTCAAGATTTCCTCCCACTCTAGTCTTGTCTTTCTGAAAGAATGTGAAAGTTACGTCTGTTTCCAGAACCATCATATGCAGGTAATCTAGCTTTTCGTTTTTAGGATGTGATCTTTCTTTTTATTTTATTTTGGTAATTTATTGGATAAAGAGTACATTTATTTTTGAACAATATGACCCCTTCTCTTGCTCTCTCCAAGTTTTTCCCTCCTGTTCCCACCCTCAAGTTGTATAATTCACTTTCAACATAGTGTCTAGTGAGTACCACTGCCACAGTTGTTCACTCTTGGCCCCATCATTTCTGTGCCTCCTCTTACCCTCCCTCAAACAGATAACAAACAAGCAAGACAAAAGGAAATGAAAACAAAAACAGCAACAAAGAAAAAAAAAACCTCTTGTTTCCATTTCCTGGAGTTCTTTTAAATAAATACTATTTTATATGATCAGATGCAAACAGTTATTGTGCCTTTGTGTTCCTGTCCTAAGAATATCCTCCTTTGGCCTCACTCTGTGTGAATACCTAGAGACTTGTATAATGCATCAGGTCCAAGTATATATTTTTTTCTTTTACCATCTAGTATGTTTACTTGTAGATTTATAGGCACATTCTAGTTGACACAAATGAGAGAAACCATGCAACCTATGTTTCTTTGGGTCTGCCTTACTTCATTTTTTTTTCAACCACTTTCCACTTTCTTATGAATGGTACAATACCATTCTTATTGATAGTAGAGTTCTGTTGTGTATATATACTACATTTTTCAGATCCAATCATCCGCTGAGGGACATCTTTCATAGATATTAGTTTCTTTTTAAATTTTTTTATTATTGTAAAGGTGATATACAGGGGGGTTAGAATTAGCTGTTATTTTTCTTGAACTGTCTTGCTTTGGCCTGTATAACATTGCCTTCTTATGCTAAATTGGTTCTGCATAGGGGCTGGACCTCCTGTCTTTCTGCACAAGATTCAATGCAGAAATCTTTTTTTTTTTGTTTGACACATTTATTTTCGTGATCTAGGCTTTGTTATGTTGTTTATACCCAGCAATCATTGAGAACCCCACATTATATCTTATGAGTAATTCCTCTGTTTACCTAAGCAATCATATTCTTTTATTAAATGACATGAAAAAAATCTACCAGCTGGAAAAATATTCTTAACTTTAAAAGATATATAAACACAACAAGTTCTCTGTACATTCTGTAAAAGACTTGTAAAATCTTGACAGACAGTGGAGATGTAGCTCAAAGGGCTACAGCACTAACCTTGAGCTCAAGATCTCAGGGACAGTGCCCAGGCTCAGAGTTTAAGACCCACAACCCACAACAACAACAAAAAGCTGGAAAAAAAATCTTGACAGGCCTGTGCTTTGGGAAAATTGACACTCTTTGCCCTGAACTTTTTAGTGAGAACAAGGTGGTCTTCTATATCTATCAGCTCCTCTTCTGTGGAGTCAGCCAACTGTGAATTGAAAAGATTTGTGGGGGAGCAATGCCCCCACAGAGGAGTAACAGACATTTCTTCTTGCAATTCAGTCTAATAGCCGTTTACATGGCATTTACATTGTATTAGGTATTACAACATCTAGAGATGACTGTATGGGGGAGCATGTATTAAATGCAAATGCTATGCCAATTTTTTTATATGTAAGAGACATGAGCATCATTGAATTTTGGCAGTCACAAGAAACAGTGGACTCAGTCCCCTGGGGTGACAAAGAGACACATGGACAAGATGAACATTCTTTAGGACCAGAAATGTTCCCAATTCTTCAGTCTTTTTAGAATCTGGAACACACGCATAGACTTTTCTGGTTGAGCAGCCTTAGTCTAAAAAATCGAAGCTCTCCCAAACTCAAACTTTTTTTGAGCTTTGGCTCAAAGTATCGAGATGTTCAACCTGTAGACCAACATGTGGAAAAGTGACTGTACAAAGTCTGTGTGGACCTTGAATCCTCCTCAGATGGACACTCCTGTGTGACCAGGCCAGCCAAAATCAAGAACTCAGGCCTTGTCTCATCAGCATCCTTAATCTCCCCCAGAAACCCATTAGTCTGACTTCTTACATTGTGCATTTGATTTTCCTATTTCTGAATTTTATAAGGATGAACTCATAAACTATACTTTTGCTTATCCTTTTATGAGATTAACCCATATGAGTTTATCTGGCATGTAGTGGTAGTTGTAGCTTTTCTCCACCCCCCCCCGTGGTTTTATAATATTCCATGTGTGACTAAAGCATGATTGAATCGTCCATTCACCCCTTGATGGGCATTTGGGTAATTTCGGCTTTGGGCCTAATATAATGCTGCATATACATATATATACTATATATATATATATACTATATATATATATACTAAGAAAATAAGATAAAATATACACAACATACTTTAAATGAATTGAGTTTTTCCAGATACCTTCTATGATGTCCTTCGGGATAAAATTTGACTTTTAAGACCTGTGATTATAAAGTCAAATTCACATATGAGAGACTGCTGACTTTTCCCATTTGGGACTGTGTGAGTTTTTAATAGCATTTGACTTTGACCATGTTGAAATCCTTACTTTGACCCTTCAAATTTTCTTGCGATCATTAAGGCTCTAAATTTTCTTTCCAATTCATGCTCATCACTCAAGAACATGAGAAATTCTTCAGATTCTGCTACATTAAGGAGGTAGACCATAGCTTCTGGAATAACAGGGGCATATTAAGTACTTAACTATTTTATAACCTAAATACTACTAGCAAGGTGCTGGTGGCTCACAACTATAATCATAGCTGCTCAGAGACTGAGATCTTAGGACCAAAGCCAGCCAGAGCAGGAAAGTCCTTGAGACTCTTATCTCCCATTAAGCGCGCGCGCGCGCACACACACACACACACACACACACACACACACACACACACACGAAGGGGGGGAAGAAAGAGAGGGAGAGAAAAGAAATACTACTTAATCACTCTTTTCAGAGCTTTGACGTTTGCGTTGACTATAAGCTTCCCTCTGCAACATCATTTTACTAATAGAGAGATGGGTGATTTGTCATGTGCCTCTAAACATTGACATAAAATGAAATTAAGCCAACAGCTCTGTGTATGTATAAGGAATGAGCTGGATGGTGACTGTCCCGGGGTCCTGGATCCTCTTCAGCTTGTGGTAGCCTATTGCTTTCAGGCTGTCGCACAGACTCTGTAGAAGGGACCAAGACTGCATGCTGGAGAATCTTGGATAAGTTGTTCATCCGTCTGTGTTCAGTTTATGTTAGCATCTTCCTCAGGATGTCTGTGAATAATATGTGCATTAAATTATGTAAGCCACTGGCACATCATAAGTACTCAAGTGTGACATGTTCTAATTGATGTCATTCCCACCCATCTCTGCATCTGAGCACCTTCTCCTGTACTGAGTAGTGACGATCTCTTCTAGAAGGATTGCTATTGCTTAGGAAGCGTCTGTAAAGTTCACTGACTTAGGCCAACTTCCAAGTCATCACAAAGCTATCTCTTTATGAAGTAATTACTGAGCACCTGTTCTTTTCCCAGAGGTCTTCTGAAAAACTAAAAATTCACAGATGCCTAATCTACTGGTAGAAATGTAAGAATCTATGAGGAAATTGAGATGGGGTTAAAAAATGCGTACCAACCAGGTGCCTGTGGCTCATGACTATAACCCTAGCTTCTCAAGAAACTGACTTCTGAGGATTGTGGTTTGAAGCCAGCCTGGGCAGAAAAGTCATATAAATTCTTATCTTCAATAAAGCACAAAAAAAAAATGCCAGAAGTTGAACTATGGCTCAAGTGATAGAGCCTTAAACACAAAAAGCTCAGGGGCAACACCCAGGCCCAAGTTCAAGCCCCCAGACCCCCAAAAATAGAACATCCAGAAGCTGAAACATATTTTGTCTGAGGGGTTTGAAGGGATGGGGGACAGAAGAATGGAGAGGAAGGGTGAGCAACTGCAGCCATAATGGTCAATGTACATACGTAAAATGGAAGCAGGTAACTTGAAATGGATTTGGTAGAGATGAGGGCGAATGCTTAGTGATCAACATGCCTTGTACTCAAACTGGTTTGATTGGATTGAAGCCTCTTTGTACAACTACTTAAAGATTGTTTTTTAAAAAGGGTGTGGCTAACAAAACATTTCTCTGACATTAAATGGTATCTCCCTAACTTTAGGGAGTGGTATGCAGGCAGGCAGTCAAGACTTAAAGAGGCTTAAGTTCGGAGTGCTAGACAAAAAGTAAGTGGCAACCCATTATAGAGTTTTCTGTACATGTGTTTGTCTCCATTGGTATTTTCATGCAGAATGATCTAGAAGGCTCTGCCATGGATATAGAATCCATGAATATCTATGTCATTCAACATTTTATGACAGCTGTCTCTTGTGTTTGCAGTACTTCAAATATTTCATGTGAAAAATACCTTAAAATAAACTAATTCCCACCCCTTTCTCTAAAGGATTATAAAATGCCATTTCTCAGGTGTTTTTATAGCTATAAATATTTTAAGCATAGAAATATATTAAATATCAACATATTTAGGATTTAAATATTTAATGTATCAAATTGAAGGTACTCATATTTTATAGTAAGTTAAAATTTCTATTCATTTGTGGATACAACGTGAATGTATTTATATTTGTATAGAAGTAAAACTTGAAATGAGTTGAGTGAAATAACCCATAAATTGGGAGATCTGTTGATGGGAAATTGACATGGATACTCAAAGTTCTTTGGAAATAAAGGGCCAGGTCTGGCCATTCTTTAGTTTTGTCTCTCATGGGATCTGTAGGCAGAGGTGACCAGGAGTTTGGCAGGGACGAATCCTGTGTTGTGCATGGCTAAGATCCTGTCCCCTGGAGGGTGATCAAATCCTATTAAGTTTATTGGCACTCTGGCATACCTGTGTTCTAAGCAAACAAAGAGAAAGAGCAGATGAATGTACTTCATCATAGAAACGTTTCCATTGATTTATGATTAGCCACAGAGTCCTATCATCCCTCAGTAAAGCCACATACACATGAAGATGGTCAGATACTCCTTATCTGTCGCCTGTAGCCCTATTCCAGTGTCTGGAAAGACCCCTCACTTGGGGAACCCCACTCTTTTCCTGTTGCCACCACCTTCTTCCTATTTCTTCTCTTCTACCTTTGATCCCTGCATTTCCAGGCTAGGATTGTTTGTTCAAAGAATATTAAAAATGTAAAGCAAAAAAAGTAGGCTTAGGAGTATTAGCCAGAGAAATGGAAGGAAAACTCACTTACTATAAACAGATTCTTACCAGACTACATGCCCCCTTTAGACCTTTCTTCTGGGTGTAAATGTACCTTTCCAAACACCATCCAAAAGCTCCCGGTGTGTCTGTTTGAGACTCGGCAGGTGCAGCCTTCTGAGCTGCTGCAAGTCTGAGTTCTGTCTCCTTGATTGTCCCTCTGCTCAGTACTCCGCCTTTCACTCTCTCCTCACTCTCCCATATCTCTTGCTGGCCTGAGTAAATGATGTCATTGTGCGAATGCACAGAAACCTCGTCAGGGTCCCTCCTCTCTTCCCTTAGATCCTCTTACTTATGACACCTAGTAATCTCTGGATGTGCTTTCTCTCTCGCTTCCCTCTGTCTAACCCAGCGCAGCAACCTCTTGACTGGTACCTTCATATTTCCTTTGATTCTCCACAGAGTAGGTACCCTTGTGACTTTCCCCTATGTGCAATGTTGTTTCTCAACTCAAAGCCCTCCATTGACTCCCGTTTTCTGAGACTATTAGAACCATGTGGCCAGCATGCCAGCATAGCCTTTTTGACCAAGCCACTGTGTGCCCCCTTGACCTAAGTTAACCCTTAGCACTTTCACAATATGGTATAGTGGTAGTGAATGGCATGATGTTGACAATTTCTCAACATCCAGAGCTCTCCCTTTTCTCTATACCTCAATAAAGACAGTTGCCCAAACTTGGTTCGGTGTCCCTGTTTCTTGCCTATAAAATTATTGACTGTGATTATCTTAATTGTTGCTTTAAACATCTACAATTCCTTTGAAGTACATATTTTCTTCCTTTCTTCCTGCCTTCCTTCTCCTACCCCCTTCTCTCACTTTTTTGAAACACAGTTTTTCTGTACAGTCTAGGTTGGCCTTGAGCTTATGATCCTCCTACCTCTGTCTCCCAGTCAGTGAGATTACAGGAAGAACCACCAAACCCAGCTTTCATTCCTTTTTCACTGTTGTACTGTTGTGCCAAGTCGCGAGATGACCACCAAGAAGGCCACCGAGACTCAGACATTCTGAAATGCAAAAGCAAGGCAAGGCTTTATTCAAGCCAGCTGCAACTCGGGCCTCGTCCTACCCACCGACATAGGGAGGTTAGGAGGGAGCCCCGAGCTGTGATTACACAGGGCTTATAAAGGCAAAAAACAAAGTTACAACAATCAGGTGTTCAAGCAAGATTAGGACACAGGTACAAATCTGATTGGCTCAGGGCTCGAGGCACTCTGGGGGCAGTCAGAGTTAAGCATTCCCAGCGGTTAGAGTTCTAGACTGACTGGGCCCTAATGGGCTTGTCCTGGGTTTGCTCACAGGGCCTGCTTATCTCAGGTTTGCGTGGTAAAGTGGGGTTTGCGTGGTAAAGTGGGGCCTGACTTCAAAGTCTGGCACTTCAGTACCCCTTTGTCCAGTCACCATGCCCACCCTCCTACACATTCTCAAGAGACATAGTTGCTGGATAAACATAAATTAGCTAATGCTGGAGAGATATTATCAAATTATAACAGGATATTTTCATTTTATTTTATATAGATGTAAAATCAGTTGTATACTTTTGTGTATAAACACGTATCACCTGGTGATAGTTTAAAATTTGGTCCATTGGTTTTAGAAGAGAAATTGTGTGACTAGAGTTTGAGACTGGGTAATTAGAGTACTCTGTTGAGTAAATTGGCCCGCTCTTTATAGTTTGTGTACTTCTTTTAAATATTTAAAACAAGGGTTGGTTTATTTAATCATAACAGAGCTACTCAAGTACACAGGATAGCTTAGCTCTGATTTACATGTTGAAATTCATTACAATCCAAACACTAATTTCACTTAAAAATAGTGGTTAAAAGTAGGTAAGTATGTTTAAAAACAAACACATTTTGACATATATTTAAGCATGATCATTTAAAAATAAAACATCAGATTATTTATAGAAGTCCTTGAGTGGCTCTAATAGCTCCACATGTTAAAGCTGCCCTAGCCGAGCTGCAGTGGCTCATGTCTGTAATCCTAGACATTCAGGAGGCTGAGATCTGAGAACCAAGGTTGGAAGCCAGCCTGGGCAGAAAAGTGTCTCCCTGTGAAATTATCTCCAATTAACCTCTCAAAAACCGGAAGTGGTGCTGTGGCTCAAGTGGTAGACTGCTATTCTTGAGCTCATGGACAGCACCTAGGCCTTGATTTCAAGCCCCACAACTGACACACACACACACACACACACACACACACACACAAAAAAAAAAAAAAAAAGCTGCCCCTAACATCTTTACCATGAATAAGGCTAGTACCTAGCTTTCATTTTAGAAGATGCATCAATCATCCTTATCTCCTTCCCAGCTCAAGCTCAGGTATAGTATAGCCTTTTGTGTTGGTGTAGAGAGCCTTCAATCTTAGGATGACCTTTTTGCTGAATAGATCTGCTACCCATTGAGCTGGCCTCCTGTGTGTTTGTTCTCTCCCTTTCTATTTCACTGAGGCAAAAGCCAATTCTCTTCTGCTGGAATCATCAGAAGAGGTCTCCTTTTTTGTTTGTTGATTTTTATTCTTCCTTGCACCTTTGTTGTGTGCACACCACCAGTCTCCTTCCCCCTACATGAGGAATAAATAATGTATATAATCTATTTGTATTTCCAAACAACAAACCTGTATAAAAGAGTGCAGGGTGATTAGGAGGGAACTTCTTCATTGCCATTGCAAAAGCACTGACTTGTACTGGATTTCTTCTTGCTTCTCCCAAATGCCTCACTGACTTCTCTATGGTCATCTCACTTAGTTGGTGTCTTTCTTTGGGACAGAGAGACAATGAAACTGACTGATCATTATTCAAAGGGATGGATCAGATCACAATCTTTTTTCTCTACAAAATACTTCCCACTGAGAACAGAGGTTTGTTTCTTAATGATCTTTAAGGCTTCCACTGAAGAGAGAAAGAGCAGGGTGACGGGTTTAAAAAGAATCAACGTAGGGCTGGGTTGTGACTGAGTGGTGAGAGCACTGGCTTAAACATGTATCAGGCCCTAAGTTCAATATCCAGCATTGAACAATAGTAACAGAGAATGAGAGGAAAAGGTGAAATCTTTCTGCTTGAATCTTTCCCAAGCTTAAGTGCTTAATAATCAGTCTTTAGAACTTTATAGGTGATGGATAGCTTACGGTTTAGGTGATACATGATAGAGTTTACCTCTTTTAAATTAAAAACATGAAATTCATGGGTGGTTTATCGCCATGTTTCTCAATGTATTCTTCGGGTCTCTAGCACTTGATATTTGTGAATGGATGAGTGAGTGAGCGAGTGAATTAATTAATTAAATGCAGATCCCTGGGAACTATCCCAATCTCACAGAACCTGACTCTTGGGATGGTTTCTGGTCCTTTAATTTTTAGTAATCTCTGTGATTTTTGATACATTTTATAGGAGAGCTGAGCAAATGGAAGGTGGTGTGGAGTTGGGGTGGGGTGGCTCTGAGAATCTGGACTTAAAGGATTCTGGCTGGGTTGTGGAGTCCTTCCTGTGAGGGAGTCAGTTTTACCTCAGGTGAACCTGTATCAAGTTCCTAAAGGTTCAAATTTCTGGGAGGGAGGCTCAGACTGACCCAGCTTGATGTCCTCCCTAGGCCAAATAGAGTAAGGCTAGTTGACTGGCACTCTTACCCACTAGCAATCAAAGGAGGAGGGGACTATCCCAAAGAAAATTCAGTGTTCTTTCTAGAAAAAAATGAAAATGGACTCTAGGTAGCCACAAAATACAGATATTGTTCACATAAGAATAGAACACAATATGGTTTTTTAAGTATACCATTGTTCTTCTGTGATTAAAGCTTAGGAAGTAAAATATGAATTTATGCTCTTCAATTACGTAAGTAGAAATTATGGGAAAAGTAATCAAAATATGCTTTGTAAGAAAAAGTTCAGTATTATTCAAAGAAAAGGATTAGCACTTGGTTAAAATTTGTAGAGAATAAGAATTTAATACATATTTGAATTGATTTAAGGAACTAGTAATGGCAATAAGAATTGAATTCAAATTTATTCCAGAGGTACTAGTAATTCACTGAATTATAATATTGAATAGCCTGAGAAGATTACAGAATTGAATAAAAAAATACTTTGAACATACTGAAAAAAGAAACTTAGCAATACTGAATACTTTTCAAGAGATAATCTTTGTTGCAACATGCAGTTCACATCATCTTGTTGGAACCTTGCATGTGAGCACATGTAGCTCCAGTATCTTAAATGAAAGATACAGTTGGAATATCTGAATTCTAGAAAGCCTCATTCTTTGAAGGGTCCTAACAATCTCCAACACTTAAATAACTATGGATGCTTTGGGAAAAAAATAGGATGTCATGGGTATAGTGATGAACGAGAGCTACCCTCTTTAATGTCTATGGGCAATTTCAATATATCAGGATTCATCTGGCTCAAATTAATTGGCCTGTGTCTTTATTTGGATGAAAACAAATTTCAGCATGAGATGCAGTTGAAATGGATAAAGGAAATATTTTACAATTCTTCAAACTATATCTATCTCTACCTCTTCGAGCTCTTTTCTCCAGAAAAGACACTGAAATTTTGTTTTAATGAAAAGCTATTAGTAACATGCAAAAAGGTTCCTGAAACAGATTCTGTCTCCAGACAAATAGAACCTGAATTTAATGATTTTTATGATCTCATTATTTATGGACTCTAAGTGTTGTCTATGAATTTTTATGTTTTGAAGCTAGATGGCAACTATATTCTTTCATTTACTCATTTTTTTTTGGCAGTGTGGGGGATTGAACTGAGAGTCTTGTGCATGCTAGGCAAGCACTTAACCACTGAGCTATAACCCCAGCCTGAGTCATAAGTATTTTTTAAAAGAGAAATCCATATTTTCCATATATACTAGAAACCACTTTATTTAAACTCTTACAGTTTTTAAAGTTAAAGGTTCTTGGTCTGTCTCTGCAAAGCAACCAATCTTATAGAATCTTCATCTCTACACTATCATTTTAATGTAATCATTACCATTTAAGAGGAATGGGAGCTTTAGGATGAATTTCCACGTCAAGTGCAAGGCCCTCCTTCCTGGAGTATACTTTACTGATTTTTCATCTTTCTTTCCTCTATGATTCATTGCTGTGTTTTCTCCATCCAATTTAGTTTTTTTTAAATTTTTTTTATTAAGCTTAAACAGTAATACAAAGGGGTTTTGATATATGTCAATTTGTGACCGTGCATATTTAATCACTTGGATCAAAAGATAGCACTCTTTGGATACATGAATGTGGCTGGAGCACACCCATAATCCTACTTCCTCAGGAGATCTGAGCATCATGGTTTGAAGCTAATCCAGGTAGGAAAGTGGCTGAGACTCTTACCTCCAATTAACCATCAAAAAGCTGGAAATGGAGCTGTGGCTCAAGTGGTAGCAAAAAAGCTCAGGGACAAAGCACCCAAGCCCCAAGTTCAAGCCTTAGAACCAACACTAAAGAAAAAAAAAACCCAAAACAACAACAACAAAAACCAGATGATGTTGATGACGATCATCAGCTGAGACAATGAGAACGAATGCTAAATGTCATAAATTTAATGACATGAGATGATAAATCAACTGAAGGTCAACATGAAATACATATGCAGACTTCTGCTAAACAAGAAAACTGAACATATGCTATCTGATGAATTATAAAGCATAGTTTAAGGATGTTTGTTCTTGTTTATTTAGTGCCTAGCACAGATCAGACATAGATACTCTTGTGGGTACAAAGGTGAATCATAGTAGTCCCTTTCCTCAAACTCATTGTCTAGATGGTAGTATAAAACAATCCTTCCCTCCCTCTCTCCTACTCATCTTCCCTCTTTAACCTCAAATCGTCCAGGAATCACTTTCTTGTTAATAACTATAACATGGGCTTACACATAACATTTTGGCTTAAATCTTGGTATAAAATATTTTCTGGTTAATCTATATAGATTTATATAGTGACAAATCTAGTAAGAAAGAGAAAGTTACTTTTTAATTTTTTGGCCATACTTTTTTGAACTCACAGTCTCATACTTTCTTACTTACAGTTTGCACTCTCCTTGAGACATGATTCCATCCTCTTCTGACTAACTGGATATGTAGTCTTGTGCACTTTTCTGCCAGGCCTGGCTTTGAATAGCATCCTGAGTATGGAGGATTACTGGAGGAAGCCACTGTGCCTAGCCAAGAAAATTACAATTTTATATTTGTGCCAGTCCTGGGGCTTGAACTCAGGACCTAGACATTGTCCCTGAGCTTTTTTGCTCAAAGCTAGCACTCTACCACTTGAGCCACAGCTTCTCTTGTGGCTCCTTTTAGGTGCTTAATTGGAGATAAGAAGCTAACAGACTTTCCTGCCTGGGCTGGCTTCGAACTGTGATCCTCAGATCTCAGCTTCCTAAGTAGTTGGGATTACAGGCATGAGCCACCAGCACCCTGCTAAGCAAAATTATTCTTAATGTTGTTGTTACTATATAGATTCATTTAACACCTAATCCTTTTTTACTATTGTACATGTGTCATGACCAAAAAGACACAAGATTTGGTTTAAGACCTGATGTGGTAAGAAATAAGATGCTACTTTTCTGAGGGTCATAAATCTATGCTGATGTGAAGAGAGGGGATCAAGGCCAAATCTGATATCTTAGACCATTGGATTCGAATAGGGCAAGTCAGGCGAGGCCAGGTCTTAGTCTCCAAGCGAAGAAAAGGCAAAAGAAAAGTCCCCAATCATACAAACCATTGAGAGAAGTACAAGGAAATGAACTGTGTATATTGTCATCTTAATTTTTCTGTTTCATTTTTAAAGCATGATTTAGACTAACATCTTATTTTCAAGCCACTCCACATTGATTTTATAACACATTTTGAGTTACTTATTGTCTAAAAATAGTTGAGGTTTTGGGTGTTTTTGGTTGCTGTTGTTTGATTTGTTGTTGTTGTTTTTAAATCTCTAGTAGGTTGTATTTGAAATGACAGATGTTGCAACTGTAATGACTGCTCATTGTAGACCATCTTCCTTCCTCACCTTTTTTTTTTCTTCCTCACCTTCTTATCAAGGACATTTTCATTTATTGGTTGGCCAAATTAATCAAATCTAAAAGGATGTGGCTGTCTTTTTTGAAAGCTGTCCCAGAACTGGTAAAAAAAAAAAAATGGTTTTGTTCTTCCTTGGAAGGAGTTCAGAAAGCCCCTCCCTTTCTGACCATCTCATTTCCTCTTCTCCTCACCTGCCCCTGACAGTCACTGTCTGAAAGAACCAGAAAATGGCTTCCTGACTGTTATTACTGATGACAAGTCATTGTTGCTGAGTCCCTCCTAGGGGACAGGGTGTGGTGAGACCCTCCCTTCAGAAGCCATTGTTCAGCACCATTCCCCATGTTCCTGGCCTCCCTGGGTTGAATTGCTGCAGCATGATGGACTGGGATTGAAGTTCACTTGGCAGCCATTTGTTAGCATTTCAGCCAGCAGATTTTGTATAGAAGATGTCATAACAGTACATACAAACATGATGGATATGCTTCTTGCCCTTGAAGATTTCATAATACAACCCTAGGGGTCAGCATTTTGCTGATAAATCATTAAAAAATCTCCCAAGAAGTATCATTGCTTATGGATAGAATTTGAAGCAAGCTATTAGAAATGTTCTGATTGGCCTAAACTAATGAAGAGCTTTTCAACATTGTTGGTACCACCAGCTCTGGCTAAAGATGAATAAAACCATTTTCTCCAAGAGAGCAAATAATGGCAGCTGTTTCAAATCATTGGAGCTAGCTTTTATACACTGTGTGTTTGTTGAAGTCCCTTCCATTGAGTTCATCAGTTGTCCCATTCTATTCATCAAAACTTCAGAAAAATCAAGTGTATACATTGCTCTTTTGGTTCCATTCAAAAATGTGTACATGCACAGTTTGTGTTTTGAACAGACCTAAGTGTGACTTCCAGTGATTAATATCTTGTGTTTCACCACAGTTGGTATCTTCATTGGCATTGATAAGAATCAAAATAACGATCTATAAGTGTTGGCTGTGTTCTACACATTAGCACTGACCCACATGCTACCATCCTGAAAATCACATAACCTTGTGTATAATCCTTACATAGTTTAAGAGCCCTTATGAAGTCCTTTTGTTATGTAAATAAAAAGGTAGATGCACAGGTGACTGACTGTTAGGTAAGCCTCTAGCAAGCATTAATGCCACCATCAATTGGGCATGTGAATGAGTCTTCATGAACTCCCCTGCCAGCAGCACATTGAACCAAGGTTTGAGTTAGCCAAGTACTTCTCAAACCATTACTACACCATGGTCCCTAAATGTAAACTGCCCATCTGAGCTCAGTGGATCCTCAGAACCATCAAGGCTTTAGCCATTCAGTTTAGGGAACCTTTTGGCCCGTACAAAGATACTGGTCCACAGAATTTCATTCAAGTATGTCTTAGATATCAGCAAGGGTTTTATTTTGCCCAAGTGTCAAGTTACCATGATGTTTTAAAGACTGACTGTTTCATTGTTCATTTTAATTTACATTTATCACAAATAAAACATGCTTTTACCTTTCTAATAGTGTTTGAGGGAAATACTTCTACTTACTAGTCTTTTAATATTATAGAGATGAAATTCTTAAGTTTATTGTGTTGTGCAGCCTCATATAGTCTGATAATGTTCAGAGAAATCATCCTTGGAGCAATTTTCTTTTTACAGACACAATTGTAGAATTACAAAAGGAATCATGTGTGGATACAGTTTTTGAAATACATAGAGAAAAAAGTCTGCCATATAGTACTATATAAGCTCTGTGTTAATACATTCAACAACTAGACAAATGATGGGTATAATTACTAATCATGATTTTGAAGTACTTACTAGTAAACAACAGTTTTCTAAAATGCAATGCTGAAAACTTTCAAATATGCAGCAAAATTGCAAGAATCTTAGGAAAGTACACTCATAGGCTCACTCCATGGAGTCTCCCATTAACACTTTATTGTACTTGCTGTTGTTATAATATCCTCCATCATGAAGCAATTATAATGTGATTATGTTTTTATTTTAACTTATTACCTCTAGTTGTACCAAGAGTTTTCGATTTAATGTGTGAGTTTATCTTGATGAATATTATCCCCTACCATTTTTCCACTCATCTATCCCAGCCCACCCATCTCCTCATCTTCACATATGTATATTGAATGTAGTGTCTGTATTTGCCCACCCTTCCTTTCTCCATTCATTTGCTCCTTTCTCCACTTGGCCTGCCCCCTCCCCTGATGTAACAGGTTCCAGTATCCTGATAATCAGTTCATTACACTGTAAGTGATTCTAAGGTGTTACACCTTTGGAATTCTCTCCTGTGTATGACATACTTTAGTCAATTTGTTTGTATATATCTGCATATGCCCCATATATGTTTTCATATACATTGATAATTCAGATCTAACTTCTACATGAGAGAAAACATGTGTTCTTTGTCTCTCTGAGCATTACTGCACTTAACATAATTTTTTCAGGTCCATTCATTTCCCTACAAATACTGTGATATTCTTCCTGATGAATGAGTATCATTTCAACACACACACACACACACACACACACACACACACACACACACACACACCATTTTCTACATGCATTATAGGGCATCTGGGATGTTTGCATAATTTAGCTATGGCAAATAGTGCAGCAGTAAAGATGGCTGTGCAAGTGTCTTTACTGTATCGATTTGTAATCGTTTGGATAAATGCCAAAGGGTGGCATTGTGGGATCACAGAGTAGTTCAATGTTTTGTCTTTTGAAGATTCTCCAAACTGTCTTTCATAGTAGTTGGATTCGTTTGCATGCATACCAGCAGTATATTAGTGTTATTTGTGTTTTCGAACATTTCAGTGCCAGCTACAAAGCACATTGTAAATCCCCCTAAATAATCCAGTGTGTGTAACATTAACTAGATGCGGATACTGCTGCTGTGACTTGTTTTTAGTATTCATAACTAAAGAAATGATAGATTTTAGTTAGCAGTTACTGAGAATAAGGATGTGATTTTCCCCTATTCACATTCATGAACTGGTATATTCATAAAGTCTTTGGGGTCCAAGATGCCCCTGCTCAACAAGGCTTCTAATAAGTATTTTGCAAATGATCTATGAATAAATTCAAGTTCAACTCTGACGGGCCAGAGGTGTGGCTCCAGTGGTAAAGCACCTACCTAGTAAGCATGAACCTCTGAGTTTAACCTCCAGTACTACAAAAAAAAAAAAATCAGTGACCTCAAAAGGGACTCAAATGAATAGTTGGCTTAAAAAAAAGTTCAATTTTGATAACCTGGGTAAAACTTGAGCAGTCAAGCTTTACAAATAAGTTCTGATAGTTTTGCCTGTAGGATTTTGCATGCAAGTAAACAAAAGAGGTGTGTAATAGTCTAGAATCTAGTCATTGGGAAGGAAAAGGATTTGACTATTTATATTAGTTTCCTGTGGCTACTCTTCATAAAACATCACAAATTGGGTGGCTTAAAACAACAGAAATTTGTTGTCTCAAAATTTTCAGGGCTGAAAGTCTAAAAGGCAAGAAATTGTTAGGGTGACATGCCTGCTAATGGCTCTCAAAGAGAGTCCATCCTCACCTTTCCCAGACGCTGGTGTTTCCTGGCAGCCATGGGCATCGTTGGGATTGTAGGTGCATGACCACTGTTCTAGTCACATGATCATCCTTTCCCTGCATATGCATAGAGCATCAGCTCCTGTGATTGTGAGTTCCAGTTTCCTCTTTTAGAAGGACACTAATCCTATAGGACCTCACAGTGTCTTTTATTGGAGGAAAAGAGGGCACAGTTTAACCTATAGCATGTGATCCAAAGGCACAACCTTTTTTTCTTATATTTTTGTTTGTGGGCTTGAACTCAGAGCCTAGGCGCTGTCCCTGAGCTACTTTGTGCTCGAGACTAGTGCTCTACCACTTGAACCACAGTGGCACTCCTGGTTTTTGTGTGGTTAATTGGAGATAAGTCTGACAGGGACTTTTCTGGATCAACTAACTTCAATCCATAATCCTCAGATCTCAGCCTCCTGAGTAGCTAGAATTATAGGCATGAGCCACCAGTGCCTGGCTTGGTACAACATTTTAGCTATAGCTTTCAGTGACATATTTTAAGATGGATCTGAAATATGTCTGATCTTTTGTAGACAGCATTTTTCTTCTAGAACACTTAAGCTTGTGCTGAGTGCTTCCTCATGGTTCTTTAGAAAAAAACTTTGAAATATCAAAAATACAGATCTAAATAAGTATAATCCCTAGCATTCATGTTTTAGTCTCAACATCTGTCTCTTAATTTCTTTCTTCATTTTTCAATAGTATTGTAAAAAAAATGTAACCAAAAATTGTATTCAAAGAGCAATTTCATAACAGAACTGTAATCAGTTAGTCCACAACAGCTATTGAGCAACCTAGAACATGATATTCCGTAAGGAGAAAAAATATAGTAGATTTGAACCATGACCTTAGGATCTTAGAGCAAAAAGAGGCTGGTGAGTGTACATAAACATACACACATACATATATACACATTTACTCATATACACATATACACACAGATGCACACACACAGACATATTTACATAGACACACATAGACACACACTAACACACATAGACACACACACATAGACACCCACACCTACATACACACACCCCATGAAACACCTTACATCACATTCAAGCCAACCTAGCGTTTCAAAAAATTCTTCTCATCTTCTCTTTTGTATCTGTTTTAATTTTTCTTTCTGATTTTGAACTGAGTTTTGAAAACAAAACTGTATCTGCAAGTTTAATTGTAATGTCAGGTTTTTCCTTTCTTAAATCCGAAGATTGCCCTACCAAAAAAGACCAAATTCATATAAAACCAAAGTCATTGAAAGCCATGCAAAATCTCCATTATGAATTTGCTGTTGTTTCAAGGTAAAAGAAGACTACTCAGCACACAGCACTTTTCTAGCATGTGTTAACCTTTGGCTATGTTGGGTGACTGCACTAAATTCTCGGAGATATAAGCCCAGCATGGCAGCAATGATGTGTGGACTGAACTCTGCAGCTTCATATCAGTTGTTTTATGCTGAGCACAAACCTATTCTACACTGTTCCTTCTGAGGGGCTATATAACATTTATAATGTTTTTTTAAATAATTAAGATGTGTAATTCCAAAGAATTCTTAGACACAGAAGGCAAGCTATGGTCCTTTAAATACACACACACACACACACACACACACACACACAGTCTTTAGAAGAGATTGAAAAGGACTAAAAAAGAATCAGATGTCATTAGATTTCAGAGTGGAGCCTAGACACTCTCTCTGTGTCTCTCTCTGTCTCTGTCCCTCTCTCTCTCTGTCTTTCTCTCTGTCACTGTCCCTCTCTCTCTGTCTCTCTGTCTCTGTCTCTCTCACACACACACGCACACACACTGCCTTTAGAAGAGATTGAAACAGACACAAAGAAATCCAGATGTCATTTGATTTCAGAGAAGAGCCCAGAAAAACATTACTTTGACCCAATTGATCTTTGTTAAAAAGTATTTATTATCCTAATATTAATGTTCCCTCTTTAACATGTTAATACCTAGTTCAGAATAACTTGAGACTGAACATGTGTAAATTCCTCTGCATGGTGACTGGCAAATAATCTCTGCCCAGGCAAAACTCCTAAGTCTTTTTGCTGATTCCTACCAGCTCAAGCTCTTGGTGAAAGTGACCAGTCACCCACCTTGCTAGGAAAAGAAGTGTTAAAATGAAATTGAAACATGTAATCTATTTTTTTCTATAGTAATTTCAGAAAAGAAGTGTTAAAATGAAATAGAAACATGTAATCTATGTTTTCTATAGTAATTTCACTTTCAATGTGAAAAGACCAGAATATGTAAGAAAAGCAAAATAAGAAGTGACATCAGTGGTTCCGCCTACCTGTCTGTGACAGCAGCAGCAGGTGACCAGATCTTCACTTGTTAGGCTATTCCCTCTGACAGAACCTTCCAGAAAGCTTCCTCCAGTGTTCAGGAGGACAACTAGCTTTGCTATCGCCTGGTGTTGCTTGCTAAGGGAGAAGGCAGAGGTCCTCCTGTATAATCGGATTTCATCAGCTCACACTAATCACTACTGAGAGTAGCAAAATTTAGCCTGGGTCTCCTTGGTTAATCTAGATTGACAGGGAGGAGACAGAGAGGGACGGGAGGACACAGAAACAAAGAGAGGAGAACCACGGTGGATTTCCCGCATTGCTCTACCACCTGAGGCTTCTAATTTGCTCCCTTTGGGGGAATTCTATTTTTTTCTTACCTTATAAACAAATGGAGCCAGTTGTTTGGATACTAGGTTTTCACAGAGTGGATTCATCAACAACAGGTGCACCATGAGTCTCTGAAAGGACAGAGAGAGAGAGAGAGAGAGAGAGAGAGAGAGAGAGAGAGAGAGAGAGAGAGCGCAATTCCTACATTGGGAGACTGCGCAGAAGGCACTTCCAGGTACACATTGTACCTGAGACTATGTATTATTTATTGAAACTGAGCTCTGCTTTCTTTTTATCCTCTGGGCAGCCCTGGAGTTCTGTACCTCCTAAAATGGATGCCAGCAACAGCTAACCTGTAAAGTCTCCCAAAGGCTCTTTGCATCTTCCTGTCTTTGTGTTTTTTTTGTTTAAATCTTAGTTGTCACAAACTAAAGCTCACCAAGTTTTTATTTTAGTAAAGCTTGAAGAGTAATTGGGCATTGCTGTTGAAGAGCTGAGGGAAGATACCTGTATGATTTTTGGACCTTTCCACATGGATTTAGGTTTCTGTTTCCTAAGGGAATTCATCGCTAAGGATTTTCATGGACCTAGAGAAGATACGCATGCCTCTACATACAAAGCGATTGTAATTGATGCATGACTGTCATGTGTATTGTCACCTGCTTCATACTGAGAAGGAAGATGGCTTATCTGACGATGCTTTTCATTGTTACTTATGATGTCTGCATGTGGCAGATGAGGGAACTTTTTGCATTTGGGTAACGAAGACATTTGGAATATACTCCATTGGATTTTCCATGTTGGTAAAACTGTTACTGATTATCTCAGTCCTGCATGAGGCCATGCCCAAATCACCTAAGGGTAAAAATGTCTCCTGGGTAAGTAGATGATTGCCTGCCTCTTGCAAATAAAATACCTTGAGAATTTGAAGGCATTTTGTAGTTTCATGCTAGCAGGAGCTGGGTGGAAGGCCTTCCAAAAGCATTTGCCTTCAAAAAGCTGGATAAATATATAGTGTTAGGAATCAGTTGCCCAAATCATAAAAGATGAGCTATAAGATGTGCAAATTGGAAGTTGGTTTTGCCATCTTCCACCTGTTTCACCTTCATAATACACAGAGAATTTAAAATGTATTTATATGAAGTCAAGGCTATGAGTCTAAAATGTATTTGATTTCAAGAACTATTAGAGTCAGTTTCAAATGGGAATTCTAGTTTCTACAAATTGAGAAGCTCTTATCTTAATAGTATCAGCAGTGGTGAGTCAAATTTTAAGGGTAAATTGTGGGGAGTTTTCATTTTGAGGGAATATTGTCAATATATTCCATTTTGAACCTACTTATAAGCAAGATAATCCATATTTTATGGGTTTCTATGTCTTAAGTAATTTTCACCTATCACTAGTACGTGTGTGTGCAAAGTTAAATTTGGGGAGTTAATGACAGTGTATTAGTCTTAATCATATTTGAGTCTTGAATATTATTTCAAGGTTGTTTCTTATAAAAACAAACCATATTAGACTGAGATCAAAGCAATAATTACCATCTGTTAAACTTAAGATACTGTGTTTTTTTTTTAAGTGAGCTTGACACATTTAAATTGGTAGGCAAATGGATCTGTTCCTTTACATAAATTGTATGTCTGAGACCAAATCTTTAACTAGTCCCAGCACATGCAAAACTAAAGATCTCAGAATTTATTGTTAGATTATTACCAGATGTTTATTCCCTCCTTCCTTCCTTCCCTCCCTCCCTTCCTTTCTTCTTTTGGAAAA
Organism: Perognathus longimembris pacificus; assembly: GCF_023159225.1. NCBI lineage: Eukaryota > Metazoa > Chordata > Mammalia > Rodentia > Heteromyidae > Perognathus > Perognathus longimembris. The sequence continues at coordinate 14,705,719 of NC_063178.1, forward strand.
TGGACCACAGGCCCTTATACTGAGCTGAGCAAGTAGTCTACCATTGTGTCCCATCCCTAAGCCATGATATGGTTCTTTTAAGTTAACTCAGGAATTATTAAAACAAAACAAAACAAAACAATTCTTTCTGTCCAAGACATCATTTTTACTGCTTTAATTTGAAATCCACCAATCATTTTTCTTAATTTATGTGAAAGTGGTGATTGTGGTTTCCTTTCATGATAGTTATTCTTCACAGAAGTCACATGAAAAGGATGTATCATTGTCAAACACACAATTCTCTAAAGAATGTGGACACACAACATTCTTGGTTATACATTATTAAAATTGATTTTTGAGAAATGTACCCATGGCCTAACATATGAAACTGCAACCCCTCTGTACATCACTTTGACAATAAATAAGTAATTATTATTTTAAAAAATTGCTTTTTGATACCATTGCATTTGCTACCCCTCATGTGATAACTGAGGGATATAAATCAGAGACCCTGTGCTCAGTCATGGGATCTGTTTGCATTCCCGCAGAGATGACTTCTGATACCCAAAATGAAGGCCACCACTTCCTCCTGGAAAATAAACACTAAAGAAGAGAATAGCTTCAAACAGCTCTCCCTTCCTTGATCACATAATCGTCCTTTAAAAAAAATCCTTCAGGGTTGGGAATATGGCCTAGTGGCAAAGTGCTCACTTTGTACACATGAAGCCCTGGGTTCGATTCCTCAGCACCACATATATAGAAAAAGCTGGAAGCGGCATTGTGGCTCAAGTGGCAGAGTGCTAGCCTTGAGCAAAAAGAAGCCAGGGACAGTGCTCAGGCCCTGAGTCCAATCCCCAGGACTGGCAAAAAAAAAAAAATCCTTCAAAGCAACAACCACCTAATAGAGCATTGTAGAGTTCAGACTTCCATCTGGTTTGGTTTTCATCAGACTTCATTATGCTAGTACTGTTTGAAAAGTTAAGTTTGAGGGGCTGGGGATATAGCCTAGTGGCAAGAGTGCCTGCCTCAGATACACGAGGCCCTAGGTTCAATTCCCCAGCACCACATATACAGAAAACGGCCAGAAGCGGCGCTGTGGCTCAAGTGGCAGAGTGCTAGCCTTGAGCGGGAAGAAGCCAGGGACAGTGCTCAGGCCCTGAGTCCAAGCCCCAGGACTGGCCAAAAAAAAAAAAAAAAAGAAAAGAAAAGTTAAGTTTGGGGCTAATAACTTAGAAGTACTTTTTTTAGTAGCATCAGAGTGCTTCCTTTTTCTTCAATTAAAAAAATGTATATCTCATTCTATAAAAGATGGTGCTGTGTTAGGTTTTGCCAAGAGTATAGTATAGTTTAATTACCATTGCATCACAGGGATGGTAGTAATTGGGTTGATGTGTGTTGACTGTACCAGGAATCAATACTTCCTGGCCTTGAACATTTAGTCCAGAGAGCTAATTGAAATCAGTGACCATCCCTTTGCTATTCATTGGTGTTAAGGTTATTTTTTTTTAATGTTGCGTGGCATTTCTCTGAGTCCTTCTGAAAGGTATGCGGCTTTGGCATTGGACAATATCTAGCAAATGCCATTGGCATATGTCAACATACGTTGAACCCAAGAGGAGAATAATTTATGTCAATCCTGTGTCCTTAACCTCAGAACACACTTTGAGGGTGAGAGTTGTGGTACATCTCTTTATACCAGGCTCCCTGCCTCTTTAGGCAGACTTGGCCCCCGGAGCTCAACAAGAGCACATCTTGCTGAGTCCTATAAGCCATACCTTGTATCACTACATGGGCACTCTGTGCCTGGCAGTGTTACTGTGTATGAAATAGAAGAGAGGTGGATACAGTTACTATGGATTCTGAGGTGAGGTGAGGAGGAGCAGGTCCTTGTGGCATAAGAGGGCTCCTCTGTGTTGACATTGTAGGCTCTGAGAATACACCAGTGAGTTGGGAATCTTTAAAAAAATGTCTGACCTTGGCTGAGTACAGTGAATCACACCAGTCATCTCAGCCTCTAGGGAGCCACTAGAGATCTGGAGGATCATGGTCCAGGTGAAACCAGGCAAAATGGAAGAACTTACTTGAAAGAACCAGTAGCTAAAGCAAAAAAGGGCTGAAGGCATGGCTCAAGTGGTAGGGCTCCTGCCTAGTAGTCATTGAGGCCCTGAGTTCAATCCTCAGTGGTACCAAAATCTAAAAATAAAACCCTGACCTAACAGATCTTACACTCTGGTGAAGGGAGACAAACAAAAAGCAAACATGTAAGTATGTGAGATGTGAACAAAAAGTAAAATATGTCAGGCATTGATGGCTCCACGCCTATAATCCTAGCTACTCAGGAGGCTGAGATTTGAGAATTAAAGTTCAAAGCCAGCCAGGGCAGGAAAGTCTGTGAGACTCTTATCTCCAATGAACCACCAAAACCAAAAAAACAGGAATCTGAAAGTGGAGCTGTGGTTCAAATGGTAGATTGCTAACCTTGAGCAAAAAATTTAAGGACAGTGCGGAGCCCCTGAGTTCAAGCCTCAGGACTCGCATGCATGTGCATGCGCACACATACACACACACACACACACACACACACACACACACACACCATACACACATGCATGTGCATGTGCACACACACCACACACAAATGAAACAGGAAAGGGGTTAGGAAGTACCACAAATTAAAAAGGAGGTGAGTTGAAGATTGGTTGGCCAAACCTATATGAGTAGAGACTTGACAAAAGTAACAACCATAAGAAAAAAATTTAAGAGGGCTGGGGATATAGCCTAGTGGCAAGAGTGCCTGCCTCATATACACGAGGCCCTAGGTTCGATTCCCCAGCACCACATATACAGAAAACGGCCAGAAGCGGCACTGTGGCTCAAGTGGCAGAGTGCTAGCCTTGAGCGGGAAGAAGCCAGGGACAGTGCTCAGGCCCTGAGTCCAAGGCCCAGGACTGGCCAAAAAAAAAAAAGAAAAAAATTTAAGAATAATGTATTTTCTAGATGCTGGGGCTCATACCTCATTACAGGCTCATGTCCATAATCCTAGCTACACTGGAGGCTGAGATCTGAAGATCTCTATTCAATCTAGCTTGAGCAAACAACTTGGAGAGCTTTGTGTCTCCAACTAGCCACCTAAAAAGCCAGAAGTGGAGATACAGCTTAAGAGGTAAAGTGTCAGCCTACTAAGAGGGAGACCCAGAATTCAAACCCCAGTACTTCCAGAAGAAATAAGAAAATTTTCCAAGAAAAGATGCTTAGTTGCAAAGGCTTTTAAGTCAGGAGCAGACCTAGCGTGTGTGATTAGTTCAAAGCCACTGTAGCTGACCAGTAGGGACATTCACTGAATTTCGTGTGTCTTTTATGGTCTTCCTGCATTTCCAAGAGATCAGTTTCAGGATCTGAAATCTTTTAGTCCCTTGTAGGTTATAGGAAACAAGCTATTTTTTTTATGTCTTCCCTCTAGATTATGAGTCATAGCTACTATGCAAGTGCTACATCAATAGTTATTAGACTGGATTGTTCAGGGAATCAAGACAAGAAAAAAAAGTCTGTACATATTCAGGACAGATGCATTGTGTTTTTCAAATAGATTTGATACTGGTTTTGAATCTACAGATGCAGAAAGCAGAAGGCAGACCCACTGAACTTGCATGTCCTGGTAACTCCCCTGGTATTCCTTTGGATTCCAAGACTAATATAAATCCTTCTATTCAACCATTAGAGCCTCACGTTACAATGCTTCCTGGTTGAGGCACCACCGTAAATACTCCTAGGCAGTTTCCAAATAAGGTCACAGATGGCTGGAAGGAGGGAGAGAGGGAGCAAAGTCATATCTGTGGTTGAATATCAAGACACATTCAAGCAATTATCGCTGGCTCTTAAGGACTTGGAAATTTTCTTCTCTTTTAATTTCTTCTATAGACAGTTTTCTCATGCACATTAAGACGTTTTGGGTCTAACGAAAATTAGGAAACATTTTAAATTAGGGTGATATTAAAAAGGATGGCTTGCAAGAAAAGATCCAGGGTTAGAGAGTACAGCTCTTCCAATAACAATTTATACTTTTGTTATTATATCTCTATCCTTAATAAGTTATATGTAGTTAAATAATAAATAGTAATATATGTAGTTAAATTATAAATAATAATAAATATATGTAGTTAATAAATATATGTAGTTAAATAAATTCTCAACACTATACACACAAATATATTCACACACATACACACTCACGCACACATACAAGCATATAGTTTGTTTTGGTGTCAGTATAGGGTACGGCTTGAATTCAGGGCCTAGGTATTGTCCCTTACCATTTTTGTTGTCCCTTAGCCAGCTAGCACAAAATAATAATAATAACAATAGTAATAATAATAATAAATAGTTATCATATTGTTACAGTGAAATGTCCATATATTTTTGGACTTTAAATGATTATTCTAAATCTTATTTTGCCTTTTGTTTATTTAAAAAGATAGGATCTCATTATGTAGTCTATGTTAGTTTAAACGAGCCATCCACTCTTACCTCTGTCTCCTGTCATGTACCAGCCTTCCTGAACAGAATTCTGGATTTGGGGATTTGGTTTTGTAGATACTTATTAAGGACAAATACACAGGCCGGTTAAAGATGTAGACCTTCCTATATTCTAGATGGACCTAGTTTGTTGAAAGTCTTTTAACCTTGAAAATATAGAAATAAAAGAACCCCCTTAAGTTCCTGACCTAGTACATACTTGCATGCTGTTCTTTGAATTCTCAAGAACTGAAACCAATTGTATTGAACTTTGTAGCATATGAAATATATGAAATTTAAAATAATTTTTGGTACAGTATGTTTTATCCACAGCTTTTGTTCTCTGTATTGTGCACCGTAACGAATGAATCAATGTATTCTAAAAGATGAAGGGAAATTGTGCAGAACATGGTGAGTACTTAAGCTCACAGAGTAAAGAGAACAGAACTTTGGAGTTGCTTTCTATTTCCTGATAGAGGTGCTCTTTGCAAACTCAGTATATACCCACTGTTATATAAGAGATAGCACTATAAATTGGCTGATGAGCTAGCCTGACTGCTGAACATACTGCACAAAGGATGTGACTGTCAACTCTTGCTGAAAAAGGAAAGGCTTTCTCCAGGGGACCAGAGTCTTCCCTTGGTCATGTGAACTCATTTATACATTTTATCCTATGTAGATATCTTATAAATTGTCAAGAGTCACTATTCTTGTTTTTGTATGGTGTCTTCTTCTCCTCTCTGACCAACTTGTGTCTTAGCCAAGTTCAAGCTGGATGGTTTTACATCTAGAACTTATTTAGCGGTTTACTTCCTGCTGACTTTCTTTGTTCCTGAATTCTACCTGCTTGTTCTTAGCAGCCTGGAGATAATTGGTCTTTCAGACGATATCAGATTATGGATTGTTTCTTTCTATGCCGTGGATATATGCCACTGTTAACAGAAATCCCTCCCTTTATTCTATACTCTTCCACCTTTCTTTGGTAAGAAGCATTAGGAGGGATTGTACTCAATTTAGTTCAGACATTTACGTAGGCTTTCATTTTTTTTCAACTTCACTCACACTGGACAAGAAAGCATAGCACCAGGCTGGGAATATGGCCTCGTGGCAAGACTGCTTGCCTCGTATACATGAAGCCCTGGGTTCGATTCCCCAGCACCACATATATAGAAAACGGCCAGAAGTGGCACTGTGGCTCAAGTGGCTGAATGCTAGCCTTGAGCAAAAAAGAAGCCAGGGACAGTGCTCAGGCCCTGAGTCCAAGGCCCAGGACTGCCTTGAGAAGTGTGTGTTTTGTGTAGTCTGGCCCTATTAGTTGCATTTTTTCACTATTAAAACACGTATTTTGTAAAACTTCAAATCACAGGGTTCTTAGCCTTGTAAAAGGAAATTCATCATTGTTTTCTTGTCTCAAAACTAACCTCTTTCCACTTTCTGAGCTTGATGACATTATTATCTCAGATCCTCAAATTCAAAGAATTTTTGGCAATGTGCTGTAATGGGCTTCAGAGACAGATTCTGTGTTTAATCCTAATTCTGCAGCCATCTGTGTGTCCTTGGAGGGATAATTAACCTGAGCTTTAGTGTATTCATGCGTAAAGGGAGGATGATGAAACTTCTCCTATAGGAATATTTTAACAATTGTGTATATAAAGTACTTACATTGTGCCAAAATGCTCAAGTAATTTATTAAAATCTAGTTTTTTCCTTTGTCCTGTCCATTCAACACCTACTGGAGAAACACTAAATTAGTAACTTAGGATTTTGGATCTATAGACTGTGTAGCAGGCTCTACTTACAAATAATTTCTTTGCCCTCCATTCTAAATGCTTCTGTTCAACCAGCTGCCTCAATTCTCATCCATTTCCAAGCAGATCAGAATACTTTCAAATTTCCTTCCTTCCTTATGGAAATTAAGCATTCCTAGTTGATCTGAAGATTGCAGTTCTGCAGACTGAAGTATTCAGGACCAGAGGGAGAGAGGGAGACCATTGGAGACAGAGGGGCTCATGCTTGCTGTCCTCTACCTTCCTTCTACCCTTGGGTCTGAGTCCTTGTGTGAGAGTAGAGAAACTTTCAATGGGTGGAATTTCTCTCCTCTGGTTTGCTGGGATGATATCTCTAGTTCTGATGTGTGAGACTGAGGGGAAAATCACAACGTATTTGGGGGCCATGAATGTTCCATGAAGATGCAGAGGTGCTTCTCTTGGGGCCAAGGCCTTTTCTTGGGTGGGGTCGGGGGGGGCGGTCTTAATCTGGGCATCAGGCAGCAAAAACAGCAAAAATGTGAGCAAGGAAGGGTGGGAAAAATCAGATAAGCTCTTGCTGATCCCTTAGGCATTTGCCATAGGTTCTGACATAAAAATGAACTGAGCACTTAAACTACCTTGAGGAAGAAAGAAAGATGGAATTTCTTAAGAACTAGGTCTAATTCTCAAGAAAATGAGACAATGTGAAAAGATCACAAATTTAATTTTCTTCCAAAACAACAACAAAAACCCAGAATGTGACATGGAAACTTCTAGAGTACAGAGCAAACACCCACTCTGCTCAAGAAAAAAAACAAACACATTCACATTCAGGAGAGCAAACATTAGCAATCCTGTCACCGTAGAAGTTCTGTGTTTTACATCCTGGCACAGTTTGCTAGTTCCATACTCTAATAAACTTCATCTTCCTATGTCCAACCTAAAGCATGACATGAGCTGGCCTTGCTCTCTATTAGCATGGAGGTAAGCATCAAAAGGTAGCTGACAGCCAGGCGCTGGTGGCTTATGTCTGTAATCATAGCTACTTAGGAGTCTAAGATCTCAGGATCAGGGTGCGAGGCCAGCCCAGGTAGAAAAGTCCCCACGAGACTCTTATCTCCAATTAATTACTCCAAAAAGCCAGAAGTGGGCTGGGGATGTGGCCTACTGGCAAGACTGCTTGCCTCGTATACATGAGGCCCTGGGTTCAATTCCCCAGCACCACATATACAGAAAATGGCCAGAAGTGGCGCTGTGGCTCAAGTGGCAGAGTGCTAGCCTTGAGCAAAAAGAAGCCAGGGACAGTGCTAAGGCCCTGAGTCCAAGCCCCAGGACTGGCCAAAACAAAACAAAACAAAACAACAAAAAGCCAGAAGTGACTCTGTAGCTCAAGTGGTAGAGCACTAGCTTTGAGCACAAAGAGGCTCAGGGACAGCACCCAGAGCCTGAGTTCAAGCACCAGGACTGGCAAAATAAATAGGTAGATTACATGGTTCTTGCCTCTATTCTTCTGTTTGGGTCACCAATTTTCCACAAGGAATATCCACTGAGCCACTTTGTACATTGAAAGAAGATCAATATCTCATTTTCCATGGGACCCAAGAAAATAGGTCTTGTAATGTATGCTATTTAAGATAGAAAGGCTGGGTATAGAAATGCAAGCAACCTATCAGAGCAGAAAGAAGAAACAATATGTAATAGATTTCTCAGAATTGTTCAAGGCATCCCATCCTGATATAGAGAAATCAAAATGGAATCAATCACTTGACAAGAAGCTGTTGGATAGACTTTTTTGTACCCTCTTTGTGATTTCCAGAACCTGATGAGGAGCCTTCTAAGTAGCTTGCTGGAAGCTTTGTGACTGCAGCCTTCACCTCTGCTGCTTGCAGACCTGAACAGCCATATTGCTGCACACAACATTATAAAGTTATTCTCCCTCTTATTAGAATGAGATTGAAACATATTCAGTATCCAGGAAGGAACTACCAGTGTTTTTAAACATAGATTTTTTCAACTCACAATGACAAGGGATGATATACAACCAGCAAGATAAAGAAATGAGCTATCTTTGTTATCATCAATGAGTTGTGGAGTATAGTAAAAGGTATTAGACACATTTGTTTTTAAATATTAGTTTAAGAGCTGGCTCATTTTCCCCAATTCCCAGGTGAAGAATATATTTGTTTTGTGTTCATTTTCACTCTATTTTTTTCAGTGCAACCTAAACCTGTTAATATCTATATTCAGCAAAGCTGCCCTGGTTGCCTGGCAACCAGCTTAGTGGGCTAGGAGGCACCAAGGCAAGAAATCAAATACAGGCAACACAACCTTGATTTATGCTGTTGTTGTGCAGACATTTATTCTTCCCATGTTCTGCCTGGATTTTTATTTTCAAAATATCAGTAAATCTTTCAAATATGTTAGCTCGATGCTATTAGGGGTTTAAAAATTACAGTCGGTAGGGTAACACTTCCATGTGATTGAATAGGTCTCAAGAAGAAATCGCTCTCTGCTCATCCTTAATTGAAACAAGGATGGTCTTTTTGCTTGGAGGTCATGTGGTATTTTCTACTCTCACTTAAAAAAAAAATTCCTCTGCAGAAGGATGTGTGCATTATTCTTGGAAGAAGATATGATGGAAATTGAAGTGTCAAGTTTGAGAAATAGAACTTTAGGATTAATCACTGCCAAGAATATATATTTTTGTGGTCTTATGCAAGGGAGTGAAGGGAGAAATGTATAGAATAGCTTTTCTTATGCAGATGATTCTTAACTTCCCACCTTTAGCTATTTTCCATTCTAACCTTCTTTGCCATGGAAACTTTTTATCACTTTGGAAATTAGTGATTTAAAATCTCTGGCTCAAGCCTGAAATCCTACCTGCTTGGGAGGCAGAGATCAGAGGATCAAGGTTGGAGGCCAGTCCAGGCATAACAATTTGTCATCTTGGTAGGTGGGTGGAGCCATCTCAGCTACAAACAGGGCTACATATAGGAAGACCTCAGGCCAGGCTGGACTAGAATGAAAGAGATATCCTATCTTAAAGATAATGAATGCAGAAGCAGGTATTGATGGTTCATGCTTGCAGTCATAGCTACTCAGAAGGCTGAGATCTGAGCATTGCCATTTTAAGATAGCCCAGGAAGGCAAGTCCATGAGACCCTTATATCTAGTTAAAAGTAGAAGTGTGGATCAAGTGGTAGAGCACCCATCTTGAGTGAAAAGGCTAAAAGATAGCGCTCAGACCCTGTGTTTAACCACTGAGACTGGCACCAAAAATATTAATAAATGCAAAAATTAACTGAACTTATAAAGTGGCTTCATTGATAAAGTACGTTCATAGTAAATGAAAAGTTGTGAGTTCAAACCTCAGGGCCATAAGTGTAAGTAAACAAATGCTAAGTAACATCTCTAGACTAAAATGTCATCTATCTAATGTGCCGTGTGTGTGTGTATGTGTGTGTGTGTGTGCGTATTTGAACAGAATGCGGAGTTTAAATCTTTCACTGACCATGCAGAAGGAAAGCAACTTAAAGTACACTGAGTCAAACTTATTTGAGAAATAATATGAGATAAAACAACAGACTGTTAAAGTCAACATGTGGATAAAATGACAGGTTTGAGAACAGAACACATAATTAACTCAGCAATACCTCAGCATGAATCAAAATCTTTAGAGAACATGATTTGTGGTTCTTACAGGATGAAAGAAGTCTCTTTGCTACTATCAAATATCCATTTATATGTATTTGGCATTCTGCTTTTATTAGCCCTATTCAATGGTTGTATGAATTATGGCTTTTCATGACACACCAGATGACCAGATTTTGTGTGAACTCTCCTCATTTTTTGGTTTCAACACAAATGAGCACACTCAACATTATAAACCAAAGTGACTGGGAAGCCAGACTATGCTTAGTGGCAGCATTTTTTAAAGCAATTCTGACATGTTAAGAGAATACAGTGAGGAACTTCCAGGAAGGAAGGCCAAGAAACAGTATCCGATGTGGTAACCTGAAGGTGGAAAGGGATTTCCGTAGGAGAAAAGAGTCCACTGGATCAAAATTGACTTTAGCAAGAGAACATTTCATTGTGATCTTGGAAAAAGAAGAAGGGGATGGAGAATTTCTACCACTCAAGCAGCGAGTTCAAAAAATGAAATGAGCAAAATAAAAATTCAGTGAGTTAGAAAGAAAATTGTGAGTGATGAAAATAGAAATAAGCAAAATTTGGGCTGTTCCCATAAGGAGGATGACACAGGGAAAGAAGGAAGCTGAAGGAAGCTTTTAGGCAGAGAACAAAGTTTGGTGAGAAGTGGAAGAAAAGAGGACCAAATGCAGAGGTTTCTGGTTAGAAAGAATTTAAAGAAAATTAGAACACGTACAATAAAATGTAAACTTTCTGTATTGGTGACATCAATTTTGAGTAAACTGAATTTAGATTCCCATCAGTTGCAGTGGAGTTGAGCTGAGGTCCTTGGAAAGTAAAAAGGGTGGGTTGAGATAAGGGAGAAAATGAAAAGGAGTCTATTGAAGGTGTGATGACTTATTTGTCATGGTGAAATTGGATTGCGTATGTACTGAAATGCTCTAGTAAGTCACAGTAACACAAGAAAATGTTTGAAATTGTTTTTAGAGTTAAAAGGTTAAGACAGCCAAAAAGAAAGGACATCTGGGTTGCTAATGAGTGAACTGGGGAAAGGCTGAGAGGTAAGCCAGACAGAGAAGAAGCAAGTGATTCTGGAAAAATCAGTAGGCCAAAGATACTGCACAGGTATTCAAAGACATGGGAAAGGCTACGTGTAGGTTTATTGTAAGTGAAGGTGCAAAATTACGTTAATATTAAAAAGATCTGATTAGAGAAAAGGTTCAGGAATGAGGTCCTTTGGTTAAAATAACCTAGGGTAAAGAAGAAAATATATGTGTTGTATTTCCTCAACTGGAGACCCAATGAGGATGTGAAAATGCACTTAGCACAGAAAGCCATGGTCCAAGGGTCAGGATAGACCTTGTATGGGACATCCTGGAATGCGCAGAAAAAAATCAAGCCAGGCAAGGAAATATTTGGAAAAACCTAGGGAAAAAGCTTGATTAATAGATTTCATTATTAGTTCTCATGGCAGGCAGCATAATTTGCAATCTTGTACCGGATTTTGGTTTCTGAACCCTCCCTGCCCCATGAAATTCAAAAGACCGTATTTTATCTATTTTGTTTACCACAGACAAGATACTTAGCTCTCAATATAATGATAGCTCCCGGGAAGCAGGTTCAGTAATTATTTGATGCATGAATTAAATGACATTAAATAGACACAGGAAAGGAGCTACACAATATGGTGTCATGTATGCAAAAAGATATGAAATCCCTGAATGAATTCAGCAGATATATTTTGAAAGTTCCAGTAAGAAGCTTCTCCCTTTATTTAAAAAAGATATAGAAATCTTCACATCCATGATAATAAAAGACCTATCATCAATTTTACCATTTGCTGTCCTGAAGGGAGCAATGACCAAAAAAAATGATAACTTGTTTTTCTACTAGCACTGATTCAATTAGATAAAACCAAAAAAAAATACATTATGGGTTTATGTCTATATCATATTCACCAAAGTTTTATGTAACCTGTATTTCTTGAAATAAAATCCTAAATGCACATTTTTTTTTCATTTCAATTTTACTTTTGCAGTATTGGGGATGGAACCCAGGAATTATATTCAACACCCCAAATATATTTTTCACCTATGGTCTGAGTGCATTAACAGTGGCTGCTGGCCAGGCTTACTATTCAGCTTTCCCATAAGGTCACTTTCAACAGTTCATGAGAGCTGGCTGTAAGAGCCATACTGAATAGTAAGTTGGCTACACATCAGTCTGCCAAAACAACCCTGAGTGTGCCAGGTGTTGGATCAGCCAAGTTATGAAAAGCAGAAGACACGCTTGGCACATTTGGCTCTTTGCAACATGAGTCAAGAGTATGACTGGACAAATTTGGGGGTGAACAAGTTGTCCTTTTTGTTTAAAATGTCAATGAGGTGTGTCTGGTGGTATCAGGCAGAAAATGAAGTGCCTTTGAAATCAGTGACATTGGAATAGAAACTTACTCCTAAATGAGAATGAAAATTAAAAAATAATGAAACCAAAATACAAACATTTTAGTTTGGAAGCATTGCCCTATGACTTTTTTTCAAGTAATGTTTTAGAAAGTGATATCACTGTCTCTCCTCCTCCTTATGACTTCTTTCCACTAAAATGAACATTTTCAGTATTTCAGTAAAGAGGAAGCTATTGCTTGTTATGTTTTTAAAATGTTTAAAAATTCAAATGGCAACTTTCTGATCTCATTCTGCTATCTTATGCTTTGATGAGGAAAGACAAAAGTGAGTCAATCCTGGGAGAGGTTTGAGAAACAGGAAACTGGAGACGCAACATCTCTAGCAGTTACATTAGATTTTTGGTATTAGAATTTTTTATTGTTGGTTGGTTGGTTATGGGGTCTGAACTCAGGGCCTGGGCACTGTCCCTGAGCTCTTTTGCTCAAGGCTAACATTTTACTACATTGAGCCACAGCACCACTTCCAGCTTTCTGGTAGTTAATTGGAGATAAGTCTCACAGACTTTTCTGACCAGGCTAGTTTTGAACCATGATCCTCCTATCTCAGCCTCCTGAGTAGCAAGATTATAGGCATCAGCCACCAGCACCTGGCTTACATTAGAATTTTTGTATTGAAGCCAGCACTTGACTGGGATGTAAGCATTTCCATTGAACAGGACCAAAGCCACATGGAATATCCCAGCCATCCTTCTATCGTCTCCGGCACTAGGCATGACAGATAGACCTGGTAAGAAACTGTGGATTGTATTGGTTTCTGTGTGTTCTTACTCATTTTACAAAGATCCCGATAAACAGGCAGATGAGAATCAGAAAAGGCATGTGTTTCTAAGCATGAGCACAATGGAGGAATATCATTAAACAGCTAGAATGGCAATAGAAAAGTCATTTAAAATTGGATTAGGTTACTGATGTAAGATATGTAAGATGACATCATTTTCTTTTCTTTTTTTTTAATTGAACATAAATTTTTTTACAAGGTGTTGTGCAAAAAGGGTGCAGTTACATAGTAGGGCAGTGTGTACATTTCTTGTGATATCTTACGACCTGTTTTTCTATCCCTTGTCTAGGTCAGGTAGACATATATGCAATATACAATATATCAAGAACATATACAGTATTCACAGACTTGGTCTCTACTGTCTCTCCGTCTCCCTTTGTTAACAGTCATATATCAGGGAGATCATGCCCCTTTGTTTTCTATGTTCTAGGCTTGTCTCACTCAACATTATTTGTTCGAGTTCTGACCATTTCCCGGTGAATAACAATATTTCACCATTCCTAATCGCTATGTAGTATTCCATTGTGTATAAGTACCATATTTTTTGGATCCATTCGTCTGTGGAGGGGCATCTGGGTTGTTTCCATATTTTGGCTATTGTGAATTGTGCCGCGATAAACATGGAAGTACAAATGTCTTTTTGATATCTTGGGGTTTGCTGTTTAGGATAGATGCCTAGGAGTGGTATGGCTGGGTCATAGGGTAGGTCTATATTGAGCTTTTTGAGAAACCTCCATACTGTTCTCCAAAGTGGTTGTACTAATTTGCACTCCCACCAACAATGGAGAAGGGTTCCTCTTTCCCCGCACCCCCTCCAGCATTTGTTGTTTCTTGAGTAGATGACATCATTTTCAAAGACCCATGGTTATGCAAAGAAATAGTGCTTAGATGAATTAATTTATGCCTCTAATTTGTAAGTATTGACTACCTGTCCTGTGTTTGGGGTACCCAAAGTTATTTGAGGAAAAACAAAATCCATTTACAAAGAAACTTACATTGTACAGAGGGAGCAGAGGCCCCAAACCAACCAATAAATACATGCTGTGAGGGATGTTCAAGAAGATGAATGGGGGTCAGGAGACAAAGAAGAACAGCTCTGAACACATTTTTCTAAAGGAAGTCAGAGAGGGTATCTTTTGCTAAGGGAACATTTCACCAGAGGCTTGAATACTTTTACCAAGAAAAAAATAATTTGATGCATGATTTTGATCATCTTTCAAGATAGTGATACCAATGCTCATTCTGAATCTGTTCATCGATATTCAATTCTCTGCATTGAAAATTTATTTTCTATTAGTCTCTTTTCAACTTCGAAGTGGATTCCCCCCTCCCATGATTTAGTATGTTTAGGAATATGTTTTGAATCCTAGGCTGTGGAATTTTCTAGTTAAGATTGGATTTTGTCTTTCTTCACCAATATGTTTAATTCTCCACAACAATCTACTTAATGGTAATTGATTTAGAATTTATTTTGACTTAAGTAAAGTGGGGAAAAGCATGTGGTAGAATTTTTTTTCCAGTTTTTAAGTTAGGTATATAAAATGTGTACATGACTTTCCTTAAAGTTTTTACTTATCTCTCTTGTCCCTTCACTGTATTTCTTATTTTTTATTTATAAAAATACTTTTTTTGCTATTATAAATGAGGGAAGCTATGCACGTATGTTTCTTTGACTCTGGCTTACTTTGCTTAATATATAAGTTTTTTCAAGTCTTTCCATTTCCTTACAAATGGGGCAATCCCATTCTTTCTGATGGAAGCATAGAATTCCATTGTATATATATACCACATTTTCTTGATCTGTTCATCCACCGAGGGGCATCTGGGTTGATTCTATATCCAGGTTGTGGTAAACATTGAAATCTTTCTGGTTTTAATTCTCATTTTGTGTGTGTGTGTGTGTGTGTGTGTTTGTGTGTGTGTGTGTGTGTGTGTGTGTATGTGTGTTTGGACCCACAAAACAATAATTTATATCATCCAGTTAGGGAACCAAATACTGTGACTGAATCCTTATCATCAACTGTGATGCCATGCTTAATTCTCTGATCACCTGTCCTTTAGCTGTGGATGGATGTGAGATGGAATGAGAGGAGTTCACCCAAACCCTCATCTTCTCCTTTTTTCTTTCTTCCCAGGGCAGGATTTTTACCTTTCTTCTGTCGTTAAGGTTTGTGTATATAGTACCTTTCCCACTGAACACACACACACACACACACACACACACACACACACACACACACACTTTTGATTAAATCCTTCCTGCTTGTCTTTTCTGTTGGTTACTCACACAGAATCCTTGAGGGCTCTTTGACTGACACCCAACTTCCTTCTCCTATAATGTTTACTATAATTTTTTATATCACAATATTCAAGGTTGTGGTACTTGATAGTTTCTATCTGATAGAACAGGTGATGACTGCCTTCTGGTGTGATATTGATATAATTTTAATAACTTATAGTACTAATAAAATCACAGACCTTGGATACTTTTGATGAATTTGAATCGGAATAAAGCACACAAGGTGCAAAGCCCAATGTCAAGCATGCATGAAGGAATCCATTCATCTGCTTTTGTGGGTAGAGAACTGTCCATAAAAATTATTCATTGTTAGACCAGAAAGGGATTGGAAATCATGCATCTATTGTACATACCCTTTGTTTTGAGCAATGTTTTATGCATCTTAGTATTACAATGACTGTCTACCATTATAGAAAGTTCTCAATCCCAGAACCACTGATGTTCTAGGCTGGATGATTTTGCATTGCAAAGGAGCTATTCTATTCATTGGAGAATGCCTAGAGTTCCCCTAGGTGCCAGAAGGCTGGAGAAATCTAGTCATGACAACCAAAGACATGTGCAGGCCTTGCCACAGACTCCTGGCATGGGAGTAGGTAAAAATCCCCACCATAGTAATAGAAATTTATTCTTTTAAAAAACTTACTTTCAGCCTGGTGTTGGTGGCTCATGCCTGTAATCCCAGCTACTTAGGAGGCTAAGATCTGAGGATTGTGGTTCAAAGCCAACTTGGGCAAAGTCCATAGACTCTTATCTCCAATTAACCACCAGAAAACTGGAAGTGGTGCTGTGGCTCAAAGTGGCAGGGCATCAGCCTTCTTGAGTGAAAGAGCTGAGGGACAGATCCTAGGCCTGGAGTTCAAGCCCCACGACTGACAATAAATAAACAAATTTTCTTTTTGCTGTCTTTTTTTTTTTTTTTTGGCCAGTCCTGGGCCTTGGACTCAGGGCCTGAGCACTGTCCCTGGCTTCTTCCCGCTCAAGGCTAGCACTCTGCCACTTGAGCCACAGCGCCGCTTCTGGCCGTTTTCTGTATATGTGGTGCTGGGGAATCGAACCTAGGGCCTCGTGTATCCGAGGCAGGCACTCTTGCCACTAGGCTATATCCCCAGCCCCTCTTTTTGCTGTCTTAAACTGAGTGTTCTGCCTTTTTTTCCCTAAGAGTAGTTTGGAATTGGTCAGCACTGCTCATTTCTCCCAAGCTCAGGATCTAAAGAGAAGTTGAGATTCAAAGCAGAGCTTTATTTAAATTCATTTATGTCATGTGGGGGAGGGGATATCCCATTCCTCATCTATAGAACTCACCTCACAGTGCTCCTCTTTGTAAGGCTGATGTTTGCTCCTTTGCTTTGTCTCCGGTTAAAAAGGATTGCAGCTGTATTCTGCTGAATATGTGGTATGTTCCCATACTAATGAAAGCCAGGGTATTCTTCTAGTTAATCGTTTTTCAAGCAGCTGTTGCTATTTGTGGTTTCTATAAAAACAATAGCCACTGGGTCATCTATTTATGATAGTTAATTCCTCTCCATTGAAATATTATAGGCTTTTGGAGAAAGGAATCATTTTACCAGTGGCTTTAGACAATAAATACTTTAACCTAAAGTGTCGACCACCGATTGATTTTATAGTAAACTCAAAAAAGTATTGTTGGCTAGTTGGTTTTGTGTGCTGATAAGGATCAAACCCAGGACTTCATAAAAGCCAGGCAAGCAATCAATTACTGAGCTACAACCCTAGGCTTTTTATTGGGTTTTCATAATACACACACACACACACACACACACACACACACACACACACACACACACACTGGGTAAATGAACGATTAAACATAATTTTGCATGGATTTTGCAACAGAAAAACTCAATATTTGTAATTATTAGTTTATAATTCCAACATTGTCACTAATAGCTTTCTAGAGAAGGGAGTTACTACAAAATCATAGAGAACCATTTATTAACAGCCCCCAAAATAATCCTAAAACATATTTCGGTTAATGAATTGAAGTTAAAGTATTCATTATGCTTAAGGAAAGTGGGAAGATGTTCAAGTGTGTGAACACCTTGGAAAAATGACCAGGTTGTGTGTGACCAGGATGTCTATGCAACAGACTCTTCATTTGTTAGATATATAAATATCGAAAATTTGTTTTCCCCCATTCAAGTCTGAAAAATTCCTTGTCAAGAGGTAGATATGGGCTAGGAATATGGCCTAGTGGTAGAGTGCTTGTCTTGTATACATGAAGTCCTGGGTTTGATTCCTCAGCACCACACATATAGAAAAAGCCAGAAGTGGTTGCCTGTGGCTCAAGTGGTAGAGTGCTAACCTTGAGCAAAAAGAAGCCAAGGACAGTGCTCGAGCCCTGAGTTCAAGCCCCAGGACTGAAAGGAAGAGAGAGAGAGAGAGAGAGAGAGAGAGAGAGAGAGAGAAAGAGAGAGAGAGAGAGGAGGGAGGGAGGGAAAGAGAGAGAGAGAGAGAAAGAAAGAAAGAAAGAAAGAAAGAAAGAAAGAAAGAAAGAAAGAAAGAAAAAGAAAGAAAGAAAAAGAAAGAAAGAAAGAAAGAAAGAAAGAAAGAAAGAAAAAGAAAGAAAAGAAAAATCGGTATAAATGTATGTAAGCAATTGAAATTCCAAGGCCATCATTTCACATTTGGGAAGAAGAATACAGTGAGCTATTCGAAAGTAATCAAAATCAACAAACCAATCTTTTGCCCTAAGTTCTTTCTCAAGTAACTTCTAACCCTGCTTTTCCATGTACATAAACCCTACAGTTATCTGCTATAGCAAGTATAGAAAACATTATTGCAGAATGAAAACTTTGCCAGGCTTCCATAAGAGATGGGTTTTAGTACAATGGCAATGCTAATTCAGTAGACTTTTACTTCATGGTGGAACCCTCTTAAAATCTGTGCTAAGAGATTTTTAAAAATACAGTCTAAAAACTTACTGGCTCAGAAGCCACTCCTGGGGAAGAAAAATGGAATTTGGATTGTTTGTAGTTGTTATCTGTTTAGTTAATAACTCTTGCCCATGGAAATTCCCACACTAACTATAACCTACTAAGCTAGATAAAGACATATACGAAATAGTTTTTAATTTGCAGATAAGCTCAGTGGTGTGCTGATAAATACTGAATGCCCAGCTAATAAAAAAAATAAGTTCTGGTTTGTAATGTCTGCCAGTTTTCATGGTGTAAATTCTCCAACTATGGCCAGTGTGATGTCACTAAGGGTAGAACAGGGATACCTATGAATACCCTCATGATACAGTATTTCCCATACAGAGAAATAGTATTTCTGATACAGTGGTAAATAACCTCAAGGGCCTAGATGATCATAAAATATAGCAAAATGATTTGGAAATTGTGAGTTGTGCTTATCTTTCTTTTGGCAGAATTTATTTAGCTGCATGTTTATGGTATAACTTTGTGAAATAGCTGTGCTTGATTGACTAGACTTAGGAAATCCCTGAAATGTTAACCTTCAGCTTGGACAGTGGTATGATTATACCCACTAACAACTGGTTTATTTGTGTGCAGTTTCTAAAAAGCTAATAGGTACATGAAATATCACGTCCCAAGTACTTTGAAATAATTTCCTTGTTGACTCAGTGTACATTTATTCATTTCTCTAGGTCTAGGATTTAAAATGGAAGCCAGGGAGTGGGAAGATAAGCTTTGTGGTAGAGAGCTTGCTTAGCATTTTCAAGATGGGTTTCATCCCCAGTACCCAGAATGAATGAATGCATGCATGCATGCATGAATGGGAGCTGGCATATACTAAGATCTCAGTAAATGGTGGATGGCTGATAGTCTTTAACAATGTGAAACAGGCCCCCTAAGCCAAAGAGAAGTCTAATGAGATCTTGTTGGCATTATCTCCAATGTTCTCTATATTGAAAATAGTTATCAAGGAATAGAATTGATTATAAACTGAATAAGCAATCTGTAAGGATAAACGAAAGGTTTATCTTCAGGTTGTCCAGGTTGTTCAGGTTTTCTTTCTAGAAGTCTGCAGAGTCTCAGCTCCCTTGGCCCCATCAAACCCTCCCAATTGACTTCATCTTTAGCTATTTTTTTTAATAATTATTTCTTCCAGGCACCGGTGGCTCATGCCTGTAATGGCTAGCTACTCAGGAGGCTGAGATCTGAAGATTGTGGTTCAAAACCAGCTTTAGCAGGAAAGTCAATGAGACTCTTTGAGCTGTGGCTCAAAGTGATAGAGTGCTAGTCTTGAAAGAAAGAGCTCAGGCCCTGAGTTCAAGCCCCATGGCCAACAACAAGAGTAATAATAATAATGATGATGATGATGATTTCCACTCAAAAAAGCAACATTTTGGTGAACATGGAGGAAAGGGAAGCTCATTTCATAAGAACAATAATGCTTCTGATTTCTGTCATCACTTCAACTGAGTGAGAGAGGAAGAAGTAATCCCTGTGTCCTGCATGTTATAAACTGAGCATTTGCTTTCCATTCCCCATGGTTCCAACAACACATTTCACAACAGCTGTTCTCTCAAAATCTCCCAAGAACCTACTTAATTGAAAGTCTCCTTGCTTCACTTAATGACTTCTTTTTTACTTTCATCCTGCCAAACATTTTCTTAGCTTTAACCCTAAGGAACACCCTTCTTTCTTTACAAGTTCCTCCTATTAGCCATTTGTACATTTATTCAACAAACATTTATTGATTTCTTCTCTGTGCTAAGGCATTGCTGTGGGCATTAAGAAATAAGGAAGATAAAACCTTTGCTCTTCTAAGGAATCTATTTTGCCTCATAAAGTCAATGGGGAGAGCAAATGGGTGGACAAATTAAGAGAAAGAATGGATGTTTTGACACCAAGCAAAGGTTTCTCCACTTTGAGCTCAGACTTGATGGAAAGTTGCATAGTGCTTTGAGGGATGATATAGTGCAGGGAGAGGCTCTCAAGAAGAGTGACTCTGGTGTGACTCAGGAGCAGAAAGCCAGGTATGGCAGCACATGAGACCAGAGAGGTAGATAAGGAATAGACATGTTGTTCTGCTCCTGCATTTCTGCTCTTCAGTCTCCTCCAAAGAGTGTCCACTAAGTGTCCTTGGCTTGGGCCAGCCCCTCTTTTATTCTGTCCTCTGCCATGAACCTGGATGCTTCATCAACTAGAATTAATTTCTACTACTTTCATTCTTATGTCAATCTCCAGTATTCCTTTTATACCCAGCTCTTATAAGCTCTTTGATGCATCTGATTATTAACTGCAATCTCCTCTGAAAGCGCACTGGACCCTTCTTGGTCTTTGAAAGCAAAAGTGTGATAACTTCATGGCTCTGTTTTAGTTTTTGTCTATTTGTTTAGTTGAGTTTTATATACAAAATGAATTATTTTTGTTCTGATTGAATAAGCATATATATAATGTATGCTGCCCTAGCAAAATATGAAGTACTTAAAATATTTTATAATTGTCTTTGCACACAAAAAATATATGGTTATGATAAGTGGTAGATATAATATTTGAGGGCACTAAGTCTGCATGTAGGCTTCCAAAGCAGAATCCTAGCCTTGCTGTTTATTAAGTGTCACCCTAGCCAAGTTATTCAACTACCCATGTCTCCATAGTCTCATGTGTAGAAAGAACATACTTGTATATATCACATACAGAAATCACACATATATGCTATATATATTGCTATGTATGATATACATAGCATATATATTTTTAGTACAAGTCAAATCAAGGTAATTGCCATTCCTAACTCCTCAACCGCTTATCTCTATGTACTGAAAATTCTACTGTTCTCTTCTAGTTATTTTGAAATATATAATAAATTGTCATAGATAATAGTTACCCTACTATGTTTTGGAACAAAAACCTAATTCCTTGTATGTAGCTGTATTTTGACATTTTTTATTCCAACTCTGTTCTTCTCCCAAACCCCTGATAGCTGCTGTTCACCTCTATTCGACCCTTTACTTGTATAACTTCAGCTTCTAGTTTCACAAATGAGAACTTGTTTTGTTTTTCTTATGCCTGGGTTATTTGCTGTGATGCATTTGTGGAGGGGCGGGGGGGGTGGGGAAGTAATATTTTAAACGCCTGACTGTTTTCATGGGCACAATGGCAAAAAAAGAATAGTTTTCAAGTTTGTAAGTAACGGATTAGTCATTCATGCATTTATCCATCAAGTATTGTTTGGACACCATCTATGTGTTAGAGACAAAGGAAAGAGAGATGAATGATAGAATCTGTACTGGTGGGAGATGCCCCCCAGTTACAGGGGACAGAGAGATGTGAAAGGAAACTTCATATCTCCAGAGTGGCTGGTGTGTTCCTCTAGAGGAATGAGCAAGGATAGCAAAAGGCAACTCTCCCTGAGATCAGGAAAGGCTTTGAAAGCAACCTAAACCCCAGCTGGTCTATGGATCAGAAGAAAGGCCTGTTCTACAATGCAGAAATATGGCAAGTGTCTTCATTCGCAAGTGTCTGTTGGGTGAGTGGCTGGGAGACATGGAGAACTTTACAAGGAGAAATAAAGCCAGTGAGGAAGTTGGTAACACAGAATACACAGCAAGATAAAGAACATGTTCCCTTGAAAACAGACACGTGAAAGACACTGTGATGAGCACTTTATATAAGTTCCCTTCTTTCTCGCTCACATTATTCAATGAATTATGTACCGTTAGTGTGTCCAGGTCTAGGTACAGTACTTAGAATGATCTTTCCTCCTTGGGTTAAGCCTCTGTTGCCACCAATGTGAGTCCTTAATAATTATGAAGAAGAAAAGCCACATGTTTTGTTGTTTATTTTTTGTACTTGGTGTTAAATGCTGGGTCTCACTCTTGCTAGGTGATCCTCTACCAATTGAGCCCTTCTTGCCCCCATTCCACTTGTGATGTCCTTTGTTTTATTTTGCTTTTGAGATAACAGCTACCTAACTTTGCCTATGTTGTCTTCAGATCAGATCTTCCTATCTCTACTTCCTGAGTAGATGGGATTACAGGCATACACCACCATGACTGGCTACGGCAGAGTTTGTATTGTACATTGGTTCCCTACAAATCATTTTTTTTAATGTATCTGTTTTTTTTCTTTTTTCCTTTTCATTCTTTTTTTTCAAATGCGCATATACTATGAATTAAACTCATGGTTTTAGATAGGGCGTTATGTTCTTGCTTGGCTTTTCTGGTCAAGGCTGATGCCCTACCACTTGATCCATACCTCTAGTTCTGGCTTTTTGCTAGACAACTGAAGCTAAATGTCTCATAGATTTGTTTGCACGAGCTGACTTTGAATCTTGATTCTCAAATATCAGCCTCCTGATTACTTAGGATTACAGGTGTGAGCTGGTGGCACTGGGCTATATGTTTCTTGGATAATACAGAAATCAAAGTAGCATGTCTAGATCACACAGCTGCACAGTGAGTGGCAAGATTCAACACCAGTGCATCTTGCTGTGGATTCTTGCTATATAGCTCACCTCCTTTGTCTCCATTGTTTAAGATGAATGCATAGAAGATAGGAGCTTCTACAGTTAATCAAAGCGTGAAAGAAAAATAATAAAGCAGTAGAAAAAACATTAAAAATAGATCTATGAATGGGTACTTCAAAAATAAATGAGGGACTGGGAATGTGGCCTAGTGGTAGAGTACTTGGCTTACATGCATGAAGCCCTGCGCTTGATTTCTCAGTGCCAGAAGTGGTGCTGTGGTTCAAGTGGTAGAGTGTTATCATTGAGCAAAAAGAAGCCAGGGACAGTGCTCAGGCCCTGAGTCCAAGACCCGGGACTGGCAAAAAAAAAAAAAAAATTAAATAAATAAATAAAAGTTAAAAAAGAAGTAAATGAAACATGGTTCCATGGAATGTGACCTTGAGATAAATGGGAAATGCCAACAGAAATTATTAATAGATGTAAAGTTTTCCCCTAAAGTCACTGTAAAGTCTTTTGCCTGAAGTCAGTCTAGTTCTGAAGTCTTAAGGTGACCTGTTCAATCTTTGCCAACCAGAATGAAACTCAGTACTGATGGGACTCTGTTCATTCTCAGTAATTTATGCAAGAAAAGCAAAGAGCAGAAAATGTGCATGTGGTTGCCCAGAGAGCAAAAGCAGATGGAGGTAAACAAGCAGGTCTTCCCTTTCCAGAACTTCATCAGACCTTTGTGCCCTCTGGTACCAGTACCTTCAATGCTGCAAGTAAATCAGAGCCTACTGGGCAATTCTTCAGAGGAAGTTTTGCTTTCAGATGCCCTTGCTTCCCATAATAATACCCCATGGAGACCTCTTCAAATGTTTATTTATACTTCATGTTAGTTCAGAGAAGGAAGTAATGATTTGATTTTGTTTTCATGGCCCTCACGCAGGCCACCTTGCCTTAAAGGCTAGGAGGTTAAATTTCCATGATATTACAGAATGTCTTTTTAGAACATTCCCGATTTGTTCATCCTATTTGAGATAATGCCTTCAAATATGCTCTGATGTTATTCCAACGCACCTGTGAGTGTCAGGGGCCAAGTGTAGTGACCACAAAAGAGCAGCCTTGCTCTGGAAAGGATGTGCTAGTGTATCGATTACATTTTCTTAATAAAAACAACATCTCTTTCTTATGATTCATTTCATCAGCCCCCAAAAGTATCAGACATACCTAAACACTGTTTTTGTTGAACTGTGGACATCTGGAAATACTAAATTGCACCAGGAGTGTAGTTAAGGAACACATTTGGAGAGCTGTATAAGTGTAGGGCATTGTGTTGGCCTCCCTTTCTTGCAGATGAGCAGGGGTTCATACACCAGGGCCTCTGGAGCCAGGACTGAAGAATGCGCCAGGGCTGGCTTTGAACCATTAAAGCAAGGAGAACTTAAGTTAAAGGCAGAGTGGGCACTGAGAACCTATTAGAAGTATCACATGCTTGAAGCTGATGAAGTCTTGGGACGCTTAATTGAAAAGAGTTGCTTTGGAAGTAGAGGTGTGGCTCAAGTGATAGAGCACCAGCTTTGCTTGAGTGAAGAAGCTAAGTAAGAGTATACAGTCTTGAGTTCAAGGCCCAGCACTGGCACAAAATCATGATCATAATTTATTTGAAAATAATTTCCTTGACAGTAGCCAGTGAGATTGTAAGCCACTTCTGGAAGAGCCCATAAAGACCTAAGATATTGGAGGTACAGAATGTGGGGCCAACCTCCAAACAAATTATCAAATAGTGGTGTTCATAGTCCAAGTTCAAGGGTGATGGGAATTACACATTCACAGTCTGAACAGTGAAGAAGTCTGTAGAGCAAAGGTGAGGTTTTTCATGACCCTATAGCAATAATTTTCCATTTGGGCTACAGATTAAAATTAAGAAACAAACAAACAAACACATGGCTCAAGTTGCCTCCCAGATGAATTAAATCAGAATCTCATGGGATGGGAGTCAGGCACTGCTATATAACTTAAGACTCCTTGGTAAGGCCTCTTCCATCAAGGCTGAGAAGAGATGGTCCAAAGATGCTTCATTGAAGCATCATGTTGATAGAATAACTCACAGAATCCTCACAACTGTACGTAAGTATTCTTGTAAGTAAGTTATACTTGTATGGTTTCTCTATATAGACATTTATACTATTTAGTTTTCCAGTGATTAAAGTCTGGGACCTTTGTAACAAACAGCTCATTCTGTCCTTCTAATTTAAAGAACCTATAAAGACTGTCAAAGCGTTTCTTGTAAACAAGCTCTTTACATTGGAGTAGCCCTGCCTTTGGGACCTCTTTTATCAGGAGCAGACATGTTTTAGGACTCTGGACTTATTTACATGGGCCAGATCTTTATTTTATGATAGAAAAGAAGAAGATCTTTTGCCTTTATCTCTTTCCAGTATTTGTTTTTAGTGTGTCTCTAATTTTTTATTCAACTTGGTAGTTTTGCCTTCGTAGATATGTGGCAGTGCCCTGAAATGCTAGGCTGAGCCCCTCAGATGAGGAGTGGGTTCAGTGAGAGGAGACAGGCCTGCTGGCATGCAAGCAAAGGCCCTGTTCAGCGTTCACCCCTGTCAGAGTCTGCACTCTGTCATATCATTGGAAAGGCTTCCATTTCATTCTGAATTGCCTCCCTGTTCCTCTCTTAAACCTAAATCACTTTACTTAATGTTCTTTAGTGTTTTCTGGGATTCTAGGCCCAGTTTTGTTACTCTACAAGCAATCACCGTGTTTGTGGGTGGTAACCTTACTGTTTTAAACTAGCATGGTGGGAAATCTATAAATTATATGTTCTTTCTATAAATATGTGTGCCCACATACATATACATGTAATAGAGAAACAGGAAGATTCACTATATTCAATATGCATAAGCTATCTATAGCAAGGCTTATAGATATCTATAATATTTATAAGTATCTAAAGCAGGGTCTTTAGACCTTAGACCCAAATGCCAGGAATCCCATAGAGGCTCTAACTACTTGCTGGCATATGCCCCCAAAAAAGGGTGGTGGTGGGGGGGACAGGAGAAAAGCAGAGAAAGATTTATTCCAAGGTAGCCACAGAAAGACAGCTCTTCAGTGTAACTTCAGCCACCTCTTGGGGGTACAGACACTGACCTGAGTTTAAATGGGGGGAAGAAGGGCCTGGGAGCTGGAAAACTATGCATAGTTAAAACAGCCCTGAGTCACAGGTGGTTGATCATCAGCTTTGTAGTCAGTGGCTGCTCTTTTCCTGTCCTTTTATTTAGGTTTTATTTTTGTTGTTGTTGTTGTTTTACCATATGCCAGCAAGTAGTTAAAGCTTCTATGGGATTCCTGGAGTTTGAAATAGGGAGAAAGGCAAAGAGAAGAGAATTAGGCTATGGAACAAAACAGCCAAAGAGAAGGTTTCTAAAAATATCAGAATTTTACCTTACTTCCCTAACATTCCACATAACTAGCATTCTATAGCCTAGTGGCCATTAAGGAAAAATACTGAAATAGTGTCATGTCCCATCACACCTATCTATTTAACTATTATAGAGGGAGGGATCATTTATTTGAGTGACAATTAATTGGATCATGGTTCTTAACTCATCTATAGCTAGATGAATTAGAGGTGAATTAAAATCTGAGGAAAGAAGTTGAATAGCACAAGTTATTTAGGCTAAAACAAACAACAAAGGGTTGGGGATTTAGCTCAGTGGAAGAGCACTTACCTGGCAAGTACAAGGCCCTGATTTCTGTTCTCAGCTGGGGGGCTGGGGGAACAAAACAAAAAACAGGCCCCCCCCCCCAAAAAAAAAACCACAACAAAAACAAAAAATCTTTGGGACGAAATTGCTTTGCTTTCTCTCATCATCACCTCAGTCAACAATCAGATGTTTTCAGAAATCTTTTAGATGAAGCTGAAGAGGTTACCATGTGTGACAACATAGATTGTTATGTGGAAAGAAAACTCAATTATGTGTGTGACTAGTTCTGTTCTGTTTTGTTTTGTTTTTTAATAACTTGGCCTGTGAGATTGTTTCCTATTTTTATGTTTTGAGAAAATGATATCTTTGGCTGTTATTTACCAAAAACACATGTGAGATTTAGTCTGTGGATACACGCTAGAGGTTTGTTGTGCTGGCTCATATATACCAATACTATCCATATTTGGACCACGTCATGGTGTTTTGTAATCAAAGACAATAGTCCTGATGCAGGAGGTCTAAATTGGGGTGTGATCAAGGGAATTTTTTTCCTCAATCCTAGCCTGTTGGATAAATAGTCTAGACTTTGAAGTCTCGAGTAGCCATTTGAAGTATGTGACCTCCAAAATTCTGCATAGTTTTCTGTCTCCTGGCAACAAAACATATTTATCCTTTGGCTACTACCACCTCCCCATTCAGAATGCTCTATTGCTGTTTGAGAGTTCAAAACAACAAATGGCGAAGTTGTTTCAAACTGAAGATTGAGAGCCACTGAAGGGATGAGAACCACTGAAGGGCTCTTTGGGAATGACTGAAGTCCTGTTTGATTAGAGCATAACCACACTGCATGCCCATAGGACCGGAAGGATCTTTTCTTCTTAGATCAGTGAGCCTGTATCTTTAGTTACAAAAACGGCACGGAATGGTTTCTTGAGCTGTAATATCATTTCATTTTCATCAAGCCTTTTTTTTTATTTCATTTTTCAACAAAGATATTTTGCAGGTAGAGCTGGAAGGGGACTGGAAACAAGCTAAGGCAAAATGATCATGGTGTGGACCCTCCGTAGGAATGCAGAAATCTCAGGTTCTTAAAATCTGACCCCCAACCACTGCCAGTGGCTCCCTTGTGGATGGCTCCTAGAATAGCAGAATACACAGGCACTCTGCCAATCTCCAAGGGCTACTTCAGAGGCTTCCCTACCCAACAAGAGCCTCATTTTTCTATTCTTCCCCTTTTCTTCTGTTGATTCCCTTCCCTTAGATGACTTGCAGAGGATCTAGAAAATTCTGTTCATGCCATGTTCGGTAATGTTGGGTTATCGCTGAAAGCACTTCACACCAGCAGCATTGATGTAAAGTGGGTGGGGGGGGCATCTTTTTTCCAGTCTCAGTACCAGGGGTATCCTGAGCTAGGTTGTCCTTTGCTTCAGCGGGGCTCTGCACATTGTTCCATGTGTATCTCCCAATCCAGGCCTCTGCCCACTGAATGCCAGAGAGCTGCTGGCATTCAGCAATGGCTCCTGGAGAGTAAAACCGCCCCCGGTTGAGAACTACTGAGTGATACAAAGGAAATGAATTTTATTTCTGAAACTTTGATTTAGCAGATGTGGCCTGGACGTTTTCGGTAATCCTGACAATCCTCTTTGACAGCTGACTCCCCCTTCTTGTAGATTAGGAAACTGATAGACAGCAAGGGTAAATGCGGTTTTGGGTGCTTTTGACTGTTTCCTTATTTTGCAATTTGCAATGAAAATAATCATAACCAGAAAATTTACTTTATGCCAACAAATAAATAAGACAACAGATATAACCTAATGAATAACCTAAATTATGGATATCTAACTTGAAAATGTACCAAAAGCATGAAAAGCACAAAACCATGACTGGAGATGGAATTATTTACACAAATTATTGTTTCTTTCCAACTGGTAAGTGACCAAGTTGTTAGGAAATTCTTATTTCTTCTGTTTCCTGGCACAACAAACTGACCTGCATCTAGAATTCCTCCCTTCTTGTCCTATCGGAACTTTATCGAGTTCTTTCCTGTTTTTTACTCACTGGTCTGTTTTCCCATGTAGTGTGGACTTCCCTTCCTCCATTGCTCTTCTTCCGTTTGCTTCCTCCTGCTTTTCCTAAGATCTCCAATAAAGTATCTCTCAACCCCGTCTCAGAGAAAGGAAAAAAACAAAAGAATTAACATGGTGAGAAGAATAATACTGCAATGAAGAAGAATGCTGTTTAGTAGTAGAGTTTTTATGAGAAGAAAGTTATTGAAATACCCATGCATTTTGTTTGTTCAGTTTCAATCCCGATCCTTTTAATTTTAATCCCAGTTTTACTTTGTTTAACTAAAGTCATTATTAGCTATTACATTTTAATGTATTTATAAATTAAAGTGGGCTGGGTTTGGAATGCTAGCAAACTACATTTGTCAGTGTCCAAAGAGAAACACTGTGTTTCCAATTCAAAATAGGTGTATAACTTTAAGACTGTCACATTAGAATTGGCTAATACCCAGCAGAGCAGTAAAGCCATTATCCAGGCAGTGATCTTTCATTTGACCTGCTATCATTTTCATTTCTAAGCAAATTCATTTCTACTGGATGAATTTATTTACATTGCTATCAGTTTCCAGAGTATAAAATATCCTAACTCAGAATAAACAGAGTTAAAGCTTCAGCTAGGTACTAGAGGCTCAAGATTAAAATCCTAGATTCTCAGGAGGCTGAGATCTAGAAGATTCTGGGCAGAAATGTCCATGAGACCCTATCTCCAATACATCAGAAAAGGCTGGGTTGAAGTTATGGCTCAAGTCATAGTATACCTGCTGTGAGCAAAAACACCAATGAGAGCAAAAAGCTCTGAGTTCAAACCCTGAAAGTATCACAAAAGAAATAACAAAAGTTTCTAAAAAAGTTTTCTTGATTTCCTGTTAGACCCTAAAAGAAACATTTTTCATATTGAAAAAGTTAAACCTTACTATAGAAAGTTTGAAAAGTATTTGTTTTTGTCCAGTCCTGGGATTTGAACTCAGGGCCTGGAAACTGTCCTTGAACTTTTGTCTCAAGACTACCTCTGTATCACTTTGAGTCACAGCTTCAGTTCTTACTTTTTTGGTGTTTAATTGGAAATAAAAGTCTCATGGACTTCTCTGCCCTCACTTCTGCAAATTGTGATCCTCAGATCTCAGCCTCCTGTGTACCTAGATTATAGGCATGATCCACCAATGCCCAGCCAGTATTACATTTTTTTTAAGAAGAAGGAAAAAAATGCAAACCACTTCCAAGCAACCTACAACTAATACAAGTCATGTTTTTTTTAATTTACAAGTTCTAAGTATTCTTAACCATCTCAGTGTTAAAACAAAAAAATTTATTTTTTCCAACTTATTCTAATATTACATGTACTTGTCCACAAACATTTTCACAACTGTGTGACCATCAGCTACTTTTTTTGTGTGTGACGCTTCTTCTAACATTTTTTTTCCTACTTTACTTCATTTACTTTGATTAATTATTTCAGAATGAGAAGAAGCATAGAAAATAGTATGACAAACCAATAGAGTAGGAAGCTATCTTTAAGAAACAACATGGAACTAATGGAGTTGTCCCCCCATTCAGATACATTCCTCTTGAGACAGTATATCTTGCATTTGATAGTCACCCTTTTTCACATTTGCATTCCATCACAGTTTATATGAATCTTCTCCTGAGAGGGGAATGCTGAGTCTAGAATCCAAGGACACACACATTCTATATTTTTATTGTATCTTACTGTGTCTCTACCATCCTTGCACACAATAGTCCCACCAATGATGAATGGACATCTGCTATTGCTAAGGAGCAGAGGGGCTGAACTGCCTGCATAGAGCTTCAGGGGAACTATTGATGGCTTGTGAGTTTTGTCCTAGTATCATAATCATTCAACTCTGTTGTAATTAGGCAAGCATAGACACAGATAATACATAAGTTAAAGGGCTGGCTGTGTCATAATAAACTTCAGTTGGAGAGCATTATTTTGGCTAGGTGTTGGTGGCTTATGCTTATAATCCTAGCTGTTCAGGAGGCTGAGGCCTAAGGATCTTGATTTGAAGCCAGCCCAAGAAAGAAAGTCTAGGAGGCTCTTGTCTCCAATTATCCACCCAAAGACACTCCCCCCCAAACCCAAAACCAAATCAACAAAAAACAGAAGTGGAGTTGTGGCTCAAGTGGTAGAGTACTAGTCTAGAGCAAAAAGAAAAGCTCAAGATCAGCATCCAGACCCCGAGTTTAAGCCCCTAGACTGGCATGAATTTATTTTGAAATTTATAGTTTTCGTGGATCACAAAGAAATACTACTCTGATTTTGAGATTTCCCCCCAATCACTTAAAAGTAGAAAACAGATTCTTAGCTTGTAGGTTTTGTACAACAGGTAGGTGGCTAGATTTGGCTTTGGCTCACAGGCTGCAGCAGCTTCACCATGATCTTCTTTTATTCTTTTTGCATTTTTTTTAAAATTCACTTTTATAGTCAAGGTGATGTGCGGGTTACAGTTACATATGTAAGGTAGTGAGTGCATTTCTTGTCAAACTTGTTTCTTAAGTGTTTCCAGTCTGAAATACTAAATTGTGATTTGGGTTTGTGTTTCCTGATTAGTAGTAAAGTCAAGCATTTTTTTTTCTTGTTTATTGGTCATTAGGCTTTTTTCTATTTGAGCCATGTTTTCAGTCTGGCATTTTGCTGGTTAATTGGAGATGAAGTCTGTGGCCCTTTCTGCCCTGAGTGGCTTTGAACTGAAGTCCTCTGGGCTCTAAGCCTTCTGACTACCTATGATTTAGGTATGAGCCAACAGAGCCTGGCTGTTTTAAATTTTTTATTTGTTTATTGTCTCACTATGTAGTCTGGCCTAGAACTCATGACCTTGTTATGTTATTGAGGTTATAGGCATGTACCACTTTGCCTGGTTGAAGTATCTTTGGATGAAAAGAACTTTCCAATTTCAATAAAAATGAACGTACTGATGTGATAGTTACATGACTATAAAAATGATTCTACTTCAAGCACATTAAGAACTTGAAATGCCACCAAAGAGAAAGAGAACCCTTTTCTTGTATGCACAAAGAAAATATTTCTTCATCCAGTTGGGAGTAGAAGAATGTTTTCACTTTTTTATTGCAGACTTTTTCAGGCTGGTCGTTGAATGCTCAGACTTTACCATGTTGTGCAATCCAGTGTTCCACACTGCAGAAAGTATCTGCAAAGCTCTGCCCAGTCCAGCGGTGCCCGAAGGCACGCATGTGATATTAATGAAGTGTTACTCTGCTCTGACAACTTTGCAGTGGGCTCTCTTCCAAGCCATGTGACGTCATTCGAAGTAGGAAAAGACTTGCCTGCTTGCATTTGCTTAATTGACGGTGATGGGCTCCTCTGCCCTTGTTCAGTAGTTCTGGGACACACAGAGCTGTTGTAATCTGCAGGCCTTTAGAAAGTCATAAAGTCATACTGACTTTAAAAGACTACACCCCGCAAGCCAGCAAGGAAAACAGGAGCTATTGATAGGCTATTGAGCAAAGCAGGAGTTGGCTGGGCTGCCTGCAGCTAGTCCCCAGCTCTTGTTCCTGTAGATTTCTTCCTGCTGGAGTGAACTTGGAACTGTTTGGCATGCTTGACAGACGCCTCCTGTCTCCTCAGACTAAATGCAGGATTCCTGGGGTAAGCAGACACACACAGGTCGGGGGCCAGATATGTGGTCTGGTTTAAAGGAAATGTGACTGTCCCGAATGATTCATGAACTCCAGTTAAACTTAGGTTGGATGCTTTTCTTTGTTAAGAAAAAAGAAAAAAAAAAAAGGGCTTGTCTGGGCAGAAATGCCATTCAGAGTGTTTTTCCTGATGCTGAGATGGCTTAAGCAAGGAAAACTGTAACTCTGATCTTAAACTGAAATTACTGAGGTCTGTTTAGGAGCGCAGGGAAGGAGGTGGGGGGATTCTAGCTACTTGGTGGGGAAGAGAAACTTTCTCTCAGCTGTGGGCCAGTCTTTAGACAACCTGGCCTCTGAGCTTCCTGATTGTTTCTTAGACCTTTCTATGTATATCAGGATCCTTTTACTTCTTGTGTTGCTGAAATGAAGGTTTTGTTGCTGTTTGTTATTTTGTATTTTGAATATAACCCAGACATGAGGGTCTGATGTTGACCATAATTAAGCAGACACTATTTGAGTCTTCAGATTTCATTTAGAGTTTTCATGGAAAAGAACAGATCATTATTAACAGTATGGCTAAAATATTCCAGTAATGTAATTTCATGATCATCAAATTATGGATGACTGAGCCTCAACTGTGTTGCCTATAAAATTGGAAATATTAATATGTATATTTGCAGAGCATTTTTCAAAACTTGTACTGTTGATAATGGCATTGCTACTGTTACTCTAGGCAAAGCGTTAGAAAAAGAAATTCCAGAACTTAAAATTCAATTAGAGCCTGTAAATGGAAACATCATGAGGTAACCAAATTCTGTGTTAATCATAACATGAAAAGTATATACTTTAGAATTGGTTATGTAAAACTTCCTAAATTTTTTACCAAGATTAGTTTTTAAAGCTGTCCCAACCTGCATTAAACTTAACAGAAAACAACAAAAAAATACATTTGTTTAGAAACAAGTGCAAGATAATGGTTTGCTCTGTATTGGATTAACAGAGCCAAAAACTCTTGAGATGATACCTGCTGTACTTCTACATGATTTAAATCAGATCTCATTTTAAGATTTCTTAAGGCAGTTTCCTATGCTTGTTTTGTTCCCCCCAAAACACTTGTATGTTTGTGGGCTGGAGCTGTTTGTGTGCTGGCCATGAAGCTCAGTGTAGACTGCTTATGTAGATGCACAGGTTCCTCCTTGGCCCTGGAAAAAGGAATTAGCCTCCAATATGGTTGTCTATTTATGTACTAATCATAAAGGGCTTGGGAGCATTTGATGCATCATATACATTTCTTCACTTTTCAGATGCTATTCATGTTTTAATTTGGAAATTGTTCAGTACCTATTCCATGTGCCTGCTTTGAAGGAAACCTGGAATAATCATTTCTGGTAAACTCGCCTGCTTTTTAAGAGTATGATCAGACATGACATAACTGGTGTCGTTTTTCCTGCAGAAGGCTTCTGCTCTGAGTGAGGCAAATGTATAACCCAGGGCCCCACTTGGCCATAGAGTCCAACTGCCAAGTACATTCCACAGGTCTTTTGAATAGTTCCAGCAGGGAAATTGGCCTCCGTAATGTCACAGTCATTTAGTGAGAGTGTCAGTCTACGTGATTCTACAATGAATAGGTTAGCCTCTACTTACATTCAGTGTTGTCCTGAAGTATTGGGTGGGGGGGGGGGCTGTGTCTGCACAGTGATTTTTACTCTTTTAATCCATGTATTTTCCAAACCTAGATGTTCTGTTTCCTATATTCTTACTACTACTCATAGGAAGGCATTGTCTCTCATTCTTTTCTTTCTTTCTTGAGATGAGGTCTTGTTGTATTTGCCAGTCTAATTACAAACCCATCTCCCACACCCAGCTTTCTTCCATTTACCTAAGCTTAGGTTTGAACAAGCTTCTAAACTTCAAAACTTTTCAACTCACAAACTTTTGTTTGTGTAGTTAAAGTTTTTTATTTGTTTGTCTTTGCTGATCCTGGAGCTTGAACTCTGTCCCTGAGCTTCTTTTGCTCAAGGCTAGCACTCTACCACTTGAGTCACAGTGCTACTTCCAGCGTTTAATTGGAGATAAAAGTCTCATGGACTTCCGTGCCCGGGCTGGCTTTGAACCACAATCCTCAGGTCTCGAAGATTACAGATATGATCCACCAGCACCTGGCTAGTTAAGGTTTTAAATAAATCTTATACATCTTTACAAATGCTTTGTTCTATAACCACTTATCCTTTTCAATCCAATAATATGAATATTTAGTGTAATTATATAATAATATAAAGTATAATAGATAAGTAAATATACATAATATAACCACACTATTATGCAATGATATAAATAGAATTTTAATATATAAGGAGTGCTAGATGGTTAAATGGATATATGGATATACAGACAAATATACATATTTTAGGTATGTCTGTGCATATATGGTGAAATAGCTGTGTGAGGTACTCAATAAACTATATAACCTTTATTTTTGTTCTAGTATAAATATGATATCAATTTTATATGAGTTGTGCTCTGTGTGTGTGTATGTCTGTGTCTCAGTTCTGGGGCTTGAACTCAAGGCCTGGACACTATCCCTTAGTTTTTTTCCTTCTAACACTCTACTACTTTGAACTGTGACCCTCGGATCCCAGCCTTCTGAGTCGCTAAGATTACAAGCATGAGCCACCCGCTCCTGGCTTCAGTTTTGTTTTCTGAAGCCATTCTAAACCACAACTTCATAAAAACACATTTGGAAATGATTCACTTAATTCTCATTGTGCATTAAAATGAAATCAGTCAACCAATGCAATTCCATAAAGATAATTACTTTTTCAGTACCAAAGGCCAAAAACTACTTATGTTAGTCTGCCTGTTATTAAGAACACTTATTATCTTCTCATAGATTCTAGAATCGTTGTACAGGAAGTCCTTGAACATGGGATCTCTCATGATTGTAATTGTGGACCTGTATTCTTAGATCAGGACCGCTGCTTCCCATCTTTTTTTTCATCTATAAATGATTTCTCAGATTTGCCTACATTTTCTATTTATTTAGATGTTACCCTGATTTTTTATTTTCTGACTGGGCTTTAAGAGCAAGTGTTTGGGTCTAGTTGCACATGATACTGAATTCTAGACCACCCCCTCAACAGCTCTGGCATTTGAAAAGTGTTATGTTCTCTGAGCTTCAGTATCAACATCCATAAAATTCAGGATAATAATGTCTATATTTGAAGAGAATTTAAAAGGAACTCAGGGTACATATAGACTGCAAGTGTGCATAAATGGCTTAACTTAGTACTTCAGTTATTCATGGAGTTCAGGCACCTACCAATCTTTCCACAGTGGCTAAGAATGAAAGAACTCAGCTTCAAGATCCTTGATCATGACATTTATGGGAGGCAGGAGGGAAAGTTATGAGTTGGCTTTTATTTGTGCATTGAAGGGAAGGAGGAGGTAATGTGCCTGAGAAAGAGGATTCCTAATTGAATCGTTGTAGCTTCATTATCAAAAAGGGCCCAGGAGGAGAATGAAAATGTAAACCCTCTTAACTCTGTGTAAATACTACAGTTTAGACATAAATGACTATTTTCTACCCTCACAGAGTTCTCAAAACAGTCTAAAAGGCCAACAGTTAGAGCTCCTGAGTGAAAAATATGCCCCAAGAATTAAACAATGATGAAAACTAAAAAAGAGTCTAAATAATTTTTAAATACGTTGTCTTCTTTCTCTTTCCTTCTGCTTTTTTACCTTCTGTTGCTAATGCCCTTTAAAGAAGAAGGAAAAAAAAGGAGACGTTACTATGGACCTGTATTCCTATATATAAGGCTACAGGCTTATACATTCTTTTCCAAATGGAATTTGTATCTGAATGTTAGTATAATGTTGATAAGGCCTGAAAGTTTGGACATGCACCTCAGGTTGCTGGCTTTGTCCTCTGGAGATGGCAACCTGTACCCCCATAAAGCAATCCATTTTTAGAAATGATAATTTTGTATAGTCCTGACACCGATTTACAAAGTTGTTTCATTATTAAGCTTGATAAATTCCAGAGCTTGGCCCTTGAAATACATCAGTTAAAAGTTAGTACTATTGCCAGGCACTGGTGGCTCACACCTATAATCCATCTACTCAGGAAGCTGAGATCTGAGGATCACAGTTTGAATTAGGCAGGAAATCTCTAATTAACTATCAACCTCCTCCCCAGAATAGCCAGAAGCGGAGCAATGGCTCAAGTAATAGAGCATGAGCTTTGAGCAAAAGCATTCAATGACTGCACTCAGGCCCTGAGTTCAAGCCCCAGGACTAGCCAGACACACAGAAGTACTGCTGAGATTAGAGGAATTGACCACAAAGCATGGTTTAGAGATACATCACCATCTTACCATGCTTGGTCATATATATTCATTCTCATGTTGTGCATTCTGTTCTTTACTACAAACATACGTGTGTGTGTGTATGTGTGTGTGTGTCAGTACCAGAGCTTGAACTCATTGCTTAGAGTTCTTGCTCAGCTTTCTTGCTCATGGATGGTGCTCTAACAGTGGAGCCATGCCTCCAGTCTAGCACTTTGCTGCTTAATTGGAGACTGAGTCTTGAGGACTTTGCTGTACCTGCTGACTTTAAAACACAATCCTCTAGGATCCTCTCAGCCTTCTGAGTAGCTAGGATTATAGATATGAACCACCCATGCCTGGCAAAATGTATTTAAACGTTGTAAGTATAATACACATATTGTGGATTCTGCCTTTTCCTTCCAGCATTGAATCACTGTTTAATCCCAGCATGAAGTACCATTGTAAGGATTTGCCATCGTTCGTCCAAATAAAATGATCACAGACTGTGGGTCTTTTAGATTGATTCTATAATTTTATTTTTATAGACAAACCTATAAAGCAATTGTGACCATGTAGTTTATAGATCCAGTGAATCATTTCCTTGCAAAAAAAAAAAATTCAGATGCAGACTTATTTGAACAATGAAGAGGCTTAAATGTTGTTATTATCTCTGGCTATGCCTTCCATATTTCTTTTTAAAATAATTCTACCAGTTGACAAGGCCAACATAAAACTAGCTTGGCACAATGGTTTGTCTATTGTTCACCCAACTATTGAGGTTGAGGCAGGAAGATGATGATGCAAGCCTGGCAACTTATCCAAAAGCAAAAACCAAGATGTACAAAACAAACTAATATTATATTAATTTTAATTTTATCATAATGCACCCAACATTCACTAAGTAATTGTTATTTTCGTGTAAATAATTACACAACATTGCTCATTAGTTAAAGTGTATATTTAGCCTAGTTTTCTCTATTCTTTGTATTTTTGTGCCCATTTTCTTACTAAGCTTCCTGTATTTAGATAGAAATTCAATTGTATTTGTGAAATATTAAGAGTAGCTCTTTACAGAATTAGCTAGGAGACAACTTTTACTCTCTTATTCCTAGCTATCAAAATATCTTTCTTGCTTTAAATTTATCTCATGTTTATATGGTAACACCTGTTCATATCACTAAAAATACTTTGAGAAAATAAGATTATTAGTATACTTAGAAGTGAATAGTAGACTAGCAGAAGAAGTTAAGCCTCCATTTTATTAGGTGAAACAATCAGCTTTCAACTCTGTTCAGACATCTAGCTTATTCTGAGCCAAGGGCTGCTATCCAGAGTAAGAAAAAAGGCCATGTTTGAATCAGGCTGCCATTGATCATGAAAAGCAAATTCTGTCTCGTCTTCAGGTTCATAGTTTTTTTCATTGCCAAGCTCAGCACAAGCCAATAAACCAAGTTTCCATTGAGCCAGGATTGGCCTTGAAGGGACCTTCTGCTCTTGGGAAGTTGGAGAATTCAGCATGGCTACCATATTTACCAAGTTCCAAAAGTTAGATAACAGATTTCCCAGAAGTCATTCAGGAACCTGTTCCTCTTAGGATTGGAGAACTGCTAATTCTCCATACTGCTTCTTAGTAAAGGACTCAGTGTCTTTTTTCACATTCATGTAAATAGTGACCCTTGTGAAGTCTACAGATTGTAATTCCCTGCCCTTAAATGTTGTTTTCAGTTCATAGCTTTGTTAACTATTAGCGGCATTTAAGCATGAGAGATGAAACAAAAATCTATCATAGGAAATCCTCTGGAATTCTTACCTGTGACCCCCACAAAGATGTGCCAAGGTGAGAAAGGTCCTAGCCACTGGGACTGGCCTCCTTTCCAGTCTACCTTGATCATTTCCAGTCTCCCAGTCCTCTTTAGTTACTCGTGGACAGAAAGCTTTGATTTGAGGATGTGACAGAATGATTGGATTTCACTGCACTTACAGAATAACAACATGGCTTTATTCTTTTTTCCTAGCACTGGATTCTTGGTTTGGGAGCAGGTTATCTTCAGGCATAATTCTTTGACCTATAAAATGGTGGATAGAGATGGGTACTGGAGGCTCATGCCTATTATCTTAGTAACTCAGAAGGCTGACATCCTGAGGAGTGCTGTTAGAAGCGCTGCAGTTTGTGGGACTCTTATCGTACGTAAACTACCAAAAAGCCAGAAGTGGAGCTGTGGCTCAAGTGGTACAGTGCTAGCCTTGAACACAATGCCCCCCCTCCACACAGATGGTTAGATATCGTATGCATATGTAAAATTATCTTATGTATATATTTAAATAAACACAATAGATTTGTTTAATATTCATTTTGGAGATTGTAAATATTTAAAGCAGCTTGGAATACTATGGTGTCATTTGCTCTTTAAGACCCTAGCAGTTAAAGAATTCATGTTCCATGGGCTGGGAATATGGCCTACTGGTAGAGTGCTTGCCTCATATACATGAAGCCCTGGGTTCGATTCCTCAGGACCATATATATATAGAAAAAGCCAGAAGTGGCGCTGTGGCTCAAGTGGTAGAGTGCTAGCCTTGAGCAAAAAGAAGCCAGAGACAGTGCTCAGGCCCTGAATTCAAGCCCCAGGCCTGGCAAAAAAAAAAAAAGAAGAATTCATGTTCCATAAAACTGTCATTTTCAGTAGTACATATTTGCCTGCCCCATGAAACCCAATAAAACCTAGAGCCTTCCTGTTGGGGTCACGTTGGTGACATTGTTTAGTAAGGCACTATATTGAGAGGAGTCATTGGAAAAATTCTCCAAGCTGTGGTTCATATCTAGAAATCCTGAACATCCAACACATCTCAGCATTCAGGTGTTTACAACGAGCAAAGAATAATTAATGCTGATTTGTGTTTGAGCCTTTTTTTAAAGACTTCACAATTACAACAGTATGGGGGAAAAAAGGAACCTTGTGTTATGGTTGAGGATATTGATTATCTCCAGGTACTATAGCTGCAACTGTCTTAGACTGAATGAATCTCTGCTGTTGAACAAATGAACACATCCTTACCTGACACCACAAGGTAAAACGATGTTTGCCACTGTGCACATTTTTGAGGAATAAAGTACATTTGATTATGGTATGTAGTATTTAGAGAATTCTCCAGATAAAAGTTATGATATAAATTTGAAACTAGAATTCAGTTTGATTTAATATAGTCACTGAATGACAACAGTTGGACAACAATTTTTCAGTTGTCTTTTAGAAGTGATTTAATTGGGTTGTGGAATAACCAAAGTGGTAGAGTGTCTTCCTAGTACATTCATAGCCCTGAGTTCAAACCCCAGTACTGCCACTAATAACAACAATAAAAAAGTAAGATGCTGATAATTAAGGTACATATGTTTTGTACTGCCAATAACAGCAACAATAATAAGTTGATGATAAGATACATATGTTTTGTACTGTAGCTAAAGAGGGAAAACCAGCACCACAATGTGGGCTAAATTTGAGCTCAGAAAAAGTTATACTTTTCAAAGACCTTGAACCTGTTCTCATCTTTGTATTTCATAGAAAGGGTAGAAATTCACAGGGCTTTGTAGGGTGCTTGATAGGACTGGAGTTCCCATAAGACCCTCCACTAAAAGGTCACTTTTGAGCAATGTGATGCCACAGTTACTACTTAATGGCACAGACGTTGTTGAAAGCTATTTAAAACAGTTTTGACTGAGCCTCTAATTAATAAAATTCCATAGGGCTGGGCATGTGGCTTAGCAGTAGAGTGCTTGCCTAGCATGCATGAAGCCCTGGGTTTGATTCTTCAGTACCACATAAGCAGAAAAGGGCGGAAGTGGTGCTGTGGCTCAAGTGGTAGAGTGCTAGCCTTGAGGTAAAGCAGCTCAGGGACAGTGCCCAGGCCCCGAGTTCAAGCCCCAGAACTGGCCAAAACAACAACAACTCCCCAAATTACTAAGAGTATTGTGAATAGCAATGGCTTTCTGTTACTGATGCTAGAAATGCTTTGAATCAGGAAAAAATATATACTGGTTTAATTTTTACAGCTGAGTAAGAATGCATGCTCCATTTTTCATGCTATTTCATTCTGTTACTATTTTTTCAGCATAAACCTGCCTCAAAGATAAAATCAAAATGTCATTAAAACTGAAGATAGGCTGTGTGCTGGTGGCGCACACCTGTAATCCTAGTTAACTGAGGAGGCTGAGATCTGAGGATCGTGGTTCAAGGCCAACTCAGGCAGGAAAGTCTATGAGATTCCTATCTCCAATTATCCACCAGAAAACTGTAAATGGTGCTGTGGCTCAAAGTGGTAGAGGGCTAGCCTTGAGTAAAAATGCTCAGGGACAGTGCCCAGACCCTGAGTTCAAGCCCCACAACTAACTTACAAAACAAAATACCCCTTAGGATAAATGGTCCAGGTCCCACCTGTTATTCTTCTTGAGTGGCCTTTACCTTCTCCTTGTGAAAGAAACTCTTTATAACTATGGGAAAAAAAGAAAAACACACCTGTGCTGAGCATTTATACTGCATAGAACCAAATGTTTCCTGTGCAGAATCTTAACGGAGCCCTCAATGAAGTAGGTGTCATCTGTTTTACACGTGGAGAATCTCCTCACACACAGGTGTGTCACTTACCTATGATTACACAGGTCAGTGCCAATGCAAGAAGGGGAAGCCAGTGAGCAGCTTTGTGGGTGACCCATTGTTCTCTTGCTGTTTTGCTTATAACCTTTTCGTTGTCCAGCTGCTTGGGCAGCCAGTCTAGTTTTCCTTTAGAAAGCAAGGCTTGGATTTTTTTTTTTTTGCCAGAAACAGTGATGGAAGTCTCTTTATTTATTTTGTTTGTTTGTTTTTTTTTTCTCAAATTTTTATTATCAAACTGACGTACAGAGAGGTTACAGTATCATACGTTGGGCATTGGATACATTTCTTGTACTGTTTGTTGCCTTGTCCCTCATGCCCCCCTCCCTCCCCCCCTTTCCCTCCCCCCCCCAGGTGTTCAGTTCACTTACACCAAACAGTTTTGCAAGTATTGCTTTTGTAGTTGGAAAAAGTTATACTAAGTGAAGTGAGCCAGACCCAAAGAAACATGGACTCTATGGCCTCCCTTATTGGGAATAATTAGTACAGGTTTAGGCAAGCCATAGCAGAGCATCACAAGGCCCAATAGCTATACCCTTAGAAACACATAAGATGATGCTAATTGAAATGAACTCCATGTTATGGAAACAAGTGATATATCACAGTTGTAACTACTTTCAACGTCCTATGTGTATGTGTAGTTTCTATTATTGATAATGTTTTGTATCACCTTCCTATGTTTGTACCTACACTATCTCTGTAATCTTATCTGAGTATATTGGAAACCGTGTTTACTGGTATTGGAAGTAGGAAATTCAAAGGGAATACCAAATTCGAGAGACACAGGGTAAA
The DNA here is from genome assembly GCF_023159225.1 of Perognathus longimembris pacificus. NCBI lineage: Eukaryota > Metazoa > Chordata > Mammalia > Rodentia > Heteromyidae > Perognathus > Perognathus longimembris. The sequence goes on from NC_063178.1 coordinate 14,747,681, forward strand.
AGGCTTGGATTTTGTGGCTCTTGGTGCAGGCCCTGTAATGCATGGAGGCCGTTCATTACCAGCCCTCTTACAGTCAGCTGGCCCTGGCAGGCCTGCGGATTGCAAAGCTCAAGGCCCCTGCTTCCCATGCTGCTTAGAGAGGAGTCATTAACCATCACCCCCCCTGTACTGAGATCATCTCAAAACCATCTTGTGCTTTGTATGTCATTTATAATCCATTTGCGAACCATTTTGTCTACAACAGAATTCCATCTTTGGGAATGGCCGATTTGAAACTTTAAAAACTGAGTTCCCGGTTGCCCCATCACCCTGGGGCCCCCTTCTCGCGTGCCCTCCCCACCGGCTGTCCGTCCCTGTCCCCCACCACATCCCGGGGACCACTGATCAGCCTGGCTCTCAGGCGGGACGCTGCCCCCTCTGCTGCGCCCAGGGCGCAGAGGCAGCTTTCCCGCGCCTGAGGGAAGTTACACTTGGGGAGGCTCATGGGGCGGCGAGGAGGACGAGGCTGGCCCCCAGGGGGCGCTGGGCAAGAGCCCCTTCCAGCTGACCTCCGAGGACGTGTAGGGCATCTCCTACGTGGTGGGCCACGAGCTGCTGGCCCTGGGTGGCAACCCGCGGGTGGCCCAGCTGCAGTTCAAGATCATTTGCGCGCCCGAGATGCTGGAGGCGCTGATGAAGGAGGGCAGCCTGGCGGGGCCGAGGCCTGCGGATGGAGAGGGATAGCCTGAGGTGGGAGGTGGAGGGGCTGCGGAGCCGGGGCCCTCCCACCAGTGGGGAGGTGAACCTGGGGCCAGACAAATTGGTGGTGGACCTGACCGGGGCCCGGCTTCACCCTGCAGGAGTTGAAGGACTGTTGCAGGAGCATAAACAGCTCAAGTCGCAGCTGCTGCTGCTAACTGCTGCAAGAACTGCAGTGCTACAGGAGCAGCCTGCTCCCACCAAGAGAAACTCCAGGAGGAAGAAGAGAAAAAGATGACTTGGTTAGCAGGCCCAGTGGTGCCAGTGGTGCCAAGGAGAAGACAATCATGAAGACGCTGTTTTCTTTCCAGTCAGGGAAGCAGACCTAAGTCAATGGCCATGAGCAACGCAGTGGCCCTCCAGCTTGAGAAGACAATCAATCACCCAAGACAGCTTCCAGAACCATCTCTCTGTTCCATGCAGCCACATCAGGCTTGCACATGTGTCCCCAGGAGCAGTCCAAGGAGGAAGGCTCTGGGCTTACTGCCCCCTGTGCTGCAGAACAGGACAAGGAGACCAAAAGGGGCTTCCTTTGCCTTGCCTGCCCACAGAGGCCTCTTGTACAGACTGACTTGGCCAGGGCTCGCTTGGAACTGTGGGAGTGAGCCAGCACAGTGCCCAGCTTTTAGAATAAAGTATTCTTAAGAAAAAGTTAAAAAATATTTAGAAAATTCTGTGTATAGCCAGTGGTTTTTTCAGTTTTTAAATCCATCCTTCTACATAATTAAAAATGGAATTAGAATGGTGTAGTTCATGTGACAACAATCAAGTTAGGGTAAAGTGAGCAAAGATCTTGACTCAATCTAATTTCTCCATGAAGCTCTCTTGTTTTATATGATGCTTTTTTTTTTTAAATCACAGAATTGTCTTCTACATAATCCATCAGAAGACAGTATGTGCTTAGTCCTAAGTCTGTCATTGCAAAACACATGCAAAATTTAAAGACAAAAACCTTCAACACACTGTAACCACCAAAAAGCCAGAAGCAGAGCTGTGACTCAAGTGGTAGAATGCTAGCTTTAAGCAAAGAAAATGTCCCTGAGTTCAAGCCCCAGGATTGGCATGTGCTTGTGTACACACACCTGTGCATGCACACACACATACACACACTCCTTTATCCTATCGGTAGCACTCCTGACCTTTCTGTACTTGAAAGCCAGGTGGTCTACACAAGTCATGAGAAGTAATATGCAAGCCAGTATAATTTCCTGTCTGCCCCTAATGTGAAACAGAGGAAACCAAATTAATGGAGCTCCACACAGTGAACTATATCAAGTTCCTAATTACAAAACCAAGGGGGAGAAAAGTAACATAATTTAAGATTCCACAGTCATATTTCTCTCAAAGTTGCAAAGTCTTCTTTAAAAAATTATCTATGAGGGGCTGGGATGTAGCCTAGTGGCAAGAGTGCCTGCCTCGGATACACGAGGCCCTAGGTTCGATTCCCCAGCACCACATATACAGAAAACGGCCAGAAGCGGCGCTGTGGCTCAGGTGGCAGAGTGCTAGCCTTGAGCGGGAAGAAGCCAGGGACAGTGCTCAGGCCTTGAGTCCAAGGCCCAGGACTGGCCAAAAAAAAAAAAAAAAATTTATCTATGAGATGTTTTATCCTGATTTGTTCACCAATTCAACAAGTCGAAGTGGCTGACAAGTTTTGGAAGCTAAGCAAATTGACAATTATGACATGGAAAATAGAAATATTGACCTAGCTGGTTTCAGATTTTTTTCCCCTTCTGCTGGTTTCCAGCACTGGCTCAGTCTCCTGCTTGCAGGGCTTCGAATGATGGCATGGTTATGGATTTATTGCTTCTGAATTCACAATGGAAGGGAGCAGACTCCCCAGAGGAGGGATCGGCTTTCGATGCATCTTAGCACCCTGATCAGCCTCATTCTCATATTCTCACCCAATGAAAGTAATGTCCTTTAAAAAGGTGCTTGGGAGCTGGAACCAGGCACCTGTGGCTCACACCTGTAATTCTACCTACTCAAGAGGCTGAAATCTGAGGATTGCAGTTCAAAGCTAGCCCATGCAGGAAAGTCCATAAGACTCTTATTTCCAATAAACAACTCAGAAAAAGCTGGAAATAGTGCTCAAGTGGTAGAGCACAAAGAGGCTCAGGAACAGTGCCTAGGCCCTGAGTTCAAGCACCAGGACTGGCAAAAAATAAAATTTAAAAAAAATGAAAAGAGGTCTCGACTAGTATATATAAGGCCCTGGCTTCTATCTCTAGCACCACAACAAAAGAAAAGGAAAATCAACAATAGTAATAACAACAACAGAAAAAAAAAACTGCAGTAAAGCTTAATTAGCTGAGTGAAACTGGGCAAATCATCAATGTATCTGGGAATTAGTTTCTTTATTTTTACACTTGAGATTACAATGCATGCCCTAGTGGCACTCATGGATAAAATGCAGCATGAAAATGTGGAACTCCTGACACAGGGTATGATGAGGTTTTGACCATTTGATACACTTCGGTTAAGCATCATGTGATCTTCTTTCCCTGCCCTGGGCCCTGATATTGCTTGCCTGGTAATCTGATCTGTCTTGGGCACAATCTCCCTGGTGAAATCCCATGAGAACGTTCCTGTGCCAAAACCCAGTCATTCCTCCAGGCCTTCCACTCTATCACCTTCTTGCTGTGGCCTTCACTAGGTCAAAAACTGTTGGAAGAGTCTCGTGGGGAGAAAGATGGCGGCTGATCTGATGTAGTTGTATTGGGAAATGAGGCACATAGAGCCAGTGGAAATGGTGTGGTCCATTGTGTTGCATCCAGATGAAGATGTCATTGTGTATTGGTATTTTGTTGTTGGGCTAGAGGCAGGGCTGTCTATAGAATATCTTCAAGCTACAGTGAGTCTAAAGTCTCACTAGCATGGCATGGGGAAGGAGGAGAAATAAGGCAGAGCCATTGATGGGAGTTAGCCTTCCTGGTTAGCTAAGTAGGCTTGTTATCAGCACAGTTTGTCAAGATTCACACCATTAAAATTCAGAGCATTAAATGAACACCTTTTGACCTATGTGTGGTTTCTTTCTTAAGAAATCACTTCTGAAATGAACCCATTCCAGTAGATACAGATGCTTGACATAGTACTTTTTTTCTTCTTTATTGTCAAAGTGATATACAGAGGGGTTACAGTTTCATATGTAAGGGAAGTACATATCTTATGCAACTTGTTACCTCCTCCTTAATGCTCCTTATGTAGTTTAGGCCTGTCTCAAACTTGCAATCCTCTTGCCTCTACCAGGATTACAGGTGTGGGTCACAGTGCCTGGCAAAGTTCACCATTCTGAAATAGTGTACACTTCCATTTATAATTGAGTTGATATGCACATAGGAAAAGAGGAGGGTTTCTGGGCAGCTGTGAATACAGACAAAGAATGGTATGTGACACTGGTTTTTATGCTTAATAATTCTTCATAACAATTTTCAAAGTACAAACTTAAATTGATTTACATGGTAGTTTCTGAAGTACACTGCAGAGTTTTTATATCCCTAGATGCTGGGCACAGGGAGTTTCTATTGTTTCTTAAGAATTGAGATTATCCAGAAATGTTGCAATAGGCTTCTGGAACATTCCTACCAGTGTAGACTATAAGCTCCATCGAGAGGAAGAACAAGGTTTACACCTTATCTCATAAGAGCCTCGATATCTAGAAAATGTTCTATGTGTGTGGAACATATCTAAAGAATGAATGAATGAATGAATGGGACTATATGAAAACAGGAAATACATTCATCTAGTTGATTAAATATTTAATGAGTGACTGCTAGGTGTCATGTGCTGCTTGGAACACAACGGGGAATGTGATAAATTCCACTCTGAGGAGTTGGCTCTGTGTATGAGGCTATCCTACAGTGGCAGGTCGCTGGCCCCTGGACTCTCAGAGAAAAAGGTCACCTTCACAGTGGTACCTCATGCCTTCTTCAATTCAGAACACTTCCTATGTGTAGTGTAGCTGATGAATTACTGTAGAGACTGCTTTCTCTGCTCCGGCTCAAATGCTTATTCCTTTCTCTCTTATTACCCTCGTATCGTCCTCTCCCCCAACCCTCGGCCTGCAGGTCTGTCAGGGTGAGACGTAGGGGCGTCTCCATCCTGGCGTGCGCGCGACCCGCGTGGCAATGTGACCGTTTTCCTACCTACGTACATAGACCACGGAGTCAGCTTCTGAGAGCGAACTAACTTTATTGAGAAAGGGACAAGGGTAGATGATCCGGGGGAAGGGGGTTGGCCAGGATTCCCATAGGCCATGAGCTGTCAGGTGACCTCCAAGGGGCTGGTCACTTGACCTCCAAGGGGCTACGTCACTCTGAGCGCGCCAAACCAGGGCGGGGCTGGTAGGCGCCAGGCTGGCTGCCAGCTAAGTCGGGGGTCTCTTTGCCCGACCGGTTTCTCCGGATTCCAATGTAGAGAGGATGGAAAGGCCGCATTCCCCAGCTGGGGGAGGTGCCTCAGGCCCCTTCCATCTAGGGGGGGAAGATGGACCCCAACAAATTACTATGGAGAGAAGGCAGTGCAAAGGCAGTCAGGTTGGTGACAAAGAGGTGAGAATTAGGTTTAAGGAACCAACAATAGAATGAAAGCGGAAGCCTGAAAATAACATACTTATTTATAGATTTCCTTATGTCTGTCATCACAGACCAAAACATTTCAGTCCCCAAATTGTTTTTATTCTCTCCTCATAGGGGACAATATTAGAAACATTTTCGGTGGCCCCTACCCCCATGAAATCCTCCACAGTAGATGGCTTTGATTCTGGGAGATGTTAAGTCTGCTTTAGAGGTTTAGCAGATGCACAGTCCTGCAAACAGTCATGAATGGAAAGGGACATTGGAAAGCCCTTAGCAATCATTAAAACATGGGCCACTACTTTCCATTTAACTTGGGGCCTGGTGCTGTTTCTGAACTTTCCTACACAAGGTGAGTGCTCTACCACTTTGAGCCACAGCACCACTTCCTTTATTTTATTTTTGACTTCCAAATGATTTGGGAATCTGTCTTGCAGGTACCACCTTAGCGTAAAATAATGTGTATTTTTTGAAAAGCCTATTGTCACACCTCAAAAGGTAGATTGGAGTTTTGTAAGCTATGGCTTCTACCTCTTTCTCTTCCTTCTCCTTTTATTCCACCTCCCCCTCCTTCCTTTTTCCTCTATTCTTTCCTGTATTCTTCTTCCTTTTTTCCTCCTCCTCTTTCTTCTTTTCTTCCATTTCTTCCTCCTTCTCCCCTTTTCCTTCTCCTCTTTGTCCTCCTTTTCTCTCCCCTTTCCTTCTCTTCTTCCTCATTTTCTTCCTCCACCCCCTCTTCCTTCTGGCTCCTTTTCCTCCTCCTCCTCCTGCCTCCTCCTCCTCCTCCTCCTCCTCCTCCTCCTCCTCCTCCTCCTCCTCCTCCTCCTCCTCCCATTCTTCTAGGGTAGCATTTTTCACATGTGCTATCTTACTGTATATAGAGATTTTTAGAGTGCTGGGAATAGAAAGAACTGTAAAAGTTTATTTAATCCATTTGGTTTAAAGGATGGAAATTTGGGTGCGGGGTTCTGCATCCCTTTGTTTCTTTTCAGTTTTTCTATCTACTGTATTGTTTGCTATTCCAGAGTTCCCGAAGAGGCAATCTAACTGATTGGCTTTTGGTAAATTATTTAACTTCCTGGCCCTGAGCCTTGAGATTCACATCAAAATGTAAAAGGACCTCACAGATACTCTTTCAAGCATCTGCTTAATTCCCAACCTTCCTTCATCCTTATTAACAACTTTTGAATGACCAATTATTTATAAATACAAGGTGATTTGGACTTTGTCTTTGGTCTGCCTTTGTATTTCTTTCCCAAATGCTAGAGTCAGGGTTCTTTGACATGTTGCTCTACATGAATCTATACAACCTCTTTTGCCTGTCTAGTGTTTGGTCAAATGGTTTTTAATTAAAGCATAATGGATTCCTTGGCAGAAATTTTATCCTTGTACAACAAGGATGTTTGACAATGTTTTTATTTTTTTAAAGGCCCTAAGAAAATGGAGTCAATTGTTGCACTATTTTCTTTGGATCATAATGTTGAGACAGGCAAGGTGCCATTCTTAGGGTGAGCTACCTAGAATATGACAAAAGAATCACACTATTCTGCACACTGTACACAACACTCCTTATGACTCTTCTTATACAGACTGTTTATAGCAAAAACACAGATTGAGAAAGAAATCTATATAAATATGTTTGTTGAGGTCTTAGGAATTACTTTTTAGCTTGTGGGGAGGATAGGAAATCTAGAAATTAACCTTTACACTTTAAGTGTCTTTCAGTTCTTAAGAAAATCTATCCATTGAAAAGAATGGGAAATAGGTGTTTCTCTGCCAACTTTTCCCCCCTCTGCCTCGGCTCCTGAAATGTTTGCTTCTTCTTCAATGAACTATAGGAGCTTTATGATGAACTAACCCACTTCATAGAAACTTGAATGATAGCTTCACAGCCTAGCAATATTTAGGGGTTTATTTTGCTTTTAGTAATCAATTAATATATTATGTCAAAGCTGGGTGTCATGGCTTAGGAAAGAGGAAAGAGGATTGTTTGAGCCCAGTTCAAGATCAGCCTGGGCGACAGAGCAAGATCCTTGTGTCAAAAGTACAGAAAAGATTTTCTAATATACGAATTACATTAAAAATTGATTTTTGTCTGGTTGTGGACTTTTCAGCCAGTTTGCCAGACTATCATTTCCTGACATGGTTGCAAATAATTATTTTTTGTCTGTCAGTGCCTGACAGCCTATTTCAAGAACACAGCCAGATGTGGGAAGGAAGTCACATATTCCAGGTGTGAGAATAGTATCACTATTATAATACACCCTAGTATTATTTAGGAGTTTTTTTGGGCTGATCCTTGGGCTTGAACTCAGGGCCTCGTGCTCTCAATAGATTTCCTTGCTCATGGCTGGTACTCTACCACTTGAGCCATCATACCTCCATAATGGTGGTGGCTGATAGATAGACTTTTTTGACAGGTCTCTGAATCTCAGCTTCCTGAGGAGTTAGGATGATAGACATGAGCCACCACTGTCTGGCAGCAATTTAGATTTTTAACCAATACCACCCTCCCACACTCCACCAAAATTTCCCTCTGATTTCCAGTAAAATTTTTCTGTTAAATGTAGCTGAAAGTATCTGAATTGGGATTTTTTCCCCTAGGTTATCTAACCTTCTTTAAATCATTTGCAAGTACTTAGTAGTTTAGTGAAATCTCACAGTAAGCAATGCTCTCTTGAATCATCAAAATGTAGTTAGTAGCACATAATTAATTAGGATTGTATATTGTTTTCAATCCACAAAAGTATGTGAAAATTCATATTCCTGAACACATAGAAGAAACAAAAGTGTCACCATTTGTTTGTTGATGTGAAGAAAAATGATTAAGAGTTATAAAGGGATTTCTTTTTTGACAGAACTGGGATATGACCTCAGAGCCTTGTGCTTGCTGGGCAGGAGCTCTACCACTTGAGCCATACTTGTAGCTCCTTTTGTTTCTGTCATTTTTGAATAGGGGGTCTCACCTTTTGCCTGTGCAGGCCTAAACCATGATCTTCCTATTTATGCCTCTCAAATAGTTATGAAAAACTTGAAACACCATATTCAACTTTTTATTGGTTGAATTTTTTTTTCACGGGGCTATCTCATGGATTTAGGGACCCAGACTGGCCCCAAACCAAATTCCACCCTAGCTCAGCCTCCTGAGTAGTTAGGATTGCAAGAATGAGCCACTTCTGTCAGCTAGAATGTTTTAATTATGTATTTTAAACCATATATTTCTTAGAAATACTATGCTCCCCTCAATAATACTTTTGGTTCCTTAATGTCTTGATAACCCACAGATGATTTGCTATGATTTTATATGGTCTACCTTAGATTAACATCAGTTTAACCATTAAGATAAAAAACCCCAAACTTTCTTTTACATTACCTTGAAATTCAAGCTCCAAGTATTACATATACTCTACATGAGTCATTGTATTATAATATAAAACAAGATGACTTTTTCATAGAGGTCAGGATTTGAACTCATGGCCTTAGGCTTGACAGGCCAAGTCCCAGGAAATATGCAACATTTACTTCTTACATGCTTTGGTTGTTTGTGTTGTATGTGATTCATGCACAATTTCCAAACTATGTAAAAGTTCCATTCAGGTGTATGCTATCAGCCAGGAAGAAGTAATTCCAGGATGGGATAAACATCTCAAAAGAAGCATTTCTGAAAATGACTTCCAGGTATATATATTCTCCTAAAATATATTCCCAAAAGTATTTTGGGAATACAAACAGGTATTAGTCAGTCTGTATTTAAAAATACACACCTGTTGAATATAGTTACACACCACTTTTCTCATGAATAATTTGTATCTTTTTTACATAACTTGAGAAACATATGCTCTATCTACATGAGGATAAAAGATTTCAAGTGTGTAATCATGTTAAGCTGTCAAGTGTAAGTCACTATATTAAAGTTCTGGTTTACATGTGACAAAGGGTAGGCAGAGTTGGTGATGTTCATTTGAAGTGCAAAGGCCTTATAAATTTATTGACCTAGGTCATTTTCATTTGTAAGACCAAATTTGGGGTTGTTATGTTAAGTATTCAAATGTTTTTAAAACCTGAACATAAAATTAGAATGTTTATTAAGCACCTAAAAATCCAGAGTTTGTCCTATAAGATAACTTCTATATAAATGTTTTCATATTGGCTCTCAGCATGGTATGGTGATACAACACTGTAATCCCAGCTACTCAGGAATGGGAGACAGGAAGATTTTGAGTTGGAGATCAACCCAAACAAACTTCATGTGATCTTATCTCAAAAACAAAATATAAACAAAAGGGATTCAGTTGTGGCTCAAAAGTGGTAGAGTTCTTGCATTCTTGAGACCTTGAGTTCAATCCCCAGTATGAAAAAAAAATGACAAAAACACAATTTACCCAAATCCCCAGTGATTTGGACATTCATTCTTGTTTACAAGAGCTGATCTACACTGAGCTCCTCCTACAGGACTGAGGGTTAGCACCACAGCTGTTTAGACAGGACTAGACTAGCGTCTCAGCTCTGTAAACTCTTTTATGCTTTCAGAGAAGTTTGCTGGAATTCCTGGACACATTTAAACCAGGCATTTATATTGAGTTTGCCACTTCATAGGTTTGAGCAGTGGTGACCCATCAACCCATGTAAAGTTCAGTTCCTGATCTGTGAACTGGGAATTCTAATGGAATAATACCTGCCTCACTGCTGTGAAGTTAGAGAGTAGAATGATAAAATGTTGATGAACTGTTCACTCCCAGTAAATGCTGAAGTTGATGCCAATATGAGTGAAACACACTGAGCTTCTCCAAGGTAGGAAGATTAGATGTAGCAGGCAGGCTTATCTTTCTTATAAATATGAATGGATTTTTCAACGTCCATAATCATGATCTGTTCAAGAGAAAGTCTCCAGACGACTATGGTTTAATGTCACAGTGTTAGGTGTTTAGGATTAGAAGTTGAGAAATATTGGCCTGGCCTCTTGGCACCTTGCAAGAATCTTCAAATTGGAAATGTGAGCCCATAGTAGCTCTTGAGTCCACTGACATTTAAATTTCTCCTTTCCCTTCCTCTCCTGCAGTTTATGAAGTCCTGTCCCCCCCTTACCCCCCTGGCCACCCAACCCCTGAGACATCTTCCTTGTTGCCCCCTTCTCTCCCCTCCCCCAGAACAGCTGCAGAAACAGTTTTCAGATCTTGCCCCTCTGTGTAACTCACAGTTGGGATCACAGAAAAGTGAAGCCCCGCCCCCTGATTGTGAGGGGCAGCAGAGATTTGCAGACCCTCTTTGAATGGTAGCCAGGATTTTTTCTTTAGAAAATTCTATTCTTTCCAAAGAATGAACCCAGGGCAAGCTCAAACTATTTGTCACCAACTTTATTAAAGGGGTTTATCTGGGAAGCACTTAAAAAGCAGAGCTCATGCTTCCTTAAAATTTCCATTCCTCTAGACACTGGAAAAGCAATCTAAAGAAATAGAAAAACCTCCTCTCATTGTTGGTCACTTCATCTTACGCATACACACATGTACTGTGCTAGTCAACTCTCCATGCCATGACAAAATAACCTGAGATTAGCATGGTGATTTATACACAGCTAATGGTAATGGGAGACTCACCAAGATTGTCCACCTCAGCTGAGATGGGTAATAAGCATGCAGAAATTATTTGTTTTTTGTCTTTCAAGCCAGTCACCAATAGCTCTACTCAGGAGGCAGAGATATGGGGATTGCAGTTTGAAGCCAGCATGGGGAGGAAAGTTCATGAGACTCTTAACTCCAATTAACCACCAAATAGCCAGAAATGGAGCTTTGGTACAAGTAGTAAAGCACCAGCCTTCAGCAAAAAGCTAAGGGAGATTGCCCAAGTTCAAGGTACAGTACCTGCAATGAATTAAATTAATTAATTGATTCCATTTTTGAAATTTTGATTTAAGAAAAAATTATCATTGGCCGGGCACTGGTGGCCTAGAGCCTGTAATCCAAGCAACTCAGGAGGCTGAGAGCTGAGATCTGAGGATTGAAGTTCAAAGCCAGCCGTGGCAGGAAAAGCCACAAGAGACTCTTATCTCTGATTAACCACAAAAAGCTGGAAGTAGAACTGTGACTCAAGTGAAAGAGCAATAGACTTGAGCAAAATTGCTCAGGGACAGTACCCAGGCCGGAAGTTCAAGCCCCAGTACCAGCACAAACATGTGTTCACACACACACACACACACACACACACACACACACACGCTATATATACATACATATATTATATATACATTATATATATATAAAATTGGTTTGCACTTGGTCAAAAACCACATGTAATAAATCCATGTTAAAATAATCTGACTGTGTCTTGGAATACAGAGGTTGACAAATTTTGCTGTCAAAGGTCAGAGGGAAAATACTTCCAACTTCAAGGTATCTGTTGCAAGCACGCAATTCTCTGATGGAGTAGAAGAGGCCACAAACTGAGTGTGACTGGCTAAAATCAGAACTTCATAAGACTTCTTCGCTTGTCACGTGAGCATTATTCTTAGCACAGGATCCACAGACAGAGACTTTGGGGCTCCCTTGTACCCAGGAGCCAAACCTTGATTTGATCTGTGGGGTTAGAACTCTGAGGCATTTTTATAACAGCAAAAGTGTTATGCTTTTTTGTTGTTGTTTTGTTTTGTTTTACACAAGGCTAGGATCAAATTTGGGAAATTAATGATGCCCTTTTGTACAATGAGTTTTATGGAGGTTTCTAAAAATTATACTGGCCAACACAAATGTGAACCTTTGTTCTCCTATTCAGATGTTACATTACCAAGCCAGATCTGGGGAGGGAGTGAAAATGGTTATTATGAGATGCATGGGCCTTTTGAACTCTTTCTCTTGGCTGTTTTGAAAGGTCATTGTGTGTCAACCAGGAGTCAGGAACATTAAGCTCTGGCTGCTGGAGAAGGTATTGTCCTTAGGGATATGGTGTAATTAAGAATTTGCTTGAGGGATGTGGAGTTACCCACCTAGAAGCTAGGAAACCTGGGAGGGCGAAATTACAGGGACTGGCAACAAAGAAAACCCAACTGATAATTATAGTATGTCTCTCCAGAGGCCTGAATGCAAAGCTGAAAAGTGTCACTTTTCACAGTCGAATTATTATACTCAATTAATGACAACATACTTGGTGATATGTCAACATTTTAATTCTGAATGAGTGTTAATTGGGTATTTTCCTGCTGACATTATTGGTTACCTAAAACACTGACACAACCTGGGATTCTCTGAGTTTTACAATTTTGGGAGCACATGCAGAATTGGACTCTCTAGATTTCATTGCTTTATTCAAAGCATATAAATTCCTTAATAACTCAGAACTGTCATTGTTACACTGCTAATACGGAGTTGTAGTCTTCTTTCCTCTGCCATTTAGTCTAATATAGCCATTGGCTTAACAGAATACTTTCCTTTGATTCCCCTACGTTATCTTTGTGTGTATGTGTCTCTGTGTGCGTGTGTGTGTGTGTGTGTGTGTGTGTGTGTGTGTAATGGTAGGGATTGACATCACATGCTAAGCCAGTGCTCTACCACTGTTCTATGCCCCAGCCTCCATTTGTACATTGTAATTTTATTGCCTTTAAGTAGAGCACAACGCATCTTGATCGATGTCACCCCTTTCATCTTCTCCCCCACCTCCCCCAACCCTACCCATCCCCTCACTTTTCATAATTTCATTTTCATATATATATATATATATATTGAATATTATGGCTACATTCCCTGCCTTTCCTCCTTTCATTCATCTACCCTCTCCTCTGCACCTCACTCCCCCCTCTACCCCCAACATACCTCAAGTACAGTTTCCTGGTATCCATTAATTGTTGAAACAAGTTACACCATTTGAATTCTCCTGTGCACATACTATACTTTAGTTAATATGTGTGTGTGCCTGTGTATATGACCTTATATATTTACATATATACTTATAAATTAGATAAAACTTTCACATATGAAAGAAAACATGCCTTCCTGGTTTCTTCAGGCCTGACTTTTTCCTTTTTTAGGTTCATCTGTTTCTTTGTAAATGATGTACTATCATTCTTCCTGATGGATGAATAAAAGTCCATCATATATATGCATATATACATGTGTATATATACATGGATATAATGTATGTATGTGTATATATATGCATGGGTACATGTATATGTATACACGTATACCTGTATTTATGTATGACCTTTTAATTTTTCTTTAATGTCTTTTTAAATGTTGATCAAATCACCAAGCATCATTTCCTTTTTTTTTTGTTTTAGTCAAACATAAAAGTTTGATTGATTGAAACCCTTGAATATTCCAGTGTACCTCAGGACATACAAATAAATTCCTTTTGTTCCATGGGTGCCAGTCTTGAGGCTTGAACTCAGACACTGTTCCTGAACTTTTCTGCTCAAGGTTAGTGCCCTACCACTTGAGTCATGGCTCCATTTCTGGCTTTCTTGGTGGTTAACTGGACATAAGAGTCTTACAGACTTTTCTGCCTGGGCTGGCTTCGAACTGGAATCCTTTTGAGTGGCTAGGATGACAGGCATGAGCCACAGGTGCCTAGCTCCACAAGTACATTTTGGGAGGAAAGGAAAGGAATTCTTGAGATTGGCTCTTCTTTAAATTGCTTTCTGAAGTCAATAAAAAGCTATTAACTAGGAAAATGAAACTTTGAGTTTAGGTTTAGGGAAAGATATTTCACAATGCTTTTAATTTTTTTTCAGAGCACTAAGGAAAAGATGAAAAGGAAAGAAATAACATACCGTTGGGGATCCTACTTGTTTTTATTAAAAAAAAAAAAAAGCTTGTTTCTGCAATCTGAATTTTAAGGTGTTCATTAGAACATTTCTCCCTAGCCAACACATAATGATGTCCTGCCCTTCCTGGGGTGCTCACAAGCAAAGGGGTCCACTACGGAAAGACTCATAAAGAACGAGAGCAGCTGGAGCAGTGAGACCAACAGAGCTGTCCCTACTAATTGCTAAGACTGAGTCTCCAGATGTAGGGCCAGCTGGGAAAATTATACTACTGGTGGCTATCCCTTGGTTCTGTTGTCAGTAATAATATGTCACAAGCCCCACTACTCCTCCATAATAGAAGGTTCATTTTAATAGGATTTAATGGACGACAGTGTTTGGAACATGGAGGAGTAGCATCTATTGGTGGCTGTCCTTTGATGAAATAATGTGTTCCACGGACACAGGTCCCAAAACCTCTTCCCTGATGATGGCCTGTACACCATGGCCCAGCTTCAAAGTCCTGCTCACCACAAGCAAATGGGTCCTTGGAACCCAGGCAGGCATCTCTCTGAACTCCATATACAAATGATCCTTAGTTCTCTCTGGAAAACACTAAGGAGAACTTGAAAAGTGTTGAACATGGAATATGGAGTGAGACTTTCATGTCTTTTTCCCATACCATCATCTGAAATAAAATAATATGCTTCATAAATGACATCCAGTGGAGGCATTGACATTAGGCGCTTACAACTCCACTGAAGATGTCTATAAACTACTTTGTAGTGTGGGCAAAACAACACTATCGGCCAAAAGGGAGAGGGATTAATAAAATAGCAAGGGCATTTCTTGACTGCAACCCTTTTAGCATTATGCAGATTTTTCCTAGAAGGTAACTGCTTCCACAGTAATTTGCTCTGCAAATTCTTGATTTAGGACCTACTTTTAAAAATCTGTACTTTTTGAGAATTGGCCTTTTTCTCTACAGATGTCTCTGTGGTCTCCCAGAGTGCAGAATGGTAAAAGTGTTGACCTCATTTGTTTTCCAATTGACAGGAAATATAGATGTTATATTATTTGCTAAATGATGAAACACTCCTCAAGCTTATAGAAATGATCACTTTCCCTATTTGACATCTAACATCATTCAGAGTTTGATGTGCTAGACCAATACCTTTCCAGTTAACCACAAATAATTATTGGTGGTACAAGATAGGATGGGAATGTGAACAAAGGCCAACTTGTCTGGGTAAGGAGTTTGGATTTCAAGTGGAACAGGAAGAAATGTAAGTATCTTAAACAATAGGGTGGGATTTAATGTAGTGACAAACATTAACCTAGCTATTGAGCACAGATCCAAGGATTTATGGTGTAAGGTAGAAGTAGAAAGACCAAGTAGAACAGTACTACAAGAGACTACAAAAACCTGATGCTAGTGGCTCATACCTGTAATCCTAGCTACTCAGGATCCTGAGATCTGAGGATCACGGTTTGAAGCCAGCCTGGGCAGGAAACTCTGTGAAACTATTTTATCTCCAATTAACCACAGAAAAAATCCAGTGGAGGTGCTGTGGCTCAAGTGGTAGAATGCTAGCCTTGAGCTCAGGGGACTGGGCGCAGGCCCAGAGTTCAAGCTCCAGGACCAGTAAAAAAATAAAAGTCTATAAGAGAAAAATGACTCTTGTAATGTTAATTAACTTCAATAGGGTTATGATAGTGAAATAGAAAGGATAGGCAGTGATAGTGTTACAGAGATGAATAACACAGCATCTTAATTTTTATCCAACAAACATTGCTGGAGTTCTTACTGTATATAAAGCCCTGTGCTAGATTCTGGGGATTAACCAGTAACCAGAAGCAGCAGAAATCCTTGCATTTGTGGAGCTTACTTGTTAAGGTAAATAATTCTCTATATAAGTAATTACCTAAGTATATATATTCTGCATCCCAGAAAGTGAGAGCCTGGAAGAATGTTAATCAGAGAAAAAAATAATATGGGGAGCTCATGGCTTTCTGCTTCCAATGCTGCATTTATCAATGTCAGATCATGGCTTTGACATTGGCATTTCACAAAGACGTATTGCTGAAAAGCACAAGAAGGGTCTGAAAGCAGAATTAAGAGGGCAAAGGAGAGACTATGGGCCTCAGGGATCTGAAACAGGTGGCACTTAAGAGTCCCCAAATTAGGACGTGTCTGCTTCCTGCCTCTTGGCCATGTTATCATGTTGTAGAATAACTTGAAAAAAATATTATATATATATATATATATATATATATATATATATATATATATATATATATATTGGTTGTGGGGCTTGAACTCAGGGCCTGGGCATTGTCCCTGAGCCTCTTTATGTTCAAGGCTAGTAATCCACCACTTGAGTCACAATGCCATTTCCAGTTTTTGAGTAGTTGATTGTATATTGGAGCCTGGTGAGGACGTCTCTGCCCTGGCTGGCGTCCCACTGTGATCCTCAGATCTCAGCCTCCTGAGTAGGTAGGATTACAGGCATGGGCCACCCATACACAGCTAAATTGATTTTTTTTTTGGTCAGTTCTGGGGTTTGAACTCAGGGCCTAGGCACTGTCTCTGAGCATCTTTTGCTCAAGGCTAGCAATCTACCACTTGAGAGCCACAGCACCATTTCTGGCTTTTTCTGTTTATGTGGTGCTGAGGAATTGAACCTAGGACTTCATATATGCTAGGCAAGCACTCTATCAGTAAGCCACATTCCAGCCTGAATTTTTTTAATCATAAATATGAAAATTATTTCTTCTCTAGTTGAAAAATTCAAGTAATGCAAAGTATATATTTTTTTAATGAGCACAAAAATGGAGAGAAAGATATTGCAAATCTTTTCTAGAAAATGACCAGGACATTTTTGTTTCTAGCTGAAAATGCTAGTTTCCTGTCTTTTTATCTACATAGACATATGTAGACCAGATTGCTTCTAGTTCTTCCTGAAGGTGTGTGAGTTGCTTTAGGGATAAATTAACTGTATCAGGTCACTAGGGTGCTTTGTCGTGCCTATTACTAAATGCTTCACTCCACTGGTATTTTTCCAAGCAAATCCCTGATCATGTAGCCTATTTTTAATATTAAAATCTCTCTGAACCAAAGTCATATCTTTCTGGAAGGTCAGACTTTTAGAGCAGCATATTAATAATTTACTACCAATTTACTGAGTCATTTGTCCTGCTTAAATACCTCACCCAGTACCAACAAATTATCTAAGTGCTCACATGATAAAAGCTCAATGGAAACTTAAGTTGTCATTTCATACATTTTTAGCAGGGAAATGTAATACTTCAGAACGCTAACATTTTGTGTCTAAGCAGTTTGGTATTCAATTTTTATGTCTAACCTGACATAATTTCTGCCTCAGCCTTTGATACTTTATTCTTGTTTGTTTTGGTAATATCTTTTTATTTCATCAGCATATATTGGTTGTGGTTGTATTGTGACATATCTACATAAGTCAACAATATAGCCTCTGATCAACCTCTCCCATCCCCTACTCTCTCCCTAGTCTCACCCCCCCCCACCTTTTAGAAAACTTTCACCAGATTTCATAGTTTTATTTTCATACTTGCAGATAAATGCCATCAATCAACCAAATTCATTCTCATTCTCTCTCTTCCTTAGTCTGTTTCTCCTTCCACCTGTGCCTCGCCCCCCCCCCAGCCTGTTTTGCTTTCCTGTCATTCCTTTTTATTTGTATTTATGTATTAATTACACCAAAGGGATTCTTTATGGTATTTCAGATGGGATTATATCTTGTTTTGCACAGAATAACAGTCTTTATTGCTTTTCTTTCCCTGTTACTTGATAAGAATGGAAAGTCAGGAGCCTACTTGCCTCTGTTAACCACAGTAAAAATAAATAATAAAACTTATCAAGGTTAAATCAACTTATCAAGGTTAAACAGGAAAAAAAATATATGTGCTTAGGATCTGTGCATCACCTAAACAATATTTTCAAGGTTTCTACCACTTGAGCCACAGTTCCATTTATAGTTTCTGTTTTTTCTTTTTTGTACTTAGTTGGAAATAAGAGTCCCAGGAGCTTTCTTGCCAGGTTCAAAACCTCAGCCTTTGGATCTCAGCCTCCTTAGTAGCTAGGATGACAGGTGTGGGCCACCAGCACCTGGCTCACTTTGAAATTATCTTTAAGATTTTCTAACTATTGAGTATCTGAACCATAATTTAGAAGTTTTCAAAGCTAGATGTTCATCAGAGGCATGTTTAGATGTCTATTTTCCCCAGTTGCCCGTGATGAATTGAGGGTTTTTCTGGTGGATTTTCTAATCTTCGTAATTATTTACATCTCTTCATCTTTTACTGAGTTTCCTCCCAAGTAAAAGGGCTGCAGTTTGTGCCAGGAACATGTGAGAGGGTGAAGTCCTTAAGGAGTGCAGCCCTATCTGGTCCTGGCCCGCAGCAGAGTTGTTGCCTGGAGATGAGCTGGTGTCTGCACAGCAGTATTTGTGGTGTTGGAGCTAATGGGAACAACTCACTTTGGAAGATAGGAGCAGGAGTCATTGGTTTTGTAACTCAAGCAAAGGCCTGGGAGCTGGGGGCGGAGCTCTAGCAGGAGGACGCTTTCCTAGAATGTTCAAGCTCAAGGTTCCATCTCAAACCTCACCACAAAATCTAACATATGGATGTGTTTGTTTCAGTAGTAAAGATTCCTTAATGTGCATGGGAATTTTATATGTATCCAGTTAGTTACATTCCTTTAAAATATAGGGTTCAACTCATGGTAGGACTCAATTCTAGAGCATGGGTTTGTTCTGTGTTTTAAGATGCTTGAGGCTCTGGTTTCAGTCCTCATTACCATAGTAAATAAATGAGAATATGTGTGTGTATGTATAGATGCACACATATATTTGTGCATATCTATGCATGTTTTGTATATGCACTCAAAATTGTGTAAGGAAATATATCCCTCCTGTACTAACTAGATTTTTATTAATGTGTACTAATTATATAACATAATGGGGGTTCGTTGTGATGTTTGCATGCATATACATACTACTCTTAACCATATACGTACACCCCATTACCATCTCTTACCCTTGTTCCTCCTCCTCCTTTCTGATTGCATTTCTCTTCTTAAACTGTCCTCCTTGTGATTGTTTGGTGTTTTGTTGCTGTTGTTGTTTTCTTTAGGTTTTTGTTTGTTTGTTTGTTTGTTTTGAGACTGACTCTTGCTAGGTAGCCCAGATAACTTCCTCCTCCATTCCCAAGTGCTCAAGGACAGGTGTGAGTTGCCACACCCAGCTCAGGTTTGATTTTTTTTTTATGACCTTTGTCTTTTTTGGATCTCTGCTATGAATTTCAGCTGCCACTCTGTAGGGATGGAAGTCCTGAGCAGTGGTGGTAAGCAGTCACTCCACATGTCACATTGATAACATATTTACAACCCTCTATAAGAAAATCCTCAGGCACCTGGTTTCTTTCCAATAGCCTCATGCACCATGACTTCCTGTGGTTCTACAGCAAGTGCTCCACATGGAAACTCCTGGCATGAAAAAGTAAAATTAATAGTAAAAGAGACTTTACACACACACACACTTCCATCATATTTTCAAAATACAAAACCTCATGTTATTTGGAAGAAGAGGGATACTATATAAATTTTAAGCATAATGACTTTTTAAAAAATTCAGAGTGCCTTACTTAGTATGGAACCTGGTTATTTAATCAATTGACCTATAGTTGACATTTGCGCTAAATTAATAAACTTGATATTTATGGAAGCTTTTGGATAAAATACCAAGGATATGTTTAAGCTGATGATTTTTATTTTTTATTCATTATAAATATTTGTTGCCCATTTTTTATGGGCAGTCAGGGTTGTTGGGTGGCAGAGTTGGAGAGTGACTTTTTAAGGAAGAGAAACATGAGCATGTTTAGAAGTGTTTAGGAATGCTAAGGAGGACCATACAGAGAACCTTGAAATAAAGTTTGTGGCAAGGAATGATCTGGCCCCTCTCTCTTTCCTTATTCATTCATGCAGTTAATGTATACAGCTCATGTGCTTGTGTGCAGTATAGTTCTCAGCAATTCTGGTATATAAGTGAGGAAAACTGAAAAAGAAAAAAACAAAAACATGGCTCAAGTAGTGGAGCAACTTCCTAGCAATGAAAGGCTCTGAGTTCAAACCTTACTACTGCCCACTCGCAAAAGTAAACAGAACTTTGAGTTTAGACCTCTCAGTGTCCTTTAAAGAACATCACCTGCAATGTGGAAAGCTAGCATCTGCTCCTCCTCGACTGCAGGTTAGCTCCGAAGACCCTGGATGTGAGCCAGACTTTGGTGGGACCATCTGTCACACAATTTACCCAAATCAGCTTGCCAAAGCCACGTTCACTTCCAGAACAAGAAAAGAGAAAGGGGAAAAGAGAAAGAGAGGGAGAGAAGTTTAAATAGCTGCTTTCTTGACTTGTATTGTTTGCCTATTCTACTATCTATTTTCTATTGGGGATTAGTCATGAAAAAAATTGGTCACTTTGAGAGAGTCTCAGGAAAACTGCAGCATAGCAGCTGAGTCTACAAAACAGCATTGTAATAAAGAATATAAAGTTATCTGTATTTTCATTGGGCCCTCATTCTAGCTTCACTGAACCTTTGGAAGAATAAAAGATGAACAATTATGAGTGTGTGTGTGTGTGTGTGTGTGTGTGTGTGTGTGTGAAAGAGAGAGAGAGAGAAAGAGAGAGAGGACTGAGACATGCTCAAACCAAACTTAAGAAAGTTAGAATCAATCGTTTAGAAGTCATCATGACAATTAGAAATTACTTAAGTTTTTGACAAGAAGATAGAAAAGTATATGTTTTAGAATAACAGAAATATCAGTTGTGTATACAAGTAAGTTTCAGTTTTTATCCTAGGAATTGATACATTCATGGGACTCAAATTCAGATTGCTAAAACTCCATATATACATATATATGGAATTGTGTGTGTGTGTGTGTGTGTGTGTGTGTGTGTGCGTGTATTCAGTCAGACAACTTTTCTGCCTCAATTTTCACATCAGAAAAAATTCACTGAAGAAACAGATAATGTTCATGATCCAGCACAGATCCTGACATAAGGTAAGCAGTCATAAAAATGTAACTATTGGCTGCTCACACTTGTAGTCCTAGCTACTCAGGAGGCTGAGATCTGAGGATCGCAGTTTGAAGCCAGCCCAGGCAGAAAAGCCTGAGGGATTCTTAGCTCCAATTACTTACTGCCTCCCTCCCCAAAAAAGAGCTGGAAATTGACCTGTGGCCCAAATAGTAGAGTGCTAGCCTTGAGCCAAAAAACAAAAACAAAAACAAAATATAGGGACAGTTCCCAGGACCAGAGTTCAAGTCCTAAGATCCCCCACCCCAAGATTCCTTCCCCACCCCCACCCCTGCAACAAAAAAATTAACAATATCCATTATTTGTATATCAACCCAAATTATGCTAAATTGACTGTCCTAAGTATTAACATTATGTAAATCAATCTTTAAAAACACAAAACAATTTGAACAAATTGTACAAGACATGTACCCACAGCCTTACGTATAAAACTGTAACCCCTCTGTACATCAATTTGACAATAAATAAGTAATTATTTTTTAAAAATTAGCATAAGAAAAAAACAAGAAAAATAAACACTGGTAGGCTTAAGAAGGACAAAAATCCAAAAATTCTGTTTAAGACTCTGAAGACACAATGTTTTGTGCAGTTTAGTGATAGCAGGATAAATGCTACTCTTTAAGAGAGGCAAGCAGATGTAAAGAGATTTTCTGTAAGATAATTCCATATAAATACAGGACTCTCATTTCCAGGAGTTGAGTATGTATGTACATGCAGCAAATGAGAAAGACAGAAACAGAGTCAGAGAGAGAATCAACCTTCCTGAAAAGTAGCTACTCTGACCTCCTTGCCTCCAGTCAGTCATAGCTAAACACGTCTAGGACTCTAGTCCTTGGCATATTGTATTCCCTCTGCCTGTACCTCTCTCTTCCCAGCATGTTTCATTATAAACCTTTCTTCATTTGTTCTAGTTGTCTTAGTGTCATCTCATCACACTAAGAGAAATCTCCCAACATCATTCTATCATCTCAACCTTTTTAACTTTCTTTCTTTTTTATTTGTTTTCTTTATTTTATTTTCTTTCTTTATTTATTTATTTTTTGGCCAGTCCTGGGGCTTGGACTCAGGGCCTGAGCACTGTCCCTGGCTTCTTTTTGCTCAAGGCTAGCACTCTGCCACTTGAGCCACAGCGCCACTTCTGGCCATTTTCTGTATATGTGGTGCTGGGGAATCGAACCCAGGACCTCATGTATATGAGGCAGGCACTCTTGCCACTAGGCCATATTCCCAGCCCCTCTTTTTAACTTTATTCCATAGCAAATATTGTTCCTGTAGCTTCTGGAAAAAAATACCAAGTTGATTGAAAGGAAATATCCGTGTGCGTGTGTGTGTATGCGCATGCGCCAGTAGCTGGGCATCAACTTAGGACTCTATGCTCAACTTGCTTAGTCACATCTGGGACCCCACTACTGGAGCCGTGAGCCATGCCCCCTCTCTGAGGAGTTTCAGGCTGTTCTGCTCAGGCTGGACTTGAACATCAGTTTTACATGCCTCAGTCTCCCGAGTAGCTAGCATTACAGATATGTGCTATGGGTGCCTGGGAAGTCATATTCTTCTTTTTACAGCTACAGCCCTACCATTTGGCTTTATAGTAAGATCGCTGAGAATTTCAAAGTAATCAGTGCTCCGCAAGAGTATTTCCCAGTATTTGCCTTATAGTCATATTGCTGAGAATGTAAAAATAATCAGTGCTTAATAAATGTATGTGGTTAGGGCTGGGAGGTAAGATTTTTTTTTAACTTACAAAATTTGATCATTTTATTAGTATCTATTATAGTTACAGAAAGCTTACATATTTTCCTAGTCTCTGATCCAATGAAAACGTAATAGTAGGTTTTCCATAATCATAGAAGTATCACACAGGGAAGATCTTGCAAAGATTCCTATTATTTCTGTTATTTTGACCTTTAGCCAGCTGATAGCCAATCACATTTGAGGTGTACATTATGGTATGGTTTTGAGTTGTTTGAATTACCTGGCAACTGCAAACTGAAGTATCAAATACTGAAGAAAAAAATAAATTTATCAAATTTAAATTTATTTCAATACATTGCCTCGTCTTTGCCTTTGTAGTCTAGATCTCTCCTTATCAGCAAGTCATTTATGGTTCTGCCTATGAAGAAACTATTAAAACAATTTATTGCAATTCTCATTTCTTAGAGGTAGAGCACTTCACAGTACAAAAGTTAATTCTTCTGAGCAAAAATAAAAGTTATATTAAAAAATAGATTATCTCCATCTACCTCCAGGCAGTACAAGATAGAGCCTTTCCTCCTTAGACCCTATCTTTTCCAATTTATTCTTTAAAAAAAAAATATGGCCAGGTGCTCGTAGCTCATGCCTGTAGGAATCCTAGTTACTCGGGAGGTTGAGATCTGAGGATCACGGTTCAAAGCCAGCCTGCGCAGGAAAGTCAGTGAGACTTTTATCTCCAATTAACCACCAGAAAAGCAGAAGTGGCACTGTGGCTCAAATGGCAGAATGCTAGCCTTGGGCTGAAGAGCTCAGGGACAGCGCCCAGGCTGAGTTCAAGCCCCACAACCAACCAAAAAATAAAAATTAAAAAAAAAACAACGTTGGAGCTGGGAATATGGCCTAGTGGCAAGAGTGCTTGCCTTGTATACATGAAGCCCTGGGTTCAATTCCCCAGCACCACATATATAGAAAAGGCCAGATGTGGTGCTGTGCCTCAAGGGACAGAGTGCTAGCCTTGAGCAAAAAGAAGCCAGGGACAGTGCTCAGGCCCTGAGTCCAAGCCCCAGGACTGGCCAAAAAAAAAAAAAAAAAAAAAAGAATGTGGGCCTGACCAGCAGGGCATGCCCATCTCATGGAAGGGCCACGGAAAATAACTAGGGTTGCTTTGGCATTTGGGTGGCATGGTCCTATGTATGAGGAAGTGGTTGAGGAGATGGTATAAAAAGACATAGTTTCATCTCAGGAATTAGCATTCTAGGGTTGGAGGCATGGCTCAGTTGGTAGTGCACCAGCCAAGGAGTTAGAGCATCAGGTATGGAGTTTGAGTCATAGTGTCAGACCAATTAAAAAAAAAAAAAGAATCATCATCCTTGGGATACTATGAGAACATGATTTTGCTGAAGAGCATTGCTTTACATTTCACATGAGGATTCCAACAGAAATAGATGCCACAGATGCCACTCTGGTGTAGGCTTACAATTCTTATCCTTTTGAATTTCAAAGAAAAAAGAAATATAAGAAGGATCAAGAGAATGAGTGCTGGAAGGAAATATATAAGACTAGAAACAGGTGCCAGAGGTGCCTGTAATCCTAGCTAGTCGGGAGGCTGAGATCAGAGGCAGTTTGAAGCTAGCCCAGGCAGGAAAGTCCATGAGATTTATCTCCACACTACTCAGAAAAAGCTGGAAGAGGCATAGTGGCTCAAGTGGTAGAGTACTAGCCATGAGCAAAAGAACTCAGGGACAGTACCCAGGCCCAGACTGGCAAAAAAAGAAAAAAAAAAGACTAGTAATAATGGAGTGCAATATATATTTTAAAAAAGCAAACTTTATAAATGCAAAAAAATGTAAAAAGGAAAAAAAGAGTGATGTTTTATTATGCCAACATTTGATGCAAAAGTGGAGAGAGAAACTAGAGAGTAGAGAAAAGGCTACGTTAATCGAATTAAGTTCTAAGGATAAGAAGAAAGGATCTAGGGTGAACTGTGGGGAGGCATTCAGCTCCATGTGTCCTTGGGAATTTATAATGAGGAATGTGACTATTACCCTGTAGAAGTGGAGATATGCCTAGCTGAAAATGGGATGTGGCTACCAGGACAAATACTTTTTTTTTTTTTTTTTTTTTGGCCAGTCCTGGGCCTTGGACTCCGGGCCTGAGCACTGTCCCTGGCTTCTTCCCCCTCAAGGCTAGCACTCTGCCACTTGAGCCACAGCGCCGCTTCTGGCCGTTTTCTGCATATGTGGTGCTGGGGAATCGAACCTAGGGCCTCGTGTATCCGAGGCAGGCACTCTTGCCACTAGGCTATATCCCCAGCCCCAGGACAAATACTTTTAACAGATGAAATAGTCACGTGATAGGCACTGAAGAGCTAAAGGGTACCTCTCGTAATGAACTTGCTCAGGAGTTATGAAAATGACTGCCAGATGTTCCTCACTCAAGATGACTTGAGGCGCGATGACCCAGAAAGTCCATATGGTAGCAAAGGCAAAAAGTTAAGACATAGCCCTTCTAACTGCACAAACCCGTACTCCCAAATGGAAAGAGGTTAATTGTAATACATATGGTTAGAGGGTGACTTTCAACAATGCAGCAACAAGAGAGGCTAAACTCTGACTGTCTTTAACAGTGACTATCTTTATGATTACTTGGGGGGAGGGGTATTTTTAAGTTTGATAGTGAAAAATAGTTGAATTTTTTATATACTACTACAGATGAAAGGAATGAAGCAGGCTCCTTCAGTAAGCTAATTCAAAGATCACTTGCATAGTCATACCATTTACTATAAAATAATGTTAGTAAAGTTGTGGCAAGTATTCAGAGCATCCTCACTAGAACTTGGTGAAGACATTTTTTAATGCTTAAATTTTAAACCTGGAAATTGGTGTCAACATGCTTGTGCATAGTCAACATTCCATCTGATTATTAGCCCAGGGTTTAATTTTTTTTTTCTTTTGCTTAAAGGGAATGAGATCATGCCGTGTGTGTGTTACCTTCTTCCTCTCCTTATGCACTTCTTGACATGATGGGTTGTTTCTGAATGACACAAACTTTGTACCTTCACAGATAGGACCGGAACCTTTAACTGGGTGACTGGGAAGATGGTGGTCATGGGGACTGACCCACTAGGGGGTCAAATTGTGCTTCTTAGTTGTTTTATAGTATATTGTTATTACTATGAGAAGTTCCTGGGAAGATTGGAATTCGCCTACCATTTAAATCAGTGTGGACTCACTTGTTCCTTGTGTATTTTGTTGGAACAAATTTTGTGATGCATTTCCATACTCACGCATTTTGTACTTACTTTATAACAATAGCAGTCAAATTATTCGTTTATGTCATAATGTGAAATGAGGTACAATCTTTGATTTTTGTTCTGAAACCCTTATTCTACCATTTAGATCATGAAGACTGATATTATCCCAGAATGCAAAGGAGGAAGGGAATATATAAGATATTTCCTTCCAGGCTGGGGATATGGCCTAGTGGCAAGAGTGCTTGCCTCATATACATAAAGCCCTGGGTTCGATTCCCCACCACCACATATACAGAAAACGGCCAGAAGTGGCGCTGTGGCTCAAGTGGCAGAGTGCTAGCCTTGAGCAGAAAGCAGCCAGGGACAGTGCTCAGGCCCTGAGTCAAAGGCCCAGGACTGGCAAAAAAAAAAAAGATAGTTCCTTCCTTCCTTCCCTTTGTGTCAGTATGTCTTTTTTTTTTTTTCAGCCTCTCTTTATTTTTCCTTTTATTTTCTTCTCTATTTCTTTCTCAGCCTCTCTCAATCTCTCATTTTCTCTTTTCTTTCTAAAGAGAGTCTCAGTGTGTAGTTTAGGCTGGCTTCTACTTAATCCTGCTACTGCAGCCTCACAAATACTAGGATTACAGGTGCACACCACCATAAGCAGCCAAACAACAGTTCTTTCACTTGCATGAGTATTTTCACAGTAACCTCCTATCACACTAAGAAAAATGTAGTCCATTTTAGAATTTTCTTAAAAAAAACTCTTCGTGTACATTTGTTCATAAATAAGCCTTAATGTAATTCCATTTGCACAGGAAATGAATAATGCTAGTGTGTTACTTTATCAAGCCACAGTCTCCTTATCCACAAGGAGAATTTGGACTCCATTACTGTATCCTGTGACTGTTAACACAAGCTACTAAATCACCTAAGCGTTGAAATTTCTTCCTAAGTATTGCTGTAACAACTCAGTTATTTATTTCATTGGCTTGTTTCGAAGGGTAGTTTCTCAGTTGGAGAAGCAGTCCAAAGACATTTTGAGCTCCGTTAAACTCTTCGCTTTACAGAGCTGTGATTACTTTGGTGTCCTAATTAAATGGCCAGATCTTGCTGAAGAAGTCACAAGCAATAAAAAGCAGTATGATGATGATGGAGGAGCGTGATTTGCTTATTTTGCCATCTAATATTGTCAGTAGTATTTAGGACCTGCAGATTGTCTTTATGGCACAGGGTGTACTTTAGGCAGCAGGTGATGAGGAAAAGACTATTAAATGAAAAGATTGCATGCTTGGATTTTGAGAACAGCTTCTCGGTGAAACAGAAAGCCGATCAACATTCCATGTTCTCCGTTACTATAGAAGCAGGAAGACTGCCTCAGCTGTTTACACTTTTGATGTAAAATGGCAATTTGACATAGACTAACAGTATGATGCGAGCATTTGCGTAAAAAGGCTACATGTGGAGCATGCCCAGTGCAGGGAGTAAGTCCTCCTCCTCCCTCCTCCTCCTTCCTCTCTCCCTCCTCCACCTTCCCCCTCCAGATCTCTAAAGATAAGGCTTGAACTTTGCACTTGCAAATATCACTGCCTATATTTTCTACACTTCTTCTTTTTAAAGATCTCCTTACAACTAATTCCCTGTAAGAATCCAAGAGATAGGAAGAGCATATTTAGGAAAATAAGGTACCTTAAGTTTAGAACGAGTTGAACCCTGTCTTTGAATGCACTTGAGGTGTTCTTTATTTTGAAAGCATTCCAGTGTGTGCTTTTTCTTTTTTTTTTTTTTCCCCTTGGAATGGGAAAAGAAGAATCTTCCTCGATGAGAGGCTTCTGGGGCAAGGAGTGAACCCCCGGGAGGCAGCAAGGGACAGAAGAGGGGCTTGCCTGGAGCATGGATGGGAAAGGTGCTGGCATTCTCCAGGGCTCAGTTCACACTGAGAATCTGTGCCCGGGGCTGCAGCTGCGGATGAGGAAGGCGCTGTCTGGCTAATGAAGGCCACCTGGATCAGATTTCTGAAAAGAGCCAAGGGTGGAAGGCTGAAGAATTCTGAGATCTGTGTAAGTGTAAAGGGCTTTTATTCCCGGAGAGGTGGCTTGCTTTTGCTTCGCTGTTGTTGCAGTGCATGCTGACAGAGAGGGTGGTTTGTTTTAGTTAATATGCTCTTGATTGCAAGACAGTGAGAGAGGAAAGAGAGAGAGAGAGAGAGAGAGAGAGAGAGAGAGAGAGAGAGAGAGAGAGAGAGAGATTCCTATCATTTTTCCTTCAGTCCCTTCTGCATTGTAATTTCTTGCCAAATGAGATGGCTCAGGCAGGTGTTTGTTAAATATCTGTGCACAGGTATTTTTAAGTGTGTTGTTCAAAGAAGGGAATGGAGCTGGCTGCTAGTGCCTTCCAGCGTTTTGGGAGAAGGTAGCCGGTGGAGTAAAAGGTAAGGGAAGATTTTTGTGATTAGGAGTAGGAAGCATCTCGGCAGTGACATTTTTGCAGAGTTCAAGTTGCTAACTCCTTAGCCCCTCTCCTGTGTGTACTTTGTTAGGTTGATGTCTTGTTCCTGGTCGGTGCTTGCTTTAGAATGGAGATGGTTTCTGAGACTATCCTTGAAAGCCGTCTGTAACCTTCAGCTTGTTCAGCATTGCAGTATCAAGCTGATTTCATTCGGAAGCACTTGTTCTGCCTTCCACTTTGTCTCATTGTTTTGGAAGGGAAACCTTGGGCAGGAATGAGAACCTGGTATGTTTTGCTACTCTATTGAATCACCTTCAAGGCAAAGAAAGCAGGTTTTGCTAAGTGGGTCACTGCAAAAAAAAAAAAAAAGAAGAAGAAGAAGAAGAATTAAAAAAAAAATAAAAGGATCCATTCTGTCTCTTTTCAGGAATTGATAGAACAATCCAAGAAGCAAATTGCCAGGCCAGTGAGTTTTCCAAGCTACACAGCATGGACTGAGCTTGTATTCAACTCTGTCTTTTCCCTCCACAGGGTTCGGCAGACTCCTACACCAGCCGTCCATCGGATTCAGATGTGTCTCTGGAGGAGGACCGGGAGGCAGTGCGCAGAGAGGCTGAGCGGCAGGCCCAGGCTCAGCTGGAAAAGGCAAAGGTAAGCCAGTGTCTGGCTTCCCAGGGCCGCCCTTTGAGAGGTATGAGGGGCTGTGCAGATGATGGACTATCTGTGGAAGTTTCTCCTGGAGCTTAGATTTGCTCGGTGAGAGCCTGGCATTGTCTGGTTTCAAAAAGGATACCATGAATAGTGTCATTTCTTCCATTGCTTTGAATTATTTTTTTAAAAAGGAAGTGTAGTGTGCGACAAGGGGTTTTACTTTTATGCTATTTCATAATCTAAGCAGCTGCTTTCAAGGGCAGCTGGTTTATTTAGACACAGACAAAAAGATCTTTAAAGATACAAAGAGAAGAGTGACATCTAATATCAAAATATTTATTTCATTTTCCTAGGAAACTCTGTTTCAAAAGAAAACCACCAAATTTCCTATAAGCTAATGTTGATTTTCTTGATCTTATTTTCTTAGGTTTAAGACTAACCCCCTTAAGTATTTTTAAAATGGTTTCTCATAAATTAAAAAAATAATAATTATTATATGCTGCAATAGTGAATTTGATTAATCCTTAAAAAGCCCCTCCCCTTGGAATAATTTCTTCTTTATAGAATTATATAATAAAGTGAGGATAGGAAACTGGAAACTAGATAGGAAGTAGAGGAAGACTTTATTTCAGGCTGAATTTCATTTAATTATGAAATGATCACTCAAGTCCTGTATCACTTAAATTCCTTTTCCCTGTGCATCCATTTGAGTAAAAACCATTTCTAGAGAGCAGGTGATTGTCCAAATTTAAAGGACCTTAGTTTGTGTATCATGTGGTAACCTTTCCAAAAAAATAAAATTACCGCTTTGGAATGTAGTTAAGTGGTATGTTGATCTTGTTAGGAAAATTAAGATACTGTTACAAGGCTTCTGTTAGCTGTTGCATCTCTGAATGAAATTTCTGTGGGTTACTATTGGAATCCTGGCTTGTGATTTGGTGTTGGAAGCTTGGACAGCCTTTATGCAATATTCATGACCCCTAGGCCGGTACCTTGACTTCTCCTCAAGACAGTGCTTTCCGGAGAGCTCAGCTGGTGGGAAAGTCTCCAAGTCAGACAGTCTTAACTGAGAGACAGCACGTGAACAGTGTGAGAGGGGACACTGGGGACACTACAAACAGATAGTGCCAGGTGGGGTTCTCTTGCTTTCAAACCCATCCACCTGCCAGAAGAAATCATTCAAACTACGGTGGAATCTGGTAAAGTGAGTCACCCCATGTTTGTACAGAGGAAAGTGCATTTTCTAACTGAGAATGCAAAATCTGAGGGGATGGATGGGAGTGTAAGAGATGGAGGAGGAGGATGGAAGGGGTGATATTGGCCAAGATGCATTGTGCTCACAAACTGACATGTTAAATTGAAGCCCTTTTGTGCAACACTTAAGGATGACAGAGAGAGAGGGAGGGAGGGAGAGAGAAAGAGGGGAATTCTGTGTTCCACATTTTGTACCTGGATGTAAAGAATAGTCAAGGAAAAAAAATAGCAGTTTGTATTCCAGAAATAAGATTGTTCTATTTGTAGCTAATTTATTCATGTGATTCTCACCAAAATCAAACAGTTGCTTCAATTCCTGTCTCATCATCATGTAACCCAATGTGTTAAAGATTTGCTTTTCCAATCCTCAGTTATCTAAATGGAGCATTTTCCGCTCATGATGGTGTGCTGTAATTCAAAATTAAGTTACCTAACTTCAGAGAGCTTTTAAATCTTGCAACTTAGTGTGGCTTATAATGTTGACCCTAAGTCAAACCATGGTTATATTTCTTATCATGCTGCCTAATAAGTTTACAGCTGCAAATTGCATAGAACATGAATGAGCAAGAGTTAAATTTTAAAGGAAGGCAAAACAACAGGACCACATTCCATGTTTTTAATGAAAAAGTTTATTGACCTCCATTTTTGTGTGTGTGTGTGTGTTTCTTTATTATGCTTATCCTGGGGCTAGAACTCAGGGCCTGGGCACTGTCCCTGAGCTTTTGTTTATTCAAGGCCAGTGCTTTGCCACTTGAGCCACATCTCCACTTTTGGGGACATTCATTTTGTTTTTTAATAGGGTCATTGCCTTAAACTTTTGATGTATGCAAATGAGTATGTGAGAATTTATATATGTTTCATAGGAAGAAAAAAGATTAGGATTTAAGTTATTGTATGTTAGAATTATGGCTTGGTAGAGACAATTTATTCCAATGTTTTGAAGAAAAAAATGCAAAAGAAGGTTACTAGATGTCTATTTCTTCATTAGGTTGAATTAATCTGTTCTCCTTTGACAGAATGTCATCAGGCATCTGTTGTTAGTGGGACCTATTTCAAAACAAAACCTTAAGGTTTAAAAACAGGAATTCGTTATTTGACTTTAAATAGTTTAATTAATTTGAAATTCCATTTGGGAATAATCAGATGTTTCCTATGTTTATCCCTGTACAAAGACTTATAAGTTAGTGTTTTTACTCACACTGAATCTCCTATGTCATGAGTCTGTGCAAACACATGGCAGAGACCTCAGTGTGATTTGTGGTCCTGATCCCATAGAAAGATGAACTACATTATCCATTAATTGCCTTAATAATAGCTCTATGAAATAAGGTAATTGGCAAATAGTGAAACTAGAGACACTCACTGCCTCTTGAAATTAAGTGACCTACAAAAGATTATATAACAAAGCACTCTGCTGTCAGTAAACTCCAGAACTCTTCACTACCACTTTGCTACAGCTTCTCTTAAACTGGTACAATGAAGTGTGTTCATAAGCAATATAGAGGCAAATAAGCAACTGATGTGACCTTGTTTTTAAACTTGGTATTTTCTCATCTCATATATGTGTTCTGATCTAGTTCAGTTTGGGAAAACTAGGCACCAACCTGCCTTAAATTGTGACCTTTCATATTACTTGAAAAAAAGTTTTATGAAATTCATTTATGCCCACAGTGCTCTTTTTGTTTAAAGCAATTTGGGTCTTTTTTGTTTCATTTGTGGCAGTACTGAAGTTTGAATTCAATTCTTGCCAGGCAATCACTATGGCACTTGAGTTACAATCCCAGCCCTTTCTGGCCCAGCCAGCCTGAACTGTGATTCTCCAGTTTGTGTTTCCCTGTGTTATTGGAATGACAGGTGTGTGTCACTATGCCCATTCATCGTGCTTCCCTTGTGTGCCTCATGCTACCACTCACCTTTTGGCCAGTCCTGGGGCTTGGACTCAGGGCCTGAGCACTGTCCCTGGCTTCTTTTTGCTCAAGGCTAGCACTCTGCCACTTCAGCCACAGCGCCACTTCTGGCCATTATCTGTATATGTGGTGCTGGGGAATTGAACCCAGGGCCTCATGTATATGAGGCAAGCACTCTTGCCACTAGGCCATATCCCCAGCCCCTCACTCACAGCCTTTGACTGAGATGGAGTCTCAGGCATTTTGCTGTTGTTCACTTAGGCTGACTTTGATTGCAATTTCCCCACCTATGCCTCCCGAGTAGCTAGAATTATAGGCATTGACCACTGTACCTGGCAGTTGCATGCTTTTAATGTTCATGCCACAGCATGTATCAGAAACTGCATTTTTTTTTTACCGCCCAGGAATATTCCATTGTTTATAAATTCCATATTCTATTATTTGCCAGTTGATGAACATTGGAGTGATTTCTATATTTTAGGTATTGTGGGTAATGTTCTTATTTACATTTGTGTACAAGGTGTTTTGTTTGCATATGTTTTGATTTCTCATGTATGTGCACATGTGTAGGACTGAAATTACTAAATGAAATGATCTCATTGTATTTTAATTGAAAATGTAATTTTCTTTATGCCCTTGCCAAAAATGATACATTCTATTCTATTTCCAAAGGTTGTAAGTTGGGAAATCTGGATACAGAGATAGAATGGGTTCAGTGTACTGTTTTTAGTAGAATTGTTAGATTGTGTGTGTGTATGCATGCGTGCGCACATAGATGTGCACATGCCAGTCCTGGGACTTAAACTCTGGGCCTGTTTGCTATCCCTGTGCTGTTTTGCTCAAGGCTAGCACTCTACCACTTGAGCCACAACTCCCCTTCTGGGTTTTTATTTTGATAGTTAATTGGAGAGATGAATCTCATGGACTTTCCATCATTCTCAGATCTCAGCCTCCTACGTGGCTAGGATTACAGCTGTGAGCCACCAACACCTGGTTGATTGTTAAATTTTGAGCCTCTTTTTTTTTTAATCATTGAATATCTACTATACTAAAGAAATTGTACTTAGTATAGTTGGATTGTAAGAGAGACTGTAAGACTAGAGCCAAAGATAGAAAACAGTGGAAGTGAAGGCCGGCTAAGAAAACATGGAACCTTTCAGAAGAAAAAATAAATAAAGGTCAACTTCTTAAGGTCTTGCCAGCTAGATAGTCTACCTTCACATTTAACTAAGACTTTAGATGGTTGAAATATTGAGGAGCAGAAACAATTTCCTGAGTTTGCAGTAGGATGACTTTTTAACAATATTTATTTTGTATTATTATAAAGGTGATGCACAGAGTGGTTACAGTTCCATAAGTCAGGCACTGAGTATGTTTCTTTGGGAGCAATGTTGCCCCTTCCCTGGCTTTCTCTTAATGGCTCCACCAACCCACCCAACCTGGCCCCATAGGATAACTTGTGGGTTTCTGGTTTTCAGCACTGTGCCTTTGAGTATGGTTTTGGTATTTATAATTCTAATATTTTGAATAATTTTCCTCTTTTGATATTTTGTCATGGTTATGCCTTGTAGATCTTTTTGTTTCTAATTCTACTTGGCTTCCTACTTCCTATATATTAGAGAAGGACCATGTCAGTTCTAGAAATCATCTTATCTTTTGCTTTGTTAATTTCTTCCCCGTATTGTCTTTTTCTTCTTATTTTCACCCTTACATCATGTATTTGAGTAGAGAGCTACCATTATTTTTCTTTCCACCTTTTCAGTCTGCTGTTTTTTTTTCTACTTCTCTTCTGACCAATCTACTAAAATTTCTATTTTTTTTGTCAAAATGCCTAACTCCTAAGAGCTTAGAAAACTGGTTAAATATGTTAGGTCAATACTGGCTCAAGCTGGGAATATGGCTTAGTGGTAGAGTGTTTGCCTTGCATACATGAAGCCCTGGGTTCGATTCCTCAGCACCACAAAACAGAAAAGGCCAGAAGTGGCACTGTGGTTCAAGTAGTAGAGTGATAGCCCTGAGCACAAAGAAGCCAGAGACAGTGCTCAGGCCCTGAGTTCAAGCCCCAGTACTGGAAAAAAAAATTGCTCATTTCCAGAAGCTTGAATGTGCTTATTATCCAAAGACATATTAGCTTAGATTGCGTTTTCTTCTTCATAGCTCCTGAACTATATGTATGGAAGTCCTTGGAGCTATTAGGTACCTGCCCTAGTGCATGCTTATGACTAGGCAAAGACACTAATGCATGCTCCACTGGTATCATTCCTTCTTCAATTTACCTCCAGGGCTAATCGGCAATAATTATCATGACAATAGTAATAACTGATGCCTGATGACTATGCATTCTAGATCATTTATAAAAATAAGTATAGCATGGGGTTGGGAATGTGGCTTAGCAGTAGAGTGTTTGCCTAGCATGCATGAAGCCCTGGGTTGGATTCCTCAGCACCACATACACAAAAAAGCCGCAAGTGGCACTATGGCTCAGATGGTAGAGTGCTAGCCTTGAGCACAAAGGAAGCCAGGGACAGTGCTCAGGACCCAAGTTCAAGCCCCAGGACTGGCAAAAAAAAAAAAAAGTATAGCAGAATCCTCACTCTGCTCCCACTCGCACTCCTCAGAAAGGAACAATCTGTTCTGCCTTGGCTTAGTTCCCTCCATTGAAAGAAGGAAGTCCGTCTAATCAAATGCTGGGGCCTTCTACCTTCTTGCAGTTGTGGCTCCTGCTTTTTACACTGAACTCTACCGGACCCCAGCTCTCTGTGGATTTCTCAGGAGTTTCTGCAGAGGCAGCCTCCCCACCACTCCATGCCAGTGATGGGGGATTCCTTTGAATATAGTGTTTTGCCTCCAGACTGTGATTTGAACCAGTGCCCTATGTCATCCTGCTGAGGCTACAGCCATCATTACCCACTTCCTCCTTTGTTCTGCATCCTTTCCTGTGTGTATGGAACTCCAGTATTGTCCTTTGTTACA
This sequence comes from Perognathus longimembris pacificus, assembly GCF_023159225.1. Classification (NCBI taxonomy): domain Eukaryota; kingdom Metazoa; phylum Chordata; class Mammalia; order Rodentia; family Heteromyidae; genus Perognathus; species Perognathus longimembris. The sequence continues at coordinate 14,783,017 of NC_063178.1, forward strand.
TCTTTCAATTCTGTCACCCATCAGAATGGAGGAAGAAAACCTTTCTTCTCTGAATTTTCCCTTTGCATCACTTCATGTCTAATTTTCCCAAAATTGAATCCTCAATGCAAGGCTCAGCCAACTAAATTTTTTCCACATACGATCAGACAGAAAATATTTTCACTCTCATAAATCATGTGATCTTCATCACATCTGACCTCAGTCAATCATGGACTCAAAATCCATCTCTGTCATAAACTGGCAGCTTGACCTTTGGGTCAATCACATGGAAAGGTCATCTTTGCCCTTTGTAAAATGAAAAACTGCAATAGTAATGGAACAAGCTGATCCATGTCAAGAACAAGGTTTCTGGAACCTTCTTCCACTCTGCTTGGCCTCATGGAAGAGGAAAGAGGCAACTGGAAGGCATAATTCTTCCCATCAAGGAGCTCAGTGTCTAATGAGGAGTCTGTGGCAGAAGTGGTTTCTTTGACTTTAGTGTTTTCCTTATAATGTGCCCTCTCCCCATTGTTTTCTCTCAGTCCTGGAGCTTGAGCTCAGGCCCTGAGCTTTTATGGTCAAGGCTAGTGTTCTACCACTTGAGCCATAGCTCCATTTCTGGCTTGTTTTGGTGGACAATTAGAGATAAGGCATGCACTTTCCCGCCAGGGCTGGCTTTGAACCATTATCCTCAGATCTCATCCACCTGAGTAACTAGGATTACAGGCTGAGCCATGAGCACCCAGCTGTAATAGGCTCCTTTTTGCCCCATACGGTTGCAATCACTAAGCATCTATTAGCTTCTAATTTGCTAATCAATGCTACCACATTGATTTGGCACATGGTGAGCATGCAAACCTGGGTGGGACCTGATATTGCCTATCATTTGGTCCCTCATAGCAAACTGTGATGAGCCATGTTGTGTCCCCATTCATACCTGTCTTCTCCACTGTGACCATGAACTCCTTCAGAGTAGATAGGCACTGTCCTTGGACACACCATATCACACTAGATCTGATCACTTCCCTAGTCAGCCGGACCCAGTGAATACACTCTTGGCTTTTCTCATTGGCTCTTTTCTGAGGAGCATCTCTTCAGAATAGGGGAATAGAATCAGCAGTTGCTTCCTAGTTCTTTAGGCTTACAGCTACTTATGAGTAGGGTTTACATTTCTAATGGGTAACGAGTTACACATTTTAAAAAAGAACTTAGTGCTTTGTCTAGTTCAATAGCCTCTCCCATGCATTGATGGGTTTTATTAGTGGAAGTTCAAGAGGGCTGGAGCTTGCTCACATTTAAAACTGTACTCCCCAGAACCCTTATAAGGACTGCTAATATAATACAGACTTCTGGCTATTTGAAAACCATAAATGGATTGGGGAAAGGTTATTAGAAACTTTGTGGCTCCAATCTTTTTTATCTCTCTTAAGGAGCTGTAACTGAATATCTTTGTTAAATCATTGTCAACACAGCTAGCTACAAATGCTCCATTTTTTTTCCTTCCTTTTTTTTCTTTACTCCATATGAACAAAAAATATCACAGAGAGCTCTATGGAGAATTTAATATCACCAGCCTTTCTTTGCTCTACTGAATTTTTCCTCACCGGGGCTAAATAAAAGTTGTTGAAACTGTGATGGTGAGAAATGACTTGCTAAGTCACTCAGTGATGAGACCTGTTGTATTATTGAGTAGGAGATGAGGGAGGGCCATCTCAGATGTAGTTTCTCTTTCCAGAAGCTCATGATCTAATGGTGAGCTCAGGCAGAAATATATTGTCACTGAGCTGAGAAATGTGGTGCTAGAGCTTGTGGTGCATGGTGTTGTTAGTCTAAGCATGGGGAGGAGGGACATAGGGCCATTTGGATTACACAGGTCCCATTGTGTAAAGGGTTCTGTGAGGATATGGTCTTGACTAATGACTAGTTTGCCAAGATGCAGACTCACTGAAATGTTCAACAAATGCTGCTATTTACATTCAATTTTGTTTTGATTCTCACTTTATTTTTGATTTCTGTGTGTCTGTGCATGCGTGTATGTATGTATGTATGTATGTGTATGTATATATGTGTATGTGTGGTTGTGGGTGTGGCCATTCTGGGCCTTGAACTCAGGCCTGAGCACTGACCCTTTTTCACCCAAAGTTAGCACTCTTCCACTTGAGCCATAGCTCCACTTACAGATTTTTGGTGGTTAAAATTGGAGGTGAAGATACTTTCATGGATTTTCATATCAGGGCTAGCTTCCAAACCTGATCTCAAATTACAGCCTCCTGAGTAGCTGGACTTGCAGTTGTGATCTACTGGTACCCCTGTCTATTTATTATAACATGCAAGTTTATCTAAACATGGGAATGCTGTCTTGCTTTCTAAGCCATTTTTAAGTGATTTTAGAATGTCCTTTGTGTTCCTGCTGCTACGCACACAGATCTCTAAAATGTTTTCATCTTGAAAAACTGAAACTCTGCACCAATCCTAAAAATACTTTTTATCTCTCCCAAACAACCAAAATTTGCATTTTGTTTCTGCAGCTTTGATACCTATAACGAGATTCCTCCTATTAAATGAATCTCAACACTATTTTTCTGTGACCCATTTGACTCAGTGTCCTGATATCCCATTCATGTTTTCATGTGTGACAGAATTTCCTCCTCTTTAATCACTAAATAATATTCTATTGAATGAGTATACCATGTATGCACTGTCCATTGATCTTATAAGCCAAGAGGTCATCAATGAAGTGAAGGTAAGAGCAAAGGCTATTTCAGTTGGGTGCAGAATACATCTGCAATCCATGAAACAAGTTCCATTAAACAGAACCAATGTTCTGCCGAGAAAATGTAAAGGATGAGGAGTGGGTTTGCACGGGTTTAGCATTCTCGGGGGAACAGAAGCAGGCTGGAGGAGAGTCCAGCAAATAATTGGAAATGGATCTCAATCAAGGTGATCAGAAACTCTGCGAGGCCACTGAAATGTCCAGGCGAGGAGGCATAAGGTGCTCACTAGATGTTTCTCACACCTTCAAGGTCTCCTTCAAGTCTAGAGAAGGTTTCTCTGGGGCAGGTTGGGCTGACTTTTATTTGGTCAGTCTGTCAGTGGATATTGGGCTGCTCTCCGTCACCACCCCCTCACTCCGTGGCTCTTGTGAATAATGTTGTAAAGTCCTTTTCATTTAATTTTGGATTTAAAAAAAAAATTGAGCCACCTAACCAATTAGAGCCTTGTGCAGTGTCACAGTGCTTAGTGTGGTACTGGATAACTTTTCTTGCTCCATGTGGCAAAGGAACAGTAGATCTTGTTTTCTAGATGAGGAAATGGTAGTGGATTCTGAAACCTTGTGCCCAAGGCACCTGAGCTCTTAAGAGGCAGAACAAGCTCCCAGGCTTCTCTCTCAAGCTCTTGTTCTTGCCTCCTTCTAGTCAGTGGACATAAGATACAATTACACTATCACTGTCTCCTCATTTTATATTCTTGAGGAATTAAAGGAAAAAAATCATTTGCCATAAAAGCAAACTTAAGTAGGGCAACCATCAAAAGTTTTGAAAATGAAAGCACCACAGTAGAATTAACCAGCAAAACCAGGATCTCTTTTTTAATCCTACATTTTTAGTTTAACTTCTTTGGATGTTGTTTTTGGACATGAGGCTTGAATTCAGAGCCTCGGTGCTGTCCCTGAGCTGTTTTTGCTTAATACTAGAGCTCTACTACTTTGAGCCACAGCTCCACTTCCAGCTTTGTGGTGGTTAACTAGAGATAAGAGTCTCATGGACTTTCTTGCCTGGGCTGGCTTTGAACTGTCATCTTCAGATCTCAGCCTCCAATGTAACTAGGATTACAGGTGTAAGCCACCAGCATCCAGCCTTAAGTTTAACTTTTGTTTTTTGTTTTTTCTGATAGTTATTTGGAATAAACCCAGTTGTATATTGTAACTTTTTCTGTGGCACTAGGATTTGAACTTAGAGTCTTACACTTGTTTGACAGGTACTCTTACCACTTGAACCATACATACTCCAGCCTTGTTTTACTTCACTTATTCTTCAGATAGGGTCTTGTACTTTTGCTGCCCATGCCTTCTGTGTAACTAGGATTAAACAGGACCCCCATGCAGGGTCCCATGTTTACTTTAAATAAACAAGGTTATTAAAATTCTTGAATCTAGTAAGTTACATGTTAATAGAAAAATGCCAGTGTATACGCAATTCTTTTCCTGGATAACTGAAAATAAACTGTGCTTGAAACTATTGTCCTGAGTCTCTTCCTGTTGAGAAATGGAAAATTAATAAAATATCTTGGAAATAGGGTATATAAGGACCACTGGGGGGAAATGTGTTTAAGTAGGATGAGAGAGAAGATTGGAATTATAATGAAAGTCTTGGATAAGAGTTTCATTAACTTGTCACCTGTTTCTCAAGGGAGAGGAGATGAAAGGAATGGTCTAAAATTACAGCAGACAAAAATGTGAAGTTAGATATTTCAATTAACTAGAGCAAAGTGAGAAGGTATTATAAAGGAGGATAAGGAAACTACTTTTGTGATGTTTTAAAAAAAATCTTGAGGCTTAAATTTTTTTAACTGAAGCTTGTTTTGTTTGCATTCTAGTGGCTTTGTACCAAGAGTTCTTAGTGCTGGTATTTATTTGGAAGGTTTACCAGCCATTGTTTTATGTATTTTTCTTTCACAAAAGAAGGTGTCCCTTCTTGAGTATTTCAAGCCCCAAACCACCTTCCACCTATTTCCCTTGACATGGCTGGAGGTAGATAGAAATGAAGACAAACTGTCTTTCTAGCATCTAGTTCCATTCCCAAGATTTAAAACAACTTTATGATTCCGTGTCCTCTTCGAGTAGCTATCATCATCCTTGAATGCAATATTTATCAGACCAATTGTTCCCTTAGTTTTGAGTCAACCTACACTCCTTATAAATGAGAATTAAAGATTCTTTTACAAGGAATCCAGACACACACACACACACACACACACACACACACACACGACAGACAGATACACACACACACACATTCCAAAATTATAGGGATTCTATACTGTAATAAACAGAATAAAGAAAGTCACTATAGCCCAATTAGACATAGCACCCATGCTCCTCCTCTAAGCTTATGATGACTTGCTTACTTTTTTCAAGCAAGTAACTCACCACATAACATATGCATAAAATATATCTTTTGAATCAAGTCTCCATATGCCCTCTATTAATCCCTTGTATGCTTGACATACTTATAAAGCCACCCATCTGTATGTGAGGGGCCGGGGGCTATAGATTGATGAAGCCTTGGTCCCTGATCTAAGAAGATAATTTGGATAATAACTACAGCAATACAGGACCATCCTATTCAATACTTCACTTTAAAATGAGACTTAGAAGGAGTCACATGGAGGCCCATGTGACACAGCAACCACAGACTAAGGCTGAGCAGTCACCATAAGTTTTGGTGTCTTTTTTTTAGCCTATCATAAGCCTCTGAGTTGACATTTCAGGTATGATGGTTGAGTGAACAGTCTCTTATTCAAATGATTCAAAAGTCAGACAAAGGAATATACTCAGAACTTAGGTGTTTTATTTAAGTGTACTGCATGGATCAATGTATACTCCAGTATTGTTGGCCACAAAACCAAGATTGCTCTTTGAGCATGAGTCTGTGTATCAGTCAACCAAGGAACAGAACCAGTGAGATATACAGAAATAGCCAGAGAGGGGGGGGGAGAGAGAGAGAGAGGGAAAGAGAGAGAAAGGGGGGAAGAAGTATTATGATTGAAAAGTCCCATGATTTTTTACTTGTTAGCAAGGTATGCACGAAAATGAGTGGCAAAATCCATGCCAGAGTTCAAAGGCCATAAAACCCCACCTAATGGCAAAAATTCAAGTCCAAGGATAGGAAAAGGCATATGTCCCAACTACCTTCAATAAGGCAGGCAGATCATGTTTTTTTTAAAGGCCAAATCTTTCCTATACCATTTTTTTCTGTTGAAGACCTCAACAGATTGAATGACCCCAAACCCACATAGGGAATGATGCTGTACTTTAATGAATCCACAAGTTCAAACCTGGTAAGTTCATCAGAATCACTCACACAATTACACCCAGAAATCTTGCTGAATCTTGGCACCCAGGAGTCCAATCAAGTTCACCCCAAATTAACCATCATAGTTGGTTAATTGAGGTTTCACCTCTAACTATATAACCATTTTCAATATAGAGTTTAATTGGTATTTATTTAAGTCTGATTTTACACACTGGAGTTTGAGTCCAGTAAGTACAAGAAGAACTAATAGCAATCTTCTATTTTAAAACATACCATGTTTATATTTTAAAACGATACTTTAAACTACCCCCAAAGGTTTTAAGAATTAAAGTTAACAAAAATAAACTGCTTTTAATGTTGTATTTTCGACAAATACCTTGTTAAAAACACAAAAGCAGGAAATTGATCATTTTAAGAAAGGAGTTTGAATATTGTCTTCTTTCAGGACATTCATATGTATGTAAAACGTCAAAGGCTATCAACCTTTGACTTTGGCCTAAGAGAAACTCTAGTTAGAAAGACAAACACTTTGTAATTATAGCCCTTGAAATAAAGTTTACATTTCCCTAAAATATATGTGCTGTTTCGTTGGCTGAAAAATATTTATTGTAAGAGCTCTCAACATGCCACCTTTTCATAAAGGGTGTGTGTGTGTGTGTGTGTGTGTGTGTGTGTGTGTGTGTGTGTGTGTGTGTGTGTGTTTCTGGGGCTCTAACTGAGGGCCTCCTGTTTGCTAAGAAAATGTATCACTTAAGCCACTTAGCTAACCCATAAAGGCTTTCTTTTAACTGTAGTTCTTCATCTTTTCTCTGAATTTTGAATGCCTTTGAATATATGATAAAATCCTGTGGACCTTCTCCAGCGATATGGTCAGCTTAAATCCCCATAGCTTGGTTTATATTTGAGAGTCCTCATAGATCCCATAAGAATACACAGGGAGCTGGGTACCAGAGGCTCATGCCTGTAATCTTAGCTACTCGGGATATAGAGATCTGAGGATCAAGTTTTGAAGCCATCTGGAAGTGGAGCTGTGACTCAAGTGGTAGAGTACCAACCTTGAGTGAAAAACCTAAGGGACAGCGACCTGGTACTCCTGAGTTCAAGTCCTAGTGTCACAAACATACACACACACACACAGACACAGAAAGAGAGAGAGAGAGAGAGAGAGAGAGAGAGAGAGAGAGAGAGAGAGAGAGAGAGAAAGAGAGAGAGAGAGAGAGAGAGAGAATGAGAGAATGAGACCCTCTTGGTAAAATTCCACCTTCCTCTAGTTAGAATGGTTGAGGCCAAGAATCTATGGGATATTGCTTCCTTGAGTATGTGGAGTGTTTTCTTTTGCTCTCAGATACTTGGGGAAATTACCCCATACATTTCCAAGTTCTGGGTTTAGTGATCTTGTTTAGTCTAGTGTGGTGGTGGACTAGATAAATATACAGTACTGTAAGTGCTTTCATATGCCATAGCTGTTAGGCATGTTCTAGTTTAAACAGTTGTCAGTGATTACTGACTTCAATGTTTTGCTGAGATTTTTTTCATTGCACTGTGTGAAAGTGAAACCCGGTAAAACATCCTGTCACCCCATAGAGGAAGTTAACATTTTCTTTGGTCTACTCTGGCCCTATGCCTGGTTTTACTGGTTTTGGGGCTTCTCGGTGGTTTTAACTCCTGTTAACTCCCATATAGACAGGATGACCTTAGGTTACTTTTGTGCAACTTTGAAAGCAATGCTTTTGTGGTTTGGGGTAGAAATGATATGAAAAGGTCTTATCATAACTCCATATAGTTGTCCTGCATCTTCTGGCTTTTGTTATCTATCTGATTTGATTATTGATTACTGATTATATAAACATCAATTTACAAAAATAATCTTAAGACAAGACTATTTTCCCATTTGTCCTTTTTCTCCTGGATAAATTAGAAACCTTCCATCATCTTTATGCCCTCTTAGTCAAATAAGCAAATTATTAGTTTACTTGCAGCAAAAGAACATTTTCCAACCGCTTTCAAGGTTTCATTGATAGATCCCTTCCACTCAACAGCCACATACTCCGGCGGATGCCATTTTGTCCCACAGCCTTCCATCTGCCCTGTCACCGCTAATCCCCAAAAGCTCCTTTGTGATTTTCTCCATAAATTCTGACCCATAATTTTGCTCCTCAAACATGCACAACTTGGAAGTATTTGGACTGAGACCTGTGTTGTTGACCCTTATAATTAAAATCCTATGGAGAAATATATAATTGAATGAATCAAAGATCTCTTGAGTGACAGGGAATGTGTGAAGTGAGTCCTAAAACCTGTAATCACATTGTGCCACCTTTGCCTACTAACTTACCTTTGTGTTTGCTTTTGTTTTGTTGTATTGAATGCTGTTCTGTGCATCTCCAATACATGTGGCTTTAGGGGACAAACGGTGACTTTTCTGTGTTTGCATCTACCTCAGTGTAGCCAGTCACAGGCAAGATGACTCTGGTTTGCTTTTGTGCAACCTTCAGTAAAAGCCAATGCTTTCATGGTTTGGAGTAGGAATGGTTTGAAGAGGTCTTACCAAAGCATTGCTTGTAGGCCGGGGGCTAACCCTGCCTGTCACCGTATCACTGCACGAGGCGTGGGGCAGAGGAGAGCATAGGAGCTCTAAGCTGAGGTGATTTCCCTCAGTTCCTTTCCAGATGGCCCTTGCAGTTGCTAGAGGCCAGGACCATCCCAGCCTCTTTTGCAAAGAGCTGCTCCATTCTGTTAGTGAGATTATACATCAAAGGAAGGGCTCTCCATAAAATCTACTTCGTATGTATTCCAGAAGCAAGGGTCCTGAATTCTTGTTCCCTGTGAATTTGATTTTGACATGTTTAGGAGAATCAGTAAGGAAACAGTAATAAAAGACGCAGGCATGAGGCATAAAATGTTTACTATCTATCATGTACAGACTATTGGATCTTCCAGTTTGCTTCTTCTGGGAAGAGAGCTGAAGTAAAAAAAAAAAGTAAATATATGACTTCATGACTAAGAAAGTATTTTTTAAAATAAATATGCTACCATTTAAGAAAGATGTATTCACAGTATTTATGCTCAGGACTTGCCTGAAAATATATTGTAACTGATTGAAAATAAGGAGGTCTGCATGGTTTCCCAATTAGATTTTAATAAATTTGATAATATATGTGGGAGTATTTATAGTCAGAAAAGATCTTCATACTGCTGGGTATGGTGACACTCCTATAATCCCAGTTACACAGAACGAGTAGGTATAGAAGATCCTGGTTACAAGCCAACAGAACCCAGGTCCCCTTGCCAAAAAAAAACCCAAAAAACCCAAACAAACAAACTTAGTGAGGCCTCCACATCTCAGCAAACATACTGGGTGTGGTGGTAGCCTTTTGTAATCTCAGTTATTTGGGAGGTGTGGGTAATTCTACAGCCTGAGGCTGGTCCAGTGATAAAGTATGAGACACTGTGTGAAATATGAAGCAGAAAAGAGTTCAGGGCATGACTGAAGGAATAAACTGCTTAGCAACCAGGAGGCCTTGAGTTCAAACCTGAGTTCTGCAAAAGAGAAATAAAAAACACTTCTAGTCGTCGCTTTAAAGGCACCTATTTTATAATCAATTTCTTCCATACTATGTTTTGTATATTTCATGCAATGTGTCCCTTAGTTTTTATATTTTCAAGCCATTGTTTAAATAGAACTGAGACTAATATGTTCTTTTGTTTGTTGGTATAAATTAATTCTTTTTTAGTCATGTAATTTATTTTCCCTTAACATATGCCCACAATTCAGGATAGATTGTTCCCCACTTGCTCCATTCCTTCCTTAATGGTTATTTGAGTTGCTTTATTTGTGCTCTGGGAGTATTTGTACATGTGCACGTGTGCAAGCACTTCTCTTGGGTACATGGAACCAAGCCAGTGGAATTGTTGGGTGATAGAGTATACTCACTTTTACTAGGTGAAGATGGTTGGATTTCAGAGTACTCAGAATTTACACTCTTCATAGTAGTGAGAGAGTTTGCTTTATGTTCCCTGTTACCGTTTGGAATTTTTGTCTTTCAAATTTAATCCCATTATCTCTCTCAAAATAGCTTTTGTATGCTGAGTGAGGTAGGGATCCAATTTTATACAGGATACTGTTTGTTCCAGAGTTTTGTTTTTCTTTTTAATTAGTTTGTCTCAACCAAGCATCTCTTTTCAAACCAATGTATACATTTGCTTCTGGGATCTTTATCCAAGGTAGGCATTCTGCTGCCTTAATTGTCATAGTTTTAACTTAAATACTGATGATCCCTGGGTATAATATGAACCTTCTTTACTCTCTGGACAGAAATTACAGTCATTGTGCATTCGATTTTACGTATCATATATATGAAGTTAAACAGAAGATAAAGAACACAAGCATGCTTGGCTGAGATTTTGCTGGGTATTGTATTTAAACTTACAGATTATCTTTGGTCATCTTACCCATGAAAATACAGCAGTTTCACATTGATTTTGTTCATAACTCTTTTATAATTTTTTCATAAAAACCATTTCCTGGGCTTACTCTCTAGCACTGTCGTAGAGAGCTTGCTTAGTTTGCCCGAGAGCCTGTGTTAGATCCCCAGCATGGGCATGAATGTGCGCGTGCACGCACGCTCACACACACAAACACACACTCACACACAAACACAGAGTTTTTAAAGTCATGCCTATATTTCTTAGGTTTGTACCCAGATTTTTTTTCCCTAAGAATCTTTGTGCTCATCAATCTTTCTAATCCTACTAAATGCTAACTATTTTCTGTAATTTCTTGAATTTTTTTAAGGGTCATAGAGCAATCCTACTACATGAATGACAAAATAAATCCTTTTCTATTTTGAATTTCATCCCAATTTATGCATTGGCAACGACCTCTCTCACGGGTGGCAACACGTGGTAATATTGAGCATTCTTGTTATTCAGGCTATTGACAATGCTTTACTTTTACCACTTAGTAAAATATATAAGCTTATATAGACACACTATCATGTTATGAAGTTTTCTTCTTTTGCTACTTTGCTAGATTTTTTGAGAGCATCACAAATCAATATTGAATTTGATCAAATGGCTTTTTTTTGCCTCCTTTATTGTGATCAGAATTCTTTTTCTTTTCATGGATATATGTATATACAATATACAAATATATACACATAGTAAAGAAGGCAGGGTTTTTTATTATATATGTATTTTAATTTTTATTATATATACATGTATATATGCACTTTTCCCTAGAGCTAGAAATAAAATATTTTACCATGTTTTGACTTCTGACTGGAGCCTGCTCTCGTTATGGTTGCTAATCTTTTGTATACAATCTTTCTTTCCTACCTAACTACCTCAGGTCTATCTATCTTTTTCTCTCTTTCTCTCTTTCTTTCTTTCTTTCTTTCTTTCTCTCTCTCTTTCTTTCTTTCTTTCTTTCTTTCTTTCTTTCTTTCTCTTCTTTCTCTCTCTCTCTCTTTTCTCTCTGTCTTTCTCTCCCCTTCCCTCTTCCTCTCCTTCTCCCACTCCCTTTCCCCTCTCTATTTATTTTTTGATGTTGTGCAGGTTCATAATGTTCTGTGAAGGTGTGTCATCCCTAGTGGTTTTCCTGCTTAGGATTTATTGTGCTTGTTCAATCTTAGGATTTGAGTATTTCACCTTAGAAATGTTCTACCATTATCATATATCAAGCAGTTAATATCCTTCAATGGGATAGTTGTACCAAATGTCAAGTGTGGTGTCTGGGAATATGGCTTAGCAGTACAGTGCTTGCTTCCATAAACAGAAAAAGCCAGAAGTGGTGCTGTGGCTCAAGAGGTAGAGTGCTAGCCTTGAGCAAGAAGGAGCCATGGACAGTGCTCAGGCCCTGAGTTCAAGCCCCAGGACTGGCAAAAAGAAAAAAAAGTGAGCCACATGGCCACAATTCACACATACATTAATGAGTTTTGATTTTTATCCGAATTCTGTTATAATCCTCTGCTTACAACTACAGCCCCATGCTACAGAACAATTTTTCTGGTAACAGACAGCATGCGAGGCAGTGTTCCTAGAAGATAATAGAACTGAGAATTCCCTTTCACCTAGTAACATGAGAGCCATTAGATTGTCACGGTGAGGGCATTTGTCGTGAGTGCAGTAAAACTAACTTACTGCACTGTTGATTATAGAAAAACAGGACCCCACAGACCTTGACAATAAATGCCTCATTTGTGGGTTCACTGTCATGTACTTTTATTATTTTAGGGTGTACTCCTTTGCTGATTAAAAATGTTTACTGGGAGACACTGTGCCGTGTCACCCTATCAGCATCTTCATCCATCTGTGCTTGTTGTGCCTCTGATGGCGTCTGGAGGCCTCATGAAGTTATTGGCCTGTGAGCCATGGAAGTGTGTATGAGAACCCACTGAGGTGCTCGAACGAGGATGACATTCTTTTTCCGAATCTGCCCCACTTGCATATCCCCACAATTTCAGAGACTCTATTTACCTACTGATTCAACAGAAAAATCAAGACATTTGAAAATAATCATGTTACCTAAAATAGTAGAGAAAAACGAAACTGTGTTTTCTAAGTTGGATTATGTCTAATTCCAACAGACACCAAAGCTTCTCTAAAACAATGGGATTGAGTCTAGATAATAAGCTTGTCTAAGAGCTGCATAGTCACTCCAAATGTATATCATTCTATATTTCTATTTTTAACTTTTTTTGGTTATTTTAAAGTACTTGTACCATGGAGTTTCCATTCATCAGAGTGCATCATGAATACAATGCATCTTGATCAATGTCACCCTTTTCAATAGTCTACCCCCTTCTCTCCAGACCCCTGCTCTTGCCCTCTGTTTTCTTGATCTGGTTGTGTATGCATTGGCCATTGTGATTGCATGCCTTCCTCCCACTGGTTTCTCTCTTCATTTCTGTATTTCTATGGTGCATGAAAGGTAAACGAAATATCTGTGTTTAATCTCTTAGAAGTTACATCTGTGGCTTTTTAGGGGTTGCAGGTTACGGTCTTAAGGTGTCCTGTCTCCACACTTGGTGGTACATGGCTGTAAGTCCCAGCACTTGAGAGGCAGAAGCAGGAGGATCATGAGTTCAAGGCTGTTCTGGGGGACATAGGAAGAACTTGTCTTAAAACACAAATATAAAGATACCACATTATTATGCAATGTCTCTGCAAGCAGTTAGGTAAAATGATGCATTCTGATTTGTGGTTGTATTTTTGAGATATGTTTTTAAAAGAAATTATCAAAAAGAGTAGATGTAATTTTAATATGTAAATGACTTGGAGGAAATATGATACAGGTATTATACTATTACCTGATTTATATTTATGACCCCCAAAACATTCACATATTTGCTTTGAAATACATCATTCAAATGGACCATATTAAGATTATCTGTACTATTTATGTCCAGTTTGAGTCATGTGCTTTTATGTTTCCATTTAGAGGTCTCTTTTCTTTATCTGAGATCTGTGCACTACAAACAACCCTACATGAAAGTTGACTTGTTTGCCTTCTCCATCATTCCTGTTTTCACATGGGCATTGATCAAATCTGTAGGCACATAGCATCTGGAAAATTTCACTATGCAGTCACAAGAGAATGCCCATGCAAAAAGGCTGAGGGTATCTTAGTACAATTAGGAAAATGGTTTCAATATTGTGGAACTTCTAAAAAGGTCTCAAGGACTTGTAGAGCTTTCTGAAGACTTTGAGAACTGCTTGTCTAGGTGAAATGAAAAATCTTTTGTCTTCTGATGGCTTTTCTTCTATGTTTTTATTTATTTGTTTGTTTTTTTACCAGTCCTGGGGCTTTAACTCTGGGCGTGGGCCTGGTCCTTGAGCTTCTTTTGCACAAGATTAGCACTCTACCACTTGAGCCACCACTCCTGGATTTTTCTGAGTAGTTTATTGAAGATAAGAGTTTCATGACTTTCCTACCTGGGCTGGCTTAGAACTGTTTTCCTCAGATCGCAGCCTCTTGAGTAGATAGGATTACAGGCATAAACCATCAGTGCCCAGTTCTCCTGTATGTTATATCTCACACAGGCCTTGAGTAAAAAGAGCCCAGGGCCCAAGGGCATTCAATCCCCATGACCAACAAAAAAAAAAAAAAAAGAAAAAAGAAAAGAAAGAAAGAAAAGAAAAAAGAGAAAGAAAGAATATAGAGAATAAGTTGGGCTCCAATGCACAAGCCTGTAATTCTGGCTACTCTGGAAGCTGAGATCTGAGGATGCTCTTTCAAAGCTAGTCCAGGCAGGAAAGTCCATGAGCCTCATAGCTCCAATGAAGCACCAAAATAGCTGGAAGTGGAAATGTTCTTCAGGTGGTAGATGACTAACTAGCCTTGAGCCATAAAAGCTTAGGGAGCGCACCCAAGCCCAAGTTCAAGCCCCAGGACCAACATACACACACAAAACCAGAATCTAGAGAATAATATTAGACATTTTTAAATAGCTTAATAAAATGAGTTTAGAATAAAAGCTATTATTTTGCCTTCTATGAAAAATAGTTTAAAAGATAAGACAGGTGTGCATAACCTTGAAAATCTCTAACCAGAAGCAGTAAGAAAAGAACACAGTGAATTAATTTATATTTTATGATTTATTTTACCCTCTATGACAGAGAAGTTTAAGGATTTCTGTTTAATTTCAAATTGGACTAAAATCTTAGGAGTTATACCAAGTAAACATTGCTAACCCAGTACTTTTGGCAAGAAAATATAAACTTAAATTCTCCGGAAGGGTTTGATCATGGTAAACAAAGCAGAGAATAATAGCAAAATATAAATAAATAAAGCAATCAAAACAATACTATTTCCTTCCTATTAATCAGTATCACATTTCTCTTCGCTGCCCTCTGCCAGTAATTTAAATAAATTAGAAAAAATAAGTAGGTGACAATCTGTCCTTGAAAATCTGTGTGTGAATTGCCTCTAACTTACATACCAATTTGTAATCAGAAGTATTGCTGCTTGAAAAGCCCATTTGGTATTATTTTTTGCTGTCTCTTCTATAGTTCTCCCCCATTTTTTGTTATTTTTAAAACTCAAAAACGCTAAAAAAAAAATCACAGATTTTTGTGCATATAAAGTGTTGCTGAATTCCCCTTCCATGTAGATGCCCAAACCAAATGAGTGTATACAACTGATAAAAATAAATCATGTTTGTGTTTTTTTCCATCTTTAGAGAATATGTCAAAGTAAGTGTACAAAAATAAAAATTTCCCCAAGTTTACCACATATGCTTGAATATAAAATAAGGCTTATTTTTCTTCCCAATGATTCCTCAGAAATGAGAATGTCACCTTATCTTTGAACCCTAACAAATCTGTCTTGGTTTCTGGAACATATTCTCAGTTCATTTATTTTAAACAACAATGTATTATGGGCTAAAGATACATTGAATTATCTCAAACTCATTGGGAAATGTTTCTATAAGTCACCTGATAAATTTGTCTTAAACACTTAAGTAGAAGTTTGACACTTCTTCTGGTCATATGAACTCACAGTTTAAGTACTGGTGTCATCATGAACTCAAGGAAGTACATAAGCATTGGTCCCTACAAATTGGATGGGGTTCCTCTAGAAGAGAGTAAAAGGACCTAATATCTCCATTACTGTTCATGAGGCAGGTAAAAAGTTCATAGAAAGATTCTTTAGGATATATGGATACGAATTTGGAAATTAGTATATACTTATATAATGTGCCATTTGGTCAATTTGTGTATAAATTTTAGATATTGATGTCTGAATGAATAATATTACCTGCTATTACAGTCCTAGACAACACATTGGTCTCCTGTATGGTCTCAATCCAACACTCACTGAATGCCTCTTCTCTAAGCAGTGTGCAGAGTTCTGAGTTCTACCTGTGATCCTACCATCTTCAAATCACAGCTTCCAGGAAGGCTGGGAGCTGTAGCTTAGGTAGAGCACCTGTCTCAAATGAGCCATGCCATATCATTACAAAAAAAGTCCGGAAAACATTTTAGTTGGCCTAATGCCACATGATACCAGCATTCAGAAGGTAGAGGCAGGGGAGGGGGGAAAGCAGGGGGAAAATGAAGGAGAAGAAGTGTACTCACTGCAGTACATAGGAAACTGCAACCCCTCTTTACATCACTTTGACAATAAAGAAATTTTTTTTAAGGAAAAAGAAAAGATAGAGGCAGTAGGATCATGAGTTCAAAGCCAGCCTCAGCTACACAGTAGTGATCTACAGATCTTGTCTCAAGAAAAAGTAAATAAATAAGAGGAGAAAGAGAAAGAACAAGGGAAGATCCAATGGGCCATTTGGTTGAAATGTGGAAGATATAAAATTCACCCACATTTCAATGACCAAAAGTCAGTCACTTGGACCTTACCTAACTACAGAGGTAAAACGGAGTTGGAGTATATACTGGAGTCTTTGTGGCAACATGAGACTGTCTTTTACCATCTGAAGAGCTGTTTGTCATTTGATCCCCTGACCTGTGGGATATCCTTCCACTTGGGCCTCCAAAGAAGTTGCCTCTAAACTCTAAGGTCATAGAGAAAAAAAAAAGCTAGATTTTTTTTTTTCAGAGATTTTACAATCAAGATAAATATAACAGGAAGTATGGAAACATATCATAAGGGAGCTCTCTACCAACATAGTTAAACTACAAAGAATGAATGCCTGTTTATTATGCTAAGCTCCATTTTCTAAATTTAGTCATTAACATTTTCCGCTGCGTGTGTGTGTATGTAAGTATGTATGTATGTATGTATGACCGAGGGGGGAGAGGGATGTGTGTATGTGTGTGTGCGCGCGAGCACGTGTGTGAGGCAGCCCTTGGGCTTGCACTGAGGGATGGGGCACTCACTGTCTTTGAGCTTTTATTTGCTCAAGGCTAGCTCTGCCACTTGCGCCACAACCATGTCTGCCTTTCTGGTGGCTAATTGGAGATAATAATGTCACAGATTTTCTTGTGTGGGCTGGCTTTGAACCTCTGTCCTCAGATCTCAGCTTCCCGAGTAGCTAGGATTACAGGAATGAGCCACCAGTGCCCCGTTGTTTCTTATTCTTTTAAAACACTGAGGTAGTTAATGGTATCCTCATGCAGAATTTCAGAAGTGAGAGAAGATAATGATATTGTGGTGCACAGAGTCCTCCTTCTCCTGCAAAGGAGATCTTGCATTGAACCTCAATGGTTTAAAGGTTGCATTACTCGGTGGAAATAGTGACCTCATGCTTGGGTTTTGAATGATCTGATTCAGTTGGATTCCCACCAAAACCTTCTTGAACTGTCTCCTTAGGACCTTGGCTCTCAGGAGCTGGGTTGGCCACCCACCATTTTCATCTCCACTTTGATGATGAGGAAGCTCATTCCCAAATTTGTTCATTGGTAACGAAGGCCGCACAGCTGTTGATTGGCCACTGGATGGCAAGATCCAAGAGCATCAGCTCTCTCCCTGTGTTTATATCACATGCCATGGTTGTGTTCCAAGCTGGTTATCCCTCTGCTGTGAAGCACCCCAGCTCTCTAGAAAGTCAATTTCTTCTCCTCTTGGATGGATGCCTGTGTCCCTGCCAACAGCTGTGTCAAAGCTTCTAATTACATAGAACAAAGGACTGTCTTGCTTTACCATTGATGCTTGGGTTTCAGTTCTGTATGGAATATACAGAATCATCTTTTTTTTCTCTATATATATTTTTCTGGCCTAAAAATGTGCAAATCCTCATGTGACAACCTTTTTTGCCCTCTTACCTGGTTTCCTTCTCTCTGAATGTGCTAAAAATAGGGCTGGAACAAAGTAGAGTACAGATCAAATTAAATTCTTGGGTTATGATCTATCCAGGCACTGAATGGAATGAACTAGAAAAGTATGTGAATTACTGGTTCAATGAAGGTTTTCAATGAGGAAAAATACTTTGATCTCTTAGGTCTCATATGGAAACCTGTGAATTAAAGATTATCTTGAGAAAAAAAAAGCATAGAACTTTGTGGAAATTTATGTACAGAAGTTCAGAGGACAAAAATGGAACCGAGTTGGTAGACTTGGGGATTTGCACGCAAATTTTGTGCATGCTAGTGCCAGGACTTGAATTTGGGGCTTAGGTGTTGTCCTTGATCTTTCATGCCCAGGACTAGTGGTCTTACCATTTTGACCCACAGCGCCATTCCACTCCTGATGTTTTGGAAATTCGTTCGAGATAGGCCATGGTATTAGGAGCAAGCAGGGAAGCCTGACAGATGGCCTGGGCACAGTCTTTTAACCTCAGTCCTGGATCCAGTGTAATAGGGATAAGGCTAGCTTGGTGGGATTTGTTTTTCATTAGCATTTTGTCTTCTAATAATGCCTATTTGCTTTGTAGTGCCATCCCCTCACATTCTTTCCTCTTTCTCTTTTTCTTCTTTTTAATTATTGCCACAATTCTTTACCTCTTTTCTTCCGACTTTATTGAGATATAGGTGACAATTACAAATTGTATTTATTTAATTGATCTACAATGCGATGTGACCGCTCTCCCTCCATCCCTCTCTCTCTCTCTTGTTGTAGTTGTGCTGGAACTCCGAGGGCCTCATTTGAGCCATAGCCTAGCCCTTTTGTTTGTATTTTGTTTTTGAGATAGGATCTGACTGCCTTTGCCTAGAAGCTGTTATCAGGCAGGCCTAGGTCTCCCAAATAACTGTGACTACAGATATGTACCACCATACCCTGCCTCACAGTGTGGTGTTTTGATACACATATGCTTACATATACATTCATACATACACATACACACACACACACAATAAAGCAAATTGATACATCTGCTTTCATTTTCCTAAGTACTTCTAGGCATTCTCATAATTCCTTGTAGAACCTCCCATTATTAGAAAGATAGTCTTCCATAAACAAAGACAGTATTTAGGCAGCATGAAAGGAGTATACACACCTGGTTTGAATTTGGCTCTTTCTGTTAGTTCAAGTAGAATAAAATGATCAGTCTTCTTTTGCATAAAATAAAGATAGTAATAGTTCTCCAGAAAACAAACAGAAATAGAGACCATTAAAGAATTTAATTGTATAAAATTCCTACAACTTAGTGGCTCAACAATTTCAATTTCTTTTTTTTTCTTTTTTATTTATTTATTTATTTATTTTTTATTAATTGGACATAAATTTTTTTACAAGGTGATGTGCAAAGAGGGTGAGGGTGCAGTTACATAGTAGGGCAGTGTGTACATTTCTTATGATATCTTACAACCTGTTTTTCTATCCCTTGTCTAGGTCAGGTTGACATATATGCAATATACAATGTATCAAGAACATATACAGTATTCACAGACTTGGTCTCTACTGTCTCTCCGTCTCCCTTTGTTAACAGTCATATATCAGGGAGATCATGCCCCTTTGTTTTCTGTGTTCTAGGCTTGTCTCACTCAACATTATTTGTTCGAGTTCCGACCATTTCCCTGCAAATAACAATATTTCACCATTCCTAATCGCTATGTAATATTCCATTGTGTATAGGTACCATATTTTTTGGATCCATTCGTCTGTGGAGGGGCATCTGGGTTGTTTCCATATTTTAGCTATTGTGAATTGTGCCGCGATAAACTCAACAATTTCAATTTCTACTCAAAATCATCATTTCCTCTGGGCTCCTGTTCACCTGATTGTCAAGTGTTGAAGGGTTAAATATGTTGCCTGTATGTTTATGTCCTCCACCTACTACCTGGAGCCCTAATGGAGTGCTACATTTACTCAGTGAGTCACACTCTTCCAGGAGAAGCTACCATCACTGACCGGTAATCATTAGTTTCCCCCAAGTGTCTGGGGATCCTCATCAGGTTGAGTGACATCAAGAATTCTGATAAGCAGGGGTGTCTGTGCTAGGCCAGCTGGAGTCTCATGGAATCTTCTAGCACTGTATATTTCTCTGCTGGGCTTCTGTTACTGTTTGCTTGTTGTTGTTTTGTTCCATTTCCTGAGCAACTGGAAGAGGAAGCCATACACCAACTTATTGTAAAGACAGTAACTAATTTGAGCCAATAGCTCTCCTAAGATGAGGATCCTATTACCTTCCTTATCCCCCTGGGATCATTCAGGCTACCACCAGAAGAGTGTCCTGTTACCAGAATGGGTGCTAGAAACTGACTAGATGATTCTGTCTGTGTGCATACATTACTAGACCAGACACCACAAAACACTTCCTTTCCATACTTCCCACTGACCTAATGATCCTCTCTAATCTGGTGTTTTTCTTCAAATTTATGTGATAAAACTCTGATACATTCCCCCTGCCCCCACACTCCTCTTCCCAGAAAATCTAGATTCGTAGAAGGATCGCTTGCCAGTGGATATGGGTGATGATGTAGACCCTTCATAAATGAGACTAAGGATCCTCATGGAAGAGGCCTCACAAAGCTACCTCCTCCTTTCTACCATGTGAGGACAGAACTGGACGTCAGCTATGGTAGTATTGGTTCTAAGAGGTGACGTGTGTGTGTGTGTGTGTGTGTGTGTGTGTGTGTGTATGTGTGTGTGTGTGTGTTTCCAGTCCTGGGGCTTGAACTCAGGGCCTGGGAACTGTCCCTGAGCTGATTTTGCTCAAGGCTAGCACTCTACTAGAGTGCTACTTCTGGCCTTTTCTGTTTATTTGGTACTGACGAATCGAACCCAGGGCTTCATGCATGCTAGGAAAGCACTCTACCACTAAGTCACACTCCCAGACCCAGACTGTGATTTTAAGCATGGTTTGTGGCCATAAGTTGTATTAGAGCTACCATACAAAATATCCC
The DNA here is from genome assembly GCF_023159225.1 of Perognathus longimembris pacificus. Lineage (NCBI taxonomy): Eukaryota > Metazoa > Chordata > Mammalia > Rodentia > Heteromyidae > Perognathus > Perognathus longimembris. The sequence continues at coordinate 14,803,776 of NC_063178.1, forward strand.
AGAATGGGGTGCCACACAACAAAAAGTCATTGTCTTTCTTAAAGTCTAAAAATTGAAAATGAAGAAATAACAAGAGCCGGTCATTTCTGAGAGCTGTGAAGGAGGGATATGCTTCAGACCTTTTTCCTTGGGTTATAGATGGCTATTTCTGCCACATTTTCCTAGGCTTTTCCTTATATGTAGTCTGCTCTAGCCAACCTTCTTGTTTAGTAAGGATGCCATTTTTGCATTATGGACCACCTAATGACCTCATTTTAACTTGTTTGTATTTGTTTTGTGATTTGGCTCACAGTTCCAGAGGGTTCAGCTCATGGTCATTTGACTCCATGTGTGTGGGAAGAAGCATGTGTTAGAGGAAAGATATTCACCCCAGGGCAGACAGGAAACAAAGTACAAGAGGAAGAGACCAGGGACCAGACATTCCCAAGACCCACATAACCTACTTCAGCAAGGTCCTTCCTTTCAAAGTTTGCAAATTTTGCAAAGTTTCCCCAAATGGTGCTGCCAGCTGGGTACCAAAGGCCCCAACACATGGCCCCAGGAAAGAATTTCATGTTCAAACTATTACACTTTATAAGGACTCATTTATAAGGACTTATTTGGAGAAACCAAATAAGGTTGCATTCTAGGGTACAATTCAATTGTAGGATACAATTCAACCTATAGACATCTTTTCAGTTAGAGGATGGGCTATAGACTCAGGGTATTTTTCCTCACTCTTTATAAAATACAACTTTCCACTGAAGACAAAGGATACACTGAAATGTTTGGAAAGGTTTAATGTAAAATCGGATTCTGGGATTGGAGATGTAGCTCAGTGGTAGAGCCATGCCAAGCATGGAAAATTCCTACGATTGATCTCCAGCACTGCCCCTCCCCCACCCATATTCTACCATTCTTTTTAAAACAATTTTTATTAGCATCAATTAGTTGTATAAGCGATCTTATTTTCACATCTTATTTTCATATGCACATAATGTACCTGGGAAAAGATTCACCCTCTCTGTCACTCTCCCTCATCCATAAACCAATCTCAACAAGCTTCTTTGTTCTATTTTCACACATGAGCATAAATTATACCCACCATTTTCATCCTCTACCCTCATAACCCTCATGACATTCAACCATTTATTTAGCTATGTGTCCTTCAGCCAGTCCCTGAATTGATTGCATATTCTATTTTTATTATAATAAATATTTATGTAAGCTACATTGCCAAGGACTTTTCTAAGCATTTTATGATATTATCTCACTTAATATGTGTAGCAGCTACAAGAAGTATATCCTAGTCATATCCTAGTTTCCATGGAGATTGGGAACTGTAAGTAACTTACCCCAAGCCATACAAGCAAAAGAAATGAACAAGCAGGATTTGAACTCACATTTCATTAACAGTATTTCATTTTACTCTGTGTGCTCCAGCAATTTTCTATAATTTGTAAAATAATAGCCATTTGGTAAAGCTTCCTGTATGATTCAGGAAATGTGAATCTCAGGGCTCTATATGTGGTAGAACACTTGCCTTGCATGATTGAAACTTTGGGTTGAGGGCTGGGGATATAACCTAGTGGCAAGAGTGCCTGCCTCGGATACACGAGGCCCTAGGTTCGATTCCCCAGCACCACATATACAGAAAACGGCCAGAAGCGGCACTGTGAGGCAGAGTGCTAGCCTTGAGCGGGAAGAAGCCAGGGACAGTGCTCAGGCCCTGAGTCCAAGGCCCAGGACTGGCCAAAAAACAAACAAACAAAAAAAAACAAAACTTTGGGTTGAAAAAAAACCACTTTCTTCTCCCTTTAGTTTTCTTTGGCCAGTCCTGGGTCTTGAGCTCCGGGCCTGAGCACTGTCCCTGGCTTCTTTTGCTCAAGGCTAGCACTCTACCACTTGAGCCACAACGCCACTTCTGGCTTTTTTTTCTATATATGTCAAGCACTCTACCACTAGGCCATATTCCCAGACCTAGTTTTCATTTTGAGAGAGGATTCTTGACATGTTAGCTAAAGGATAGGAAATTCCATGCCATTTAGAGGGCTACATGGAAGGAACAAAGACTAAATAATTACACAATAAGAACCCAAAGAAAAAGAAAAAAACACACACACAGCAGAATTAGGCCATGGTATTGATTTTAGAGTTTCAGTGATTTCACTCTTGTTTTCTTTGAATGAGAAACTACTATTGAGCTAGTAATTCTAAAGTTTTGCTTCTGTTTTTTTCCTCTCAAGTATTAGTAGTTCATTTGTAATAGAACCACCTTGAACTTGCCTTAGTTTTTCCTTACCAGATAGGTCTAAGGCAGTAGTATAGAAGTGTGAATCATTTGCATGTTTTGCTTCTGACCCTGGTATTTTTGCTAGAATTTAACATTGTTATTCTGTTGTTTCTTGGCTCAGTATTTAAGTTTTGTTGGAAATTTGAACCCTCTGACTACTTTTTGTTGGAAATTTGAACCCTCTGACTACTCTGGGAAGCAAGAGCAGCTGGAACACTGAAAATTGGTGTCAATTACTATGTCTGATAGTTTATCTTGAACAGGGTGTTTACAGCGACCAAGAGAGTCTCAATTTAGCAAGATTACAGCATATAGTGTTAAAAGAAGGTTACAACTAGAGGAAGAACATGGAGAATTTTCTTTTCTGTTAGCCCCCTACTGACTTTACAATGTCATTGGCTCTGAATTGAAGAGCCTAAGTTTCCTTTTCCGTGAACAGATCAACAAAATGCACTCCTTATTCATTCAGGTTACTACATCTATAGCTCTTTGAACAAGCCATGGCATTCAGTGCAAGGGAGAAGATGAATATTATTGGCAGTCTGTATCCTTACCATGCTTGGTTTTGAAGAAGAAAGCCAGATGTAACAAGTACAGTGAGCATGGCACTCTAGGATTTCAAAAAGAGCAGTAAATAATACATAAGTGGAACATCATCAGGCTGTGTAGAAAGGGTGGAATTGTAGCTGAGCTGAGGGAGAGAACGGTAAGATTTAAGAAGTTGTGATGATAGAGGACATCTTTTCAGAATAAAGCAAAGAAAATACATGAACCAGTGTATGGATGTAAGGAAATTCAAGAGTCAAAGATTCCTTTGAGATACAACGCAGTGTACACCATGGGGGGAAAGGTAGACGGCAAACAGGAGTAGATCTGAGTTTAAAACTACCTTAAACAGGGTACTCATGGCTTACTCATGTCATTCTATATATTCACCAGGCTGAAATCTGAGGATCATGATGCAAATCCAGCCTGGGCAAGAAAGTCCATGAGACTCTTATCTCCAATTAACCATGAAAAATCTAGAAGAGGATCTGTGGCACAAGGGGTAGAACACCAGCCTTGAGCTAGAAAGCTCAAGGGCAGCACTCAGGCCCTGGGTTCAAGCTCCAGGACTGGGACCAAAAAAAATGTACCTCAAGTGTTATTTTGTGTATGATAACATTTATTCTTTGACTAAGTGAACGTTGCCAACCAGGGAGTATGAAACAATCTGAAGCTATACTTGAAGCAGCTTAATCTGTGACGTTCATTTTGCTGGATTAAAGATTCAGGAATATCAAAATAAGAGGACTAGTTGCAATACACAGGCAAGAAACAGCTTGTAATAAGGAGGTGAAAGTAGGACTGGAAATAAAAATCTCTACAATGCAAAGTCAGTAGGACTGGGTGACTCCATGAACTGATAGAAGAACTGGGTGATAAAAGTAGTGGTGGTATTCACAATGAGTAGATATTAATTAGTAGTAGGACAGAAACCTATCTATTGGGAAATGCATGCATCATTTCTCATGTGCAGGATTTCTCAGAGCCTGTATTTTTGTTTTTTTCCTGTTTTGTTTTGTTTTGGTGGTGGTGGTGGAACTCAGGGTTTGGCCACTGTCCCTGAGCATCTTTGTTCAAGGCTGGCACTCACTCTGTTAATTTGAGCCACAGTGCCACTTCCAGTTTTCTGGTGGTTAACCTGAGATAAGAGTCTCACAAACCTTCCTGCCCAGGTTGGCTTTGAACTATAATCCTTGGATCTCAGCCTCTTGAGTAGCTAGGATTACAGGTGTGCCTAGTGAAGCCTATGTGGATATGCACTCTGAAACTCCAGTAGATGAATGACTCCTTGCTCAATTTCACTTGTCCACAGAAATGTCTTTTTTATGTTTTTGTTTTTTTTTTTTTGGCCAGTCCTGGGCCTTGGACTCAGGGCCTGAGCACTGTCCCTGGCTTCTTCCCGCTCAAGGCTAGCACTCTGCCACTTGAGCCACAGCGCCGCTTCTGGCCGTTTTCTGTATATGTGGTGCTGGGGAATCGAACCTAGGGCCTCGTGTATCCGAGGCAGGCACTCTTGCCACTAGGCTATATCCCCAGCCCAGAAATGTCTTTTTTAAATAGTATTTTTAAAGGATTCTTGGATTTTCAGGGGCAGTTACAATATATGTTATAGTACATTAGAGAATGATGGTATCTTTTTTATCATTTTAATGGATTTCATTATTCTGTTTTCATGTATGTATTCTATTTTCATGTATACTTAATGAGATCCACAACATAAAAAGCAGCCAATTGGATTATCTCCTTATTAATAATTCAATTTAAGCAAAGCACTAAGCATCACAGTTCAAAGCCAGCCCAGCCAGCCCACTAGGAAACTGGAAGTGGTGCTGTGGCTCATAGTGGTAGAGTGCTACCTTTGAGTGGAAGAGCTCAGGGACAGCACCCAGCCCCTGAGTTCAAGCCCCTTGCCCCCCCCCACAAATAGTCGTTAGAAGAAATTTAGAATTATGGTAAGATAGCATTTGTAGACCACAGACACACAGAAGCTCCCAACACCCTGTGGTTTACTTCAAACTCTGTTCATGCACATTGCAGACATGGGTACAGGGTTTCTTTATTAGATGTATCAGTAGTTTGCCATGTGGATTTAGTACTGTTCCAGTCAAGTGTTCCTGGGATAGCAGGCCTCTATCTGCCTGCTGCAACATGGGGCTCCTATTTTGGTCTGCAATTCAGCATTTTAACAGCTAAGTAAATCAAGGCGTTGAGGAGAGACAGGTGACTTATCTCCACCATTCCTTCCCACACCCCTTCCTTTATCCCATGTTTCCATTTCATACCTTGAAAAAGGTTTTATAGCCTCCACTTGTTCCTATCCCAGTACGAAGGCTTTTCAGTATACACTATAATAAAGTAAAACATTAAGCAGAATGATTGCAGCACATTGAAAGCAATAAAGTAGCTAGCATGCCCTTCATTGATCTTCATAGTCACAGGGTTTATCAGGGTTGACTTTACAAATAGATGGACTCTTTACCTGGTGTCATTTCTGTGTTTCTGCTCCCCCCCAAATCAAACAAACTCCCTGGTACACCAGCAGCAAGCTAGCTGCTTTTGCTGAGTACTCATCTCATTATCTGTCTGTCTGTCTGTCTGTCTCTGTCTCTTTCTCCCTCTCCTCTGTCCCCCTCACTTCTTCCCTTCTCTGTCCTTTCCCTCTCCCTCCCTCACTACTTGTACTGGGTTTTGAGATCAGGGCATTGTGCTTATTAAGCAGGTGCTCTACCCGATCCACACATCCAGCTCACCTTTTTATTTTTCCCCCCTTTGGTTCCAGTCCTAGGGCTTGAACGCAAGGCCTAAGCCCTGTCCCTGATTTTCTGTGCTCAAAGCTAGTGCTCTCCCATGTGAGCCACAGTTCTCCTTCTGGCTTTTTGGTGATTAATTGGAAATTAGAATCTAAAGGACTTTCCTGCCCTGGCTGGCTTTGAACCATGACCCTCAGATCTCAGACTGGTGAGTAGTTAGGATTGCAGCCACTAGTGCTCAGCTTAGCTCAGTTTTTTGGTGGTTATTTAGAGATTGATTTTTTGGGGGGCTTTCCTGTCCGAGATGACTTCAAACTAGGTCTTAGGCTCTTGAATAGCTAGGATTACAAGCGTGAACCATTGATGCCTCGCTGACAAATTTTTCATGTTGATTTTCTGTTGTGCCATTCTTTTTTTTTTTCCTACATAGAACGTTAGGAAAATACAGATTGTACATCCCTATTTTTTTTTTTTTTTGTGGCCAGTCCTGGGCCTTGGACTCAGGGCCTGAGCACTGTCCCTGGCTTCCTTTTGCTCAAGGCTAGCACTCTACCACTTGAGCCACAGCGCCACTTCTGGCCGTTTTCTGTATATGTGGTGCTGGGGAATCGAACCCAGGGCCTCATGTATACAAGGCAAGCTCTCTCGCCACTAGGCCATATCCCCAGCCCTGTACATCCCTATTTTGAAAGTGCGAAAACCTAAACTTTTTAGAGACGGCATCATACGACAAGTGGAAAAATCCCATATCTGATACCCCTGATGGGTCATACTAAAAAAACTTCCTCAAGTGACGTCAGGCACTGTGTACAAGCTGTATACAAAACATGAATGGGTTTGTGTTCAATATAGTCCTAATTCCAAAATCCTAAGTACCTCCACTTTCAAAATCTGAAACATTTTGGATCCCCAGCACCTCCAATAAGTTATGCTCATCCTATAGTTTATATAATGTTTTATGCATTATTTTCCTATCGTATTCATTTTCCTCCAGGGTAGTATGCAATGTCACAAGCTCAGGGTTCTTTATTTTTGTGGTCCCAGGAATTAAACTTAGGGACTCATGTATACTGATCAAACACTGTGTAGGCTATGTCCACAGCCTACTGTGTGTGTGTGTGTGTGTGTGTGTGTGTGTGTGTGTGTGTGTTGTACTTTTGCCAAGGTGACCTTGAGTTGTGATCCTCCTGCATCTGCCTCCAGAGTACTTTGGATCCATGCATGCATCAGCACAGAATGGGGATCTAATCCAATGGGAAGTTATAACATGATGTGACAGGTGCTCTCATAGGGGAAGGATTCAACCTCCTAGCATCTAAGAGTACAATTAAATAGTGGAGAGTTTTGAAAATTGTGCAGAGAAATGATATGAATGGCTTTCAAGGATCCCTTGTGAAGAAGTGCATTTACTATCACAATGGTCTTCAGCTCTTTTCATCATAACCCTTTTTAAGGACCTAGAAAATGTTCTTATTAACCCCTGTGGCATTTAATACCATAGATATATTTATACTTATTGTATTTCTATTTTTGAGCTGTATCTAGAATTTATATTTAATACATTTAAAAGTTAGACAAGTATTTGCCACCTGAGGAGTGAATTTTTCCCCTCTGTTAAAACACATATATCAAAACATTTAATATCAACCATAGGACCAAGTTTTGAAGGAAATGCATTTGATACTTCCTTTTAGTATTTGCTCTTTAAGTAGCAGAGCTTTGTAATATTTTTTAAAAAAAGAAAACCATAACCATGGCTTACACCTATAATCCTAGCTACTCAGGATGCTGAGATCTGAGGACTGAGGTTCAAAGCCAGCCTGAGCTGGAAAGTCCGAGAGACTCTTATCTCCCTATAACTGGAAGTGACACTGTAGCTCAAGTGGTAGAGCGACAGCCTTGATCTGAAGAGCTCAGGGACAATGCCCATGCCCAGCGTTCAAGCCCCATGACTGACCAAAAGCAAAGAAAACCATGATTTTCTTTCATTGGAGGATAAAGAAATAATCTTGATGGTTCATTAAAATGTGATTCGTGCTCACCGAAGTGGAAAGTCACTATCAAAGTCACAGAGTTCACACAGAAATATCCACCAATATGTGACAGGGCACATGATTTGCAAAAGGAGCATTACATTTGCATGAGAGGATCTTGTATTTTTAGGAAATCCAGTGAATGCAATGTTAAGCAGGAGTTCTTGCTGATATATTGGGAAGGTGACTGGTAAGAAAGTATTGCCGAAGATACTGATTTAGAAATAGTCATTATTTTAATGGTATTTAAATTATTAAATGAGTGCAGATGAAATTTCTTAGAAGATTTAGCAATAAGTGATAAGCATGCATGTTTACAGATTCATGAAGATAAGTAAACTGCTAGGCTCTGGTGATTCTATACCTGTAATCTTAGTGACTCAGGAGAATCACATCTAAGGATCCTGGTTCAGTCAACCTGAGCATAGAAATCTGAGAGACTCTCTTCAATTAACCAGCTGAGAGTGGTAGTGTGGTTCAAGTGGGAGAGTGTCAGTCTTGATCAAAAAAGTTACACAAGAAGCCAGGTGCTAGTGGCTCATGTCTGTAATCCTAGCTAATCAAGAGGCTGAGATCTGAGCCTCACAGTTCAGTCAGCCAGGGGCAGAAAACTCTGTGAGACTCCTAGCTCTAACTAACCACCAAAAAGCCAGGAGTGGAGCTTGGCTCAAGTGGTAGAGTACTAGCCTTGAGCAAAATACCTCAGTGACAGTGCCTAGGCCCTGAGTTCAAGCCCCAGGCCTGGCAGATTAAAAAAAAAACAAACCTATAAGAGCTAAAGGCTCTGAATTTAAGCTACTATTTAGTACTAGTGCACATGGGTGCATGTGTAAGCACCTTCAGAGACTAATGTGGATTACATGTTGCAGTGCTAGCAATTAATTCAGTTTGGAATCACCTACATCAACACAGGTGAATATCAATGACTCTCTCTTGAGAGATAAATAGTGCAGTGGTTTGGGGAATGTTACTGAAGTTTTAAATAATGGAACTGAACCCAAGGGCAAATTATGTATCACTCAACACTTTCTACTTGCTTATCTTTTAGGAATTTTAAGAAGGTTAAAGCACTAAGATTTGTTAAATGGTTTAACTCTCTATACTCCGTTCATCTTCTGGCAGCTCCAAAGGGATAAAATGTTAACCGTCTGATGATAAGAACTTGACCAAACAAGTGGAGGCTTTAAATTCTGCTCTTTTAGCAGAAGTTCGTTTCACCATTACTGGGAATTGATCTCTAGGGCTGGGCACTATTTCTTAGCTTTTTTGCTCAAGGCTGGTGCTCTACTACTCCTAAGTTTTGGTGACTAATTGTAGGTAAGCATTTCACAAACTTTCCTGTCTGGGCTGGATTTGAACTAGGATCATATCTCGGCCTTCAGAATAGCTAGGATTACAGGCCTGAGCCAATGGCACCTTGTTAGGTTCTTTTCATTAGTCAAACAGACTTGAGTCTTACTGTTGTGCAGAGCAATGCGGCATGGTCTATAACCTGATGGTCCATGAAGGGGTTCAGTGACGGTGACTTTTATTTCAATTAGATCTTGTGTTCTTTACACCAAGGATAGCATGTGTAGTGAGACAAAAACAAGAGATTTCTTAGTTTTAGGGACATGCACATGCTTGAGTTGAATACCATTTGTCTTTTATAACCAGCCCAGTCTTCTGATTGCCAATTCTTTTTCTTCACCTAGTTAATGTAATCTTCACATTTTTGAAAGAATAATGTAAACTACCACTTTCATATTCTCTCTCTCAGAGGAAACATCCTTCCTCCCAATCTGTCTTGCTTACAGACTGCTGAACTCTATTTACTGGCTAACACACATTATTCTCCAATCTTCTTTTTCATTCATTCCAAATACAAATGTTGAGCTGTAATCTTCTTATCCTTTGCAATGCTTATTCCCTTTGGTTGTCCCTTAAATTCTCTCCTGTTGCCTACCGTCAGCTACCTGGTACTATTAGAGGATATAGATACAGGTCATGGTCTAAATATGTAATGAATCCCTTTTGTACTAACTTCAAGGTAAGCACTCCATACACAAGTTCTTCTAGTTCTCTCCTATGTTTCCATTTCATTCTTTTCTTGATATTGCTAGAAATTAATTTTGTGAAATTTATTCAACATGTACTATATCTTTATACCAAAGCAACGGATGTTTGAGCCATACTGAGACTTCTCTTACTGCTGCTACATACTTTGCCATAGTAGACATATATAATGGTGGCTCTAGAGCATAAATGGATAGCAAATGAATTTCATCTGCCATTTCAGCATACAATGTACAAATAACAAAGAGATATTTGATGAGTAGGTTTACATGATTTATACACAGAGTTTGTTCCTTAGCAAGCAGCTTCTTGCTTCCAAGGAGGCATAGATTATGACCATGATGAACTACCTCTTTAAAGCTACTTTCTCATTTTCACAGGGTATGTATTTTGTCTTACTTGTTTTTGTTTGGTAAAATATAGGCAACACAGAATTAACCACATTGATCAATATGAAAGGTTCAGTCTTGAGGGCATTGGTACATGTAAGGCAGTGGGTATGCCCCCCTTACCACTGCCCAACCATACTGTAGCAGAGGTAGCATTCTCTTCTTTCAGGCCAAATACTATCCTGTTGTATGTTTCTGTCACACTTGCATTCATCTATCTATAGACGCTTGGGGTAGTTTCTACATTTTGAGTATTATTGTGACTACTATGATAGTGTGTACCCCTGGGACCTTTTGAAAGAAACGCTATTAGTAATAATTAGACAACTTATGCTCTGGGGTTGGAGGCAGAGCACTAACCAATGAGCAAAATGAAAAAATTTCCTTTAGATCATACGCCGTCATTTGGTTCTTGCTACATTTCAGTATCACATGCTTCAATGCTGCTAGTCAGAATTTTCAGTTTAGATATGTAATAGCTCTTCCTGGCAGACTGGTGATCTCTTACAACTATTTTTTTAGTGGAAAGAGAATGTTAGAACACATTTGAAGAAACAAATATTTTAGAAATCATCTCTTTAGTATAATGTATTTATTCTTAACATGGCTAATTGGTGTAGATAATTACCAACCTGGACTACAAATACAATTTGCTAAACTAGAAAATTATTTTTCAAGTATTTTGACCCCAAGGGAAATCATCTTACCAATCTGTTATTTTATTGGTTTTATGAAGATTTTATTTTAAATAAATACAAGTGCCCTATGCTATGCAGGCATTTGTGTTTGAGAATAAGTATTTACTAATAGTTGGTTGTAAATGAATTTATATCTTCCTGCACGATAGCAGTTGAGTTCCCAGGCGGAAACTTGGTAAATCAAATATTAGTTAAATTTAGAACAATGTTAAACATTTATTCTAATTTATTTTCATGTTCCACTATTAATTTGCATATTGGGAATTTCTACTTGTGTTGATTATATAAACTCCACAGGGATCAATGTTTTTATCATTTTATTATTTTAATCATTATTATTGTCATATTTGTATTTTATCATTTTATCATTTTTATTATTTATGGTTCTCAAGCTTCACATAAAGCTAGTCGCAAACATCAAAAATCATCTTCTGGCCTAATGTATTAAACTTTTGTTTTTACATTTACAGTCCTTTTATATTAGCATTAATTGTACCATGAAGTTTCACTATGGTATTTCTGTACATACACGTATTGTACTTTGATCAAATTTACTACTCTATTATAATTTTTTTTACCACTCTATTATAATTTTTTTTTACCATCTTCTGACCCCATCTTTCAGTAGTGAGTTCTCAGTTTGGGTAAACATTAAGTTCTGCAGAAATGGTTTCTCCAATTCTTTACACGATTGATACATGCAGTTTGGATGTTTAAGGAAATGGGTTTTTCATTTAGATTTGTAGGAAAACTTCAGAATAATTTACCTTGTTTTTCCCATAGAGCTTCTAAGGTATACAAGTGTGGAGGCTGAGTTCAGTGATTGTTCTCCGGCACATCCTAACAAGGCCACTGAAACCCTCTGCTAAACCAACCTCATGGCGCTACTTTTCTATACTGGTGTCCCTTATTTGGTTAAGCTTGATTCTGTGCATCTGTAAAGGTGCTGGGATTGTGTTTTGAACTTTGGAATGATTCTATTGTAGTAGACAGATCACTGGAATAAACCCCTTTCCTTTATAGCTTTATTATTTTGTAGTCCTTTCTTTCTTTCTTTACCAGGTCCTTGAAATCCTGGTCCATGGTTTACCTTGAACCTATGGAAACACAGCCTGTGTTTTCAGATGATGCATCCATTAGCATTTTTATAAAGCCTTTCTATCTTGGGGGGCTTTTTTTACTTCTACCCAAGTCTGTAACTCCTCAGACAGCATGACTGAACAATTCCAATGGCAGCTATCTGTTAAGCAAGTTTAACCATTCTTTACTTCCATATGCCCTAGGATGGTTTTCATATCCTTTCTTCTCCAAATGGCTTATTTTCTCTTTAATTTTTACTTATTTTTAGTATCTCCTTGCACTTTTTTAAAAGTGAGAAGTAGCCCACTTACAATGTCACATTCTATTTTTCACTTCTTTAATTTGTTGACCTCACCTCAGCTTCCACTGAGAAATTAGAAGTTCACACATGATCACAATTTGGGTTAGAAAATAAGCATCATTTCTCCTTCTGTAAGGGTCTTGTCTGTTCCTTATTTTCCAGTACTTTCTGCATCATTCTCATCTCCTGTGTACCCACCCCCCACTCACATTTACAGATCTTTCCATTAGCATGACATACTATGGACTTACCTATCCTAAGAGTCTGCAAACTTTATGCCACATCTTCTAGCTACATGCAGTAGCTAGAAATATCTCTATTCCCCTCCCAAGCCAGTCTTTCCACAACCGAGATGGTCCCCACGTGACCTCTTCCCTCTTTATGACCAGACTTGAGCCCAACCACTCCAACCAATGACTCCCAACAAGGTCAATGACCGTCACTGTGTTGTCAGGTAAGTCATGAGCTCTGCCTTATCTTAAGCTGTTAAGCTGTCAGCAACATTGAAAATAGTCCATTACTCCCCCCAGCTTGCCATGTTCTCTGCTCTTGACTTCTGTGACATGATGTTCTTTGGCTATCCTTTGCCAGATGGTTTTTGTTTCGTTTTGACAGAGAGGAATCCACTTCTTGTACTCTCTCAAAGTTGGAATTCTGCAGCCCTTGGAACTTGGGCCCTTTATATATCTCCTCACTTTTGATTTTCAATTATTTGGGTCCAACTGCCTGTAGGTGGCCTCTGTTTTATATAATGACCTCCAAGTGAACTTGACCATATCAGAGCATTCATTTCCTCACTTCTGACTCTCAACATGTTCTTCTTCCAGGTTTCTCAGTAGTAGCATTAACATCAATACCTCCTACTGCTTTATCTGAGACATACTCAGAATTAGCACTCCAGGAGTAATCTTAGGTGCTACTGTTCTCAACTAATCTTGATCCTTTCAAAATGCTAAAGAAGTAAAATTGGAGAAAATGGATAGCATGGTAGAAATGGAAGGGGGAGGAGAGGAGATAGATTTTCAAACTTTCACAACTGCTTGCTGAATGTACATACACTTTGTACAGAGCAATGAAAAGTAGTAGATATCAAATGCCAACTGAGTAACATACATTAAGTACTGAAGGTAACATACATATTCAATGCTGGAGATGGAGGAGCAGATTCTATTCTACTGAAATGAAGATAATAGCATAATTTACTGCTGTCCATCCAAATAGCAACAACCTCCCAGTTAACTGTACTTAAAAGCAACAGTTCAAAGAATAATTTACTTTGGGAGAGTTTACAGATATTTTGATTCTTACCTCCTTATTTTACATTTAGGCAAACTGAGACTCAGGAAGGAATGCTGACTTTCTGAGGTGGAGAGTTACTCATAATAAACCAAGTCCAATCAGGTTTGCATGATTTGGGCCAGCAGTTATTATAAACGTCCTACATCCAGGGAAGGTCTCTCTAGTTATTAAAAAGAAGAAATTTAGGGTTTGACATGGTGGGACATGCTGGTAATGCCACACTGATAAACACTCTTATATTGTTAGTGATACCTTATCTCAAAAACACAACACAAAAGGAAAGACTGGAGCGTGGCTGTACTGCTGAGAGCTAGTGCTGATGCCTAGCAATCTCAAGGCCATGAGTTCAATCCTCAGTACCATGTCTAAATCAACAAGCCATAAATAAATTTAATAGTTGATACAATCTCTTTATCGCCCTTCTGTTCTCTACTAAAATGTATTTAATCACATGGAGACTTATTTATGTACTCCTCACTGACAAATCACGTGCTTTTGAGGTGGAGAGTCCTGGTTTTATTCATTTTGTATATACCCAAAAACTTTAAAACACACTCAATATTATTTTCCTCATCATGTTACAAATCACAGTGATGTTTCAGCAATGACACATCAAGTTCCACACATATTAGGGATCAGATGCTAAGGTGTTACACAGAATTGGAACATTTGCCCAAGTTTGTTTTCAGGAGGCATCAAAATTAAGAAATAACACATGATAAAAGTGACTGCCTCATTGTCAAACTTTATTGAAGTATTTTCCTGGCAGATTGAAAGTTCACTCTTGCTCATAACTATCATTTTCCCCCAAAAAGGAAGCCATTATCCAGCTGCCACTGATCTTCGCTGAATTGCCGATGGTTAAGTCTTTGGATTTTCCACTTCCTCTAGAGCACTAGTTAGCCAAAGCCTAAAAGCGGAACAGAAATTATGGGGTTGTGGACCTGCAATTATGGGTTAGAGTCTTTACCATATGCAACCATCTGGCTTGGGCACTGCCATCAATTTTTTTTTTTCATTTGCAAAGTAGGTACCATACTTAATGTGCCTGCCAAGAGTATTTGACTTTCTGACACAGAATGGACCTTGAAAGTTTTATTTTATAGTTGGAGCAATAAATGTCTAGATAGGAAGATGTGTATAGTTGTGCAATGTACTAAGGATGTTTTAGGAATTATAAATTCCTATACCAAATACCATGCACTTGTCATCCAACATCAGGACATGCCCATGTATTTGTTTTCTGCTTAACTGCTTTGAGATTACCTCCACCTAAAGGGAAAGGTCTTGTCTCACCTAGAAGTGCCATTTCTCTACTTGGCTCCCTGCAACACTCATTCCTACTACATCTGGTCTTTCATTTGTGTGCGCCTAACATGTTTAGATCTCTCCACTTTCTTTCTAGGGTTTGGATTCAGGGTCTGACTCTTGTTAGATACGTTCTTTATCCCTGGAGCCTTACCTATGACACTCTGTACATTAAGTTGGTTTTTCAGATAGCGTTCACATTTTGCCCAGACAGCCTTAGACCAGGACCCGCCTCCCGCTAGTGCCACAGGCTGGTATTATATGGATGTTTTAGACAGCAGTATTTCTTTTACATTAATATGAACTGATGAATGTAAAGTCAACAGGATGGAATATCATCAAAATAACTTCAAAATCTTATAGAAGTCAATAGATTTACTATAGCCTTTAAAAAATCATTGCCACTATCCAACACATGAAAATAACACATTATGCTTTCTCCTTGGCTCACTGGAATTACATTTAAATTCAGAATCACCCAGTGCTAGTTTACATTCACTTCAAGACAGCCACACTGAAAATAGCCTTAATGACGCATGCAAAGCGTTTTCCTAGGAACAGACTTTGGACTTATTAGTGTCTGAAGCCATTAGTCAATACTCATCTGGTTCACTGGTGTGTTGGTAAGTGAAGCCAGAAATGTGTCCCTTCCCCTATCAGTCACACAGAGAATTAACATAAGTTGCTTTAAATAGCTGTAGTGGAGAGAAGATTGACCTTACAATTCTTGTTGCTTGTTTAAAAACACAAGTTTTTCCCCCCAGCCTTTGATTGTAAAACAGCAATTAAAACGACACCTAATTTGTTGATGTTTGACTTGAGTTTTCCATCTGTCAGGACCAGGGTCAGATGTAACAGGGCAATGTCCTGGATCTGGGGCTGGGAGCCCCAAGTGCAATCTCCCTGCTGTGCTGTTCTCTATGACCTTGAATGAGATATGAAATTGCTGGCCTTCCTTCCTTCCTTCCTTCCTTCCTTCCTTCCTTCCTTCCTTCCTTCCTTCCTTCCTTCCTTCCTTCCTTGCTTCCTTCCTCCCTCCCTCCCTCCCTCCCTCCCTCCCTCCCTCCCTCCCTCCCTCCCTCCCTCTCTCCCTCCCCTCCCCTCCCCTCCCTTCCTCCCTTCCTTCTTTTTTAATGAGGTTGGATTCTCTGGTGAAGGGCTCCTTATCTCTAATAGTCAAGATGTTGAAATATGTTTTGAGATAGTTCACTGAAATTGCTCACATAGAAAGGGGGCCTTTTAAAAAGATATAATTGATACATTTTGGTAGGAAGGCATTTTCATGGCGGGGTGAGGTAAACCCCTGCAAATCTGAACATGACCACAGCTGGCAAGATGTGACTACATTAGAATAGAGGGACACCTGCATGCTCTTTAGCTCATGTACAAGACAATGAAGGGTGACTCTCGGAGACCACAGATTCTGGTTCTGTATTTTTACCTCTGGTGGCAAGGCAGGTGTTTAGTTAGGCTCATGGAGTCATATGCCAGTGATCAATCAGTGTGAACTACTAAGCTGTACAAAAGTTGGGATGCCGACTTACCAACTTACCTGGGTGTTGTGCTCTGCTCCTACATTCAGTTGGGTCCCATCAATGGTGGTGCCATATTTTAATCCACAGATGACTCCTTTGAAAAGTTCTTCTTTCCACCAGCAGGGGCAGAATATGAATACAAACCCAGCCGCTTGGAAGCTTCAGGTAAAGCTTTGCTTTAAACAGGGAAAGAGGCAGCAGGCAGAGAGCAATCATGCTGAAAGCAAAGGCCACATTCTTAAGAAGGGAAAATAACCATAGGTTCCTGATTAAATGGCAATCAGATTCTTGTATGATGGAGACCACCAGGGCAACAATCTTCTTTGCAGAAAACCTGATGAAGCATGCTATTAATAGTGACTTTTACACAACTGTGAGTGGCTCCCATTTGTGATAAGATGCCATTACTGTTACCAATAATTATTAGTACAGATTGACTAAAGATGTCATCTGGGGAAGAAACAAACCAGCTTAGCATTGACACGAAAAGAAGAAAGTTCTATAGTAGATCAGCGCAGAGCATTTCTGAGCCACCAGACCATAGGGAGGAATAAGTGGCAACTAATCCAAAACCCTGGAAATAAGCCATTTATAATGTACTTACATGTAGCTATGCTTGCAGCAAGATAGGTTGCATGTCAATTTTAGTATCTGTTGAAAACTTTAGTTTTCTTAATTCTATGGTCTAGCCAAGGTCTATATTAAAAGTTTAAAATTAATAATTAAAAATTAATACTGTCTGATGTTCTATTGGACAATAGTTAATAAAAAATGAAGATTTCAAAAGAGCTAGAAAGTGGATTTTGAATGTCCTCATGGCAAAAAGTATGAGGTATGATTACTTTGATTCAATGAATACATAAAATATACATATATCAAAACATCACACTGGATCCTGTATATAAGTGCAATTATCACATGTCAGTTCAAAATAAATATTGAAAACAAAAGTTAGTTTCACTATCTAAAAAGAAAAAAAAAATCACCCGAGGTCTTAGCGATTCCAAATAGCAGAGCCATTTAGAAGAAAATGAATTTCAGGGTTTTTCTCTGCTTGACAGCACTATAGGTTACTTAAGTTTATCAGCCTAAACAATGATGAGAAAGCTAACGTGACACCTGAATTTAAATAAAATATGCAGGATAGGCAAAATGAAAGCAGTAAATCATATCTTGTTCCTTTGTTACCATTTTCCTCTAATTTTGCCATTATATATTAGAGAGGGAAACATGCTAGAAATCTATGGTATGTGGGTGCTTAACATTATGGCAAATATGTAGTATTTCCTTTTTAAAGCAGAATTTTAGTTTACATACTATGCATATATAGTATGACATGTACACACATACTGTGATAAATGTATAATGTACATGTATATTTATGTCATGTGTGTAGACATGCATGCAGATGTATGTGTAGTACATCTATATAATGTGTGCATATTTACCTACTGATAATATCTATCTGTATATTTATCCATGATTTTTCCTGATACCAAGAGTAAACACAGATGGCTATGTATATGTTCTGTGGTTCCCTCTCTCCACAGGTCTGTGCTGAGAAATTACCTCAAGCATACTTGACGTTCTTCATTAAAAAAAAAAAAAATCCAGAAAGATGATTTATGGGAACCATGGAAAATTAAGAAAACTTTTGGGACCCTTAGGATTGATATTCTCTTCAAAATGTTGACAAGTTATAAGGGCTGCCTTGTGAGATAGTACATGACATGTGCATAAGGAAGACAGCTCATTATTTTTATTAGTCAGGCAATTTTTCAATATTGAAAGTTTATCCCCCAAGTTGATCATATGCTTAGCTTCAGGTGACTCTGGGCTGTTTTAGAAAGTTACTTGTTCTCAGAGGAAAATGAGCTTTTAAGGGCATTTAAAATATTAGGCCATTGGCTCTGTTGAAGCGTCTTTGAAAATAAATTTTAAATAACATTCAAGTGTAAAAGCAACCCTGGAATATATGTGTTGCTTTTCCTGTAGTGGTGTTTTTTGAAGGAGCAACTGTCATTTGGATTTTTAATTTAAATGCTCAAATTATTTGAAGCTTAGGAGGTTTAAAGTTTTTTGGAAATATGAGATGTGGGTATTTCGTTTCTCTTTTGGCTGCTTGTTTATTGAAGAGGCTGGTACTGAATACCTGTGGAAAAGGCCTTTGTTTTAAGGGCTTTTGGAGGCTTAGATCTAAGGGCTGCAGTTCAAAGCCAGCCTAGGAAGGAAAGTCCCTTAGATTCTTATCTCCAGTTAACCAGCAAAAAGCTAGAAGTGGCTCAAGTGGTAGAATACCAGCCTGTAGACTAAGCGAAAGGACAGCACTCAGGCCCCAAGTCTAGATGCCAGGAGTGGCACAGGCACAAAAAAAGGGAGGGGGGCTGATTCTTTTTTCCCCTTACTCTATAGGATAAGATAAATTTCATATTTAGGTGTGGTATTATCACATACAATGTGTCTTTTTTGTAAAACTCATCACGAGTACAAATAAGGATGTCATTTATTGTTTTACTTTGCTGAGAGAATATCAGCTTTCAAGCAAAACCCATCTCCCTCTTGTTTAACTCCATGTTCCCATTGCCCAAGAGTGACTGTTACAGGTTGGGAACATGGCCTAGTGGTAGAGTGTTTGCCTCAAATACATGAAGCCCTGGGTTCGATTCCTCAGCACCACATATATAGAAAAAAGCCAGATTTGGTGCTGTGGCTCAAGTGGTAGAGTGCTAGCCTTGAGCAAAAGAAGCCAAGGACAGTGCTCAGGCCCTGAGTTCAAGCCCCAGGACTGGCCAAAAAAAAAAAAAAAAAAGAATGAGTGTTGCATGTAGGACACACTGAAAATCTTGATGGATGAAGGAGGGCTCCGTTGCAGACAAGAGTCCCGAAAAGAAAAACAGGATGTAAGATATCACAAGTAATGTACACACTGCCCTACTATGTAACTGTACCCTTTTTGCACAACACCTTGTCAAAAAAAACTTTTCTTTAATAAATAAATAAATTACAAAAAAAGATAAAAAAAAAGAGTCCCGAGCTTTCATTTCATGTCCACTCTGCTTATTGTTTTGACCCCCAGAACTTAGGAGCTGTGAGAGCATAGGAAAGTTGATTGCATGTAGGTAGGCATGAGGTGTATAAAACATACTTCTAGGGGACTATATCTATGCAGATGTAAACACCTGTTGTTCTAAAATTTTGTTTAAGGAAGTAGAGACAATTTTTAAACATTTTTACAATAGCAAACAATGTCTAATAATATTGTGGATATCTTTTATGTGACCCTTAAGATCTCTTCAGTCCCATGCTTCTTTGCCCAGCATCTCCGCAGACCCCATCCCCAGAGCTTCCCTGTGGGCCACAAGTGGCACGATGGGGCCCGGTTTATTATCTTGGAGTATAGGAAAGCACAGAGGAGTCATACCAAAGGGGCAAACCAAACAAGTCCATAACTTTCCCTGTCTCTCCTTGCTTGTCTACTTGTTCCTGGGCTGTGCAGGAATATTGTGTGTGTGTGTGTGTGTGTGTGTGTGTGTGTGTGTGTGTGTCTGTCTGTGTGTGTTCCTACACACACTGTGCCCCAGCCTCTGCTTTCTAGGGATGAGACAAGTTGTCCCATTGGCTAAATATTTGATATTTTCTCTTCAATAACATAACATAATTATGCACAGCCATTAAAAAAGGGAGGCAATGGGTTTTAAAAAATGGGATGACAAAATTGTGTCTCTAATGTGATCCTATTTTTGATTTTTAAGCATGAATATTATCTTTAAAATGTTTTAATGAAGTTTTTTCTTTGATGTACTTTTTAACGATCATATTCACCCTTTCTGTTATTCTTTCTGATCATTTCCTCCCTTGATCTCACTTAAAAAAAATCTTTTGCATTTTTTTTTTTTTTTTTGGCCAGTCCTGGGCCTTGGACTCAGGGCCTGAGCACTGTCCCTGGCTTCCTTTTGCTCAAGGCTAGCACTCTGCCACTTGAGCCACAGCACCACTTCTGGCCATTTTCTGTATATGTGGTGCTGGGGAATCGAACCCAGGGCCTCATGTATACGAGGCAGGCTCTCTTGCCACTAGGCCATATCCCCAGCCCCAATCTTTTGCATTTTTACAGTAGATTTCATTATGACCTTTTCACGCAATTTTCTAATTTTGTAGTTAAACTTTTAAAGGGAAAATTTAGATAGATACGTATTAAATATTTCAGTGAGAAAATATAAAGGTTATGATTTAAAACATACAACAGGAGGACAGTAAATCTGGGTTATTATGGATTATTCATTAATATCTATGAAAATATAAGTACTCAATTTATAATTAAGTTTGACAGTAAATCTAAGTTGTAAAATGAATTGATACAAACATCCTAAGAGGTTAAGAAATCATTGAGCTTTATATTTCCACGAGTAGTTATGGTATAATGGCATCAAATAGAAATTTTGGAAAAATGAGTACAAAAGAATTTAAGTAAAAATATGGCACATTGGGTGAAATGATCTCTTTTGATGCTATGAGAAAGCCCGGGTCCTCATTTACCAGCCACAGAATCCTGGGCAACTCAAACTTCCTGAAGTTCTTGTGAGTAACTGGAAGTGATGCCACACTTCAAGGCTTTAAGGAAGTACATGAGATACATTAAATGCACTACGATTTCCCTATGGTAAGAACTCACATTGAAGCAATGATTAGTGATGGTGATCTAAAAATATTTGCAAAAAAGTAAATTAGTCTATGAAGCTAAACTCCATAGCAACCACAGATGTGGTCCATGGAAGTACAAATTGATCTTTCTTGGATGTATGACTTTTCTCCAAGCCTCCGCTTACAAAGGGCCATGAGGAAGCTGAGGATAGCCTGGCTTCACTGAGGATGGTGTTGGCAATTATTTGGCTCCCTTTTGACCTTCAGTCATTGCAGCTAATTAGCAGGATTTAGTTCTGTGTGTGTGTGTGTGTGTGTGTGTGTGTGTGTGTGTGTGTGTGTGTGTGTGATCACTTTGCAATTAGCAAATCTATTAGGGAGTTTTCTGCCTTTCTCTGGTTTCATTCTCTTGAGCCTCACTGTTCCTTCTCAAGCCAAGCATCCATCAGCTTTACTTCCCAGCACATTGAAGTAAAAGTGGCCAGAGGCTTTAATGAGTTCCTAGAGTAAGTGAACAGGCAAATCTCATGTCTAAAACTTAAACCTCCCATAACTCTCTACACTAATTTTGTTCTCTGCAAATCACTTTAAAAAAAAAATCATGAGACTCTTTGCTTAGTTGTTGTGTTTAAGAAAAACAAAAACACTCTGTGGAGTAAACAATATAGTAAACATCTTCAAACTTGTATAACACTTGAGCTCTAGAACTCTAAAGCCTAGCAAAAACCACAGCTGCTAGAGTGGAGTTGAAAGTAAAGATTACTGAATTAACACAAAATACAGTTTCAGCCTGTGGTTGTCAGCATGTACTTTGTAAGGGTTTTCCTTGCATTTGTTTAGAATGCTTCTTTAGAAATGGTTTGTGGTATGTAATTTTCTAAACAAGGATGGAATCGACATTTTAAAGCCACTTAAATGCCATGCAGTCGTTTAAAAGGGTCATGACTATTGGTTCTTCTCAATTCTTCCACTCTCATCCTGTGACAGAAATAAATACTGAACAGAACCATAGTGGTGATGATATCAGTGTGCAGGGCTTGAGGTCTGAATGCTGCTGGGCCACACTCTGTGGGCTAAGCCTCACAGAGAAAGGTGCTGCTGAGGTCTAAGGAGATGGCCTGACATCATTCCATTCTGTACTTAGGGGAGGGGGAGCTGTACAAAAAACAAGTGTATTTGAAGAAAGCACCCAAGAAACAGGGCAACTATTTGGGTGAAATATAACATAAGCAGAGAAAATATAAAGGTGGTTTTTTTTTTTTTTTTTTGGCCAGTCCTGGGCCGTGGACTCAGGGCCTGAGCACTGTCCCTGGCTTCTTTTTGCTCAAGGCTAGCACTCTGCCACTTGAGCCACAGCGCCACTTCTGGCCATTTTCTGTATATGTGGTGCTGGGGAATTGAACCCAGGGCCTCATGTATATGAGGCAAGCACTCTTGCCACTAGGCCATATCCCCAGCCCCTATAAAGGTGTTTATTTGAGACTTGGAAGGCAGCTAGGTGTGGTGGCTACTCTGGAGGCAACGGTAGGAAGATCATGGTCCAAGCTGTCTACACAGTGTGAGAACCCTTCTGAAAGACAAGCTAAAGGCAAAAGGATTGGGGGAAGTAACGCCATAGACTGAGGCACTGAGTTCAATCTACAACTGTGCCCCCCCCACCCCAGTGGAGGTAGTAAATACATAAAAAGGGTAGCCAGCCCAGCCAGTAGAGCTAAGAAATTTGTTTGAATGCATCAACAGAATCTTAAGTCATAGCTTAATAATTTTTGATACCAGGCCCTGATGGCTCATGCCTATAATTGTAGCTACTCAGGAGAGTGAGATCTGAGAATTCATGTTCAGTGCTGGAATCTTATCTCCAATTAACCACCAAAGAAGCCAGAAGCAGAGCTGTGGCTCAAGTAGTAGAGTGCTAGCCTTGAGTGAAAAAGTTCAGGAGAGTTCCCAGACTCTTGAGTTCAAGCCCCAGGACGGGCACCAAAGTAAATAGATAAATGTCATATGTATACACACATACATATACATACATACACATTTTGTCTTATTGACATAAGCTCACAATCTCCCTCATTAGGTTAGAAGGACATACCCCCTCTCTCCTTTGTGGTACTGGGTTTCAGATAACAGCAGAGGCTAAGTAAATATGTTGAGGACAGCTGTTTGTTTACTTGCTTGTTTCATGTGTGTCCTGGGGCTTGAACTCAGAGCTTAGGATGTGGGTGCTCTCTCTGAGCCTTTTTTCTCTAGGCTAGTGCTCTACCTGTTGAGCCACAGCTCCACCTAGTGCTTTTTTGAGGTTAGCAGGAGATAAGAGTCTCATGGGTTTCCTGCTGGAGCTAGCTTAGAACCAGTCTTGAGATCTCAGCCTCCTGGGTAGCTAGGATTATAGGCAAGAGCCACAAGTGCCTGGCAAAAGAGCTGATTTTTACTGGTCTGACATTTTGTCTGTTTTCAGAAAAAGCATGCAGAAAATTTTCACACATAATCTTTGGTTACAAAGGGCTGATATCAAATGATCATTTATTGTATGCCCTACACTAGGGCATGCTGTTACTTGAGGACAGTCTTGGTATAGTAATAGTAACCATACACTGAGTATTTCTTTACGTTTCGAAGACATTTTAGTGTCATAGCCTGTGTATATTTTATTTCATACCTGTGACTCTTGGCTTATTTAATCTGACTCAATGTTTGGTCATCAAGATGTGCATTCCCTTGTTCACAGCACTGTGGCATGGTGGTTTGCTATGCAAACTAACTGTCTTGAACAGCTTATAATAAATTAAGCAGATTTAAAAAAATTTTCAGTGATGGGGAAGATGAGAATTTTTTTTAAACATATAGTAGATCTGTTTCCCTATTTACAAGAAATAGCACTAGAATTTTCCGTGTATATGGGAAGGGTTTTTGATTATCAGTGAAATGATACTGAGAAATAGTAACCAGAGAAAGATACATGGAACATATAGTAGCAAGTACTAAAGGAAGCAGGTAGCTGTAGTTGGAATCCTGAAGCTATATTCATGTCTATTCAGCTCCTCAGTCTTCCTCTAAGACTCCATGGCTACCCGTGTCCTTTAACAAGATATATTTATAAACGTTATGAAGTTTATACTTACAACTGTTGTCCATATTGTGTCGTGTCTTGCCCTTGAATCATGAACAGTTACTTGATTTATAATTCTCATGATGGTTTTAAGACTGTGCTGTGAACAGAGTCTAAAAGAATATTACATGACTACTGTATGGAAAAATAAATGTTCCTAAAGACTAGATCAAGTTCTATAAGAAAGTTGTGTATAGCACAAGACCACTGGATCAAGAAAATAGATTAGATATTTTTAATCTCTGTTCTAGTCTCTTATAGGAAATGGGGGGTGTATTTTCCTTTAAATTTTGTTTAAATAAAGTTGCAAGTTGGGTGTAGTTAATATTTAAAATAAATCCATTATAGTAATTAAATAGAAACTATGAATTTTCATACTATGTTATTCACTATTGTATCATGATAAAATGGAAATGCATGCTTTGCTATTTAGCATAGTATGATGTGTTTTTGTAGGAAGAAATTGATGCAAGAACATAATTTTTTTTTGTCCATGAATTTCTTTTTGCTTTTTACTACAAGTTATTCTGACACTAGTACATTTTTTAATTTTGCTTATTAAATTGTTTGGGGAGAAATAATTATTTTTTAAGAAAAGTAAAAATAGTAACAATAATTTGATTATTTATTATACTTCATTACCAAAGGTATTTTCAAAGTTAATTATCTTACAATTTTTTTAAACAGACTTAGGCCTTGTGATTCTAGAAAGCTGTCAGAAAATGAAAAATTTTTTTTTTGCCAGTCCTGGGGCTTGGACTCAGGGCCTGAGCACTGTCCCTAGCTTCTTTTTACTCAAGGCTAGCACTCTGCTACTTGAGCCACAGCGCCACTTCTAGCCATTTTCTGTATATGTGAGTGCTGGGGAATTGAACCCAGGGCCTCATGTATATGAGGCAAGCACTCTTGCCACTAGGCCATATCCCCCGCCCCCGAAAATGAAAATTGTTGTTGCTGCAAACCAACACATTTCTTGACAGGCCTCTGACAAGCTAATAATGTCCCTGGATATGAGATTAAGAACCCTAGGGTAGGGTTACAAGGCCCGGGTCAGCAAAAGCACCTGTAAGGTGGAAACTTTTATGGATGACCTGGTCATCTTGGGTCTTTTCACCAGATAATGCAAATAATTGAGTCCAAGTCTCGATCTGATGTAGGATTTGTGACATGACTTGAGTCTCTCTACTCATAAGTGAACTTTGTGAGCAACCTGGAGGGAATCCAAGGAATCCTAAAGGACATCCTGGGCTATTCTAGAAAAGTTGGGATGGGTAATGAATTCTCTAAATAGTAACCAACTTGCAAAATAAAGCTACAATGGTTCAGAAATAACTTTAAGCTCTTCTTAAGGCCAACTTTTAAGGCACTTTATAATTGAGGAATTTTACCTGGCTTTCTACTCACTCTTAAGAACTCAAGTACTTGTGGTCTTTCACAAGCTCTTCCGTGTCCTTGTGGCAGTTTTAGGAACTGTGAAATCATGTGCATTTTAATATCTCAGTTCGCATTGCATGGAGTGTGGTTTATATGGCTTGCAAAAAAGATGAAGAGAGAAGTTTTACCAAGGAACAAAAATCCTGATCTGACATTGAATCTCAAATTGATTTAAAATCGATTTTAAAATCGATCTCAAATCGATTTAAGTACAATGATGCAGAAGTGTGTGTCATTTAAAATAAATACCCATAGTTCCAAAATGTGGAACTGCTCATTTAGTGTGAGCCTTAGGCCTTTAAAAAAACAAACTTATTATATACTAACCAAGTTTTGAAAGCAAGTCATAGAATACAACTTCCAGATTTCAGAATTTCATACCAACATCATAAGTGTCCTAAAAGTACCACCAGTATACTTCCCTCTTTTCTTTTTGGTTTGGGGTGCCTGACAATTTTGCTCATTAACTAGCATTCTACCAACTAAGTCATGCCTCCAACCTACACTACACTCCTTTAAGATTACCAAAAGGACTTGGGTTGTAGAGTAAAACAGTTGCATGTGTGGATCACCTCCATTGTTTATAGGCTGAGAGAACATTTTATAGACTCAGTTTCTTCACGTGGAATAAAAAGATTGTTGCTGGAATTAAACCAATCTATGTATAATATTGAATATATTGCTTGTCACTTGGTAGACATTTGCAAAGCCACTGATTTACAATTTCACTGTAAATTATGCCATATACATGATGAAGAAGAACCTGGAAGACTGATGATTTGAATCACTTATTCCTACCTTCCTAAAAATATTAGAAACAGGTTAAAGGGAGTGTAGTAAACAAGGCATAGCCCTGGTGTTTATAAAGCGCTTTTACACCTTACTATATGAGATGCCACCTGCCTACAAACTGTTACCAACCGATTATAGAGTCTGTTATGCTTTACCTCATGAGATAGTATCCATAAGAAATATCTGTCATATATGCAAGAAAAAGAACCAAAGAACAAAGACAGTTTACCCATTACTTTTAAGATATGTAGCATATACCCTCATAAAAGGAATTGGTTTTGTGTTACATTGAAGGCCCTATGTGGTTAAAAAAAAATACACACAATAATAAATTCTTGACCTTAATACAGAGCAATGTGAAGCAAAAAGCGCTACAAATTTGTTTCTGCCTCATATGTCTGATCCTCCACAGCCACAAGTTAGCAAGGGATGCAGGTACGTGGGCAGACACCATGATGGAGGATAGTTTAAATGAAGCCTATGAGACTGTGAGGATGGACCTTTGATTCTGCATCTTTCATCTTTAGGGCAGGTTCTAGATGAAGACTGTGGACTAGGGAGAAATTGCTCAAAAGACATCCATTGCCCACAGTGTAAAATACAAATGTCAGTTGGAAAACTACTTTTCACTATTTATGAGCCTACTTATTTATTCTTCTCGTTGACATTTATTGCCAGTGGAGAGCAAATGCTTACCTGCGAATTTTCCAGGCAACAGATAATGAAAGATGGCTTCATTAAATATTATCTTTAGTGGCTGAGTTAACTCAAGAAGAAAAGGTCATTGCTTTAATAATTCCCTGTAGCCATGTGTAACATATGCTAAAGACACTGAATAAATCTGTAGTTCCTTTTTATTTCATCAAAAACACTGCAACATTAGCAATTGTAGTGTCAATGATCAATTGAAGTAGATAGAAGTCTGGTGAAGGGAAGTGGTGTTTCCACTGGTTTCACCAAAACCAAAGAACTGGGCATTTTATTGATGTTTCTGTTTCCCTGATATGCAGGTGCTACAAGTCCATACTTGTAAACCTCAAAGATCATCCTCACTTTTATTGTTTGTGCTTTCAAAGAGAACAGTAGCCCTTTTCTAGTTCAGAAATGGGCGGTGTATAGCTGAAAGCTGTTTTATGCAGTGAGAATACTAACAAGCTGTTTGTGATAAAGAACCAGTGGGGGAGAATGACAATTATACCAGTGTCTGGTTGTATCTTCGTAGTTGAGGAAGAAGAGCAGAGCCCTGTTTTTCTTTTCCTGTTCACGTTTTCCTCTTCCTTTCCCTTTAGACAAAACCAGTTGCATTTGCAGTTCGGACGAATGTCAGCTATAGTGCAGCCCACGAAGATGATGTCCCAGTGCCAGGCATGGCCATCTCATTTGAGGCGAAAGATTTTCTGCATGTTAAGGAAGTAAGGACAACAATTTCAACCGTGATCACTAAAATTTTTCACCTTGAAACAAAAGTTATTTCTGAAATAGCATTGTGTCTAGCTGCAGTTGTATAACATAACATACACATTAAGCAGTGGCTCTCAAACTGCTCATATTATTATACATCTTGAAAGAAAAAAAAGTCAGGCTTCTGGCAAGAGCCCCAGGGTTCTCTGTGGCCTGGAAATTGGGAACTGTTAAATGATCCTGTTCCATGCTTAACTTGTACTTTCAATCTTAAGGTTTAACCTTGACTAGGTATAAGGTTTTTTTGTGTTTTTTTTTTTGGCCAGTCCTAGGTCGTGAACTCAGGGCCTGAGCACTGTCCCTGGCTTCTTTTTTGCTCAAGGCTAGCACTCTGCCACTTGAGCCACAGCGCCACTTCTGGCCATTTTCTGTATATGTGGTGCTGGGGAATCAAACCCAGGGCCTCATGTATATGAGGCAAGCACTCTTGCCACTAGGCCATATTCTCAGCCCTGGTATAAGGTTTCTTGATGCCTGAAATTTTGCCATCTAGGGAGGATTTAATACTAGTGTCCATGGCTCTATTCTCTGCTGATAACTTCTAAATCCATACCACTTGTGCCCTCTGACCTTCTTAGATGCTAAATTTCTGAACTGGAGAAATTAGACCCAAGAAGGCAAGAAACAGATTTATTGAGAAAATTCTTTTCAAGTCTCTATCTTTCTGTTAACAAAAATACAATCTGTAATTGGAAACTTTTCACCTTGACTTAAATTTTGTTTAGAGTCCGTGCATGTCTAATGCCTGCTCTGGGGGGTGAGGAGTCACTATAGAAACACAGACATTTCCTAGACCATAGTCTTACACTGCATGTGAGGTTTTCTTGAACCTGTGGGGATTTACAATGAGTCTATTTCTATGTAGGGGATGACTTGTCACAGGAAGCATGTGAAAATTTAACTGACCTGTGCACTAAAGACCCTAAAGCTAATAAGCACCAGTTAAAAACCTCCCAATGTAAGGACTGGGGGTATGGTTCAAGAGGTAGAGTGCTTAGCACCTCACATTCTAGTACCTGGGTTCAGTTCCCAGTACCAGATAGATAGCCTTCCATTTCAATGACTTTTAGGAAGATGAAAATATTGGCTACATGGAGAAGAGGATTTTATTTTTTACAAGTAATGGTATGCCCAACTCTTGCTTATGAAGAAGCTAGATTACCACCACTACCTGCTTAGAAGAGCATCTCTTTATACCAATGGGAAGAAAACAATTAGTACCCTTTGTAGTATTCAAAAATACTTACTTTGTTGAGGAAAATCAAATTGTACAGATTCCAGCTAAATATTCTACCTACAAGAGACATGTTATCAACACGATGTATAATTATGCAATTTTTTACATGCAGGTAAATTTTACAGTGACACAAAATACTTCCGATAGATTTCAATATTTATCTCTCTTAGTACTTCTAAATAATTTGATTATACAAAGGAGAAAACTGCCATACTTTTTGTTTTCCTAGTAGTTTCTTGCTAGGAAGGATTGTCTATCTTTGGACCCAGACAGCTATCTTACAGTTTCAGCACCAGTTGTGATAGAATCCAGGCTGCTCTTAAAGGCCACAAGGGGAAAGACAGTATAAAGCTTCCATGGATAGCCAAGCATGCCAACCAGACCTTCACTCTTGTGTGCTAATCTCATGAACCCAAGGGTTTTTTGA
This sequence comes from Perognathus longimembris pacificus, assembly GCF_023159225.1. Lineage (NCBI taxonomy): Eukaryota > Metazoa > Chordata > Mammalia > Rodentia > Heteromyidae > Perognathus > Perognathus longimembris. Next base: position 14,833,140 of record NC_063178.1, read on the forward strand.
ATTATGATATTTGACACATAGGTCATTGGAATTGCTACATTTATCTCAGGTGGACAAAGTGGAAGGAAACAAGTCAAAGACATTAACTTCTGTGTGCACTGATCTGAGTACTTTTGATTTTGTGTTTAGAAATTTAATAATGACTGGTGGATAGGGCGATTGGTTAAAGAAGGCTGTGAAATTGGATTCATTCCAAGCCCCGTCAAACTAGAAAACATGAGGCTACAGCATGAACAGAGAGCCAAGCAAGGGAAATTCTACTCCAGGTATGAAGAAAATGTCAAGTACTTGTGTGAAAATTGAGACTGTACCATCATTCAGGTCCTGTTACTTGTCATATCTCACTATATTATGCATCAAAAAGTAGATGGGTCATGTGTTTTATTGATATGATTATAACTCCTTCATTTAAAAAGCTTCCCACCATCCTATTTTTATCCCATTTGAGAGAGAATCAAATGAATTATGATCATTAATGAAAATAGCTAAGGTCATAGAGTATTCAATTCCAGCTCAGTTCAGAGGAAATTCTGAAGTCCTAATCATTTGCTGAAAATATTCTGACACTGAACAGCCAGGATGACTAATCCCAGCATCTGTAGCTGGCTGGCATGGCAGAGATATTCTGGAGATGACAGCCCCAGACATCATTGGCAAATAGCAATTCCTATTGTCTGTTTCATTTTCACCTGGAAAATTCGATTTTCAGTTCTACCCACTGTTACGTACACAGATACTAAGTATGACACAAGTCAAAATTGCCTTTGCAGATAACAATTAGATGGGTTATGCAATAGGCCGGGGCTGCCTAAGCCTTTCTAGGCTTGATATTGGTTTACTCGACACTGTAGACTCACCAGGAAGGCTACTTATACAGACAGGGATATGAAACTCTGGGCACACGAGTCCACGAATGGGACATGCTTTTTCCATACATAAGAGGTAAGGACATGGGCAAGACTTTTCTTAAATGTGACTAGCTAGGTTTCTGTTTCTTCTGGTTTGTATTTGTCTAGATAATGATGCAAATTTAGTGTTAGAAGGATTATTTCCCCCTCAAATGTCAAATGAAAGAGAATATGCTTTAGGGGTTGGGATGTCCATCCTCATTAGCTAGTATTCTGTAATCTTCAAGCTTGTATCTTGTTTCAGGGAAGTGAGCTGTGTTTCCTTATAGCAGTATCCTCTATCCTTTGATTTTCTTTTGTTCCATCTCCTAACCCATACTTTTGCCTAAGTATGGAAAAACACTTGTGGCCTATTCCCACAGGTTTTTACATTCTACATCTTTAAAGAATTATTATCAAAATCAAGTAGTGTTTAAAACAGGCGAAAAGCTTCTCCTTTTTAGAGAACTAAGAGGGCAAATACATATCACGCCCATTTTGATGACTAACAGTGTCTGACATACAACTCAAATAATTATTAAAATTTAAAAAGACTGTAAAATAAACCCATGTGTGAACTGAAATTAGGCTTAGCACTTTAGAGAAAAAAACTTGTGGAAGGAAGTATTTTGGTCCTTTTAAATTTCCTTATGCAACTGCCAAAAATTGCTTCTCCAAGTACTGGTTATTAATTTTACATACTATCTGATATCTTTATTAAATGTAAGGGGATACCTCAAGAATCTTGAAAAGAGAGTCCTTTTGCTAGTTGTTTTGATAAAAATTTTTCTTATTTTTCTATGCATTAGAATGCTAGAGTAGTAGCAATAAATTCCAACCCATCACTGACAGAATTTATATTGCAATCTTAGAATTTACCTGAAGAAAGTTGGTCTTTGATGGCCCTCTAGAACATTCCTTTGAGGGGTGGGAAAACATTTTTTCTGCCAAGGGCCATTTTGATATTTATAACATCGGTCATGGACCATACAAAATGTTCAACACAAGCATAAGATCCCAGGGCAGCTGAGGTGTCTGTGTCTCTCCCATCATGTACTAAATGACTTCACATGTCTAAGCCAGGCAGTAGCCCAGTGGTTCCCAGACTGATAAACCTTGGCTCATCAAGTAGTGTAGTGGCTTGCCAAATTCCAGGCCATTCTTTTAAGATGTTTCATTTTATCTTTGTGTGAAGGAGCTATTAATATGGATGTTAGCATTCTTGTAAAAGAGTGAAATTCATAAATGTTACTTAATATTAACTCCCAAGATTCTAAAACACAAATATCTTCTATCAAACTTCAGAATTTGGAAGTTCTGAGGAATATGTTCTTTAAAACATTCTTAATTAAGTTTAATCCTCCATGTTAGCCATAGTTAAGAACTGTTCTGGGTACCATTTGCTGGTTAGACTGTAATTTTCTGTTTTTTTTTCCTTCTATTTTAAAGGTTAGCAGGTTTGGGCATTGCTGCGTTTTCTTGTTTTTTGTTTTTTTTTCTTTACAGGTTGCCCATGAAAGCTTGCATAATCTGTCTCAGTATACAAAAAATAATCAAGTTAAGACAAAGGGGCTGGAAGGAAACATTCATTGAGTTTGTGCATTAACCTTGAAAGTCTATACATTGCCTCAGAAGGCCTCTAAAATACAAAGCAAAGGAAGTTTGTGATCTGGCCATGGAGCCTGAGGACTGTAGAAATCATCAGGGTTCACTCCCATTATCTTAGGGCCTTTTAAAATTAAACCTTGAGTTGGAAAATTGAGACCACTGCATAACAGTTTCAAGCACTCCAGGAGTCCACTTGGTAATTACTGCTTGCTTCCTTGAACGAAAGATCCATTTAACAAAAAATATAACATATTATCATATATCTTGAGCAAGATGAATGTTTTAGGATAACTATCTGATTGAATATGCATTTTTGCTTTACTCCAGTAAATCAGGCGGAAATTCATCATCCAGTTTGGGTGACATAGTACCTAGTTCCAGAAAATCTACACCTCCATCATCTGGTAAGTAGGCGCTAAGTGCCAGATACCACCTATTGCATTTCATGCTTCTGCAGTCTTACCTAGTTTTATGAGCTGCTACACAGAATATTGAGTCACTCTGTTTCCCTACAAATGCTAAACTCTATATCAGAAATAAAAGCCCCTATAGAACTAAGGACAATATAGAGAATTCTTTTTTCTGGCCTTAACAGGAAAAAAAAGGGGGGGGGGGTATATCAATGAGTATGAGTTGCTGTAGAAGATCCAAGTGATGAATGTCATGTAATCTGTTATCCCTAGTCCCCACCATGGAGCCCAGCATGTCACTCCTACCACAGCTCACTGTGACAGGTAGGCATCAATGTCAAAGAAAAAGAGAAGGTGAGGAAGACAAAATGCAGTGAAGACAAAGTGAGTGCCCAGAGAGGCTCTGTGGAAGACATATGCAAGGCACAGAAATGAAAACAATGACAGACACAGGGGCTCACACCTAATCCTAGCTACTTGGGAGGCTGAAATGGAAAGGATCATGATTTGAGGGTCACCTGAGCAGAAGATTGTGAGAACCCTTCTCATCCCATAGCTCAGCTCAGTGGGGTGAGCCAGCCATCCCAAGCTATGTGTGTGTGTGTGGGGGGGGGGGGGGGTTAGATTGAGAGGATCATGGTTCCAGGGTAGCCCAGGCAGTAAATTCCAATCGTCCCTTGTGTCTATGGAGAGAAGCTGAACATGGTGATGCATGTCTGAGATGTCTGTGATGATGGGAAAATAGGTTGACTGCAGAGACCCTATCTAAAAATAGGGAAAACCAAGAAAAAATGGGGCTGGAGGAATGGCTCAAATGGTAAAGCAACTGCCTAGCAAGTAACAGGCTGAAAGTTCAAACTCCAGAACCACCAAATAACAATAACAATACCAAGAATACATGTGCGTCCTAAAACAAGGGCACCTAGTTAAATTTGAAGTGAAGTAATCAAGTATTTTCAATATAAGTAAATATTTCATGGAACATACTTATGTAGGGTGTATGGCACACTAAGAATTATCTGACATTCAAATAAATTTAACTGCCTAACTGACATTTCTGCCATTTTACAAAGAACTTGAAGCTTTACGTAAATAGAAAGCTAGCTATATGAAAACCCATGGTCAATGTCTTGGTTGGTTAAGATGCAATTGGGAGTCAGATAAGATTGTAAAGATTTGGCTGCCAGAGCAGGAGAGAAAAATGATTCTGTGTGATTTCTAGAGAGCTGGAAATGAGATCAGAAAGGACAGTGCATCTATGAAGAAATTAAGGAACTAACTACAGTGTTAACTGAGTTTTAATAGCAGGATTCCTCTATTGCTCATAGTTATACCTACTTCCAGAACATGAAGGCGTTTAGAAACCAGAGACAGCAAAACCAGGATTTTTGAAGGGAGCAAAATATAGATTTAGGTTGCATATTGATGTACAAAACTGTCACTGTACAACTTGGGATTAATTCTAAACGGCTCAACATTAAGTAAAAGGTGTGGGCTTGCAGTGAAAATCAAAGGTCTGGTAGCTACTATGTGAGGCTAATATTTCCTCCTAGGAAATACAGGAGCAGGGAGCCTAATTCTGTTCCATCTCAAACCTGAGAAGTTGCAGGAGTTGCAAACCTTACCCATTCCCTGTAAATCCTCAAGACAATCTCAAAGGTTCCTGAAGACCGCTAGCTGGTCTGAAAAATCAAAGAAAAAATATAAATCACATTTGCTTTTGTAAATCAGCAAAATTTGTCCATTTCCTCTAATGATAGTGTACCTTTTAATTGTTTTACCACATAGTGTATGCATTTTAGAAAAAACAAAGTTCTATGTATAAAATGACCTATCATTATGTGGTCATATATTCATCATTACTAAAAACAGAGTTGCATAGATAATTTAATATGATTTTTTATTAATAGAGAATTTAATATAATGACCGATGGGGCTGGAGATATAGTTACTAGCAAATGTACAATAAGGACATTGGACTAACAATTTCCATATTAATAGCTCAAGTGATCTAAAGGAAAGCTTCAGAAGTTTCTAGATTGCTACACATTTATCAAGTGTGGACTGGCTGCGGTTGCAATTTTTTTTGTTTTGTTTTACAGAGGCCCTATCTATAATTTTCCCTATCTACTGCTAGGCTAAGCAGTAATTTCCACTTCATACCTGTGTAACAGGGTGGTAGAATTTGTACAATACATGCACCACATCTACACACTTGTATATATACTTTACCCCTGAACTCTGCTCAACTAAACATAAGTTGTAAGACTTACCTAAAAGTTAAATTTCAAGAAATATTCTCAAGGTACTCTATATAAACAAATATGCTAGTGTGGTAGAATGAGAAAAACTACTTTCAAATGGAAATACTTTTTACTGAGTAAATAGTATTGTTGCCAAAGTATCCAATAAGGAAATAAGAAATTCAGAAGAAGTAACATCTCTCAATAAAAGAACCATTTAAGAGTTGAATAAAGTAAGGAGAACCGTGCTGGGAGTGGCAGAACTGTAGAGACAGAAGCAGGATGATCTTGAGTTCAAGGCCCATCAGGGCTAGAGTCTCAAGATAAAATGAAAATTAACAAGCAAAGACAAAACAAAACTATACAACAAAAGGGCTGGGGCATGGCTCAAGTGATAGAATACTTGCCTGGCAAGCAAGGCCTGAATTCAATCCCCAGTTCTATTGAAAACCAATAGTAAAGGAAATGTAAATCACAAACTTATGTTATGTGTCCAAGTAACCAAACATCTGGGCAGTGTTACAGCTCAACATTTATGCATTTCAACTTTCATGGATTTCCACTCTTCCCCTTAACACAAATCAGTCTGATTACCATAGCAGAACAGAGCCAATGGACAAATCATACAATCCAGTCTACAAACTTGGTACCAACCTAGGATGTCAACTCTGACAACCAACTGGATTGAGCTTCACTTTCAGAAAAGCTGTGAGGATTCTTTCCCTTGAATGTGCCCTTCACAAAGTGCATAAAAGATGAAGAGGACTGTACCAGCTCTGTATAACAGTCTGACAATAAAAATTTAAAAAATAAAAAAAATAAAAAAGATGAAGAGGATAAAGTATTTGGAAATTTACTACCAGAAGGGAAACATTTTTATATTGGTTAACATGTTAGAAAACAGGAAATAATGAGCCAGCTCCTCTCCTTCATGTCTAAGGAAGTGCTAATGACAGGTTTCCTTATTGAGATTCAATGTGCTAAACCTTCCCCCTGTATTTTTTTCTCCAAAACCTTTAAGTCCCATAAGTAAACCTCTCTATATGAGCAAAGTGTTAGCTATTATGTGGTTCAAAAGCCTAGTAGGTTCAAACCAATGGACATATTTTAAGATACATACTACACACTAAATGATTTAGCTCCCCAGTATGTACAGATAGACAAAGAAAAGGTGCATTTACTAGGTAAAGCCTATCTAAATACCTGGAATCCACTCAGTCTATTATTTCCTTTACTGCATAGGAAAATCAGAACTCCTCTATGTATGCAAGCAAAGCTGGTCTTTGTAACATTGTGCAAACAATGCCAAGTATTCACTCCATCACAGGCTTTCAATCTAATCAAAGCAGAAAAAAAATAAAAGAAAATACAAGATCTGAATTTTCCAAAGGCTGAGTCATCTAATATCTATAATAACTGCAACACTGAAAACTAATGATGTTTGTCAGATGATCTCTGATCCTTTGAAAAGGCTAGAAGAGCCTGAGTAGGAATTCAGCTACCAATATAGAAAATGGTAGCTTTATTACAACACTAGAATGGCTCTTATTTCAAATGGCAATTCATTCCTTACATGTGAATATACCGCAGTTATGTTACTGACCTAACATGTTTAAAATGCTTTCCTGGAATGAATAAATGTTCTTCTCCTTGACCTAATTTCAAACATCCAAAATAATTTTCTAGCAGGCTCAACTGTATTATGTCCTTCTGTCTCCACACACTGAGGGCATGACCACAGTCAAGGAGCCAAAGGGGAATGAAACAGTATATCCAAATTAAGAAGGGACCTCACCTGGAGGGTAGCACAGTATGGAAACAAGTGTGAACTCTTGTGAACTACACAAGACCTATGTGCTGAGTCCTGGTGCTACTGAGGTTTTGCCCAGAAAAAGTCCCTTAAAGCCTATGAGTTCAGCTTTTAAATCTTAAAATAAAATTCAGGGGTCAAAGGTGATCTTGATTCTACAGTTGATAATTCCAGAGTAATTCCATGTGGGAAACAATGAATAAATTCCAAAATGAGATTTTGTATCATTAAAATAATAACTTACCACTATTTAAGACTTGTAATTTCAAGTTGAAAATTTTCAAGTAAAAGCATGCTGAGCAACAAAGTTGAAATGCTTGTTGACAGATGAGGAAACCAGTGGCATATCCACTTGGTCTCTTATGTACTATCCAATGGCTTTATAACTCACCAGAAGTCTTCTCATTTGGTTTTATGAGATTGGCTTCCTTTGGATATCATTAGATCCAGTATTTTCTAACTGGTCTTCAATGAGGTGTGAGAATGCATACATCTTGAAATCATTCCAATCCTGTTCATTCAGGAATCCAATCTGATGGATTGGATGATGAGCCTGCTTATATGACTCCTCTCTTTAACGGCTGGATTGAATTCTTAATTCTTTCTCTTAAATGTCTACTGTAATTTCAGTGAAGCTTATCAAATGGCCCTTCTTTTCACAGAAAATCAGTAAAATGGGAATTCTGAGGCACTGTGTTAAACATTCCCAATGCAGTAGTCTGTCTTCTATTGAGATATTGTATCAAGTGAAGCCAAGTAGGTTCTGTACTGTTTCCGTACCATTAATACAGAGATTATATCTGAAATTACAAATTAAAAGCATTTCCCTAAAAATATTCATGATTTGTAGCATACAACTGTTTGCTCAAGCAAACAGTTCTGATGAGACAATTTTTCAGTTTTATTAGGTTTGATTACATTGAATTCTTAATATTCTGAAGTTTTAAATTTTACTTTGTGTACTGTGTTGAGAACTCACAATCGATGGTTTACAGTGGTTAGTTTATTTGCTTTCATTTTATTTTATTTTTATAACATGTCTTTCCTCTCCTGCCCACCTGATGTTTTTTGAATTGTTTGTCTGTATATAGCTATAGACATAGATGCTACTGGCTTAGATGCAGAAGAAAATGATATTCCAGCAAACCACCGCTCCCCTAAACCCAGTGCAAACAGTGTAACGTCACCCCACTCCAAAGAGAAAAGAATGCCCTTCTTTAAGAAGGTAACATGAACTTCCCAGCTCCCATTGTCCACCTGCTCAACTGCACTGCGTCACATTTCTAGTCCTGTTGACTGTCTGCGTCCTTTGACAAGCCAATAACATGCATGCTCTGTTATTCTTTGTTTCTTTTCCATGCTGCTGTAGCTAAGCAGAAGCAGAAATCGGTAAGTTTACATTGGCATAAGCTGTGTTTATCCTGCCACTGGCATCATTAGCATTTAACTCCTAGTTTTATTAAATACAATAATTTCTGTCTTAAGAAACAATCTATCAGCCATGAATTGAGTCCATGCATTTCAAAGCAACTAAATTCAGGAGTGACCTGTTAAAACGTCATTACAGTACTTATCCTTTTTGATGGAATAATATCTACCACCAAGGGAATTTATTTAAACATTCAAGGATGTCCAACACTGACAATTCCATATAATGCACCTCAACCGTGCATGTTTATACTGTCTTTGTCATTTTTTCCAGAAATTTAATTTATAATCAAGCATAATAAAGAAGTTACTAGATTCTGATTTATGATATCCAGATACATAGCTTGTTCTTTAAAAAAAGTTATTTAAGTTTTAATTTAGTCAGTATTTAAACTTCTAATCCACTAGGTGCAAAATCTGCAGATGAACAGGACCAATGGAAAACTGCTGGCTTGTTTTGGCGGTTTACTGTGAGTTTTTCCTATTGTCATATACAAATATCTTCCCAATGTTCTTGCTTTCTCCATCAGTCAGATCTCAGCATCTTACCTGTCAGACAATGGGGCTGGTGGCCATGCATAGAGCCTTTGCCATTGGCCAACCAAGATGCTACATACTGATGATACTTGCCCCTTGACTGGAAACTCCCGGGAATTCCTCTAAAACATAGTCTGTTTCCTCTTAGAGTATTTTGTACCTACAAAGAATTATTTTTTAAAGGAAGAGTCACTCCCCCTTCAAATTCCCTTTTCCCAAGCTTTTACATACCACTTTCCACAGCTACTAAGCTGTCTTTTAAATTCCTATTTCCTAATGTCACCAAGTCCTATACCATGGGTATATTCTGACACACACACACACACACACACACACACACACACACACACACACAAAGAGAAAGAGAGAGAGAGAGAGAGAGAGAGAGAGAGAGAGAGAGAGAGAGAGAAACCTACTCCCTGCCCCAGACTTCTGATCTACAAAAGAGCTCTAAGGTTATTGATAAGATGTCAGATACTAAACTATTTTTAAAATTATGATTACTGTAAGAAGGGAGGCCCTCAGTATTTTAGGTAAAATTAACCAACACTTGGATTGATGTGTTAACACAAAGCTCTGGTCCTACTTTCACATCATAGCTAATACTTGCAGCCAAATAGTGTCCATAGTGTGGACCTTTAGAACATCAGCTGATCTGGACTTCAGGGAATAACAGCACCAACATCTACTAAAACCAAGATAATACTTTGAAATTTCTTACTCATTTATTTCTAAACTTACAAATGTTTGTCACAATATAAGGTTAAAACAAAGGGGTAGATAAACTTGCCATATTTGAAAGGGCATAAAAATACCACTATTCCATCAAATAAGGTAATTTCTGTAGCTATCCTTATTGACTAAATGTTGATTGATTCCAGCATGGGTAAACCATTATTAGATGGCAGTCACAGATCAAAGGAATTTAAAAAATTATCAAATAACTGGGCCACCTAAGACTTTAACACTTGAAATAAAATTTCTTTACCTGTTACTAAAATGCATGCCATTTATATTCCTAATTATAATGGTCAAAAAAAAAAGTTGTTCTTACACTGTATAGTTACAAGGACTTAGTTTCCAAACATTTTCAATATAATCCCAGGTAATAGAAAATAAATGATAAAATGTAATAATTTGATAAATATGCTTATGATGCCTTCGGCACTGGTACTCATTCTTCTTATGTTCTCAGTGATGTGGTAAGCTTCAGTGTAGAGTCCAGGGGGGGAAAAATCAACCTGAGATTCAATGATAAGATTTGTTTTCTGTTTTAGATTGCTTTTATATAGTGGTGCTTGTGTGGCATTTGTGCTGTCACTGTATTATGTTTGTCTTGCCTTTTCCTTTGTTCAAAACCGTATTTTATCTTTATTGTGTCTATTAAAATAATTTTGAGTGCTAGGTAAAATTTCATGCGATGAAATGTGACAGCACAGTCATGGTTAATATTTTTCTTCCCTCCAATCATTCTGTCTACAACTACTGGCGGAATCTCAGATGGGAGCCTTTGAATTTGAAATGCTTTTTAACACCACCACCCCCACCCTCACCCCAGCAAATTTAAATTGAAATAACGCCAGAAAGTTTGCAATTGGCAAAATGTTAGTAATGATGATTTTGAGTGAAAGGCTGATGCAAAAAATACATCAGTTTATGAAATTCTTAAAAGTAGTTTAAAGGACACATTTTTTTCTTTTGGTGCATGTGATTCTTAAGACATTTTTTTCTTTCATATACTGTTTAATCCAGGGTCTTATAGAGCTAAGAGTAAATGATTTTCTTAACATAGTGGCTAAAGCCCTATCTATTGCTTTTCTTTACTGCATTAACAGAAAGGTTATTTCTGGGTCAGTTTGCTGTTTTCTGTTACCAAAAGAGCCAATTTTAATATAATGAAACAAATTGGCATTATCCTTTTTTTTTTCTTTTTGGAAAGAAATGACTTTCAACAACTAAATGGAAAAGTGTTAACGGTTTAGCTCCTCCACTGCTCTTCCAAAAGGAAATAAACTGTTGCACAAGAACATAGATACTTAACAGAAACATTACCTAAACTAAGCTTGAAATGCATACGTATATGCAAGTTGACAATGAACATTTTGAGGCTTCTAAAGCATGTTGAATATGTTATTACACATTTATTACCTTCCTTCCAAGACACATAAGCCTTACCTTTGGAAATTACATAGAAATCAAATGCCCCAAATCCAAAAGTATTATTCAATACTATGAGCAGTGATTATTGTTATTGGGGACAATCAACATGCCATTTAAACTATCATAACTGAAATGGAATTTTCAAACATTTGACAGTAGAATTTACAGAGTTTTGAGATTTAGGTTTTATGAAGGTAAGACAAATGTCTAAGCTGCTAAATACTTATGTTAGGTCTGATCAACTCTGCAAAAAACTCGAGTGCATATGACTATTAATTTTCAGTGAGTCTAAAGCACCTATCCTGCATGAGGCATGTTTTTGTTTGTTGTACCAACTAGTTTTTGTTCAAAAGCAGCACCTCCTGCTTTTGGAACAAATATAACAGTAGCATTTCTTGGGAAGAACAAGAAAATCATAGGCTACTCAAGAAGTTGGTAACACTAGAAAAATAAACCAACTAATCTTTGGGTTTATTTAGAAAAAAAGGCAAGTAGGAAAACCATTTTAATGTCAGCAAAGCGCCTCCTCTAACAGACTGCAGAAAAGAGTACTTTGTCATACAAAAAATACTTCCGTGTCTGATGTCTATGGAAATACCTAAAAGCGTCTCCTCTCTTTGCAGACAGAGCACACTCCTCCTTATGATGTAGTACCTTCCATGCGGCCAGTGGTTCTGGTGGGCCCTTCTCTGAAGGGCTATGAGGTAAGTGGCTGCTCTGTGTAATACACTTGATGTTCTCATGCTGAAGTGCCTTGCGGCTTGAATTGGAACTAAAGAGCTCATAGAAGCAAAACATGTTGGGGTTTTGTTTTTTCTCTCTCTCTCCAACCTGTGATATATGCTGCTTAGCACTTTGTACAGTTTTGTTTTCTTGAATATTGCTTAGGAGATTTCTGCTGACTGCAATTACCCAGTTCAGGAAATTGTATTAATTAGAGAGTGATCATGAAAGCACTTGCAATGTAATTTATTATCATTAGACCACTATAAATCTTGGGAACTTTCTTTGTAATTGTAATTTCATCAGAACTAAGAAGCAGAACATGTGGATCACATGCTATGTTTTCCAAAGGCAAAAGTCAGGTTTTCAAGTAGTAAGTAAAATTGGTTTATCGTAGTAATAATTTTATCACACTTAGTAATACTTTTATCATTTTAATTTATTGTTTGCCTAATTACAGGTCACAGATATGATGCAGAAAGCATTGTTTGATTTTCTAAAACACAGATTTGAAGGGCGGTGAGTTATTTACAAGACTGAATTTTGTGTGTTTAAAAATGACCTGACTGTGGTGGAGCAAAAAGCTATCTTCTGATGTGTGAATGATGACAGGAAATGGGTCTCATTCAGTTCAATTCAGTACAGTGGGCATTTGTGAGATTCGCTTTTTGCACATAAGGTGGAGTGCTTGCATCTGGTCCATAAACTGAGCTTGGCCTGGCCCTCCTAACTAGTCTCTCTCAATTTGTGACCCATCTGGCCGTTCCTGCTTCCTAGATGTCAGAACTGTACCTTCTTCCATTCAATTTCCCACTCTTACAAACAACTTACTCATCTCTTTTTGTCTCACCATGCACCAATTAACTTGGACTCCTGACTCATTAAGAAAATAGAGCCGGAAGTGGTACTGTGGCTCAAGTGGTAGAGTGCTAGCCTTGAGCAAAAGAAGCCAGGGATAGTGCTCAGGCCCTGAGTTCAAGCCCCAGGAGTGGCAAGAACAAAAACCGAAAATAAAAATAAGAAAATAGAGGCAACTAGAGTGTTCCCAAGTTCCTACCAGTACACATATCCCCATCTGCTTGATTATCTTTATGTTCCATATGCCAACTCTCTCCCTTTCAAACCATCCAGATGGGGCCATCAACATCATCTATTCTCCCTCATCAGTACTTCCTGTTCTAAGAGAAACTCAAACCACATGCAAATCTGACTTTATATCCCCTTCCAACTATCTTGATTTCACCTTTTAGGTGAAATAGCAAAACTTATTGAATGGGTGGTCTATTGTATGCTTGCCCTCTTTTCCATGCTCTTAGGTCTATCCAGTTACATTTTCACCAATACTTCTTACCACCACGGTGGTCTATACAGCCAGATACTTGTCCACATAAGTGTCTCTGCACATTGCATTTCCTATGCCACAATGCACACCCTCTTTCCCTTCTCTACATTTTCTAGTGTAGTGCTCTTTTATGTATTTACTTTGTTTGGTATTCTCTAACTAGAATATAAACTCCCTGAAAGTAGGAGGGTTTTTTTGTTTTTTATTTTCCAGTCCTGGAGTTTTGAATTCAGGGCCTAGGCACTGTCCTTGGGCTCCTTTTGCTTAAGGCAAGCACTCTACCACTTGAGCCATAGCACCACTTCTGGTGTTTTCTCTGTTTAAAAGGAAATAAGAGTCTCAAGAACCTTACTGCCCAGGCTGGCTTTGACCTTGATCCTCAGATCTGTTTTGAGTTAGTTAGGATTACAGGTGTGAGCCACTGGCTACCCAGGTAGGGTTTTTTCTTTTTTGTATGTTTTGTTTTGAATATGTTGTGAACTGTTGTACTCTGAGTGTGTACTTACAAACATGTATAGATGTCTGAATCAATGCCTCTTTGCTAGAGAAAGGAAGGTGTTGAAGCAACTTTCAACAAGAGTTTGTATGAAAGCCATAAACAGAAACAGGGAGAATATAAATGAAAGAGGCTGTGTGGCAGATAGGTGTCCTAAAATCTAGGCAATAAGAGGAGTGAACAACACTAATTTAAGAATGTCCCATCTACAAAAACATGTAAATGTTACCTAAGGTCTCAGCAACTGAATTAAGAAAGGAGTGGTCAGTAGTCTGTGAAGTGTGTGAAAGCATCAAGGTATGACACTGAGTTAAAGTGTGAGGCAAGCCAGCTAGAGCTCTGGTAACAAAACCAGAGGTCATCTCTAGAGTAACTTCCCCATGAACATACACTCATTACTTTCCCCGTCCCCTCTTCCTCCTCCTCAGCTTGCTCAAGCTAATTTTTATTGAGTATATACTATGTGTTAGGCATTGCGAGGAGCCTAAAAGTAGCAAAGATCTTGACATTATGGAGCTTACTTATAGTCCAATGAAAATCATCCTTGGATTGAATAACTAATGATTTGCAAATATAAGTTAATTCAACTCCTGAAATAACAAAAACATTTCTCCAAAATAGAAACCTTAGAATTATACCAAGAATAAATTATAGGAGACCTAGGAATATGCAAGTTTAGTAGTGTTCTTCTTCTTAATCTGTTTCTTTATTGTACAACACAAGTACAACAGATTTTATCTATGGGTTTCAGTGAGCTTTAAGATTTAATATAGTATTTTCTATAACATTCTTATACCTACAATGATTTCTAATTTACAGTGACTTTTGAAAGGGAAGGCAAAAGTAAGGAGGAAAGTGTTTATTACAGAACAAATACTCTTAGTAAGTGATCAGGGAGCAAAAGAGGATGGGCACGTTGACTCATGGCTAGAATTCCAGTTATTTGGGAGTCAAAGATTGGGAGGATGGAATTTTAAGGCCAGCCTGGGTAAAAAGTGTTGGGGTTCAGCTTTGGCCTTGAGGGGGAAGGGCATTGGAGAGCGCGCCCAAGACGCCGCCCTTCCCCCAGCCCTGGGGAATGCGGAAGCAGGCCACAATTCTCTGGGTCCAGAACCAGAAGAACTGGCTTTGCGAACAGCCCCCAACTTTCTCGCCAGCCCATGTGCCCCCCAGTCTTGCGGGTTTTCACCCCTGGCGTGGCGCTATCCAAGTGATGTTAGCTCATGAGGGGGTCTTATGACAAGCTCGCCAGCCTATAGCCAGCTCTCTGGTCGAAGACCCCTTCTCTGGTCACCTTCTACTATATCAGCTCTAACCCCTCCCTTATTAAATCAGATTTGCTCTTGAAGCATCTCCGAGATCTGCATACGCCTGGCTTTCTTCACAGGTAAGGAGGGGAGTAAAGCGATCTCAAACGGCCCCGTGCACCTGAGGTCTTTCCTGAGCCCCCCACTCCACTCTGGCCTTACCTGTGGGTCGGGTGACCAGGGGAGAGGGTGAGAAAGGGAGCTGTTAGAGCAGAGCAGAGCCTGGATCCCCGCGCCAGGGGAGGCGACCCGAGCCCAGCAAAAAGCAAGACCCATCTCAATAAGTAAGCTAGCATGCACAGAAGGCCAGCCCAACAACAAGCAAAAGATTCTATCTGAAAAATAACCAAAGCAAAAATAAATCAATGAATAGATAAGACATAAACTGTTTCAAGGTACAAAAAGACTGTATATTTGCAATCTGCCTAACTACATTCTCCTACTTAAATTCTTTTTATAGTCCATAACTTTATGAAATACTTAAGAAATATAGTCTGGATTGGTCTAAGAATGCCAGGCATTAGCCAAGGATAAAAGACATACCTACTCTACCCAATTTAGCTTTCATTCCTTATTCTTGGCTCTGTCATTTTTGACAGTTTGGAAGTGAGCATACATTCCTTTGTTAAAATAGACATAAGCTGTCCATGAATGCTAATCTACTTTCCTTTTTTCAATGCCAAAGATGAAGAAATGGGATGGGATTTACTGACTTAGCATCTTGAGTTAAACCTGGGCATGTTTTGAATCTGGAAGAGAGATTTCTGTCAGACTCATATTCTGGGGTATCAGCCATCCAGACATTTCATTTAGGAAACAAAATATCTGACTGTTGGATCAATCTATTGTTTCTGGCTCAATGCCATTTACATATGGCATTACTAATTAATGGGCCTGCCTTGGCTCCTCTGGGGTCACAGAGCTGGTGCTCAACAATCTAGGGCCATCATCACCCATTAAAGCTTCTCAAAGGAAGTAAGAGACCATAAGGTAGAATTTCAGAAGACATAGTAACTGCTTTATTTCATAACCATGGCAACATATCCAGAGTGACTATAATTAAATATCCTTGCTGTGGGCAAGATAAAACAGCGACAAAGGGTGGAAAGTCATCAGGAGCTTTAGGCATGTGGGTAAGCATGACAGTTTAAAACAGAAAAGAGAATTCTTAATTAGCTGTTAAGTAAGTATATTAAAAATATTTCTAAACCCATAAAGGAGAAACTGTGAAAGGAAATGCTGATGATCAAGTTCTAGACAATCGAGAAATTATTATTGTTCTGAAATTCAGTTAAATTCACTTGTGGGACACTTAGATAACTGTTAGACCACTATTCCATTTTTTTCATCAGCTTAAATATGTCAGGTAGAAAACTTCTTTTTGTGTGTGCACGAGTAGCCCAGTTAAAACTGGATTGGCCTTGACTAGCTATGTCATGGAATCAAGCCACTTTTCAGATTCACTTTATAGGATAATGACAGGTAATTCACTAGCAAATTGTCAACCAGAAGGAAAGCTACCCTTTGGGATAAATTCAGTTTTCTTTCCCAAGAATTTTGAAAAGGTTAGCTCTAGCATTGAGATGTTTGCCATTCCAGAGATGCTGTATATACAACTGCCAGGATCTTCTGTGAGGAAAATCAGACTGGGAATCAGTAATTCTGGGAAACATCACATCACTTTTTTTTCTGTCCTGCCCTGACTAGATATTCAAGTCATTTGAAAAATATTTAAAAAAAAAAATAATCCAAAGGCCCAAATGCCACCCTTGACTAAAATGAGATCAAATTCAATAGCATGGGTGAATGTCTATAACTTTAAAAGCTAATATGGCACTTCTGAGATACTGTGAGGGCTGAGATAGGGTCTCAGTATGCTACCCAGGCTGGACTCAAATTCCAGTGCTCAAGGGATCCTTTTCCCTCAGTCTCTGAGCAGATGGAACTACAGGCACATAGCATGATAGCAGCGTGAGAAATGTGACATATGGCAGGCACTCCCTCCACAGCTATGCTGGTGTCAGTAGTAGGGAATCATATTAACTGACTTAAGCTGGAGCTTCCCAGAGGGCTTCACTCCACCCCCCCCATCCACCTGTGTAAAGAAAAGAATTTAAAATAATCACGAGGTAAGCCTCTGATGCCGCTTCATTTACCCTGATCTCATTTATGAGTGAACTGTGAAATAACAGTGAAACAATTTTGATTTTAAAAAAAATTTATGGGCTTGCTTTCTCTCCTCCCCTCTCTCTCATTCTGAATCAAACCCAGGGCTTCACATATGCTAGGAAAGAGCTCTTCTATTAGCTACCTCTTCAGCTCTGAAAACTGTTTTAAAAATACAAAATCAGATTTTTAAGAGAATTTTACCCCAAAAGTCTATGTGCCTATGACTCCATTTGTATGACACTGTGGAGAAGGCATAGAGGGACAGATAGGCAGACCAGTGTACATGCCCTGGAGGGAGGACTGAACACCAAAGGACAGCAAAAGTGAGTTGTGGGAGTCTTAGGATAATTCTCTATTATGGATGTGGTCATATTCATTCTCTGTGAATTGGTATAAACTCGTGGAATTGAAACCAGAAAGGAAAATGCCCTGCTGTACAGACAGCAGTCGCTTTCAACTGCATTTTTTATATTTCCTTGTTAGCTCTAAAGTGCCTAATTTTCTGCTTGAGTTTTCAGTGATAGGCATTATTTACTAACTTCCTACCATGAAGAATACTGACCTCTCAAGCCAATTTCTTCTCTTTCCCCCAAACACACATACTGGTACCTATCTCACTCACCAAAATCCCAAAAGTTAAAGTTGATATATTTTTGGATAAATGTAGGTCAGCATCCTATGAGGAAGACTTACACAGCTGAGGGAAAATGGAGACTAATGCCAAAGGTATACACAATGAAAGAAGAAAATGAAAACCCATAAATACAGAAAAGTAAAATTAATAACTCATCTGAATATGAGTCAAAAAATTATCCATGTTTTGGGCCTCTCTGGGAGCACTCTAGACTCTCTCCCCACCAGGCAATGTTTTGGGATGTCCTCTTGAGTATAGATACCTCTTGCCTAGACTTTGGTTTTTGTCTTCTGACATCTTAGCCAAAAACAAAACAAAAAAAATCATCTAATACCTCCTCTAGAAAGAAGACAAACATGTCCCAAGAAACTGAATGTCCCTACCATTTAACTGGTGGTTTAAACAGTAGTGAATTCTAGTTGGAAGTTTTCTTTCAGATATTTGAAGGCCTTTTTTTTCCCCTCCATCACATTACAGCTCCCACTGTAACTATTGTGAAATACAAAGCATTCCAATTTTTGACCCTTCAAGACCTGTTGTCCGCTGGAGGCGTGTGATTTGTTCTTTACTGTGTTATGAAATGTTTAACAGATCTTGCTGTGTATCTTTTCATCATGGAAGTAGATACTTTCAGTTGACAACTTAGACAATTCTGAAGTTCATTCTTCAGTTCCCTCTCCCATTTACTTTTTCTTTTTTCTCTTCCTGAACTTCTATTCTTTGGAATTTATCTCCTGCTTGATTCTTTAATTTTATTAGCTTTCTGCTGCGTTCATCTGTTTCATTTGGTTTAACTTCCAAAAGTGCATTTTTAATCTGATTTCTTACACATAAATTCATTCTACTTTCACACAGCAATCATTTAGCTTTCAATACCTTCTACCTTCCCTTCACAAAAATCATCAAAATATCTCATCCTTTATGAATTCGTTTTTACTCCTCCCTGCCACTGGACTTATAGCTCACTCAGAGAAGACCTAGGGTGCCTTGTTCTGATTTATGCTTGTCACAGCAGTGAAGTGAGCCACAATGCTGAAGAAGACTTGTTCAAAATTATTGTTCAAATCCCAGCTTTGCAATTTAGAAAGTACATGGTTTTGAAAAATAATCTATCCACAGTGCACTTTATTAGTACAAGTAGGATAATAAAATTCTTTTGTAAGTTTTTGGGACAATTTAGTATATATGTAGTACTTGATAAGTAACCAATAAATGTTAAGCAAATCAGGTGAGAAGAAAAAAAGTGATTAAGCATCCTAATGTCTGGTTTAAAAATATGATAAACATACACATTATCTGATAATCTGGGGACATGTGATTCTTTCTCTTATTAGACTAATAGTCTTATTTTTCTCCAACAGGATATCTATCACAAGGGTCACTGCTGACATCTCCCTTGCCAAACGATCAGTCTTAAACAATCCCAGTAAGCATGCGATAATAGAGAGATCCAATACAAGGTCAAGCTTGGGTAAGTCTGCAATACTGGTAAGTTCAAGCTATATGAAGACTGTCAGTGAGAAATCTAAATAGATGGTAATTCTAGGTACCAGAAAGAGAGACATGTTTTATCAGTACCTAAACCTACAATCATAATAATTATGCATAAATATGGAAGGATTGGTTATGATAGTTTCAAGTTAAAAATTTCGCATTGTGGGGCTGGGAATATGGCCTAGTGGCAAGAGTGCTTGCCTCCTACACATGAAGCTCTTGGTTCGATTCCCCAGCACCAATAAAAAAACGGCAGAGGGGCGATGTGGCTGGTGGCAGAGTGCTAGCCTTGAAAGCCAGGGACAGTGCTCAGGCCCTGAGTCCAAGGCCCAGGACTAGCCAAAAAAAAACGAATGTTTTGAGATAAAGGATGAAGTCAATTCTTGGCTACTTGTTGACTGATCTCAGTACTTTAAAAAAAAACTATAGCGATTTTGATTACTGTGTTTACAGAATGGTGTTTGAAAACTGCTTATTAATGTGCTGGTGGGTCAAATTCAGACCCTTTCACAGCAGCTACTTCATCTCTCAGAAATCTGGATTAAATTACTGGCTTGTTAGAAAATCTACTTAAAAAAAACGAAACCTAAGAGTTGTGTGAGATACTTGAGTTTAGTTTGTTTCTTTGCATGTCTGGCTTTTATCATTCCAATTTTAGTGTATGTGCTGCTAAAGCGAGCGCTGCATGGCTGGCTTTTAATATACAAGTTTTAGTTTACTCTGAATTGTGGTTAAGTAGTAATAAGTATGGTATCATAAAAAACTTTTGTCATGGGGCTGGGGATATGGCCTAATGGCAAGAGTGCCTGCCTCATATACATGAGGCCCTGGGTTCGGTTCCCCAGCACCACATATACAGAAAATGGCCAGAAGTGGTGCTGTGGCTCAAGTGGCAGAGTGCTAGCCTCGGGCAAAAAGAAGCCAGGGACAGTGCTCAGGCCCTGAGTCCAAGCCCCAGGACTGGCCAAAAAAAAACAAAACAAAACTTTTGTCATCTATCATTCCCTTATTGATGAGATGTAAGTAACATAGGTTTAGAAATGAGAGGAAAATGTTAACTCAGAACTCTCACAATACTTGATTTTCAAAGGAATTGTTATAATTATGTCACAGATTCAACTGATTACCAGTCATTTGTTTAGACTCATGAATCAGTGAGATTTTGATTGCTAAGACTTTCTATAACTATTGATAAGCAACTTATCTACTTCATATATTTTATTGGGCATATATGCTAGATACCAAATAGAATGTAAAGTCTGGAATTCAAATAAGATGAATTAGGAGAAGCCCTTCCCCATGATAGCTTTCAATACTGGTAAGAGCTGCTGAACTAGAGGGTGACAAGCAGGTGGTCTACAGTACTGAACTGATGACAAATACTGCAGGTGGTGCAGGCCACAGGGGGAGGCTTTCAAGGAGCTGGTCTGCGCCTTAGAAGCACAGTAAAGTTTAAGCAAGACAAAAAAGGGTTTACGGCATTCATAATGATTACAGTAGATTATGCTTCACATTAGCTGAAGTTTAGAATTAAAGACAAGCAGGAAAAGAAATCATAGGAAAGTGGAGCTTAATCTTAAGGCTTTAGAGAACTATGCAGCTCTAGGTGTTCGCTCAACAAATATTTCCCCACTAAGTGCTCAGTATTATACAAGGGCTAGGGGTTGCAGAAGTGGACATAAACCTTACTTACAGAATTTTTGTTTCGTGGGAAAGGCATGGACTAAAACTTATGGATGTAAATAAACTTATGAATTTATGGTTGATCTGTATCCTGAAGCAGCAGGCCCAAGGAATCAACTAAGAATGTTGAGTTTGAGGAAGTTCATCAGAGATTAACACAATGATTCATGTGATAGTTGCAGTATTGCTAACACTTGACTCAGGTGGTTTCAAAGCCAAAGAAACTATCCAAAAACAGTGCTCTTTTCCTGACAGTCTCCTTCCATCTACCCTCGTAATTATTGACATGTTTTTCCAAGTAGATTCATTAGTGTATCATAAATATAAAAACTGATATCAGGATTCAAGTAAGGCCTATACATTTTAGTTCCCTTTTCGCTTAAATCTCTTCTCAGAAGCTTTCCTTGCAATTTTACTTAGAAGAACTGGTTTATTCTGCAGAGGTATCAAGAGTTTGAATTTTGCTAAGTGCATCATATTGGTACAGTTTGTGGATCTTGTAAATGGTAAATGCAGAAGATTGATAGAAATTGAGTTTGATGTTATTTCTTTTAGCTAGGACTGTTTTATGGGTGGTAGGTTATTTTAAAGCTAGTATTTCAACCGGCTTGAATCCAGTTTTTTTAAAACTCATCCAAGTAAATAAAAGAACTCATTTTATGATTTTTCTTTTGAAATACGGGGCTTTGAACTTAAGAACTTCATGTTTGCTTGGCAGGCAGCCTAAATTTGAGCCATGCTGTTAGCCCTTGATTTGTTGTCTCTAGAATGATGTACTAGTTAAAATAATCTCCAAGATGGATATGAAAAAACACATAATCCTAGTAATTTAGAAGTTGAGGCAAGAGGAGAGGAGAATAAGTTTGAGGGCAGCTTAGGCTACAAAATAAGACCCTGTCTTTAAAAACAAATCATATCCAGCAACCACCTGGTGTGAAGAGTAATGAAAGACATGCATATGTTCCCATTTTTCACATTTGCTGGCCTAATAGACCCCATGCAATTGTTCTCCATGATTGCAGGGGGAAAATGCAAGGTACATACTGTCCTTTATAGAACTAACCTACCTTAATATGTTATCTTCTGGTTATTTACATTATTAAAAATAAAATTTAAAAATCTAATTGCTCATTCATATTGAATGTGGCTAACAGCTGTCTTCCAAAACAAATCCATGCAAAGAAGTTCTCAGTTCAAATCCCAGCAGCAACAAAACAAAAACTGTAAGGGATTAGGATATGGCTATAGCTTAGTGGTACAGCACTTGCCTCACAAGTGCAAGGCCCTAGGCACAAACTCCAAGACAAAAAAAAAAAAAAATTGGACAGTCTGTTTTAGAACCTCTGGAAAGAGAACAGTCCCATTTTCTTGGGCACTTGAGTAGACTTTTAGATGTTTGGTATAAAATTTGACTTGGATTTGAACTTACAGAAACTGCTCCTTCTAAAAATCATGAATATTAGAGGACCATTCATCTGGAAAATATAAGAAGTGTGGTTTTGGACATGTTCATAATAGCCACTCTATGTTGTACTTAAGTCTACATGTCAATAGGAAAATAAGTGATACAAACATACAAAAGACATCGTTTTATAAAGACAAGATCTAGCTTATACAGAGTTTTGTAACATGCAAGTATCAGAACATGAAGACTCTTGGTGTCACTGAAAAAAGAATTCAGGAGTTTGACACAGCAAGATTACAAGCAAGTAAAGGAAAGTGGACCTTTAGAGCAAACCATACAGGCAGTTCCACCAATAGTCAAGTTCCCTGAACTCTCAGATACAAGGGGTTTTATGATGGCTATTGCTTAGTATTGTATTAGTAGAATGCATATAACTGTAATGGGAGTTTACTGAGGAAAGGGAAAGCTTTTCCGGGAGAAGACTGACTAGGGAGACCTTGTAAGGTCTGCTCACAGCTTTAATTACAGGTTAGTAAAGCCTTTATCTGATTTTTGCACAGCCTTTTACAGAATATCTGAGTTTCAAATTCTAGAGCAGGGGATTCACAAACTGATAGAATGTATCACAGAGGTGCTAAAAGTAGGGTGAGAAGAGCAGAGGGGCGCTAGCATCTTCTAATGGCACTTACTGTTTTCCTCTTGTAATTCTGTCATTGGGACCAACCCTATCCCCAAAACCCTTTCAAGAGTATGATGCCAGAAACAAATTTTTAGAGCTGGTCAGGAGCAATTCTTTAAACTCTAAAGGTATGAAGAAATATCCTTTTCCAAAGGATATTGTTCATCAACTGCATTTCCTACAAATACTGACAATGACTGACCTTTTTCTGCTGAAGAATGAGTTAAAAATACTTTAAATAACTGAACTCTGCTTGACCCTTCACAGCTGAAGTTCAGAGTGAAATTGAGAGGATTTTTGAGCTTGCGAGAACACTGCAACTAGTTGTCCTCGATGCAGACACTATTAATCATCCAGCACAACTCAGTAAAACCTCTTTGGCCCCTATTATTGTGTATGTGAAGATTTCTTCTCCTAAGGTAAGTAGGGTTTTACTGTTGTGTGGTCTGCTAGCCAATTATCACCTGGTCTTGATGATAGATAATAGCCTTGGAAGAAAAAGATTAGCCTAAGCAGCAGAGCATGGTTAATTTCAAGGTTCAGATCAGCTATTCTTAAAATGTAATCCATGAATATCTGAGGGTTTTCAGGCACTTTTAGGGGCTAAGGGTTCATGAAATATAATGACTTGTGATAATACTAAGCTATCTGTCCTTTTTGCATCTCTACAGAGGGTGCAAAAAAATGTCAAAGTATATATATCTAAGTATGACTTAAGAGTGTGACAGCAGTCTATGGTCATGCTCTTGTAGTTGAAAACACACTTTTAAAAGCAAGTTTAATAACATAGTTTATGTATACTTTGTTTCATTATATAAAGCTAAGCTGCAGCATGCTAAAGTAAACTGATGCAAGGACTGCCCAGTGTGAATGAGTTGTGACATAAACTAGACACTGGATAGCAGCTACTTTCATTTGAATATCAGAACAAATCAAGGAAAATATCTACCTGTTGCTAATGATAAAATTGAAAATGTCACTGTTGGTACTAAATGATGAAACATGTCAACATTAGCAGATATAAAAGATTCAGCTATTAACATCTCTTGTGAATAAACTTACAAATCACAAATCCATTCAAATTCCAAGACAAACCTGCAGAACTTAATAAGTTAAGGAAATACCAGTTGAACTTTAGTGTGGTATCAAAGAATATCCACAACTATCTGAAAAGATGCAACTAAAAGAGTTCTCAGCAACAGATAGGCATATTGGTTTACTTTAACAAAAATAGACCATTGTAGCAAACTGTGAATAGAGAAGCAGAGCAGTCTTTGATGTTAACATGCAACACAATTTATGAATGGATTCTTTTAAACTCCCAGTATGATTATGTTAGAAACCTTGAAGTCAAGAGATAACAAGCTTGAAAACTGTTAGCTTAGAAATTCTGTGCTAGTGCTTAAATATTGCAACAGACTTGTTACCATGTCAACTTTGTGTATAGACTTGATATTTATAGCTCAATCTACAAAAAACCACTTGTGCTATTCGTAAAAAAGCTCAATTCAGGAACTAGTAATGCATCTTGTATTTTACCTGAGCATAGATACTCTTTTGTTCTTTTACAGGTCTTGCAAAGATTAATAAAATCTCGAGGGAAATCTCAAGCTAAACACCTGAATGTCCAGATGGTGGCAGCTGATAAACTGGCTCAATGTCCTCCAGTAAGTTCTCTCCCTAGAGTAGATCTGCTGGAAGAGATCAGAAAAAAAAAAAAAAGCAAAATAGTTAAATATCTCTCAGGAAAAAGAATACTCAAAGAAGTAAAGCAGCTGCCTTTTTCCACAATGTGTGGTAAATAGATCAGTGATAATCTCTTTCAAACAGCCTTGTACATCCTGTATTGTTCTCATTTTAGTATGAGATTATGGGTCGAAATATGTGACTATGTTCTTAGGGATATTCATTCATTTGTGACTATAGGGAGCAAATTGTCTGTTCCTAACAATTGTCTGAGACCATGTAAAACAGTTTTTGAACACTTAGCTCTAACCACAGTAACACAAATCTATACTTCACATATTATGCCTTGAGACTATAGCAATCTCCTAGTGTTTTCTGGTATAGAGATTTTTAAAGTTACATCATTTTAAATAAGTAGGGCATAAAATTTTGACCAGGTCAAAATATGAACATTTTTAGCTACATTTCATGTGCTTGTCTTTCCTCAATCATTTCTAAATTAGATTTTTTGCACTCTTTGTATCAAGATGTTTCTTCCAAAATTTTTTGGCACAGCACTAGAGCACTGTCCCTGAGATTTTCTGCTCAAGGCTAGTGCTGTACCACTTCTGGCTTTTTTGAGTACTTAATTGGAGATGAAAGTCTCATGGACTTTCCTGCTGTGGCTGGCTTGAAACAGCAATCCTCAGATCTCAGCCTCCTGAATAGCTAGGATTACAGGCATAAGCTACCTGGCACCATTCAGATTTTTAATCCTCAAACCACAGTATCAACAAGACAGTCAGCCAGCAGCAAAGGACAGAGCACCACACATAACAAGAGCAAATACAAAGCGATGCAGCTTAACTGTCCCTCCATCTCATATAAGACTCAGTACAATGGGAACTCTATAGCCCTGACTGCTATAAGTGTGCTGTCTGTAATGTTTGCCTCAGCAGGAGTCATTTGATGTGATCTTGGATGAGAACCAGCTTGAGGATGCTTGTGAGCACCTTGCAGACTATCTAGAGGCCTACTGGAAGGCCACCCACCCTCCCAGCTGCAGCCTCCCCAACCCTCTCCTTAGCCGTACTTTAGCCACTTCAACTCTGCCTATTAGCCCCACCAGAGCCTCTAATTCACAGGTAAGTGCAGTTCTTTTTCAAAAAAAAAGAAACAAAAACTAAAACTAAGGTGATTCACTAGAATCAAGGCTCAGACTATCTAATGCTCTACAAAGACCAACATTTATGTGAGTTGTGTGCCTGTAAGAAAAGCACTGTAAATACATTTTT
The DNA here is from genome assembly GCF_023159225.1 of Perognathus longimembris pacificus. Lineage (NCBI taxonomy): Eukaryota > Metazoa > Chordata > Mammalia > Rodentia > Heteromyidae > Perognathus > Perognathus longimembris. The sequence goes on from NC_063178.1 coordinate 14,859,115, forward strand.
CAACTTCATCAACTGCATGGTCTTTAAGATAGAGACTGCTTGAATTGAAATCCCACATCTTAGTTCTTTATACACTGATCTTTGTTAATATACATGTGTGTTCCACTTGCTGCCAGGGTTCTCAAGGTGATCAGAGGATGGATCGTTCTGCTCCTACACGTTCTACTTCACAAGCTGAAGAAGAACCTTGCCTGGAACCGGTCAAGAAATCCCAGCACCGTTCTTCCTCAGCCCCACATCATAGTCATCGCAGTGGAACAAGTCGAGGCCTCTCCAGGCAGGAGACATTTGACTCTGAAACACAGGAGAGTAGAGACTCTGCCTATGTGGAGCCAAGGGAAGATTATTCCCATGAACATGTGGACCACTATGCTTCACACCGTGACCATAATAACCACAAGGATGAGACCCATGGCAGCAGTGACCACAGACACAGGGAGCCTCGGCATCGTTCAAGGGATGTGGATCGAGAACAGGACCACAATGAGTGCAACAAACAACGGAGCCGTCATAAATCCAAGGATCGCTACTATGACAGGGATGGAGATGTAGTATCCAAAAAGCGGAACGATGCTGGGGAGTGGAATAGGGATGTTTACATCCGCCAATGACTTTTTGCCCTTTGTGGTTCTTTTGCTCCTCCCCAAGTCTTGTATAACAGCAGCCTCAAAAATCTGTGGGGCTTACATTACAATCATATATGATCTGTCTTGTATATTTTCTATTGCTGTTGCTTAAACGGCAATAGCATGAAATAGAGTATTAATATACATTCTTTTCTTTTGTAAGTGCTATACAAATTGGCTTGGTACAGCTGCAGTTCCTGTGGTCTTGGATAGCTGCCAACCAGATGGTGTTAGTGATATTAAGAAATGTAGCCAGACAAAAGTGGAAATTTCTTGTTTTATCACATTTTAATACCCAGAAACCTGATTGGCTTATCCATTCATTCACTGACCACTGTTTCTTGCTTGTACCTCTGGCTGACTAAATTTGGGGACAGATTCAGTCTTGCCTTACACAAAGGGGATCATAAAGTTAGAATCTATTTTCTATGTACTAGTACTGTGTACTGTATAGACAGTTTGTAAATGTTATTTCTGCAAACACCTTATTATATATTAATTATATAATATATATATCAGTTTGATCACACTATTTTAGAGTCTTAATGCCAAGTCAGCAGATTTGCTTTATGAATTACAGGGACAAGAAATGTCCACATTCAGGAAATTTGTATTAACATTGTCTAAACATCTACTTACCCCATTCTGATGTGTGTACATACTGTAAATATGTGTGATTGCTTGACTTAAACAGGTTTAATTTCAAATGTTATCCCTATAAGTTTATAATTTTAACCATAAATTATGGTAAATATAACCAAACTCCAGAGGTTGTTCTACTTCATAGAGTTCACACTGATTGTGACAAACACATTCTTAGTAGCGTCTGTTATAGTCACTGCACTGGAGTATACGAGCCGGAACCCGCTGTGTGCACGTACGTGTGTGTCTGGATACGAGTGTGCGTGACTGAAGTGAAGTAGAATGCTGAAGAAGAAACTAGTGACTGATGTCTGGAATTCTGCCCACCTATCTTTGTATTGTGCTTTATGTGGCTTTAATAATTCTTTCAGAGCCCAGGACTGTGAGGGAAGCTTGCTGCCAAAGGTAACTAGGAAAAACATTCATCTGCTGGCTCCTTGTGTTTGCTCATAGAGGGTAAAAAATGCAGGTATCTTGTACTGTGAGTGTTTCACTGGAAATGTACAATCTTTGTGTGTTAGAGTATCTGTTTTAGTAAGAACTGTTTACACAGCTTGTGGAATTATTTCATAGGAAAATAAATTTTTATAACTTCTCCCATTTCATCTTCTAACCTTGCCTATTGTTCCTGTTGTTTATCTCCCAGTCACCTCCTGTTCCATCCCACCACCAATGTGAACAATTTTCCTGTCTGTCAGAACCCATAAGTGCTTCTTATAACCAAAGTTTCTGCTTTTCAGAAGTTATCAGGGCAAAAAGGGATGACTTGAAGTAAATGTTAAGAACACTTTCCTGAGACATCTATAAAGGAGAACCTAAAAGACACTATCTCCATGTTTTGATTACACTGCTGGAAGCTTGCAATTTTGCTGTACTAAGATTAATTTTCTAAGTGTCCAGTTATGACTGGATAGGTAAGACAGTATTTAGTGTGCATGTCCCAGAAAATACCTAACTTCAGATCTATGTACTAAATATCAGCAGTTACAATAACCTGTCTTTGGTTTTGCTTCCCCATTATGCTGGGTTCTTGCCAAATATGCTTGGAAATTTATAACTAAAACTGTTGTTCAAGAAATCTGAAGTTTTTAAAATGAGTAATTTAATCAACCTGTTAATTAGCTCTATACTACTTCTAAAAATTTACAGGAGCTGTACCCCAGTGGCTCACGCCTGTAATCCTAGCTACTCAGAAGGCTGAGATCTGAGGATCGTGGTTCAAAGCAAGCCTGGGTAGCAAAGTCTGTGAGACTGTTATCTCCAATTAACCACCAGAAAACCAGAAGTGGTCCTGTGGCTCAAAGTGGTAGAGTGCGAGCCTTGAGCAAAAGAGCTCAGGGGCAGTGCTTAGACCCAGAGTTCAAGCCCCATGATCACCACCACCACCAATGAAGAAGAATTCACAGAATATAAACAGTAATCACAGAATATGGTCACATCATTGGAAAACCATATTCCAATTAAAGTTGCTTTTATACATTATTTGATAAGCTTCCATCACATCAAGATGATCACCAATCCAATCCTCATCTACATGTTATTTCATCCTAGCTAAAGTATTAACTGCTATTTACCTTACTTGCTGTTCTCACTAAGCCCTTTCAAAGAGTAGTGCTAATTAGAAGCCCATCTTTTAAATTTAGGTCCTGATTCAGTTTCTCACTTTACAGGGCACTAAGGTAGCACAAACCAACTACATTGACGGATTTCACTTAATAACCTTCGTATGTGAAAGGTGTAATTGTGGGGGTATTGTAAAGAGCACGTAGTGAATCTATACATGAAATCATCCCTAAGATGATTCACTGACTCAAGGAATGTAAAACTAGTTATTTTCACACAGCAAAGGCTTGATCTTGGTCTACTTAGTTGTAGAACCATGACTTATGTAGTCAACCTAGGAAATGCTGGAAATGTACTTAATAGTTTTATGGTTTTTGTCATTCTCATTTCAGTTTTTCCTTTCTCTACTGCTCATTTAAGTTACTGTTACCAAAAGGTGCTGCTACATGTAGGATGTCTTAGTTGTGTTGTACTGTGGGACAATGCCACATTTTAACAATGGTCTGCTACGCATTCCTGTTAAACCTTCACTGTCAGCTACACTGAACTGTTTAAAAAGCCTTTAAAGTCATTCATATAAAACAAATAAAGAGCTGGCTTCTGCACTGTTTATCAGTAGTATTGATTGCCATTTTAGGAATGATTCTTGTAGTTGAGAATGTGTTACATGTTGGCCACCACTTACCTTTGCAGAGTGGAGCATCTTCGCTAGGGCAATGACTATGATGTCATGTTCCTGAATCAGTCCTCTTTCCATCTACCTGCATTAAACGAAAAAGCTCAAGGTAAGGAAAAAATTTTAAGATGTAATGTACAGCAGGTGATCTCACCCCCAGCTTGAGTTAATATGCACAGCAATTTTTTATTCATATTTGGAAACTTAGTCTTATTTTTTAAATGAAGGTCTAATGAGAAATTTAACCCCGTAACCTTTCCCCTTTGTTCACTACTTCTAGTAGTTTTCAAAACACTGATCTTATTAAAGTCACATTATTACAACAACCAGGTAACTTGATGGTTTTGAATTTCATTTCTGCCAAAGTGTACTTTTAAATATTGGTACTTCATTTTTCTATTTAAAATGTGACAAAGCTTTGAAGTAAAACTTACTGTTGAGTTTAAACACCTTTAGTTTTTACAGAATCATCTGTACATACCCCTATCTCCCTCTCTTCTTATATTTTTATGTCCCTCAAGAAATGTTTTATTTTCGAATCTGATTAATTTCTGAATTGAAGACACACACAAATTACTTTATCAATGTTCTTTGTCCTGTTTCAAATATGCACATATTTGTCTTTGGTTTGGCTGGCATTGTTTTTACTAATGTTAGTAAAAAATATGCTTTTGTTGCTAGGCTACTTTTGTACAATTTAATTCCAACTTAACACACTACGCTTTGCAGAAAGCATGAGAAGAAACAGACTTCAGGGAATTTAAAGTACATGTAAAATTGGAGGAGGTATGCTGAGGCCATGGAAATAGAAGAACCAGAGATAAACAATGTTTTAGTCAAATGACATCTGGCTACAAGGAAGAATGAGGATGTAAGGAGTCACTTGTGAATCTAGGAAATGTAAAAATTTTTTTCTTATTCAAGAAATACATATTGAGTATTTGCTCTGAGAAACGATCCTACATCCACAATGTTCCCCAAGTATGATGTGGTCCCAGCTTGCTGAGAGCCATGAGAGAAACAGATGAGTACTAGGAGGATATAGATAGTACTCAAGAGAGAGTTTGTCAAACAAACCAGCTTAGGAACCTGATTATCATTATGAATAATTAGCTATGAAAAATTCTTAATGGAAACCTATGAGGAAAAGAAAAAAAACTCTTTTAATTGTTTTTCCAGTTGCCTACCACATCTACCCAATGAAAGCTAATAAAACATCCTATGTTTAATACATGAGACAGCTTTTCAACTATGCCTGGGTACTAGATATTTTAATATACCTTATCTTAAAAGCATTCAGAATGAAAGCCATGGTTATAATCTGTTTTTTAAACACTGACATGTACACTGGTCATCACGGGGGACTATTTGGTCACTTTTGCAACGTGAATGACACTCTGGTTTTGTCTGAGCTCAGACTTGAATAGGAGACAGTCATTATTGTCTTACTCTATCACTGACATATATGTCTAAAGGAGTTCTGTGATTTTATGTGCAGGGGAAAACACACTATGGCCCAGAAGTGACTGCCAGACCAGTTCCTAGATTTCATGGCTGCTTTTCTCATTCTTGCCAGGCATATTCAAGTAACTTGTATAACACATCCTCCAACAAAGGATAAAAGTAATATTCTCATTCACATGCTTTTATCTATAAAGTTAATATTCATTTTTTTAAGTTAAAAACTTTTAGAAAAGGTCTGGACTTTATTTTGAAAAAGGGATAAGCCAACAGAACTGAAGTTTTCATGGAACAGAAGTATAATTCTACAAGACGGTCACAAGAAGTATTGCTAAGAAGCTCCAATACTGGATCTATGTAACCAGGCTATACTGCACCAGAAACAGAAAGCAACAATGACCCATTACCACTTAATGTCCTATTAATTTCTGCAACATTGTATTATTTTAAAGGTTTCTGTAAATTGTTATAAATATCAAGCTCTCTAAACACAGCTATCAAGAATCTGTAAATGACAGGGATGGGGGGATTGTACTGGTTTCACAACACAAAAATAAAGAGGGCTATACAAATTAATAAGCAGAGTCAGTTAACAAAAGTACTTACATCTCAGTTATTGCCATGTAGTAAGTGATATAATTCCTATGTCCTGGATTTTTAGAAAGTTTTTAGGAACTTGGAAACATAAAACATGTTTTATATAAGCACAATGAATATTCATTTTATTTTTAAGACTCACAACTGTTTAAAAAGAATAATATATTGGAGATTTGGTATATTAAAAGACTTCATAAACTAAAACAAAATATACCAACTGAAAATGTTCCAGATTCCCATAGGCAGCGCCTTTAAATCTAGTTTCCATACTGGAAAAAAAAAGGTTTCTAAACCAAGGATACAATTTCATAACAAAAGCAGCCCCCACCACTGGCCATACAACACACACACAGATACTCTTTCTTGATGTCTCTGATCCCCAGTGAAATTTCTAGAAGTTTTCTGTTTTGTTAGCAACCATAACATCATTCAGTGGTTCTGATAATACTTTCATTTAAGAACAAGACAACAAGTATGGTATTTTCACTTCTGATGATCCTTCTCTAATGTGCTTTTGCATTTTAGAAATTTTGCAATGAAAAACCCTATGCAATCCTTATTTGCAAGTTGGATCATGTCCTCTGTTCTGGCGTCTCTGAGGGAATCAATGTCAATGTCTTGTAATGGCACAACAGATGGATCAAATCGCTGCAGATGTCTCAGTTGTTCTAGTGACAGGCCGGCTCCCACCATGCCTTCTCCTCCTAACTGTGGTTCCTATTGGGATAAAGTGAATAATGTTATCAGTAAGGTGGTTAGGCACATCTAACTCAAAACACAAATTGGGGTGTACCTATCAGAAAAAACCTTTCACTTTTTGTTTTTTTTTGCCAGTCCTGGGGCTTAAACAAGGCTAGCACTCTACCACTTGAGCCAAAGCCCCACTCAACTTCCGGCTTTTTCTATATATGTGGTGCTGAGAAATCGAACCCAGGGCTTCATGTATACGAGGCAAGCACTTTACCACTAGGCCACATTTCCAGCCCAGACCTTTCACTTTTGTGGTATGTACATACCATTATCTGGGCAGTGGGAAAGCAAGACTATGTAGTTACCTATTATGCCCTGAGTGGTTACCAAGTTCTGTGATATTACAAAAGGCCTGAACTATAGAGTTAGAAACACAAGGAGTAAAACTGAAATTGACATTTTTAATTTGTGGCCTTACACAGTAATTTTACTTTACTCTATTTCCTCCTATATAGCAGATAAAATTCTCAATTCTGAATGTTGAATAAAGAAAGTAGTACTCTGCCTGGTACATAGTGGGCCCTTGGTAAATAGAATGTTAGGAATATTATAAACAGGCCTGGCACTGGTGGCTCACGTCTGTAATCCTAGCTACTCAGGATGCTGCGATCTGAGGATCGAGATTCCAGGCCAGTATGGGCAGGAAAGTCTATGAGACTCTTATCTCTAATTAACCACCAGAAAACCAGAAGTGGTGCTGTGCCTCAAATGGTAGAGCACTAGCCTTGAGTTGAAGAGCTCAGGGACAGCACCTAGGCCCAGAGTTCAAGTCACATGACTGACCAAAAAAACCCCCAAAGAATATTATAAATGGGTATATCAGTTAAGGATGCATCAATTATCGTAGAGGAATGTACAATCAAATATTTCAGAGATTCTTGTATATTCCTCCTGTGAAAGATCTATAATCCTAGTTTTAGTCACCATTTCAAAGACATTTCTGTATGTTAATGAAGATAGGATTTTAGCATATAGTTAGGAAAACAATTCATTATTCCATGAGATTGAAGGGGAAACATTCCATTTCTTTTATGTACAAATCCCATGTGAATTCTGAAGTCTTTCTTTCATTACAATGTAATTATCTTAATTTCTGATATTAGATGCCATTTCTGAACTGCTTTATATATTCAAATTTCCTACTAATATTGTTGTAGGTTGGTCTAAGTTAAATGTTAAACATTTCTGAATGTGAACATCATTACAGATTTGAACATAATCTAACAATAAACATAACAGACTAGTACTATGCAAAACAAATTACAAGAAAGCTTTCCAAATGTTACATATTTCATGTAATAAACTACAAAAAAAAAGCAATAGCTCTGAACCACATTTTATTCTTGGCTGATATTTTGGTTTTTTTTTTTTTTTGTTTTTCTGGGGGGATTTTTGGTACTGGGGATTGAACCCAGTAACTTTGCACTTGTTAGGCAAGGGCTTTGCCAGTGAGCTACATCTCAGCCCTTTGGCTGATCTTTTGATATTTCAGTTTTTAAGGTCTGAGATAGATGCTCACTTTTTCCTTATCAGAAAAATAAACATAGGAGAAGGACTTTTTAAGAAACAAAGTACCAAGTAAAATAGAAGACAGGTAGACATGGAATAAACATGTAGACAGAATATACCCAAGTTTTGACATTTTACATAGTGCAAAGGGCGAAAACATTGTCATGTGAACAAACTGCTGACAGGCAGTTTAAAATGTATCTAAACAGAGAAATTTATTCATATTTTTACAATTTATCAGACGTCTTGTGTATTTCTTCAAGTAGCACCCTATACATATGACCATTCAGTTTGTGATTTACCAGATTAGAGAGAACAACGGAGGTAGTCTCACCTGGGGTTGAAGCTGAAGGCATGGGTATGTTGTAAGGGCCCAGGCAACCTGCTCTTCATTTTCTGCCAGTGTTATAGTGCATGTGCTATAAACCAGCACACCACCTGGCTTCAGCAGCTGAACTGCCTAAAGAAAGACATGATCAGATCATGCATGCTTCAAGACTAAATCAGGAACCAAAAGGACTTTATACCACAATGTAAGATAGCTCTCAAGTATTTGGAGAAATAAGACAATGATCTCATTAGAGTGCAATGTTTGCATTCCAGGCTAGAACCTTTCATTACCTCCATATGGACCAACACTCTAATACTATCTTTAAGTTCAAGGCCTTCAGATATTACCTTTATATTTAAAATACACAAACTTACAGTTTTAGACCAAACTCCCTCTCTGAAATCAGTTGCCTTAACATTTCTGACACTTGAAATGTCTCAAAAAAAACCCCACTCTTGTCTTCCCTCTACACCTACTGCAATAGTTTTCCTATCCTTCCAGATGTTCAGGCCCCAAACTTTAGAAAACCCCATTACTTCATCATCTACCACACTCCCCATCCACCTGCCAGCACTATTGGCTCTGTCAAAATACAGCAAGTATTTGGATATTTCCCATTCCCTCTAGTGCTTCTGTGGCCCAGGCCTCTCTGTTTTTGTTTTTGTTTTTTTTTAACCTGGATTACTACAACAGTTAAATCTACCTGCTTATTTCTCAGGCCTCCCACCACCAAGTCTTATCACGGCAGTCATATTCTCAGCTTTGAATCCTTTAAAGGCCCTCTATCGGGCTCGGTTGCCTCTCCCAGCCTGGAGATCAAGGCTCAGCTAGGTTTCTCGCCACCCCCTTTTCTCGGCCTCTCTCCTGGTCACCCGGCCGGCAGATAGCCAGGATGGGATGGAGGGGTCAGGGCCGACCTCACGCGCGCGCGGCCTGACGAGAAAGCGTGCCCACCTCCTTACCGGTAAATAAAGTCAGGCGTACGTGAGTCTCGGAGAAGGCTTCTAGAGCCAACTGATTTATTAAAGCGGAGGTAAAGGGAGATGATAGCGAGAGAAGTTGATCGGCCAGGACGCCGATAGGCTGAAAGCTGTCACATGATCCGCTTGAGCTAACATCACTCCAAAGCGCCCAGCCAGGGCGAGACTGGTAGGCGCCTGGGCGGGCGAGAATGGGAGGTGTCTGGGCTGGCGAGAGAATTGGGGGCTGGGTGCAAAGCCAGTTCTTCTGGTTCCAGACCCAGAGAACCATAGCCCGCTTCCGCATTCCCCTAGGGCTTGGGGGAAGGGCGTCAAGCCCCCCATCAAGTCTAAAGGCTGGATCCCAACAGCCCTCCTTCTTCACAGAGAGCCAAAGCAAAAGTCCTCTGCGAAGACTTCAAGGCTGTACATTAAGTCTTGTCATTTTGCCTCCCCTCATCACCTCTCTCCCTTTGCTGACTCTGCTTTAGCAACTCAGGCCTCCTACTGCTCTTGGAACATGCGAGGCTGATGCCCACCTCAGGATACTGCACCAGCTTGGGCAGAGGTCCCAATGCCCTGCATTGCTTGCTCCTTCACAATCCTTCTGCCCTAGACTGTATGTCACCGCTTCAGCAATGCACTTCTGACCACCTCATGGCAAATCCTAAATTGTCTAAACTAGAACTCTAATAATCTCTCTTCCCTGCTTTAATTTGCTTCATAGTACTACTGCCTTGTAATATACTAGTTTATCTCCCCAGCTAAAATAGAAACTCTAGGAATAAAAGCACAAAAGATTTTCATTTTCTAGATAAGTCTTACTATATTGCCCAGACTGGGTTCAATTTGTGATCCTCCTGTAAGGCTCTTGAGTGCTGTACAAATTCTGAAATCTAGTTATTTTTCAAGACTGACAGAATGATCTCAAATGTTCTAAGCTTCTGAAATGTACTGGAGATCAATTAAATTTGTCAAGTGTTATGATCCTCCTACTTTCTACATTAGATACTATCATTTCCCACTTTTAATATTTTTGTCTCTATTATTTAGACTTCCTATTTCTAATGAGCTATCTAAAAATGTCTCTCAAAACTATAAAGAAAGTAATTTAAAGCCAGGTGCTGGTGGCTCATGCCTATAATCCTAGCGTGGTTCTGAGCCAGCCCAGGTAGGAAAGTCCATGAGATTCTAATCTCCAATTAACCACCAGAAAACCAGAAGTGGCGCTATGGCTCAAAGGGGTAGAGCACTAGCCTTGAGTGATTAATTCTCAGGGTCAGTGGCTAGTCCCCAAGTTTAAGTCTCATAATCAACCAAAAAAAAAAAAAAGAGTAATCTAAGCATAAAATTCTTTACAAAAATTAGTAACTGCACGTGAACTCACTTTTTGAAGACAGAGCACATTATTTTAAATTTGTTAAATGTCTTAGTGAAAAAGTCCTATTGCTTATATTATTTAAAGAGTCAATTAACATAGAGGGAAGTACCCTACATTTAAAACCAGGACCAGGTATATTGGCACAGGCCAATAATTCCAACATTCAGGAGGCTGAAGCAAGAGGATTTTGAGTTCAAGCCCAAACTAGGCTATATAATGAGACTATGCTCCATAAGACTAAAACAAAATCCCCAGATCATCTCAGTATTTGTGTGTAGCGAAATATGAATAACACAAAATTGACTAGGTTATCACTTTAGCTGTACAATGACATGAAGTACATTTGGTATTATTATTTCAGGCAACATTTTCATCATCTCACTCAGAAACTACTAAACATTACCTTCCTGTTGTTCTATTTCTACCAGTTTCTCTGATCTACTTTGTCTTTACAAATTTACCTATTCTAGTTATCTGATACATGTGGATTCATAAAAAACTTCTTTGGCTAACTAAATTTGGCACCATTATCTTCAAAGCTCAGATACTACAGCAATAATGTATCTTTTTAAAGACTGAATATTTCACATCTGGACATAACCATATTCTGTTTATCCATTTATTTGTCAAGGGATTCTTGGGTTGATTCCACCTTAGGACCCCAGTGAGTAAACCTGTTATCAACATTGCTCTCAGTGGAATATGAACACAGAACTAACAAAGGTCAGCTTCGCTCACAACAAAGGATAATTATATACCACAGTAAAGAGTTTCCGCTGCAGTGGTTGATATGATATCACTTCTTTCAAAGTCCAAGTACAAGCCATATTAGGCCTCTGTCCCATCCCACTGCAGGGTGCATCAAGGAGAATTCGGTCAAATGATTCTGGTAAAAATGGAGGTGCACCTATAAAACAAGTATAAATATACTTTCTGTGATACTGGTGTGAAGCAGAAAACTCCTTAGAGACAAGCAATGATTAGAAATTTAAAATCATACATAGTAACTTATAGAAAATTCTTTTCAAAGAGATTATCATAAGCATTTTGACACAAACTGATAAAATCTCTCCAGGAAAGGTACCAATCCATACTTCAATTACCATTAGCATACCTGTTTTCTCCAAATCCTTCATCAAAACTGGTGCTATTTAACTAGTCATATGTATTATCTTCTTCCTCTATTTTTATGGTCCAGGAGATTTTCCTCAGGGGCTTGCATTGGCTAGATAAGCACTCCTCCCATTAAGTCATGCTCCCAGTCCTTTTCTGGCTTTTAGTTTATTTTTCAGATAGATTCTTACACTAACTTTTGCTCTGGTTGTCTTTTTTTAATTAATTTATTATAAAGGTGATGTACAAAGGGATACAATTACATGAGTCAGGTAATGAGTATACTTCCTTTCGTACAGTATCTTCTGTTTCCTCTCTCTGCCTCTCCCTCCCATCACCACCCACCAGTTATATATAGTTCACTTTCATCAGTGTCCAGTGAGCTCCACTGCTGTACTTTTTCACTGAGTTCTGTACCTGTCCCCCACCTTCCCAAAGATATGCAGATGAACACACAATACATAAAGACAGAATCACCAAAAAATAAAAATTAACAAAAATAAATAAAAGAAGCCAACATTATTTGTTGTTCGAATTCACAATGTTGGATAATCTAACTGGGGTAACATGGACTCTTGAGTTGTTTTGATTTGTATTTCCTTTATTTCCAGCAATGATGAACATTTCTTCATGTGTTTCTTTGCCATTCTTACCTCTTCTTTTGAGAAGTCTCTCCTTAGCTCCCTTGCCCATTTAGTGATTGGTTTATTAGGTTTGGGAGGGTTAGTTTCTTGAGCTCCTTGTATATATTGGATACTAAGTCTTTGATGTAATCCTGGTAAAGATTTTCTCCTTGTCTGTTGGCTGTCTCTCTAGTTTAGTAATGTCCTTAGCTCTGGCTATATTCACACTATAATCCTCCTCCTTCCTCTGCCTCTCAAGTAGCTGGAATTACAGACATGCTCCACAAGTTATTCACCACAGACATGTGACAGAATCATGTAGCCATCAGCCATCAATAAAACAAAATGTTGTACATATACACAGTGTTCAGCTTTTATTTATTTATTTATTATTTTTTTGCTCAAGGCTAGCACTCTACCTCTTGAGCCACACAGCCACTTTGGACTTTTTTCCGGCTTTTTTTTCTATATATGTGTTATGAGGCGAGCACTTTACCACTAGGCCATATTCCCAGCCCCAGTGTTCAGCTTTTAAACAGAAAGAGATTCTGTCATTTGCAAAAGCACAAACAAACTTGAAAGACCTCATACTGAGGGAAATAAGCCAAGCACCAAAAAAGACAAATATTATATATCACTCATTTTTACAATATAACAAAGTAGAATAGTGGTTATCAGGAGGTAAGAACGGGAAATAGAAGGGAACTGCAGATACTGTTCAAAAAGAACAGTTCCAAGCTGACTGGCAACTGCACTCCTAGGACTTGGGGGTTGAGATAGGACTACTCGTGGATTTGAGGCCAGCCAGCCCAGGCAGAAGCTTGTGAGTTTCCATCCCATGAAAGAAATTGAATGTCATGGCACTCACCAGTTATCCTAGCTACAGGGGAGGCTAAGATCAGAATGACTGAGGCTCAGACTAGTCTGAGGAAAGACAAGTCTATGTGAGACTATCTCAATGAAAGAACACTTTCTCCCATGCTGTGGTGATGTACACCTTTCATTTCTGCTAAGAGGATGGCATCCAGGCGCATGCTAAGGCTGGAAATAAGACCTATCTCCAAAACAACCAGTATTAAAAATGGGTGGAGGCATGGCTCAACTGGCGGAACACCTGCCTACCAACCACAAGTCCCCAAGTTCAAATCCCAGTACTATTAATATATATATATATATATATATATATATACTATCAGCTAGACAAAAGGAATGTTTGAGATCTACTGTACAGATGATTGAAACTAGTAGTGATGTACATAATGTTCCACAATTTCAAATGTTTTATCACAAAAAACAAATGGCAGATATGTTAATTAGCTTGTTTTGATCACACTACATATGTATTTAAGTCAAACATTGCATTGTATTACATAAATATTTGTTATTATATTTTCCAATTAAAAAGAGCAAAACAGGGCTGGGGATATAGCCTAGTGGCAAGAGCGCCTGCCTCATATACACAAGGCCCTAGGTTCGATTCCCCAGCACCACATATACAGAAAACGGCCAGAAGCGGCGCTGTGGCTCAAGTGGCGAAGTGCTAGCATTGAGCGGGAAGAAGCCAGGGACAGTGCTCAGGCCCTGAGTCCAAGGCCCAGGACTGGCAAAAAAAAAAATAAATACAACAAAAAGAGCAAAACACAAAAAATTTAACTTACCTGATGGTTCCTCAATCATATCAAGTTTAAGTGCCTTTGTTCCATCAAAACAAAATGCCTTGATGGAATTCAGTCCTAACAATAAAGCATTCTGCTTTACCTTTTCTACTTTACTGGATATTTTATCCAGGGCGATTACTTCTCCCTAAGAAGAAAAATAAAGTATAAATCCAAAACAGTCATGAACGTTAATACAAAAAAACTATTTAAAAATTAGGATCTTCTCTACCTTCCTCTTACTCCTACTTCTAAAGCTGAATTCATTTATATTATGTTGTCTAGGCATATACAGCACTGCAAAGACAAACAAAATTCAATTTATGCCAAATACTTGAATCTTTCATAAAAAATGCACATTCTTGTCAATTAATCTTATAGCTAGCCATGTTTACTAGCATATGTAAGTTGTACAAAGAGTTTAGAAGTACTTTGATAATACCGGCCTCTTCTGTCATTTTTTTTTCTCCTCCCCATTTCTTTTTTGTTTTTCACAATAGGTTTCATTACTCTATTTTCATATTTTTTAACAATCTTGATGGGCTTCATTATTACATTTTCATACAAGTATATAATGTAGTTCATTCATCTTCATCTCCCCCAACCACCTTCTCTTTCTACCTTCCTCCCAATGCCTGGTTCAGTCCTTGCAGGATAGTTACCTCATGTTCTATGAAAAATCTTTGTAATGGCAGCTACTTAATTTTAGTCCACACAAATGAAAACTGAAAACAGTGTTCGTGATCTTCTCAAGACATTTCAACAGTATACATTGAAGGTAAACATTAAGAATCACCTATTTAGGCTAGGAATTGGTGGCTCACACCTGTAATGCTTGCTACCCATGAGGCTAAGATCTGAGGACTGTGGGTGAAAGCCAGCTTTGGCAGGAAAATCTATGAGATTATTATTTCCAATTAATCACCAAAAAGCCAGAAGTAGAGCTGTGGCTGACCTGGTAGAGCACTACCTTGAGCAAAAAAGCTCAGGGACAGCACCCAGGTTTGGAATTCAAGCCATAAAATCAAAGAAAAGAACAGAAAAGAAAGAAGGAAGGAAGGAAGGAAGGAAGGAAGGAAGGAAGGAAGGAAGGAAGGAAGGAAGGAAGGAAGGAGGGAGGGAGGGAGGGAGGGAGGGAGGGAGGGAAGGAAGGAAGGAAGGAAGGAAGGAAGGAAGGAAGGAAGGAAGGAAGGAATGAATCACAAATTTGATGTGACCTCTGGAAAAGAATGAATTCTATGATAACTAAAGTGCCCTTATATGTAAGTGAACATTACTTGTAAGACTTATCATCATTTTAATATTTTCAAGTTATTCATATTCATGTGATATGCTGATATGTAATGCCAGAAAAATATCCCTGTGAATCACGGCAAAATGTTCTGAAGAGACATAAAGATGAGTTTAATGCTTATTTTACATGGTAACACTTCATTTAAGTCAGACAATTAAGCAGATACACTTAATACATTGTGACATTCATGTGATACTTTAAAATATACTAGGAAGCCCAGGCTGGTGTCTCATGCCTTATCTACAGAGGAGAGGCTGAGATATGAGGATTGCAATTCCAAGCCAGCCTGGGCAGGAAAGCCAGTCTTATCTCCAATAAACTACTCAGAAAAGGATGGAAGTGGCCCTGTGGCTTAAGTGGTACAACACTAAATTGAGCAAAAGCAGCTCTGGGGCAGCACCCATATGCCCTGAGTTCAAGCCGAGGACAGACGGAGACAGAGACAGAGACAGAGACAGACACAGACACACAGACACACAGACACGTACTATGAATATTACATAAATGTAGGACTGGCTCTTCTGTGTATTTTCTTGCTATTGTTACAAACATATACACATATATACATATACATAAATATATACACACAAGTGTACACATATATAGTTTATGTATTTACACATATGTGTGTATATATATACGTGCATGTATATATCATCCTTGTATGCATGCTTGTTTGCATCACTAGTAATAGATTACAATACAGAAAATTTGCTAGTAATATTTCTAGACCCCACTAGGACTAAACAGCATAAAATATGCTATCAGGAAAGAGGAACTTCACCTGGCTGCAGGGTGAATATAAAGTTGCATTTATATAAAAACTGGATCAACTACTAAAATAACACAAAATAAAAAGCAACCACAAAACCTGGAAGGCACTGTTGACTCAAATATTTCTGTTTGGGTTGTTCATTGCTGTTACTGCTGTTTCCCTGGGATAGACTGGCTAAATGCCTCCACATCAAATCTCTGTGAAGGCTCATTCTTCACTGCACACTTCCTTCACACTGCCTTGCAGACTGGGGCTCGCTGTACTTGTGGCCATCAGGATAACAGTAAATTTAACTCAAAGACATTAAAATCACTCCAGTAGTTGGATTTGCTTGTTTTTCCTCTCTGCCATCACTACTCCTCAATGACTGACTTTGCTGGGTTTAACTCAGGTCCTAGAGGGAGAAAAGACATTTGTACCAGAAAGGCAGTGCATCATGGCTGGCTCAGCTAAGGTCACTTTGAATAACTGAAAACCACTCAAAACCAATACGACCATGCATAGCCATCCTGCTAAAGTGCAGCTAACCAGGCATATGAGCCAGCCTAATAGAAATTAAATGAGTGTCGCAAGCCCCTGAGCCTAATAAAGCTATTTGTCACCTGTGTCTTTTGTTGCTGTTGTTGTTGTTGATGATGATGATGGAGCTTTAATTCTGGGCCTGCGCACTGTCCCTGAGCTCTTCAGGTCAGGCTAGAGCTCTACCACTACAGCCACGGTGCCACTTCCGGTTTTCTGGTGGTTAATTGGACGTAAGTGTCTCACGGACTTTCCTGCCCAGGCTGGCATTGAACCACAATCCTCAAATCTCAGCCTCCTGAGCAGCAAGATTACATGCATGAACCACTGGCACCTGGCCAGAGTCTTACATTTTTTTTATATAGCATTACAAAACAAGTATAAAGGGCTATAATGATAATATTCAGACTCTCTTCAAAAAGACATTTTTTACTATAGGAAATAAAGTATCTAGTGGCTAGAGGTGTGACAGTACAGGGTCCTTGCTTAGCAGGTACAAGGTCTTGCATTCAACCCCACCACCTTAAAATAAAGAAATTTAAGTTAGGCACCAGTGGTTCTCACCATTTTAATCCTAGTTGCTCAGGAGGCTGAGATCTAGAGAATTAAGGTTTGAGAATAGCAGCCCAGGCAGAAAATTTCTCAACACTCATTTTTCAATTAACCAGCGGAGATATGGCTGAAGCTGGAGCTCAGAGACAGAACACCAGCCAAACATCAAAGCCTGAGTTCAAACCTAAGTAATGCAAACAACAACAAAATACACCACCACCAATTTTTACATGTATATATTCTTTTATCCTTTCTGCTTAGAACACTGAATATTTCATAAATTACTACAGGGTTAAGGTTAGATGATGTTTAATATGACGTTTTTACCAAAAGTCTTTGGATAATTAACATACTATTAATAAAAATGTAATTTTCATCTTCACAGTTTTTCCACTTAAAAAACTGATTGCGTGTAAATCCTTTGAAGTCTTACAATTATCACTATATTGATTAAAAATGTATCTACTCATATAAATCTTCACCCACTACTGAAAACCATTTACCCAGCAATTCCTAGCCTATCTCACCTACACAAAGATGTGTTCTGGATATTATCTTCATTTCTCCTCTTAATTTATCTACTTTCACTAGGATATAAACATTGTTATTCTTTAGTTGAAGAGTAATTATAAAGCCACAATGACTTTGGAATACAGATAAAGCCTACCTATAATAAAAGAAAATATCTTAGTTGGGAGCTGATTACTCATTACTAAAATTCTAGTTGCTCAGGAGCCTGAGAACCAAGGATTATAGTTTGAAGCAAGCTGGGGCACAAAAGTTCAAGTGGTAGGGTGTACCTCAAGTGGTACAGTGTCAGCTATAAGTAAATGTGAAATAGCCCAGCAAGATACATTGGCTCCTAATTCAAGCCCTAGTACTATCACAAAACTTGGATCACTTCTGGCTTTCTGTGAGTAGTTTGTTAGAGATAAGAGTCTTATGGACTTTCCTGCCCTTGGCTGGCTTCAATCCTCAGATCTCAGCCTCCTGAGTAGCTAGGCTTACAGTGTGAGACAATGGCGCCTGGCTTATTTATTTATTTATTTATTTATTTTTGGCCAGTCCTGGGCCTTGGACTCAGGGCCTGAGCACTGTCCCTGGCTTCTTCCCGCTCAAGGCTAGCACTCTGCCACTTGAGCCACAGCGCCGCTTCTGGCCGTTTTCTGTATATGTGGTGCTGGGGAATCGAACCTAGGGCCTCGTGTATCCGAGGCAGGCACTCTTGCCACTAGGCTATATCCCCAGCCCCTTATTTATTTTTTTTGAAGCTTAAAAATTTCTAAAAACAGAAGACACCTTTGCATATATATCTAAGTGCAAATGCGAAAGTTATCTAAGGTCAGGCTTGCTCATATTTTGTGACAATAAAGCATAACCGTAAGATTTATATAATCCTCAGGACATTCATACATATTCTACACACATATATACATACTTACATGTTACATTGTACTCTATCTGTTTCAACACTGCTAATGTAATGTCAATTTACTTTTTAGTTTTAAAGTATTAAGTAAAATCTGAATAATAACATGAAAAGCTCTTAGGTGTTTTAAAGTGTGAGTAAACAATTATATATTAGAAAACTGGGAATTCACAAAGATCTTCAGGCAGTCTTCACAAGTAACTCTACTGAACCTACCCTATTAATTGACATGAATCATCCTCATTATAGATAAAACTGAAGTAAATTGAATAATGAATGTTTATGTTCCATCCTAACCAATGAAATGTGCTACATGTTTATGAGTCTCACCTGATCATGCATTAGTGATGCAATATGAGTTGTTTTGCCTCCAGGTGCTGCACACATATCTAGGATCTTCTCTCCAGGCTGAGGATTCAGGACATGAGTTACTACAGCAGATGGCAAATTCTGAAAGAGAATCACCTCAACAATTACCCATGAGTTTAAATCATTTTGTTTTTTTTTTAAATTTTTAGAACAAAATGTGAAGTAGCCTTTGAAATTAGACATGGCAAAACACAGCTGTCATCTCCACATTCAGAAGGCCGAGACAGAGGGTGTCAAGTTCAAAGCCTTGTGGACTCAAAGTCAGTCTTTTATGTATACATACACATTTCTCTGAGGATAGTACCTTTGGGTTCCTCCCTTAAGTGTACCCTCCTTTAGTCAGTTTGTGTATAAATGCAGAGCCTTGTGTATGTTATCATGAACAGTTGTATTTTAAATCAAGCATCCACATGAGAGAAAAAACATGGGTCATTTCTCTCTCTGAGTCTGGCTCATTTCACTTGTTCTAGATCCATTTCCTGGTAAATAACACCTTATTCTTTCTACTGGATGAGCAAGATGACATTGTGTATGTGTGGCACCATTTGTTGATCCACTCATACATTATAAGGCATCTGGGCTGTTTTCATACTTGGCCATTGTGAATGGTGTGCAGCAATGAACATGAATGTGCCAGCATCTTTACTGTATTCAGATGCCCAGAAGTGGTGGCTGGAGGATAGAGGAGTTCTAGGTTCAGTATTTAGGAACTAGGACTAGTTTACAACCTTCCAGCATGATTGTTACTAGTTGACATTCCCACCAACAGTGTACCAGGGTTCCTTTCTCCCCACAAACTCACCAGCATTCGTTATTGTTCAAAGTCTCAGTGCTGGCCAATCTTACTGGGGTGAGATGGAATCTCAGTGTTGTTTAGATTTGTGTTTCCTTTATGGCCAAGGATATTGAGCATTTCCTCATGTGCTTTTTAGTCATTCTTACTACTGAGAAGTCTCTAACTCTTTTGTCCATCTGACTGTTTTTTGGGGGGTGGGGGGATTGGTTAGCTTTGCGAGTTCCTAATAATATATTTTGGATATTAGGCCCTTGTCAGATAGGATTATATCAAACTAAAAGTTTTCTGCACAGCAAAGGACATGGTAACTAAATAAAAAGATAGCTCAGACTGGGAGGAGCTCTCTTCCAATCATAAAGAATATTATCTTACATGAAGATTCCAGCTTATGATTCAGCATTTTTATCCACAAAGTTTTACAGATACTTTGAAGGCCAAGGAAGACAGAATTTTAAGTTCAAAGTGAAAGGCATCACAAATTTCTCTATTGTCCCAAATGTCAAAAACTGTAGCTAAGTAGCAAACCAGAGTAACATTGATGGCAACTGGATTTTCAATTCCAAGGAATTGAATATTTCTGTGGTTATATTGCCTCATTTATTATCAAGTCTCCCTAATGAGATAGGGAAATAGAAAAGGAAAACAGAGGAGCATAGAAGTGGCTAGTCCAAGACAACAGTTACATGAAAAAGAAAAAAACAACAAACAACAAAACAGGTCTCTAGACTCATCTTTCAGCTAGGTGAATTTATGTGACTTTGAGAGAGGGAAGATCTAATTCTCAAAACCAGTTGTATTAGCAACCCAATTGCTTATTTGTAAGAGGAAATAAATCCATCAAACTGTTGGGGAAATAAGGTCTACCTTCCAGGCTAGGTTGGTATCAAAGACCCTCACAGCCCATCAGACACCCTTGGTTCAGTCCATCACTAATAACCCACTAAGTAAAACCATCAAACTTACTGGCATGGCTATTTTTTTTTTGGGGGGGGGGGGGGTCATGGGGCTTGAACTCTGGGCCTGGGTACTGTTGTTGGCACTAAGTGAACAGACTATAGAGAATAGAAACAGAGGAAAAATCTCTAATTAATAAGGCATCCTACCTACATATTTAATCCAATAAGGCCCCAAGGAAATTCACACAATACACATTTTACATAAAATAGTGCTTCTATCATATAAAATACATAGGACCATAATAAAAAAATTCCTAGCTCAAGTATGATCCACCAGAGGAATTCAAATCTTTTGGAAACTTCTTAAGAGATATAAAATCTTAGCATCTACTCAACTGTATTAGTGAACTTTCATTTTAACAAACTCCCCAAGATTGTTAATGCAATCATAGATAAAACTTATGACTATTGTTTTGTACAATCCCGATTGAAATGAACATGGAGGGGCTGGGCTGTGGTAGATGCTTGCCCAGCTTGAATGAGGCCCTTCAATATTGAGAACCACAACCCTATGTAAACAGACACACTGAAGTTGAAAATGGACTCAAATTTAGGACAATATCAGCATTAAAATAATACAGGAATGAATTCAGACTAAGAACAAATTTGATTCTGAACCGAGTCTGTTAATAAATAAGCAGAGAAGAAAAGATCTTATATTAAAATGTTGAGTGGCAGCTGGAAAATATGGAGAGTGAATAGGATGCCAGTCCTGGGGCTTGAACTCAGGGTCTAGGCATTGACCCTGAGCTTTTTTGCTCAAGGACAGTGTTCTACTACTTGAGTCAAAACTCAATTTTAGTTTTCTTTGTTGGTGCTTAATTAGAGATAAGAGTCTTTCAGACTTTGCTGCCCAGGCTAGAAAGGTAGCAATTTAAAAAAAAAAACACACCACAATAAACAGTATCGACTATCTCAGGCAAAGATCACCAATAGTTGCTAAAGCTCAGAGAAAATTTTAATGAGAAGAATATTTGGATAATTTGGATAATTGTTAAAGTGTCTCCTACAGATTACTACAAAGAGGAAAAAGTGTAATTATCTATGTTGTGGAAAAATAGCACATCTCTGTAAGGTGATCAAAATGAGCCAGATACAGTGGCTCAAGCCTATAATCGTAGCTAATAGGGCAGTGCAAGACCAGCTTATGAGACTATCTCAAGCCATGACTGGTATGGTGGCACATCCTAGTCATCCCAGCAACAGAGCAGAGCACAAATATAGGAGGATCAAACTCTAGACGGAAACTGTCTTGAAAACAACCAATGTAAAGAACTGGGTGTCTTAAATGGACCCCGGATTGAGCAAATGAGCAATATCAATGGAGGACACATGATATGGTATGAGTAGCGATGTAATTCCCTCAGATTTACACGTCTGTACCACACTGAAAGCATGCGAGATAGTATCAGTAAGTCATGATGAGAGAATAGTAAATGTAATACAATATAAAGATTCTGGCAAGTTTCTTTTTCTTTTTTTTTTTTTTTTTTTTTTTGGCCAGTCCTGGGCCTTGGACTCAGGGCCTGAGCACTGTCCCTGGCTTCTTTTTGCTCAAGGCTAGCACTCTGCCACTTGAGCCACAGCACCACTTCTGGCCATTTTCTGTATATGTGGTACTGAGGAATCGAGCCCAGGGCTTCATGCATGCAAGGTGAGCACTCTACCAGTAGGCCACATTCCCAGCCAAGTTTCTTATATATCAAGGTGGCAATAAAAAAAAAAAAAAAGACATTTGGCTAACAGCAATAGTGGAAGCACGTCACAGAAAATGTTACTTTCCAAAGTAAGACTTTATATTATACAATTGGAGATAAAATAACAAAAGTCTTACTCGGGCAAGATGGGAAGAAATGGAAGTTAATTATAGACAGTGAGAACTCACTATAAAGAACTGAGCTAAATAAACAAAATTAAATTCCATAATGCTTGAAAATTACTTAGCACTGTGTCAAATGTATAATACGAAAAACATATTCCTTGTGTCCTCAGGGAAAAGAAACCCTAAAGGCTGACATTTCCTGTATGGTAGTTTCCAAACCTGATTATAAGTTAGAAAACTCTTGTGAAGCTCAAAATATGCAAATGAAAAATCGATTTCTTGTACCCAATCCACACTTGCTGCATCACAATCTGCAAGTAAATATAAAGGCATTTCATCCATGTATCCACTACCAAAATCAGAAACTTCAAGCTAACTATGAGAATATCAGACAAGCCCCAGGTAAGGGATACTCTACAAAATGCCTTAAGTGTCAAAAATGTGGTGGTCTTTATAAACAAGGAAAGAAACAACCTCTGTCACAGCCAGGGTGAAGTAAGGGACGTAAGAATTAAACTCAGTATGAGATTTTGGATTAGATCCCGGAAGAGAAAGGACATGAAGGAAAAACTTCTGAAGTCTGAATAAAATTTGGAAAGTCTAATGTGACAAACAACTGAATGTCTATATACTGCAGATGTAAAATACTAACATTATGAATAAATGTACCAGGCTGACATTATTTTCTTTTTAAAGGTGAAATGTCAGTATGCTACCTAGGCTGGTCTTCAACTTAAAAGGCTCAAGTGGGGGCTGGAAATATGGCCTAGTGGCAAGAGCGCTTGCTTCGTATACATGAAGCCCTGGGTTCGATTCCCCAGCACCACATATATAGAAAACGGCCAGAAGTGGCGCTGTGGCTCAAGTGGCAGAGTGCTAGCCTTGAGCAAAAGGAAGCCAGGGACAGTGCTTGGGCCCTGAGTTCAAGGCCCAGGACTGGCCACAAAACAAAAAACAAAAACAAAAAAAGGCTCAAGTGATCCTCCCACCTCAGCCTCCAAGTCGCCAGATTTGGTTTCTAAATATTGACACGTTTCATCACAATTTAAGATTTCACTGTAGGGGCATAAAGGACATATGGGAACTCTTGTATTATCATTCAGAATCTGTAATTCTAAAACAACTCTAATTCTAAAATCATTCTCAAAGACATTATTTAAGAAATCTCTAATAATATTCCCAAGAGACGTATACTTCTTTAATGTTCTCGGAGTGATTTGATGCATAGTGTCTTTCTCTAGAGTGCCAATTACTGGTGTGAAGAAACTACAAAATTTGTGAGAAAGGACTCTCTGTATAGGCACCTGAAAGGCCTTAGGTTTCTCTTTCTCTCTCGTAGTCATGAGGCTTGAACTCAGGACTTGGGTGCTGTCCCTGAGCTATTTTGCTCAAAGCTAGCACTCTACCTCTTTGAGCCACAGATCCACTTCCAGTTTTTTGGTGGTTAATTAGAGATAAGGGGGGCTGGGGATATGGCCTAGTGGCAAAAGCGCTTGCCTCGTATACTTGAAGCCCTGGGTTCAATTCCCCAGCACCACATATACAGAAAATGGTCAGAAGTGACGCTGTGACTCAAGTGGCAGAGTGCTAGCCTTGAGCAAAAAGAAGCCAGGGACAGTGCTCAGGCCCTGAGTCCAAGGCCCAGGACTGGCAAAAAATAAAAAAAATAAAAATACAGATAAGGGTTCCATGGACTTTCCTGCCCAGGCTGGCTTTGAATCTCAATCCTTAGACCTCAGCCTCCTTAGCTGCCAAGCTTATAGGTGTGAGCCATCTGGCTATGTATCTCTTATGTTAAATCAAATTAAACCTGGGACCATAAGGAAAATGGTGTCATGACTATGCTCCTTAGCTTCTAGAAAAGCATACATGTGGACACACACCTAAAGGCCAAAGGAACTTTCATCATTAAGGTGTATCTATTTCAATGATTTGGAACAGTTTGAGACAGGTCTTCCCAGGCTGGAACTTGCTATGACTGGCATCCACCTATATCATCCACCTAGGTGATTTGTGGCTCTTGGAAAGTGCACAGATTTGAACACTGCCTCTCGTTCCACGCACTTTTGCTGTCTTTTCTTCAACAGTTGTACTTCATCATCATTTGAGTGTTTCTGTTTATCTGAAAAGGCAAAATTGCTTAATCTAAAAATTCCACATACTCTATTAGCATTATTTGTAAATGTGAAAACATCTGTCAGTCATTACTTCTGCAAGAATTAAAGGACAATAGTGAATTTTTAAACATTACTTTTATTTTTAACGTACCAGTCTTGGAGCTTTAGCCCACTCCTGAGCTTTTACATAAGGCTTGCGTTTTACCCCTTGATCCACAGCTCCACTTCTAGTTATTTGGAGTTTAAGTGGAAATAAAAGTCTCACGAACTTTCCTGCCAGACTGGGTTTGAACCATAATCCACAGATCTGTCTCTTAAGTAGCAAGGATTACAGATGTAAGCTACTGGCGCCAATCTCCACATTCTTTTTAAAGAAAACTTATTGGTTTGAGCATTAAGATAGAAATATTCCTAGTGAAACTAATGTTTTATTGTGAACTATATTCCAACTATTTGGATTTTTCTGGCTTAGATATGGTCCAGTTGAGAATCTGGAGGCTCAAAACTGGTTTGAAAAGGGAAATTTAATACAAAAAGGTCAACTAAGTTCTTCTGCCAACAGAGTTCTGGGAAATTGTAAGAGACACATTTGGGATGCCTAAAAACTATGATTGCCCTGAGCCCCTACTCTTTCCGTTGCAAATAGGTCTGGGACAGAATTTTAAACAGGCTCTGTAGGTAATGCAAGTGCAACTATTCCTGGGACCCCATTTCAAGCATTGGTACAGGGTCAAGAACACAGACTTGAAGTCAAAGACCTGAGTTCAAATTTTGGTTTTGCTGATTTCTATTGACACAGTAAGCAAATCATTCAATAACTGGAAAATTATTGCGTATCTATTATACGCTATACATTTTTTATTTCACTAAGCTTCCGTTCCTTTATCTTTGCAACTGGGAATAAATATATGAAATACTGTGTATAAAATACTCAATACAACATATGGAATAAATCATTAATTGGGTATTAGCTACTACTACATTGTCATTTTTAATGTCTTATTGGCATATCAATGGTCATCAGGATATACTACATAAAACAGCTTCCATTAGAGAAATGACAAGGAGTTAAACTCTACAAAAGCTTTTTGAAGTCTTGCTGGGCACCTGTAATCCTGATTATTCAGGAAGCTGAGATCTGAGGATCACAGTTTGAAGCAAGCTATGTGGGGCACACCTGGAAGTCAACTAGCTGGCCCCTCCTGTTTCTCAGTCTTGGGGCCACGTGTGGCTAAGATGGCAGCGCCTAACAACAATGCACAGCTGCTACAAGTGTCTTTGGTTATAACCCGGAGGCGGTTTTGTGGGCTGTGACACCCCGACTCTTCCACTCTTGATGGACAGCTCATGCCTCCCCTTCCTGCCGATCTTAGACCTGATTGGCTCCTGTGCCTTATATTAGTGGCACGTACTTCCCCAATAAACGAGATCTTGCGCTGACCTGACTCCCAGGCAGTCTGAATGTCCTCCAGTGAGAAGGGGGCTGGGTGCAGGCGGCCTGCCAGCCCTTTCCTTTCTTGGCTCGTCCGGGTCAGGGCATGCCTTCCCCATCTCTTGGGTGGGTCGGGGGGTGGCTAAAAACCCCGACAAATGGCGCCCAAACAGGGACAACGAGGAAGATGTTCACCAAAGTGAAATTTGTCGAGCCAAGCCAATCGGATTCCGAGGCAAGGGTATCCCCGAAAAAAATGGGGCAATCTCACACTAAGCTGTAGACAACCCGAGGCAAGGGTATCCCCGAGAAGACCATTTAAGGAAGAAGAGAAGAGCAGGAGGAGGAGAGAGCAGAGGTATGAAGCGGAAAAGAGTGGAACCAGACGGACTGGAGGAGCAGAGTGGAAAGCTGAACCCGGCTGCCTGGAGGAGTGGTGCAGAGCCCACCGGAGCCAGCCAGAGGAAGGAGATGGAGAAGAGAACCGACCCGGCCTGAGGAAAGGAGAGTAGTGCAGTGGGGACTCAGTGGAAGTAGCCGGCGCTCAGCCACCACCTCTGTCGTCACACCCAACGCTGCCAGCCAAGACCCCGGAGCCTGGACACTGCCGAGAAGCAGAGCCAGCTGGAGCTGCTGCGTGTCCTGAGCAGCACCAGAGCCGCCAACAAGCAGATGCAGGAGGAGGACCAGGAGGAGGCTGCCAAGAAAAGCAGCAGCCAGAAGGGCAAGAGGAAAGGGGGCCGGCCGGGCCCGGGAGCAAGCACAAGGGAGTTCACACGCCTCGAGGGCATCCGCCCCTGGAACAAGAGCGGCCTGGTGTGGGACACGGCCTCCCACACACTGGCAGCAGGCGAGCGGCGAGTGGCGGTGCCACTGGGGACCAGCGCACCCGCGAAGGAAAGCGTGGCGCAAAATGGCGCTGCGGGTGCTGATGCGGGACAACGCACAGCTGTTCATCAACTGGCTGTGGGACCCCAGCGGAAGCGTGTGGCGTGGAAATGGTGGCCCTGAACGCAGAGGACCGACCTGCTGCTGGGCGCTGAGGAGCTCCATCGAGGACAGCTGCCCCTCGCAGTAACAGGACTCCCTCTTGAGTGTCAATCTCTCCCCCCTCCCCCCCAGTAAAACAAAAAGGGGGAGATGTGGGGCACACCTGAAAGTCAACTAGCTGGCCCTGTGTGGTTAAGATGGCGGTGCCAAACAACAATGTGCAGCTGCTACAAGTGTCTTTGGTTATAACCTGGAGGCAGTGCTATGGACTGTGACGCCCCGACTCTTCCGCCCTTGATGGACAGCTCATGCCTCCCCTTCCTGCCGATCTTAGACCTGATTGGCTCCTGTGCCTTATATTAGTGGCACGTACTTCCCCAATAAACAAGATCTTGAGCTGACTTGACGACCAGGCCATCTGATTGTCCTCCAATGAGGGAGGGCTGGGTGCGGGCGGCCTGCCGATCTTTCTCCTTTCTTGGCTCCTCCGGCCGGGGCATGCCTTCCCTGTCTTTCCCACGGGTCGGGGGAGCATTCGGGCGGCTAAAGACCCCGACAAAGCTCCAATAGGAAAGTCCATGAGACTGGTAGCAATTAACTACCAAGAAGCTTGAAGTGGAGCTATGTCTCAAGTGGTAGAGAGCTAGTCTTCAGCATAAAAGCTCAGGGACAGCACCTAGGCCCTGAGTTCAAGTGCCAGGGTCAGCAAACAAAGGGGGGCGGGGAAGAAAAGAAAGGAAGGGAGACAAAGAAAAGTAAGGAGGGAAAGAAGGCAAGAAAGGCAAAGAGAGGAAGAATGGAAGAACATTTTTTGTTGACAAGTGATAAATAATATGACTCCATGGTAATGTGGACCTTATGAATCACAAAACATTTCACAATTTATCTTATAAAGTCATCATTACCACTAAGCTGGTTTTAAGGCTAGAAGTGGGTGGAGGTGGTGGCTTGCACAGCTCTATTATACATTCATTTGTATATTCTTGTATCTTACATCATCACTAATGTGCAATTAGATAGTAATAAACATTTTCTGTTTGTTCACCCCAGAAATGTTTGGATTTGAAAATATCTTTTGGTTTATTTCCAGAATGAGAAGCAGCACATCCATTCAAACTTTGGTTTGTGTTCAGACTCTATGGACCATTAGTATGAATTTGGACTTGAGCAGATCTAGTCTTCAGTAACTTCATCTTAAACTGGGAATAATGGTATTACCAAAGCAGCAAATTATTTTTCGAAATCAAATGTGCTAACATACATGAAGTTACATAAAAAGCTAACAAAGGCAAAGTAAATATTTACTGAAACACAATTACCACCTGAAAAAAAATGATGGTAGTAAAAACCATCTGAATCTTACTCAATGTTACATCTATTTAGGGATTGACATTCTGAAATGGAAAGCAGTAATTTTAACATGTACTAGATCACTTTTGGATAGACATAAAAGAGTAAATAGTTTAAAGTAGAACATAAAATGCTACAGTAGTTACATGCATTTGTAATTGCAGCACTCAGTAGCTAGACATAAGGATCAAGAATTAAGAGGCCAGAATGGACACATCTTAAGACTGTCTCAAAAAGTTTATAAAGATCAACATAGAAAAAGGAAAACAAAGAAGTGCTTACAAAATTTTCTCTTGCTGTATAAGCAAAGGTAGGTCAGACCACAAATGAAATATGTTAGAAATTTTTTTTAAATACTTAAATTTCAAATAATTTACTGATGTTACCGTTACAGATGTTACTGCATATTTTACTCTCATAAATACATACCTGTAAAAATAAGTAACTGGGCAGTACATTGTCAAATGAAGGGCTGAGATATATGGGTTCTGTCATTCTTATGCCGATACCCCTGAAAAATGAGAAATCTATTGTTTGTATAAATCACAAAGTATCCACTTTTAGGAATATGCTACTTGTTTAACAAGTTAACTACATTTTCTAGAAATGTAGTTCTGTAAGATATTTTTCAATTTTTACCTGAAGATAAAGTACAAGTGGCCCATCAGCGTTAAAAAGGGTAAAATTAGTAACTCATTTATGCAAAAGGGATCTTTAGAGATCTGAATTAAAAAAGCAAACCACACTTGATTTTTGAAGAACTCATTTGTATCTTTCTGCAACTGAATTATGGTTACTGTATTAGCTTTTCCAATAAAGAACCATTTTGTGAAGGACACACACACACACACACGTACTCTCACATTCTCCTTCCTGTTGTTTCCACAGTAAGAGGCCTGGACCACTAATATCTCAGGATGGCCATTTCTCTCTTCCACGTGAAGAGTGGCAACAGAGCTGGTCAGTACAGAAAGTACAGATAAGGACACAAAATGGTACTGTGGCCAGTGACTCAAAAGACAAACATTACATCTCAAAGAGGTATATAGTGTCCATCAGAGCAGAGAGCACCAAAACACAGAGAATATCAACAGTAGAATACCAACAAAAACTGCTGCCTTCTACTCTAACAATCAGAAGTGCTCAGAAAACATTATTCAGCACACACTACAGAGCATACCCCGATCATCCTTTAACCCAGGTGGTTAAAATAATTCCCTACTACAGACTGAAAATAAAGACAGCAGGTAGTACATAATCTTCATGCTCATAACATATTCTAAGAATAAAATTGTACTTGGCATTTGGGAAGCACTGCTTTCTAGATCTAGAGAATGCCAACAAGCTGCTTCTTCATAAATATATTGCATTTATACAGAGAATTGCAGCAACATGAAAAATTATCCCAGGAATCAAGCCTATGGCCCAGTTCTGAATGGATCACTTCAAATTCTTGCTTATCTATTCCAGTTGTCAACTTTGGAGTAATAGAGTTCTCTACAGCATTCCTGAAACAAGTGACAAAAACTGAATAAAATGAGAACCTAATTCATCCATTGATTTAGTGTACTGAGAGGGATTAACAACCAGAGATGATTTAGAGCCAAGATGATTTAGAGCCAATTTTAATTTGGCTTGAACAATTACAAACACTTTTGCCTATAAACATTCATGAGTGCTAGTTCTCTTGGAAAACTTACTTGTATTTAAATTAAAAAAAATAGTAGTACTATAGTTAGAACTCATGGCCTTGTGTGTGCTAAATAAACAGTACCACTAAAGCCACACTGACAGTTCTTTTTGGTTTATTTTTCATATACTATCTCACTTAATCATCCTCTTACCTATGCTTCCTGCATAACTAGGATCACAGTTTGATCCACCATTCCTAGCTTGTTTGTTATGAGGTCTCAGTAACTTTTTTTCCTGCTCTCCTTGGCCTTGACCCACAAGCCTCAAAATCTTTTGTCTCTCAAGTAGGTGGGGTTATAGGAGTAAACCACTGTGCCTGGCTCTTTCAAGTTTCAATATTTTTCAACAATGCCAGGTGCCAGATGCTGGGGGTTCACGCCTATAATCTAGCTACTCAGGAGGCTGAGCTCTGAGGATCCTGGTTCAAAGCCAGCCAGAGCAGGAGAGTCCATGATTTTTATCTTCCAATTAATCACCAGAAAACCAGAAGTAGAGCTGTGCTTAAAGTGACAGCACTAACCTTGAGTGCAAAAGCTCAAGGACAGCACCCAGGCACCAAATTTAAGCCCCAACTGGGGCGGGGGCGGGGGGGGGGGGGCGCGGAGTTGATTCTTTACAAAAATAAGTAGTTTTTCAGTCATACAAAAATTTATCAATAATTAAAATTGAAAATAACTAAAATTATTGAGTAACTATAGCATGACTGGTTGATTACTTGAGCTTTTTGTTTGTTTTTTTTTTTTTGGCAATACTGGGGATAAAATATAGGCTTCATGCATGACAGCAAACTCTCAAGCGACTGAGCTATATTCCTAGGTCATTACTTAAGGTTTTTAATCTAATCATTTTTGATCTAAAGGACTTTTCTGAAAATGACAGAAATAAGTCAAATAATTTCCTAGGTATTTTATATCAATATTAGCATCCACACAATACAATGTAAGGTATTTTTCACATTGCTTTTAATTTTCTGGAACCACCAAAGAACACTTATTTTCCATAGCACTTGGTAACATACTTCAGTTCCAGTAGCCCACTGAAGATTTCTTTGCGGCTTAGTTCAGAAATCCCATTTCCAAGAAATACTTTTTCTCCATCAAATTCTTTGGCTCCTTTCTTACATTTCCCTTTAATATCAGAGTATACGGAAACAACATCGCCAACTTTCATAACTAGAGGAAGAAGAGAATCGGATTACGCTAATCTATGCTTTTGCAGAATAGTGAAAATCCTCAAAACTACAATGGACAACTCCAAGGACATCAATGGTGGATAGGAGCAGTTTAAAACCTCAATATGGTCATTGTTAGGAGAACTCAGTTCTCAAGACTTAATATAAGCCTTGTTGTTGTGGCTGTATACTCAAAAAGCTAAAAATTGCCTTCAAATGGATTACTCAAAAAATTTACATCTACATGACTCAAAAAGTTTCTAAAAAAAACACAAAACAACACAACAAACACAAAAACAATCAGTTTTCAGGTCAGACAAAAAGAAATGTGTCAGACCAAGCTTACAGCTTTGCCTATTACATGAGTCAAGGTATTGATGGGATACACAAGCTGAGGCCAAGGGACTGAACAACTTCTATCAGACCAAAATCAGTTTCCTTATTTCACATAGAATGACTTAGTCACATCCAGGCAGTGACTTAACTTACAAAGCATGTGCAATATGTCATCAACAAGATGAATAATTATCAAGCTTCATCTCAGTGTAGCTTCTAGATGCAACCCTCCCAATTGAAAGGACAAGAGTCTGAGGTTTTAAGATAGCAGAGTCAAGAATTCAGAATGAATGATTGTTATATCACAGTTGTAACTACTTTCAACGTCCCATGTGTATCTGTAGCTTCTATTATTGATGATGTTCTTGTATCACCTTCCTGTGGTTGTATCTACACTATCTCTGTAATCTTATCTGAGTATACTGGAATCCGTGTATACTGGTTTTAGAACTAGGAAATTGAAAGGGAATACCAAAATTGAGAGACACAGGGTAAAAAAAGACAAACAACTACAAAAGCAATACTTGCAAAACTGTTTGGTGTAAGTGAACTGAACACCTCATGGGGGGAAAGGGAAAGGGGGAGGAGGGAGAGGGGAATGAGGGACGAGGTAACAAACAGTACAAGAAATGCCTAACGTATGAAACTGTAACCTCTCTGTACATCAGTTTGATAATAAAAATTTGGAGAAAAAAAAAAGAATTCAGAATGGACTTCACTACCATCTAATAGAAATATCACAGATACTAGGTAGAAAAAGAAATTAACAGAAAGTCATCTAATGTTTTGGCTACACTAAATACAAAGCTGGGGTAAATAATACATCTGATCGAAGAGGAAATACTTTCACACATGACTTATAGAGGACCCTAAGCCTCAAACTTACATTTTGAAGCTGATACAATTCCTGGAACATAAATATGGGCTCCCCTTAATACTGCACTGCCACAATGGGCTCCAACAATCGCTTCACACTGTTGTTTTTGAATATTCTTTCTAGGAATGTAAAAAGGAAAAAGAAATTTAACAGTAATTATTGTTCCAATACATATAAACTTTTCAAGCTTTCGATATAAATGCTATGCAAGTAACTACTTTAGTATTATTTTTCTGAATAAACATGAGAAAGCTCAAAAGTACACACACACACACAATACTTTTTTAAAAAGGAAAGAAGGGGACACAGAAAAATTAAAATTGAAAGAGGTCCATCTGGTGGAAGACAGGAGAGTGACATAGAAACTGCTTGATCATTTTAAAAGCATTACCATTTTCCTAACAACATCAGGAGAAGTCGGATTTTTATTCTCTTCAAGGACCAGCACAGAAAAATACACAAGGAATCATAAATACTTGTATTGTAAATTTCGTGTGTGTGTGGTGCCAGTCGTGGGGTTGAACTCAGGGCCTGGACCCTTGTCCCTGGACTTTTTTGCTTAATGCTAAAGTTCTAACACTTGAGCCATAGCTCCACTTCCAGGTTCTTGGTGATGACTTGGAGATAAGGCCTCATGGACTTCTTGCCCAAGCTGGCTTTGAGCCACAATCCTTAGGTCTCAGCCTCCTGAGTAGTTAGAATTACAGGAGTGAGTCACAGGCACCCAGGAGGAATTTTATTTTAGTGCTGATCCTGGGCACTGTCCCTAAGCTTGTTATGCTCAGGCTGGTGCTCTACCATTTGAGACACGGTTCCACTTCTGGATTTTTCCAATTTAATTGGAGATGAGAGACACACAGACTTTCCTGCCCAGGCTGGCTGTGATCCATAGATCTCAGCCTCCTGAACAGCTAGAATTACAGACATAAGCTACCAGGGCCCAGATAAACTAGGAATATTTTACTAGATAAATGTAAGCCATCTCTCCATCCTTGGCTGCTTAACCTTTGAGTTCTTGTCCATGCTCTGGTATTCTATTCATTCTGCCCTCTGTTAAAATCTAGATGTCACTTTAACACTCAGTAAAGAAAGAGGAGAATGTAGTCTGTTCTGAAAAACATCCTTAGCATAGTATCTAATGATCTCCTCATATTGACATCAGCTCATTTGTATTATCTCAATTTGTGGCTGAATTGATTATGTCTCATGTCCCTTCCATGATGTCCAATTATCACATCTTGCTCAACATCTCAGTTTCACTTTAGATCTTACTGGTCTCACACATTTGCATTACTCATACTTTGTCACTTTTTCATTTATTTTTTCTTCATGTTTTTGCTACTGGGGTTTAACTCAGGCTTGCCTGCTCTGCTCTAACACTTAAGCCATGCTTCCGTTTCACCTTTCTTCTGGTTCAGATGGCTTCTCAAGGTTTTTTTTTCGTTGTTTTTTTTTTTTTTTTTTGCATAGTCTGGTTTCAATTCTCATAGCTTAGCCACCTCAGTTTGTTTTTACAATAATGGGGTTTAAGCTCAGAGTCTTATACTTGTTAGGCTGGGGCTCCTATTTCTTGAGCTACAGCTCTAGCCCCAAATCAATTTTTAATTAAAAATTATGATATGGGTTTATAGTAAAACAGAAATGTTAGAAGCAAAAAAACTACTATCATTATTCACTTTCTCACAACCCAACATTCTCAGTAAGCCATTACTAATGCTTGCCTATTTATAGCTTCTAGACTTTATATGGAATTGCACAAAATGTGAATTTTTTTATTAGTAAATGTAATTATCCTGTGTAGCCATTTATTTTAGCTACTTAATGAGTCATGAACACCTTAATTGTACACTTAATTTTTCCAGCCTGAAGGCCATGTAATCTTCTCTAGTATGGAGAATCCACTATTCCATTACTGATTATAAATCTGATTTTAAATCTTTAGCAATGTGATTATTTTTACACTAACATGTCCTTTGTAATAGAACATCCCAATATAATATAAAATCTATCTTTGATTTTCAAGAATGTGTCTTACAAATATGAGTAGAATAATGCATGGTATAACTGAACATGATCATTAAATTATGAACAAAAATAAAACATTGCAAAACAGGTCAGCTATGAAAATAGGACATGTGTTTTTTTGTACTTCTGTTGTACAAAAAATGTTTTAATTTAGAACTTAAATTTTTGAAAGAAAAATAAATGAAAAGCTTTTCAGAAAGTGAAAAAAATAACCATTTCACAAAGTATACCTAACATGCAATATTGAAGATACATGTCTAGTATTTTGTAATCGATATGGACAAACAGTGTTGTCATAACACTTATAAGTGATCCTGTGACAAATCTCTGCTCAGAAGAAAAAAAAATATAGCTTGATAATTAGTTACAAACCTAGGTCCAATCACAGGAATAAGTAAGATGTCCGGAAGGTCTGGGTGTTCAATAACAGGAATACTCAGTTCACCGAACTGCTGTTAAAAATAAACACAGCCTTAAAAAGCGATCAACACAGGGGAGTTGTTGGGTTTCTTTTTAGTATCACTATACATGGAAGGAAGTTTGATTTGGAACAAGTTCATTTTTATTCCATAAGCACTATAAAAATAAAAAAGATCAGGATAATGTTTTCTAATTCTGTATATCTTGACTTCTCTATAAGATTCAATTTTGCTGTCATGCTTTATAAACACAAACTATGTTTACCTTAAGGGACTTACTCTGAAATTACTCTGAAATTCCGATATAGAGTTACATCCAGATTATCATTTTTAAGTTTCTGAGTAAGAAATAAAAAACCTCGGGGCTGGGGATATGGCCTAGTGGCAAGAGTGCTTGCCTCTTATACATGAAGCCTTGGGTTCAATTCCCCAGCACCACATATACAGAAAATGGCCAGAAGTGGCGCTGTGGCTCAAGTGGCAGAGTGCTAGCCTTGAGCAAAAAGCCAGGGACAGTGCTCAGGCCCTGAGTCCAAGGCCCAAGACTGTCCAAAAAAAAAAAAAAAAAAAAGAAATAAAAAACCTCTTCTATCGTGAGCATGGTGACATACAGAAATATAACTTTCATAAAACTGTACACTTTCATAACAATACAAATTAACACACTATGCCTTGTCAATCCATGTTCACATTTCCAGCAACTACTACTCTTTCCCTATATATTTGCCTTTTGTCAACATTACATATGAATGAATAATACAGCCTATGTTTTGTGTCTCAATTCCTTCCCTTTATGTTAAGGTTTCTCTATGCTGCAGCATTTATTAGTAATTACTTGCATTGATGGGCAGTATCCCACTATTGAACTATTCTAGATTTATCTGTCACTAATTGATGGATTATTTGAAATATATTTCTTTTTGATTATTTAAAAATAATTCATGATCATTTATGTTCAACATGTATGCACATATTTTTGCTAGTTTTGACCTGATTACTAAAGTGGAATTGCTGGACTATGCTTAACTTTTTAAAGGACTGATCAACTGTTTTACAAAGAGGTCAAGCTAACTTACATTACCAACTGTGAAAAATGCAGTTGAGTTTCTTCCTTATACTTACCAGCATGGGAAATTTAAAAATATTTAACTCAAATAGAGAAATTTGAGGCAAACTACTGGTTCACATCTGTAATTCTATCTACTCAGGAGGCTGAGATATGAGGATCATGCTTTCAAGCCAGCCCAGGCAAGAAAGCCTAAGAGACTCAACTTCAATTAACTACCAAAAAGCTGGAAATAGAACTGTGGCTCAAGAGGTAGAGCACTAGTTTTGAGCACAAAAGCTCAGAGACGATGCCCAGGCCCAGAGTTCAAGCCCCACAGCTTGAACAAAAACTGTTGCAAAGAACACTCCTCTTATAAAACATATGCTAATATAGGAAAAATACATGCAAATAGCTATTCAGAAAGTAATCTGCTGGGCACTGCTGACTCAGCCCTGTAATCCCAGCTATTCAGGAGGCTGAGATCTGAGAATCCCAGTTCAAAGCCAGCCAAGGACAGGAAAGTCTGTGAGATCCTTAACTCCAATTAACTATCAGAAAACTAGAAGTAGCATTGTGGCTCAAAGTGGTAGAGCACTATCCTTGAACAAAAGAACTCAGGGACAGTGTACAGGCCTGGAGCTCAAGCCCCACAACCAATCAAAAATCTTCAAGTCTTCATTATTGTAATAAATTCTAATCTTACACAGTCATAATATAGCTATTTTTGTTGTCTTTTGTAATTTTGTATTATTTCACTGTAAGGGATTGAGCCTAGGTCCTCAAACATGTTAGGCAAATGCTCCATCAATGAATTGAACTCCAACCTTAGTTTGTTGTTCTTCTAACTGTGTCATCTATTTGAAACTTGAAATATATAGAATTATTCTTAAAAGCTTCTTGGTTTTAGCTTGGTTACACATGAGGTAGAAACAGGTCTACGATTCCCCTTACAGTTGTTAAGGAAGCTTTACTAACTACAGTATTTAGCTCACACAGTACAGCTTGGGTGGATGCTCACCTTATCTGGCCCATCTTATATTGCTTTGTAGGAAAATATCAGTATATAGTGTTTAAAGCACAAAATACAATGTTTTACCAAGCAAAGAAATGATATAAACAAAACAACTCAAGTAATTTTTGCAGTTTTCATGGAAATCATAAAGTATTTAAAAATATTTTCACTTACAGAAGATGGGTATAATTCTACAATATTTTCTTGATTGAACAAAAAACCATGCTGTGTTGCTTTAAAACTTATTCCTTATACTATTCTCATTTCCTAGTTTTGTTAGTGATGTGTGTTTCTTAGTTCAACTAAGTTTGATTACAAATAGAAGCCTACAGATATCTGGTAGGTATCACTCTCAGCTTATTTCAACTACACAATCAACTCTCTTAATCATTACAAGCTAATGGTGAAATGGTGGTCAGAATAAACACAGTTATTTTAATGATAAAGCAAACAAGCCTGGAAATTCATCCTAAATCAGAATTAGGAGTTCAAGTTCTAGCATTATTTTTGTGTAACCTGGCATAATTTACATCCACAATTTCCTAACTATAAAGTTTGATTATTGCAGGTTTCACAGGATTTTAACGGGAAGCATTTCTACACATTGTAGAAATACAACTGTATAAAACTTTGTACAAACCTTCTGCAGTTCATCAAGCAACAGATTTTTCACATGATAAACTGAGGCTAAGTGTGTATTTACTCTGACAGTTGTGAATGATGGAGGATGAGCCAAGTGACTTAACAGAGTTTCGAACTTCCTTTCTGCTTCTTGTTTGCTTGAAGATACAATCTGAAAAAGAATATTTCAATTTTACATACTTAGCAGAACGTGCATATACAATTATTCCATATAATGAAAAAAAGTCTTTTAGTAACAGCTCCATTTCATTTCAATGTTTTATTTAGTAATGGTGTACTTCACAGGGTTCTTTAGTAATAAGCATCTAACAAAATGCTTGATATAAATCAAGAGCTTTGAAAAGTCTCAACTTCAAAGCATAACATGATGAAAACATCTACTGCAATTAATTATTTAAATCCAGGATTTAACTCTACATATTTAAAACACACCAACTTTTTCAGCACTCACACTGCTAACATCATCTCTGGGGCATTATATCCTCCTAACTTTTAAGATTACCAATATTTGAAGGACAAATACACTGATGTATTCAGTTATCCAAGATTCCCCCTATGATATAAATTTTATAATAGATTATTAAATGTACCAGACAGCTTCAAGAAAGATGAGTAGCAAGCACACATATCAGAAATGAAGACTCTACCATGTTCCTTTGTAATTAACTGAAACTTTCCAAAGCTTTGACTATACAAGACCTCAGAGAATCTTCAAAAACTACTTGTCCACCTACTAATCCAACAATACTAACATGTTTACTTTCTCAAGTTTTATCACTGCTAAATATTTCTTTCCCCTCTCAATTTTCAAAGGGGGAATCAAAGTTAAGTGACAATAGTTTTCTCAAAAAATAAACACAAACCCAGTGTTTGAGATTCTAACCCAAGGGGTGCACATCTGTTGGTGCACTAGTACTGAGGCTTGAACTCAGGGCCTGGCTGGGCATTGTTCCTGAGCTTTTTGGCTCAAGGCTAGTACTCTACCACTGAGCCACACCACCATTTTCAACTATCTTGGAACTTAATTGGAGATAGGAGTCTCCTGGACTCCTGCCTGGGCTGGCTTTGAACCTTGTTCCTAAGAACTCAGCCTACTATGTAGCTAGGATTACAGGTGTGAGCCACCAGGGCCCAACTCTAATTCTAAATATTTTTTACATTTTACTTGAACTCTACCTTCAGTTTCATAGCTATTTGAAATTAGATCAATAACATGATTCCTTGTGCCCTAAGTTCTCTCATCTGTTAAAATGAGAACATAAAATTCAATGCAAATCATACAGAATTATGAAATTGTGAGAAGTTGTGGGGTTGTTAGGCATGGAGAATGAGTGACACTGATCAAGATGCATTCTATTCATATACTGTTTTGAATGCCAATTCCTCTGTACCACTTTTTTTTTTTTTTGCCAGTCCTAGGGCTTGAACTCAGGGTCTGAGCACTGTCCTTGGCTTCCTTTTACTCAAGGGTTAGCACTCTATCACTTGAGCCACAGTGCCATTTCTGGCTTTTTCTCTTTATGTGGTGTTGAGGGATTGAACCCAGGGCTTCCCGCATGCTAGGCAAGCACTGTACCACTAAGCCACATTCCCATCAAAACAACTGAAATTTGCAAACCATCTAGCACAACTGAAAGCATTTAGAGGCACCCAAATTGCAATGTCCTTTTCACCTGAGTTCCTGAACATGGGTTCTAATAACAGGTGTGAGTGTGCGCATGTCTTGTGGACTTGTTCAACCTGGCAATCACCTCTGTGCCATCCATAACAGACACTTTTCCCCCACAGCTAAGTGTTAAAACGTACATCTCATTCACACCTTGTTCGTATAATTAACACTATTTAAATTTACGCAAAATATCATAAAATACGATTATCTGACCCACCTCCTGATTCGTAAAGATTTCTTTAAGATAGTTTTCGACCTCAGGTCTCAAAAACAACCTAGGAAAAACAGCCATTATTTTTTCCTGTTGAATTTCTCCTTCAGAGGAAATTGTTGGGAGACGGTGGTTTTTCTTTCCGAGCTGACAGCAGTCTTGACAACGAATAGACAAGCACCAAGATGCACCAGGACTAGCCGGGGCTTCTGTAAACAGCGCAGAGTTAGAGAGGGAGACGGGTCAGCGAGGCCATGGTTTCTGGGGCCTTGTCACAACAGTAGTAGTTATTTCTGGCTTCCACCACCCTCGACTTCAGTCCTCCGTGGTCGCGCAGGGAACTCCTCGTGAGGCAAGGCCGGCCGCCCTGCAGAGGGGACGGAGGAAAAAGCCTCGACGACAAGACGTAAGATCTCCCAAGCCAGTTACCGAAACTAGGCGAGCACCGCTCCCAGACTTAAATCCTCCTTTCCAATTACGCGCCGACCCACGCCTTCTCCGCGGACAGACGCTTTCTGATTGCGTCACTTCCCAGCGAGCTCGGCTCATACGTGCCGACCCACGCCTTCTCCGCGGACAGACGCTTTCTGATTGCGTCACTTCCCAGCGAGCTCGGCTCATGCGCGCCGACCCACGCCTTCTCCGCGGACAGACGCTTTCTGATTGCGTCACTTCCCAGAGAGCTCGGCTCACCCCTTCCTCCTCGGGGCGTCCATTCCGCAGCCGCCCGTCGCTGTGGGTCGGGACTCGAAGTCCTTTCAGAACCGCGTTCACCTGCGCTAGGCCTCGCGCTGCTGCCTGCCGACAGGGTCCCGGGAATCGTACAGGCCTGGTTCACCGGAGCCCCGCATTGGAAGCCTACGGGAAATAACGTGCGTCGAGAATAATTTGACTTTGAGTCTAGGCTGCTAGGGTTGGAAGTAGTTCTACCACGTAGTATTTCTAAAAACAAAACAAACAACAAAATTAGGCAAAAGGCTTGGAATGCCGGTAAACAAGTACTCTCTCAATAAATGTGAGATGTTACTATTCCCCGTGTGTCTGGGTCTTGACTGGTCTGAGGACAACGGAAGGATATTGTGGAGGAACGAAAGGAACCACCCTACAGGGCTCATTTTGTGGGTTCAGTGAGCGCAGGTCTCAGGGGGTGGGGAGGTTTCACCCTAACAGAATGGGATTGTAACCAAGGGCAGGGAGGGAACGTTTCTGGAGAGAAGAGGTCCTGAAAAATGGTTAAGGAACTGGACCAGCTTTAAAAAAAAAAAAATTTCAGTGCTTACCCAGGTCATTTATAAGCCACCATGACTGTCTCTAGGCAAGAAAGAAATCGGAGGCAGGGCCACATGTCTTCATGGTGAATAGGCTTCGAGGCACCTGTTGGAGCATGAATTTACCTAATGGTAAGAAGAGTATTCATGAGCCCTGAAGTACAGGAGATATTCCCATCGATTAAGTTATGACCCAAGATATATATATTTATTATATATTATATAATATATAATTATATTATATATATATGCCAGTCTTGGGCTTGAACTCAGGGCCTGGGCACTGTCCCTGAGCTTGTTTTGCTCAAGGCTGGCACTCAACCCCTTGAGCCACAGGGCCACTTCAAGCTTTTTCCTTATATGTGGCACCCAGGAATCGAACCCAGGGCTTTGTGCATGCTAGGCAAGCACTTGGTAAAAGCACTAGACCAAAATTCCCCCCCCCCCCCCCCCCAGTCATATAATTTTAAGGACACTTTGACTTAGTGGATGCTTTGACCCTCAGGATCTTTTTTTGAGTCTTCTTGGAACATCAAACAACTCTGTCAAAAAAATTTGTATCTGTGTGACAGCACTGGGGCATGAAACCATTTTTATAGCTTGTTAAACTGCCACCCTACCACTTAAGTCAAATCTCCAGCGTTATTTTTTTTCTGGTTCTTTTTGAGAAAGTCTAGCCAACATTTCTGTCAAACTGGTGCCTCCAGATCTCAGTCTCCTGAGTAGGATTACAGGCCTGAGCCACCTGTGCCAGAGAAGTTTGAATTTTAACATTGTTCTTCCTAAAAGGAATGATATACTGAGTTTCTCTTGTATCATCTACAGCATCCAGAGAGCATTTGTTTCACAAATATATTTACTGAATAAATTCTTATTGATTTCTTAGACAATAAGGCAGAGGATTATTTCCTTATGGGAAATCTACCAACCCATTTGGAAAATGATCAACTAGACTAAAATCATAGTGGACATTACCTTCAAGGTTGAAAAGCTTTTTTTAAAGAGTAATATTCATGCTTTCTGGCAAAACACAGTTACCTGAACTCCTTTCAAGCTGTGCAAATTGATCTAGTTAACTGAGTAATAAATTGAATTCAGTTGCAGCTGCAGTGAGTTCTCCCAGTGTTATCTGAAGGTTATGACAGTTGTTTAAGCTTTTTTTGCCCTCTATTTTGTGAAACCAGATTTTAGGAGGATTCCAGTTCAATGAAAAACATTACTCGCAAATAGCATTTTATAACTGAGTTTTAACTCTGATGATAATGTCAGGTCTTTTCTTTTATAATATGTTTTCTCATTTCATGAATTTAGTATCTTATTTATTTATTTATTTTTAATTTTTATTTTTTTGGCCAGTCCTGGGGCTTGGACTCAGGGCCTGAGCACTGTCCCTGGCTTCTTTTTGCTCAAGGCTAGCACTCTACCACTTGAGCCACTTCTGGCCATTTTCTGTATATGTGGCGCTGGTGAATCGAACCCAGCGCTTCATGTATATGAGGCGGGCACTCTTGCCACTAGGCCATATCCCCAGCCCCTCTAATTTATTTTTAAGTAGTAGTCTTCCTGAGAATAATGTTACCTCCTCTAGATCAAGGGGACTACACTGAAAATTGTCTTTAAAAAATGTTTTCAACGGATATGTTACAGACACACACACACACACACACACAAAATCAGATGATTAGGATTTTAACTCTTCCATTTTAAAAGTGTATTTTCAGAAGTTCGTAGCTTGATTAAATTCTTGACAACACTCTTACAATTTAATTGATTCTATTATGGATGAAACAGGAACTGAGATTTTTTTCCCCAACAGATCAATAAGTACATTAATAGGATTTTATAGATTTTTTTTTTTCCTTCCAGAGCTGAGAACCGAACTCGGGGCCTTGAGCTCGGCAGGCAGGCACTGTTCTGCTGAGCTAAATCCCTAGCCCCCATTAATAAGATTTTAAAATATAGAATCCCACTCTGCTAATCAATATTGTGCCTAGTTTTCTTTTAAATTTTTATTTAAAAATTTTTTTCATTTTTTTTAAATGTTATTAAAAATTTCAAAGTGGCCTCAATAGCCATTCTTTCTATGGCTGGTCTCCCAAACAGTTCCATCCAGAATAAGAACCATGGGACAAACCCAAGAGGTCAAATGAGAAAAACATCCCAAGTGTAACAAGAGATCAGCAAACAGCAGCAGCAGCAGCTCTGGGTTTTCAGAGGCCAAGAAAGGTACCAGTTCTGGTACAGTCCTACAAACGTTTATTACTTTTTTGGTGCCAGTCCTGGGGCTTGAACCCAAGTCTGAGCGCGGTGCCAGAGCTGGCGCTCTACCACCAGAGCCACATCTTCACTTCCGGCATTGTGGTGGTTAACTGGAATTAAGAGTCTCGTCAGGCTCTTTCCTGCCCAGGCTGGCCTGATCCTCAGATCTCAGCCTCCGAAGTAGCTAGGATTTCAGGCATGAGCCACCAGACCCGGCTTCAAGGTAACGGTAGACTGCGAGAAGGAGGGGGCCCCACACTGCCTTCCACCACCTCGATCCCGCGCGCCTGACTCACCGGAAGTGCGGCGGGAGGAAACGCCACGTCGAAAGCATAGGCTGACGTGAGCGCGCCGACGTCACGCGTCGTCCTTCCGGCGGTGGGCGGTGCTGGGATCCGGAGAGGAGGCGGAGCGGAGGCGGGGCTTGGGGCTGGTGGAGGCTCTGATGGGTAGGTGGGTTCAGACCGAGGGGACTACGGGTCGGCGTTGGGCTCAAAGGGTTCGGAACAAAGGACCATCCGGTAGGGGCTCGGCGCGGTGCTTTCCTTCCCCTCGCTAGCGGAGCGGACGGCCGCGGCTCCTCAGCCGCTTTGCGTCCCCGCGTGGCGGTGCCCGGCGGCCTCTCCTTGGCGTTCCCGCCGGCCGGCGCCGCGGTGGGGGGCCCGGCGCCGCGGCACCTGCTGCCGAGGGATCCCCGCGGCCTGCCCCGGCGCTCAGGATGGGGCTCATCCTCGCCAAACTGTGGAGCCTCTTCTGTAACCAAGGTGAGGAGGAGGGAGGCCGCGGCCTGGGCGCCGAGCCCGGGGTGCGCGCAGCCTCGCGCTCGGGGGGGGGGGGGGACTTGAACCCCCGACCCCGGGGGGAGTGCCTTCGCGGGCCGGGGGCCGGGCGCAGAAGTCGATGTTTCAGACCTGAGGGAAAGCGGATGGGAGAGACGTTGATGTTCGGGGAGAGAAGGGCAAGGGACCGAGAGGAAGGCTTTGGGTGCCTGGGAACCCCACCTGGAGGTCGGCCTTTGGGGCGGCGGAGGAGAGCGGGCGTGACCCCGGCCCCGGACTGGAGGCAGTCGGAGGACCGTCTCCCTCGGTTAGACATCCCGCGCCCGAGTTGAGTCCCTGGAAAAGTGTCTGCCCGGAAATCCAAAACTTTCACCACTTCCCTTTTTCTCTTTTTCACTCCTCATTTCTTCATTATTTCACTTTTTTTTTCCTTTTCCTTCAAACAAATGTGGCTTCGTTTTCCCCTCCGCTGTCCGAGCCAGCGCGCCGTTCCCTGATCCTGGACTTCGCCTTCTCTTTAGGACCGGGAGACGAGTTCTTTTCCGATACTTGGGTTTCTGGAACTCCTCATCCTCACTCCCCCCC
Source organism: Perognathus longimembris pacificus (assembly GCF_023159225.1). Taxonomy (NCBI): domain Eukaryota; kingdom Metazoa; phylum Chordata; class Mammalia; order Rodentia; family Heteromyidae; genus Perognathus; species Perognathus longimembris. Next base: position 14,903,395 of record NC_063178.1, read on the forward strand.
ACCCCTTTTCCCCCTCAGGCTCAGGAGAGAAGAAAAAAAAAAGAAAAGCCTTCGATGATGTGTAAGGTGTTACGTGTCGGTAATTAGTCTAGAAACAGGTCGTGAGATGTGTAGAAGTTGCAAGTCCAAAGGGCCAGGAAGCTGTAAAACCTGTTCTGAGTTAGAACAGGTGATGTTTTGGGAAAAAGAGTCAAGATCCGACCTTCCCCTCACCTCCCAAAAAAAGAGAGAAAGGAACAAAAGCCGTTATGATCTTAGGGATTCTCTGGGAGGGATGGTTTTTCTAGTCATTACCATCATGCCGACTAGTTTTATTTTAGCCGGTATAAATATAGAACTACTTTTTCTCTGATGGTGGTGCCCGTTAACCATTCATATGCATATCTTTTTGTTGAATTTGAAAAGTGGAGCAATTGTAAATGGTTATAGTTCTCTCATTCTGTAGATTGACAAGAATATGAAAATAGCCTTTCTCAGACTTATAGATCCATAGGTGCATACACCCCCATGGACGAGTGTGTATGTGTATGCACTTATCACAGATAAAGGTCACTTGAGCGATTTCAAAGTAGCGACAGTTTGAGATCTTAGCTACAATAGTACCTTACTTTTTTTCAGCAGTTTGTTTTCAAATCCTTACTGTGCGATTCACCATATAAAGGAGTTTTACATAAGTACAAAGATTGATAGTATCACTTGTTTATATTATCATTTGTGTTTAAGAAATTAAAATTACCAAAGTGTTTGGTTTTCCCTATATACTTCACCAGGTTCCTTTCTCTCCCTTTTTTAATGTTTTTAGTTATTGTTTGTCTCTCATTTGAGGCTTCCGTAATCAGACCGGAAGGCAATAAAAAATTTAAAGGGTGATAGGGAGCTGATACAAGACATTCAGAGGCAGCCTTCTATAATCACAAAAATTGTTCTGGCTTCCGAAATTTACAGTTTTTTTTTTTTTTTTGGCCAGTCCTGGGCCTTGGACTCAGGGCCTGAGCACTGTCCCTGGCTTCTTCCCGCTCAAGGCTAGCACTCCGCCACTTGAGCCACAGCGCGGCTTCTGGCCGTTTTCTGTATATGTGGTGCTGGGGAATCGAACCTAGGGCCTCGTGTATCCGAGGCAGGCACTCTTGCCACTAGGCTATATCCCCAGCCCCCGAAATTTACAGTTTTAATTAGAATTGCTCTTTAAGTTTTCTGTGAAATTGTCAATTCGTGGTTTTGTTCTCATTCTTGCAGCATTTATGCATAGTCCATAAGCCAGTGTTCTGAATTAAAGCCTAAGATGTATAAAGATTCATAGCAGATAATAACCTTAATTGCTCTCAAAGCTTGCAGAGAGTTAGTAGAACAAACAGACATAGAAAGATGCAATGTGGTGATCTGTTTAGCAGGTACTTGTAAAAATGAAGGAACTGGTTAATCTTTCTCCAGTGGATCCTGGAAGACTGCAGAGTTGGTATGCTGAGAGGTTCCTGACATGATAGCTGGGGGCATGTGATTCAAAGCAGAAGGACTAGTGTGCGAAGAGAGAGGAATGAAATCGTTGGGACACATTTTCAGGAAGCTGAAAATAGGGTTTTTTTGGCAGTATAACATCTTGTTGTGAAGCGAAATGAAATGAATTTGGAGAGGTATATAGGAAGCCAAACCTCTGAGGGCTTGTACAAAAAGCAAGTAATAATATTGAAGAATTGGTCATTGGATGGATTTTAAAAGTGGGACAATAATGGGATCAGATTCATATCTTAGTCTGTATTGTTTTATGTACCAACAAAGTTAATTACTAGTTTAACTTTTCCTGGTTGCGTAATTACACTTTACACATCCAATTGAAAGAGAGCTGGTTTTGATTGTATGTTGGAATCAATGTCCACAGCTCCACTTAAGAGCTGTTAGATATCTTAGAATGGAGTAGATGGTCTGGGCATGGATGAAAGGTGATTCTATTGTGCAACTGGTGTTAAAGATCTACTAACCTTACCGTATTTCCTTTCAATATTTGTACTTTTGTACATGTGTGCTCATGTGTGTGTGTTGTGGGTAGCATTTTAGAGCACCAAGCTTTTCTGGGATAAGTATATTTAAACACATACTCTGTAAGTAAAGCAATTTAAACAAGAGTTAGTCCCTGTGATTTTGTGTAGTTCCATTTCAAGCCAGAAGGCTGCTTACATTGACATAATTATTATCTTGACCACTTATTTTTTATAATATCCAGCTTATCTTACATTTTTAAATGATATTCAACTTATTTTCATTTCTAAGTGCTCATATCTCCTTGTCTTTTCACGTTTGTCCTTTTAGCTAATTCTCTTATATATAGACGTTGGCTACTGTTGCACACAACTTAACACTATCTTTCTGTTCCCCGTCTTCTGGAATATTCTTTACCCATACATTTGTTAAGTTCACTCCACTAATTCAGGCTTTTTTTTGCCAGTCCTGGGGCTTGAACTCAGGGCTTGAACACTGTCCTTGAGCTTCTTTTTGTTCAAGGCTAGCACTCTACCACTTGAGCCACAGTGCTACTTCCAGCCTTTTCTGTTTATGTGGTACTGAGGAATCGAACCCCAGGGCTTCAGGCATGCTAGGCAAGCACTCTACCACTAAGTCACATTCCCAGCCCTCATTCAGGCTTTTTATTGGCTTAATATTGACTACTTTAGAAAAGCACTCTTCTTCCCTCCTTAGGACTCATTCTCCAAGTCATTGCTAATTTTCTGGGTAATGTTTATCCATAACTTGTCATTGTAATATACATTTCTTGTTATCTTTTTCTTTCATTAGACATAACTTCATGAGGCATAAGCTTTGTTTTATTCATGATTGTATTACAGTGCCTGACATATGTACTCATTTTGAGTGCTCTTATAAGTATTTTTGCTTGTTTTATTTACACATAACATTTTATATCAAAGTAACCCGTGCATACTGTTTCTTTTCTTTCTCCCTCTCTTCCCCTTCCTCTTCTTCTTACCCTTCTCCTACTTCTTTTGCTGCTAGTTCTGGGGCTTAAACTCAGGGCCTGAGTGCTGTTCCTGAGCTCTTCTGCTGGAGGGTAACGCTCTATCACTTCCACTCTGGCTTTTGATTAGTTCACCGAAGCAAGTCTCAAGGACTTTTTTTTAACACGGGCTGCCTTCCAGTCACAATTCCTTAGAGTTCAGAGTCTTGAGTAGGATTACAGTCATGAGCCACCTGTGCTCACTACCACTGTTTCTAAAATAAAAAGTAGTCTTTAGAGCCTTATACTCTTTATATTTGCTGGTGCCATATATATCTGAACACTGTACATCGATGGGATTTTAAGCATTATCACTTGTCCTCTTGTAAAAGAGAAAATCCAGTTCCCTTTATCATCCCAGTATGAGTTTCTGGTTTGGCCTGCCCTCTGTGTTTTCATTGTTGGATTGTTTTAGTTTTCTTTGTACATTTGGCTGAGATATGTCACAATATCAAGAATACTTGGTGTAACTAACTCACCTGGCATCTAGCAGGTAGGGTGTCTCCCTCCCACATTTTGGTCCTCCATCCTGTTCCAAACCAGATGTTTCCTTCTGCTTGCTGGCAGGGCCTGTTTTTGCTATCATTCTAGGTATTTTCCTTCTTGCTTTAACTTTGATGAAGCATGTTCTTTAGTTTATCTTGATTGGCAAATTCCAAATACTGAAGACTTATTGGTATGACTTAATGATAGAGACTTAATTGGTAAGACTTAATGGTATATCCACCATTTTGACTTGTAATTGGGCAGGCAATAAAATTAGGACTTGCGAATCATTTCTTCCAGTGTTGAAGACATTTTGACTTTCAACTTCCAATTGTTGTTGAGAGGGCCCATGTCAATCTTTATTTTCCCCCTTCTTTTTGCTAGTTCTTAGAACTTTCTGTCTCCCTGTTTTTTTCCCAGCTACTTTATTATTTACTTGGTTCCAATAGTAGGGCTACAACCTCAGAGCCTGTTTACTCTAGATTGGCGCCGTACCACTTGAGCCATAGCTCCACTTTTGGCCTGTTGGTATTAATGGGAAGTAAGAGTCTCAGAGACATTTCCTGCCTGGGCTATCCGCACATACCAGCTTCTTGACTGCCTAGGATTATAGACTTGAGTCACCAGGTGCCCTGATCTCTCTGATATTTTTTAATTTCAAATGGATGTAGCTTGTTACATGTCCTTTTCACTCATTTTCATGTGATCTCTAGACCTTTTCAATGTGAAGATGTAGGTCTTTTGATCCTAGGACAATTAAAAATCATCTTAGGATTTCTTCCTTTCCTGGAAATCCTATTGGTCAGATGTAGAAAAATTGGCTATCAGGAGCTTATGCTTCCTAGGCAGGCAGGCACTCTACCACTTGAGCCACACCCTCTGCCCTTTTTGCTTCTCATATATTTTTCAGGTAGGATCTTGAACTTTTTGATGGTGTTAGGCTTGAGCCAAGATCCTCCTACCTGTGCCTCCTGTGTAACTGGGATCACTGGCACTCACCACTATACTTAGCTTATTGAGATGAGATCTCAAAAACTTGGGCATTTAAAAATATGTAGTTTGGATATAATTTCTTTTCATGATTGGAAATACACTAAAATTTTCATTTTATTTCACATGCATTGAGACTTCCTTTCCAGTCCATTTTGGTCAACATAACAATTGCACTTAAAAGAACATGTATTTTGCATTTGTGTGTATTGTTTTACAAATGTTCATTAGGATAAGATAGTTGTCAGTCTTGTTCATTCCTTTAATGTATGTTTTTGTAGTAATTTAAATAAACATTATGATCTCCATTTCCATCTTTTCTCTGTTTTTTCCACTTAATGTTTTAATGTATAACTCTTCTAAAGAGCATAGTGCTGAATCTTCAGTTTCTGAGCTCATTGTGAAATTTTCTTAATCAGAATCCTTAGGACAACTTTAATTGGAATTTTTAGATCCATTTTAAGTGGAATCTTCAATGGAATTTATTGATCCAGCTTGATTTATTATATGGTTTCTGGTTATATATTAAAGTCTGCTATTTTGCTGCCTATTTCTTCTTGTTCTATACCCCTTTGTTTACGGTTATCCTGTCCCTCTTCTGTTTCTTTGTTTGTTTTTTTATTATAATTCCATTTATTGACTTTTCATCTGTTTTGTGCATATGTGTGTCAGTACTGGGCCTTAACACTTTTCCTGAGCTTTTTTGCTCAAGACTGGGCCCAGCTCCACTTATGTATTTTCAGTGGTTGATTGGCAAGTCTCACAGACTTTCCTTCCAGGTCTGACTTCAAACCGTGATCCTCAGCTCTCAGCCTCCCGCGAGTAGCTAGGATTGCTTGCTTGCATGGCAGCCACCACTGGTGCCTACCTTTTGTATTTTTCTTATAAGCCTTTTAGAGATTGCAGCATATATTCATAACCTTCTTATACTCCAGGAAGACTTCAGTGCTTTTGAAAGGTACCATGCTGGAGCTGCAGTGCTGCATTCTTCCCTTTAAGCCGTTTGTGCTGTATTGTCCTGTTTCATAAGTCCAGCAAAACAAAACGTCATTTTGTTGTTGGTGTTGCTAGTCATGGGCTTGAATTCAGGGCCTGGGCACTGTCCCTGAGCTTCTTTTTGTTCAAGGATAAAGCTCTACCACTTGAGCTACAGCACCACTTCCAGCTTTTTCTGTCTATGTGGTACTGAGGAATCAAATGCAGGGTTTCATGTATGCTAGGCAAGCACTCCAAGCACTCTGCCACATTGCCAGCCCCCAAAATGTCATTTAAAAAAACCCAACAGCCATAAGTACTTTAAAGTTTTTAAGAGAAGGGCAAAATGTACTCTCTCTCTCTCTCTCTCTCTATTTATTTTTTTTTTTTGAGGGCAGGGTTGTGGGGCTTGAACTCAGGGCCAGGGCTCTCCCTGAGCATTTTTGTACTCAAAGCTAATGCTCTACCTCTTTGAGTCAAAGCTCCACTTCCAGCTTTCTGGTGGTGAATTGGATGGACTTTGCTCCCTGGAATTGGCTTTGAACCATGATCCTCAGAGATCAGCCTCCTGAGTAGTAAGGATTACAGGCATGAGCCACCAGGGCCTGGTATCTTATGTACCCACATTACTATATTTGCTCTTTTAACTTTCCAGCTAACAAGAAGATCTCTAGCATTTTTAATGCAGGTATGTTGGTGATTAATCTTGTTGAATATAGGTTGATATAGTTCCATCTGTGAATTAAAGATGTCACTTTTCTGGCCTCCATTTTTTTTCCTTATATAACCTTAGGTATCATTCTAACCTTTACTGACCTTAATATAACCTGGAAATTTTCTCTAGCTGATTGAAGGATTTTCCCTTTATCTTAATTTTTAACAAATTAGTTGTGCTGCATTTTTAATGAATTGTCTTTGCTTTTCCTATTTGAAACTTACTAACCTCTTTGAAATTGAACATTTTTCATCTCATTGTACTTACTCAGTTTACTTGTTTAACTTGTACGTCTTAAATCATACTGTCCCCAAATAAATCCACTTGAGTAAGTTATATGGTCAATTTAGTTAGGACCAGCATTTAAAAAAGGAATGAACCTTTGAAAATAAAAATTATCAAAATAAGGCAGGGGCTGGTGGCTCTAATCCTGGCTATTAGAGAGGCTGAGATCTGAGGATTGCAGTTTGAAGCTAGACCAGGCAGGAAAGTATGTGAGACTTAATCTCCAATTAGCTACTTAAAAACCAGAATTAGAGCTGTGGCTCAAAGTGGTAGAGTAGCAGCCTTGAGGAGAAAGGAGCTCAGGGACAGTTCTGGGCTCTGAGGTCAAGCCCTATGCCCCCCGCCCCCCCCCCCCAAAAAAAATCAAAATATATCTCAGTTACTAAAGTGTTTTGTGAAATGTTCCCTTGCTGGGTCTGTCCTGAGTCATGATGTCAAATAGTTGGGGCAACAGTGGCTCATACCAGTAAAGTTTTAAAACAATAGATTAGACTGCCTGTTCCCTTTATCAATGGCCTTCCTGATCATAACTTTCCTTTTGGCAGCATTTGAGTTTTCTAGATCAATTTTAGTATGTTTTTGTTGAACTCTTAGAATTCTTTCTGTTTTGTGAGTTGGGGAAGTACACCCTTGTTATCTCTTAAAGGGCTTCTCTTCATCTTGACCTGTGATCTTAGAGTGTGTTACCTAAGCTTGGCCCACTCACACTTTTTGATCTTCCTGTTTTATCTATTTCATCCTTCTTTTTACCAGAGGTGGTTTCTCTTAGCTGTGTAACACTCAGACTTACAATGTTGTTACATATGTGGGGTAGCACCACACTGGGAGAATATTATAGTCAAGTGCAGAAAAGAAATTATTAAGTCTTTTTTCTTATATTTGAGAAAAAGTTAAAATATGAAATCACTTTGTTTTTCCCCAATAGGATCTAAACTTCTTGCTAACAAACTATTTTAAGTATCAGTATAGACTGTATTCACACATTTTAGAAATTTAAATATGTTTGAGGAATTAAAAGGCAAAACATCTTTAAACATTGTATTTTATCTCATTTAAGACTCAGGTTTCTCATCAGTAAAATGAAGAACACCACTTTCTTATAGAATAATAGAAGATGACCTTATATAATATGGATAAAATAGAATGACCTGCTAGAATATCTGACATTTCCTTTCCTTATCTAAGATGGATTCTAGATCTTGCTTATTATCCTTAAGTCTATTGCTATGTGTACCTCAATATCAAACATTTTATACTAACGATGCTGTTTGGTTTGTACTTGTTTACATATACTACTTTAATATTCTTGAGGGTAAAGTCCTTTCCATATTTAATCTGAGTCACAAATATCACTGACTCACATATTTAATGGACTCAATAAATGTTGAATTGCTGAATCACCAGACTAACATTGCTGCTCTGAAAAATTTACAGATCCAGAAATTAGTTCCTGTATGAGGAGAGATTGAAGAACTAAGGAGAGATGCTTGTACAGTATAGCAGAAAGAGCAGGGAAATAAATTCTAGCTTCCTTTTTGTCATTACCCACCTGGAACTTCCTAGGAACTTGTGATTTTTTTTGTTTGTTTTTTTGCAGCCAGTGGCCTAGGTCAGTAGTTTTGTTCTTTTCCGGAGTTCTCCATTTGGACATGAAGATGGAATCTGAAGTTCTTAAGTTTTCCAATCACTCCTGGTGATAACAACTTGTAATTTGGTATAGGGTTAGTTTTAGGGACATTTTTTTTTTTGTTCTGGGAGCCCGATTTCTTATATGGTCATCCTTGCTTTCTGGGCCTTTACCTCTTATATTTTGACATCATATCTTCTGACATTTTACTGCCAACCTCTTTGCAATAATTCAGATTTATAACACTGTCATTATGTAATATTTTCTAATGCTTTCCCCTTGGTGTTGATCTTTGGTGTAATTTGGTGTTCTATACTAAGACTGCATATTCTTTTGTTCAGTTTAGTAAAAATGAAAACAAACATGGTAGGAGGTGTTATTTTCCTTTCATTTCCCCCCATTTTTTTTTTTTGGAGTTTCATGATTTTGTTTTTCTTTTTTGCCACCATCTCTCCCCTCTATGTTATTTATTTATTTTCAATACCAAGTTTTGTACCCAGGGCTTGTAGTTGCTTAGCTTGCTTGGATTTTGCTGGTTCTTTTGGAGATAGCATCTCAGTGTCTTTTCTGTTCAGGTTGGCCTCAAACTGAAATTTTGTAGATCTCAGCCCCCTGCGTAGGATTTCAGACATGAGTGCCTGGTACCCAACAATAAAATCTGTTGGTCGCACTGGGGTTAAAACTCGGGACCTTGAGCTTGCTAGGTAGGCAATATGCCATTTAAACTACACCTCTAGCCCCTTTGTCAGCCATTTTTTACAGCAAGGACTCTTGCTAAATTGTTTTGAATGTTAATCTTGGATATTCTCTGCCTTCCTGTGGTACTTGCAAAGTAAAAGTGAACAGTTGTTTAAAAAAAATCGAAACAAACAAACAAAAAACCCAACCACCATAGCCAATACTGTGGAGAAACTTCTTTTTTTTTTTTTTCCAGGCAAGAGTGGGAGACTTTATCTGAAAAACAAACTCAAAACAGCAAAAAGATTTGTGGGGCATAGCTTAAGTGACAGAGCATTTGCCAACAAGCACAAGTCCCTGGTTTCAATCCCAACAGAAAAAAAAATTACAAAATTAACATTAGTATAGTATTAGTAACGAAAGTATAGAAATTACTTATGTTTCATTTATTTTTCTAATACTATCATTTTTTTCTTTTATGATCTAATTCAGAGTCTCAATTTGCCCTTAGCCACATCTCTTGGGCACGTTCAATCTGGAATAGTTCTTAAGGTTTTTTGTTTTTGTCAGTCCTGGGCCTGTGCACTGTCCGAGTTTTAGTGCTCAAGGCTATCATAACTCTACCACTCTGTGCCACAGCGACATTTCCGGTTTTCTGGTGGTTAATTGGAGATAAGAATCTCATGGACTCCTGACCAGGCTGCGTTTGAATTTGGATCCCCAGATCTCAGCTTCCTGAGTAACTAGAGTTATAGTTGTGAGCCAACAGTGCCCGGCTTTGGGGTTTTGTTTTCTTATGTGATTTTGATTCTTCTGTGGAATCCCAAGCAATTGTTTACAGGATTTAGGTTTGTCTCAAGTTTCATTTTGATTTTATTCAATTTAAAGTAATTTTGGTAAGAATGCCACAGAAGGGATGTGTCTTCCTTCTGTGTGTAAATTCAGGAGGCACACGATATCGTTTTTTCCCAATACTAATTTTGTTTGCTTTGCTTACTTGTTTAGGGTGATGCCCACCAGGTTTCTCCACTTATTTACAGTCTTTCAATGCTAATGATGTTTTGGCCAACAATGGACCAAAAATATGACATTAGTCCCTTAAGATTATATCACCTAGTGCCATCGCATCTATCCTAGTTTGTGTAAGTACACTCATGATATCTGCCCAACCATATCACTGCTTAACAATTCCCTCTTCCCTTGTGGAGAAACCAGTAAAATAAATAAAAAGTCAGATTGATCCTTTTGTTCATTTATTATAGCTATAAGCATGCATTGATTGAACTTCGGAGGGAAGGGTTCTCTCTTAGCCATGGTGTCCAAGAAGATATTTCTGTGTCCTGTATAACTGTCTCATTTTTTAAAATTTTGGTTCACTACAACTTCAGTAGTCACAGCACTGTCTTAGTGTAAAATTATTTGCTTATCCACAAAAGATTTTAAGCTACACATATCCCATACCCATCAAAACATTGCTGCCTTAAGCACAAATACTTTGTTTTCTGAAAGGCCAGGTTGATTCTGTTAATGTTTATAAAAAAGTTAAATTTTCCCTCACTATTTTTTCAAAATGTACTCAAAACTCACAGTTTTGGACTGTCTGAGTTAATCATTTGCCCTGCTAATAACATTATTTGAGATTGACAGTGTTTCAACTGTCAATTAAATACCTAATTTTCGCAGAGCATACTGAAGAGTTAAAAGTAAAGGATGTGTCGTTTACATGCATGCTGTGAGAATCAGTTGAAGTATTCTCATCACTTTGTATAGTCCAGAATTACTGGAACGGAAATCTCTACAACCTCCTCTAATTGAAAACCATCGTAAATGTCTACATGTTCATCTGATTGACAGTACATACAGGTTAAGTGTGGGGACAGATTTCCCTTCTCACCTTTTGTTGATATCAATTTGAACCCAAGTTACATATTATGGAAGATGTTTCTTATCTCCTGTGTCACAGTAACAATTTTTCTGGATGATTCACGTTGTACAAATCATAAGTATTTTTCTACATCTGTTTTAGTTAGCTATAGCATCCATTAGAGAAATCATTTAAACCAAAGCAACTGTACAGAAACTCTCTGGCACTTAATGGTTTAGTTGATTTACTTGTGCTTCATATCACAGCATGAGATTTATGTATAGCCTGTTGATTATACCCAACCAAATAGACAGCAGTACAAGACCAGTTTGCTGTCACAGTTTTCAAGCCTGAGGCCCTTCTTAAATATCAGGTAATATCAAAAGTATCAGATATCACTATGTGATAGTAGTTGTGTCAGCTCTTTATTGATTGGAGATTGTTGAATTACTGGATACAATAATAGACTTTGAGTAACTTTGTACTTCATGTATCTATGCATCTTTTTTCTTTTTTTCTCTCTCTGTCTCTCTGTCTCTCTCTCTCTCTCTTTTTTAAATATGCCTGTCCTGGGGCTTGAACTCAGGGGCCTGGGTGCTGTCCTGAGTTTCTTTTACCCAAAGCTAGTGCTTTACCATTGGGCCACAGCACCACTTCCAGAGTAGTTTATTGGAGATAAAAGTCTCACAGATTTTTTGGCCAGGCTAGCTTCAAACTGAGATCCACAGATCTCAGCCTTGTAAGTAGTTAGCATTGCAGGTATGAGCCCAGAAAATCTTCAGTGCTCCTTAAAAGCAATACAGTAATTCATTTTTTTTCTTAAAGACAGTACACACACACAAATACACACACAAACACACACACACTCACACTCACACACTCATTTTTCTCACTGTTCTTTGAATGGGTTCAATCTTTACTAACTAGTATATGCAAGCTGAAATCCTTGGGGATTATTGATGTACTCAAATAGTTGCTAAATGCAACAGGACAATGTAAGAAATGGTTACACTTAGATAAAAGTACAAATAGCTTTAGAAATTATTGTGAAGTTGATGTATAGATGTTAGGTACAGTTACATAAGTCAGGCAATGTGTACATTTCTTTTTGAGTAGTGTCATCTCTTCTCATTTTCCCCCACTCGCCCCCCCCCCCAAGTTGTATGGTTCATTTTCAGTACAGTATTTAGTGATATTAAAAAAAAAAAAAAAACCACTCTTGGGGCTGGGAATATGGCCTAGTGGCAAGATCGCTTGCCTCCTACACATGAAGCTCTTGGTTCGATTCCCCAACACCACATATATGGAAAACGGCCAGAAGGGGTGCTGTGGCTCAGGTGGCAGAGTGCTAGCCTTGAGCGGGAAGAAGCCAGGGACAGTGCTCAGGCCCTGAGTCCAAGGCCCAGGACTGGCCAAAAAAAGAAAAACACTCTTGTTAGCATTTCTTGGTTATCATTTCTTGGGATTCGTCTCAATAAACATCAGTTTATATGATCAAACACACATAGCCATTTAGCCTTGGTGGTCAGCTCCTAAGAATAGCCTCCCTTGGCCTCACTGTGAACTTGATCCTGTATAACTTACCATGTCCAGGTCTAATTTTTTTTGTATTTTACCACCCAGTGTGTTTACTTGTAGGTTTAGAGACACATCCTAGTTACAACAAATGAGGGAAACCATGCAGCCTATGTTTCTTTAGGTCAGGCTTTGATTAATATAATTTTTTGCAAGTCTATGAATAGTGTAATATCATTCTTTCCAATGGAAGTATAGCATTCCATTGTGTATATGTACTCCATTTTCTAGGTTGATTCCATATCTTGGCTATGGTAAACAGTGCTGCAGTGAACACAATTGTAATAGTAGTTTTTGTGTTTTCTTGTTTGTGGTTTACTGGATAAATGCCCCAGATTGGGAATGCTGGGCCATATGGTTCATAGGAAAGCTCTATGTTTAGTCTTTGGCAGAACTTCTCTATCCATACGGCTTTCCAGAGTGGCAGAACAATTTCACGCTCCCACCAAAAGTGTAGTAGTGTTCCCTTTTTGCTACATCCCTGCTAGCATTCTTTTTTTTTTTTTTTTTTTTTTTTTTGCTAGTCCTGGGGCTTGAACTCAGGGCCTGGGCACTGTCCCTGGCTTCTTTTTGCTCAAGGCTAGCACTCTACCTCTTGAGTTACAGTGCCACTTCTGGCTTTTTCTGTTTATGTGGTGCTGAGAAATTGAACTCAGGGCTTCATGCTAGGTGAGCGCTTTACCACTAAGCCACATTCCCAGCCCCTCTGCTAGCATTCTTGATAATGGCCATTCCAACTGGGGTGAGGTATAATTATAATCTCAGTGTTATTTTGATTTGTATTTCTTTTGTGACCAGAGATGTTGAACATTTCTTCTTGGCCATCCTTCTTTGAGAAGTCTCTCCTTAAGTCTTTAACTCATTTATTAATTTGGTTGTTTCTTTGAGGGTTTATTTGGGGGTGACGGAGGTTAATTTTTTGAGCTCTAAATATATTTTAGATTTAGATTTGATGCCTTTGTCTGATGCATAGTAAATATCTCCCATTCTGTAAGCTTTCTACTTAGCTTGCTCGCTATGATGTCATTTGCCATGCAGAAACTCCTCCAACTTTTTTTTAAGCTGGCTTCTCATGTATGACCTTTGAACTAGCTTTTTTCTTGTATATAGGTGATATTAATGGTAATTTCCAAGGTAATTGAATTCTTGTTCATTATTTTAAAAAAGATGAAGTTGATCCTTTTCTGTTGATGTTTTATGTGTTTTCAGGTTATTGATAATTTATTAGAAGATAGACCTGTGTTTGTCTTAAAGGTTAATAGTACATGAAACAGTAGAATTGGTGTGGTCTGTTTAAATTGCAAGATTTCCCTACCAACCCTAAGAGAAAAGTAATCTGAAACACTAAGTTAATCAACCATTTACAAATTTATGCAGCTTTGATTAAATCCTTATGTTTTTCACTTGCAGAATATATCCCGATATCATTCATGTTGTTGACTAACCTTTCAAAATGTTGCTTTATTTTGAGTTCGGCCATCAGGCATTTTATTACCATAATGTAAAATGTGAAGCATGATTGTTTGAAAATGTTACTCAACAATAAGCCATCTGGAGCTCTCTCCATTTTTTTTCCTCACCAGGTGTATGTATACCCAGATTTTTCTTCCTTTAAACTAGTAGCTTTTTTCTCATAGCTACTATTACACTGTGGTGCCCAGATGGTAGGCAGGCAGTATTTATAAGTGTATCAATGAAACCCTGGTGCCAGGAATTTGGTTTGTTCCTCCCCTAATAAAAAATACTCTTGTTCTTACGCTATAGGAAAGAACAAACAGGGCAGCACTTCACTACAAGTTTGGCTCAATTAGAACTAGGGATAGGAGCCAAGAGTTAAAATGGAAAATTATAGTACACTGTAATCAAACAAGTTTTGTTTTCCAAACTGTGGCTTCTGCTATAGTGACAACAGCCTTTCTAGGAGACTTATGTCTATTACAGGCAGTGTAGATCATTAGAACATGCTAAGAAATGTACAAATTGATTGTCTTCATATAGACTGTGTTGTGGTTCCAAAGGGTTCCTTGTTTGTATTTTCATATATGAGAATAATCTACTTCTACCGTACTTATTCCTTTTTTAGTGTTTATTTTTTATTTTTATTTTTTGCCAGTCCTGGGCCTTGGACTCAGGGCCTGAGCACTGTCCCTGGCTTCTTCTTGCTCAAGGCTAGCACTCTGCCACTTGAGCCACAGCGCCACTTCTGGCCATTTTCTGTATATGTGGTGCTGGGGAATCGAAACCAGGGCCTCATGTATACAAGGCAAGCACTCTTGCCACTAGGCCATATCCCCAGCCCCTTTTAGTGTGTATTAATTGTACGAAGGGTCTCACTATGCTATTTGAGATGTGCATATATTATATTGTAATCAGGATGATCTATTGCTTTCTCTTTATCCCCCATCAACTCCACATCACCAGTAGCTTTGTGAGCATTCTTCCTGGGAAAAACACAGTTGTATATACACTGAACTAGGAAAGATTATGTCTGGGGCATTTTCTCTTCATCATTCCCAGGAGAGTGCAGAATATATACTGCATAGGATAACTAGGGCTTAATAACTGTGAGACAAATGACTGTTGCATGGCACTGGAAGGAGGAAAGGACTAGAGAAGCTTTTCTTGTACAAATAGCAGAAACATTATCTGCTCACACCTATGGAATCCAGCTTGAGAAAACATGAAAGACTTAAGTATTTACTTCTATTTCTATAAGTGGAAGGAAGGAGAAGCTGATTCAAAGTTATGTGCGGCTTAGTAATGGGAGCTGTTGCAGATTTTAGCTTTTAATGGAATTCCTCAGTGAGAGGAATACATGTCCTGGTACAGTTAGGTGGGAAAACTTGCATATGTTAAAAACAACTTGATAAATAGCTAACTTAGCAGAGACTTGAAGCAGGTGTGTGAAGTAGATAAGTATTTAAATCTAAATTTATAAAGTTACAGTGTCTTATCTAAATTAATATTTGAGGTTTTCCCAAACTCACTGTAAGCTCTGTATGACATCTCCCACGTTTTTCTAGTAGACTGTTTCACTTAAGGCAACTCCTTAACAATCACAGTTTCCTTCTTTAACAGTTCACACTGTTTACTCATAGTTGCTCAGTAAATTATGCTCATTAGCAAGCTAACTAATAATTTTTGTTGAAAGCATGTAATTGTAGCTTGCTTGCAATAGTGTAATATGTTTATGGTTTGTTTTCTTTTTGTAGAACACAAAGTAATTATAGTGGGACTGGATAATGCAGGGAAAACCACCATTCTTTATCAATTGTAAGTATAGATGTCTAAGCGTCTTTGTTTTCTTAGTTATTGAAATTTTGTTTTGAGAATTAATAAAGATTCCCTTCTCACTTTTGTAACATAATGGAAGAACTTTAGCATTCAGTTTTCATATTTTGTCAAGCATAAAATTTATAAAAATAGCAAGTAGAAGAGACTGCTTTATGCTTCCAAAAGAAACACTCATTGTTTTGTGACTTTGAAAGAATGAATTAATATTAAGCTAAAATAAATAAAGCCCACATATTATACTGGGGAGGTGAGATGATAAAGTGGATTAGTTCTCACACTATGACTCATGTAAACAAATAGATTACTACATTTTCCTAAGAACTTTTGAGTTGTCTAACATAGCCAGGCTTGTCTAAAGTGATGACAGTTCAGAAATACCATGTTAGTTAACTTGCAGAGAGACTTGAAACTCTTGGAAAAACACATTAATACTTCTCCTTAATGAAATTTTAGCAGCCCATCAGTCCACTTATTGAAGGACTTTATGTTATTCTCTAAGCACCAATAACATAAGTAGCTCTGTATCCCAAGCATGTTAACAAATGGTTATAAAGTACTCTGTGCTATTCTAAGCTCTTACCTCTTCTCACCTTGTCATGCACTGAAAGTCCATCAGTCTAGGGACTTTGTTGTAGCTCAGGATAGTATTTGTCTAGCATAGTACAAGGTCCTGGGTTCAATCCCTAGCACTACAAAAGAATACAAAAGTGCACCATCTGTAACTTACCAGATATAATCAATTAACCAATGCATACCATCTTTTTCTTTTTTTTTAATTAAATTTTATTGACAAGGTGATGTACAGAGGGGGTACAGTTACATAATAAGGTAGTGAGTACATTTCTTGTCTAATTTGTTACACCCTCCCTCATTTTTCTTTCCCTTCCCTAGTTCAGACATACAATATCCAGTGTACCAAAATCATATACATCTTTTTCTTAACTTTCTTTTTTACTTAACTGAAAAGCTACTACTTATGGCTTGTTGTTTAAGTGTTAAATAACTAGTTTCCTTTAAAGGATTTTTATTCACTGGCAATTATGTGTTTTAATAGGAATTAGCACTTAAACATCAAACCTAAAACTTCAGAATTTCGCACAAACTTCAAAATATACATAGCACCTAACAAAGTTGTAAGCCTCTTCCAACATAGTATTTAAAATATTATAAACATGTGTATGGATTGAATGAAGGAATAGATGTCACTTAATGATTAATAGGATTATAGTATTATCAGTATTCATTAAATAGATTTACAATTTATTTTATATATTTTGTTTTGTTCTTGGTGTGGTGCTACCCCAGAGATGATTTTTTTTTTTCTCAAGGCTAGCATAGTACCATTTGAGCCATGGTTCCACTTACAGCTTTTTAACTAGTTAATTAGAGATTAGAGTCTCACAGGTGTTCTTGTCCAGCCTGGCTTTGAACCTTGATCCTCAGATCAGAGATCAGAGTGGCTAGGATTACAGGCAGAAGACACCACTTCTGAGCTTGGACTATAATTTAATAAACCTGAGCTAGCTTTTATGGCTAGGAAAAGTCTCAGCTTTCCCACATAGATACTATAAAAAATGTTCCATAGCCTAACTCAGTGGTGGCTACTTTGCAAATGGTGATGTTACAGTCATATAGAAATTGGTTTTTCATAATGGTGCATTGGTTCTCATGTAAGTGATAATAGGATTTGGTAGTATTGGAATTTTTTCCCACAAAAACAGAAAAACAATAACACTGCTCAGAACTGGGCACTGGTGGCTAATGCCTGCAATCCCACCTACTCAGAAGGTTGAGATCTAAGGATCATGGTTCAAAGCCAGCCTGGGCAGAAAAATCCTTGAGACTCTTTATTTCCATGAAGCACCAAAAAAGCTGGAAGTGGAGCTGTGGCTCAAAATGGTAGAGACTACCCTTGACCAATAAAGCAGAGGGATACCACCCAGGCCCTGAGTGCAAGCCCCAGGACCAACACACTTACCACACATACACGCACACTCACACGTACACACACACACACAACTTTCAAGAATTATTCTTTTTCTCAATCTTTATTTGCACAGAACGATTCCTAAATTTCTGGTGCAAATAAGGAAGGTTGATTTATTTTAAAATATAGTGATAAAACATGCTTTAGGTTTTCAGGATTTACAAAAGAATATTTAATGGTGTCTTTCTTTCCACAGCTTGATGAATGAAGTGGTTCATACTTCTCCAACCATAGGAAGCAATGTGGAAGAAATCGTTGTAAAGAATACTCATTTTCTTATGTGGGATATTGGTGGTCAGGAATCACTACGATCATCTTGGAATACTTATTACTCAAACACAGAGGTATGCCAAAATTACTTTTGTAGAGAATTTTAAAAGACCAAACAAAACCACACAAAATAGCTAGGATGTAAGTAAGGTACATTGACAGTTGCCTTCTATTTAATAAGATCCAAATAAAAAAAGGCAAAAGTTTTTAGGAGCTTTATTGACACAGTGTGAAGTGTTAGTCCAAGCTTCTATTCACATACACATAGTACTGTCCATCTCCAACTCTTAGAGAAATTGTGTCACTTTTTCCAAGATCTCACTACTTTACAGGTGGGCCTGAAGTATAATTTAATGTAATATTTTTAAAAATATAAAATGAAATTTTGAGGTATATTTTAATAACTAAAAATAATGTTCCCAGGTTCTGGTGACTCACAACTGTAATCACTAGCTACTCAGGAGGCTGAGATCTGAGGATTATATTTCTTCTAAGCCAGCCTGGGCAGGAAAGTCCATGAATTTCTTACCTCCAATTAACTATCCAAAAACCAGAAATGGAGCTGTGGCTCCATTACCATGTGGTAAAGTGCTAACCTTGAACCAAAAAATCTAGGGACAGTACCCAAGCCCCAGGACCAGAACACACATGCACAAAGGATTTATAGGCCACCCTAGAGCTCTGTCATTTATTTTGTTATTCTATTAGTTCTGAATCAACCTAAGGAAAAAAATTTCAATTATATTTCTAGTTCTGCTTCTATTTCTACTAGAGGCACTTGTTTAGAAGATATTAAAAATTTTAAGTTAGCTTCAAGTAGTTGTACAAAGGGATTTCCATTCTACATGTCAGTTTATGAGTACAATGCTTCTTTTTTTTTTTTTTTTGGCCAGTCCTGGGCCTTGGACTCAGGGCCTGAGCACTGTCCCTGGCTTCTTCCCGCTCAAGGCTAGCACTCTGCCACTTGAGCGACAGCGCCGCTTCTGGCCGTTTTCTGTATATGTGGTGCTGGGGAATCGAACCCAGGGCCTCGTGTATCCGAGGCAGGCACGCTTGCCACTAGGCCATATCCCCAGCCCGAGTACAATGCTTCTTGATCAGTGTCACCTCTTCCATCATTTTCCCCCATCTCTCCCAACACTGCCAAACCTCAAGTTATTATGTTCCATGTTCACATATGTACATTGAATCTCATGACTGTTTTCACTCACCATTCCTCCCTTCATTTATCTCCCTCCCCTTGATGCAGGCATATTTCTTAAGATCATGTTATAATACTGTTGAGAGTTTTATCTTGACAATACTAGAATACAATTAACATCTCTTACTTTCCATGGCATAGAGGTACACTTAAATCAATTGTGTTATTTGCAAATACAACCGTTTAAAGACTGGAGGTGGAAGACTGTAATACAAACCATTTTGGTGCAAAATGTATTTTCTAGATTTGTACAGTAATAACATATTTATATATGTATTCATTCTAAGGAACTAAGTACTGAACCAAATGGTATATCACAGATATTCAACACTTACGGTAGAATCTAATTATTTTATTTGGGTACTAAGGATAGGGAGTGGCTGAAGAAGTTGGTAAGCAGATACTATAGTTATAGGTTACCTTAATGTAAGTTTGTGCAATACAAACTTTACATGCGTAAAAAACTTTACATGCATAAAGATAGTGTATGTCATAGTGATGCACGAGTGCATTTCAGCATAGGACTGGCATAAATAGCACAGATCCTGCTTTCGAAACTCATCTTAACTCCACGTGTGAGAAAAGCAGTTATCTTTGATAAAGGGGCCAAAGGTAATTCTAGCTATTCCATGTGTACATAACATAATGTACAACAGGGTAGTTGTTTGAATTGCTGAAACTGGAAAATACTCTGAAACTCTGTCCTGGGTCCACAAACAGATACATTCTTACTAATGCTATTTGCATTAAAAGTTCTCCTAGTACTCCAAAGAATGTATTCATTATTATAACACACTGGTGTGTCAGGTAGACTTTGCAATATTAGGTCCCACATACAGATCTTATCTATGTTGTATTTCACTAATTACTGTTCGTCCTTGTCATCTTTAATTTGTATGATTCATAACTTTGTGGCAACCTCTAAGAGCTAACACAAAGCTGCCTCCCAATGTTTGGTTCATACTTCTTTCACTGTGTTTCTTTCTGTTTTCCTTTATCCCTTCCTCAGTGCTTCTTGGTTGATATTCAGATTAGTCTAGTTGTCTCCTTAATTCAATCCTTCATTTATATCCTGTCTTCATTTATATCACTCCTCTATGTTGCTTTAGCTTTGTTTGTTCATTTGTTTGTTTGCTTGCTGTGTAGGCCAGACAGAACTCAAACTAATCATCCTTCTATTTCTACATTCTTTCATCTTTTTCTTCTTTTTTTTTAACTGTTTCTTCTGCATTGAGATGTCTTTCTCACTATCTCCTTACTAAAGTAGCTTTCATTTTATTTTATTTATTTTGCTATGTTTGCCGTGTACACCTGCACCAATAGGTTTTCCAGTGCTAGTTCTCTTCCTTTATTCTAATTTCACCTGCATCTTGCTTTAGTATACTCATTCCAATGTTATAATTCAGCACACTATAGCACATCTTTTTCTTGACCTTTTATTGTTGATACTCACTTTGTAAAGAAAATGCTTTCTTTTAAAGTTTTCTTTTTCTTTCACACTAGTTTTTCTTTCTAATATGTGGGAGACTCTTAGATATACTGATTGCTTAGTAAATGACAGAGAATGTTTAGTAAAAGAGAACTATTTAAATTAGTTTCATCTTAAAAATGATGAAAAGGGTATTACTTATTGATGTTTATATTTTATTATATTTATTATTTATATTTATTTGTAATACTTTTTTTTACTCCTTTTATTTCTCACATTTAAGAATAAATCTTGGGGCTGGGAATATGGCCTAGTGGCAAGAGTGCCTGCCTCGTATACATGAGGCCCTGGGTTTGATTCCTCAGCATCACATATACAGAAAATGGCCAGAAGTGGCGCTGTGGCTTAAGTGGCAGAGTGCTAGCCTTGAGCAAAAACGAAGCCAGGGACAGTGCTCAGGCCCTGAGTTCACAGCCTAGAACTGGCCAAAAAAAATTAAAAAAGAATAAATCTTATATTGCATAGTATTACCTATTCAAGCAACAACTTTAAAATTAGCTTGGTTACAGTTTTATTGCGGTATAAACTCATTTTGTGTATTAATATTTGTATTTTCCTGCTTGTTTGTTTCAACCCTGTGTGATGAAGAAGCCTACATGTCTTAGAGTAATGATGATACCATGTGAAGAAACTGTTTATCTCATTTCAGTAATTTTACAGAAAACTTTGAACATACCAGTCAATTTTCTCTTTGTTTTTGAATTGTCTTCTAGTTCATCATTCTTGTTGTTGATAGCATTGACAGGGAACGACTAGCTATTACAAAAGAAGAATTATACAGAATGTTGGCTCATGAGGTAAATTTCAAAGCAAATCTTTAAGACAATAATGGGGTAAAGCTTTCTGTCTGTTGGTTTTGCTTTTTTACCTTATAAAGGGGAGAAAATGTTGGTTATTTCATTATTAGTAAAGCTTTATTAAAATTGAAAGTCATGAATATATCTGGAAACCATACTAACTGCAAATTTTTTTCAAGGTTAAACCCACTATTTTTGCCTTGAAAAGCTTGATAGGGTAAAGTCATAAGAAAGTAAAACTTAAATGTCTCTCTCAAGTGTTCATAATAACTGAAAATTCTTTACTAGTACTTTTAGATCACTTAGTTCTCAATATTTACAAAAACACACTCCTGTACCTAGTAATGTACAAAATCCTTTCTAATCAGATCACTTTCTTTCTGTCTCAGAGGTATCTAGTATCTTAAATATCAAATATCTAGTGTCCTTTTATTCCTATGCACATTTTAAAATTTCATTACATTTTCATACATTAAATTGTACAAATGTGAAGTGTGTATTTCATATTCTCAAAACTTGGTATGATATTTTCTGCTTATGTTATTTTATGTAAGTTGTACTTTTATTCACAAAATTGATATTTAGCTAGGTTAATACATGCAGTTTATTTCTCTTAACAGTGATAAAGAATCTCACTGTATAAATATAACACAATCTGTTCTTTTGAAACAATAATGTAATTTCAGATTGATATTTAAAATTTAGGTTTGTTTTCTTTTTGTTTTGACACCTTTGGCCCCAAATTAGAAAATTTTTAATCATCTCATTACTACCTTAATGTCTCATATAAAATGAGTCAGTTAATTTTCTTGAAATTAGTTTTATTTCAATAAAATTCTAAAATAGGAACATTACATACTAACTGTGCACCTAAGTTCTTACCCTCCTGCTTCCATATTCAAGTTTGTCATATAATAGTTCACCTCTTAGGAATATTTTGTATTGATTGCAGGATTTAAGGAAGGCTGCAGTCCTTATATTTGCAAATAAACAGGATATGAAAGGGTGTATGACAGCAGCGGAAATCTCTAAATACCTCACCCTTAGTTCAATTAAGGATCACCCATGGCACATTCAGTCCTGCTGTGCTTTGACAGGAGAAGGGTAAGTGGTCAGCAGTTGGAAGGAGGCATGCCCTCTTTGAAATTTCTCTCAAGTTATTTTTGCTAAATTGTTTTCTTGGGCCTTTTTCCATGTCAGTTCTCAACCTTAGAACATTTAATAATTTCCCAACTTCTTAATGTTCAAAAAAAGCAATAACAGAGTTTTTGCAGTCTAGTTTTTCTGTGTGTGTGTGTGTATGTGTGTGCATATTTGTGTACATGCATACACCTGTCTGTACTGGTATTAGGGCTTGAATACAGGGCCTGGGCATTGTCCCTCAGCATTTATCAGTCAAGGATAAACATCTCAAGGTCTTTTATGCCTAGGCTGAACCATGATCCTCCCATCTCAACCTCTTAAGTAGTTAGAATTACATGCGTGAGACACTGGTACCCTGCACCTTCCAAAATTGTTCTCTTACTTACTAAGGTGAGAGAAAACAGTAGTGTTATCTGAATTAAGAAAGAAACTTTAAAGAAATTACATATTTTCTGTAAGGACTTAAGTAGCGCTCAGCTTTCCATAGAATATATCTCCTTTATTATCAGGCATCCTTTACGGGCCTACTTCTAGACAAGAAGTGTTTGAGACAAATAATATCATAGTATGTTCTTCTTTTATGATTGTATTTATTTAGCCAAGGAGAAGACAGTGCGTTCTATATGCATTAATAATTTATATCTAGGAACTTATTCACTTATTCTTGTGTCTGCCTCAAATTCTTTTCCTATTCACATAGCTAACTCATACTTTCTTTAAAAAAAATTTTTTTTTTTTAAATTGGGGCTGAGAATGGGGCCTAGTGGTGAAGTGCTTGCCTAGCATATATGAAGCCCTTGGTTCAGTTCCTCAGCACCACATATATAGAAAAAGCCAGAAGTGGCAAAGTGCTAGCCTTGAGCAGAAAGAAGCCAGGGACAGTGCTGAGGACCTGAGTTCAAGCCCCAGGACTGGCGCGCACACACACACACACACACACACACACACACACACACAAATATATATATATAGTGATATATAGAGATATATAGAGCGGTTACAGTTACATGAGTTAAGTAAATAATACATTTTTTTGACAATACTTTTAAGAGTGGCCTGGCAATATTCCTGTTTTTTTTTTTAAAGCATTTTAAGAGGGTAAGAAGTTCTGCTACTGTTCTATAATGATTTCAGTTTCAATTAGTTTGTGTGTGTGTATGCACATGAACACACACTCACATGCATGTGTGCACACACATGCTAGTACTAGGGCCTTGAACTCAGGGCATTGTACTGTTACT
The DNA here is from genome assembly GCF_023159225.1 of Perognathus longimembris pacificus. Taxonomy (NCBI): domain Eukaryota; kingdom Metazoa; phylum Chordata; class Mammalia; order Rodentia; family Heteromyidae; genus Perognathus; species Perognathus longimembris. Next base: position 14,927,016 of record NC_063178.1, read on the forward strand.
TGACTTTTTCACTCAAGGCTGGTACCCACCCTACCATTTGACTCACTTTGGGCTTTTTGCTGGATAAATAAAAGAGTCCTGTGGACTTTACTGCCTGGGCTGGCGTGAACCATGATCCTCATATCTTTGCCTCCTGAGTAGCTAGGATTAAAGGTATTAGCCACCAGCACCTGGTAGTTTCAGTTAATTTTAAAGAAGTAGACATTTGCAGTCTCAATGACAAAACTGTCAAAGCTCTAGACTCAAGAAATTTGCCACAGTCCTCAGATGATTAAGATCATTTTGTTGAAGTACCACTTCCATTAAAAATTCTACTCACGGGGCTGGGGATATAGCCTAGTGGCAAGAGTGCCTGCCTCGGATACACGAGGCCCTAGGTTCGATTCCCCAGCACCACATATACAGAAAACGGCCAGAAGCGGCGCTGTGGCTCAAGTGGCAGAGTGCTAGCCTTGAGCGGGAAGAAGCCAGGGACAGTGCTCAGGCCCTGAGTCCAAGGCCCAGGACTGGCCAAAAAAAAAAACAAAAAAAAAATTCTACTCATTATATAGTGTTTCTTGACTTTTGTCACTAAATTATCCAAATAATGATTGTAATATTAAACTTTAGGTAAGATTTGCAAAGTATATTTTCAGTTGTAAAGTAGAAAGTCTTTTTTTTTTTTTTTAATACTTCTGTCTTTTGTTTAGGTTATGCCAAGGTCTGGAGTGGATGACATCCCGGATTGGAGTGAGATAACTTTTTGTCTTAAAAAAAGACTGCTCTATTTATTCTGTGACATGAACATTTTTCCTAGTACTTTTGGCTGCTGAGGCAGCAGCATGTTTAATTTATAACAACACAAACCTCTATAAGCAACACTTGAATCAAGTGCAGCTGAACTGGAACATAAAAGCTGTTTTCTTAACTTTTTTTTTAATGCACTAATCTTCATTTGGATGAAAATAATGTGTAACTGTTTTCAGCAACAGGATTCTGCTTATTCTAATTATTCAGTGATTTCCTTGTTAAAAAAAAAGTTTGTCATTTGTTTAGTAACTATTGTTACATATAATCTTTATGCCCAGTTTCTTTGGATTTTTGGCCACCACTCCCTCCTTCCCAGATAGTTACTGATTTGACAGCAGTAGTGGAATCATCAAATGCTACTTGTAAGTTTCTCCATCACTGAACTTTGTAAGTCATTTTAATCTTTTGGGCAGATTTTATCATAACTAAAAATGCCTTCTTAGAAGATGCACATAAGGAAGATTAAACATCATGAATATTTGCCTTTACATTTCCCTCACACTATGACTTGTCATGGAGTAATTTTGAGTTTGCTGTTTGCATAGAAATTATGTAGGCTGCATATTTATGTAAAGGAATTAAGTTTGCTCCCTTTTTTTTATCTACAACATTACAGAAATTAAGGTAAAATATGCATTTGAAAGCCCAGCTTCAGTAGTAAATATTTACTGGATGCATCAAGTATTTTAAGAGTGTCAGATTACTTAACATATATGTAATTTTACTGGAGCATACCAGCACTAAAATTTGAGTGTGACACTTAGAACATACGTTTCACTATCAATTCACAAACAACTTTTGTCATCAGCAAGAATTTTGTTTCATTTGCCAGAGGTGTTCCATCTGCTAAGAGCAATAATAGCTAAAGCATTTCTTTTTATTAAAATGGCATTTCTACCATTACTTAAGAAACCACAGTCTTACATTACATTTGCTTGAGAATCTTATGTAATAGGCTTGAAACACTTGATGTCTTTGCCATTATGCTTCTTGCTCTAAAATGTTATAGGAAACTGCTAAATTTAACTTTAGGCTTTTCAAGTCTACAGTGACACTCAGTTTTGTTTTTTTTTTTCAAATTACAAGTTAAAAATTAAATAAGGGAAGAACAGTAATAATTGATCAGAGGTTTTAAGGCTGTTGGCTAATACATAAAATAAACACTACATACCTTCAGTGGGAATACAAGTATTCTAATTTCAATCCTATTTATTTCAAAGGTGTGACTTTACTATAATGAAAGGGGTAAAATTCATAGAGAATAAGATTTCATTTTTTTCAGTATTTTTTTCATTTGGATCGATAATAAGATTCAGTATTTTATGACAATATCAAAATTCCTACTCAGAAATGGTAATTTAATTGTAATATTTTGTATCATAAGTTGATTTAAATTTTGCTGTTTTCAGGTATACTGAAAACAGTTAACTATATTTAATTGAATTAATGTAGTTGAACTTGGTTATATTTTTCTGATTTTTACTTAGTGATAGCACCCTTGACCTGAGAAGAGTTTTCTGAACAAATTGCTGTTTAACTTTGTTTTGAATCTTTTTCTATGTACCAAGTAGTGGATGAGTTTTATTTTGTATTTAATATAACCATAATCAAGAGTGGGATAGGAAGACAGATATAAATCAATCAGTGGATGCTTTCTGGTATATGTGTATATTGGTGAGGGTGCGGAATTAAGAAAATACCATTACCTAAAGCACACTTTGTCTGAATTTTGCTTTGATATATTGTTTACCATAAGTTTCATGGGTAAATCTCAAAGTTGTCCTGAGGAAAACATGCTTATTACTCCAGCATTTTTTCTTATGAAATAATTGTCTGCCTTCTTGTATCTAGTAAGATTAGCTGGTTCAATTTTCTTTTATCAGATTATACGATTATTTTTTATATTACCATATCAGCATTATACTCAAAGTGTTTTTAATAGTTAATTGTATTTTGTCCAACAGCTACTAGTGTAAACTCAGATTTACTATTTAGTTGGTAAAGATACCGTTTATTTTTAAATTCCTTTCTAAAAGTCATATTACTATCAGATTAGAACTTGTGTGCATTAGGGTTTGTTGAAGATGAATTCAAATGGCATTCAAGGAGGCATTGTGTCAGTATTAGGAAAAGTTCAGGTTGCAAGTTTATATAAGATTTTCTGTTGTTGTTGTTAGTCTGGGGTTTGAACTCTGCACCTGGGCACTGTCCCTATGCTTTTTCGCTCAAGGCTAATGCTCTGCCACTTTGAGCCCAGCACCACTTGCAGTTTTCTAGTGGTTAATTGGAGATAAGAGTCTCATACACTTCCTGCCCAGACTGGCTTTGAACCATGGTCATGATCCTCATATCTCAGCCTTCTGGGTAGCTAGGATTATAGGCGTGAGCAACCCATACCCGGAAAGACTTTTTGAAAGGTCTTCATCACTTCTTTCCTGTAAAGTAATAGGAAACTGATTGTCCTTTACTCCAAGAGAATGCCTTGACCAATTAAGTGTCAGATATTTAAGCATTAATTTTGATGTTCATTGTAGGTGAACCAACTATATGTTACTGTTGGGTGAAAACACAATTTGTGATTAGTGCCTTTGTTTTGAGATAAATTCTTAATTTTGTACTATTCCAATTCTTTGAAAGTCAGATTAGCAACTAATGTATTCAACAAGGGAGTGACTTCTGTTACCCACATGTTGTATAGCAAAAATAGAAAACAAAGTCCATGTCCATTCAGGAGACTTTATTATAATTCAAGGATAAATTAAATCTTAACCAAAATCTTATTGATATGTTATACCTAAATTGTAAAAGTATCCTTGCAAATTCAAATATGTTAATATTCTTAGTTTTGAATATATTGTATTCAACTAAATAGGAACCCATCATTCTTTCTGACAGTCATTTGAGAACTTTATTAGAAGTAATGGTCCCTTTTGTAAAGGACTAAACCAAATATTTTTGTTACTATAATTTCTTAAAACCTGAAATATTAATATATGTGTAATCTATTAAGAACTGAGAATTGAATGTTTAATTTTTGGTTTTATGTTTTAAAAGTATAATCATTTTATTCTATATTCATTAGATATAAGACAAGTTTCAATGTTAAAAATAATTTTAAATATTTCCGCCCCTATAGCTGTGTTCTTTTTGGGGGAGATGGGAATGGTTGAGACAGGGTCTCACTTTCTAGCCCAGGGAGGCCTCACTCTCAACATCCTCCTGCCTCCTCCTCCCAGTGCTGGGATTGCTAAGAGTCATTTTGATTATGTACAATTTTTCATTACCTTTAGCATAAAGTGAAGTAATTATTTTCCTATGGAAACAGTGAATGATACAGATAATGCTGTAGACAATATTCTCTAAAGAGTTATAATGTCTCCAAGCAAAGAAAATCTTGAAAAAAAAACAATAAAGGCTTTTCCTTTTAAGTCTTTTTGGTGTAGTGTCTTAGGACAAATTGTAGAGGGAATTGTTTCTGAAGGCCACTCATTTAATTCCAAACTATGTAAAACCATACATAGTAAATGTACTGGAAAGCCAGACTGCAGTGGCTCATTCCTATAATCCCAACTACTCAGGAGACTGAGATCTGAGGATCTCCATTAGGAGCCAGCCTGGGCAGGTCAATCCATGAGATGCTTGTCTCCAGTTAACCAGCCAAAGCTAGAACTGGAGACATGGCTGAAATGGTAGGATGCAAGCCATTAGTGAAAAAGTGCATGCGCACGCACACATAGACACATTAAAAAGGAAAGAAAGCAAAAGTTAAGAAAAGGCATATAGATTACTAGGTTTTGCTGGCATTTATCTTTAAGGCTAACTATATAAATTTACTTTTTATTTATGGCTTAAAAACCAAAATGTTCACTTCTAGTTTCAGTTCTAAAAGATGTTTTACATTTTCTCCAGGGTAAAGATAGTTCAAAAAACAGCATAGCACTTGTATATAGAAAAGAAGTAGATTTGTGGGGCTGGGAATGTGGCCTGGTGCTTGCCTAGCATGCATGAAGCCCTGGCTTCGATTCCTTAGCACCACATAAACAGAAAAAGTGGGAAGTGCTACTGTGGCTCAAGTAAGTGGTAGAGTGCTAGCTTTGAGCACAAAGGCTCAGGGACAGCACCCAGGCCCTGAGTGCAAACTCCAGGACTGGCTAAATAAATAAACGAAGTAGATTTGCCCACTTGTCAGTTATCTGTTGACATAAGACTGCTGTTGGTGGCCTTTCTTTTGTTTTTACCATACTGAGAAAAGAGCCTTTAATTTTTTTGGCTTATTGCCTGAGTTCTGACAAACTGGCATTCTTTAAAAGTCCAAAGTAATAGGGAAATGCATGTAACAATGCATTTTATCTAATATTTGATATCTACCGCCATTGTTTAGTGTATGTCTACCACAAAGTAGTAAAGGGAAGGTATCATTTAGTAGCTGCTGTTCAACTTCATTTGAATGAATGGCAATGAACAACAGGAAACAAGCTAAGTTCCCTAGAAAATGACACTAAACTGTTTACAAAGCACTGGTGTATGCTTAAATACTCTTAGAGAATTTACCATGCTTTTCCTGGCTTTTACTGATTTGAATGAACTGGTTAGTGTGTTCACTTTGTTGCCTTTAGATGTCATCCTAAACTATAATTCACTTGACTTTGCAATTCTGAAAGAATAATCAGGATGCTAGTATTTACAAATGTCTGCACATACCTGAAAATGATTATTTTCAGTGAGTCTTTTTTCATTTAGTATTACTACTAAGACTAAAGCTCAAAATCCAAGCTCCCATAGAAGTGTATTTTAAGAATTCTGAGTGACCAAATCTAAATAGAGAAGGTCAAGGTAAAAAGTCTTTATTCTTTATTGAGCTACTCCATTTAAAGTAATGAGAATGTGTTCAGTTCAGATAGGAAATGATAACATGGAGCTTTAGAGACATACCTAGAAACAGATTCCAAAACTTAATAGAGACTAACTTGGAGTAGAAAAATTGTCTAAAGAATATTAATAAGAAGAAAATGAGAAAGACAGAATGAATCTCCTCTTTCTCCCATTTAAGACACTTAAAACTATTAGAAAGTATAGTCTTTTACAGTACAACTGGATTTCCTCTATTATATTTAATATGACCAAAAAAACCACAACCCACATAGCTTTCTATAATTTGGAACTGTAACCACATAGGGTGTGTTTTCCATTGTTTAAGCCAGTAATCCCTATTTTCCAGAAATGGAGAAATCATAAAATATACTGTGCATAGATTTTAGAGTAGAAAACAAAAGTTTTAAATAATGAAAATGTTTTTTGCACAAACTGTTAGGTTTTTAAATGTTAGATTTTTAAAGTCGGTAGCTGGTAAAGGAGAATGCCACGCAGTATTCAGGCAGGAGAGAAAGTTTATTACCGAACTGCTGGCCCGTGGCCCAGATAATGCATGGCCAGAGAGAAGGGGCGACCCCCACCCAGCCCTGCCTTATCCAGGTGTGGCCAGGTGGATTAGGATGTGACCTCAGGGAAAGGGGAGGTAACTGCCTCCAAATCTGCTGGCTACCCAGGTAACTGGGTGGAGACTTAATGAGGTGGGGGCATCTGCATGGAGCCCTCCAAGACGGACCTAACACAAACATCCAAAATTACCTCATCTTTTTCAGTCTACAAGGTGCTTTGCCAAAGTTGGCAATCTTGTACCATTCCATAAATGCCAGTTACCTGTTGACCTGAGGCACCTATTGTTCATGGCCTTTCTTTACCCAAACTTTACTTGAAATGTGCAAAATTCACAACTAAGAAAAAAATTCATAACTAAGGAATAGCATTTCTAGAGATTTTATTTTATTCAGAATTGTTCACTGAACACATGGCTAAAGAAAATTCACATAGGGGTTTTATTAAAAGAGGTGAGCAAGTGCTTAGTCAGCAATTAGCTGATTGGAATAAAGGGAAAAAATCAGTCCTTCAGTTTGACAGATTAAATATGTGCTGTGAACATATTTTCACCAGTCTTGGTAAGATAGTGAAAGACCATCATTTGATCTCAGTTGTGTGTTTCTGCTTGTTTAGCCTGTTCATAGGAGACTATATAATCTTTTAGTCTTACTTGTTCCCTCAGGAAATTCAGGGTCTCTGAAGCCCTTTATTTTATTCTCTTGGAGTAAACTTTCATTCTGGTCATAAAAACTTCTTTATTTTAAAATTCTTAGTGGTTTGTTATTTCATAGAAAGTGTGAAATAAAATGATGGCTATAACTTTTTGATCATGAAGTAATTGTAAGTATTCTAAGGTCATCTATTCCATGGAAGGTAATTTAACATAAAGAGGCAACAACAAAGACTAGAAGCAGTTATGGCATGCCCTTGCATTTATTCTAATCAGGGTATAATGAGTATAATCACACATTACCATCTTCACATAAATCATGGTGCTTTACAGCATTAAAGAGAATTCAGCAGGCTTCTTGCTTCAGAATGTAAAACTACTTTTAAAATGTCTGTATTCTTATTTATGTTCATTTCTTCAGATTTAAATGCAAACTGTTACCCATCAAGTGTTAGACTTTCTGTAAAAATTCTCTATCAGCATGGTTAAATAGATGGTGTTAATAAGGTCAATATTATGAATTGGATCTCATTGTAGGCTCCTTGATATTATACAAAAGAAAAATATTTTATGCCAGAAACTGCTACTGAACCCTAACCCAGCAACTGAAACGTGTGCCATTGGTCTCATATCTAAACACTAACAAAGAAAATTTTAAAGCAAGTTAATTCATTCATGTAGTCACTTCTTACAAATGGTTTCATGCATGTTCTACTAATGACAAGGTTGTCAAAAGACATGTTCTTAAAAATTTAATAGTTCATTACTGTCATGAAGTGCTTCTTTTATATGTTAAGATTAGTTTGTTGTTACTTACGGTTTATTTCTGCAATTACATTGTAATGAGTTCTTTGCATGACTATTTACTGAGGTAAAGGATGCTGTTTGTTCTGGAATGTTCATCTTTTAGACAGGTTTGGCTCATTAGCAATCATGGTGCAATATAGTGTAACTTTCATCTGTCTGCAGTCAGCAATTTTATTTTTGTCATAATAAATAATTTTCCAGTACAAAGTGTGTCTAGTTTTTTATTTTAAAGATAAGATATATTCTAGTGGCCTTTGCTGCAAGTACCCCCCTCCCTGCCCCCAGGCTGACTCGGGGAGGGGAACAGATTTTAACCAGTGGTAGCAGTTCCCAGCCCCAAGGACTGAGTCCAGCCAAGTTTCCAAAAGAAGAGTGCAAAGGTCCAGAACCGTAGGAGGAACTGGGAAGTTACCTTCTCATGCCCATCTCTTAGTCTTTCATTAGATTAGCCTTGGGTATCCGGGTTCTCTTGTGAAATAGTCCAAGTATGACCTTCCTTCGTGGGAGAAGTCTTGGATTCTTAGATATAATTCCCTGTTCCCCTGGAAATTGTTTTTTTACTACGGGCAGTGAGTCACTTTCTCCTTCTGATCCAAACAATTGGCTAAATTTCCCAGAGAATGGGGATGAATCCCATTCATACAAAATTTGAAATGTAATCTAATTAATAGGACAGCAAATCTTCACTATATCCATTATCTAGAGTTTCCTGACGTTGGGATTTTTAAACTACCTTGTTTTTCAGACACCGAGAATGTAAAGAAAGATGCATATTTGGGAAAGTTGCACACACATACAGAGTTCTAAATTATGCCTAGGTTAAGACTTTCAGATAGTTCAGGACTTCTCTCTACAGAACATTCAGATATCATTTGAGAGATATTAGGAACCAACAAGTTTACATCCTGCCTATTTTTTAAGACAGCTTTATTTGTTTATAGTACTTCTTTTATATTTCCTTCCCTGTTCTAAACAGAGCAATGGGTAAATTGTCACATCATGAGTTTCCTGATCAGCAGAGATGGCTCCACTATCCCCATGAAACTTTTATTTCTCAGAAAATAGGAATCTGATGTTATTTTTCATACATTGCTTCCAGGCCACAGTGGTACATGGTCGATGGTGCTGTGACTGGTGTGATGAGAAATGAATTCTTGAAATGCTGGTGCTTGTAATTTGATAAGAACAGTGAAGCAGTGCATAAATACTGGAATGTGCATTTATAAAAGTGAGGCTTAGGGGCTTATCTCAGTTGAACACACTTGCATTACACACCTAGGCCCTGAGATTGGTACCTAGCAATTGGTAACAGCATAAAAGTTAAGGTGAAAGTAAGGACTGTTAATAAAAGTAAAATTTGGAAGGTGACACAGTATGAAATAAATGAAATCTTGCTTCCTGAAGTATAGTTAACACATTAAGTTGTAGTACCTCTCCTAGTGCTCGATTGTAGTCCTCCATGTCGTCCCCTTTGTCCACATAAACACTGATGTGCTGTGCTGGTGTTCTCTCACTAAATTACTCATAATCACTCAGCATAATTACTTTGAGAATTTTTCCCCGCATTTTGTTGTGTGTGCCAGTAGTCCATTCTTTTTCTAAGTGGAATTGTTTTGTGTGTGTACATCACGAAACAGCTTTTTTGTGTGTGAAATTGAGTATAAATAGGAGTTCCTGCTGATCAGATGCTCTAACTGAACCTTTTCAAAAGTCCAAATGGCTAGTACTGAGCTGTTTATAGTGGATCTCCTGCACTTTGTAGTTTCAAGAAAGTCCCTACAGTTGCTCCGGAGCACAGCAAGACCGATGACCAGCAGGAAATGGTTTTAGTCCAGGACAATGCCCCCTGGAGCTCCCATTAGTTCATTCATTCCCTGCAACTTGGGGAAGTGGATTACCTTGCATTATAATAGGATCTCAACAGTAGAGAGATTATCCTGGATTATTTTATATTTTATCACTGCTGTTATCATTTGTAAATTTGTAACTTACATAAAATACATATGTAACTCAAGAAATAAAGTTAATGAACCTACCATCCATCCCTTCTGAGAAGGGACAGCTTCCTGTAATCATGACCTTCACCCTCCTTCAAGGGTTCCAGGAGACCATACCATGTTCCATACTTAAAGGCACCTCAGTGTGGTTGATGCTCTTTCCCCCAAACTCACACAGTACCCCAATGACATATATGTCATCTTGAAAAGAAATCTGATGGAGAAAATGCTTTGATCTCCCATCTCATTTTCTGAACCCTATGACATTGAGTAAAAATAAAAAAATAAACTGGCCAGTGTCACTTGAGTCTCCTTTTGGATATCTCGGCGCTTACAGTGTAGTTAGGGATGTAAGCAATGGTGATGGTAACCTAAGCACTGTTTGAGGTTAGATCCAGACTCACCTGTTACACCCGTATTTTTTGAACAGAAAACATAAAGCATATATTTCTTAGTCCTTTGTTAAACATTTTAAGAAGAGAGCAAGAAGAACACACAACTATCAGAAAAAAAACAACAGCTTTTGGTAGACATATTTAACATGAAAAACATCTGTAAGCAGTCAGCAGAGTTGTATAATGTGTTACAGGATAGAAGTTGGTGTGTAGCTATTGTTAGAGGTTAAATGTGTTTTTCCCTATAATTTATATGTTGAGGTAACCCACAGCTCTGCACAAAGTGACCTTATTTATAGAGACAGAATAATGCAGTTAGCCAGGTGCCAGTGGCTCATGCCTGTAATCCTAGCTACTGAGGAGGCTGAGATCTGAGGATCATGGTTCAAAGTCAGCATGGGCCGAAAAGTCCCTGTGCGACTCTCATCTCCAATTAACCACTGAAAAATCAGAAGTGATTCTGTGGCTCAAGTGGTACAGCACTAGCTTTGAGCACAAAGAGGCCAAAAGTTCAAGCACCACGATTGGGGTAGGGGGGCGGGACACAGTTAAAATGAACCCTTGGAGATGAATTTTATGTTCCAGAAGAATAGAGAGTGGTATCTGTGTATTTGTGTGGTAGGGGTGAGGGGTAGGTTTTGATAGAAAATGTGAATCAATAGCAAGAGTAGATAGTATAAATAGCCACTACCATGAGCCAGCAACTCATCTTCAATTCTGATGTTACTGAATGTCGTCTGCTTCTTGTGATTAAAACCAGATGCCACATGATGTGAATTTAGCTTTCTACAAGCTCCGAGAAAGTTACAAGGATATTCCAAGGCTAACTTTAAAGAAAGTTTTAGAAAAGCATTTTGATGCAAAATCCATAATTCATAAATATATATATATATATATATATATATATTTTTTTTTTTTTTGGCCAGTCCTGGGCCTTGGACTCAGGGCCTGAGCGCTGTCCCTGGCTTCTTTTTGCTCAAGGCTAGCACTCTGCCACTTGAGCCACAGCGCCACTTCTGGCCGTTTTCTGTATATGTGGTGCTGGGGAATCGAACCCAGGGCCTCATGTATACGAGGCAAGCACTCTTGCCACTAGGCCATATCCCCAGCCCCTCATAAATATTTTTTGCAGCCATTGCTTCTAAATCAATATAAATTTCTCTTTAACATGAAGTTGACATGGTAATAAATTTATTATTTGTTAACATGAAGTGAGACCCAGTAAGGTCCCAATGTTGACAAAGAAGGTTGTGTGTGGGGTAAGGTGCTAGAACTTGAATTTAGGAAATGCTGTTGCCATAATTAGATAGACATAGGTCAAATACCAACACAGCCTAATAGCTGAGCCAGAGCTCTAATTCAGATACTTCTTGGTGACATCAAAAATCAGGATCAGAACTTTTTTTCTACTTGAGTGTTACTGAGCCACTGATGAAGTCCTGGGAGATTGATAAGCAGAGAATCAACTTGTTTAAGAAGCAGACTACAGGAAAATCAAAAGACAACAGGAGAGGCTACAAACAATATTCTCATGAGTTCTACTGCAGAAATCTGGGATGAGTCATTTGGTGAACAGAATCAGAACGTCATGCACAGTACTTGAAAAGTTGATGACTGGGACCAATGAAGCCACACTTGAGTGCCAAAAATTAGTTTGACTCTGGAAATGGAAATAAGAGGTAAAAAAAAAAAAAAGATGAATTTAGACACAGCAATGGCCTTGCTGACATAATACTATGGTGGCTGGTCCTGTGTGTGAGGCCTTGGAACTTGGGTTGAAGCACCAAGGCAGGGTATGCCAAGAATTGGGCAAAGGTGTCAAAACTCAGCTTGGAATTTGTCTAGTCCACTAATGATGATGATGGTGCTGGTGATTAAGACAAAACGTTCACTGTGCATCCAACCACAGAGAAAATAATACAACCTCTCACAACTCTCCCTCTCACTTTTTTGTATCTGTGTGCCAATCTTGAGGCTTGAATTCAAGGCCTGAGCCAACAGTGCTCAGTGTCTGTAGCTTTGTGCCCAAGGCTAGTGCTCTACCACTTGAGCCACACCTCTTCTGTCTTTTGGGTGGTTAATTGGAAATGAAAGTCTTGGAACTGAGACCCTCAATGCTCAGCCCCCTGAGTAGCTAGGACTACAGGTATGAGTCACTGATGCCCACTGTTTGAAAAAAGCATTCTTTGTGCCCTCTCACTTTTTCAAAAACAGTATTTTTTTTTTCTTAAGCTTCAGGGACAAAGATAAATTCTTTTCTAGCCAGTTAATGATTGCCCTCTAGGTGGCAGAATAGGCTTTCCTTTTGCACTGTAAACACCTCTAGGCTGTTGGATTGCAGGTTTCCCACTGCACACGTTTTCAGTAACTTGGTAACCAACATTTTTAAACAATAAAATATTTTGCACAGATAAAACTTCACCCAATCTAATATCACAAGAAGGAGAAGCCAGATCCTAAAAAAAAAAAAAAAAAAAAAAAAAACTGAATTTTTTTTTTTTTTTTAAGTCTGAAATGTTCGGAACTCAGAAGTAGTGTTGATTTCAGAGATTTTAGATATCCAGCCTGTTGTTCTGTTGTTTTTTATAGAGGGAATTAGTGAAATATGTAACTACACACTTTAAGTAACATTTCTTTTTTTTCAATCTTGGGCATTTATTTAGTAATTTCAACAACCAACACTTACTTAAAAGATGATTACACAAACTTTGGTAAGTATGAAATTTTATGATGCTTGGAGAAAATATCTTGGTCTTCTGGAATTTTCTTTTGGATTTAAGCTCTTCTAAATTTACTTTGTTGTATGGGTCCTATAAGTCTCCTTTTTTTCAGTTGTGGTTTTGTGTTTGTTTTTCTTTGGTTGTTGTACTGGGATTTGACCTCCGGGTCTTGTGCCTGTTAGACAGGGGCTAAACCATTTGAGCCAAGCCCTTGCTTACGTTTTCCAATGAGCCATCTATTCTTGTAGGTATTGGGAGGCAGAGGTGATCAAGGAAAAAGTTGCTGCTTTTAGGAAGCTTTCATTTTGGCGGGAAGAATAAGTAGTGAATAGATGGTCCGATGTCTGTGACCCATACTTGAAAGAATGCACAAGGTAACCTGTGAAAGGAGCTTCAAGGAAGATGGAATTTTAAACAAAGATGTGAATGCAAGGCAGGAGAGACCTTCCTAAAGGGTTCTGGGACAGATGCAGAGGGCAAGCAAGGGCAAAGGCATGGGGCTGTGCATACGGAGGCCCTGGCTTAAGTCCTGCGAAAGCTAAGACACATAGCAGGAGATGCAGCCAACCAGGCTGTTGAAAGAATTCAGTTTTGTTTTGATTTTTTGGCCAGTCCTGGGCCTTGGACTCAGGGACTGAGCACTGTTCCTGGCTTCGTTTTGCTCAAGGCTAGCACTCGAGTGGAGGTAAGAGATACTTTTATTCACAGAAGATAGCAGAACTGTGTGGTGAGCCCTTAAGAGAAGATAAAATATTACAGGGTTATGGGACAAACTAAATCTACTCCTTTTTCTAATCTGATCCATCATGTACTGAAACATGATAGATGAGTGCATGCAGGTGGTAGTGGAGTATAATCCTTGGTTCCCGGAGGAAGGCATCTTAGACTTGGAGGTCTGGGAACGAGTAAAGAATAATGTGGAAAAGGCATATCAGTGTGGTGACAAGATTCCAGTTACGTTTTGGTTTATTTGGGCCCTAACGCATGCAGCTCTGAGTATGATGTCTCCCGATACTATCATAACATCAGCTGCTGAGCTAGAGGCTGATGTGGAGAAAGCCATGAAGGCCTATAATCTGCCAGAGGAGGCAAAAACTCAAATTGGAACTAAAAGAGATGGCTATACCTGAACAATCTCCTGTCGGCTGTTAAAGAAAAAATAACATCAAATAAACCTTTGGCCTCTACATATGCCCCTTCAGAGAATAATGCTAATTTAGGCAGCTCAGTGGTGCATTTGGAGCACTACATAAGCTCTTGCGATCTGCCAGGGGCCCTCAGGAAACACGGGGCCCGCTTTTACTTTCCTTATTCTGATTCCTATGCCTCTGTTTCTCTCCCTTGCTGAGCTTTTCCTGTCATTCAACCCCCTCCAATTGGAGGTATAGCTCAGCCCCCTCATTATCAAGATATTGACCTGATTCACTTAGGAAAGCTGTAATACAAGGCCGACTCATGGCTCCATTACAATGAACGAGGCTTCCCCATCATCTTTTCCTTACAGCCAGGCACTAGCAAGGGAGCACTCCCAGCACTCCCTGTTTCTCTCCATCTGCTTGGAGTTGGGGAAGGACTAGTGATTTTTTCTTTGACCTCTAGGGAGAATTTTTACTGCAATTGCATTTTTAATTCACACCGGCGCTACATGTTTCATGCATATGTTTCTTCTGTCTTTGTCCTTGTCTGATTAGTTGTGTTTTGTGTGGACTGCTATGTTTGGGAAAGCCTCTGGCAGGTGGCCTCAGCGGGCTGATTGCCAGGGGATGGAAATCTCCACTGGGGAGGATCTCCCTGAGAATTTTCAGGGCCCTATGGGCTTTCCATCACTCTGGCTGGCAGCTTGTAGACACTGGACATGCCATCCAAGGCATAAAGCCTCTTATTTCTATGTCCTGTTTTGTCTTGACTTGTTTTGTCTTTAAGGTTGGTACCAGTTTTAAATATAAACTTTTGTTTCCCATGTTTCTTTTGTCCATTTATATGTCTATGGGGAAAACATCAGAGTCCACAATGTGCTGTGTCCCCATCTGCAATAAGGCAGTTGAAAAAGTGCAGGTTGCTAAGAGCCGGGTTCAAACAGCTGGCTAATCTTAGCCTGAAAGTAATTCAAAACTGTAAAATGTCCCTAGCTAAAATTGGGCTAACCACCAGAGTCAAGTGATGGGTGGGCTCAGTTATACTCCAGGGGACCACAACCCAGTTATCTCCAGCTGAAAAGTATTTAGTATGCTAAAATGTCTTGCTAAAACTAGCAGGCCCTGGTGAATGAGATTTAAAAATGCTAAAATCATTCATTAAAGGTTTTGTCTTAAGTTTTGGTCATTGCAAGAGTAAGATTGGCAAAAATACCTCTTGCCAGTAAAAATATACGGCCGATAGTTACGTTCTTTTTCATAAATACTTGTATATGTGAGTGTATGTATGTGTGTGCATGCACACGTGTAGGTGGGTGTGAATGCGTTCAAGATTGAAACTGTATGATGTAAAAATGGGTTGGTTTAACTTTAAGCTTCAAAACGTCATCAAGTTTGGGCATTACCAAATGTTTTTAAAGGATTATTACTTTATTTTAAAGGGGAACTATAGTTAAAAATCTCTTTAATTCATGGTTAAAATAAATAAATGAATAAATAAAAAATAAGAACTTAGCATGGGCCAGTGAGCCTATCCTCATGAGTGAGAGGTAAACTGACAAAGATGCAGCTTAGTCAGCCCACATGATGGGACAGCCATAGGGGGTGTCCATTCATGGTGGAAGAAGGCAAGCTGGCACCGAGGTAGTTCATCAAGCTCTAAGGAGTAGGATGGAGATAGGCCCATTCTATAGACAGGCCAATGGAGGCCTTTCCTTTTGTTTCTTTTGTTTTCAGGTGAACATTGGAAACCTGGAGGTAAAAATGAATGATTTGACTGATACTTCTAAACCTGCCCCTTAGGATGGATTCAAATTGGAATATCTTAAAGGAGAGTTAATAGTTTATTTACCTGATATAATTTGATTTCTGTACAGTTTTGCAATTTGGATGTATTAAAAAGGCAAAGATGCTAAGTCTGGAATCTGATGTTTATAATTCTGGGGCACAATACTAAATGTACTCTTGTTATAATTGTTTTGGGTATCAGTTTAAGGATTCAGGTACTAAATTTTATAAGTGTAAACTGTGATGTAATAGTAAGACTATCTTAAGTTACATATAATCAGGTAAGTATTTTAAACTACATAAACTAATGGGGATAGAAGTAAACAACTCTCATTAACTCTCTGTATAAAGAAAAAAAATGGTTCTTTTTAAACAGGCAGCCAGGAGGCAATGAGCCCCCTAAGCTTCAGTTTTTCCATGCAAATAAAGGCTGAGGTGAAGGTGTGAAAGCCTCCACTTTAAAAGGCTTTACAATGCCTTTCTAGATAAGAAATTTGGAAGTAAAAACAAGCAGCCTGAAGCAATGGGTGGCACCTAGGCTCCAGATGTCTTCAAATATGTCCAGGCTTGGTAAAAGACTTGAGAGATCAAAAATGGATCTCTAGATTTGAGATTTGAAAAACAGACCTGTCCTAAATGTTTGTTTTAAATTGGATATAGGAAAATTATGGCTACCAAGATGATTGTTTAATTGCTACTCCAGTTTGCCTTGCAGGTTTTCAGTAAAATGATATATTATTTGCTGCACCTGATAAAAAATATTGTATTAGAATTGTTGTAAAATTTGCCTTTGCACTTGCAACAGTATGGTTTAATAATTGCCCCTGATAAAGTTCATTTAAACAGAAGATCCACTTAAGTATCTAGGATATTTATTTAGAAGACAAGCAGTTAGCCCCCAATTAATAAAGATTCAGACTGAAGAATTAAACACTCTTAATGATTTTCAAAAGTTACTGGGTGATATTAACTGATCCCTATCTATGCTTTACATAATCTATTCTCCATTCCTCAAGGAGATTTGGCTTTAAATAACCCTTGTAAATTAACACATGTAAAAATGATTGGTTTTATTATTATGCTAGGTCATGAAAGGTGCTTACAAATTATCATCCCTATACCTAAACAACAATTCGAATTTGCATTACAAACCTCTGATATCCTCCCTTTGGCCTTCAATGGCTTTACTGGAGAAATTTTATACTGTTTACCTTCTAGCCTTTTGTGGCAATTCTTTCAAAAACAAATTTATATTATTGATAATATTTTACTTTCTGAGCCCATTCTAACTGCTCCAAATGTCTTTGTAGATGGTACTAAATTGTCGGGCCTCTGAGACCCCTTCTCCTCACTTCTCCGGAGGAGATGCCCAAATGTTGGAGTCTCTAGGACCCCCTTCCCCCTGTCTCCTGGGGGCATGCCTGAACCCCCAAACTATGGAAGAAACTCTGCCCTACCCCTCATACCGGCAGCAGGAGTAAGGTGTGTCCTTACTGGACTGCTCTAAGCTGAAGTGGGATGCCGAAATCCCTTCCTCGGCCCCCATAATGTGTCAGGAGCTGCAGGACAAAGATTTCGGGGAGACAGTTATGTGTTCCATGCTTCTCCCTCTCAGGGGAGGCGGGGAGAAGGATTTATTAAGGACAAAGGTGGGAATGGGAAGGACTTGGGTCATTGGCTAAGCCAGGCTGCCCATCAGGTGATGTCATGAAACTTCCTTTGTGGGCTGGACAACCCCTATCATGGTGGCACGCACGTGTTTGCCTCCCCCAGGGGCGGGGTCTTCTCTTCTGGTTGAGGCCGGAAGGTGGGAGGGGCTAGCTTTTTACACTGTCCCAGGGCTGGGGGAACGGCAGCTTCTCAGGAGCTCTTGTCGCCCTTCCCCCATTAGGGCCACAACTGAGTCCCCAACATCTCCCCCTTTTTTGTTGTTTTTTTTTAAATGAGCAAGGGATGCTGTAAATACATGGCATATGTGGGCATAAGGCAAATACTGACATAAGATCTGTGGGGCCCCTTCCACAAAAGGGGTGAGGGGTAGGTAAGGGCCATCCATGTGATTTCATCCAGAGACACTGGAGTCCTTCGCTGGTCTTGCGCCAAGTGCAGACTGCCGGGCTCGGGTCGCCTCCCCTAGTGCAGGAGGTCAGGCTCTACTCTAATCGCTCCCTTTCTCACCCTCTCCCCTGGTCACCCGACCCGCCGGTAAGGCCAGAGTAGAGTGGGGGGCTCAGGAAAGACCTCAGGTGCACATGGCCATACGAGATTGTTTTACCTCCCTCCTTACCCTTGAAGAAAGCCAGGTGTACGCGGATCTCGGAGACGCTTCAAGAGCAAATCTGATTTAATAAGGGAGTGGCTAGCAGTTGATATAGCAGGGGGTGATGAGAAAAGGTGGTGATCAGCCAAGAGCTGGCGATAGGCTGGCAAGCTTGTCATAGGACCCCCTCATGAGCTAACGTCACTTGCTTAGCACCACCCCAGGGGGAAAGCCCGTGAGAATGGGGGGCACATGGGCTGGCGAGAAAGTTGGGGGGCTGGTTGCAAAGCCAGTTCTTCTGGTTCTGGACCCAGAGAATTGTGGCCTGCTTCTGTATTCCCCCAGGGCTGGGGGAAGGGCGGTGTCTTGGGAGCGCTCTCCTCTGCCCTTCCCCCTCAAGGCCAAAGCTGAACCCCAACACAGACATTCCTCTTTTGGCAGTGAGGTAGAAGTAGGCTGAAGCTCAGGCATCCCTGGTAGTTCACAGTAGCTGATAACTTAAACATAAGTGATTAGTAAAACATTTTTTTTTTTTGGCCAGTCCTAGGCCGTGACCTCAGGGCCTGAGCACTGTCCCTGGCTTCTTTTTTGCTCAAGGCTAGCACTCTGCCACTTGAGCCACAGCGCCACTTCTGACCATTTTCTGTATATGTGGTGCTGAGGAATCGAACCCAGGGCCTCATGTATACGAAGCAAGCACTCTTGCCACTAGGCCATATTCCCAGCCCCCTGTAAAACATTTCTTTTTCTTTATAAACATTGAAGCGAAGGTGCTAAACCTTTGTGCTTACTTTTTTCAAACATTTCTATCATAAAACATTGGGGTTGAATGTCAAAACCCTCAGTTCCTATTTTCTTTCCAATGGGACTCCCCAAGTCTAGCAGCAGGGGGAGAGGAAAGGAAGAAACACTGTACAAAATTTCTTTAGTTTTTGTGTGACACTGTGGGCAGTATCGCCACGGCAAAACATTGTGCCATGAGACGCTGAAGAAAGAATCTAGAAAGCAAACAAGGAAAGGAAGCTTGGTTGCCTCCTACTGGCCTCCTGCTGTATGCAGTCAGGCTTTCCATATTTCCCTGGAAGAGCAGAAGTCCAACACGGTCCTCATTTTCCTGGAGAGAACAAGAAGAAAACATTTCTCCAGAGCGGGTGCTCTGGGTTTAATTTCCCAATCTGGAAAAACACATATACAGTACTCCATCCCACACTGATTCGGGATGATTTAAATTTTTTTTGATAATTATCATAAGCATAACTATCCTTAATTAATCCTGGGGGCTATCCCCCCCTTTTGTTTTTTAAAATTATGATACCGGTGGGCACCAGGCAGGGAGTATGGGTGGAGGTCTCTTCTGTAGCTACTTCCTGCTGCCAAGGGGGCGACATAATCAAGGGCCTGGCACTGTCCAGTGTGGCTGGCAAAGGTTCCCATCATTACCACGAGAATGGTCACTGGAGCCAGAGAGTGCTGTGGTTCCCTCTGGCCACTCCTGCATCTTTGGGCATACCCAGAAGTTTCCAGGGCTGGGGCCTCCAGGGTTCAGGCCTGTGTTAGGGTGACGGCTATAAACAGCAAATTCCCAGGTGGTGATCTCAGGAAGAGATTTCATTCTGTTAAAAGAAGCTTTTGAAAAGGTCAGGCAAAGTATTGACAAGTTCTCAGAGCTGGTTGGCATGAATGACATAAAGTATATCCTGGGCATAAAGCCAGAAAAGTTCCACTTGGAGCACAAACCCAATTGTAAAATGAACAGGTAAGGAGAAATGACTGAAAGAAGTGTTTAGTGATAGAAAAACCTATTTGGCATAGCCAGTCAGAGGCAAAAAATAAATATACATATATACATATATATATATATATATATATATATATATATATATATATATATATATATATATATATATACTGGCAGAGAAAAAAAGAAAATGGAGGGGCTGGGGATATAGCCTAGTGGCAAGAGTGCCTGCCTCAGATACACGAGGCCCTAGGTTCGATTCCCCAGCACCACATATACAGAAAACGGCCAGAAGCGGCGCTGTGGCTCAAGTGGCAGAGTGCTAGCCTTGAGCGGGAAGAAGCCAGGGACAGTGCTCAGGCCCTGAGTCCAAGGCCCAGGACTGGCCAAAAAAAAAAGAAAGAAAGAAAATGGACAGGTATTACCTCTCTCGATTTCCTGGCTCTGATCCGTTTTGAAAGGGCGAGACAAGGCAGCTCCGTTTAGGATATGACACCATTCTCCTCTCACTCCACTCCACATTCCTGTCTCCTGGACTGGCTAAGTCCCCGGACTTCCAGGCTTGTTGCTGGGATGGCAAGCTCCCATTTGTATTTACGGGTTTTGAACTCGGGGCCTGAGCACTGTCCCTGAGCATTTCTGTTCGAGGCTAGTGCTCTACCACCTGAGTCACAGTGCCGCTTTCAGCATTTTGCTGGTTCTTTGGAGCCAAACTCTCAATCTGGCTCTTTGCTGGTTAACTGGGAGGTGGAATTTTAGAGGGATTTTTCTTTTGCCCGGGCTGGCTTTGAACTTTATCCAGGGAGTCTTAGTCATACAAGCCCCCCCCCCCCCGCCTTTTTTAATCTCCAATGGAGCAACAAGGAAACCAACAGAGATAATTCATTTGTAACTCGTTGAGAACTGACCAAAAACTGCTTGTTAAGGTTTTGCTGTAACACTTAGAGAACATGAGACCTATGCGCCATCAACCTGAGTCATGCCATTTAATCTTATTGGCAAGAGAGAGAGAACACAGATAAATTACAACCGAGGGCAAAGGGTTAAAGCAGTGTGGAATCCTCAGTTCCAGCAGTGGCTGCGTCCCTCATCTCAATTTGGCCGGTTCCATGCCATGCGATGGATAGATCTGGGCAAGGCTACAGTGGCATCTCTGGATAGACTGTCACATCTTATCTTGGGTTACCTGCAAGATTTCTACACAGACTGGTTGATATTTAACCCCCTCCCCCCAGCATTCCTGGTTCTGGTAGGCTGATGCCCTTCTGGTTTAAGCAGGGTGAAAAGATTTTTCTTAATCACAAAATCCACATGGTTATCTCTGTGGCCACCAACATAACTATGGTGATTTAACCTGGAGTAACTGTTAGAATAGGACTATTTATGAACCCAACTCTAATCTTGGGAGAAGATCGTTAGTAGAGAAACCAGGCAGTTTGAGAACAGACTGTGGTGGCTCTGTCACAGTCCATGCAGCTAATACACACACGTTGGACCTGTATCCTAGGAAGCAAAATGTTAATTTTGGGTCAGGAAAATTTAGGTTAATAGTCATATTTGTATGGAACTGAAAAGCCAAAATGACTCCATTTTCAGGCAGCCCCCATTTTGTTGATTGTTTAAACTATGAGTAACCCAGAGCCCACCCAGATTCTAGGAACTGACTTTTTTCTGCCGAGACTGCTAAACTGTAAATTTCTTGAACAAAGCTATCTTGAAGTCAGGCTCCACTATGTGCTAACTGACCTTGGGCCTACACAAACTCCAGGAAATGACCATGCAAGCCCAAGATAAACGGGCACTATGAGCAAACCCAGACCTCCAATTATTCCATCTAGCAGGACAGCTTGTCAGACAACTGAAGGACTGTTTTGGTAACTTCTGTCCACCCTGGAATGTTTTAAGCCCAGAGCCAATCAGATCTATAAACACCTGGTTACTGTAACTTTGTGGTTTTTGCCTTTATAAACCCTGTAAGATTTCAGGTTGGGGTCCTCCTCCCTGTCTCCACTGCGTTGGTGAATGGGACAAGACCGAAGCTGCAGCTTGCCTGAATAAAAGCCTTGCTTTTGCATTTCAGAATGTCTGGCTCTCGGTGGTCTACTTGGTGGGGGTCCTGCGACTTGCGCTGTTATGCCAAGTGGCGAGATGACCACCAAGAAGGCCACCGAGACTCAGACATTCCGAAATGCAAAAGCAAGGCAAGGCTTTATTTAAGCGAGCTGCAACTTGGGCCTCGTCCTACCCACCAACACAGCAGAGGTTAGGAGGGAGCCTCGAGCTGTGATTACACAGGGCTTATAAAGGCAAAAACAAAGTTACAACAATCAGGTGTTCAAGCAAGCAAGATTAGGACACAGGTACAAATCTGATTGGCTCAGGGTTCGATTCTAAAATGGGGTTTACGTGGTAAAATGGGGCCTGACTTCAAAGTCTGGCTCTTCATTTCCCTCTTTTTCTTTTTGGTACCTTGGGAGCCAACCATGGCTCCATTCTGTCCATTTCAATGGCTTGCATGTCTAGGGGATGATATAGAGGTAAGGCATGGGCAAGTAAAGGGCCTGTCACCATTTCTTACAAGTACAGTCTCTGTACCTCTGTTTTGCATGCCTCTAGTTTATCCTGCCTCATCTTCCCAAAAACAACTCTGGTCCCTCGGTTTTAAAGGGGGCAGATGGGTGAAGATCATCCATCTTCTGTAACTTCTTCAGGCTGACTCAGGGGCGTTGACCTTACCTAGCCAGGAACCTATAATCTTAGTCTACTTTACCAAGGGACTGCAGGATTACTGCAAACTGAAAATTAACTTTCAGCTATACAGACTTACCATTAGCTGTATAGTGTTTAGTATCCAAATGTAAGCAACAAAATAATACATAAACTTCTCAGCTGTGCTCTAAGGATCGGGTGGCTATATCCGTATTCCTGAGCAAGCCCAAAACTACCTAAAATAAGGGGGTCACTTTACTTTGGAGTGAGCTGCCAAAATAACATCAACACTAGCCAGGGTAGTAAGGAAAGAAGGCAAAAAGAAAATTACAACAATATTCAGTCTAACTTTCTTTTCTTGAGGTGAAGGCGAAGCGGCTGAGTTGGGTGCTTGGAGACCTCCATGTTCTACCACGGTAGTCGTCGTCCAGGGCAAAGGGGTCAGCTGGCCTGATGTGGAAGCAATGAACCCAAGTGGTGATGCCATCTAGGGTTCCTTCCACCGTGGTTCTAAGGATTTCAGTCCCCTGGTCTGAATAAATGGGGGGTAGGGACAGAAGCAGAATCATATAATGCCTTAAGTTGGGGTCACATTCTTGTGCACTAGCTGCAAATAATCGAGTTTACACAAAAATTCAGCATCATCCAAATCAGCAAGGCTAGGGATAATGGGCAGGGGGTACCCGTACATTATTTCAAAAGGAGTAAAGCCAAGCTGATAGGGAGAATTTCTTACTCTAAGCAGAGCAAAAGGAAGGAGCGACACCCAGTCTGCGCCAGTCTCTAAGGCCAGTTTAGTTAAGGTCTCTTTTAGAGTCCGATTCATTCTCTCTACCTGTCCTGAACTCTGGGGTATATAAGCACAATGCCCAATCGGTCCCAGTGCAGCGGCTATTCCCTGACTTACTTTTGAGACGAAGGCCGGTCCGTTGTCCGACCAAGTGGTGGATGGGAAGCCATACCTGGGTAGGATTTCTTCCAGGATCTTCTTAGCCACTACATTCGCGGTCTCATGCTTTGTTGGATAGGCTTCAACCCATCCTGAAAAGGTATCTACAAAAACTAGCAAATATTTGTATCCAAATTTTCCAGGTTTAAATCTACTTCCCAATACACACCTGGCCTATCTCCACAGAGGCGAGCTCCTTTAGTAATCTGTTGATTGGGGGCATTGGCAAGCTGACAGGCCTTGCAATTTTTAACAATATCTTCAATAGGTTGATCTCCTTGTCTAATTTTCACTTTGGAGTGTCGGAGCAAGTCCTGCATTTTTCGGGTTCCCATGTGAGAAACTCAGTGGATTCTCTTAAGGATCCCCTTACCCAGCCCTTGTGGCAGGATACGTTTCCCTTCACAATTTTTCCACCAGTCATTGTTTCCTTCTCTGTCCAGGGGTTTGTGGGCCATGGGAATTTTCTTTTTTTTTTTTTTTTTTTGCCAGTCCTGGGCCTTGGACACAGGGCCTGAGCACTGTCCCTGGCTTCTTTTTGCTCAAGGCTAGCACTCTGCCACTTGAGCCACAGTGCCACTTCTGGCCATTTTCTGTATATGTGGTGCTGGGGAATCGAACCGAGGATTTCACGTATATGAGGCAAGCGCTCTTGCCACTAGGCCATCTCCCCAGCCCCCATGGGAATTTTCTTTATCCACTCCAAGTCTTCTTGGGAATACTGGGGCACAGGAGGCAAAGCTCATGGCCCTGGGTCTACTAAAGTCTGTTCCCAGGAACTCTGACTTGTCTGGCTGATTTAGGCACAGGGATTTTCAGCACAGTCTATGTGCATCTGACAGCCAATGCTTGCTCTCCTGACTGGCTGGGGAACTGATCTCTGGTGACCTAAAAAGTTTAAACTTAAACTTAGTTTTGCATCATACTGCAGTCTTGAACATGTTCACGCTCACACATGCACACACACATACATTTTCAAAAGATCTTAAAGCATGCTGAATAAGCATCGGCCGTACATTTTAAGACAAAAACCTTTAACAAATGATTTTAGCATTCTCCAGCCTCATTTTCCAGGGCTTGATAGTTTTAGTAAAACATTTTTAGTCTTAGTAAAACATTTTAGCACACCAAATAATTTTCTGCTCAAGAATGCTGGGTGGGGGTCCCCCTAGAGTTCTTTTTCTGCAGACATTCTCACTGATTGACTGATTGTGGGCTGTCACCTGTACATCTTTCCAGTGAGCTAAAGTCAAGTCCAGGGAAGTGGAAGGAACGTTCCCCATCATCTGTTTGTCAGTCAGGCACAGTGCAAGAAAGAAACAAACAAAAATAATCACAGGTACAGAGACCAGACAACACTTACAGACAGACTTAGGGAGCCGCGGCTTACAGGTTTGACTGTGTCTCTCCTGCCCCTGTGAGGGGGCAGACCACACAGTCTCACTGTGTCTCTCCTGCCCCTGTGAGGGGGCAGACCACACAGTCTTGAGTCTCTCTCTCTCCTGTCCTGTTCCTGTGTAGGAGCAGACCAGACAACCCCGAATATAGAGTGGACCGGATGGGCGCCCGTTAGAAGGGCCTCCTGGTCCAGTCCTTCAGGTTCAGGGTGGTAGTGGGAAGCCTGAGCCACCTGTGGAGGGCTTGAGGTCCTCCAGGACTGCCCATATGAGCATGTCCACTCCGGCTGGTCCTTCACTACCTACAGGTTCAGATTCAGGCGGCTGACCAAAACAGAAAACAAAACTACAAATCACACAGACACAGACACACAGAATGAACAGCCCTATTTTCTTACCTTCGGAGTCTGGAGTCTCGGGGGTCTCTGGTGCCATCCCTGACGAAACCCCAAATGTTATGCCAAGTGGCGAGACGACCACCAAGAAGGCCACCGAGACTCAGACATTCCGAAATGCAAAAGCAAGGCAAGGCTTTATTTAAGCGAGCTGCAACTCGGGCCTCGTCCTACCCACCAACACAGCGGAGGTTAGGAGGGAGCCTCGAGCTGTGATTACACAGGGCTTATAAAGGCCAAGAACAAGGTTACAACAATCAGGTGTTCAAGCAAGCAAGATTAGGACACAGGTACAAATCTGATTGGCTCAGGGTTCGATTCTAAAACGGGGTTCACGTGGTAAAATGGGGTTCACGTGGTAAAATGGGGCCTGACTTCAAAGTCTGGCACTTCAGCACATAACAGAACGATTCCAATTTCTTGATCTTGAGAGTTTATGAGAACACAGGGGAGAAAAATGGGAAGGTAAAATCTAATTTATGCCAAAGAATTGTCAGGACTAGATACACACTTAACTTTTAACACACTGAATATAAAAATAACACACTGGTTTTACATCACTGTACTCTACCACATGCTGCATATTTGAACCCTGTTGGAGTTTCTCTTAGGCACATTTTTTTTGCTTCCAAACATGATCAGTTTGCGTTTAAAACCTATTTTTTCTTTTGTTTTTAAGTTTTACCAACACATAGACATAGACAGACATACACACACATACAGACAATGTGCACAAGCTTTGGGGCGCACTTAGAATTGTTCTTTAATTGGCCATGTAAGTTTTCTGGAATTCCAGTGGCAAATGATATTACTTTGCCCATAATAGAACCACGTGGTTGAATAAAAAAGGCAAGAGAAACCCTTCCTTGGAAGTAAAAACTTTCACGGTTTATCTGGCAAGGAAATGAAGAAGCCACATTTTGAAAAGAAAAAGAACCAGTTGGGAAACAGGACATGAACAAAGCACAGACACATAAGGTGGCTCATATCTTTAAGCTGCTCCGCCCAGCCCAGGGGAGTCTGGCATGTCCATCACCTGGGGGATGGGTGGGACTCCACCTTCAAGAGTTTTTGGAACCTTGAGGGAACCAAGATGGAGGAATCCATTGCCCGCCACGTGCATTGACCAGCTAGAGAAAACAGTATTTAACCAACAAGCAGAACTTAACTGAATCTCCAAGCTTAACAAACATCAACAACCCTTTTGTTTTCCTTAAAACAGATTATCCAGTCTTCCCAGGCCTCAAAGGCAGGGGGAGGGAGCCAGGCACAAAGCAGTTTTTGCCCAAAACGCCGCACCGCTCGCCGCCACCGGGCTGCAGCGGGTCAAGTCGCCCCAGGCGTCCCAAGCACGCAGTCGCTGCTGCCGCCATGTCTCCAGAGTCAGGTGCCCTCCGCCGCCCTCGAACCCCAACAGGCTTGCCAGCCCAGGTGGCCGCAAGGGCCCGTAGCGCCGCAGCCTCCCGAGGCCACACGGGCCCCAGCGCACGCCGCCAGCCCGTGAACCCTAACAGGGGCACTCGGCCCATGGCCGCGCGGAGCCCAAACGCTCTCCGCGCCCATCGCCACCCGTTCTGGGATTCCCAGGTGGGATGGCAGCACCCACTCCGGGAATCGCCTCCACCTGCGCCGCCACGTGCTCTGGGGCCCCGCCACCGTGGGGCGCGAAACGGAAAGGGAAAAAAGGGGGGGACAGTGTGGGGGGCGCCACAAGTGTGCAGCCACTGCCGCCACTGGGGTGGAGGGGTGCGCAATGCTCTGCGCCCTGGGAAGCTGCCGCCCAGTTGTTGGGGGTGCCAGCCGCTCAGGTGTTTGCGCACTTCCACCACCATGCTCGGTGGCCCCACATGGCAACCTGGACACCCCCCGCTCTAGGCGCTAAGCGCTGCCTGAGGCCGCGCAGGCCCGGACTGTACTCTGCCGGCCATTTCCCAAGCATCGCTGCGGAACCCGAGCCATCTGCCCTGGGCCTGCGGTTGCGCGGAGCCCTAAACACCCTCCACGCGTCCCGCCACCTGCTCACAGATTGGGACCCGGAAAGGCCAGGCGGGAGAGTGCCCCCGCTGCCATCCCAGAGTTCCCCTGCCGCATCTCCGCGGGACACGCGCCCCAACTCTTTCCGGCGCTGCGTCTTGGGACTCACGAGACCCCGCGAGCCCACCTGCTCTTTATGCGTTTGCCCCCCATTTGGAGGACACATCCCACTCCTGAAAACCATGTACTTAGAGCAGCCTGTGGGGGTCGCTGAACCCCGAAATTCCCGGCCGTGTGTTCGAGCCCTGCGTGGGCGCCATATGTCGGGCCTCTGAGACCCCTTCTCCTCACTTCTCCGGAGGAGATGCCCAAACGTTGGAGTCTCTAGGACCCCCCCTGTCTCCCGGGGGAATGCCTGAACCCCCAAACTATGGAAGAAACTCCGCCCTACCCCTCATACCGGCAGAAGGAGTAAGGCGTGTCCTTACTGGACTGCTCTAAGCTGAAGTGGGATGTTGAAATCCCTTCCTCGGCCCCCCATAATGTGTCAGGAGCTGTAGGACAAAGATTTTGGGGAGACAGTTAGGTGTTCCATGCTTCTCTCTCTAAGGGGAGGTGGGGAGAAGGATTTATTAAGGACAAAGGCAGGAATGGGAAGGGCTTTGGTCATTGGCTAAGCCGGGCTGCCCATCAGGTGATGTCATGAAACTTCCTTTGTGGGCTGGACAACCCCTATCATGGTGGCACACACGTGTTTGCCTCCCCCAGGGGCGGGGTCTTCTCTTCTGGTTGAGGCCGGAAGGTGGGAGGGGATAGCTTTTTACACTGTCCCAGGGCTGGGGGAACGGCAGCTTCTCGGGAGCTCTTGTAACCCTTTCCCCATTAGGGCCAAAACTGAGTCCCCAACACTAAATATAAAAAAAATGTACATTTGGGATAAAAGATAAATATCAATTTTTTCTCACTCCTTAGCAAGTGGCACAACAACAAGTTACAGGGTGTTATATATGCTTTACAGAATTTCTTAATACCTTTTAATTTAATCACTGGCTCTACCTATGCAGCACATGCATTATGCAATATATATTCTGCTAATATTTCCCAAATAAAACTCCCACTAGATTCACTATTTAAATAATTACAAAGCCTGTTACACCAAAGACAGCACTCCCTGTATGTAGTTCACATTTGTGCTCATTCTAATTTGCCAAGTCCTATGGCATATGGTAATTCTCAAGTAGATGCTTTAGTCTCTTTTGCTTCGGCAGAAAAAGACCATGCTGGTCATTTACGTTTTACATATAAAATCCATTTTAAACAAGCTAAACAAACTATTGCTAACTGTCCTACTTGCCAACCTTAGTATTTACAAACCCTTTCCCTTGGTGCTAATCCTCCAGGCCTGGCTCCTAACATTTGGCAAATGGATGTAACACACGTCCTTGATTTTTGCCGCTTACAGTATGTGCATGTAACTATTGACACATAGTCTTCATTTATTTAGGCCACACCTCTACCTGCGGAAAAAAAGACTCATGTCATTCAACATTTACTAGAAACATTTGCAGTCATGGGGATTCCTTCTCCAATAAAAACTGACAATGCACCAGCTTATACCAGTAAACAAGTGTAAAATTTTTTAGAATTTCATAACATCTTCCATGTTACAGGAATTGAATATAATCCTCAAGGTCAAGATATAGTAG
This sequence comes from Perognathus longimembris pacificus, assembly GCF_023159225.1. Taxonomy (NCBI): domain Eukaryota; kingdom Metazoa; phylum Chordata; class Mammalia; order Rodentia; family Heteromyidae; genus Perognathus; species Perognathus longimembris. The sequence continues at coordinate 14,955,861 of NC_063178.1, forward strand.
AACTAGCTTACTATACTTTAACAATACAAATTAAAAAGTTAAAAAGTTAAAAAGATAGTACCGAGGGTACGAGACTTCTATGAAAAGTCTTTATGAAGTAGCTCGAGCCATTATTGAGGAAGCAATATTTGTTCTTAATTTTTAAAATTTGCCTCTAGGAGATATAATGGCTAGAGCAGATCACCACTTCTTAGCCCTGCCTTTGTTAAACAAGCCACAGGCTGTCTGGACTTGAGTCTGGGGCTAGATTGTGTTCCATGGGAGATAATAACCCAGGGGCGAGGGTATGCTTATGTTTCTACAGAACACAGCCCATCTTTCTAGCACCTGCTCCAGTGGATGCAGTGATACCCCCTGTGCATCAGGACTGGGGTGAGCCATCCTCATCCAAATGATAAGGCCATTCTAAAGGACAGGTGTGCACTGATAACCTGTAAGGGCTACATCAGAGGTAATGTATTGGGCCTATATTTCTTTTTTTTTTTTTTTTGGCCAGTCCTGGGCCTTGGACTCAGGGCCTAAGCACTGTCCCTGGCTTCTTCCCGCTCAAGGCTAGCACTCTGCCACTTGAGCCGCAGCGCCGCTTCTGGCCGTTTTCTGTATATGTGGTGCTGGGGAATCGAACCTAGGGCCTCGGGTATCCGAGGCAGGGACTCTTGCCACTAGGCTATATCCCAAGCCCCTGGGCCTATATTTCTAACCCTCCGTGTCCATATTTATGGACGGAAGCCCCTGTCTTTGTTTCTACATCTATTCCTGATTTACTTTCTCCCCCTTATGGATCCGGTATTCCGGTCTTTCCTATGGAAGAAGGACGATCTTTTAACTTGTCTTACTATCAGTTCCCCCAGCCAGTTAGGAAAATACTTTTACAAAGTAGAATGTGAAAAGGCTACAGTGCTGTAGCCCCAAGAAAAAGTGTATGTAATTATTAAAAGTTAATGTAGGCAATGTTGTCAGCCTGAAAAAGTTAAGGAAGATGGATGATCTTTGCCCATCAGCTCCCCTTAAAGATTGAAAGATTATAGTTATTTTTAAAAGATGAGGAAGGATAAACCAGAGGTATAGAAAGCAGTGCTAACAAGTGTACAAGAGTAGAGACTTCCAATTGGTTTGAATCAAAAGGCACATAGCAAATGACAATCAACCAACCTTTCTCAAGGGAGAAAAACTGGGCACTGGTGTCACATGCCTAAAATGCTAGCTATGCAGGAGGCTGGGATCTGAGGATCTCAGTTCCAAGTCAGCCTCAGGAGATAAATTTAAGAGATTCTTGTCTCCCATTCACCAGGAAAACCCCAGACATGTTGCTCCAGTTGGTGGCAGCGTGCCAGTCTTGAACAAAAAAGCCAAGTAAAAGGAAGAGACCCTGAGTTCAAGCCAGTACTAGCATAAATCAACCAATTTTAACTTGTGGCTCATGCCTGTAACTCCAGCTACTCAGGAGGCTGAGATGTGAGGATCCAGGTTCAAAGGCACACCTGGCAAGAAAGTCCATGAGACTCTTATTGTCAATTAACCACCAGAACACCAGACATGGCACTGTGGCTCATGTGGTAGAGTGGTAGCTTTGAGCTGAAGTAGGAAATACTTGCAAATACTTTGAAATTCAAGCCGAACTGAAATTGAATTTCACATGTATTATTGTGTATTATAATCATATATTATATTATAATCATATTTCCCTTCTAAGAATTCTTATCAATAATTATCAGGAATCATGCAAGAGTAATAAGCACTAGAATTACAAACCAAGTATTCAGACCTAATAATTTTACTTTAAAAGATTACATGCCAATTTCAAAATAGCATAGATATTAAATGACATCATATATATAAACTTTCTAAGCCACGTTTTCAGGCTTTTCCGATTTTAAATACATCCCTGTGGGGAGTTTTGTAAATATCAAACAAATCATCACATTGCAGATTTTACCATCAGGTATCCAGTTTCCAGCAGGAAGGAACAGACAGATAGGCCTGTCCTACAGAATGGTTATGTACACATCTGAGTCCTTCGAGATCCATCAACTGCCTTGTGACAGCTTAATCTTTTTCTACCATGTATGCACTTGCCCCTGGGGCCTACCTCACCATGCATGGACTATCTAAGCTGCACCTTTGCCAGTTCACCCCTCAATCCCAAAGATAGGCACACAGGCCAATCCTCAGTTTTCCTGTCCTTTCCTTTTTGATCTCTGACTGAGAAGCCCGAAGCAGTTCTTTAACAGTGATACAAATTAATATTGAAATTTCTGACATTTAGCCTCAAATTAGTAAACAGGGCAGGGGAATAAATTTCAAATTCCCAATGCCTTGTCCTAAGTCAGATAACTTGATTACAGTGCAAACAACTTAACAAATAAGATACCAATATTTTGCAACTGCAAATTAAAGACATTTTTTGAATAAACTACAATTCCTCTTTAAAGCAATGCAAAAATCCTTTAAAATATTAGGTAGCACTGAAACCTGATGACAGTTTTGGAGATTGAACAGAAATTCAACCATTTTTACATCAGATTGACAATTTCAATCTTGAATTTGTTCACACTCATACACACACACTCACTTACATTTGCACAAAAGATCCTAAAGCGAGCAAATTAAATATGGGCCATACATTTTCCAGTGGCATTTTTTTTTTTTGCCAATCTTGCAAATCACCAAGATTTAAGAGAAAACCTATTAAACAAATGACTTTGGCATTCTAAGGCCTTATTTACCAGGGCTGGCTTCTGTAGCAAGTCATTTTACCACCCCAAATAATTTTTGATTGAAGAAGGCTGGGTGCCGCTCCCTGCAAGTACTTGACTTGAGTCCGTAGGTCAATTTTGAAAAGAGCATGTTGAATTATCACTTTACCTTTGAATACCTTCATCTGGGGAAAGAAGGTGCGTATCTGATCTCTTAGCCGACCAGGTGTCCTGCCTGAGTTTTGACAATTTAAGCCAGGAGTACTTTACAATTTCAATTTATTCTGAGACAGAGATTTTCGAACATTTGTAATCAGGCACTAAGCGGCATGTACCCTTAAAACGGCCCCATAATAGAAGGGCCTTCCTGGTCCATTGACATGAATAAAAGCACAATTATCAATCATTACTGAGTTGGACTAAAGAGGCTTCTCTATCTACTGTTGTTATATCATTTCAAAATATTGTATTTTCATTTGGCTTGTCAAAATTTGAAGGCAACTTCCCAAATATATAACACTTTTGCACAAGGATAGTGGGAGTTGAATTGAAATAAAATCACGTTTCGGAGAGCTGAGTGGGCTGAGAGAGAAAATTGCTGGCAGAATCATGGCCTGTTAACCCCAAAGCACTGAATCCTTCAACAGTGAAGAGAGGGAGCACCTGTAAGAAAGGGAGAATGGGAGGGGAAGGAAAGTGGTGACGGCATACAGAAAAGAATGGGAGGAGGAGAAGTAGGATCAAGACAACCTGAAAGTCAGAGCAAGGAATTAGCTCAGGGGTAGAGCACTTGCATAGAATTCCTAAGGTTCAAGGTTCGAGTCCTAAGCTAGGGCTAGAGGTAGCCTAAGGCTAGAGGTAGGCGAGAGTAGGCGAGAGTAGGCGAGAGTAGGCGAGAGTAGGCCAGCCCAGGCAGAGGAGTCTATGAGACTCTTCTCTCCAATTAAATTATAGAAAATGTTTCAGTGTGCTCCTTCCCTTTAAAACTTGTACAATAATGAGTAGACAAGGCAGGACTTAGTGGCATATATGAAAATAATTAGAAGTTTAAATAAGCATGAAGATCTACAACTCCAGAAAGAATATGACTGCAACTGGAGGTTCCTTAGTATGCAGTATGATATACAGAACTGAAGTTTTCTTCTCTGAACAAACTGCAGCTTTATTCAGATCTGTTATTGCAAGCAAGCACTCTAAGAAAAAACAAATTCAAACTGCCTAATAATCTAAGGGAATTAATCCTAAAAATAAAAACATTTATTCTGAAATAGTGTGAAATGCAATCTGCGATTTCACACATCTGAAGAACTGTCATAAAAAAGAGGTATTTCAGCTTTTTCATGACAGTGGATGGCGATGATGTCCAGAATCAAATGATGGATAGTACCTGAAAACAAATGTTTAACTTAACAAAAAGATGAACTTCTCCAACAAATGTGTCCAAAGACTGAAGACTATATATTTCAATAAACCCTACACTGCATGACTATTTAAGCAAAATCTCATTGGAGGAATTCAAGGATGCAATGTGAAAAAATTGTAGGTAGCCTCTGACTACACACACAACACTGAGAACTTTCAAGGGCAGCACAGGTGGCACAATAGGCGGGGCCGGACTGGAAGGCAGGCTATGTGTCCCTGTTAGCAGAGTGCCAGTGGGCTTTGAAAGCCATTATGAAACACCATATCTCAGTAGTTATGTACCTATGATCACATAAAATGATGTGAAGTGAAACAAACTCTAAGATATGGAAACAAATGTGTTATCATTGTTGTTATTTTTAACGTGCTATATGAAATCATTCCTTTTTCCTTTTGCTTATCTTCCCTGTGGTTTGGCCTTGTCACTGTTTTTGATTTTGATACCCTGGATATATTTATATATATATATATATATATATATATATATATATATATATATATATATATGTGTGTGTGTGTGTGTGTGTGTGTGTGTGTGTGAGTGTGTGTGTGTGAGTGTGTGTGTGTGTTTGTGTGTGTGTGTGTGAATTAGGGAAGGGATGGGAACATCAAAATATTGAGGCAAATGGTAAAACGAGAACGAATGCAAAAGTAATAACTACAAGATATGTTGTAAACTAACTGTAAAAATGGAGGGAGGGAAAAATCTGGAAGAAAAATGAGGGATGAGGTAGCAAGTTTGATAAGAAATGTACTCATTACTTTAGGTATGAAAATGTAACCCCTCTGTACACCAACTTGAAAATAAACATAAATTAAAGAAAGATGCCCTGAGCTCAAGTATTAGTGCACATATGTATATGGATACTCTCTCTCTCATACACATACACACACACACACACACGCACACACACACACACACAGAGTCATATTTATTTTGAAATACCCAATAGATAGCTTAAAGCTGTGTGGAATAGAAGCAGGAACCCAGGTGATCTCTGCAAATAGTAAACCCGACACGGCAGCCTCTGTGAACTGTCCATGGGGACCTTCCTGCTCATTAGCCCAGGGTTCACTTCCACAGCAAGATACTGTGCCTCCATGAGTACACATGCTATACCTCAGTGTGCACTGACAAATTATACCCAGCCCACTATGCAACACTGGACTTCTCTGCAGAAAGACATGGGGATTGTGCAGCCTTGTGACTCCAATGTGTTCATGGCCATGCACACGTACTGTGTAGGAATACTAACAGGTGGATCTTGAGCCCAACCCTGTCATATGGCAGTAGAAGCAATCACAAGGTGGAGGGAAGAGAATTTGTCTTCTACTGTTGCATCCACCACCACAATACCACAGTGAATGCCTCCAACTAAAGGGACACCCAGATCCTGTTTGTCATAATCACCCTCTGCTTCCTTTACTCCTAAAGAAACCCAAACTGATACCCATCATCTTTACTCACAGGGTATGCTTCAAACAACAGTTCTCATTTGGGACATTATTTGAAAGCATCTGGAAACATGTTTGTTTGTAGAATTACGGACACAACCGGCTCCTAGGTCAAAGCACAGGATGTTGTTACACATCCAACAGGACACATGGACAGCCACGTAAAGGGAAGAATTAGCCAGAGTCTTGACACCACTGTTTCTTTTAGACCCAACTGATTTTTGCAGCCCTAGGAGAGCTTAGCCAACTCCCAAAGTATTTACTAGTAAACATGGCTGCAGTACCTAAACCCATCTTTATGAGCGCTGGTGAGAGTCCTTAAAAATAATGGCCAGGAAAAGCTCACCTGCAGAGAGGATCAAAATCTTACAGTTGACCTAACAACTGACAGGCATCATTTAGCTTCAGGAAAACCACCTAATTGGTGTGTCAACAGCTTTCTACATGGTATCATAATTCTCAGCAGAGAATTTCCAAATTACATAAGAAAAAGAAAATCAATTTCTAATTTTTCAAACAAAAAAGGGGAGGCTGCTACTTTAGAAGCTGCAAAGAGTAAACCAACTGGAAACTATGAACTCAAATACCCATCATAATATAGGGTTAAATTCATTAATATTGGGCACAACTGATTATAGACTACATTTTAATACACTTTTAGTTATTTTTGGAGACTTTAATTAGTTTGATACCCAGTTAGTTCTTCCCAAGACCTTAAAAGCCCATTTCTAGCTCTAAATAATAAGGCAGGCTTAGTCACAATGAACATTTCACTAGGTCTCTAGGTTACTGGTCCCAGTTCTGGTCTGGCCACTGATCCTGATTTTGCACTTTCTGCTGTTTTTTTTTTTTTTGTTTTCGGTTTTTGTTTTCTTTTGGTGGTCATATGGAGTCCAGAATCTCAGTCAATTTCCTCCCCAGGCTAGCTTCCAACTGCAATCCGCAGTTTGAGTCTTCTAAATAGCTAGGCATTAATCACCAGCACACAGCAATTTAAAAATATTTTCCCTGAGTGGAGGAGCAGCAGAGCCCTAGCTCAGCTCTTTCCAACACCCCAGTCTAACCACTCCAGAAATTTTTACTCCTAAAAAGACAGCCCAAGTAAGTTATAACAGTACAGGGATTCTGTCCAGGAAGGAAAAATCGACTTTGCTGGCCTGAAAACACAGATTTGAGTTCTGGGCCCCATCCCTCTGCCAAGCCATTGCTGGTGCTGGCACGGTATCCCACAGTTCGTGCACCTAAAGCACACAGACGTCACCAAGAAGAAATCCTCCAGATGGTGGCAGACAGACGTGGATCGCAAGCTGAGCATGGACAAGCCAAAAATGCAAACAAACATGAGTACCCTACAAAAGATATTCTCACTCGTGCCCACAGAGAAACTTTTGGGAGGTAGCCTTCCCCCACTGCCAGAGCACAGCGCCATCTCTGACACTGGCATAGGATCAGACCAGACTGGAATTAAACCCGGCCTGGGGAAAGCCAGGACAAAGGGGCCAGCTTTGAAAAGGGCAAGAGGGACCGACCAATGAGAGCCAGCTCCACCCAGCAGCACAACCCCTGCCCAGGTAGGAAGCTCATCCGGGCCACAGTTCACACACTCAGGTGAACTCAGCCAGAGGTGCCCGCCCTGCCCGCCTGAATTTCTAAATTAAAACGGAAAGTGGAGAGCAGGTACTAGCAGCAAGGAACAACCAGATGGGAGAACAAACAGTTCCCGAGCGAGATAAATGGCCCCATCACAGATGAAGCCTAATTCCCAGATCAAAATGGAGTTGAATTCCATAGCCAGCTCTGTTCAGGAGGCTGTCATGCCCATGAGGGAGGAACCACCCAAAGGCAAGCGGCTCTCAGACAGGTAAACCAGTCCAGAGCCAACCCGCCCTGCTGAGTACACAGGCTCTTCAAAGCCAGGCGATAAAAGCACCAGTCTCACAGCAGATGGGAGGAGCCAGGGCTCCCAAGACTGTTCATGCCCCCCATTTACAGAGGACACCCAAGTCCTATGTGCAAGCTGTGTGAATCACAGAGCCTCAGGATTTCACTGACAGGGGAGGAGGGTCAGAGCTGATCCACCCCCTGAAAACTGAAAGCAGGTCAAACCACACAAGCATCAAAATAGACTACACACCAATGCAAGGAAACCCGAGACTGGAGAAAGCCCACCCAAACAAGGAAGACTCCATTGGTTTAAACATTTTTTTAAACTTTTTTTTTTTCTATCTTTCATCTCTGAAATGTCGTTGATGTTTTGTTTTCCATTTTTGTTCGTTTTATCATTTTTTAATTTTCTTTTTCTGGGGGGGATTGTTAATTTTTCTGTGTTTTGTGCATTTGTCTTCCAGTATTTTTTATTTATTCTCAATTCACATTTTCTTTCTTTTTAATTCGTTTCTTGTGACTACCACCTTGACACTTTTCTGCTAACTCTCCATGATCTTCATTTTAACCTTGTTCTTTCTACCGATTCTACTCTTCACATTTCCATGCCACTGAATTAAACTAAAATCATCCCTCCCCCATTACATTTTACTCGATTCTCTTCACTACCTCTAACCTACTGTCCAGATTTACTTCCAGGACCTCCAGACGCCATTGACCCCCAGTTATTGGATAGAGGGTATGCCTGTTCAACCCAAGTGAATCAAAGTGGTTCATAGAGAAATCCAGCCAGTTCAAGAAGTGCATAAGAACAAAAATTGCTCATAGGATTGTAACAGTAAATAATTAACTACTGAATACAGGGCTCAGGATTGGTTGTTATGCTGAAAATGTATTCTTTAGGAACACCAAATCAAATTCTATATACAGTTATACAAGGTATCTGTATATAATTGTGATCGTCTAAGATTTACACGACATTGCTTGGTAAGGTCTACTTTGTGTCTTAAATGGTGCTCAATGGTGCTTGTAGATTGGCATTCCCGTTCCGAAAGGGCAGAAGAAACTCAAGATGGTAAACAATGGAGTCCAATTTCCCACTCAAAACAAGCAGGAAGCATAGAATCCATCCATCCATAGACATCAATCAATCCATAAAGTAATAGACGATTTCATGGCCTCAACATAGAGAAAGATAGATGAACTTGAAGAGGCAAACGAAAAGATAGTTACCCAGCTAAAAGATTTGAGAGACAGCACTCAAAACCAAATTAATGAAGAAAAGAATTCCATGCAGGACGTAAGAGATACTTATAGCAAGGACATGGAAATCATCAGGAAAGACCAGTCAGAAGGAAAAGAGATATGAAATCAAGTAGCTAGTCTACACTCCCAACTAGAAGAAGCAGAGGATCGAATCTCAGGAGCTGTAGATTCCCTAGACTCTATGAAGAAATGTCAAAAAAACAATACCAAAACAATCCAATCGACAAAACAGATTACTCCAGGAGCCCCAAGACCCAATCAGGAAGCCCAATTTAAGGCTAATAGGTATTGAGGAAAACCTGGAGAAAAAATTAGGGGAATGGGCAAACTATTTAACAGAATATAGCCAAGAACTTCCCAAATATCCCGGAGGATAGGCTGATACAGATACAAGAAACATTTACAACCCCAAACCGACCAGACCAGAGGAGGACATCCCACCGACCCATTGTAAACAAAGCAGGATAATAGAGTCCAAGGAAAGAATCTTTAAAGCTGTTATGGAGAAGAAAATAATCACATATAAAGGAAAACCAATCAGAATTACCCCAGACTTCTCAGCAGAAACCTTGAAAGCAAGGAGAGCGTGCATGAAGTATACCAAACCCTAAATAAGAAAAACTATCAACCAAGAATACTGTACACAGCTAAACTCTCATTCATAGCCGCAGGCTCATTAGTTGGATCAAAAATCAAAATCCATCTTTCTGTTGCCTCCAAGAGACACATCTATCCAGCAAAAGCAAACATCTAAAAGTGAAAGGATGGAATAAAATCTACCAGTAAATGCCCCCCAATAGAAGGCTAGAGTTGCAATTCTACAAATTAAATTCTATAAATTAAAAATGGTAAGAAGAGACAAAGAAGGTTACTACATACTAATAAAGGGTTCACTCCTACAGGAGTATTTAACCATCCTAAATATCCACACATCAAATACAGGAGCACCCAACTTCAACAAACATACACTACTAACTCTAAAAACACGCATAGACCCAAATACATTGATAATTGGAGAATTTAACACTCCACTGTCACCTCTGGGCAGATCAACATGCCAAAAATGGAACAAAGAAACCACACAACTAAACAAGTGCATAGACCAAATAGACATAACCAACATCTACAGAATAATTCATCAAGCAATACCAGAATAGACATTCTTTTTGGCAGCACATGGAACATTTTCCAAAATAGATCACATCTTAGGGCACGAAGAAAATCTGCACAAATTGCGAAAGATCAAAATCATTCCCTGCATTCTCTCAGACCACAAAGGAATAAACCTAGAGCTGAACTCAAATAGCCACCACACAAAATCCTACAAACCATGAAGACTAAGCAACATACTGCTGAACCATCTGTGGGTCATTAAAGAAATAAGGACAGAAATTCAAATGTTTACGGAATTCAACAAAGATAAGTACACAATGTACCAGATTCTTTGGGACACAGAAAAGTCTGTACTCAGACGAAAATTCATATCTCTGAGTGCATACACCAACAATGTGGATAAACAGCAACTCAACCACTTAAGGGAGCACCTTAATCTTCTCAAAAGAGAACAACAAGCCAAACCCAAAGTCAATAGATGGAAGGAAATAATTAAAACCAAATCAGAGTTAAATAAACTAGAGACAAAAAAAATTGAAACAATCAACAAAACAAAGAGTTGGTTCGTTGAAAAAAATTAACATGATAGACAAACCCCTAGCAAACCTGACCAAAAAACGAAGGCAGCACACCCAAATAAACAAGATCAGAGATGAAACAGGTAACATCACCACAGAAACATCCAAAATTCAGAACACAATAAGGGACTATTTTGCAAACCTTTACGCCAACAAATTCAAGAACCTGGAAGAAATGGATGGTTTTCTAGAAAAAATTGATATCCCCAAACTTAATCATGAATATTTAAACCTTCTAAACAGACTCATATCCAGCATTGAAATAGAAACAGCAATAAGTGGTCTCCCATCCGAAAAAAGTCTAGGTGCAGATGGATTCACAGCAGAATTCTACGAGGCCTTCAAAACAGAACTCACACCAATATTTTTCAAACTCTTCCATGAAATTGAAAGAGAAAGTTCATTACCAAACATATTCTATGAAGCCAGCGTAACCCTCATCCCGAAACCAGGCAGGGACTCATCACGAAAAGAGAACTATAGACCGATTTCCCTGATGAACATAGACACAAAAATTCTCAACAAAATTCTGGCCAGTCGAATTCAACAGTCATCAAAAAAATCATACACCATGACCAAACTGGATTCATCCCAGGGATGCAAAGTTGGTTTAATATATGCAAGTCAATTATTGTAATCCACCACATCAACCGGAGCAAGGTAAAGAACCACATGGTTATATCTCTGGATGCGGAAAAGGCATTCGATAAAATCCAGCACCCATTTATGATAATAGCCCTGGAAAAACTGGGATTCCTGGGAACATTCCTGAATAAAATAAAGGAAGTTTAGGACAAACCAACTGCAAGCATAATTCTAAACGGTGAAAAGCTAAAGCCATTCACTTTGAAATCAGGAGCAAGACAGGTATGTCTGCTCTCTCCCCCTCCTCTTCAACAGAATACTAGAATTCCTAGCCAGAGCAATTAGGCAAGAAGAGAACATAAAGGGGATCCAAGTAGGAAAAGATGAAGTGAAACTTTTTCTTTTTGAAGATTACATGATCCTATACCTAAAGAACCCCATAGACTCTACTCCCTAGCTACTAGAGCTGATCCAAAACTTTGGCAAAGTGGCAGGATATAAAATAAACAGTCAAAAATCAACAGCCTTTTATATGCTAATGACCCGAAGACCGACACTGAAATCAGGAAAGCAACTCCCTTTGCAATATCCTCAAAAAAACTTAAAAAACCTAGAAATAACCTTAATCAAAGAAGTAAAAGACCTCTATGATGAGAATTTAAAAGCATGAAAAACAAAATTAAGGCAGGACTAAGGAAGTGGAAAAAACTCCCATGCTCCTTGATTGGGAGAAATAATATAGTCAAAATGGCAATATTGCCAAAGGCTATTTACAAATTCAATGCAATACCCATTAATACTCCAACACCATTTTTTAATGAAAGAGAAGAAGCAATCCAGAAATTCATATGGAACATTAAAAGACCCAGAATAGCAAAAACAATCCTAAGAAGAAAGAACAGTGCTGGAGGAATTACAATACCCAACTTCAAGCTCCCTTATAAAGCTATAGTAGTAAAAACAGCCTGGTGTTGACACCGGAACAGGCCTGAAGACCAATGGAACTGAATTGAAGATTCAGAAATGAACCCACAGATCTATGCCTACCTTATCTTTGATAAAGGAGCTAAAAAATAGTCTGGAAGAAAGATAAACTCTTTAACAAATGGTGCTGGCAAAACTGGTTCAACACATGCAACAAACGAATACTAGATCCTTATATATCACCCTATACCAAAATCAATTCCAAATGGATCAGACTAGCAATCTTGTATGCAATAAAAACATTGAACAAAGGCAAAGTCGGATTTAAACATCAAATGACCCCATTTTCTTCAAACACATTGACACTGATTTCTCTTTAGTCTTTTTCAACAATGATATTTTCCTCATATGTGTTTATTACAATAAATTCTTCCTGAAGCAATAAATGCTTACTGTTGCATGGGATTTTTGGTTTGTTGGTCCTGGGACTTGAACTCTGGGCACTGTCCCAAGCAACTTTTGCTCAAGGCTGGCATTCTACCACATGAGCCACAGTGCCATTTCCAGATTTTTCTGAGTAGTTTATTGGAGATAAGAATCTCATTGACCAAGCCGCAATTACAGCTATAATCTAGTTATAATGTCCAGCAAGACATCTACCTTTTGGAAGTCCACTCCAGGTTGGTATGGCCCGTGCCTTTGTCAGATTAACTGCATGGCCCACATCTGAGGTCATCCTAAATCTCATGATGGAGAGGATCAAACTCAAATATTTCACTACAACTTGTTTAATTGGCTGTAAAAGTCCATAGGCTTTGGGATTATTGTGTTTGAGGGATGAAAAATTTAGGGGATTAACAATATTTGAAAACCACAGTCATTTATTCCAAATATAATATCAGAAAAAAAACTCCATTTGGGTAGGCCTAGCATGCCCAAGACCCTGGGTTTGATTCCCAGTGCTGCAAGAAAAGAAAAAGAATAAATCTGGAGAGGGGGAGAGAAGGGAACAGAAGAGGCGAGTGGGAAAGGAGAGAGGGAGAGAAGGGGGGAAGGGAGAAAAGAAGCAGGGGAGAGAACGAGGAAAGGAAGGGAAGGGAGGAGGGCATGGGAAGACAAGGGAGAGTGGAGGACAAGGAGAGAGAAGAGGGGGAAGACAAAACACACTCCAAATTCATTTGTCACTCAGTGCAAACACAATCAAATTGTCATCACTATAACTGGGAAAACAAGGAAATGCAATGAAGCTGGGTATTGGGGCACCAGGGCTCATATTTCAGACCCAGTGACTCCAGACACTGAGACAGAAGGATTGATTGAGCACTTTACCTTAATACCAGCCAAGGCAACACAGCCAGACCCTGCCTTCCAGTATAATTTCTACTCATTAAAAATAAAGTCTAAAATACAAGTCAAATTAAATCCCCTACCGACCTTAAAGGTAAGTCAGAGCTAACAAACAAACAAAAAACCTTTTTCAATTTTGAACAGTAAATGTTCTTTATTCAAGTGGATTTGTAAAGATCTAGGAATCTGAAGACCACCACAAAAGTAAGGAAACGAGAGAAAAGCTCACAAAAAATTGTTCACGGTGTTTTTCACCAAACTAAATAAAATCCCATTGTAAGTTTCAGCATAAGAAAATGTTTTAATTCTTCGCTCTTTTACTTGAGTCAGCATAGCTTCCTGTATCTGCCTTATGGATAGCATGGGATGAGCCAGCCTGAGAGAGCTGGAGTCCTGTTTTCACTTTTCATCTGCGGTTTGGATCTAGCCCATTGGGTCTTTCCATATTTCTGACACACATTCGTCAAGATAACTTCATTAGTAATGGAAAAACTGTACATGGTACAAGAAATTATTTCTGGGAAAAATGTAAACCTTTCAAATGGTGAATTTAATTTACCATAAAATCTGGACTGCAATTAAATCAGCACATTGATTAAAAATTCACTTTGGGGCATTTATTTTCAGAAAAAAGTGTGGCTATCTGTAACAATTTACAAAGAGAACAGACAACAATGCATGATTTTTTTCACCACAGGAAATAGCATAAACAACAGGAGATTTGGGTGACTAAAGAATGTCTGCAATAATTTGAGCATTTTCCTTTTTCCTTTGATTTCCCTGCAGAGAAAATACTTCATTATAGAAAATAACACTGTTAGAGAAAGAATGTATGCCCACATTCTTGTGATTCGTGTGTGGGGGGGTGGATAATGCTGTAAAATATGGCTGTTGAAGTTGGAAAGCTATGTCTAGTATTCAAGAAGGCAAAGCAAACAGAACAAGCCACTGGCATGCATAGACATAGACCACCTCTCCATAACACACAAGATACCAGTTCTGGAATTTCTTCCTGTTAAGCAGTTTCGTTCAAGAATTAGGAGAAATAATTTTTATATGCTTTTCGATTAACCTATAAAATCTATTTCTCAAAAACTAACTAAATATGCTAGGCACCATTGGCTCTTGCTTACACCAGCTACTCAGGAGGCTGAGAACTGAGGGTTGCTGTTTAAAGCCATCACTAGCCTTAAAGACTGTGAGCCTGTTATCACCAAGTAACCAGCCAAAAAGGAAAAGCCTGGAAGTAGGGCTGTGGCTCATGTGGTAGAGCACTAGCCTTGATTTAAAAAAGAAAAAATCAGACCACTCCCAGGCCCTGAATTAAGCACCCAACAGGCACAACATACTCTAAAATGAAACATGTAGAGATACACGCAAACCTAATTCAATAATTAATGAAACAGAAAAAGACTAGATGTTCATCATAATACCCTAGTATGAATGAGCAAAGTAGAGTAAATGCTAAACACGGCGTGCTTTCCCTGCTCAGGCAAGGCCAGCCCAGGTTTTACTAAGCCTCAACAATGAATGAGGCCCCACAGGACTTCTGCCCTTACAAGGAGACCATTTTGCACCAGGGTGGGACCTTCCTGGAAATGACCACTTTGCCCTGAACCCATGTCTATCCTCAGCCAAACCCTTGGGAGGCAATTCCTTCTGCTGAAACTTTCTGGAGAATGGAGCCAAGATCTCTTTCCTGGCAACTCGGGGATTTGAGGACATTTGGATAATTCTCCACTCTGAAGCTTCTTTGCAGTTATCCTACTCATATTTATACCATATGGCACCAATGAGATGCTCAACTAAGCATTCTTTGCACACAATTTTACTAACTCACTCAGTTCTTCAATATTTATTAAGACTATCATGGGCTGGGCACTGGAAAACCTGTAGCATACAATTCTTTCATTAAAACTTTGACTCTGAGGACCATACTAACATACCTCTTAACTAGCATCATTCTATGGCAGTGATTTTTAGACTACATTCTTTAGATGCTGTTTTAGTTCTAGAGAGCTTCCATGCAGTATTGCTAATCATCAAGAGGTGCTTCTCTTTCTATTTTTGATGGAGAAGGTAACTGAGGCTGGAAGCACTTAAAGACCTTCCAAGCTTAAACTACTCATTAACAGTGGAGCCAGACTTTCCAACAATTCTGATCCTCCAACTGAGTTCTTTCTATAGGGGACACCAATGATACCTCAGTGGGGGGAAAAATAACCAGCATACTTTTTTACACACTTTATGATTATGGCATTATTTATGTTACCGTTGTCTACTCCAAACTATTTAAATGCAAAAATCTTTAAGAACATGGATAAGCAGTGCTGACATGTAAAGATTTAATGAAGGTCAATGAAAATAATACTGGCTGCTAGAAAAAAATTGGAAGAGAAAAATGCTGAGTGTACCAAATTCTACTTAACCTAACTGAAACTACTTCTTTTGACCTTATTTTCTCTGACCTAAGTGTCTATTCAAGAGAATAGTTTTTCCCTTGCTAAAGAAAATTAGGTGAGTGGAGTTCTTGCAGTCAGTGATAAAGGATACCCAGGAGACCAAATATGTCAACATCAACACTGTACTCACCGTAATGTGAAAATCCCACCTACCATCTTGGATTTTCTCACTGGAGGCCAACATTTACTAAAACTCCGCAATTAATTATACTAAATATTACTGTTACATGATATGTCCTCAAATTTGTAGAAGGGAAATTTGACTAGTGTCTTTCCAGGGAGTACATTTTTTATATATGTAATGTTTTCAACACTGGGCACCATAGTTATTCTGCATGCTGATTTCCTTTCTATTTCATATTATAAGATGGAACATTGAGAGTCTGGGGAAAAATTATTTAACTTTTACAATATTTGTACTAAATTTAATACAAAAAAGGGGGAAAATCATCTCAAAATTCTAACAACGTTTTTACTGCAAACAATACTTGCAGAAAAAGAACTCTTCAATTTAGCACCTTTTAAAAGAGATTTTACAATTGATGATAAAGTATGTTAAATTAACCCTTCCTTTACTCTCACATTCTCTGCCCTCTCAACCCCTATTATACAATAGCTTTCACGGAGTTTTGTTTTGCCATCTTCATTCTCAGATGCAATATGTTTCAGTATTGTTCAACCTCTAACATTCTCTACCCACACGTGGTGTAATTTGTACATATCTTTTAAGGTTAAGAAAACTGAGGCAAGCCATGGGTTAGGAGAGATGAGGAGAATGAAGGAAGGGGATGAATTGTACTCAACTGATATGGTGAATACAACTCCTTTGTACAAAGACTTAAAGTTAAAAAAAAGAATCACAGTATCTCTATTTAACAAACTAGAACAACATGTAAACTTTCCATGTCATATTATTAAAATCAATTGTTTCAGAAGGCCAAATTCGAAGGCAAGAATGACAGTTGGAAGCCCTTGAACCCAACCCCATTATCTAATAGCTACAGACAATAGAGATATCAGCTAGGATGAACCAAATCACCTCCTATTGGAACACGAGTTCATTGAGATCTGTTTCCCAACTCTCCATAGAACTCTGATACAAATGTGCTATAGAGGAAGACTCTATGGAGACAGCCCAGCTCAGAAAAAAACCGGATGTGAATTATGTGGCATTATTAGGAAGAGCAATATAACCAGTACTAGCACAGCTTCTGATCTACCTAGAAGATTTGAGAGAAGACTTATCATTTCAACTTGACATCTGAGTAGGTCATTAAGGATGGGTAGCCATTTGACAGGCAGACATGAATGGGGAAGATTCCAGGAAGAAGAGACAGAGACAGAAAAGCAGGAAGAAAACAAGTTTCTAGAAACCAGGAATTCCTATTGCTGAATGCTATAAGTATTAGGAAAATTTTAAAAAGGCTGGAGTCAACTTGGGCTCCTTCCATAAGGCAGTGGAGAAGTGTGCTAGCCTTGAACAAAAACTAAAGCCAGGGACACTACTCGGGACCTGAGTCCAGGACTGGCAAAGAAGGAAAGGAAGGAAGGAAGGAAGGAAGGAAGGAAGGAAGGAAGGAAGGAAGGAAGAAGAAAGAGAAAAGAAAGAGAGGATCAGAGAGACAGAGAGAGGAAGAAAGTGAGTGAAGTCAGGGACAGCACCTGCATTCATGACCCACAAAAAATAACAACAAAGAATCCATAACATGCTATGTAAGGAATTAAAACCATAGTCCTCTACTATGAGAATTGTACTCAAGTCAACGTCCTTTCTGGTGGCCACCGCAGATCGAAAATGGGCCACTCAGAAGAGTAGAGAGTCACCCACTTTCCTTTCTTGATCTCTACACTATTATTGTGAGTAACTTCCTTCCAGTGGGCTAAAGTCAAGTCCAGGGCAGTGGAAGGGACGTTGCCCATGGCTATCAGTCTCGTCAGTTGTTCAGTCCACAAAGTAACAAGAGGTAAAACAATTTCAATAAAACAGAAAAAACAATACACACAGGCCTGATATTTAAAAGACTTACAAACTGGAGATCTCCCAAGTTGATCAGCTGGCTCCTGTGAAGGAACAGAAGGAGCAGACCCAAGATCAAGTTGGGCAGGTTGAGCCTCGGTTAGGAGACCCTCCCGGTCAGTTCTGGCCAAAAACCGAACTGACTTGCACACTACTCGTATCAAGGCAGGGTTCTAGGGGTCCCCCTTTGATGGTGGAAGATCTGTGATGACTCCCAGTTCCTCCAGGATTGCTGTGCAAGGGCATCTGCTTCGACAACCCCTTCAAGAAATATGAGTTGGAATGGCCGTTCTCAAGAAGAAAAGTGAAAGCAAAGCAGACGAACAGACAAATGACAGGACAAGACAAATCAACAGTGCTGTTTTCTTACGTTCAGGTCTGGGGTCTCAGTGGTCTCTGGGGGTAATCCAGACAAAATGCGAACTGTTATGCCCAAGTCGTGAGAAGACCACCAAGAAGACCACTGCAGCCCACCTGAGTAAAGCCTTGCTTTTGCATCTCAGAACGTCTGGCTCTCGGTGGTGTTCTTGATGGTCTTCTTGCGACTTGGACATAACAAAGGTACACGTGTACACAATGGCTCCCTTCATGAAACTTATGTTTTACCAAAGCCCTTTTTCATCACCATACAAAAGGGCATTTAAAGCCTGCAAACCAAACAGCCAAACCAACAGGAGAGCAAGTAAAAATCAACCTCCACCCACCATCAAGGCCTTGGGAATCAAGTGCTACATATTGTGTATAGTAATGATCCACAGTGGAGAAATCCATGTGTCTCTTGGCCCTGAGAAAGGACCTCCCCCCGCCCCCGCCCCCCGTGAGCTCTTCCCAGGACCATAATCCTGTCATTCCTTTCAATCCTGACACTGAACCGGCTTTGAACTGACAGCTGTCTGTCACATGGTTGTCATCTCCAACCACATTTCCTCAGACCTTTCACAGGGTTGAGTTCGAGGTGACCAACCCTACTGTAACAAAAAGATCAGTGTGTCCAGGCCCAAAGCAAGACAGGGATGTGGGATGCCCATTGTAACATCTGACCACCCATGAGAAAGACCGTGAATGTGGCCCCACAGAGGCACCCGAGGGAAGAGAAGCTGACCAGAGACCAGATCTGCCTCTGCTCGCAAACAAGTGGTCTTTATGCCAAAAGTTATTTTTCAAAAAAATCATGATGATTCTGTCTCCTGTATTCTATTTTAAAAAATTCCAAGAAATGGCCATTTTAATTCAATCCCAGGCAAAATTTCAAATAGCCTGCAATATCAAGCTGCTCTCCAGAAAGTTGATTTAAAAGGCCAGTCATGCAGAAGGATTGTA
This sequence comes from Perognathus longimembris pacificus, assembly GCF_023159225.1. Classification (NCBI taxonomy): domain Eukaryota; kingdom Metazoa; phylum Chordata; class Mammalia; order Rodentia; family Heteromyidae; genus Perognathus; species Perognathus longimembris. The sequence goes on from NC_063178.1 coordinate 14,974,930, forward strand.
CAGTAACAATGGGCCTAGTCATTGCCTGCCCATCAATCTCCTAACAAAATGCCAAAAGTCTTTCTACAGAGCCTTGAGCCAAGTAGTCATGTGACTGTTTCCTTTCCCTTCACTCCACCTTTCCTTCAACACACAGGGAAAAATACAGATCCATCAGTTTTTTCCTCCATATACCCTGCTTCTCCACACACCTGCTAACATTGCACTGTCATTACAAGATCTCCCAGATGATCAACTCTGTTTTTTTTTTTTTTTTTTTTTTTTTTGGCCAGTCCTGGGCCTTGGACTCAGGGCCTGAGCACTGTCCCTGGCTTTCTTTTGCTCAAGGCTAGCACCCTGCCACTTGAGCCACAGCGCCACTTCTGGCTGTTTTCTGTATATGTGGTGCTGGGAAATCGAACCCAGGTCCTTATGTATACGAGCTCGCTTGCCACTAGGCCATATCCCCAGCCCCCCAGATGATCAACTCTCAACAAAATACTTTGCGTGTGCCTAGCACAGGCTTGACACATAATTGGTACTTAGGATTGTACTTATCGTGTGAGTCTTTTTTGAGGGATGGGGGCACTTCTTTGACAAGTGGGTTTTATTGAACGTGCTGAGCAAGAAACATCACATTTTAAAAATTCAGCAGGATCTCAAAAGACTAGAATAAGGTAAGGATGGGAACATTCTGGACTTTAGAAGTTGTTTCAGGATGGAAGTTAGTTAAGGGTGTTCTAGGCAAGAACTGATCTCTACTGCTAACTGCTGAATTCTATCAAGGTTGATCAGTCCAGCACATAAAAGAAAGTTATTTGAAACAACCATGTGTGTGGTGGAGGACTTCTTATTTTCAATAGAGACTTATTCCCTACTCACTTCCACTCTTGGGCAAAGTTTTTTGGGTAGTAGAAATGACCTACCATACATTAGCAAACATTGTCATTATTTCCTCAATATGGCTACCCACTCAGAATTCTCCATTATCTGGCAGATTCTCTATTTTCTTGGCTTGCCATACTCTAGAATGGTTCTGCTTTGCCAATATTTCCTATAAATCTCAACAAAAATGCCATGTGGGTGATTCAAACCTTACATTGCACAATAGAACTATAACACCTTCCCTGGTCCTGGAATGACACTTTGAGTGCAACACTTCCCATGGTCTTCTTCTTCGCACATTTCCATTCATCCTTCAGAAAAGGATGGCTGGTGATGTCAAAAGGAGGGGAACATCTGAATTCTCAAGGGCCACTACATTCAATCAGACAGTAACTCAAGTATAATTTCATTGATCATCTCCCATTCATAGTAATTTAGAGCTTTTCTTTCAGTCTAAATTTAGAAACAGTCGTTGCAAGATAATCAGCCTGATTGAAAGACAGAAGGCAGGAAAAGGGGCAAAAGAGAGCTGGGAAAGGAGCAATCTTAACCAACTTAGTCACTTTTGAAATTTTTTAATTGGCTCTTCCAAAAGATTTAGCAGCCAATATGTATTTGGCCTACAGGTAAATATTAGAACACTGTCCCAGGAGAACTTACATTTCATATGTCTCCAATGACAAATAAAAAGGCTTGAAATTGTTAACACATAGGTCACAAGAATATTTCAGCCGGGTATTAGTGGTTCACACCAGTACATTTAGCTATTTATGAGCTTGAGATCTGATGATCACAGATCGAAAGCTAGTCTGAGCAGGAAAGTCTGTGGGACTCTTATCTCCAATTAACCACCAGAAAACCAGAAGTGGCACTGTGGCTCAAAGAGATAGAGTACTGGACGTGAACAAAAGAGCTCAGAGAGAATCGAAGCCCTTAGTTCAAGTCCTATTACTGACCAAAAAAAGGACAAAAGAAAATTTCACTCAGTAGTAAACACCTTGGGGAACTTTCAGAAAACCCAGATCAGACAGAATTTCTACATATCAGCTTTTGATTTCACAGTCCAGCCCATGAATTTTCTGGCCCAGTTATTATTATATTATTATTGTTACAGTATGACTTGCATGTGAATGTATTTCTCATCTTTGACCATTGAAATATGTGCTATTATTTCAATGAGCTTAAGCTGAATCAACATACAAGGTCAGGCCACACTTCTACAGCATAGTAATAGTTCTTGATCTATATAATTTTAAAGCCTTATAATCTATGAGTCCTAGCGCATGCACCTATGTGGCTTTAGAAATGTTCAGTGAGTGGATCCTCTCTAGCATTCACATTTCCTAGATGTTGAAATGGAATATTAAAATAAGAAAGTTTTGGCAGCCTCCAAGAAAAAAGGTTGAGTGCCTCAAGCTATTGATTTTTACTGAAATGAGCCCTTTAATTCCTATGGGAAAGGTTATATAGGTTTTTCCTTTGATGGTTCTATTGAAAGATCGATATAACAGCTCCTGTGGTATTTCTGAAGGACCAAATACACTATTAAATATGTGGAAGATGCATTTCTTTTATTTTATAGCTTTATAATCTTTATCTAAATTTTTTTGTTAGTGTCTACTAATTGTGTCAAGGGGATACATTAGGATACTTCCATGTATAACATTCATTGGTGAAATTTGTCCTCTATTACTCTTTCATATCTGTTTCTCAATTTTTATTTTTATTATTATAATTTACTTTTATTGTAAAGGTGATGTACAAAGGGGTTATAGTTATATAGGTCATGTACTGAGTACATTTCTTTTTGAACAATGTGACCTCTTCCTTCATTTACTCCCCCATTCCCCTCCCCCTGACTCAAACCATCCCCAAGTTATACAGATTAATTTTCAACACATTATCTGATGAGTATCCCTGGTACATTTGTTCACATTTTGTTCCACCATTTCTGTACTTCCCTTTACTCTCCCAACACAGATAAACTTACATTCAAGGCAAAAAGCACAGAAATCACCAAAAACAATAAAAGGGGAAAAATCATAAAAACTCAAATAAAAAAATCTCCTTTCCATTTCTTGAAGTTCACTTCAATAAACATCCTTTTGTATTATCATGTGCACATAGCTATTGACCTATTGTGATCCTCTCCTAAGAATATCCTTCTTTGGTCTCACTGTTTGAATGGCTAGAGTCCTGTATAATATATCATGTATAAGTGGTATGATTTGTCTTTTACCATCCACTGTGTTTCCCTGTAGATTCCTAGGCCAATTCTAATGACTGTAAAGGACAGAGACCATGCAACATATGTTTCTTTTGGTCTCGCTCACTTTGATTAATTTTTGTCTTTTTTTTTTATTACTGTCAAGGTGAAGTACATATAGGGTGCAGTTACATACATTAGATAGTGAATACATATCTTGTCCAACTTGTTACCCCTTGCTCATTTATTTCCTACCTTCCCTCCTTTCCAATTACCCCACCTCAATTTGTACAGTTAATTTCCATCATATTTTCTTGTAAATATTGCTGTTGCATTGGTTCGCATTTTACACTTTATCTCACCATTTTGATGCTCCTCTTCCCTTCCCTAATTCAGAAAGACATATATAAAATTACCATGGTACCAGAATCAGCAGTGACAACAGGGGCTAAGTCATAGTGAAAAAGAACAGATGAAAAAATAAAAAAAATCACACAGTAGGGTGAAACTAACAACATAATGATAAACCACCTATTTCCATATTTTGGAACCATTTCTCCTAGCATCATCTTATATAATCATCTGTATATAGCTATTGAGCTATTGTGATCATCTGCTAGGACTATCCAAGACATATACTAATTCATACCAATAAGGGAGAACATAGCGTTTTTGTTTCTTTGGGTCTGGCTCTCTTCCCTTAGAAAAAATTAGGAAAAAGTCACACTAAGTACTTCCATTTCCTTATGATTAGATCAATATCATTCTTTCTGCTGAAAGCATAGCATTCCATTGTATATATATGCCACATTTTATTGATCCATTAATTTAATCGAGGGGCATCTGGGTGATCCCATATCTTGGATATGCTAAACAATGCTGCAATGAACATGCAGTGCTGACAGCCTTAGTGTGGTTTGTGGTTAATTGGATAAATGCCCAGGACTGGAATTGCTGGGTCATAGGAAATTTCTATGTTTAGTGTCTTGAGGAACCTTTATACTGCTTTCAAGAATAGTTGAACAAATTTACATTCCCACTAACTGTAGAAGAGTTCCCTTTGGCGATATCCCCCCACCCTCCAGCATCTATTATTGTCACTTTTCTTTTTTTCCCTTATTGACTGTCAAAGTGATGAAAAGAGTGATTACAGTTTCATACGTTAAGCCTTGAGTACATGTCTTGTACTGTTTGTTACCTCCATCAGTGCACCCTCCCCATCCTCCTCCTCCTCCCCCTTGTACTCTTACCTCCATCATTCCCCATCCCCCTTCCCTTTCCATCCTCATGCTGTTTATTATCTCCATTTCCCCCTCTCCCACCCCCTTTTACTGTTTTTTTACCTCCATCTTTCCCCCTCCCCTCCCTCTCCACTCCCCCTACCATTTTGTACTGTTTGTTACCTCTATAATACCCCCTCCACCTCCATCCCCAGTACCCCCTTGTACTGTTTGTTACCTCCATCATTCCCCCAACCCCGCCACCTCTCCCCTTGTACAGATTTACCTCCATACTTCCACAGCACCCCTGCCCTTTGTACTCTTTGTTACCTCCATTGTTCCCCTCCCCCCTCCTTCCCCCTCCCCTCTGTGGGCTCTCTCTCTCGACTTCCCCTCGCTTGGGGGAGAAGGGGCTTGTCTGCCTGTTCCTGGGTGGTCCTTTATCGCTCTTACGTGGGAGCGATGGCAACTGGTAGCCTCGTCTCTCTCTCGAATTCTCCTTGCATGGGGGGGAATAGGCTTGTCCGCCCCTTCCTGGGTGGTCCATTACCACTCACGAGGGAGTGATGGCCACGGGTAGCCTCGGTGGCGTGTGGTCGCAGGGTGCCCAAAAGCTGCCAAGAACGACACGGGAGTGTGGGTCCCTGGAGAAAACCTCTAGGGCTTCTGTTTATTCAAATGAGGAACCTCCCAGATATACTCCAAAGGCACGCACAAGAGAGGGGCCCGTGATTGGTCCCAAGGAGCTGTCCCTCAAATGGTGTCCGACTTCCTTCTCTTCCGGTTAAAGACAGGAAGGGGAGGGACAGGCTGAGGTCAGCTGTGGCCCCTTAAAGGTACAGCTGACCCCAACATCCTCCCCCCTTGTACTGTTTGTTACCTCCATCATTCCCCTCACCCTACCACCTCTCCCCTTGTACAGTTTTGTCCTCCATAGTTCCTCAGCTCCCCTCCCCATTGTAGTGTTTGTTACCTCCATCGCTCCACCTCCCTCCTCCCTCTCCCCTCCCATCCCCCTTGTACTGTTTGTTACCTCCATCATTCCCCTCCTTTTCCCCCTCCCCCTTGTACTGGTACTCCATCATTCCTCTCCCCATTCCTCTCCCATCCCCCTCTCCTCCCCCCTTGTACAGTTTGTTACCTCTACCATTCCCCCTTTCCCTCCCCCTCCACCTTGTACTGTTTCGTACTTCCATCTTTCTCCCTTGCCCTTCCCCCTCCCCTTCCCCTTTGTACTGGTTGTTACCTACATCATTCCCCCCTCCCCTTCCCCTTGCACTGTTTGTTACCTCCATCATTCAGCATACCCTCCCCCTCCCCCTCCCATACCCCCTTGTACTGTTACCTCCCTCATTCCCTCTCCCCGTCTCCCCCTCTTCCCCCCTCCCCCGTAGAAAGATGATATTTATCATTGGGACGGTTAAAATGTATACTGTCAAATTTATGTAGGTACTAAATTTCAATCAAGGAAAAAAATATATATACATATCTTCGTAATTAGAAGCATTGGGGTAGGGACGGGGAGCCTGTGCTTGAACTCAACATGAGCACTGTCCTAAGCTTTGACATCCTTCAGGCCAATGCTCTACCACTTGAGCCACAGCTCTGTTTTCCTTTTATGATATTTATTTTAAAGCAGGAGAGAAAAGTTTATTCCCGAACAGCTGGCCTGTGGTGGTGATGATTCATTACCAAAGAGAAGGGAGAGAAGGGAGAGACTGGGTGACCCTCAGCCAGCCCTGCTTAATCTAGGGCAGGGGATTGGGCCAGGTGGATTGGGCCAGGATGTGACCTCCGGGAAGGGGAAGGTACCTGCCTCCAGGCCTGCTGGTTACCCAGTAACTGGGTGGAGACTTAATAAGGTGGGGGCATCTGCTTGGAGCCCTCCAGGAGGGACCTGACATTCCAGCCTTTTAATAGGTATGGAAAAGGACGATGACTCTCTGGCTGCTTCCTGCTGGTAAAGGGCGTCGACATTAGGGATAAAAGGCAGAAATGTGGCCCCTCCTGGAGAAGGCTAGCAGTAGGCTCCCTTGGTGTTAGATGGCAGTCCTTGAATGAAGCCTGGAAGACTCATGAGGCAGGGGCTGGATATGTCCAGCCTCTGTTTCCCATTTGGAGTGTTTTCTTTTTTATATTGTTGGGTTTGTTTTTGTTTTGTCAGTCCTGGGACTTGGGACTCAGGGCCTGAGCACTGTCCCTGGCTTATTTTGGTCAAGGCTAGCAATCTGAAACTTGAGCCACAGCACCACTTCTGTCCTTCTCTGTTTCTGTGGTGATGAGGAATTGAACCCAGGGCTTCATGCTTGCTAGGCAAGCACGCTCCATGTTAGATTCACTTTATTAACCCTGGACAATGTCAACTAAATTCCTGCAAAGTTGTAAATTATGTCCCCTCCCTATTTCCATGGTAGAAAACATCAGTCCTTAGAACTAATTGCTCTTAACCATATTAGTTAAGAGGAAAATATTTTTCTGATGAACTTATATGTACATATATTCTGCTCCAAAGGAATGCATTTTAATTTTCTAAACCTCTTGGGTTTCCTAAATGGTACACTGCTGTTGTGAATTGTGACTCGCCATTCACAAATTTTCCAGTAATAAGCGTGCTTACATCTGTTTGAATTCATGCACATGTAATTTATTGAACCTTGAAAACCTTCTTCCTTGTACCATTTGGTAACATGAAAAGGGAGCATTCTCTGGAGGACCATAGTTAAAAGTATGGCTATTCAGGAAAGATGCTTCATGCAAGCATCGTGGCTAAGAAGACACTTCTAAAGGCCCTCATGAACAGATTGAGAGCAACAAAAGCAGAAGATGAAGGGGCCTCCGAGTTCTTCCCTCCAGTCTCATGTTCTAGCACACTATCATCACAGAGTCAAAAGGACCTAAGATTTGGCATGAAGGAGGCAGTTTTAACCAAATTTCCTAGTACTATAAAGCCCAGAGTTGGAAATCATGGAAATGATCATGATTGCAATCAATCCTGACAAAGCCAAAGTTTGATTTTCTACAAATTGGATGGACATTTGGTGGGAAAAACAATGTGACAAGTTGTCTGGCACCAGTGGCTCATGCCAATAATCCTAGCTACTCAGGAGGTTGAGATCTGAGGATCACATTTGAAAGCCAGCCCAGGCAGAGGAGTCTATGAGACTCTTCTCTACAATTAAATGAGAGAAAACGCTTCAGTGTGCTCCTTCCCTTTAAAACTTGTACAATGACGAGTAGAGAAGGCAGGAATTAGTGGCATATATGAAAAAAATAAGAAGTTTAAATCAGCATGGACCTCTATGTCTGTGGACAGAAGTACAAGTAAAGAAAGAATATGACTGCAACTGGAGGTTCCTTAGTATGCAGGATGATATACAGAACTGAAGTTTTCTTCTCTGACCAAACTGCAGCTTTATTCAGATCTGGTATTGCAAGCAAGCACTCTAAGGAAAAACAAACTCAAACTGCCTAATAATCCAAGGGCAGTAATCCTAAAAATAAAAACATTTATTGTGAAAGTAGTGGGAAATACAATCTGCGATTTCAAACATCTGAAGAACTGTCATAAAAAGAGGTATTTCAGCTTTTTAATGACAGTGGATGGCGATGATGTCCAGAATCAAATGATGGATACTACATGAAAACAAATGTTTAACCTAACAAAAAGATGAACTTCTCCAACAAATGTGTCCAAAGACTCAAGACTATATATTTCAATAAACCCTACACTGCATGACTATTTAAGCAAAATCTCATTGGAGGAATTCAAGAATGCAATGTGAAAAAACTGTAGCTAGCCTCTGATTACACACACAACACTGAGAATTTTCGAGGTCAGCACAGGTGGCACAATAGGCGGGGTCAGACTGGAAGGCAGGCTATATGTCCATGTTAGCAGAGTGCCAGGGAGCCTTGAAAGCCATTGTTAAACACCATAACTCAGTAGTTAAGTACCTATTATCATATAAGATGATGTGAAGTGAAACATACTCTAAGATACGGAAACAAGTGGTTTATCATTGTTGTTATTTTTAACGTGCTAAATGAAATCATTCCTTTTTCCTTTTGCTTATCTTCCCTATGGTTTAGCCCCTCTTGTCACTGTTTTTGATTTTGATACCCTCGGTAATATATATATATTTGTCTGAATTAGGGAAGGGAAGGGGAACTTCAAAATGTTGAGACAAATGGTAAAACGTGAACCAATGCAACAGTAATAACTACAAGATATGTTGTAAACTAACTGTAAAATTTGAGGGAGGGGGAAATACAGTAGGAGGAAACATGGGAGAAAAATGAGGGATGAGATAGCAAGTTTGACAAGAAATGTACTCATTACCTTAGGTATGTAAATGTAACCCTCCTGTACATCAACTTGACAATAAAAATAAAATAAAGAAAGATGACCTGAGCTCAAGAATTAATACACGTATGTAGATGGATACTTTCTCTCTCTCTCTCTCTCTCTCTCTCTCACACACACACACACACACACACACACACAGAGTCATATTTATTTTTAAATACCCAATAGATAGCTTGAGGCCATGTGGAATAGAAGCAGGAACCCAGGTGATCTCAGCAAACAGTAAACCCGACACAGCAGCCTCTGTGAACTGTCCAAGCAGGACATTGAAAGCATCTGGAAACATGTTTGGTTGTAGAATTACGGATGCAACCGGCTCCAAGGTCAAAGCACAGGATGTTGTTACACATCCAACAGGACACATGGACAGCCACCTAAAGGGAGGAATTAGCCAGCGTCTTGACACCACTGTTTCTTTTAGACCCACCTGAGTGGGTCTCTGATTTTTGTAGCCCCAGGAGAGCTTAGCCAACACCCAAAGTATTTACTAGTAAACATGGCTGCAGTACCTGAACCCATCTTTATGAGCACGGGTGATGGTCCTTAAAAATAATGGCCAGGAAAAGCTCACCTGCAGAAGGGATAAAAATCTCACAGTTGACCTAACAACTGACAGGGGTCATTTAGCTTCAGGAAAACCACCTAATTGGTGTGTCAACAGCATTCTACAAGGTATCATAATTCTCAGCAGAGAATTTACCGAATTACATGAGAAAAATAAAGAAAGTCAAATACTAATTTCACAAACAAAATGGGGGGCTGCTACTATAGAGGCTGCAAAGACTAAACCAACGGGGAATTATGAACTCAAATACCCATCATAATATAGGGTTAAATCCATTAATATTGGGCACCACTGATTATAAACTACATTTTTTATACACTTTTAGTTATTTTGAAGACTTTAATTAGTTTGATACTCAGTTAGTTCTTCCCAAGACCTTAACAGCCCATTTCTAGCTCTAAATAATAAGGCAGGCTTAGTCACAATGAACATTTCATTAGGTCTCTGGGATTTTGGTGCCAGTTCTGGTCTGGCCAATGATCCTGTTCTTTTGTGTTTAAGGCTAGCACTCTCACAAAGATCCACTTTCTGTTGTATTGTTTTTTGTTTTGTTTTTTTGTTTTCTTTTGGTGGTCAATTTGAGACAAGTATCTCAGTGCCTTGCCTGCCCAGGCTAGCTTCCAATTGCAATCCTCACTTTTGAGTCTTCCAAATAGCTAGGCATGAACCACCAGCACATAGCAATTTAAAAGTATTTTCCCTGAGCAGAGGAGCAGCAGAGCCCTAGTTAAGCTCTCTCCAACACCCCAGTTTTACCACTCCAGAAACTTTTACTCCTAGAAAAACAGCCCAAGTAAGTTATAACAGTACAGGGATTCTGTCCAGGAAGGAAAAATTGACTTTGCTGGCCTGAAAACACAGATTTGAGTTCTGGCCCGCATCCCTCTGCCAAGCCAGTGCCGGCGCTGGCACAGTGTCTCACAGTTCGTGGACCTAAACCACCCAGAAGTGACCAAGGTGAAATCCTCCAGATGATGGCAGACAGACGTGGATCGCAGGCTGAGCATGGACAGGCTGAAATTGCAGACAAAGCATGAGTACCCCACAAAAGATATGCTCACTCGTGCCCACAGAGAAGCATCGGTATCTTTTCCCCCACTGCCAGAGCAAAGCACCATCTTTGACACTGGCATAGGGTCAGACCAGACTGGAAATAAACCTGGCTTGGGGAAAGCGAGGACAAAGGGGCCACCTTTGAAAAGAGCAAGAGGGACAGACCAATGAGGGCCAGCTCCACCCAGAAGAACAACCCCTGCCCAGGTGGGAAGCTCATCCAGGCCACAGTTCACAACTCAGGTGAACTCAGCCAGAGGTGCCCGCCCTGCCCGCCAGAATTTCTAAATTAAAACGGAAAGTGGCGAGCAGCTACCGGCAGCAAGGAACAACCAGATAGGAGAACAAACAGTTCCCGAGACAGATAAATGGCCCCATCTCAGAGGAAGCCTAATTCCCAGCCCAAAATGGAGCTGAATTCCATAGCCAGCTATGCTCAGGAGGCCATCCTGCCCATGAGGGAGGAACCACCCCTAGGCAAGCAACTCTCAGACAGGTAAACCAGGCCAGATCCAACCGCCCTGCTGAGTCCACAGCCTCTCCAAAGCCAGGTGATAAAGGCACCAGTCTCACAGCAGATGGGAGGAGCCAGGGCTCCCAAGACTGTTCACGTCCCACATTTACAGAGGACACACAAGTCCTATGTGCAAGCTGTGCGAACCACAGAGCCTCAGGATTTCACTAACAGAGGAGGGTCTGAGCTGATCCACCCACTGAAAACTGAAAGCAAGTCAAACCAGCCAAGCAGCAAAATAGACTACAGACCATTGCAAGGAAACCAGAGACTGGAGAAAACCCACCCAAACAAGGAACACTCCAATTCTTAAAAACATTTTTTAAACTTTTTTTTTCTATTTTTCATTTCAGACGTTGTTGGTATTTTGTTTTCTATTTTTTATTGGCTTTTTTTATTTCCTTTTTCGGGGGTTGGGTTGTTAATTGTTTTGTGTTTTGTGCATTTGTCTTCCAGTATTTTTCTTTGTTTCTCTTTTCACATTCTCTTACTTTTAAATTACTTTCCTATGACTAACAGCTTCACTCTTTTCTGCTAACTCTCCATTATTCATCATATTAATCTTGTTCTTCTACCGATTCTATTCTTCTTCACATTTCCACATCACTGAAATGAAACCAAAATCACCACCACCACCACCGCCACCATCACCACCACCCCCACATACATTTTACTCTATTCCCTTCACTACCTCTCACTCATCCTCCAGGTTTACCTTCAGGACCTCCAGACTCCATTGATCCCTGGTTATTGGATAGAGGATATCCCTGTTCAATCCAAGTGAATCAAATTGGTTTATAGAGAAATCCAGCTCATAGTATTTTAACAGTAAATAATTAACTATTGAATACAGGATTTGTTGTTATTTTGAAATTGTATTTTTTCGGAACACCAAATCTAATTTTATATACAGTTATACCAAGTATCTGTATATAATTGTGAACTTCTAAGATTTACACAACAGTGCTTGGTAAGGTCTGCTTTGGGTCTTAAACGGTGCTCACAGGTGCTCTTAGATAGGCATTCCCAATCCAAATGGGCAGAAGAAACACAAGATGGCAAACAATGGAGTCATATCTCCCACTCAAAACAAGCAGGAAGCAGAGCAGTCAATCAAAGACATAGAAGAGAACCCTCAAAATGCTCAACAGAGTCTACTGATAAACATGTTAAATGAAAAGTTTGAATCCATCCATACATCAATCCATCCATAAAGTAATAGATTATTTCATGGCCTCAACAAAGAGAAAGATAAATGAACTTCAAGAGTCATATGAAAAGATAACTACCCAGCTAAAAGATTTGAGAGACAGCCCTCAAAACCAAATTAATAATGTAAAGATGTCCATGCCGGACCTAAGAGATACTTCTAGCAAGGACATGGAAATCATCAGGAAAGACCAGTCTGAAGGAAAAGAGATTCAAAATCAAGTAACTAGCCTACAGTCTCAAGTAGGTAAAGCAGAGGATCAAATCTCAAGAGCTGAAGATTCCCTAGAATCTATGGAGAAATGTCACACAAAAATACAAACCAATCCAATCGATAAAACAGATCACTCCAGGAGCTCCAAGACACAATCAGGAAGCACTATTTAAGGCGAATAGGAATTGAGAAAAACCAGGAGAAAGAAGTTAATGGAATATGCAACCTATTTAACAGAATATTAGCCAAGAACTTCCCAACTATCCAGGAAGTTAGGCCTATACAGATACAAGAAGCATTTAGAACCCCAAAGCGACCAGATCAGAATAGGACATCCCACTGACACATTGTGATCATAACAGGATCAGTACAGTCCAAGGAAAGAATCTTTAAAGATGTTACGGAGAAGAAAGTAATCACAAATAAAGGAAAAGCAAGCAGAATTACCCCAGACTTCTCAGCAGAGACCATGAAAAGCAAGGAGATCCTGGAATGAGGTATGCCAAACCCTAAATAATAATAAATATCAACCAAGAATGCTGTACCCAGCTAAACTCTCATTCATAGCTGAAGGTCAAATAAAAGTCTTCCACAGTAAGGAAAAACTGAAACAATGTATCTCCACCAAACCAGCTTTACAGAAAATCCTCAAAGAAGTACTATACAGGGAAAATAATCAAGATCCCAATACAGAGAAATGAACCCTAAATAGAAAACCAGAATATTAGATGAAGAATTGGGAAGACACAGCTTTTAACAAGATAGCTACAATGAAAGGACAAACGATCATCTCTCAAACCTAACTCTCAACATTAATGGACTTAATTCTTCATTCAAACGACATAGGCTCATTACTTGGATCAAAAATCAAGATCCGTCTTTCTGCTGCCTCCAAGAGACACATCTATCTAGCAAAAGCAAACTTATTCTAAAAGTGAAAGGCTGGAATAAAATCTACCAATAAATGACCCCCAAATGCAGGCTGGAGTGGAATTCTAGCATCAGATAAAATCGACTTCAAATGAAAAATGGTAAGAAGAGACAAAGAAGGTTACTACATACAAATAAAGGGATCTCTCCTACAGGAGGATATAACCATCTTAAATATCCACACACCAAATACAGGAGAAACCAACTTCATCAAACAAACACTACTGACTCTAAAAACACTCATAGTCCCAAACACATTGATTGTTGGAGACTTTAACACTCCACTGTCACCTCTGGACAGACCAACAGGCCAAAAACTGAACAAAGAATCCACAGAACTAATCAACTGCATAGACCAACTAGACTTAACCAACATCTATAGAATATTCCATCAAGCAATACCAGAATACACAGTCTTTTCAGCAGCCCATGAAACATTCTCCAAAATATATCACATCTTAGGGCACAAAGAAATTCTGTACAAATTCAGAAGTATCAAAATCATTCCCTGCCTTCCCTCAGACCACAATGGATTAAAATTAAAGCTCAACTCAAACAGCCACCACACAAAATCATACAATCCATGGAGACTAAGCAACACACTGCTGAACCATCAGTGGGTCATTGAAGAAATTAGACCAGTAATTCAAATGTTTATGGCATTCAACCAAGGTGAGTGCACAAAGTACTACCTCCTTTGGGACACAGCAAAGGCAGTACTCCAAAATTTATATCTGAGTGCCTACACCAACAATCGGGATAATCAGCAACTCAACAACTTACAGAATCACCTTAATCTTCTCAAAAGAGAACAAGAAGCCACACCCCAAGTCAATAGATGGAAGCAAATAATTAAAATCAAATCAGAATTAAATATACTAGAGAGAGAAAAAAAACCATCGCAACAATCATCAAAACAAAGACTTGGTTCTTTGAGAATATTAACAGGATAGACAAATCCCTAGCAAACCTGACCAAAAAAGGATGGCAGCACACCCACGTAAACAAGATCCGAGATAAAACAGGTAACATCACCGCAGAAACAACCAATATTCAGAACACAATAAGGGACTATTTTGCAAACCTTTGTGCCAACAAATTCGAGAACCTGGAAGGAATGGATGATTTTCTAGAAAAAATTGATACCCCCTAACTCAACCATGAAGATTTAAACCTTCTAAACAGACTCATACCCAGCCTTGAAATAGAAACAGCAATAAGTGATTTCCCATCAGAGAAAAGCCCATGTCCAGATGGATTCACAGCAGAATTCTACAAGGCCTTCAAAACAGAAGTCACACCAATATTTCTCAAAATCTTCAATGAAATTGAAAGAGAACGCTCACTACCAGACTTATTCTATGAAGCCAGTATAGCCCTCATCCCAAAACCAGGCAGGGACTCACCAAAAATCAGAACTATAGAACGATTTCCCTGATGAACATAGATGCAAAAATTCTCAACAAAATTCTGTCCAATCGACTTCAACAGGTCATCAAAAATATCATACACCATGTTCAAACTGGATCCATCCCAGGGACGCAAAGTTGGTTCAATATACGCAAGTCAATTAATGTAATCCACCACATCCACCAGAGCAAGGTAAAGAACCTCATGGTTGTATCTCTGGATGCAGAAAAGGCGTTCGATAAAATCCAGTACCCATTTATGATAAAAATCCTGGAGAAATTGGGATTCCAAGGAACATTCCTGAATATAATAAAGGCAGTTTATGACAAACCAACAGCAAGCATAATTCTAAATGGTGTAGAGCTAAAGCCATTCCTTTCAAAATCAGAAGCAAGTTTGGGATGTCTGCTCTCTCCCCTCCATTTTAACATTCCTAGCCAGAGCAATTAGGCAAGAAGAAAACAAAAAGGGGATCCAAATAGGAAAAGATGAAGTTAAGCTTTCTCTCTTTGCAGATTACATGATCCTATACCTAAAGGAACACCATAGACTCTACTCCCTAGCTACTAGAGCAGATCCAAAACTTTGGCAAAGTTGCAGGATATAAAATAAACCCTCGAAAATCAACAGCCTTTCTATATGCTAATAACACGAAGACAGAGGCTGAACTCAGGAAAGCAACTCCCTTTGCAATAGTCTCAAAAACATAAAATACCTAGAAATAACCTTAACCAAAGAAGTGAAAGACCTCTATGATTAGAACTTTAAAAGCATAAAAAACAAAATTAAGGCTAATTAGTACAGGTTTAGGCAAGTCATAGCAGAGCATCACAAGGCCCAATAGCTATACCCTTATAAACACATAAGATGATGCTAAGTGAAATGAACTCCATGTTATGGAAACAGTTGTAACTACTTTCAACGTCCTATGAGTATCTGTAGCTTCTATTATTGATGATGTTCTTGTATCACCTTCCTGTGGTTGTACCTACACTATCTCTGTAATCTTATCTGCCTATATTGGAAACCGTGTATACTGGTATTGGAAATCGGGAATTGAAAGGGAATACCAAATTTGAGAGACACAGGGTAAAATAAGACAAACAACCTCGAAAGCAATACTTGCAAAACTGTTTGGTGTAAGTGCACTGAACATCTCCGTGGGGGGGGGAAGGGAAAGGGGGAGGAGGGAAAGGGGTATGAGGGACAAGGTAACAAACTGTACAAGAAATGTATCCAGTGCCTAAAATATGAAACTCTAACCTTTCTGTACATCACGTTGATAATAAAAATTTGAAAAAAGAACTAAGGAAATGGAAAAACCTCCCATGCTCCTGGATTGGGAAGATTAATATAGTCAAAATGGCAATATTGCCAAAAGCTATCTACAAATTCCATGCAATACCCACTAATATCCCAACACCATTTTTTAATGAAATTGAGGAAGCAATCCAGAAATTTATATGGAAAAATAAATGACACCCTGACTAGCAAAAACAATCCTAAGCAGAAAGAACAATGCCAGAGGAATTACAATACCAAACTTCAAGCTGTATTATAAAGCTATAGCTATAAAAACAGCTTGGAATTGGCAATGGAACAGGCCTGAAGACCAATGGAACAGAATTGAAGATCCAGCAGTGAACACACAGAACTAAGCCCCCTTAATCTTTGATAGAGGAGCTAAAAAAATACGATGGAAGAAAGATAGCCTCTTTAACAAATGGTGATGGCAAAACTGGTTCAACACCCACAACAAAGCAAAATTAGATCCTTATATATCATCCTGCACCAAAATCAATTCCACATGGATCAAAGATCTTGAAATTATAACAGATACCTTGAAAGCACTAAAAGAAGTAGGAGAAACACTTGGGCTCCTTGGCACAGGACAGACCTTCCTTAACAAAGAGCCATAAATGCTACAAATCACAAAAAGGACGAGCAAATGGGATTGCATCAAATTGCTGAGCTTCTGCAGGGCAAAGGACATAGCTCACAAGATGAATGGAAAGCCTACAGATTGGGAAAAGATCTTTATCAGCCATACAATGAACAAAGACCTCATATCTAAAATATATGCAGAACTACAAAAAATTATATTCCTCCAAAACAAAACCGCAAAGAACCAACAGCCCCCTCAACAAGTGGGCTAAAGACTTACAAAGGGACTTCTCTGATGAGGAAATGAGAATGGCCAAGAGTCATATGAAAAAGTGCTCTAAATCTCTGGCCATAAAAGAAATGCAAATCAAAACAACATTGAGATTCCATCTCACCCCAGTAAGATTGACCTATATCAAGAAAACTAACAATAATAAATGTTGGAGGGGATGTGGACAAAAGGGAACCCTACTTCATCGTTGGTGGGAATGTAAACTTGTTCAGCCACTCTGGCAAGTGGTATGGAGATTTCTCAGAAGGTAAACATAGAGCTCCCTTATGATCCAGCAGCCCCACATTTGGCATCTACCCAAAGACCTCAGAGAAGAACACACAAAAGCCACCAGCACAACAATATTCATCACAGCACAATTTGGCATAGCTAAAATATGGATCCCACCCAGTAACGCTCAGTAGATGAATGGATCAGGAAAATTTGGTACATATACACAATGGAATTTCATACCTCTGTCTCAAAGAATGACATTGCCGCATTTGTAAGGAAATGAAAGGACTTGGAAAAAATTATCCTAAGTGAAGTGAGCCAGACCCAAAGAAACATGGATTCTATGCTCTCCCTCATAGGGAATAGTTAGCTCAGGTTTAGGCTAGTCACAGCAGAGGATCAAAAGAGCCCAATAGCAATACTCTTATGAAGACGTAAGATGAGTCTAAGTGAAACAACCTCCATTTTATGAAAACAACTGTTATATCACTGCTGTAATTACTTTCAACATGCCATGTGTAACTGTAGCTTCTACTGTTGATGATGCTCTTGTATCCCCTTCCTGCGGTTGTACCTGCACTATCAGTTTATCTTATTTGAGTACTTTGGAAACTGTATATACTGGTATTAGAATTAGGAAAGTGAAAGGGAATACCAAAACTGAGAGACATAGGATAAAAAGACAAACGACTACAAAGGCAATGCTTTCAAAACTGTTTGGTGTAAGCCAGGTGAACAACTCTTGGGGGGAGAGGGGCAGGGGGAGGGGAGGGTAATGAGGGAGGAGGTAACAAACAGTATAAGAAATGTATCCAATGCCTAACATATGCAACTGTAACCTCTCTGTACATGACTTTGACAATAAATAAGAAATAAAATGTTTTTCCTATGAGGAAAACAATACAGTCTATGTTTCTTTAGGTCTGGCTCACTTCACTTAGTAAATTTTTTTTGGAATAATTAGTACATGTTTAGGCTAGTCAAAGCAGAAGTCATAATAGCCCAATAGCTATGCCCTTATGGACACTTAAGATGATGCTAAGTGAAATGAACACCATGTTATGGAAACAAGTGGTATATCATTATTGTAATTATTTTCAACATGCGATATGAATCCGTACCCTTTTTATTTTCTCTCGTATTCCCTTCCTGTGGTTTTACCCCCACTATCACTGTATCTCATCTGAGCACCCTGGATACTGTATATACGTGTATTAGAGCTAGGGAAGAGAAAGTAAATATCAAAATCAATAGACAAAGGATAAAAATACAAACAACTCCAAACACAATACTCACAAAACCATTTGGTGTAAACCAACCGTACAACTCGTGGGTGGAAGGGGAAGCAGGAGGGAAGAGGTAGGCACGTGGAGGGGAGGAGGAGCTAACATATTTGACAAGAAATGTACTCACTGCATTATATATGAAACTGTAACCCCTCTGTACTTCACTTTGACAATAAAGGAGAAAAAAAGACAATAAATATTTTTTAATGATTCTGAAACACCTAACATTTCTGAGAGTTATAACATATAATGCTTAAGATTCTCATGTTAAAAACTAACATTTAGAATCAACACTCTCTTTCTCTGGCAATAGGAAAACTACCAACACATACACTGTTTGTGAATAAAGGTAAACATTTCCCTCAAAGAACTGCTAATCACCATACATTACCTTTCTTCATTCCTGTTATTTACTTCAGCCATTCTCTGGCCATAATCTGAGTGAAACCAGCCAAAAGGTACAGACACTGAGGCAGGTAGGGACAGATAGCATGAACACACCAAGGTGGCTGAGGCCTGAGCTATTTTGGATACTATAACCTCAACATTAGGCACAGGTAGTGAGAGAGGAAGAGAGAGATCAGGAAAAGTAGAAGCCAAATGGCTGCTAGGTATAAAAATCTAGAGAAGTGTGGACTCAAGACAGTTGTCAGAAGCTGCAACACAAAAATGAATAAGATGGAAATTAGATGGGATGTTCAAGGAACTCACCAAACGAGAACATAAAACAAACTAAGTCAAAGCTAGGACAGCGAAAAGAGTAGCGCAAAATTCGGGAGGTGGCAAACATGGCCTGCGTTTATTAAAAAAAAAACAAAAAAACTTCTCCACAAGCACAAACATCCCTCCAGCCTTCCTTCTCTCTCTACTCATAGAATAAGCATTCCCTCCTCTGCAGCTTTTGCTAGCAAGAGACACGTGATCTTTTTGTTAGATTATGAAACAAATACCAGTGATGAGCCAAAAACTTAAATATAGTAAAAGAGTTGGGACAGCACTGTGTTCACTCTGTGAGAAATATCCAACAGGAATGTGCAGTGTCTTTATTCAACAATATTTCTTTATTCGAATCACGAAGATTATGATTAAAGCATGTCTTTAACCCTCTCATATCTTGCTATCCTATTTATTCTTGTCTTAGACATTTGCAATGACCACTCTTAGGAATCTAGAAAGTTCTGAGGAAGTACTGGCGGCGGGGGGGTGGTGCTTATCATTACTTCCCAAAGCATAAGGGTGAAAAACAGCAGCTCATCAAGTGGGGGCAAGGGGAGAGCAGGGGACAAATGAAGGGGAAGGGGGGAATTGTAGTCAAGAATTCATTGTACATACTACAAAAGTAAGAAAACGGAAGGGCTGGGCAGAGGAAGGAGGGGCAAGAATGTTGAAAGGGGTGAGGTGGGTTAAGATGGGCCATATTCATAAACTGCTTTGTCAAATGGCAACTCCTTTGCACAAATACTTAAAGATAGTTTTTGTAAGAACTCAGAAGCTCTTCCCTTCACAGTAGTAGGACAAATTATTAGTTCCTATGCACAGGGACTAGAGTCTTTCAGGTCATTTGTGTTTTGGTAGGGTTTTGGTTTTTGAGCCAGCACTGAAAATTGAACTCAGAGACTGGGCTATGTCCCTTAGCTTTGTCACTCCATGCTGGCCTGCTGCCCCATGAGAAATAGCACAATTTCTTGTACTTTGGTGGTTCATGGAGGATGGATGTCATGGACTTCCCTGCCCAGGGCGGGTTTCAAAGCACAATCCTCCAAACTCATGAGGATCTGGGATTACAGGCCTGAGCCACAGGCTCCAGTTTCTAATGAGCTTTGGTCATCAAAAAAGTGGTAGTATAATTTTAAGGTTCACAGACATTAGTGCTACCTTTGGATCCTATGATATAAAGCCCCAAAGACCAGTCCTTTAAATAACTAATCAAATAAAAAATAAACAATTGTCTTATAATTAAATAATCATAAGATAGGAAAATAGAGACAAAATAATCATTAGTAATATAAACATAAAAATGGAAAAAAGCTTACCAAAGAGTTGATTCCTATATAGTTTAAGACTATAGGGAAAGTAAGCTGGAAGCCAGTGGCTGTAGCCAGTAATCCTAGCTATTCAGGAGGCTGAGATCTGAGGATCGAGGTTCTAACCCAGCCTGGACAGGAAAACTCTGTGAGACTCTTCTCTTCAATTAACCACCAAAAAGCTGGAAGTGGAGCTACTGCTCAAGTGACAGAGTGCTAGCCTTAAGCAAGAAAAGCTCAGGGACTGTGTCCAAGCCTGAGTTCAAACCCCGGGAACAGCAAAAATATAGGTAGGTATGTAGGTATGTAGGTAGGTAGATAGATAGATAGATAGATAGATAGATAGATAGATAGATAGATAGAGTTTGTGTTGCAATGGAAAACCATGCACTCTACATCACTCTCTTCCTAATTCATTCCACTACTATGTAACAGGATAAATAGCAGAGAATAGCAAAGGAAAATAAATATTTGTTAATTGGCGATGTCTTTCTTGCTATAGTCATATAGTTTCTTTCGAAGTGCAATTGGCTTCTCTTTCTCACTTGGAAAAGTCCATTTTGACTCTATTTACATATTCCATTTCAATTACTTCTGAACTAAAGAAACAATAAAACCACTGTTTCAGTCTTAAAATTCTTCTTTGAACCATTATGGAATCGTAATAGTTACTTCTTTGGTAATTAAAGTAACACATAGTCACTTGGCCTCTGTATACTTCCATGCCATCATGACTGGTCATGATTTCACTTAACAAAATGATCCCTTAATAGAAACAACATGTCACTTTATGGGACGTGGGAGGTGTTTTGCTATGGGTCATGAACATCCCTCTGCTCCACAATAGATTGAATACTAAGTGCAGGCCCTGGAAAGGCAGGGCCCTGCCACCTGAGTCCCATATGCGTAAGTTCCATGTTGAGGAAAAGTCAGGTCAAACAACACCAATGCAATGGAAGGAAACCAGAGTTTAGATTCCTGCTACAGAATTGCAAAGCAGAGTACAGGAGAGGGGCCTGACTAGAATGAGGGTTGTTTGGGAGAGTGCACCTTCTAGTTTGTTCTTCTATACATGGATGGCCACAACATGAAGCCCACTGGGGTAATGTGTGCTCCATGAAAGCCTGGTGGAGTCACATTTCTACATCTACTCTTAAGTTTCCTGTATTTACTCTTGAGTTTCAACCATTCTTAATCTTCTCATCATATCCCATAAATGTGAAAGCAGTGTGAAGCTTTAAAATGCTAGTTGCACATGATTACAATTAAACAATGTGGAGACTCCTAAGAAATGGGAAATGATGAGGAAGGGATACATGATGCGTGTAGGAATTCTTTGTGACTGATTATAAAATTCTTTTTTCTGGGATTTCTGCTTCAAGACTGATGGTAGAAGCAAAGGTTCTCCTGCTTTTAAAAAAAGGTGTAAAAGAATAAAATGTCCTAGACTTCTTAATCCAAAGATACCTTGTGTTATAACAATTAGACATTTTCATATTCATAAAATGGTAACATAAATTTTATTACCACACCAGCATTTCATTTATTCCTAGCCTGATTTCCAGACTAATCTCAATATTCAAGAAAATATCTCAAAAGTAGCTGAAATTTAGGGCATTGAATAACGTTGCACAGAAGAAAAGCATATACAAGAACATAAAAAGCTATGGTTTCTTCACTGATGTAATTTCACAATGTTAGAGTTTTTCTTTTATTAAAAACTACCAGTTGCAAAGACATGACTGGAAAGTTCAGGCACATGGGTCCGCCTTCCTGCCTCAGGTCCTGGGCAACTACCAGACAATCTGCAGGGTTATGAGATAAAGTCACGAATACAGTGTGTTTGGCTAAATATTTTTAATAGATTATAATACCTCTGTTTGGCTCAAATAAATTATCCAGCCTTATTTGGTCCACTTTCCCATTTCATGGTTGGCTGATCATTGAATTCTCTCAGAAAGCAAAGCAATGAAGAAAAGGGGGAAAAAGAAGAAAGATGAAAAAAGGAGGAGGAAGGGGAAAAAAGAGGAAAGATGAAAAAAGGAGGAGGAAGGAAGGAAGGGGGCCTGAGGAGGAGGACAGAGGACAGAGGAGCAAAATTCAGGAAGTCAGGAAGTCAGGTACTGGTGGCCTATGCCTACAATCCTAGCTATTCAGAAATGAGATCTGAGGATCACAGTTCAAAGCAAGCCTGGGCAGGAAAAGTCTACAAGACACTTAGCTCCAACCACCAGATAGTTCAGAGTAGAGCTGAGTGCCAGCCTTGAGCAAAAGAAACTCAGTGCCCAGGCCCTGAGTTCAAGCCCCAGGTCTGTCAAAACAAAAAGTCATTTTTATGTTCCAGACTTCCTTGAAGCCCATAGTTTGAAACGATATACGGAAGGGAAAACTGTCACTCATCAAAGCTCAATAGCTTGTAGAGCTGCTGTGTCATTCTATTGCATGTCCTACCAGACACGTATAAAATGTGCTTTGCTTGGCCAAAGAGCTATCCACAACTCCCTGCTCAAACACCTGATGACAGTGGACATTCATTTCAATGGGAACAAGATAGTCTTTCAATTTTCCTTCTGTTGTACTCGTTACAATGTGGCCAGATTTACACTCTCTCTGTGAAATGCATTGGATTTCTCAGTCAATATTGGGTACAATATTAGTAATTTCTCAAGATCTTGCCTGTCATTTAAATGCAGACACAAAACTCACAGTCTCCTCATGGTATCCATTTCAGTTTCAACATAGAACCATCCTCATTTTACCAAAGACCAACTTTCTTACAGCATAGTTTCTATAAATAATGCACAAATAAATACTCTGCATATGCAAATTCAACCAATTACAGATTGTACATCTTTAAGGGAAAAGCAGTGCATCTGTACTAAAACACATTCACACTGTTTTCTTGTCATAATGCTCTATAATATGGTATAAAATCTAGTTACACATTATTTCAATTATATTACTTACTGTAAGCAATCTAGAGAAGACAAAGTATATGAAGGATGTTTGTAGTTTATATGCAAATTTTATACTGTTTTATATCAAAAGAACTTCATTAGCCACATGGGTTGTAGAGCCAACCCACTTCAGATACTAAGGGACATTGTAATTTGGGGGAAAGATATGTTGCAGATACTATTTGGCCAGCTAAACATTAACTGCTCAACAAAACTCTAGTGTTAACAATAACTATATTAAAAAGTTAATGGCAGCAGCAATTTGTTGACAAGACTCTATGTGCGTATGTGTGAAGAATAAAAGCTTAAAGGAGCAAGGTGCCAGTGGCTCATGTCTGTAATCCTCAAGAGAATGATTTCTGAGAATCAAGGTTCAAAGAAAGCATGCACCAGAAAGTCTCTTATCTGCAATTAATCACCAAAAAGTCAGGAAACAGAGCTGTGGTTCAAGTGGTAGACCACTATCCTTGAGTGCAAAGGCTAAGGGATAGCACTCAGGACCTGTGTACAAGCCCTGGTGCAGGCACCAAAAAGTAAAAAAGCACAAAGAAAAATGAAAAAATGCACAGAAACATGTCAAAAACTGGGATGACTTAAAGGCTTTAAAAAAATCTCAGACTTTAAGGCAGACGGATGGGGTGAGAGATGTTGATGTTTGTGATGTATATCACAGTGGGTTACATTGTGAATTTCCCCAACTTCCTAGTGCTAACAGATTAAGGAATATGTTCCTCACTTTGAGTGAGGAACATTGAGCTCTTTTGGAAGAAAAGGGAGAAGGAAGAGGAGGAAAAGAGGTGAGAAAAGTGGGAGAAGAGGCGAGAGGAACCGACAAGAAAGAAGACTATCTAGACATATATTCTGACTCCCACTTATACCATAATGTACAAGCCAGAGCTTGCTACAATTTACTCAATTAGAGTAAATATCATCATTGTATTTTATAACGTGTGAATATATTTTAAATACAAGAATTAAAGCTTCATGTCCATAATGAAGACCAGAACGCCTATAAATTGAAATTATAATTTTTTTTTTTTACATTTTAGGTGTCAAAGCCTATAAGTATGCCCTTATAACAAAAACTGCATGAATCGAGTGATCAATGTAAGGAACACATTATGAAGGGAAATGAATACATTTCAACTACCATTCGTGAAGAGAATAAGGCCTTCAACTGAAGAGGCAGTGACATCTCTGGATGCAATGACGTCAGAAGTGTCATTGCAATTCCAAATTATCCTGTACTCATAGAAATTCCAAATGTTGAGGGGAAGAAGTTCCACAATAAGTTTAATGACAGTATTAACTCCACTTATTCTAGCTGTTGGAATACTAGCCCAAAGTTCATGGCTGTGGCTCTATCTACTATACACAAGGGCAACATTGACTGCATTTCAGGTATCTTAGAGCTGATGGGTTGGAGGAACTATTTGCTTTCTCTACTGATTTTGTCCATCACCAAAGAAGACAAGGGATAGCTCGCAATTCAATTGGGAAGAAACTGGTGGAGCAGTGAACTCCTATTTAGCTCAGTTCCTCCTATCTCCACGTAAGAATCACCATTGTTAACACAAATTGGGGAGGGATGGGGGCATTGTGAAATTCCATGGCACTTTAAACCACCCCACCAAACTTTACCCATCTTGGCAAGCCAGGTTAGGTAGCAATGCTTCTAGGTGTAGCCAGTCATATCCTGGGTTTCAGGTTTCAGCCTGCAGCTAGAGTCATCCATACACAGTTTTCACATTCTCCACTTCCACCAAACCACCCCAGAAAGTCTCTAACGTGGTAAGGAGGGCACCCAAACAGTTTTTCATGATAGGTCTTGGATGGCTTCCATTTGGGTCATGTCACAGAGTTGATTTTACACCCTTACAAAGCAATCAGAAGCAGAGCAGACTGTGGCCTTGAAAGAATTCTTGCTCCTACACATCGAATAAGCTACAGTGAATTGAAACTCCATGTAGTATTGGTATCCTTTTACATAATTACCAACGGAATTACTACAGTGAGAAACGGAAAGGAAGTTGGACATCGTGGCACACTTCTATTTCCCAGATACTGGGGAACAGAGGTAGGGAGGATCCCAGTCTTGAGTCCACCTGATCAAATGAAAAGCAGGGGAGGGAGGGGAGGAGGAGGTAAAGGGGAAGAAGGGTGAATAGGGCAGAGGAAAAGGGAGAAAGGTGGAAGAGATAGAGGAAGGGGAGGGCTGGCCAGCCCAAAAGACTATCCAAAGATAACTCAAAAGCCAAAAAAAAAAAAAGGAACAAAGGAAAAAAAAAGGAGTGGTTTAAATGAAGCAAGGAAAAGGCCTCAAGTTCCAAGCCAAGCATCACAGAGCAAGAATTCGAAGAATTAGCTTCTTCATTTGTAAACAAGGCAGACAAAGGGAAGACACAAGAACACCCCTTCAAAAGGCAACTTGTCCTTGTCCACTCTCAGCAGAAAAGTCACTGAGCATGTCATGTCCAGCCTTTTGGATTCAGTAGGCCTGAGAAAGACTTACTGGGGATATTCGTGGGGGCACCCTCATCACTGTGCCCTGTTCTGTGTCACAGGAAGTGGAGAATATCTGCCATTTTCATTTCCATAACATTCACCATCTCAAGTTGCTTATTCAAGTTGTTTAAGGTAAAACTGTTTCTGTTCTCTGTATCATTGAAAATGTATACAGCAAGACATGGAGTTTTATATGCTCAAGTCAACTGGATTAGCAAAGGAACACAAAGGCTCTGACACCAGGGGGAAGAGTGCTCTATCTCAAAGCAAGTATGAACATTTACGTCCATCACCATACTGGGGCGTCCTCAATTCATCACCAGGATCTGTACTGCTCCCACTTGGGAATGAGGGGTACTTGCGCTTGTTGGTATTTACTCCCACTTTGTAAATAGTCATTTCATAAGTATAGAGGATACCTTAAAAAGTATCTACTTTCTGTGTATGCTCATACTAGGGCTTGAACTCAGGGCCTGGGCATTGCCCCTTAACTTTTTCGCTCAAGGATGGCTTTCTATCACTTAAGCCACAGCTCTACTTTGGCTTTTTGGTGGTTATGAAGGTGAGAGACTCATGGAAGTTCCTGCCTAGGCTGGCTTTGAATCTCAACCTTCAGACTGCAATCTCCTAAGAAGCTAGAATTATAACTGTGAGCCACCACCAGATGGCTTCTAGTCTCACTTTTTACCTGTAGCTGTTAAACACTCCACACAAGAAGTTCTTAACTTTATTCTCACTATTCATAGAATAGAGTAGACTACCATCATATAGAACAGGCTGTCCATTCTATATTAAAAATCATGTTTAGAAAGTGGCTCAGGTAGTAGAGCTGAAGAGCTCAGGGACAGAGCCCAGGCCCAGAGTTCAAGCCCCATGACCAAGAAAAAAAATATCATGTTTCTTTCATATGGAATATCAGCAGATCAGCTACCAGTGTACCTTTATCTACCTATCCATCAATTCTTAGAAATTCAAAAGGCAACCAACAAACTTTGTATCCATTCCTACAGATTTTCTCAGGAGCCATATTTTCTTCTATTATGAATTTCTGAAACATAAGTATAGTTTTCTTTCTCTACCACCAAACCATTTAAACAACTTCCCATATTGTAAAAATTTCATAGATTTAGGTTATATGCTCCAAATTGTACTCCTCTTGATTTTGCTTATCCCACATGGAAA
The DNA here is from genome assembly GCF_023159225.1 of Perognathus longimembris pacificus. NCBI lineage: Eukaryota > Metazoa > Chordata > Mammalia > Rodentia > Heteromyidae > Perognathus > Perognathus longimembris. The sequence goes on from NC_063178.1 coordinate 15,001,824, forward strand.
GTCCTTTTCAAATTAACATTTGGTGTCATCTTCATGGAACTAGAAACTCCATGAGGATACAGGGCAAGTCTGCCTCATTTGCCCCCCCCCCAAAAAAAATCCCAAAATCTGGTACTGTTTAGAATTTATGCTAGGTAGAGAATTGACTAAGATGCTAAGTCGTTATTGCCCAGCTCTTACTTACAATGATATGACCAGTTTGTAAAAAGCCATATGTGGAAATGATTTGCACAAGATTGTGTAACATGTTAATGAAAAAGCCAAGGTGGCTTTCTTCATTTCCTATTCTTCATGGATGACACCACAGAGGTTCTTATACCTGTTTGCATTTCCTTAGAGTCAGGTCCTCAGCTCCTCCCACTAGCCCCCAGATCCACCCATACCTAATGAGCCACTCCTACTCACTACCTATCTACTTCCCCTTTACCCCCAGAGAGAGAAGCTGCCACCTGGATAAGGTGCAGACACCATGTAGCTCCCTCTCCCATGGGAACTATGGCCCCACTAATAAACCTCCTTTTGAACCTTCTTCTCCTGTCTGTGATGATCTCTGCATGGTCCTCTGCGATGGCCGGGACATATCTTTTCAACACATAATAGGCTGAGGAGGCCAATGGTACTGATGAATGAGTTCTTATCACTTGAATGGTGTATCCATTCCCATCGTTCTTCATTGGCTGGACAGAGAAACCTTTCTGTAAATATGCCTGCTTTATGCATACTTCATGGAAGATCCAAAGAACACAACCTGAAGTAGAATTCTGTAGCCATAGTGAAGAGCCAAGTTACTCTCTTAGAGACAGTCAGGTATGACAGGGATCAAGCCACAAATAGCAGCTGTTATTTCCTTGTCTCTGCCATTGCTAACGCAAATCTGCTAAACATAGCTTTGATGAATTATTTGGGGTTCTTAAAAGAAAATTTTCTTTTGGTTTTCTAGAGCGTCTCTTGATCTTACAAAAAAGGTAAATATACCTTTCTACTGAGGACAAAGATGATATAATAATGACTGTCCAACTTTCTGTTATAAATATCACTGTATAAATAAATCTGATTAGAATAGGTCTACGAGTCAGATGGAGAAGACACTAATTTTGGTAAACATCTCATATTGAAGCTGTAAAGACACTCTTTACTAAGTCCATGCCCATTAAATCCAAGTCCTTCTACCCGGTATACTTT